>NC_092712.1:135300848-136500848 GCF_047496885.1 Scyliorhinus torazame
AAGAGGATTCTGCTATCAAGCCAAAAAATCATTCTGCCCACTGATGTGGACTAACTTCAGTACTGAATGTAGGCAATAATGTCCCAACAACTGCCGATCGTATCAAACGTCATGTTCCTCCGGCTGTCCGCAACAGGCAGAGTATTGACTGTACTCAAACCAACCCCTGCAAAACTGAAACTCAAACATTGCTAGATGTGATTTTGCGATTGGACAGCACTTGCTGAACAATCCTAAATGTGCTACGAATTGCACTTATTGTCATTCGGGCTTGCTAAGTGGCACACGCACGCTTGCTAGAAGTTACGTATATTCATAAATAGGTTGTCCTCTGCAGGCAAAACTAATGTGTCCAGGCATTACATTGTATTTTTGATTTAAACAAAGGTGGGGGGAAGCAATACTTTGGGGCATTCTCTCGAGCAATGCTGGGATCTATTGGCGTTGACTTGCCAAACAATCAGCATCCTTTTCTCCTGCAGTATAAGTTTTCCCTCTTTGAAATGTTGCCATTTCTGCATCTGTCCTAAGGAGTGCAAGATAAAAAGCTTCAGCAGCAGATCTCTTTCCAGCAGTATTCTGTGCAGGTACTATCAAAAGATGATTAGAAGCATGTGCCATAAAAGCTTGACTAAGTTAAGGAACTCTGGAGACGACTGAAGAAACGGGAGACAAAGCTTTTTAAAAAAAAACTCATGGAGGAGCAGCAATTGTTCTTCCATCACACCGTGGTGAGCTGCTCCTGGACCATACTCGGCCCTCCCGCATATCAGTCCTCCAAAGAGAAAAGGAGGAATGATGTTGGCATTATCACTTCTTACAAGTAAAATCGGAAGTCTTTAGTTATCCGATGCCTGTCATTTGGATAGTGACTTTCAGAGTTTTTCGATAAAATCTACAAGAAAGTCTATCTATTAAATCCCCGTGGGCATGGTCAGACTTCGATAGATTTCAGTAAACATATGGAAATAATATAGAAGAATATATCATGGATATTAGCAGGTTGTATAAAAGATTGGTGAAATTAACTTGCAGATCTTTGGATCATTTTTAGCATTGCAGTTGCTTGATTATGTAATGGATAGGCTGCTTTTAACTGATCTGTCTTACAAAGTCCTGGTGGAACAGTCATTTTCTTAAACCTTCATGGAACACGTGAGGCATTCCACTGCGACTGAAAGAAGAGAGGGCTCCATGATTTCCATATTTCAGGATGGACCACATATTGGATGCAAGTGCCAATACAGTGTAATGATTAAAGATAGTCAGAATGAGAATGAAAGCACCGTTAGCAGATCTGGCAATTGCAGCAGTGGACAGAACTGGAACAGCAATAATAGATAAATTAATCCAAGGAATGCACAAGGAACAGTCGATAGCTGCTTCAAGTGTGACAAAGTATTGTTGATGATGCGCAAAGTAGCGAGTCAGATCCTCAACATGATGCAGAGAAGTCTGAGGAAAAAGATGAAAGAAATAATGAATGTGGATAAGGAGTTTTAGTATTGTCAGGGATGTGTTCGTCACAGACTTGCTTAACTGCAAAGTGCTTGCATTTGCAAAAATATGTGGGCTAAAATGTTACTTTGGTTCACTGAGTAGTCAACGCAAGCTTATGGAATACAGAAGTAATACTTGCTTTAGGTTTAGTGATGACAATGCATTGAAGGTACTAAGCAAAGTTGTAATTGCATGCAAGCAATTTGGAGTAGGTCGTTTTATCAATCCTGATGAAACCTCTTAACGAGATACCTATGTTGTTGATTAAAGTTTTGAAAAGGGCACAAATAAAACGTGACATCGAGCTTAATTCTCTTTAGAAAGTCAGTCTGCAATTTACCCAGGAAGGACGTTATTGTATTCCTTTAACAAAACTTGTTAGAGTGTGACATCAGGTGATAACAATAGGAACAAACAGCAAATTTTCTTATGTTGTATCAACAATTTGTTCATTCTCATTGCTGGAGGTTAAAAATCCTGTTCAAGGGGCAGCACGGTGGCGTTAGTGGGTTAGCCCTGCAGCCTCACGGCGCTGAGGTCCCAGGTTCGATCCCGGTTCTGGGTCACTGTCCGTGTGGAGTTTGCACATTCTCCACCTGTTTGCGTGGGTTTCTCTCCCACAACCCAAAGATGTGCAGGCTAGGTGGATTGGCCACGCTAAATTGCCCCTTAATTGGGAAAAAATTCCATAGCCATCTCAGACCACGCCCTGCACTGGGTGGAGCTGGAGTTAGGAGAGGAGAGGGACCAGCGCCCGCTGTGGCGTCTAGATGTGGGATTATTGGCGGATGAGGAGGTGTGCGGGCGGGTGCGGGGGTGCATTGAAAGATATTTGGAGGCCAATGACAACGGGGAGGTGCAGGTGGGGGTAGTCTGGGAGGCGCTGAAGGCAGTGGTCAGGGGAGAGTTGATCTCCATCTGGGCCCACGGGGAGAAGAGAGAGAGCAGGGAGAGGTTGGTGGGGGAGATCTTAAGGGTGGATAGGAGATATGTAGAGGCCCCCGAGGAGGGACTACTCGGGGAGCGGCGGAACCTCCAGACGGAGTTCGACCTGTTGACCACAGGGAAAGCAGAGGCACAGTGGAGGAAAGCGCAGGGGGCGACGTAGGAGTATGGGGATAAGGCGAGTCGGATGCTGGCACACCAGCTTCGTAAGAGGGAGGCAGCAAGGGAGATAGGTGGAGTTAAGGATAGCGGGGTGAATACGGTGCGGAGTGCGGTGAGAATAAACAAGGTATTTAGGGACTTCTATGGGGATCTGCACAGATCTGAGCCCCCAGCGGGGGAAGAGGGGATGCGATGATTTTTGGATCAGCTGAGGTTCCCGAGGGTGGAGGAGCAGAGGTGGCTGGTTTAGGGGTGCCAATTGGGCTGGAGGAGCTGGTTCAAAGATTGGGGAGCATGCAGGCGGGGAAGGCCCCGGGGCCAGATAGGTTCCCGGTCGAGTTTTACAGGAAATATGTGGACCCGCTAGGCCCGTTGCTAGTGAGGACTTTCAATAAGGCAAGGGAGGGGGGGGGGGACCTTGCCCCCGACAATGTCCGGGGCGCTGATCTCTCTGATCCTGAAGCGGGACAAGGACCCACTGCAGTGTGGGTCGTATAGACCGATCTCGCTCCTCAATGTGGATGCTAAGTTGCTGGCAAAAGTGCTGGCTACGAGAATTGAGGACTGTGTCCCGGGGGTGATTCATGAGGACCAGACGGGATTTGTAAAGGGCAGGCAGCTAAACACTAATGTGCGGAGGCTCCTCAATGTGATAATGATGCCCTCGATGGAGGGGGAAGCGGAGGTAGTGGCAGCTATGGACGCGGAGAAGGCCTTCGACCGGGTGGAGTGGGAGTATCTTTGGGAAGTGCTGCGGAGGTTTGGGTTCGGGGACGGGTTCATCAGCTGGGACAGATTGCTATATAGAGCCCCGGTAGCGAGTGTGGCTACGAATCGGAGGAGGTCGGAGTACTTTCGGCTGTACCGAGGGACGAGGCAGGGGTGCCCCCTGTCCCCCTTGCTGTTTGCATTGGCAATTGAGCCTCTGGCCATGGCACTAAGGGAGTCCAGGAAATGGAGGGGACTGGTCCGAGGGGGGAGAGGAACATCGGGTGTCGCTGTATGCGGACGACCTGTTGCTGTATGTGGCAGATCCAGTGGAGGGGATGGCGGAGGTCATGCGGATCCTAAGGGTGTTTGGGGACTTCTCGGGGTATAAGCTGAATGTAGGGACAAGTGAGCTCTTTGTGGTGCATCCAGGGGACCAGGGAAGGGGGATAGACGACCTGCCGTTGAAGAGGGCGGAAAGGAGCTTTCGGTACTTGGGGATCCAGGTGGCTGGGAGTTGGGGGACCCTGCACAAACTCAATTTGTCGCGGTTGGTGGAGCAGATGGAGGAGGATTTCAAAAGATGGGATGTGCTGCCACTCTCGCTAGCGGGCAGGGTGCAGTCGATTTAAATGATGGTCCTCCCCGAGGTTTCTCTTTGTGTTCCATTGCCTTCCCATTATGATTTCCAAGGCCTTTTTCAAACGGGTAGGTAGGAGTATCATGGGTTTCGTGTGGGCAAATAAGACCCCGAGGGTAAAGAGGGTGTTTCTGGAGCGTAGTAGGGACGGGAGGGCTGGCTCTGCCGAATTTGTGCGACTATTATTGGGCTGCCAATGTGGCGATGATCCGTAAGTGGGTAATGTAGGGAGAGGGGGCGGCATGGAAGAGGTTGGAGATGGCGTCCTGTGTGGGCACGAGTCTGAGGGCGCTGGTGACGGCACCGCTGCCGCTCTTGCCAACAAGGTACACCACGAGTAAGGTGGTGGCGGCGACGTTGAAGATCTGGGGGCAGTGGAGACGACACGGGCGAGGTGGGGGCCTCGGTGTGGTCCCCGATTCGGAAGAACCATCGGTTCGGCCCGGGAAGGATGGATGGGGGATTTCGGAGCTGGCATCGGGCAGTGATTAGAAGAATGGGGGACCTGTTTATAGATGGGACGTTTGCGAGCCTGGGGGCGCTGGAGGAGAAGTTTGGGTTACCCCCGGGAAATGCTTTCAGGTATCTGTAAGTGAGGGCGTTTGTGAGGCGGCAGGTGAGGGAATTCCTGCTGCTCCCGGCACAGGGGACTCGGGACAGGGTGATTTCGGGTGTATGGGTTGGAGAAGGCAAGGGTTCAGCGGTTTACCAGGAGCTGAAGGAAGAGGAGAGGCCTCAGTGGAGGAGTTAAAGGGCAAGTGGGAGGAGGAGCTTGGGGAGGAGATAGATGAGGGTCTGTGGGCTGATGCCCTGAGCAGGGTTAATTCTTCCTCCTCTTCCGCCAGGCTCAGCCTAATACAATTCAAGGTTATTCACAGAGCGCATATGACAGGGGCGAGGTTGAGTAGGTTCTTTGGGGTGGAGGATAGATGTGGGAGGTGCTCGGGAAGCCCGGCGAATCACGTCCACATGTTCTGGTCGTGCCCGGCACTGGAGGGGTTTTGCGAGGACTATGTCCAAGGTGGTGAAAGTCCAGGTCAAGCCGAGTTGGGGGCTGGCACTATATTGGGGTAACGGACGAGCCGGGAGTGCAGGAGGCGAAAGAGGCCGGTATCCTGGCCTTTGCGTCCCTGGTAGCCCGGCGGAGGATCTTGCTATTATGCAAGGACGCGAAGCCCCCCTGTGTGGAAGCCTGGAAAAATGCATGGCAGGGTTCATTAAGCTGGAGAGGATAAAGTTTGCCGTACGAGGGTCTGTGCAGGGGTTCTCCAGGCGGTGGCAACCGTTCCTAGATTATCTTGCGGAGGGTTAGGAGGAGGTCAGCAGCAGCAGCAACCCAAGGGTGTGGGGGGGGGGGGGGGGGGGGGCTTCCCTACGGGTACCTTTGAATGCCATATGGGGGGGTTACTATATATGGGGAAACCCAATGTATAAGTTTTGTATAATTCTTGAGTGTTGTGTTTGTTTCTTTCTTTTTGTAATGGGGGGGGGGGGGGTGGGGGGGAGGTTTGTTAAAAATTTTGTTGGAAAATTTGAATAAACATTTTTTTAAAAAAAAATTTTTTTAATTGGAAAAAATTAATTGGGTACACTAAATTTATATTTTAAAAAATCCTGTTCAAGAATGAGGTTGATTGAATATGAATGGCTAATTGGTGAAGTGTAAAATTTATAAAGAGCGTGGCCACGTTTTATTGTAAGCCTTCCAAAGGCATGTCACTTCAGTGGTCGAAGGGAGCAGTGCACGGGGGGGGGGGGGGGGGGGGGAGAAGCAGCACAAGCAGGGGCAGCAACGCACGTGGGGGGCGAGTGGAGCAGCGCAAGCGGGGGCAAAGGGAGCAGCGAAAGCGGGGGCGATGGGAGAAGCGCAAGTAGGGGGCAAGAGGAGCAGCACAAGTGGGGGGAGAGGAGCAGCGCAAGGGGTGGGCAAAGGGAGCAGCGCAAGCTGGGACAAGGGGAACAGTGCAAGCGGGGGGTGAGGGGAGCAGTGCAAACCGGGGGCGAGGGGTGCAAGCGGGGGTGAGAGGAGGCGCGGGGAGCAGCGGGGGCCGGTGGGGGCGAGTGGATAAGCGGGGCCGGGGGAGCAGAGGGGAGGCTGCAAGACATGAGAGTGAAAATGACATCGCCCTTAAAAAGTGACGCCACTGTCAGGCAGGCAGATGAGTGGAGGATGATGTGTTTGTGTTACTCCCCATCCTACAGCAAAGCTTGTTCTCCAGTGGTCTTGGATTTCCCTGCCACTGGGCCAAGACCTCGCTCTGCTGGGACCATATGGTGGTTGGTGTGCAACGACCACCCAATGTTAAAAGAATCCATGCGCATACATCTTCCACTTCCACCTTCCACCCCCCCCCCCACCCCCCCCCCCCCACCCAAATTAATTTTGGGACCTGGACCATTAAGACCCTTATGGACAACACCAATATCAACACCGCCATCATAGCCCATGAACTCCGACGTCACAACATTGACATCGCCGCCCTGAGTGAGAGACAACTGGCAGGAGTAGGCCAGCTTAAAGAATGAGGTGGCGGATACACCTTCTTCTGGAAAGGAAAACCAGAAGAATGCCGTCTCTCCGGGGTCGGCTTCGCCATAAAAACTGAATTGGTCGGACGTCTCAACGAACCCCCTACATGGTGAGCAAATGGCTCATGACTGTACGGCTCACCCTGTCCCAGAAGCAGTACGTTAGGCATCAGTGGCAACGCCCCATCCCTAGCTGCAACGGACAAGGCAAAAGAGGCATTGACTCCAGCCACGACCAATCGCTGTTCCACGTTCCAAAGGGAGCAAGCTGATTCTCAGCTGGAGTCAGGAAGGACACAAACCTTTGAAAAGCATGTTAGGCAGGGAAGGCGTGGGAAAGCAAATGGCAACGGAGTCGTCCTCCTGACAAAATGTTTAGAACATCACCTGGTCATCCCTGTTCTCCCCGAGAAAACCTCATGGCAACACCCCCACTCCAAGCACTGGCACCTAATAGACTATATCGTTTTCCAAGCGAGGGACCGCAAAGATGTCAGCATCACCCATGACATGACTGGAGCCGACGACTGCTGGACTGACTCCCGACTAATTCGCTCTACCATTTCCATCACCTTGGCCCCAAACCGGAATAAACAGGCAGAGAAATCTCTGCTGCAGGAGACTTGATGGCGCTGGACTCGATCTGGAGAAGAAAGCGCGTCTCAGTTGGTGCCTCACCGCTAACCTGCCGATGACCAATGAGCCAGAGCCACAGAATGCCCACAGTGCCTGGTCCGTCATAAAAGCCACTATAGTCAGCACCTGCAAGGAGACGCTTGTGCTCTCGACCAGGAAGCACCAAGACTGGTGCGCCGAGAATTATCAGGGGGACCAGGATCTGCCTTGATCAAAAACGCAAGGCATTCCTGATCTGGCAGCTCCACGAAAACTCAAGTCCGAGGAACCAAGCCTACAGACAACTGAAAGTCGAGGTGCAACAAAGAACTCGCGACTTAAAGAACAGATGGTAGGTGGAAAGAACGAAGGAGACTCAGCAACCCACTGACGACCACTGTGCGCGGCTTCATCAGCGTAATTAAAACCATCTATGGTCTGACTACCCAGGGGCTAGCCTCACTGAGAGCCAAAAGTGGAAAGGCGCTCATCAAAGATAGAGAGGCAGTCAACAGCCACTGGAGACAACAGTTCGAATGCTCCTCAACCAAGACACAGCCTTCAATGCAAATGCCCTCGATACTGTCCCACAACACACTACCTGCCATTATCTCAGTGCATCCCCAGCTTGCCATGAGGTCAAAGTCCATCCGACAACTGAGAAATCTTAAGGTCTCTGGCGCAGATGGAATCCCCACAGAAATATTAAAATGCGGCAGAGTGGAACTCTTGACAAGAATCCACAACCTCCATCACCATGCTCATGGTCTACAGCGCAGCCATGGTCCCCGCCCTCCTGTTTGCATCAGAAACATTGGCGAGGTATAGCAGACATCTCAAATCTCTGGAGAGATATCATCAACGATGCCTCTGCAAAATTCTGCAAGTCTACTGGCTGGATAGGGGTGCCAACGTGAACAACTTCTCCCAGGCCAATATCCTAGTATTGAGGCACTGGTCATGCTTGACCAACTGCAATGGTTGGGCCCCATTGTCTGCATGCCTGACATGAGACTCCCAAAACAAATGCTCTACTCCAAGCTCCACAATGGCAAGCGATCACTAGGAGGGCAGAGGAAACGCTACAAAGACACTCCAAAGCCTCCCTAAATAGCATGTGGGAATCATGTTTGTCTTAGAACGCACAAACTGGAGAAGAAGCATCCGTGCAGATGCCAATCACCTCGAGCATCGCCGGTGGAGCACGCAGAAGCCAAACGTAAACAGCAGAATGAGCGAACAGAATCCAGAGTGTCCCACCCACAGAGTATCAAACACAACCTGCCAAATTTGTGGCAGAGTGCGGATATGGGATTAGACAGGATCGATAAGGAGCAACTGTTTCCCTTAGTTGAAGGGTCAGAAGAGACACAAGTTCAAGGTGAGGGGCAGAAGGTTTATGGGGGATTTGAGGAAAAACTATTTTACCCAGAGGGTGGCGACGGTCTGGAATACACTGCCTGGGAGGGTGGTAGAAGTGGGTTGCCTCGCATCCGTTAAAATTTACCTAGATGAGCACTTGTCATGACATAACATTCAAGGTTATGAGCCAAGCAGAGTAGGTAGGCAGGTCAGGTGTTTTTCATGTGTCGATGCAGACTCGATGGGCCGAAGGGCATCTTCTGCACTATTATTTTGTGACTATTGAGTGACCACAGTACCCACCTCCCCGGAGTGGAAGCACGTCATCCTCTACCCTGAGGGACTACCCAAGAGAAGAGACTTAAGTGAGATAGTTGCCATGGATCTAAAGATTTGGGTCAAATAAATATTTTAATTCTACATTTAATAGACCTGAAAACTAGATTTGATCGTTCTGTCAAAGTTGCTTATTTTATGGTTATCCAAAAATACTGTTCTAACAGAATGCAATGCAAAGGAGTTGTAATGCATTGGAAAGATCCATGAAAGAAGCATTCAATCCATCTTTCATCCTGGTTGCAAGGTGAACAAAGCTGCGAAGTGAATATTCAGAGGCACTTGCCATTTTGGATGAGTAGGCAGAAAAAAAGAGGAGGCCGGGAACCTCTGTTAATAAGGAATGAGATCAGTACAGTAGTGATAAATGATACAAAAGTGTTCAAACGATGGGTCATCATCAACATGAAGAATTAACTCTGATTTTTGCTACAGTTGCTCCCTAACCTGCTGAGTATTCCTAATATTTCCTGACTGAAGCTGGTGTTTGGGTTAGGAGATATGCATATAATATGTAACTAAATAAATATGGTTTACATATGTGGGGGAGGTAGTGCAGGGGGTGGTGTGAAGCTCTCTCAGGAATGGATTCATCTCAGTTGATGACCGAGCGCACTGCCTCTAGATGGGGTGGGTGGAGGTCCACATATGGCATGGGCATAAGTGATTAGTTGGGTATGTTCCCCATAACAACAATGGAATCCAGTATTGTGGGAGGCTGGAGAACGCAGGAGGCAATTCTACCTTTACATCATGAGGCTCAAGGTAAACCTCAGGCACATGGACAGTGAGGGAGGGTGTGTCAAATTCTGTCTTGAAGTAGAGGTGTAGAAGCACCATTTTGTGGTCCCGCAGTAATGGCATTTGCTGAAATCTAAGGTAACAGTGATTCTGTCCGCGAAGGGTACAAGGCAGTGTGGAAGGAGCACTCTGATGGCCCAAGTTTGGATGCTCGTGGGTGCACCAAGAATGGACAGGATTCAGGTTGGCTACAAATGTGGAAAGCCTTGTCCAGAAGCAACTGGTAGCCAATCCTTTCATTCGGGCGGTTGAAAGGATATATCTAATTCACTGACGTAACATTACAGACGTATCATCGAAAGAATACAAGGTAGGAATGCAGTCTTGGTCATTGCAGGCAATAATGCATGGGGCACAGCTGCATAATATGACATTCCATTAGAGAAGACCAGTCACGAGTTCACCATAAATGCCATTCCTAACTGGCCATATGGCTTCCACTCATTGACGATGAGCAACTGATAGGTCATTGGTATGACATTTCAGAGAATGGAATGAAGGACTACTTTGGATTGCTCACTGTAATCAACGTCAGTGTGTGCTTGTGTCTCGGGGCAAGACTGCATCAGCCACCACGCAAGGAAGGCAGCAAAAGCTGTACAGCCTTCCATTTGCCGTAGGTTTCTAATCCATAGTTTCACTTTCTGAACCGTTAGTCATTCTTGTCTTCAATGTTTCACTTCAAAGTGAAAGCAGACGACAGATGAATTCAGGGCTCAAGCTGCGTTTGTCAGAGTGCTATTGCTATGGAGGAGGTGAAGGAGGGAGAGATGTTGCCGAGTACCACTCCAACAGGAGACACCACCTAGAGGACATGGTCAAGGGAAGCCAGAGTATGAAAATAAGATGAGGGGAACAGAACCAGACAATGGAGGCAATTTGCCAGACACAAGCTTTATCATTGAAAAGTATCCTGTTTGCAAATGAGTGAGAGGCTGTGCCGGGCATGCTTGCACTTGTGCTGAGATCTGGTACATCACATATGCCACATTCTTCAGGACGACCTGATGCCCGGTGGGGTTGGAGGCTTACCCTACTAGTGGCTTTGAATGTGGCCGCAGCACTCAATTTCTTTGTCTCTGGGTCTGTTCCGGGATCAATGGGACCTCTGTGACATCTCTCGGTATGTAACACAAAGATGCATAAAGGAGGTCGCTGATTGCCCGTTACAGGAAGGCCCATCATTATGTCAGATATAGATAGCCAGGCTGCGAGATTCAAAGATAGCCAGGCTGCGAGATTCAAAGATAGCCAGGCTGCGAGATTCAAAGAGTCACCTGGACTCGAAAAGTTAGCTCTTTTCTCTCCCTTCAGATGCTGCCACTGTGGAGCATTGCTTCTGTTGTATCAGTGCTGATGAGCTGCCCTCACTCAATGGTGTTCCTGGAGGTAGAAGTGTTAGAAATTGTTTCATTGTACACTTCTAATAAAAATCTAAACACCTCTTCCTGACAACACCCCAGGATTTGTTTCTACAAATATATAAAACAAAAAAGAGTGGCTAAGGTAAATATTGGTCCTTTAGAGGATGAGAAGGGAGATTTAATAATTGGAGATGAGGAAATGGCTGAGGAACTGAACAGGTTTTTTGGGACGGTCTTCAGGGTGGAAGACACAAATAACATGCCAGTGACTGATGGAAATGAAGCTATGACAGGTGAGGACCTTGTGATGATTGTTATCACTAAGGAGGTCGTGATGCGCAAGCTAATGGGGCTAAAGGTAGACAAGTCTCCTGGCCCTGATGGAATGCATCCCAGAGTGCTAAACGAGATGGCTAGGGAAATGCAAATGCACTAGTGATAATTTGCCAAAATTCACTAGACTCTGGGGTGGTCCCGGCGGATTGGAAATTAGCAAACGTGACACCACTGTTTAAAAAAGGAGGTAGGCTGAAAGCGGGTAATTATAGGCCAATGAGCCTAACTTCGGTAGTCGGCAAGATGCTGGAATCTATCATCAAGGAAGAAATAGCGAGGCATCTGGATGGAAATTGTCCCATTGGGCAGACGCAGCATGGGTTCATAAAGGGCAGGTCGTGCCTAACTAATTTAGTGGAATTTTTTGAGGACATTAACTGTGCGGTAGATAACAGGGAGCCAATGGATGTGGTATATCTGGATTTCCAGAAAGCCTTTGACAAGGTGCCACACAAAAGGTTGCTGCATAAGATAAAGATGCATGGCATTAAGGGTAAAGTAGTAGCATGGACAGAGGATTGGTTAATTAATAGAAAGCAAAGAGTGGGGATTAATGGATGTTTCTCTGGTTGGCAATCAGTAGCTAGTGGTGTCCCTCGGGGATCAGTGTTGGGCCCACAATTGTTCACAATTTACATAGATGATTTGGAGTTGGGGACCAAGGGTAATGTGTCCAAGTTTGCAGACGACACTAAGATGAGTGGTAAAGCAAAGAGTGCAGAGGATACTGGAAGTCTGCAGAGGGATTTGGATAGGTTAAGTGAATGGGCCAGGGTCTGGCAGATGGAATGCAATGTTGACAAATGTGAGGTTATCCATTTTGATAGGAATAACAGCAAAAGGGATTATTATTTAAATGATAAAATATTAAAACATGCTGCTGTGCAGAGAGACCTGGGTGTGCTAGTGCATGAGTCGCAAAAAGTTGGTTTACAGGTGCAGCAGGTGATTAAGAAGGCGAATGGAATTTTGTCCTTCATTGCTGGAGGGATGGAGTTTAAGACTTGGGGAGGTTATGCTGCAATTGTATAAGGTGTTAGTGAGGCCACACCTAGAGTATTGTGTTCAGTTTTGGTCTCCTTAACTGAGAAAGGACGTACTGGCGCTGGAGGGTGTGCAGAGGAGATTCACTAGGTTAATCCCAGTGCTGAAGGGGTTGGATTACGAGGAGAGGTTGAGTAGACTGGGATGTACTCGTGGAATTTAAAAGGATGAGGGGGGATCTTATAGAAAGATATAAAATTATGAAGGGAATAGATAGGATAGATGCGAGCAGGTTGTTTCCACTGGCGGGTGCAAGCAGAACTAGGGGGCATAGCCTCAAAATAAGGGGAAGTAGATTTAGGACTGAGTTTAGGTGGAACATCTTCACCCAAAGGGTTGTGAATCTATGGAATTCCTTGCCCAGTGAAGCAGTTGAGGCTCCTTCATTAAGTGTTTTTAAGATAAAGATAGTTTTTTGAAGAATAAAGAGATTAAGGGTTATGGTGTTCGGGCTGGAAAGTGGAGCTGAGTCCACAAAAGATCAGCCATGATCTCATTGAATGGAGGAGCAGGTTCGAGGGGCCAGATGGCCTACTCCTGCTCCTAGTTCTTATGTTCTAAACACCTCTTCCTGACAACACCCCAGGATACGGAGACTTGTTTGACTGAGGTTGAGATCACTTCGATATTCATCTCAGTGAGACGCTATCATTGAGTGAGAGGATGGCTAAACCTCGACATAACAGGATTACAACTTCAGATTCAGAACGTCTTTAGTTGACCTGAACATTCAAATACCCATCAAATGATTTCAAAAAAAGTGTAATTTATTTATAGTTATAGCATAGTGAACCAGAGGGAACATCAAATGTTTTTTTTCCCCTAACCCTATTGCTACACCTAGCTAAAGCCCTAATATCCGCAGCAGAGTTGGGGTCAGTCTGCTGACTGCTACATTCTGATGCCTGTGATAACCTTTGTTAACATCCTCCGGTGGCCTGGTGAGCGTCCCCAGCTTGGGCAGAAGCACCATCGATGGCCTGCACTGCTAGAGTTGGTGCAGGCATAGGCAAAGGTATGAGCGTCTCCTGCTTGGGCAGAAGCACCATCGGTGGCCTGCATTGGTGCGGTCATATGCAAAGGTAATGTGAGCAGCTTCACAGTTGAGTCCTGAGAGCAGGCTCTCAGGGTGTCTGGCTGATGGCCATCCTCCCTGTGGGAGCTTAAGGGTCTGGCCCTAACTCCTGAAGGAAATGGTGCAACTGGAGGGAGTTCAAGGTTTCTCATCCCCAGGTCGCCTGCACCCTGAAGATGTCCAAATCTGGCAAGACCTACTGGACCAAAGTCTTTATGGTGGTCAGCAACCTTCCCATGGTAACCTCGAGGTGTGCATGGCCAGGACTCCTGCATTGTTCGCTCTAGTCTGCTGAGTGACTGCTGGATCCTGATGTTCCACTGTCTGTCATTGCATATCCAGCATCTTCCAGAGGCTCTTCATCTCACTCTGACTAAGCAGGTGGCTGCTTCCCCGCAGCCCTCCGTGTGCTGGAGACCTGCGTTGTCCCTGCCTCCGACTGCTGTGGGGATGTGTCCGTGAGGTGTTCTTCAGACAGGCGGCATAATGATACAGGGGTTACTATTGCCATCTCACAGCATCAGGGACCCGGGTTCAATTCTGATCTTGGGTGACTGCGTAGCGTTTGCACATTACTCCCCGTGTTGCGTAGGTTTCCTCCGGATGCTACAGTTTCCTCCCTCAGTCCAAAGATGTACAGATTCGGTGGGGGTTCAGGAGCCCTCCCCAGAAGGGCCCATTGGATGGAATATGAGCAACACGATAGTTGGGATGATGGTGATGTAATGTTGTCCAAGAGAGAATATGTTTCTCCCGCTCATGGATGTATAAGATCTGTGAAGAGAGCACCAGAGTGTATGATGAAAATTTGATATTGGAGAGAGTTGAAGGATGACCTAC
Organism: Scyliorhinus torazame; assembly: GCF_047496885.1. NCBI lineage: Eukaryota > Metazoa > Chordata > Chondrichthyes > Carcharhiniformes > Scyliorhinidae > Scyliorhinus > Scyliorhinus torazame. The sequence continues at coordinate 135,315,106 of NC_092712.1, forward strand.
CTTGACCGAGCGGGAGGTATCATTCATCCACTTCAGGCACGGTTGCCAATCATGCTGATCTCCTGGGTCACGGTTTCGCAGATGAGAGGTGAGGCTGCGGTGCTTCTTTGAGCCATCCCTTAGGTAGAGGACATGCTTGCGTGCCCACACTCCTTGGATCAAGGCCTTGAGGGCCTGGTGGCTGAATATGAGTGCAGCTGCCGCCTTTAAGCCGCTAGTCTTGTTCTTCTGGCTTCCTGAAATGAAAAATGAAATGAAAATGAAAATCGCTTATAGTCACAAGTAGGCTTCAAATGAAGTTACAGTGAAAAGTCCTTCGTCGCCACATTCTGGCGCCTGTTCGGGGAAGCTGGTATGGGAATTGAACCGTGCTGCTGGCCTGCCTTGTGTGTGTGTGTATATATATATCTATATCCCACTGCACAATTTTCAGCACATTTTTGCTGGAATTGTGGCAACCAGAAAGATGTCTGCCAAATTTAAAAAGTTTGTGTTGCAGGTTTGTTGGTTTTATTCACTCAACAGAAGATTGATTGGCTGCCATGGAGTTATTTTCTTTCTCCAGCTGCTCTTGTTAAAATTTCTTGCTATTGGTCATTAAGTTGCCCAAGTTTCTGGGGAGGCAGTGAAAATAACACAAGATATGATACATTTGCGCCTCCCTCATCATTATGCAATATGTACGGCAGTAGTTTGTCAGGCCCTCAAAATAAATAATCAGGATGTCATTGTCTACTTTTCTTTTCAAAGGCGTCCACTTTCCAGATGGCAATCCTACTTCAGTATAACACCGAGGATGCCTACACTGTTCAGCAGTTAACAGACAGCACTCAAATCAAAATGGTAAGAGCAGGAGTATGACAAAATAGCTATCCTTAATAACCTTGATGTATGATCCAACAAGAACAGGGAGTTTTAATGGCACTGCACTTTGACAAACAGAAAATTGTGATGATTTTGAGATACTACCGGAAAAGAAAAGTCCTATGGTATTGTAGTTAAGCAAATTGCTTCTTGATAGTTCTCAGCAGCAGGCATAATTACTCAAATTTCATATCTCTCCAGCTGCTTTTATATGCATTTTGTTCAAAATAGGTCAAGATGTTTGACCTCAAACTTGAAATTGGAGTAATTTTTATTATTATTAATTGCAGGACATATTGGTGCAGGTTTTACAGATATTGTTGAAGTCCAAACTGCTGGTAAGTGATGATTTATTGTTCAACGGCAACATTCATTGACTAATCAAATATAACCTCTCTTAATCAGTTTCTTTTTTAAAATTAGGTTTTGGAAGATGAAAGTGCAAATGTGGATGAAGTAGAGATGAAGCCCGACACATTAATCAAACTGTACTTGGGGTACAAAAAGTAAGTAAGTAATAAACATAGCTGTTGAGCATATGTTTGGATCATGATTCCTAAACTGAACTTTTTTTTATAGTAAAAAGCTGAGGGTGAACATTAATGTGCCGATGAAAACTGAACAAAAACAAGAGCAAGAGACCACACACAAAAACATAGAAGAAGATAGGAAGTTGTTGATTCAGGTAGGCCCTTTTTGAGATAAATATATTGATTCAGAACTTTTTGTTCTTGTCCATTACCTGATAACCTGTAACCCACATTGCCAAGGCCATTTCAAAATTATTTTTCTAGAAAAGATTACCAATGAACAATTTAATCAAATTACAGGATTGCTTTGGTGGTTAGTTTCTATCACAACGTTGCAGTATAAAGTACAGTCATTTGGATAAGACTATAGCCTCAATCTTTCCATTTCTTGTTCTTTGTATACTTCTGTGATAGTTACAAACCTTGTTAACTTACAATATTTTCTCTCGTCTTATTGCTGCCATTTGTACAGTACTAGTATTAGTAGATGGGTTGAAGATTTCATTTGAAATTTCCAACCAAATGTTTGTTTTACATGTTCTTTGAAACAAATCCTAGTTTTAAGTTCTGCATCAGCAATAAGATAGCCTGTACCACTTAATAGTAATTCCATCAGGATTGCATAAAGATTTTGAAGACGGCTTTAAACGTTTGACAAATCATCCTATCTTGTATGGCCACAGTTAAGGTTTTCAGTTTTTAAAAAATATATATCATAATTTTGGATACCCAATTAAATGTGGAGACTGTCCAGGAAGTACTGAGAAGATTGTTTCTCCATTGCTCTGAATGGAATTGTTTTTGATCTATAGCTCTTCCATTAACAAAAGCGAAAATAGCTGACATTGATGTGTATATGCTGGGAGGGCTACATGAGGATGGAGGCAATTTGAAAATTCCTTGGGATGTCATTACACTGGGAGACATAGTGTGGCTATATTTTTGGCTAGCGAATATGTTGGATTAGGATGGAATATCTAGGTGAAACCAGGAATGTTCCTGGAGGCACCATACAAAACTTGTATCTCAATGTTATAAACAATGGACATGTACTGTGATATTTCAAAATGTATATCAACACATCTACATTTAATGCAATAAGCAGTGGGGGGAGGAAAAAAATGTGTGCAGCTCCAAACAATTTTGCAACTTGTCATCCAAATTTTTAAAAGTAGAGTTCTGCTCCATGAAAGCTTTTGAATTTTAGCCAATGAAAAGCCTAGGTTGATCAGTGTTACAAAAAGTGGGCCTTCTATAATGTTATCTTTAGTTGGTGTGTACTTGATCTTTTCCTTGGGGGATTTGCATCCATCACAGTTGGGAGTTTACTTTAACTACTCTGGACATTGAGAGTGTTGGCCTAACCTTTGGAGTGGGGGTGAAACAACATTATGTGAACTAAACATAGTAACCCGTACACATGGACTTGAATCTTTTGAACAGCAGATGAACCAATGCCTTAGACCAGACACAATTTGTTACGGCCTGTTTTATAATCAGCGAATGACTGTTGGGGGCGACAGCAAATCTCACATTAATATTAAGTTAATTTCAATTTGTCCCTGTAATTATTGTTTTTAAAAAGGATGCCTTTTTATTGGAGTTAAAATAAACCACTTGTGCAAAGCAAAATACTGGATGGTAGAAATCTGAAATTAAAATTAAAATTGAAAATGCATGATGAAAGGTCACAGACATGAAATGTTAATTTGGTTTCTCTTTCTATCAGACCTGGTTTCGTTCTAGTATTTTCTGTTTTATTTAAATTTTCTTGGCCTTCTCCAATACCCTGCCCACCGCTCCTTTGGTGCTAAAACCCTCGGTAACAATTTTATTGTCGTTAGACATTTATTGTCCTGTTTTCCTGGCTGGCCTCCACCCTCCCAACACCCTACCTCAATAAATTCAAACTCATCCAAAGTTCTCTGTCCACATACTAACTTGTCATAGAGGGAGTGCAACAAAGGTTCACCAGACCGATCCGTGGGATTATGCTGGAGGAGAGATTGAGGCGACTTGGCCTGCATTCTCTGGTTCAGAAGAATGAGAGTTGATCTCATTGAAGCACACAAAATTCTTAAGGTAGATACAGGAAGGATGTTTCCCTTGGCTGGGAGGCTGAGAACCAGGGGTCACAGTCTCCGAATAAGAGGTAGGTCATTTAGGACTGAGATGAGTTGGAATTTCTTTACTCAAAAGGGTGAATGTTTAGAATTCCCTATCCCAGAGGTCTGTGGAGGCTCAGTCAGACGTTGATGGATTTTTAGATATTAAGGATATCAAAGGATACAGAAATATTCGACCATACGAATTAGGAGCAGGAATCATAGAATTCAGCCTGTTGAGTCTGCACCGACCCTCCGAAAGAACACCCTAACCCTGCCCTATCCCCGTAACCCCACCTAACCTACACGTCTTTGGGCAGCGAGAGGAAACCAAAACATCTGGAAGAAATTCACACAGATACGGGGCGAACATGCAAATTCCACATAGACAGTCGCCCAAGGTCAGAATTGAACCTGAAATGCTAACCATTGTGCCACCCTGCTGCCACTCGGACTTTCGAGACCCTGCTCCTCCATTCAATAAGATCATTGCTAATCTGATTGCAATCTTCATTCCCGCCAACCCTTGATAGCCCCTCCCTCTCCCCATGCTTACCAAGAATCTGTCTACCTCTGCCTTCTCCTGACTTTTGGAAAGACTCACGACCCTCTGGGAGAAAATAATTTCTCCTCATCTCTGTCCTAAATGGGCAACTCCATATTTTTAAACTATGGTCCCTTGTTGTAGCTTCTCCCACAAGAGGAAACATTCTCTCTACATTGACCTTGTCAAGACCCCCCAGGATCTTGTATGTTTCAATCAAGTCGCTTCTTACTCTTTTTTTTTTTAGGAGTACTTTTACATATTTTCAACAAACCCCCCACCTTACAGAAAAAACAAAAACAAAAAACACACAAATCAACATCTTACAACTACATCATGAATTCCCCCAATATACAAACTCCCCATTAAGCAATAATAAACAGTAGAAAACACAAAGTGCCCCCCCCCCCCCCCCCCCCCCCCCCGGGTTGTTGCTGTTGCCGACCACCTCCTAACTCCCCGCTTGAAAGTCTAGGAACGGTTGCCACTGCCTGAAGAACCCTTGCACAAACCCTCTCAAGGCAAATTTTACCCTCCAATTTAATGAACCCTGCCATGTCACTGATCCGGCTTCCACGCTCGGGGGGCCTTGCATCCTTCCACTGTAACAGAATCCTCCGCCGGGCTGCCAGGGACACAAAGGCCAGAATACCGGCCTCTTTCGCCTCCTGCACTCCCAGCTCGTCCGATACCCCAGATAATGCTAACCCCCAGCTCCGCTTAACCTGGGTGTTCACCATCTTAGACACTGTCCTCACAATACCCCTCCAGAACCCATCCAGCGTCGGGCACGCCCAGAACATATGGGTATGATTTGCTGGACTCCCTGAGCACCTCCCACACCTATCTTACACCCCAAAGAACCTGCTCGGCCTCGCCCCTGTCATATGCGCTCTGTGAAGAACCTTAAATTGTATCAGGCTAAGCCTGGCACAAGAGGAGGAAGAATTAACCCTACCCAGGGCATCTGCCCACGTACCCTCGTCTATCTCCCTCCCATTTACCCGTTAGCTCCTCCACCGAGGTCCGTCCCCCCCCCCCCGAGAGCACCCTATCCTGGATCCTGAGTGCTGGAAGCAGCGGGAACTCCCTCACCTGCCGTCTTACAAACGCACTTACCTGCATGTACCTGAAGGCATTTCCGGGGGGAAAACCCAAATTTTTCCTCCAGCGCCCCAAGGCTCACAAACGTCCCATCTAAAACCAGGTCCCCCATCCTTCTAATTCCTGCCCTGTGCCAGCTCAGGAACCCTCCATCCATTCTCCCCGGGACAAACCGATGGTTCACCCGGATCGGGGACCAAACCAAAGCCTCTACCTCACCCCTGCGGCTACCCCCAAATTTTCAAAGTCGCCGCCACCACCGGACTCGTGGTGTACCTAGTTGGCGGGAGCGGCAGCGGTGCTGTCACCAGCTGTTGCTCTTATTAGCCTTAGTTTTATTACTTCTGATTATGTCACCTTTGCTCACAAGTCGCCAGGTATCTTTCTGATACCGCCACGTGGTTCAAGCTCGAGTTATGATTAATAAGTCAGCACACCGCTTAGTAAGATTGAAATCAACGGTCATTTATTATTTACAGCAATCAATACTTACACAATAATCCTACTATCCATATCAAAACCTACCACTCCACTGCTGGCCAATACTTAACTTTTGGGGATGGCCCACCAGGTCAGGGAAACGAATGGTTTATCGAATTGGATCTGGCCTGCGGGATTCAAAAGGCTGATACGGGTCGATGGCTAGGAATCTCTATCGGGTAGCGATCGCTGGAGTCAGACTTACTGTTTCTGGTCGATGGTCTTGCGAAGGTTGCGAGCAGGAGAAGAAGAGAGAGAGAGAGATCTGAACTTGGCCCCTCAATTTATTGGGCCCAGGGGCTTCCTGCCTCTCGGGGCGGCCCTTGGCCCGGAGTCCCAAGTGATTGGACTTGTTTCCAATCACTGGGTTCGATATGCTCCAATAATGGGGCGATTCCTCGATCGGCGGGTGGTCGTTCACCTGTCTTTGTTTCGGCCACTGCAGGCGCCGAGAGGTCTGGCCTGGCATTCAATTGCTAATATGTTGCAATTGTTCCCGGGGATAGCCGATTAAACTGCAGATGTCTGTGTTGATGTGCTGCTAATAGTCGTAGGTATCGATCTGGGCTGACTTCCCCAGAGCCGAATACGTTATTCTGTCTGCAGCTGTCCGTTTGTGTCCTGTTGGCTGCTTTTCCCATCAGCCTTTTCGGTTAGCCATTTTATATCGGGTTTTGGCCAAATTAATAGGGAATCAGCTATTTTAGGTGGCTACACAGCGCTCCCAGACTCGTGCCCACACAGGACGCCATCTCCAGCCTCTTCCACGCCACGCCCTCCCCCTCCATTACCCACTTGCGTATCATCGCCACATTGGCAGCCCAGTAATACCCACACAGATTAGGTAACGCTAACCCTCCTCTGTCCCTACTCAGCTCCAGAAACACCCTTCTCATCCTTGGGGTCTTTTTCGCCCACAAGAATCCCATGATGCTCCTACTTACCTGCTTAAAAAAGGCCTTAGGAATCAGGATGGGGAGGCACTGGAATATAAAAAGGAACCTCGGGAGCACAGTCTTCTTCACCGACTGTACCCTACCGGCCAAGGAGAGTGGCAGTATATCCCACCTTTTAAACTCCTCCTCCATCTGCTCCACCAGCCTCGTCAAGTTGAGCTTGTGTAGGGCCCCCCAGCTCCTGGCCACCTGGACCCCCAGGTACCGAAAACTCCTTTCCGTCCTCTTCAGTGGAAGCTCGTCTATCCCCCTTCCCTGGTCCCCTGGGTGTACCAGGAAGAGCTCACTCTTCCCCGTGTTGAGCTTATACCCGGAAAAGTCCCCAAACTCCCTGAGGATCCGCATCCCCTCCAGCATCCCCCCCCACTGGGTCCGCCACATACAGTAACAGGTCATCGGCATACAACAAAACCCCCCCCGGACCAGCCCCTTCCAGTTCCTGGACTCCCTTAGAGCCATAGCCAAAGGCTCTATTGCCAATGCAAATAGCAAGGGGGATAGGGGGCACCCCTGCCTTGTCCCCCGGTACAGCCAAAAGTATTCCAACCTCCTCCGATTCGTGGCCACACTCGCCACCGGGGCTTCATTAAGTAGCCTAACCCAACTAATGAACCCCTCCTCGAACCCAAACCTCCTCAATACTTCCCAGAGGTACCCCCACTCCACCCTATTGAAGGCCTTCTCCGCGTCCATCGCCGCCACTATCTCCGCATCCCCCTCCACTGTAGGCATCATGATTACATCAAGGAGCCTCCGCACATTGGTATTCAGCTGCCTTCCCTTAACAAAACCCGCCTGGTTCTCGTGAATCACCCCCGGGACACAGTCCTCAATTCTGGTAGCCAACACCTTCGCTAACAGCTTTGCGTCCACGTTGAGGAGAGAGATTGGCCTATACGACCCACAGTGTAATGGGTCCTTGTCCCGCTTCAAGATCAGCGAGATCAGTGCCCTGGACATCGTCGGGGATAGGGCTCCCCCCTCCATCGCCTCATTGAAAGTCCTCACTAATAGAGGGCCCAGCAGGTCCACGTACTTCCAGTAAAATTCCACCGGGAACCCATCTGGCCCCGGTGCCTTCCCCGCCTGCATACTCCCCAGCCCCTTAGTCAGGTCTTCCAGCCCTACCGTTGACCCAAGCTCAGCCACCTGCTCCTCCTCCACCCTCGGGAACCTCAGTCGATCCAAAAATCAACGCATCCCCCCTCCTCCGTCGGGGCAGACCTATACAGCCCCTCATAAAAGTCACTAAATACCCCATTTATTCCCACCGCACTCCGCACCGTGTTCCCCCCCTTTATCCCTAACTCCCCCAATCTCCCTTGCTGCCTCCCGCTTCCGAAGCTGGTGTGCCAACATCCGGCTAGCCTTCTCCCCGTACTCATACACAGTCCCTTGCGCTTTCCTCCACTGCACCTCTGCCTTCTTGGTGGTCAACTGGTCGAACTCGGCCTGGAGGATTCGTCGCTCCTTGAGTAGTCCCTCCTCGGGGACCTCTGCATACCTCCTATCCACCCTTAAAATCTCCCCCACCAATCTCTCCCTCTCTCTCCTCTCCTTGTGGGCCCTAGTGGAGAGTAGCTCTCCCCTAATCACCGCCTTCAGCGCCTCCCAGACTACCCCCACCTGCACCTCCCCATTATCGTTAGCCTCTAGATAGCTTTCAATGCACCCCCGGATCCGCCCGCTCACCACCTCATCCGCCAGCAAGCCCACATTCAGATGCCACAGCGGGCGTTGGTCCCGATCCTCCCCTAGCTCCAGCTCCACCCAATGCGGGGCATGGTCTGAGATGGCTATGGCCGGACCCCCCCCCCCCCCCCCCCCCCCCAATTATCAAACTCCCTGCCTCCATGTCCGGAATCCGGCCCAACATGCGCCGCATAAATCCGGCATCGTCTCAATTCGGGGCATATACATTCACAAATGCCACCCACACCTCCTGCAGCTTACCACTCACCATCACATACCTACCTCCATTGTCTGCCACGATGGTCAGCGTCTCAAACGACACCCGCTTCCCCACCAAAATCGCCACCCCTCGATTCTTTGCGTCCAAACCCTGCCCTGGGGTGGAAAACATGCCCTGCCCACCCCTTTCTCAGCCTAACCTGATCTGCCACCCTCAAATGCGTCTCTTGGAGCATAACCACATCTGCTTTCAGGTGTGCGAACACACGGGCCCTCTTGACCGGCCCGTTCAGGCCTCTCACGTTCCAAGTTATCAGCCGGATCAGGGGGCTTCCCCCCGTGCCGATTTGCCGTCCCCTTTTTGAGGTCAGCCACGTGCCCACGCCTCCCGCGCACTCCATTCCCCCCAGCGGCAGACCCCCGTCCCGACTCTCTCTCCGAGCCCTAGCTCACCATTGGCCAATGCAGCAACAACCCAGTTTCCCCCCCCCCCCCCCCCCATCTATGTCCCCCGCTAGCTGCGTTGCTCCCCCCAAAGCACTCCCGTAAGTCGGCTGACCCCGGCCACTCCCGCCACTGCTTCTTACTCTTTTAAACTCCAGCCGATACAAACCCCCCGAGCCTATCCAACCATACCCTCGTAAGACAATTAACCCGTTCCTGGCATTAGTTTCATAAACATTTTCTGACCTTCCAATACATTTACATCCTTCCTTAAATAAGGAGCCAATACTGTACACAGTACTCCAAATATGTCTCACCAATACCCTGTACAACTGAAGTTTAATCTCTGACGTTCATATTCAATTCCCCTCATAATAAACAATAACACTTGTATTAGCTTTCCTAATTACTTGCTGTACTTGTATATTAGCCTTTTGTGATTTATGCATTAGGTCACCCAGATCCCTCTAAACCTCTGCTCTGCAATCTCTCACAATTTAGATTGTGTTTTTATATTCTTCCTGCCAAAATGGACAATTTCACATTTACTCATGTTATACTCCCATTTGCTTGATCTTTGCACACACACTATCTATTTCTCTTTGTAAAAGTATAAATTTTGCCAGACCCAGAGGATCATTGGCTGTTCTCCCCTTGAAAGCTGGCTGTGGGTGATTTAACCTGAGGATCACCACACCTTGGGCTAAAAGGAAGTCTGAGAAGGGGGAAGGGGGAGGGGAGGGGGTGGGGGGGTTGCCTTCATGAATAACCTCAGCCGGTACAGCAAATGAACCTACACTGGTAGGGTGGCTCCGCATCACTATCCAGCCAACTGAGCTAACCGACCCCCCATGTCCCTTTGTAGCCTGCTTATGGCCTCTTCGCAACTGGCTTTTCTATCTATCTTTGTATCATCAACAGATTTAACAACCATAATCCAAGTAATTTATATTAATTGTAAAAAATTGAGGCCCCAGTACTGATCCCTGTGGCACACCACTCATTACATCCTACTAAAGAGAAAAAGACCCATTTGCCACTTTTGTGGTCAGGCTTTCTCAGTCCAAATATTGATGAAAATCCCCATGATTATCGTTGTTAATGATATGCTCCCATTATCTCCTTATACTCTGTCCTGCCGTGTAGTTACAGTTCGGGGCCTGTACACTGCTCCCACACGTGACTTCTTGCCATTATCATTTCCCATCTCAACCCAAACTTTTTCTAATTCTCTAGTTAATGCAGCTCAGTTCAGGTGGAGACAGTTTCAACATTAGAGCCCCGACTTCCCCAGTACTGCTGCCAGTACCCCCCAAACTCAGACCCACTTCTCTCAGAACCAGTCTTTGAGCCACGTATTCAAATCTCTCATTTTATGTACCCTGTGACAATTTGCATGTTATTTCGGTAATAATCCAGAGATTGTTACTGTAGAGATTCTGCTTTTTGAATTTGCTACCTAGCTCCTCAAACTCCCTAAACAAGTCTTTCCTAGTTTTACCTATGTCCCTCATACCTTCGTGGAACAATGGGTCCATCCCCTCCCACTACAAGTTTCTCTCCAGCCCTGAGCAATACCAAATACCTGGCACTTGGAAGACAACGCAGCCTTCTGGACATTCACTCTTTGCTGTAGTGAACTGTCAATCCCCCTCATTATATACTGTCCCCTGCTACCACTACATTTCTTTTTGCTCCCCCTAGTTGAATGGCTGCCTGTACCACAGTGCCATGGTCAGTTTGTTCATCCACTCTGCAGCCGCCACAAACATCCAGATAAGCTGATAGAATCTCCGATCTATTGGACAATTGCAAAGGCACCTGCCCTTCTGGGACCACTTAACCTGCCGCCCTCACAGTTGCAATCTCATGCCCCCTGACCATTGACAAAATCAAAACCGTAAGTGGTGTGACTGTCTCCTGGTAGAAAGCATCCGGGTAAGTTTCCCCTCCCTGATATGTCTGTTAGGAATCATTCCCGTAGAAATAATTTCATCAGTATCAGCCAAATCAGATTCACTACCATTGTCATTTGATATGTGATTTTGATGTCTTTCAACATTTCTTTCTTTGAGTCACTTGCTGCCCAATGGGTTTTCTTAACTCTCAACATGCGCTACCGTTGGCATCTCATGTGCGATCTGCGGTACTTTCTTCGGACTCTCTGTAATCATGGCTGAAGTTACATCCCTCACTCTGCCAAATCATTCCCCAGAATTTAGACTACTCTGGCCACTGTGAATTCCTTAATCACTCTGACAACTACTGGACTTGACACTAAATCTCACTCCGATTGGATTGGTTTATTGTCATGTGTACCGAGGTACAGTGAAAAGAATTGTTCTGCGTGCAGCTCAAACAGGTCATTCTGTACATGAAAAGAAAATACACAATAAGGCAAACCTAAAATACTCAATGTAAATACATAGACACAGGCATTGGGTGAAGGTGTGTGAAGTGATCAGAGCAGTCCATAAGTCCCATAAGAGGGTCATTTAGGAGTCGAAACAGCAGGGGAGAAGCTGTTTTTGAATCTGTTAGTGCGTGTTCGCGGACTTCTGCATCTCCTGCCCGATGGAAGAAGTTGGAAGAGTGAGTAAGCCGGGTGGGAGGTATCTTTGATTATGCTGCCCGCTTTCCCATGGCAGTGGGAACCGAATTGTATATTGTACAATGGAACTGGGATATAATCTCCACCTATCCCCATCACTAATACCTCCGCTCTCTGGAGGGCAAACCAAATCCTTCTCCAGTATGAGAGATTGAGTAGCGCCTGTGTTCCTTAGGATCAGTTGAGGAAAATGTGGTGACCCCCCCCCCCCCTTAGACACAAACCTGCCATACCTCTCATCTACCTCATTTCTCATACCTCCCACAGCAGTGTTTACTTCGGATCTCTTAAGTCTAGTTAAAGCTACAGTCTGCTCTGTTGTATTCTCCACTTTTGTTCCCTTTTCAGAATCCTCCTTAGGAACTCCCACAAGTCCCATGGGCTTTCCTTGCAACATCCATCACACTGAATGAACAGGTCCACTTTGTTACAGTGGTAACACCTAGACTTCCAAGTCTCACCTCTCCCCTCATTACCTTAGCCCTGATCTGAGAAGGAGAACTCTGAGCACTTCCAGCTATCCATTCTCTACCTTGGCTACGTGCCTTCCTTTCACTCTCCCACTTCCTATCCTTTTCAAAAGTACGGGGGTGACTGAACAAAGGTTTAAATTTATGGATTAGCTCCTAATCGTCAACCATAATTGCTGCCTGACTAGCAGTCTTCACCCTCTGGTCTTGGGTTCTTACTGTAGGAGGTAGGAGATTCTTAAGTTCCTCTAGGAGTATGACTTCTCTTAGAGCCTCTGTAAGAATTGTCCAGTTTAACCCCTGTTTCCTCTTTTTGTTCTTATTTGCTTTTAACACCTTGCCTTTTGATCCATGAATGATTGATGGGACTGTGCCTTTAATTCGAGTGGAAGCCTAGGTTGGTTTAAACTGAAGATTGACCTCTGAATCTAAGGCACTGCTGTGAAGTCGTCTGTAATTCAAACCAACAGATTCCAGATGGTTGTGCTGCTTTTGTTTCAATAAAGCAGATTCTAGAACGATTTTACTGACATCAGTAGCCTAGCAAAGGAAAACAACAGCATTCAGTCTCATTCATAAAAATAAAAATGAAGGTCAAAAGATAAGGGCCTTTGCATGCAATGGCGATTCTTTAGCACGCTTTCCTTGCAGCACGCTTGCTGATTAAAATCTCTGGCTTGCAGCTAGTGATGGTCTTCTTCACAGTCATTCATTCAGGTTAGAAAATTTAGTACTCATTGGCAACAGGCTTTCCGGAGAGACACTCTTTTTTTCTTATCAATCTAAGCCTTCAGCTCCAGGCTCACATCCAGACATATATCTTTCTGTATAGACACTTTATTTCACATCAAGCCTTCAGCTCATGGTTTGGCTTCAAGCCTTTGCAGTCTCAAGAAAATGACACGCAGTCTGGCTGAAAAGAGAGTCAGCCCTAACTGTGGCCTTATGGAGAGGATTAGTTAGATCTTTTTGGGGACAATTGGTTTGATTCTGCAGCCTGGATGGAGGAATCTAAAGTGAAATAAACAGGAAACTCGTGGCTTTGAAAACATTCCAATGGTATTAGGTCCAATCACCACCTGTTAACAGGCAGAGCACAGCCTTTTCGGCCAGTTCATTGGCCACCAGCAAATCAATCAAACCGAGTCATCACTGATGCCAGCCAACCTCTAATCACCAGTCTAAAGCAGCACAGCCTTCCGGAAACTTCTGTACAGACTGCTTTTGCTTTAATATCACAGGTCCATTGAAATCCATGAATTAAAAATGCAACAGCAAAAATAAAAGAAGTGAAAAGAAATAAAATAAGAGAATACGCAGGGAATAAACAGAACAAGCTAGAAGGATCCTTACACCAGATATTCAGACAGCTAGTTCCTTTCCCCGTAGTAGAGGCAAAACCAATTCCTACAACATGGAAAAGGTAGAAAAAGCAAATGGAAAGGATCACCTCCTCATCTAACTCTCCACTCAGCAAATTCCCCACTCCGCAAACTCTCAAGTGTGCACTGTTCCAAAGCTGCACTCATAGCTAGCCTCAGTAATGCGGGCTAAATGGTGTTGACGTTGATCAGCCATGATCTAATCGTTGAATGGCAGAGCAGGCTCGGGAGGCTGAATGGACTACTATTTCCTTTTTTCTTAACTACCATCAAGTCTCATTCACTAATCACCCATACATTTGCTAAATCTACATTGGATCCCAGTCTGGCAATCCCACAAATTTAAAATTCTCATTTCTGTTTTCAGTCTCTCCATGACTTTGTCTCTACCTATCTCTAACCTCCTCCAGCCCAGCCCTGCAACCATTCAATAACTCTGCATTGCTTGATTTCTGATCTCTTGCACGTTGCTGATTTAAGTGCTGCACCACTTCAGCTGTGCCTTCAGTTGCCTAGATGCTAAGCTCTTGACATTCGTCCTTAAACCTCTTTACACTCTCCCTCTTTGACAAAGGTTTTGGCATCTGTCCTACTCCCTTTGTGGTTCAGTATCAGATGTTTTTTGGTAACAAGCCTGTGAAGCACCCTGTGTTGAATGTGCTTTAGAAATGCAAGTTGTTCTTAAAACCTGACCAGCTGTATAAAACTGTGCTGGGGACTTGCTCCCTCCCTACTACCATTGTCGGAAAGATGAACTTCGGTAAGGAGACTTGTGACGAGAAATATTCAGACAGGTTTGGGCCACATGATGTTGTATAATTTATGCTGTAATTTTCTAAATTGGAACTTAAAATACTGTATTAAAAATTACTTTTCTGTGAAGGCTTGCTCTATTCTGCTCCTAGTTGAAGAATTCTAGAAAAAATCCAGTCTGGGACCTTTAGCTTTAGAAACCGAGACATGGGCTAGGATTCTCTGAGCCTCCGCGCCAAATTCGCGTTCGATGCTGGGACGCGAACCTCCGACGATCGGAGAATCGGCGCTGGTCGCGCGCAGTCAATGCAGCGCTGGTCGGGGGCTGTTGAAAGAGGCCCCCGTGGCGACTCTCCGCAGTCGACCTGCCAAGGTCCCACCAACGTGGTTCACGTATGATTCCACCCGGTGGGAGCTCGGCGTTGCGGCTGCGGTGGCCCTCCTGGTAGTAGAGGGGAGGGGCTCCACAATGGCCAGGCCCGCGATCGGAAGCCACCGATTGGCGCGCGTGATCTGGTGGCCGGGGGGGGGGGGGGGGGGGCTACCTTCTTCTGCACCGCACCACTGTGTGGGTCCCCCATTATGCGCGGGTCCGGCGTAGAAGTGGCCGCCGTGCGAATGTGCCAAGAAGCCCGTTGTCGCCGGCGTCAACACTTAGCTGCCGTTTTGAAGAATCCCAGCCATTAAGTACAAAAGCAAGGAGGTTTTGCAAAACCTTCAGCTGATGCCTGACTTGCACTTTATGGAGTATAGTGTCTACTTTTTAGCAGCATACTTGAGGATGGATATCAAGGTCTTGGGGCAGCACAGTAGCACAAGTGGCTAGCACTGCGACTTCACAGCGCCAGGGTCCCAGTTCTGATTCCCTGCTGGGTCGGTGTCTGTGTGGAGTCTGTACGTTCTCCCCGTGTCTGCGTGGGTTTCCTCCGGGTGCTCCGGTTTCCTCCCACAGTCCAAAGACGTGCAGGTTAGGTGGATTGGCCATGATAATTGCTCTTAAGTGACCAAAGAAAAAGATTAGGTGGGGTTACGGGGATAGGGTGGAAGTGAGGGCTTAAGTGGGTTGGTGCAGACTCGATGGGCCAAATGGCCTCCTTCTGCATTGTATGTTCTATGTTTGGGATGCAGAGGAGATTTACCAGAATGTTACTGGGATGTGAGACTTCAGCTACATAGAGAGATTAGAGAAGCTGGGGGTTTCTGCGAGCAGTGAAGATTGGGGGACATTGAATGAAGTTGTCCAGCTATTTGCAATATCAATGACTTAAATGAGGGGGCCAAATATATTGTTTCCAAGTTGCTGACGATATAGAACTAGGTGGGAAGTAAGCTGTGAGGAGGATGCAAAGAAGGCTAAGTGGGTGTGTGAGAAAGTGGCACGTGGAATATAATGTGGGATTAAATAGAAAAGCAGAGCATATTTTAAATGGCGAGGCACTGTTCGATGTTTGGAGGGATGTGTGGTTCCTTGTACTTAGAAGTTAATAAGCAGCCATAGTGAACAAAGGGGCTGAAGTTGAAAAGAACATTTTTGCTGCAATTATATGGCGTTTTAGTGAGGCCACACCTAGGGTGCTGTGTAGTTTTGGTCTTCCTACCTAAAAACAGATACATTTGCCTTCAAGAGGATGCAACAAAGCACATTGGTTAATTCCCAAGATAAAGTGCTATTCAAGGATAAGAGATCACGTTGAGTGGACCATTGTCCTCTGGAGTTTAGAAAGATGAAGTGATTTTGTTGAAATGTTTAAAATTCTTAGAGGGCTTGACAGGATAAATGGCTGGAAAGTCTAGAACATGAGGTCATGTTCTTAGTATAAAGGCTCAGCCATTTAGATGAGAAATGTTTTCTCTCCGCTGTGGGGGTTAGTTGTTAAGTATATTCATGGGCGATGCATAACAACTTGGAAATGGGGTATGGCAGGAAGGGAGAAGTTGGTTGATGTAGAAGATCAGCCATGATCTTATTAAATGGCAGAGCAGTCTCGAGCATGGTCTACTGATGATGTTCATTCTGCATAACGACCTGAAAGCCCCCATACTGGCTGTGTACAAGTTGGCTGCTTTAAATTACCATTACCATGCAAAAAAACTTAAAGGGGCCATGCTCTGAAATAAATCGTCTATGAACTCCAGAAAAAAAATAGAGGGAGCATTGTCTACTGCTGCTTGTGTAAATTATGAAGGACTTTAATGGAATCAATAAGTGGGAGGTGGATCAGTAACCAGAGGGCACATTGTTTAGAGCAATTGGCAAAAGAAACGGGTAAATTGAACAGACACTTTTTTTGTATGTACACTGAGTTATGATCTGGAATGTACTTCCTGAAAGGGTGATGGAAGCAGCTTTAGTAATAACATTCAAAAGGAAGTTGAATAAATAGCCAAAGGAAAGAGCTAGCAGGGCTTTGAGGAAAAGGGAGGAAGGGAGGGCACTGGGATTTCTGCGCAAAGAGCGGGCACAACAGCATTGGGCCAAATAACCACCTCCTGTGCCATAGCATTCTATGATTTCAATCTGCTGTTAAACGAGTGGTGTAATCTTCCATTCCCTGATCTTCTTTCTATTTCCAAGGCTGCAATTGTACGAATAATGAAGATGAGAAAAGTTCTGAAACATCAGCAGTTACTGGCAGAGGTACTGAATCAGCTCTCTTCAAGGTTCAAGCCTAGAGTCCCAGTCATTAAGGTAGGTTCATCAGATAAACACATTTCCTTGTATACTAACTATTCCTTAATCAAGGTATTTAAATATGTGCAAGGGCAGTGGAGATGGACAGTTGCAACCAATTTCTCTTCTGCCCAGCTCAATTCCTCCACTTTTAATAGTCTTCGCAGTCTTCTTCCTTGGAAGCAAAATATGAACGGTTATTGATGACCTCTATGAAAAACAAAATGTAAACTACATTTTTTAATGGCTTCCGTTAAATTTTTAAACTCTCAAAGTTCTTAGATTCCTTGGATTGGATTATTTAGAGACTTCAAAAATAGGTTGTGTAGTTGTTTGCAGCACTATTTAAAAAGTAAAATTATTGGGTCATGTGATGTGAGTGCGGGTGCAGAGCTCCGGCGCTACTCGTTTTATAATCCGTCATTTCATCCTGGTGCATAATTCGTACATGTTTTTTCTTGGGGTATGTGCCATGTCCTTGGAAGTTCCTGATTGGTCTTTTTGCAAAAAAGAGTTGAGATAAAATGTTTAAAATTTTGATTGTTTGTGGCGGTCGGAGTCTGCTGGAGTGCGACCCAGCTTGTAGTGTGCACAGTTGCTGCTGAATGGGCTCTCACCTTGGCGATGCTGTGTGCATCAGGTGATGCCACCATTGAAGAAGTTGCCTTGATTGAGAATTTTGGCTCTTGTGGTGCAGATCGTGGGAGCTCATTTCAAGGTACTTCAGGGGACATTTTAAAAGAATCACATGAGAGGGTTCTTGCACTCTAAAGAGCACTATCCATGATGGGGGCCACCTTTGTGTCATTGAAATCCTGCTGCATGGTGTGCCGTCTTTCCTGAGGAGTTTGGGAGATGGCGCCTCTGTGGGATGTCTGCCTGAGCCCAGTTCCTGGTGAGAGATGGGAAATTAATTCCCAATTGAGTTTCGAGAATTGGCTGCCATGTTTTGGTAATCTTGATTTGGATGCTGGATGCATCCGATTTGATGGAGCACAGCGTATCCTGTCTTCGAGTTTGGAGGTTGGTAGGGCCCGTCAGTCACTGGTCTTGTATCGTACTGTAGTCTATGCTCATCGTGAGGGATTGAAAGTGGCCAAGCGGATCGAGTCATTCCCACCCAGCTGGGGCAGAGGCTGTTGATTGCCTGAGCATCGGAGAGATAGCATGGTGGAAGTGATGGTATCCTGTGATTCAATCTGGAATCCTTGAAAGAACCTGAAGAATGCTAGTTGAACCTGCTTTATCCTTTGCATTCTCATGCGACATGGAACATTTCTTTATCCTGCAATTAACTCTGTGGTTCTTTGATAATCCTTATTGTTACTCCATGTTGATCAAGTTGTTGACTTTTTGTTGCTGTCTTTTTTACCTGTAGGGGAGTGCGAAACGTAAGTGTGATGGCCTGTGCTGTTGATTATCCTTATTCTGCTACGCTGTGTTAGTAAGATCATTTTTGAGTCAATTATGGGAAATATGATTTGAGAGAGGGGATTGCTTTTTGTCAGTCCCTGCCTCGTTTCTGAAGAGGACGAGTGGAGCTGAGGGGAGGGTACGTGGAGGAAGGAACAGAATGTATGGTTTCCAAATTTATCGATGATACAAAAATAGGTAGAAGGGCATGTTGTGATGAGGATATTGTGATTCTGCAATGTGATATAGATAGATTGGGTGACTGGGCGAAAACCTAGCAAATCGAGTTCAATGTGGGGGAAGTGCGAGGTTATGCATTTCAGTAGGAGGAATCAAAAGGCAGGTTATTATCTAAATGGTGAGAGACTGCAGGTAAGTGAAGTGCAGAGGGATCTAGGTGTTCTAGTACGTGAATCACAAAGAGCTAGCAAGGTCCAACAAGTAGTTAAGAAGTCAAAAGGCATTTTGGCTTTTATTGCAATGGGGTTGGAGTTAGTTTTGTTGCAGTTGCACAGGGTTTTGATGAGGCCTATAATACTGCATACGGTTTTGGTCTCCTTATTTTTAAAAAAGGATATAGTCACATTGGAGGCAGTCCAAAGGAGATTCACCAGACTAATTCCTGGAATGAGAGGGTTGTCCTATTAAGACAGATTAAATAGTCTGGGTCTGTATTCCTTAAAATTTAGAAGAGTGAAGAATGACCTTATTAAAACTTGGGGTTTGTCGGGGTAGATTGTGAGATATTTTTACTAGTGGGAGAGTCTTGAACAAGGGGACATAGCTACAAGATAAAGGGCCGGTCATTTAAAACCGATGTGCGTAGAAATTTCTTCTTGCTGAGGATGGTGAATCTCTGGAACTCTTTGCCCTGGAGGGTTGTGGGGGCTGGATCATTAGAAGTATTTAAAATGGACGTGGATAAATATTTGATGGATCGTGGAATATAGAGCTCTGGGGAAATGGCACAGAAAAGGATCAGCCATGATTGTATTGAATGTCGGGGCAGGCAGGCTTGAACAGTTTGGTGGCACTAATCCATTTCGGATTTTTCTTTTAGATTTGTATATATATTTTTAAAATTTTATGTCCTTTGAATCAAGAATCCGTGTCTTTATCCTTCTTTGGCCTAGTCAGAGTTTGTACCCTGGGGAGGACTGGGTTCCTACTGTCTCCTCATTGAGGTTGAGTTTTTCCTTTCCTCTGTTAGGGTCTCTCTCCGTGTTTCTCCCCTGGGCTATTGTGGTTGGGTTATTGAAGAGGGAGATTGCTCTGCTTATCCTTTCTGCGATGGTGGTCGCTTTGACTGGGCTGGATGTCCCCTCTCTGGGGTTCTCTTCTCCTTTTCTTCTTGTCATCCAGGCGAGCACTGTGCTGGTTCTTATCCTGGTTTGACCCGATGATTTTGGGGTGGTTTCTGTGTTTGTGCCTGGAGGAGTGAATCGGCCCTCTCTTTCGGGGGACCGAATTGTTGGGTGCCTTGATGGTTCCTTCTTTTCTTGGCCTCCATACCCTTAGCCAGGGCCCGAATAATCATCCTCTTGCAGTGCGTTGCCGTGGATGGGGGCTAAAAGGTACAGGCTCAATGGGGGTGCAGTATTTTGGCGTGTGCTGGAGGCCCTAGGGTATCATTTTTTGTGTGTCGGTTGATGCTGGACTAATCCAGGCCCAATGCTGTGGCTGTTATTTAGCTGCACCTAGAGGATCGGGATGTCCCCTTCCGAGGGTGTTGGGAGAGGGGGCTCTCTAGCAAAAGCCCTTTATCTAAAACCTCCTATTTAAAAAAAAAAGGAAGGCAAGCCACAATAATACAATTTTCAATTGTTTAAGAATTTTACAATGAAATCCTTATCACCAGTTGAATGTCAAATACAATATTTGTTATTATTGAAAATTTACACAATTTAAAAGTGTTTTCTATGAAACGTTTCTGGGGACTTCATGTGGTGGCATGTAGGGAGTAGTTGCACACGAGGTGGTTCCCATCTGGGCACTTTATTTGTAGCCCTTTTTGCCCTGTTTTTGGAGAGTGTTTGGGTTAAAACTTAACTAACTTGATGGGTTCAGGTTTCCATGCAGGAGAAATGCCCAGAAGGTCCAGGTCAAAGAAGCCAACAAGTAAAGAGTCGTTGATGGATTCGGAAGCCTCTCCAGGCTCTTCCGCTGAGAAAATGGAGTGACTCTGGTCACTCCACTGATGACCGAGATGCTTGCAGGCATCTTGGCAGCAGAATTTAAGAAACAACGGCAGGCTATCTCCGAGGATTCAATGGTCCAGGCTCTCACTCGATCGACACTAGCGATTGTAAAGGCACATTGGCACGGTGCTACTGGTAGGGCAGTTTTGGTTAATGAAAGGGTTCCTTTTTCAGCTGCTGAGATTCTGATGGACCCGAATGGGAGACATGTGATTTTCGGTGGGTCTTTGGCAGATGCCTATGTGGTACTAGTTAATGTGTATGCTTCAAATTGGGATGATACGGCATTCATTAACAAGTTACTGGATTCTATTCCTGACTTGGATTCACACCAGCTATTTCAGGGGGGGTTGTGGACTTGTGTTTTAGACCCTTGATTGGACCATCAGGGGTGGCAAAAGCATTATTGGCTTTTATGGAGCAGGTTGAGGCAGATCTGTGGTGTTTTTTGCATCCGAGTCTTGGGAATTTTTCTCCTTTTTTTTTTTTTGCCCCTATGTCCTTCAGGTTTAACCTCAGATTGACTTTTTTGTGGTGGATAAGATTTACTCTTGGATTTACTTTTTTTGTAGTGGATAGCTCTCCCCTTCCTGGGGTGAAGAGGGCGGGGTACTCGGCAATTGTTTTCTCCGATCATGCCCCACATTTTGTGGATTTGGTGTTGGAGACGGGTCCTTCTCTCGACGCTGCTGTGGAAATTGGACACCGCTTTGTTGGGAGACAAAGGATTTTGTGAACACCTATCCTCTACCATTGTGGAGGACATTACATTTAACAAGAGTGAGGCTGAATCGCCTTCTACGTTGTTGGGAGGCCCTAAAACCAGTCATTAGAGGAGAGGGAATTTCCTACAAGTCACACAAGGAAAGGAGAGTGAAGGTGGAGTGGCAGCAACTGCTGGATTCCATCCCAGGGGTAAACTGCCAGTACTCGCTTGCCCCTTCACCAGAGTTGCTGGCGAGTAGAAAAAAATTGCAGGTATGGTGAGCCAGCTGTGACGC
This sequence comes from Scyliorhinus torazame, assembly GCF_047496885.1. NCBI lineage: Eukaryota > Metazoa > Chordata > Chondrichthyes > Carcharhiniformes > Scyliorhinidae > Scyliorhinus > Scyliorhinus torazame. The sequence goes on from NC_092712.1 coordinate 135,336,543, forward strand.
TTGAGGGGAACATTCCATGAACATGGGAGAAGGCCAGCCACCTTTTAACACACCAGCTGAGGTGGCAGGCTGCATTCTGGGCGATTGTGCAGGTAAGGGACTCGGGTGGCAGGTTGGTTTCCGCCCATTGAAGATTAATGCTACATTTGAAACCTTTTATCGAAGTCTGTACAGGTTGGAGTCCCCAGAGGAGAGGTCGCTCATGATGCAGTTTTTGGAAAGGTTGTCCTTCCCGTGATGAAGAGCGAGAGAAGGGAGGAGTTGGAATCCCCGTTAGGCCCCGAGGAGGTTATGAAATGTTATTGGCTTAATGTTGTTCAGTACAGCTCTGGGACCAGATGGATTTCCCATCGAGTTCTATAAGAAATTCATGGGGCAGTTGATCCCACTATGATTGGACATGTTTAATGATTCCTCACCCTGGGGGTTATTGCCGGTTACATTGGTGCAGGCGTCTATTTCACTGATTTTAAAAAAGGGTAAGAGCCCTAGAGAATGTGGGTTGTCTTGGCCTATCCCATTGTTGATGGCTGAGGCTAAATTGCTGGCTAAAGTTTTGGAAATGCGATTGGAACCCTATCTTCCAGGGATGATTTTGGAAGAACAGACTGATTTTGTCAAGGGTCGGTAGTTGTCGGCCAATATATGTTTATTGTCCTATTTCCCCTCTTTTGTGGGAAATTGTATGGGTACTGCTGTAGTGCGATCTGAAATAGATGGATATTCTTGTCTCCTAAATAACCAAAATGTGTCCAGAGGCATCTCGGGCAGCTTTGTGTACGATCCATCCTGAGCTCTGCGAATTCCTCTTGTTCTTTTGATGCCAATTTCTTTGCTGATTCCAGAGAAAGTGAACTCAATGGATCACGTACTCCGTCAAAGCCATCATACTCGTGAACTAACATTCAAACTTGTAGCGTTTAAGATGTGTGGAGAGGAAGTTTATGGCTTTGCTAGTATGATTTGCTGGTGCCAGCTTGAACATTCCAGTCAACCCACTTGCCACTTTCTCCTGCCAAACGACCAGTTTTAATTTATCAGTGGCAGTCCGAAGGTTCTTATTTAATCCCTGCATTTAACATTCAGGTGGCTGAATATATCTGGAAGATACGCAAGCTTAGCACACCAAGAACCATCACATATTAAACCTTTGTGTGTCAATTTGTGCAGAGACAAAAAATCAGTCCGTTACGGAGCTCATAAGCACGAGAGGACATTTCCCCGAAACAGCAATCACACTTCTGTATACATGAGTAAACCCTGCTACTCCGCTCCATCTCTTCACCCAGAATAGTAAATGAACACTATTTCAGAGGATGTGGCTTCACGTAATTCACTACTTTCACTGTTTAGTCTAATAGTGCAATTAACTCAGATGGTACTGTTTTGGCAACAAGGGCTTCATGGTGCAAGAGACAGTGGCTGACCTGATTTTGGGATACTATTGTTCTGCCTTACTCACAGATCCATTGACTTTTCCTGTCATGGAAACGGATGCTATTGCACTTGGTCCAGTTAGGATTGTTCCCCTCCAGACAAGCAGTTGTGACAGAAAAGATTTCTCCAGTCACATGACCAGGTAATTCTTTGCAAAAGAAGGAATTCTTTGATAGAATCCCCATCAACAAACCTGACGTTGGCTAAGAGTTGGCAGTGTCTGTTAATATCTGTGGAGTCATCAATCTGCATGGCAAATTTTCCATTCATTTCTACTGAAACACCTGTTGAATATCAACTGACATTTTGTCAATATGCTGTTTGATTTTATTATCAAAAAGAGCACCTTATGTCGATTTCTTTGGCAGCATCAGCTCCCAACATTAATCTCCTAATTCTTTTGCATGCTGGCTGAATTAGGGTTTCAGCAATTGTGTACGGCTTCTTTGATTTCACCAGGAGTTCAGCTACCAGGTAACTCGCCTCCTGCACATTATCTGAACCTTGCACACATTCCATCATACGTTGGTTTGGCTTTGTTTTGTGTTCTCAGGCATTTGAAATACTCGATATCCTTATCGGAGAGTGAACGGTTTGTTGTGTTGAAATGGCGCTTCAACTTACTTGGTACCATTTCCGTGTTTAAGAGTTTCTCTCTGCAAATCCTGGGATAAGGCAAGAGGCATCACCAGTGCACGAAAATCCAAAGACCAAGTAGTTGCTGTGGTCTGTGTATGAACCTCACTTTTTTCTCTTGAGGTTCTGTTCTTTCAGCCACATCTGAATCCGACCAGGATTCTTCACTTCTCTCCATGGTAAACTGTGGTCAAATACACGGTACATAATACACTACATAATAAATGCCATCAAGCATCAACTTACAAGCATAATTTCAGCCCTTCGGCCAAGCCAAGCAGAAAACTAATTGGGGGTGATAGAAGCCATGGCTTAATGTTTCTCTTCATTTACAGGTGTTTTTCTTGTACTCATAATTTGTAAAAGCTGTCCATTGGCTGTTGTCACCTACTCACCTTGATAGTTGTCGGCAGTATCCTCAGAAGTGGCAAAAAGCTGAGTTTTATCCTTTTGATTTTCTTTTTTTTTCTCTTTAAAAATAATTCTCGAATCAGTGGCATGTAAATCATTTTGATGTTTCTTTTAAAAAGACAATAACTTGTTGCTGAAGTATTGACATTTATTGCCCATGTAATGCTTTGAGAAAATAATGTTCACCAAATTTGGAATGAATCAAACTTGGGTAGACAATTTTTATTCTGTTAGTTAATCAATATTTTACATAGGAACATAAGACTGGATGCAAGAAGGCCCTTTGACCCATTAGACAAGGGACTATACATGATTTATCAGGAATATTTGAGATCCCCGCCAGCTACTGATTTCCAACTTTGCATCAATATCCTTTTTGCAGGTGACTTAAACTGCATGCTGTACTCCACCAAGGGAAACCATTTATTATGAGAGGATTTTAAAGTCTGCTTTGGGGAGTGGGATTTGGAAACCTTCATGTGCCGATCATCTGGGGGATTCTGAGGAGAAATTCATATAGACTAACTTGGGTTCAGAGTAGAATGTGTGCGTTTGAGCACAGTCATCTTGTGTTCTTAAAGGGACTTTTTGTGTTAATGAGACCATTGTAGCTTAAGATGTACTTTGTAACCATGTTGATCCTAAAGCCTGCATGTAACTCTTAAGCAAAGGGGAGAGTAAAATATATTGTATCATAATCCAATACTTTCATGCTTAATACATGTTTTCTTGTTGTTAAAACTAATTAGTGGTCCTGTTCCTAGAAGTTATGGTCTTTTGAGCCAGGGTTCCATTCTGGGATCTCCCATCCAGTAATAACATGAACTGAGATGGTAACAGCAACGCCAGAGTAAAAAGTGGGATGGGGAAAGTTAACTGAACAAGCTGGAATTCAAAGGGATACAGGCAAAACAACCAAGACACCTACTGTTTTACAGGCTATATTGGTGTCAGTGATTGGGCCTTAAGAGCTCACTGTCACAGGCCAAAAAACAACTATGCGCATTTAGAGTCTCACAGTCAGGCCTAGGACTGTCCAATCCGAGTCACTGCTCCACTACCATTTCTGCTTTGAAGCTTGCGACCCAGATTGTTCATCCTGCAACCCAACTGGGAGTCGTAAACCAAAGGTTGGGAATTCCTGTACTAAGTTCTGAGTAAGTCTGAGTACTTGGTTACAATTTCAGTTTAGATAGTGTTAAAGATACTTCTATTGCGGCGGCATGTGGCACAGTGGTTAGCACTGGGTCTCCGGCGCTGAGGACCCGGGTTTGAATCCCGGCCCTGGGTCACTGTCCGCGTGGAGTTTGCACATTCTCCCCGTGTCTGCGTGGGTTTCACCCCCACAACCCAAAGATGTGCAGGTTAGGTGGATTGGCCACGCTAAATTTCTCCTTAAAAAGAAAAATAATTGGCTATTCTAAATTTATTTTAAAAAAGATACTTCTATTGCCCTCAATGTGAATCGACTAAGAAGTGGATAAAGGTTCTGACTTTAGGTTTCTGCAGGTAAGATTGCATGAATATTTGGTGCAGTTCAGAATTTGGTTTGGCTGCACTGTGCACTGCTTTTCATGGTCTTTTCACGGCTTCATGAAAACTCACAATTTGGACCTGCAAATGTACACCTCAGTGAGTAGAAGAGAGAACATTAAAGAGAAATTAGAACAGAGTATTGATCCCTTAAATGCCATAGTACATGTCAAAAATAATCTCATTCATGGTTCTTTGAACCCTGATGTGAGATCATGGCCTTTCAATTGTTCCCAATTAGCCGCTGTTCTGAATTGCTGCTCAATTATTTCAGATATAAGCAAATCACTGCAGATGCTGGAATCTGAAACAAAAACAGAAATGCTGGACAATCTCAGCAGGTCTGACAGCATCTGTGGAGAGAGAACAGAGCTAATGTTTCAAGTCTGGATGACTGTCAAATTTAATTTAAAACGAAAGAGTAAATTACATTTAAAATAGACTTTAGAAAGTATGTAATAAAGTTGACATCGAACGTACAGTGTAGAAGGAGGCCATTTGGCCCATCGAGTCTGCACAGACCCACTTAAGCCCTCACTTCCACCCCTATCCCCGTAACCCAATAACCTCTTCTAATCTTTTTGGACACTAAGGGCAATTGAGCACGGCCATCCACCTAACCACGTCTTTGGACTGTGGGAGGAAACCCACACTGACTGGGGGAGAATGTGCAAACTTTCACAGACAGTGACCCAGCAGGGAATAGAACCTGCGACCCTGACGCTGTGAAGCCACAGTGCTAACCACTATGCTACCGTGCTGCCAGAGGGAGATACGTGCTGCCACAATTCTATAATAGGGAATTTCTTCTGAGTGATTCACTTCTGGATATGTCCTTTGCTCTTGCATTCATGCAGTTTTTAATTTTAAATTCAATTTTATATTTGGTGTGGCAGCTGTTGGGTTCTTTTGCTGTTGTATGTTAGAGTAACATTCAGGTTGTATGCAGCCCAAGGCATCTTTTTTTCAAGGTCTCCAATGCTTGCATAGAAAAGTAAATTTAATATGGAGTGTAAAATTGGTTGTGATTCACCATCAGTCACCCATTTTGCTGTATTGCCCAAGATAAACCAGTGTGCTAATTGGAAGTAAATTTCACAACGGATTGCAATTTTTATCTCCAATTAAGTCAGTGCATGAGTAAAAACTGAAGTCCAACTGGAGATGAATATTTATCTTGTCTAGTTAGAATCCAGAATTAATACAACTTTGAAATGCTTAAGAATAATTCACAATACAGTATTTCTCTTCAGGACTGTTGACCATATTTGCTGACCACGGTTAGTCACTGAGGAAATACACGGATGTGTATTTCCTCTTGTGTTGCTGCCAAATTTTTAAACCTTCCCTGTGTCAGCTCAGCAATATTTGATATTCCAGAGGTTGATTGTCACAGGTTTCATACAGATTTCGCCTGTGTTCAGAATTTGCAAATCAGTTGATACTTGATGATTTTAGTGATGGTTGGACTTGTTGATTAGTTGGGGCTTTGAGTCCTCAAATCTTCTAACATCTGGAGCAAATCAGCTATTCAAGTGATTAATAATTTAAAATGAGCTGTCATTGAGATAGGGCGGCATGGTAGCACAGTGGTTAGCACTGTTGCTTCACGGCACCAGGGTCCGAGGTTCGATTCCTGCTTGGGTCACTGTCTGTGCGGCGTCTGCACGTTCTCCGTGTCTGTGTGGATTTCCTCCGGGTGCTCCGGTTTCATCCCACAAGTCCCGAAAGACATGCTTGTTAGATAAATTGGACATGCTGAATTCTCCCTCTGTGTACCCGAACAGATGCTGGAGTGTGGCGACTAGGGGATTTTCACAATAATTTCATTGCAGTGTTAATGTAAGCCTACTTGTGACAATAATAAAGATTAAATTATATTATAGATTTGATTAATTAATGACTTCATTCTAAAGGAGCCCCTAGGCAACAATGATCATAACATGATAAAATTTCACATTCAGTTTCAGGGTAATGAATAGGAGTCAGACTTGTGACTTAAATAACAAGGTTATGAAGACAGAGTTTGCTACAGTGACCTGGGAAAATTGGTTAAAACTTAGGACAGCAGAGAACTAGTGGAAAACATTTAAGGGGATATTTCATAACCTGTATAATGTTGAGAAAGAAAGACTCAGTGAGAAGAACGTCCATCCTTGATGGTACCAAATTGAAAGAAAGGCATTAAATCTTGGCTGTCCTATCTTGAGACAATGGCTGCATGCCGGTGGATTGCAGATTGGTTTGGCAGTGTCTGGTTCTTTCTTTGAGGTGTCGTCTCCTGTCTTGCCAGCTGCTGTGTGCTCTTTTCATTCCCTCCTTCACTGCTGTCGACCAGCTCTGGCGATCGTGGGCAACATGCTCCCAATGCTTGTGGTCCATGTCACAGGACTTCTTGTCACCGTTGCAGGTGCCTTTTGAAGCGAAGGGAGTGGAGGAAAGTGAGTGGTGCCGTTGACATGTTTGCTCTATAATATGTCCTTGGGTATCCTGCCATCCTCCATGCGGCTCACTTGTCCAAGCCATCTCGAGCGGAGTTGGCTCAGTATGGTGTACATGGTGGTGATGTTACCGACCACGAGTACTTCTATGTTGGAGATGTGGTTCTGCCACTGATGCCAAGGATTTGTCAAAGGCAGTGAACAGAGTACATTGATGCGTCGTTCTTGGCTGGCATACATTGTCCAGGCCACACTGCTTGAAACATTCAATCTATTGTGTTCCGTGTGCCATTTTCCCCAGCCTCTTGGTCAGTCTGTACATAGCAGGAAATGCCTTTCCGATACGCCTGTTGATTTCTGCCTCAAGAGAGAGAGTTTGCTGGTAATGGTTGAGCTTAGGTAGTTAAACTCTTGGACCACTTCCAGTGTGTGGTCACCAATGTTGATGGATGGGCATTTATAACATCCGGTCCCATGATGTTCACTTTCTTGAGAATGATGGTTAAGCCAAATTCGTTACAAGCAGTCAAGCCTGTCGACACGTCTCTGCAGACGCGCTTCCATGTGGGATGTTAATGTAACTTTGTTGGCATAAGAGGAGTCTTTGATGTGAACTTTTCATACTTTTCTCTTGGTTCTAAGAAGGGCAAAGTTGAACAGGCTGCCATCTAGTTTTGTGTGAAGGAAAATTGCTTCTTCTGGAGACTTCACGTGAAGGAAGCAGTGAGATAAAAATCCCAAACCGTGTGGGTGAGAGTACACAGCCCTGTTTCATGCCGCTCAAGATGAGGAGGGGGGCTGATGAGGCACCATTATACTGGACTATACCTTTCATACAGTCATGGAACGAGAATGCTTAGTAACTTTGGTGGACATCTGATCAATTCTAATAAATTGAAGAGACCACGTTTGCTGACGATGTCGGCGGTAAGATTTATGAAGGCGATGTAGAGGCGCAACCCGTTGTTCACAGCATATCTCCTGTAGCTGGTGAAGGGAGATGACTAGCGTGTCGATAATGGATCTGTCAGTATGATAGTCACACTGTGCCTCAGAGTAGACACGATCAGCCAGCTTCTGAAGTCTGTTTAAAACAACTTTGGCAAAGGCTTTCTCTACTGTGCTATGCAGGGAGATTCCATAGTAGTTGTTGTAATCACCGCAGTCACCCTTTGTTCTTATAGAGGGTGATGATGTTGGCATTGTACATGTCCTGTGGTACTGTTCACTCATCCCAGCACAGGCAAAGCTGTTTGTGGAGTTTTGAGAGTGTAGCTGGCTTGGCACACTTGATTATTTCAAAGGTAATGCAATCCTTTCCAGGCACCTCCTCCTGGCTAGAGAATCAATGATGTTGCTGAGCTCTGGTTCTAGTGGCTGTTCGCCTAACTTGTCCATGACTGGCAGAGGCTGAACTGCATTCAGGGTGACATCAGTGACTATGTTTTTTCTGGTGTACGGTTCTAGGTAGTGCACCCAGTGGTTCATTGCTTTGGTCAGTGATTGTTTCCCCTTATTTAGACTTGAGGGGGTAGGTTTTCTTGCTGGTTGCCACAAAAGTTTCCTTGATATTGTCATATGTTTCTCTGATGTTTCCGGTATCAGAGGCCAGCTGAATAGGACTGCATAGATGTTGCCGGTAGTCGTTTGTACAGTGCCCAGCTGTTCTTTGAACAGTGCTTCTAGCTGCTTTAAGTATTTTCTCGCTGGGAGCTTGCTTGTAGTTAAGCAGTGCAGTATACTTGGCGACTATGACTGGCTCCATCTCTTCAAAGTGGGCCTGAAAGCAGCTGCTTGCATTTGCCAACAGTAATCATTGCTGAGTTATGAATGACATTTCTAATGTGAGTCCACTTGGTCTCTGCATCCCTTACAGGGGTATTTTGAAGGGCTTGTTCAAGGGAATCGAGAAACTCCTTTAACATGGGTGAGAGAGAAATTTTGGTAGTGTGATGTACAGGTGACCATTTTGCTTAAAATGATGTATCTTCTTTCGTTGGAGTCTAACTTTGCACACCAGGCAGTGGTCGGTGTGACATTCCACGCTGTGGAAGCTGCGTGTGATTAGAACACTGTTTAAAGGCACTCCTTTGGTGATGATGAGATACCTCCATGTCATAAACACACCTGGCGGCAGGGTTTGGTTTGAAAGAACCAGTTGGTCATGCAGAGGCTGTGATAAACACACCGGTCTCTGTCTGTTCTCGTTCATCCTTCCAATGTCATGTTGCCCGAGGCAGGGGGGCCATGAATCATGGTCGACCCCAACCATGGCGTACGTCCCCCAGCAGGAACAGATGTTCGGTGTTAGGGATGTTGCTGATTTATGATGTTGTGGAGTTCCTTGTAGAACTGGTCTTTAACTTCGGGTGAGGAACAAAATGTTGGGGCCTAGATGCTAAGCAAGTGTATTGGTCTAGGGGCGGCATGCAATTGGATGGACAGTATGCGTTCCAAACCATTTGTGGATGGCTGTATCATACTGAGCAAGGAGTTTCTGATGGCAAAGCCCATGCTGTCTTGGCTCTTTTGGATCTCTACCCTGCCAGCAGTACTATGAATGTTAGGTAGATTTTAGAAACCAACAAAGAATGACTTAAAAATTAGGGCAAAATTAGAGTGCGAGAGAAAGCTAGGTAGAAATATAAAACGGATGGTAAGAGTTTCTACAAATATTTAAAAAGAAAACAAGTGAATGTTGGTCCTTTACGAGGGTGAGATTGGGGAATAAATAATGGGAAACAAGAAAATTACAGAAGTGTTGAACAGGTCATTTGTGTCTGCCTTCACTGTGGAAGACTCAAAAGAGTTTGTCAGAAATACTTATTAATCAAGAGGTAAAGGGGAGGGGGGAACTTAAAACAATTCCAGACACTCAGAATGAAGGACAGGTGACTTGTCAGCCTTCAGTTTTCAAAGATTTTAAAGATGTGGCTGCAGAGAAAGTAGATGCATTGGTTATGACCTTCCAAATAATCACAAATGTAACCACGTCTATTCCACAGAGGGAATCAGAAAGCAGAAAACTGCTAGCATAACATATGTCATGGGAAAATACTCAAATCAATTATTAAGGTGTTAATAGCAAGATGTTACAATCAGGCAGAGTCCAGATGGTTTTGTGAAGTGGTATTGTGTTCTTTTGAGGAAGTAATAAGCAAGATGAATATAGGAAAGCCTGTGGATGTGGTATACTTGGATTTAATTAGTTGCACATCAAAATAAGAAACAGAAAATACTGGAAGTGCTCATCTGGTAAGGGCAGCATCTGTGAACAGAAAAACAGTTGCATTGCAGGTCTGTGACCTTTCATCAGAACCTGAAACGTTAACTGTTTTTCTCTTTGCAGATACTGCCAGACCTGCTGAGTATTTCCAGCATTTTGTTTTTATTCTAGATTTTCAGCTTCTCCAATAATTAGATTTTGTAAAACTGAGTGGTTGAACTCCCTACAATTATATGACAACATAAATCTACTTGCATTCACACACACGTGTTAGGAGTTCCAATATTTGCTCAGCTGTGCTCTGTGCCAGTCAGATATGGATTATTGCTTTTATTAAAATTATCTGCAAGTGTGAAATGTGGTACTTGGTAAGAGTTGTAACTAAGTCACCATCCTTCGAGGTTTTTGATTAAAATATTGAGTTGGAATCTCTGTGCATGTTCCTGTGATCAGACACCTGCCTGTTCCATGTATAAAATCTGTATATAAAGGAAACATTATATTTGCATTGTGCTGAATTGTCCTAATTTTTCCTTTGCAGAAATGTATCGACATACTGATAGAAAAGGAGTATTTGGAGCGTGTGGATGGGGAAAAGGACACGTACAGTTATTTGGCTTAATAATATAACAGTGTCTGAATAAAACTTCATTCCTAAGACATGCTGGCTTTGAAGACAGAGAATGCTATTAGTTTTGTGATAAAGATGGGAATGTAAAAGATTGCATTCTTGAACTCCTTGCAGCCAGCCTGCTGCACGCTGGATCTCCGGTAACTGTGAGAGCGGAAACCACCAGCCAGTCACATTTACTTTACAGAACTGTTCTCAGGATTGCTACATTTCAATATGTAAATATCGAAAGAAACCCCTAACCTTAATTCAGTAAAGTGATTTTTTTTAAAAAAGGAATTGAACCTTCTACATAGGGGTTGCATGCTACTGCCTATCTGCATTTAAAAACCTTACTTCAGCTATACATGGTCACCACTGCTCTGAATGTAAGGGGCAGCAGGAAAAAAAAAACTAATTTATGAATGCAATGTTGGCAGCACTTTCCAAAAGCATACTAGTGAATTTGAACAAGCCCTTTAGAAAATGTGTAATCTGCATTATCTGCTATGAGAGAAACCATTTGTATAGTGTGGTTCATTTTTTAATGTGTGATAAATAAAAATTTAATGATTTCTGTAAATGGTGTGACTTCATTTAAATCTGCCATCAAACTGTTATCAGACTTGCAGAAGTATCCTCACAAACAAATCCCTCAGTGTAACATTTATGTAAAAGTTGTATAGTATGCTTACAAAAGGAAACTATCCAAGTTTCAATGAAACCAATTTATTATGTATTCACATTGACGATGGTTAAAGTGTTATATTCTTCATGTACCCATTTTCAGTGCTTCAGAATACTTTAACTTGCAACTTCAGTAATGTATGAGGGATGGGCTGTTTTGGATTAGTAAATGGATATAATTATCCTCCTTTGTTTTGTTGATGTAAACTTGGTGCTAAAATAGAGTAGTTGATAACGAATGGCGATAACGACTTTCTTAAACATGCAAAGTTGCAGGAAAATTTGAATTGGTGTTTGGTTTAGGATGTAATTCTCAAGGTGCAGCTGTGCACTGTTTTTAAAATGAAATACTTTCTCATGTAACATCTTTCAACAGCCTGTTTTGAGCCAGGTTTTAATGAGTTTAAGTAGATTTTAGGAAAGACGAGCGATACTAAATTCCTAAATTTGTGAATCTGGAGGGATGGAAATGCTTTAAATTATTGTTTTGTGAGCACCAGATAGATCCTGCTCTCTCCCCCAAGACGAATGGTTGGAGAGTAGGACCTGGAAGAATCTGCCTTCATTGTCAATGATTGGGGAAGGGGCATTGCCTTAATGGAATAACGATTAATATCTAAAGGAGTTTGAACAGTGCAGGGCTGAAATGGAAAAGAAATTGAGCAGAGTGCATTAAAAAATATTGGCAAAAATTTTTTTTTAAATCAAGGAAAACACATTTGATAATTACATCAAAAGCGGATAACTAAGGAGTGTGGCTAATAAAGATCAAAAAGGTAATTGTATGGAGGCACAAGACACACACATGGTTCTCAATGAATATTTAATGTTTTCACGGGAGGAGTAAGCATGCTTGCCTTTATCTACCGAGGCATTGAGTACAGGAGTTGGGAAATCATGTTGCAGCTGTATAAAACCTTGGTTAGTCTGCATTTGGAGTATTTTGTGCAGTTCTGGTCACCACATTATCAGAAGGACGTTTAAGCTTTGGAGAGGGCTAAGAAGGTTCACCAGGATGTTGTCTGGTCTCGAGGGTATTGGCTATGAGAGGTTGAATAAACTAGGATTGTTTTCACTGGAAAGACGGAGGCAATGGGAAGACCTGATAGAGGTCTACAAAATTGAGAGGCATAGACAGGGTGGATAGTCTAGCTTTTTCCAAAGGTGGAAGGGGCCACAGATTCAAGGTGAAGGGGGAAAGTTTAAGGGAGATGTGCGGGGTAAGTTTTTCATGCAGAGTGGTGGGTGCTTGGAACGTGCCGACAGAGGATGTGGTGGAAGCAGGCACATTAGCAACGTTTTAAGAGGCACCTGGGTACACGAGTAGAGGGATATGGACCAAGTACGGGCAGAAGTTTTTTTTAGTTCCGGCATCAAGATCGGCTCAGGCCTGGGAGCTTGGAGGGCTGAAGGGCCTGTTCCTGTGCTGTACTTTTCTATGCTCTTTGTATGTAGCAGATGGTGTAGTTGTGAAATATTAGATGGGATAAAAAGTAGAGAGGAAATAAGGTAGTTAGTATCCTTGAAAGCAGGTAAATCTCCAGGCCTGGATGATATGCATCCCAGCTACGAAGGAAAACTAGGAAAGATATGACAGACTCTGGCCAGGTTTTCAGGTCCCTGGTTACATATGTGATACAATGGAAGACAGTAAACCATTGGAAGGAAAGAATCACCTGTGTAATGCTGGACTAGGTAAAGGAAGGAAAGAATCACCTGTGTAATGCTGGGCTAGGAAACAGTTAAGTGATGGAATCAGTAGATTAGTAAGAAAGGATCTTGGATTGCAGGCTCAAGACGTAGAATCAATTTGGATGGAGCTGGGGGTGGCACGGTGGTGCAGTCGTAAGCACTGCTGCCAACGGCGCTGGAGACCCGGGTTCGATCCTGGCCCCGGGTTACTGTGTCGAGTTTTCACATTCTCCCTGTATGTGTGTGGATTTTACCCCCACAACCCGAAGGTTGGGTGGATTGGCCACACTAAATTGCCCCTTAATTGGAAAAAGAAAATTAATTTATAGATGGAGCTAAGAAACAGTACAGGGCAGCAAACATTGATGGGACTTGTTTATTGAACATCAAACTAATGCTGATGTTGGGCTCGGTAAGTGAAGAAATTATTAAAGATTGAAACACATTATCAAGGACACTAAATTGATTGAATTTATTTAGATGAGGGTTGCATATTTAATGTATGGGAATACCTGCATGTTCTTGGAATTGGAACTATATTGCATTTCCTTCATTGTTGCTGAGTCAAAATAGAGATGTACCTACACATGGGATTGCAGCAGTTCAGGAAGGCAGCTCACCACCACCTTCTCAAGGATAGGCAATAAATGCTGGCCTTGCCAGCAATGCCCACATCCTATGAAAGAATAATAATTCTGGAGGTGCGAGGTTATGATGCATTTAGGAAGGGTTAAAATACACAATGACTGATAGATTGAGAAGTGTAGAGGAGTGCTTGCCCATAGATCCATGAAGATAAAGTGCTCAAGAAGGCATGCCAGAGTGATGTGATCAAGGCAGACTTGATTAGGGAACTGAAGGTGAAGGAACCCTTGCAATATGATAGAACTTACTCTGCAGTTTGAGAGGGAGGGGCTGCAATCAGATGTAACTATTACACGAAATAAGGGTAACTACAAAGACTTGAGGGAGGAGCTGGCCAGAGTTGATAGGAAAAAAAAGAGCCTAGCAGGGAAGACAGTGGAACAGCAATGGCAGGGGTTTTGGGGGGTTATTTGGGAGGCACAACAGAAATTCATCATATGGAAACATGCTGGATTTCCAGAAGACCTTTGACAAGGTGCCGCATGGGAGACTTAAATAATTTAAGAGCCCATAGTGTTAAGGTAAGATCCTGGCATGGATAGAGGATTGGCTGACTGGTAGAAAGCAGAGTGGGGATAAAGGGTTTTTATTCAGGATGGCAGCTGGTGACTAGTAGTATGTCTCGGGTAGGTGCTGGGACCACTTTACACAATATACGTTAATGATCTGGAAGGAGGAACTGAAGGCACTGTTGGTAAGTTTGCTGATGATGGAAAGATCTGTAGAGGAGAGTCTGAGGAAGCGGGCAGCCGCAGAAGAACTTGGACAGCCAAGGAGAGTGGGCAAAGAAGTGGCAGATGGAATACAATGTGGAAAAGTGAGTTTATGCACTTTGGAAGGAGGAATGGAGACATTATTTTCTAAATGGGGAATGCTTGGGAAATCAGAAGTACAAAGGGACTTGGGAGTCCTTGTAAGTTTACAAGCAGGTTGAGTCGGCAGTTTGGAAGGCAAATGCAATGTTGGCATTCATGTCGAGAGGACTAGAATACAAGAGCAGGGATGTACTTCTGAAGCTGTATAAGGCTCTGGTCAGACCCCATTTAGAGTATTGTGAGCAGTTTTGGGCCCATATCTAAAGAAGAATGCGCTGGCCTTGGAAAGGATCCAGATGAAGTTCACAAGAATGATCCCTGGAATGAAGAGCTTGTCATATGAGGAACGGTTGAGGACTCTGGGTCTGTACTCTTGAAGGATGAGGGGGGATCTTATTGAAACTTGCAGGATACTGCGAGGTCTGGATAGAGTGCACATGAAGATGATATTTCCACTAGTAGGAAAATCTAGAACCAGAGGGCACAATCTCAGACTAAAGGGACAAACATTTAAAACTGATGAGGAATTTCTTCAGCCAGAGGGTGGTGAATCTGGAACTCTGCCGCAGAAGGCTGTGGAGGCCAAATTATGGAGTGTCTTTAAGACAGATAGATAGGGTCTTGATTAATAAGGGGATCAGTAAGATTGAATGGGCTGAAATTATTTTCTGGAACACAGGAGGTTGAGGCAATTTAATTGAGGTGTATAAAATACACCTACATAGATAAATGGGTATGATATAATTGCTGTTATGTCGATGTGGTAATTGCATTTAGATGGATAGGCAAAGAGAAAAAGGTGGGGAAACTGTTAAGGGACAGAATCAGTACATTAAGTAGGAAAGGATCAAGATGTAGAATCAATTTGGGTGGAGCCAAGAATAAGTACGGGGCAGCAAACATTGGTAGGACTTGTTTATAGGCCACCAAACTAGTGCTAATTTTGGGCACCGTATGAATCAGAAACATGGTAATACAAGAATAATTGGTGACTTAAATTTACCAACTTAGTTTACTAAATAAGCACTGGAGGAATTCACAGTGTACTAGATGGGTTTCTGGAGCAGTACATTGACCCAACTAAAGATCTGGCTATTTTGGACCTGGTGTTGTGCAATGCAAAAGGGCTAATTAATAACCTTGCTGTAAATAAGCATTTGTTATTAAATACATTTTCTTAAGTTGGTCTTAATTCAGAAAGGAAGTTATGAAGGTCTGAGGGGCAAGTTGACTATGCTGGATTGGGAAAATACATGGGCAATGGCTAAGAAATGGTTAATGAAAGTTAAAGATTGCAGTAGATCAAAGGAAATTGCTTAAAAGGACGCCAATCAAAGTCAAAAGCGTGAGCATTCGGAGAAATTTAGAACACCGCAAAGGAGAACCATGAAACTGATTATGGGAAAAGAATATCAATGCAAACTAGTGAGGAATATAATGGACTGTAAAAAGCTTTATGTATGTCAAAAGAAAAAGATTAGCTGGGACATATACGCTAGTTACAGGTAGGACAGGATAATTTATAGTGAAGAACAGGGAACTGACGGAGAAGCTAGTTTGTGTCTGTATTCATGGAAGAAGATACAGAAAGTTGCCCAGAAATACTAGGCAACCAAGATATTTGTGGAACTAAAAAAAAAAGAGCTGAGTATTAAATAAAACTGGATTGAAGAAGCCTGAACCAGGTGAACTTCATGGTTATCATGCAAAATCCTTCCGGAACGTTTCCTGCAGACTGGAAAGTAGCAAACGTAAGATAACGATAAGGGAAGAATGAGAATGGAGAACTACAGATTAGTATGGAAAATGTAGAATCCATTACAAAAGGATGTGATAACTAGAAAGTGGTAAAATTGGGCAGTTAAGATGGATTTATGAACTGAAATAATGTTTGACAAACTTGTTGGGAGTTTTTTTGAGGATATTACCTGTAGCATTGATAATGGAGAAACCATTGTATGTGGTATATGGATTGTCATAAGGCTTTTGGGGTCTCACACCAGGTTAATAAAATTAGTGTGCATGGGAATGGGAGAAATATACTAGAACAGATTGAGATTTGTTTAAGTCAAAGCAGAATTGGAATAAATGGATCATTCTCAGGCTACCATCAAAGGATCAGTGCTAGGTGCTCAACTGAGAATGATTTGGATGTGGGGATCAATTCCAATACTTCCAAATGTGATGATGACACCAAACTAGGTGGGAACAAAGTTGTGAGGAGGATGGAAGGAAGAAGACTTGGACAGGCTAAGTTAATGAGCTGGAATATGTTAGATGGAATATGGGAATAAATGTGAAATTATTCACTGATGTTTTAAAAAAAAAAATGGCAGAATATTTATTAAGAGGGGTGAAGTGTGGGTGCCCAATGGGACTTGGGTGTCCTTGCTTGAGTCACTAAACGCTAGCATGCAGATGCAGCAAGCAATAAGGTGAATGATATGTTGGCCTTCAGCATGAGGGGATTTAAGAACAGGAGTAAAGATGTCCTGCTGCAGTTGTGTATCACCCGGAGTATTGTGTAGTTTTTGGTCCCCTTACCCACAGGGGGATATACTTGCCATAGGGGGAGTGCAATGGAGGTTCATCAGATTCATCCCTGGGGTAGCAGTATCATCTTGAGTGATAGTGGGTCTGTATTTGCAGAGTTTGGAAGAATTTTTTTTGGGGGGACGGCCTCATTGAAACTTACGAAATTCTGAGGGTGGATGTAGATGTTTCCCCCGTCTGGTGAGTCGAAAACAAGGGGACATAATCTCAGGGTTTGGTAGGCCATTTAAGAATGAGGTGGAGGAGGAATTTCTTCATAGAGGGTGGCAAACCTTTGGAGTTCTCTGCTCCAGAGGGCTCTGAAAGCTCGATCATTACGTTCAAAACAGAAAACTAGTGATTATGGAGTTGCATGGGAAAGTGGTGTTGAGGTCGCTGATCAGCCATGATATAATTGAATGGTGCAACAGGCTCAATAGGCTGATGGCCTGTAGATGGGAAGGGCCTCTTTCTGTGAAGTTGGTGGGCAATAACTAGGGGGCATAGACATAAAGAGCAAAGTAATCTTTTCACCAAAAGGGTAGTGGGGATCTGGAACTCAGCCTGAAAGGATGGAGAGGTAAAAACCCTTGTTTGCATTTTAAAAAACTTGATTGTGCACTTGATGTGCCCTAATGTCAGAGACAGACCAAGAGATGGAAGGCAGGGTTAGACTGGATAGCTTTTGCATATGGTATGGATACGATGGGCTGAATGGTCTGTTACAAATGTTTGTATCTTTAATTTCCCAAATATTGAGCTTCTCCTTGCCCGCCAGCAGAAAGGTTGGACCAAATGCCCTTGCTCCCACAAGCCATGGAAATAAAGAAATTCAGGGGAAATTATCTATTTTTGCACCCTAATCGAAGTATGAGTGGTGGATGGAACATCATTCTGAGAATGAGAAAGTGACTGCTCACCATTTTTTTACAGAATCCCTACAGGCAGGACGACATTTGACACATTAGAGTCTGCACCGACCCTTTTGAAAGAGCGCCCACCCAGACCCACTCTTACACCGTATCATAGAAAAATGAGGCCATACGGCCCATCGGGTTTGCACCGGCCCTTGGAAAGAGCATCCCATCCCCCTAACTCGGTAACCCCACATAACCTTTTGAACACCAAGGGACAATTTAGTATGGACATTCCACATAACCTGCACATCTTTGGACTGGGAGGAAACCAGAACAAACTTCACACAGCCAGTCACCCAGGTCCCTGGTGCTGAGAGGCAGTAGTGCTAACCACTGCCACAAGTCTTGTTACTTGGTGTTCCTGAAGGAAACAGTCATGTGTGTCCAGTCTTAAAACAGTGCTCCATTTTATTAAAAATTGTAAGCTTTGTTTTATCCATTCTTTTATTTTAAAGCAGACTGCAGTGTCACTGGGAACAGGAATTTCTAGGTAATAACTCTTCCAGCAAAGTTTATATTCTGTTTTATGCCACATCACAACTCTTCCTTTTGTAGTCTAGAATTTAAATCTGATTTTAGAATAGGATGAGAGGCTTGTCCTATGATGAAAGGCTAAGTCAATTTTAACGTACAAGATTCTGAAGGGATTCGTTGGGCACATGGGTTGTTCCCTTGGCTAGAGAATCTAGAACATGAGAGCGCAGCCTTGAGATATGGGGCCAATCATTTGGGGTTGTGATAATGAACAATGTCTTCAAAGGGCTGAGTGTCTTTGGAATTATTTATCATGTTTGATCGTTTTCTGTTACTTGTGATTGGAGCAGAGAATTTGCCTGTTTCAAGCTAGAATCTGGGGAGATCTTGGTTTTGGTCGGGCTTCCACTGTTTTGCCATTTTCTGCTGGTGGTAGGGACTTTAAACACATCTGGAGAGTTTCCAGGCTGCTATGGGAATTTCTACTCTTCCAAAAGCCCAAGTGGAAAAATGAACAGCAACGAACTGGCATGAATCTCTTCAAAGATTGAGGCAGGTCACTGCCCAACACTACCTTTTTAACTGGAGGCAGAATGTCTGAGCATTCAGTTTTCTGCACTCAGAATCTTAAATTGCTAATTTCTTCTGCCCATTATTTAATGCACCCAACTGAAAATGGGACGTCATAACGTGTATCAGTAGAGATGGATTCCTAATCGTCATTTGGAGCGTAAGTTGGGTAACCATCTTTGGAAGGCCATACTTGCTACAGACCTCTGCTGCCTAAAGTGGCAGGGACTTCACATCTGCCCATTTTATACTTTGAACTGGAGATTAGTGGTGCTAATGGGAAGTATATTATTTGGATAACAGGGGTGAGGGTGGGTACTGTCTGCTGTTTCTTGTGGGGTTACACAAAGGGTAAAATGTCAAAACTAGATTAATTATTTCACCAATTGTGGTACTGGAGTTGTCTGCTGCATCACACTATGAACCTGTAACTTCCTGTACACACTTATTTTCTTACTCAGTCACCAACACTTTATAACTCCCACGTTCAGCTCCTATCACCACCGTTGGAATGTGTGGTCGGTTTTCTTGACACACATTAATAGGTTCTGGAAATGCATACCTGCTGCGAGGCTCAGTAGGGCAAATTTGTGCAAAGTCGAGTCATGGAATACGTATACTGCAGGCCCTTAAAGGATCGCATCTCAGAACATTGGAAAATCCTTATCAAGAACAAGATATTGCTGAGTAATCCAGCACACATTCTGGTCATGCCTTAAAAAGGACAATGTTCCCATCACTAAAAAACATTCATGCCAAAACAAATCAAGTTCAAAAGTTTATGGTCACGTGCAAATTCAAGAAATTCAAGTTTTTTTTATTGATATAATTGCACCAACAGCTCACCACACTGGTGTAGTAAAAGATATAAAACCGGCAGCTTTTGAAAAAAGAAAGCTCTATTTTTTTTTTTTTACAGTATAAATTATCACAGTAGTTTGTTTTAATCAACCAGAGTTGTTTAAATACATCTCCATACAGTACATATAGAAATCCTGAAATGTAAAAGCAGCTGCCCATGTTTTGAATTGAGGCAGTTTAATTTCATGGTATTTCCATCTCTCTCTCTATACCAACATATTTAAGGGCATCAGCTTGACTGTACCTAAAATGAAAAAAAAAAGTGATTTGTAACAGTGATCTGTTTAAACCCAGCCATCGACTAACAGCATTTTTGAGCCCTGTCCTTGGTGTCTTCTTTAATATTCCTTTCCTTCAATATTTTTCAAACAATTGCTTATTTTCTTTTTGAAGTACTCATTGACTACTGCAATACCCCTTTAATTTTTGTGATCATAGATCTGTGAGCCATGGTGTCATTTCACCAACCAATGGAAATACTCAGTTTATCAGAAAAGTCTTCGTAGGAGCACAATAATTACTAGACGAAAAACAAAAGTCCACCTACCAACATGCTGTTGACGAATCACACATGGAGTACTGTATAGTTTTGGTCCCCTTATCCAAGGAAGGACAATTCCTTTTAAGGATGTAACAAGTATGGTGGATAAAGGGGAATCAGTAGATATGGTGCAACTGGATTTCCAAAAGGCATCTGATAATGTGCCACATCAAAGGTAAGAGCTTATGGTGTCAGGGGGTAATATAGGAATAATCGCTTATTGTCACAAGTAGGCTTCAATGAAGTTACTGCGAAACGCCCCTCGTCGCCATATTCCGGCGCCAGTTCGGGGAGGCCGGTCCGGGAATTGAACCCGTGCTGCTGCCATTGTTCTGCATTACAAGCCAGCTGTTTAGCCCACTGTGCTGAAGCAGCCCCTAGCAGCAAGAATAGAAGCGTGACTAACTGGCAAGAAAATGGGCCCTTTTCAGGTTGGCAAATTAACTAGTGGGGTGCCAACTATTTTCAATCTTTGTTAATGACTTGGGTGAAGAGTGAATGTATCGTAGCCAAATTCCCGACAATATAAAAAGGTAAACAAGTTGCGAGGACAGAATCTGAAGTCTACAAAAATTTGGCCGATGGATTTGGCCACAATCAATGTGGAAAAACGCAAGATTGTCCACTTTGGGCACAAGAATAGAAAAGCAGAATGCTGTGATACTGAAGGATCGGTGTCTCCTTGTACATGAAACACAAAGTTAGCATCCACTTACAACAACTAATTAGTGTAGATGAAATATCAGACTTTATTACAAGGGGGTGGAGTCCAAAAGTAGTGAAATGTTGCTACAACTGTACAAGTCATTGGTAAGACTGCATACAGCCTTATTGGAGGGATATGCTTGCATTGGAAGAAGTTTAAAGAAGGTTCAGTAGGCTGATTGCTGGGATGACGGGGAAGTTTGAGCAGGTTGGGCCCATACCCATTGGGAGTTGATAACGAGAGGGGATTTTATTGGAAGATAGAAAATTCTGAGGGAGGTTGACAAAGTAGATGCAAAGAGGATATTTCCCTCTTGGGGGCATACACCTCCTATTCCTTATATTCTTAAACACAATAGTTGCAGCAACACCTCTGGGACTTCCCAGTTCTATCCTTGCCTCTTTCATTTGTGGATTGCTCCCATATGTACCCTGATGGCTTGACAATTCTTCAAGAATAATCATTTCTTTGTTATTTGACTTCCTGGCAAAAATAGTGAATACTTAACTAGTCATGAGGAAGTTTGGAGCAACCAACAGCCTCAGTCACAAACTTTTCTGTCACTGCTGATTCCATCCTCAGAAATTTGCTCAGGCTACAAACACTGGCCTCTTGTTTGACCCAGAATAGTTTCAAACCTCAAACTATTATTCATCACCAAGAGTACTTAACTCTGCCTCACCTACTTGGTGATCATGGGTTTCCATTGGCCACAATTATGCTTGGAAATGTACTGCAATGGTTTGGCATTGCCTTCTACAGCCTCACCTACACAGCTGCCAAAATCCTAATTCACCTGAGGAAGGAGCAGTGCTCTGAATACTAGTGCTTGAAACAAACCTGTTGGACTTTAACCTGGTGTTGTAAGACTTCTTACTGTGCTCACCCCAGTCCAACGCCGGCATCTCCACATCATGGCCAAAATCCTCATCCACCCTTTTGTCACTTATCGACTAATCACTACTATTCAGTAAAAATAAATCAATAGAATCGGAGAGAATGGCAATTATTTAATTGGCACCAACTGCATGCTTAATGCCTTGATAAATGCAACTAGTTCAAAACTCAGTTACTCCTGTCTTGTTTAATCTCCCACTCTTATCCTATACCACTGTCACTCAGCATAATTAATTTAAAATTGTGGTCTGCCTCTTCAAATCGCTTGATGGCATTGCCCCTCTTCCTACATTGCATCCTCTGTGGTTCTTACAACCGTGGCTGAGACCTTTTGTGTACCCATCCCACCCTTTGTCTTGCAATTACCTCAAGTCTATTCTCAATCACCAATCTTCAATTGCTCCACTTATCTCTCTACCTGAAAAGGTGTTCAGATTTCAGTCTCCTCTACCAACTCTTCCTTGCCCTGAAAGAATCTTAGGCTGTTTTTCTAAATTAAAGCACCTTAATAATAGACAGATCTGGGCTGAATCATTCAAAAACCATTGAAAGTTTAATTCTAACCTAAAAGACCCAACTTTACTGCAATAATATGTTTGTGCCTTTAAGCACAAAAGGGTTGGTGATTTAGTCATTAATCATCAAAAACTATGTTTGGGATTATTTTTGACTGGTTTAAATTTATTGCAATGTTTTAAGTTAGTAATACTTAGACACTAAGTTTTGATACATGAAGCTCCTCCACCTCTTGCCCCAAACAAAATAAAATCTGATGTAAAATGGGTCATCTAAACAGTTCTGTACTCCTGAAGCACGAATATCAAATTTGCATAATTACAAAATGCCACCGTGACAGAAGAATTCAATAAAGGACAGTTCCAATAAAGGGACCTGAACTTTCCTCAAAGGGGAAAAAAAATCAAGTGGTCTCATTTGACAAAAATGCACTTAAAATTCTAGGTGACGGTGGTTAGAAAGGCATTGAACTGGAGAGCTGGTTTAGGCTCTACCATTTTGATTCCTGATTCAAATGGAAGTTTTAATTATTTAGGTCACCTGCTCTTCAAAAAGTGAAGCTACTGGATACTGAGTGATTGGCGTTACCATCATAAGCCACTGGACACAGAGTGATAGTACCACAACATAATTGTTTTCTTTTCCCCTCTAGTAGAGATTTGACAATAATATCCTGGGTTCTAATTTATTGCAACCTATAGATGTCACTTAAAATAAATATTGCAATCTACTAAATTTAAATAGATGAATCCGTTCCAAAGTTTCTAATCATTACTTCTAATCAGACGATTTTAGCAAAATGTGAATTAGAAACATGAAGACATTATTTCAAAGCAAATGAAAGAGAAGTCCTAATCTCCCAAGCACTCCTGCTACAAAAACATGGGTGTTCATACCTGTAGTCAAAGAATAATTCTTCTCCAGTCTGGATCGCTCTTTTGGCAAAGATGCCAATTCTGTGGTCTCCATTAACCATCATTACTAAAATCAAGAGAAAAATATAAAACCACTTTACTTGTATTCCAAAATCAAAAAGCACTGGATGCTTGAGTGCAAAGAAATCAAGGTTGGTAGTAATGAGAGTGCTGCATTGCCAGAGTTGCCATGTTAAACTTGGGCTGGCCTCTCAAGTGGCCATAAAAGATTCCATGGTGGTATTTTGAAGAGTAGCAGAGAAGCTGATATCCTGGCCAATATATATCCCACAATCAACAAACCCACTACCATGTGGTCAATTCTAAAATGGCCTAGTAGGTCGCTCAGTTGTGCCAAACCACTACAGAAAAGTTTAAACCAAACTGGAAGGACCACCTGGCATTGATTTAAGAACTGGAAATGATAACAGCACACTGAGCACTGTTGACCAAGCAGAGTCCTCCTTATTAACATCTGGGGATTTGTGCGAAAACTGGGAGAAATGACTCTTGGACCTGTCAAGCAATAGTCTGATATCATACCTCACAGCCAATGTCCTAGACACCATCACCATCCCTGGGCATGTCCTGTCCCACCAGGACAGACCCAGCAGAGGTGGCAGCACAGATGCAATACAATTGGGCGTTGCCCTGGGAACCCTCAACATTGAATCTAGACCACATGATGTCCAAAAGCATCAAGTCAAACATAGGCAAAGAAATTGTGGACACTTAACAGGACGAGGAGCAGATTCTACAAGGATCCCAATCGTCAATGATTTTGGGGGGGAGGGGGGTAGAGCACATCAAAGCAAACAGCAAGGCTGAAGCATGTGCAATTATCTTCACCAGAGGTACCGAGTGGATGATCCACCTTGGCCTCCTCCTGATGACCCCCATTATCATAGATGCCAGCCTTCAGCCAATTCAATTCACTCCGTGGGTTATCAAGAAATTAGCCGAAGGCAGTGGACTGCAAAGGCTATCGGCCCTGGCAATAGTCCAGTAATAGTACTGAAGACTTGGGCTTCAGAACTAACTGTGCCACCAGCCAAGATGTTCCAGTATAGCTATAACTGGCATCTACGTGGAGATTTGCCCAGGTTTGTCCTGTCTACAACAAGCAGGACAAATCCAACCCGGCCAATAGCCCCCTCATAATCATCAGCAAAATGATGGAATGTGGCAATCAAGCAGCCTTTTACAGCAATAACCTCTGCACAGATGTCCGTGTAGGCTCCACCAGGGTACTCAGCTCCTAATTTCATTATAGCTTCGGTCCAAATACAGACAAAAGAGCTGAACGCCAAGAGGGAAAGTGAGAGGCTCCCAATTCCTGTCCATCATCAACAAGGAACACTTCGAGACTTCCGGGTGCGGCGATGACCAGCTGAGTCGCACGTTTCGGCAGCTCCCTGTGAAACGGACTTTTGGGCTCTTGATAGGAGCCCCAACGGCAATTTTAACGGCTGAAAACACCGTGCGGTAAACCAGAAGGGTGTTCCCCCTGGACACGGATGGAAAAAGGAGAGGAAAGTGGCCGGATTGCAGCGGATCCTTTGGAACAACGGCAAGGAAGGCAAGCAGAAACCAAGATGGCGTCGGAAGGTGGCAGTTTCATATGGGGCCCTGAACAACAAGAGTTTTTGAAACGCTGCGTGGAGGAGATAAAAAAGGAAATGAAGAAAGAGTTGTTGGCCCCGATATTACAGGCGATTGAAGGGCTGAAAGAGGAACAAAAGACCCAGGAGCAGGAGCTTCGGGTCGTGAAGGCGAAAGCAGCAGAGAATGAAAACGACATACAGGGCCTGGTGGTGAAGTCGGAGATACAGGAGGCACACCAGAAACGATCTGTGGAGAGGTTGGAGGCACTGGAAAATAACGCAAGGAGGAACAACTTGAGGATTCTTGGCCTTCCTGAAGGTGTGGAGGGGGCGGACGTCGGGGCATATGTGAGCACGATGCTGCACTCGTTAATGGGAGTGGAGGCCCCGACGGGTCCGTTGGAGGTGGAGGGAGCATACCGAGTTATGGTGCGAGGACCGAGAGCAGGAGAAGCTCCCAGAGCCATAGTGGTGAGATTTCTCCGTTTTAAGGATAGAGAAATGGTCCTTAGATGGGCGAAGAAAACTCGGTGTAGTAAATGGGAGAACGCGGTGATCCGCGTCTATCAAGATTGGAGTGCGGAGGTGGCGAGAAGGAGGGCGAGCTTTAATCGGGCCAAAGCGGTACTTCACAAAAAAAAGATAAAGTTTGGAATGCTGCAACCGGCAAGACTGTGGGTCACATATCAAGGGAGGCACCACTACTTTGAGACGGCGGATGAAGCGTGGACTTTTATTGTAGAAGAAAAATTGGAATGATTGGACTACGAAAATGAACATTTGGACAAAGTGGTGGGACGAGTGGGGGGGGGGGCGAAGAGGGATTGTATGATTAATCCTGCGGTATGGTAACTTTTCTTTCTCCCACAGGTGGTGATGGGGGGAGGTGGGGAGGGAGAGGAGATGGGGCGTTGGCCATGGGAGGCGGGGCCGAGGGAGAG
This sequence comes from Scyliorhinus torazame, assembly GCF_047496885.1. Lineage (NCBI taxonomy): Eukaryota > Metazoa > Chordata > Chondrichthyes > Carcharhiniformes > Scyliorhinidae > Scyliorhinus > Scyliorhinus torazame. The sequence goes on from NC_092712.1 coordinate 135,362,149, forward strand.
GCGCGGGCTTGGTTCCCGCGCTATGATAATTATGGCGGGAATAGAGAAGCAGGAAGGAGGCGAGGCCTTGTGATCGGGGCGAGCCGTGATCACGGGGGGAAGCCGAGGTCAGCCAGAGTTTGCTGACTTCTGGGAGCAACATGGGGGGAGTAATTACGCTAGCGGGGGGTCTAGCGGGGGGGGGGGGGGGGGGGGGGGGGAATTACTGGGTTGCTGCTGCTGGGGAAAGGGGGGAGTGGGTGCGGGAAAGGATGGGCGGGGGGGCACCGTCTGGAAGAAATACAGCCGCGTGGGAACTGGGCGAGAAGCTGGAAAAAGATGATGGCTAACCGGCAAGGGGGGGGGGGGGGGTGGGAAGCCCCCCAACTCGGCTGATCACGTGGAACGTGAGGGGGCTTAACGGGCCGATAAAGAGGGCACGAGTACTCGCACACCTTAAGAAACTTAAAGCAGATGTGGTCATGTTACAGGAAACGCACCTGAAACTGATAGATCAGGTTAGGTTGCGCAAAGGATGGGTAGGGCAGGTGTTCCATTCGGGGCTGGATGCGAAAAACAGGGGGGTGGCTATATTAGTGGGGAAGCGGGTAATGTTCGAGGCAAAGACTATAGTGGCGGATAACGGGGGCAGATACGTGATGGTGAGTGGCAAATTACAGGGAGAGATGGTGGTGTTGGTAAACGTGTATGCCCCGAATTGGGACGATGCCAATTTTATGAGGCGAATGCTAGGACGCATCCCAGACCTAGAGACCGGAAAGCTGATAATGGGGGGAGACTTTAACACGGTGTTGGAACCAAGGCTGGATAGGTCGAAGTCCAGGACTGGTAGGAGGCCGGCAGCAGCCAAGGTGCTTAAGGATTTTATGGAGCAGATGGGAGGGGTGGACCCGTGGAGATTCAGTAGACCTAGGAGTAAGGAGTTCTCGTTTTTCTCCTATGTCCATAAAGTCTATTCACGCATAGACTTTTTTGTGTTGGGTAGGGCATTGATCCCGAGGGTGAGGGGAACGGAATATACGGCTATAGCCATTTCGGATCATGCCCCACACTGGGTAGACTTGGAGATAGGGGAGGAAACAAGAGGGCGTCCACCCTGGAGAATGGATATGGGACTAATGGCGGATGAGGGGGTGTGCTTAAGGGTGAGGGGATGCATTGAAAAGTACTTGGAACTCAATGACAATGGGGAGGTTCAGGTGGGAGTGGTCTGGGAGGCGTTGAAGGCGGTGGTTAGGGGGGAGCTGATATCAATAAGGACACATAAAGGGAAGCAGGAGAGTAAGGAACGGGAGCGGTTGTTGCAAGAACCTTTGAGGGTGGACAGACAGTATGCGGAAGCACCGGAGGAGGGACTGTATAGGGAAAGGCAAAGGCTGCATGTGGAATTTGACTTGCTGACCACAGGCACTGCAGAGGCACAATGGAGGAAGGCGCAGGGTGTACAGTATGAATATGGAGAGAAGGCGAGCAGATTGCTGGCACACCAATTGAGGAAAAGGGGAGCAGCGAAGGAAATAGGGGGGGGTGAGAGACGAAGATGGAGAGACGGAGCGGGGAGTGGAGAGAGTGAATGAAGTGTTTAAGACATTTTATAAAAAATTGTATGAAGCTCAACCCCCGGATGGGAGGGAGAGAATGATGGAGTTTTTGGATCGGCTGGAAATTCCCAAGGTGGAAGAGCAGGAAAGGATGGGATTGGGAGCACAGATCACGGTAGAAGAAGTGGTGAAAGGAATTAGGAACATGCAGACGGGAAAGGCCCCGGGACCGGACGGATTCCCAGTTGAATTTTACAGAAAATATTTGGACTTGCTCGCCCCGCTACTGACGAGGACCTTCAACGAGGCAAAGGAAAGGGGACAACTGCCCCCGACTATGTCAGAAGCAACGATATCGCTTCTTTTAAAGAAGGAAAAGGATCCGCTACAATGCGGGTCCTACAGACCAATCTCCCTCCTCAATGTAGATGCCAAGGTCTTGGCCAAGGTAATGGCAATGAGAATAGAGGAATGTGTCCCGGGGGTGGTTCATGAGGACCAAACTGGGTTTGTGAAGGGGAGACAGCTGAACACGAACATACGGAGGTTGTTAGGGGTAATGATGATGGCCCCACCAGAGGGTGAAACGGAGATAGTAGTGGCGATGGATGCCGAGAAAGCATTTGATAGAGTGGAGTGGGATTATCTGTGGGAGGTGTTGAGGAGATTTGGGTTCGGAGAGGGGTATGTTAGATGGGTGCAGCTGTTGTATAGGGCCCCAGTGGCGAGTGTGGTCACGAATGGACGGGGATCGGCATATTTTCGGCTCCATAGAGGGACAAGGCAGGGATGTCCTCTGTCTCCATTACTGTTTGCACTGGCGATTGAGCCCCTGGCGATAGCGCTGAGAGGTTCCAAGGGATGGAGGGGAATACTTAGGGGAGGAGAAGAACACCGGGTATCTTTATATGCGGATGATCTGCTACTATATGTGGCGGATCCAGCGGAGGGGATGCCAGAAATAATGCGGATACTTGGGGAGTTTGGGGATTTTTCAGGGTATAAATTGAACATGGGAAAGAGTGAGCTGTTTGTGGTGCATCCAGGGGAGCAGAGTAGAGAAATAGAAGACCTACCGTTGAGGAAGGTAACAAGAGACTTTTGTTACCTGGGGATCCAGATAGCTAAGAATTGGGGCACATTGCACAGGCTAAATTTGACGCGGTTGGTGGAACAGATGGAGGAAGATTTCAAGAGATGGGACATGGTAGCATTGTCAATGGCAGGGAGGGTGCAGGCAGTTAAGATGGTGGTCCTCCCGAGATTCCTTTTTGTGTTTCAGTGTCTCCCGGTGGTGATCACGAAGGCTTTTTTCAAAAGGATAGAAAAGAGTATCATGGGTTTTGTTTGGGCCGGGAAGACTCCGAGAGTGAGGAAGGGATTCTTACAGCGTAGTAGGGATAGGGGGGGGGCTGGCACTACCGAGCCTAAGTGAGTATTATTGGGCCGCTAATATTTCAATGGTGAGTAAGTGGATGGGAGAGGAGGAAGGAGCGGCGTGGAAGAGATTAGAGAGGGCGTCCTGTAGGGGGACCAGCCTGCAGGCTATGGTGACAGCCCCATTGCCGTTCTCACCAAGGAACTATACCACGAGTCCGGTGGTGGTAGCTACACTGAAGATTTGGGGACAGTGGAGACGACATAGGGGAAAGACCGGAGCACTGGGGGGGGGGTCCCCGATAAGAAACAACCATAGGTTTGCCCCAGGGGGAATGGATGGGGGATATGGAATGTGGCAAAGAGCAGGTATAACGCAATTGAAAGATCTATTTGTGGATGGGAAGTTTGCGAGTCTGGGAGCGCTGACCGAGAAATATGGGTTGCCCCAAGGGAATGCATTCAGGTACATGCAATTGAGGGCTTTTGCGAGGCAGCAGGTGAGGGAATTCCCGCAGCTCCCGACACAAGAGGTGCAGGACAGAGTCATCTCAAAGAAATGGGTGGGGGACGGTAAGGTGTCGGATATATATAGGGAAATGAGAGACGAAGGGGAGACTATGATGGACGAACTAAAAGGGAAATGGGAAGAAGAGCTAGGGGAGGAGATTGAGGAGGGGATGTGGGCAGATGCCCTAAACAGGGTAAACTCGTCGTCCTCGTGCGCCAGGCTAAGCCTGATTCAGTTTAAGGTATTACACAGGGCACATATGACTGGAACACGGCTCAGTAAATTTTTTGGGGTGGGGGATAGGTGTGCGAGGTGCTCGAGAAGCCCAGCGAATCATACCCATATGTTTTGGTCATGCCCGGCACTACAGGGGTTTTGGATGGGGGTGACAAAGGTGCTTTCGAAAGTAGTAGGAGTCCGGGTCGAACCAAGCTGGGGGTTGGCTATATTTGGGGTTGCACAAGAGCCGGGAGTGCAGGAGGCGAAAGAGGCCGATGTTTTGGCCTTTGCGTCCCTAGTAGCCCGGCGCAGAATATTGCTAATGTGGAAAGAAGCCAAGCCCCCGGGGGTGGGGACCTGGATAAATGATATGGCGGGGTTCATAAAGTTAGAGCGGATTAAGTTCGTCCTAAGGGGGTCGGCTCAAGGGTTTACTAGGCGGTGGCAACCGTTCGTCGAATATCTTGCGGAAAGATAGATAGGGGAGAACAAAGAAGGCAGCAGCAGCGGCCCAGGACTTGGGGGGGGGGGGGGGGGGGGTGGCCTGAGACAAGGCAGTTGCCAATTAGGGCTAGTTTTTATTTTTTGTTATTTAATATTTATTTATTTGTTGTTGTTTTTGTTTAAATTTAAAAAAGGTCATTATTATCTGTATTGTTACAATGTTGTGTAAAGGATGCACAATGTACTGTGTTGGTTGACCAAAAATTTTCAATAAAATATTATTAAAAAAAAAAAAACAAGGAACACTTCAGCAGTGTGATGGTGTACTCGCCATTTGCCTAGTTGAGTACAGCTCCAACACCATCCAGAACAAAGCAGCTTGCTTGATTGGCACACCATCCACGATCTTAAACATTCATTCTCTCCATCACCAATTCACAGTGGTAGCAGTGTGCAATGCATACAAGATGCACTGCACTTCTGGAACTTGCTTCCTAACAGAACTATGGGTGTATCTGTACCAGATGGACTACAGATTCAAGGCAGCAGCTCACTGTCATCGTCTCAAGCGCAATTAGGGATGGACAACACATGACAACGTTGCCACTGATGCCCACGTCCCAGAAAGGAAAATCCTCAAAACCAATCAGATTATCTGGTCCTTATTTGTGGGTGCTTGTGTGCAAATTGGTTGCAATATATCCTACACTTTAAAATTACTTCACTGGCTGTAAAGTGGTAATGAAAGGTGTTTATATAAAACTATATAACTGGAGTTGCATTTCTACTTCTGTTTATGGACATAGTAATAAGCCATTCGAGATATGGGCGTCTTTCTCCGACCCCCCGCCTGGTCGGAGAATGGCCGTTGGCCGCCGTGAATCCCGCCCCCGCCGAAGTCTCCTGTACCGGAGATTGGGCGGGGGCGGGAATCGGGCCACGCCGGGACCCCCCGCTCAATTCTCCGGCCCGGATGGGCCGAAGTCCCGCCCAGAAATTGCCTGTCCCGCCGGCGTAAATTAAACCTGGCGGGACCAGGTGGCGTGGGCGGGCTCCAGGGTCCGGGGGGGGGGGGGGGGCGCGGGGCGATCTGACCCCGGGGGGTGCCCCCACGGTGGCCTGGCCCGTGATCGGGGCCCACCGATCCGCGGGCGGGCCTGTGCCATGGGGGCACTCTTTCCCTTCCGCCTCCGCCACGGTCTCCACCATGGCGGAGGCGGAAGTGACTCTCCCCACTGCGCATGCGCGGGAAACTTTCAGCGGCCGCTGACGCTCCCGCGCATGCGCCGCATTTCCGCGCCAGCTGGCGGGGCAACAAACGCCATTTCCGCCAGCTGGTGGGGCGGAAATCCCTCCGGCGTCGGCCTAGCCCCTCAATGTTGGGGCTCGGCCCCCAAAGATGAGGAGCATTCCGCACCTTTGGGCCGGCGCGATGCCCGTCTGATTGGCGCCGTTTTTGGCGCCAGTCGGCGGACATCGCGCCGTTGGGGGAGAATTTTGCCCCTGTTCTCTTAGGTGGCATTTTGATTACTGAGCTGCTACAGGAGTAACAGGATGTTGCTTACTTCCATTTTTCTGAACACAACTCATTCATACAGGTTAGCAGTTCATTTTTTTTTACATCAGTGAACTACTTTGCACCTTTCCAAGATCAGGGACGTTCTGTGCTCAGATACTTATAAAGCAGCACATGCATCTTGCTTTACATTGCAATCACAAACATTTAAAAAATGGTTTCTATATTTCAGTAGCCAGTTTTTTCACAACTTTAATGAAAGCAAGATGATACTGACCTTTGGCATAACAATTAGGATTAACGGAATGGTTTGCAAAACGTATTTTGTTACCCTTGCGTGTTGCATCAACAACAAAGTCTGAAAAGATGAAGGAATATTATAAATAACGGTTTCTACATTTTCACAACTTTTTGAATGAACTTTGATTTATGCAGTTCACCTAAACATAAAATGTTCATACCATTGTTCAGGTTGAAAAGGAAGCTGCACATATATTTGTCGTAAACTTTGCCACGACGATCAGCTTCATCCTGGGATATAATCTGGAAAATGGTTTTGATTAATTATTACATCACCTACATATTACAAAGTGAAATGCTGCTTCCTAATTTGTCAGATGTTGTTGGGCATCATGTCTGTGGCCTTAGAAATACAGCTCAAATGTGCGACTGAAATGTAAACCATTCAAAATGGAACATTAACAGGATTTAAAGTGGGTTCTTTGCAAAGCCACATGCTGCACATGCCACATGTCCACTCAACTGTTCAATTTCCAACTGTTTTATCTTTTTTTCCTCAGATTGTACATCAGCTTTATAGGAAGAGCAACATTATTGCACATGGGCACTAAAATTGGTGTGTGCAACTAGAATATCTTCACCTTCAAAAATGGCAGATTTAAAGTTACACCAATACTTAGATTATATTTGGCCTCTCCTGCATGCTGCCCTCAGCAACATCATACAAAAGTATAGCATTAACTTTCACTGTACGTTGATGCTATCCAGTTATTCCTTACCACAACTTCTCTACTCCTCCACTGCTGCTAAATTCTGAAACTGCAAATGGTTACAATTGAGGCCCTAAGCTCTGGAGTATCCTCACAACGTCTATTTTTCTTTGCATAAGGCACTTAATGAAGCCCACCTCTTTGACTAAGCTTTTAGTCATCTGATCTTTTTATATTAATTCATTTATGGGATATGGGCACGCTGGCTAGGCTAGTATTTATTGCACAAGTTGCCTTTCAGAAGTGGTCAGCTGCTTTCTTGAATCGCAGTGTGGGTACACCCACAGTGCTGTTACGGAGAGAATTACAGGGTTTTGACCCAGGGACAGTGAAAGAACGGCGATATATTTCCAAGTCAGGATGGTGAGTGCCTTGGAGGGGAACTTCCAGTGATGGTGTTCCCCAGGTATCTGCTGCTCTTGACCTTCTAGATGGCAGTGGTCATGGGTTTGGAAGGTGCTGCTTGAGGAACCTTGGCGAGTTACTGCAGTGCATCTTGTCGATGGTACACACAGTTGCCACTTTGCATCGGTGGCGGAGGGATTGAATAAGAGGTAGCAAATTTAAAACAGGCTCGAGGAGAAACTACTTCTCCCAAAGGGTTGTGAATCTGTGGAATTCGTTATCCGAATGCAGTGGATGCAGGATCAGTGAGTACATTTAAGGAGTTAAGATTTTTAAATTGGCGATGGGTTGAAGGGTTATGGAGAACGGACAGGATAGTGGAGTTGAGGCCGTGATGGGATCAGCCATGATCACATTGAAGTTGTTTAGGCTCGGGAGGCTAAATTGCCTACTTCTGCTCCTGGATCATGTGTTCTAGGGAGGAGATGCTCTGTCTGATTTTGCAATCTGAAGAGTCACGGATTGTACTGAACAAGTCATCTGCGAACATCCCCATTTCTGGCCTCATGATGGAGGGAAGGTCATTGATGAAGCAGCTAAAGACGGTTGGGCTTAGGGCACTAACTTGAGGAGCTCCTGCAATGATGTTCTAGACTGGAGATGATTGACCTTCAACCACCACAACCATCTTCCTTTGTGCCAGGTCTGACTCCAACCAGTGGAGAGTTTTCCCCGATTCCCATCGACTCCAGTTTAGCTAGGGCTCCTCGATGCGACACTCGGTCAAATGACTGTGAGGGCAGTCATTCTCACCTCACTTCTGGCATTCAGCTCTTTTGACCAAGTTTGAACCAAGGCTGTAATGAGGTGAGAAGCTTTGTAACCCTGGCGGAACCCAAATTGAGAATGGCTGGGTTGGATGTGTCCTGTTTCTCGTGTACAGGGCATACCTGGTCAATTTTCCACATTGCCAGGCAGATGCCAGTACTGTAGCTGTACTGAAGAGCTTGCCAAAGGGAATGGCAAGTTCTGGAGAACAAGTCTTCAGTACTACAGCTGGAATATTGTTAGGGCCCACAGCCTTCGCTATATCCTGTGCCTTCAACAATTCCTTGATATCACGTGGAACAAATAGAATTGGCTGAAGTCTGATATTAGTGACACTGGGACCTCCAGAGGAGGCCGATATGGATCATCCATTCGGCACTTCTGGTTGAAGACAGTTGCACCTAAATGGCTCAGTCACAGTTTGTTTTACAGTGCTCCCATGTTCAGACTTGGTGCATTTTATCACGTTCAAGATACTACATGAATATTGCTGGTTAACAGAGTGGACAGTGAGCTAGATGCAGAGGGAAGTGGTGGCATAGTGGTAATGTCATTGGACTAGTAATCCAGAGGCTCAGGCTAATGCTCTGGGTTTAAACACCCATGAAAGAATTTTAAAAAGTGCATAGAAACTAAATTATTCTGAAAAGTATAGATCATAATCATGGACTGTAAATTCCTTATAAAACTATCCTCTTGCTCTGCCACCTGGAATTCTCTACAACCTGACACGCAAATATTGGGCACTTCGAACTGGCAAAACACATCCATGTGCATTGTTCATTGGGAGAGACACAATGTGTTGAATGGCCTTGTTCTGTGCTGCAACAATTCTGCGATTTAGTCAGCAATTCCAATCATCAAGTGTCACCTAATTCCTTAGTAGTTATTTTCATTAATCCTGGAAGCAACTTGAACTGAGCATACAAGAATAGAGGGAGTTCAGCATGTGTTTGTTTCTGCTTCGGGAGCTGGACTGAAATCTAGTCACATCTACTGAGATGCTTAGAAAATGGTTGGTAAATTCTCAATTAACAAACAGGCAAACAATTCTGACCACCACAGAAGATTCTAATACTTAACCCTCAATGTACATACAATATTTCAACTAACCTCGCCACAATATTCAGAGATGAATTCATTTTTCTGCACTGGCTCTTTTATGAAGATGCCCCATCCAGCCACATCTGATGGTGCTAGCAGTAAGTGCTATTTTATGGGAGAAAATACAAAGTTAGAACAAAAACTTCTCATTTCCACTTTGGTGCATGAAATGTCTTCTAATACGAGTGCAACTATAAAGGAAACAGATTAAATTGCTCATGTGTCAATGCTCCAAACTAAACAAGGGCAGCGGAATTAATAAATTCAGTGGGGAGCTACATGTAGTCAGGGTAATTGTAACATGGCTACATAATGAACAGGACTGGCAATTAGGTATTGCAGGATATAACATTTAAAAAGAATAGCGAAGGTGGGTGGGGGTGCAGTGATGATGAATTAGCTATACTAATAGAGATAACACAATTAGTAGAGAAAAGGGACATAACTCATATTAAGATAGAAATGTCCATATGGCGATAAAGGATAATAGGAGATTAATCATTCTACTTAGGGGTATTCCAGAGACTATTAATATTGGAAAGAAAAAGATAGAAGGAACATTTAAGAAAATCCATGAAATTAACAAGCGAATACTCATGGAAAATTTCAATTACTCCCCCCAAAAATGGCCAAGAGACAGGAAATTGAGTTTTTACAATACATTCAGGATTCCTTCCTTATCTGGTGTACAAGAAGCCGAACAAAAAGAGGAATCACTGTTGGATTCAGCAAAATGAACAGTGCAGATAAGAGAAGTAAATATTGGGGGCGGGGGGGGGGGGGGAGAAAGACATCAAAGCAGCGACCATTGCTAGGTAATAAGATTTAATTGGGGAATTGGACACAGTATAGACTGGGATTAGAAACTAATTGCAAAGAGGTAGAAATAGAAACAGGGAAGATAAACTGTGGGGAAAAATTGACAAAATAATCAAGTGGAAAATATTTCTTTTAAAATGATGGCATGTTCAGGAAAAATATATTCTGCTAAAAGGTAAAAAATATCCAATAATAAAACACATGGTCAATTAAGAGATCAGGGAAAATTTTAAACTAAAAATAGACCCATACAAGCACCGATCATAATTTTCCAAATATGCATTCAATCAAATTTGCCTTAATGCCACATTTAATATGCATAGTCTTTTGCAATATTGCAGTCAAAGTGACTCTCTGTTGAGCAAAGTAGTGAGCAAACCAGGGTAAGCTAATGGATCCATTCCCTAGTTTGTTCAATAACCAGTTCCCATACCCACACAAGAAGGGATATTCAAGTAGACGGAATTAGTCAAGACTTATCAATTGATGTCACAAGCAGACAGATTTCTCAGAGGTGGGAGTCCTCTTACTAACGTTTTGAGTTAAAAATTTAAACTGTGAATACAGCAGAGGAAAGAGAAAGTTAACAGCTGCCTAAACTATCTAAGGTAGTGACTCAGACAACATTTCAAAATTTTACTGAAAATGATTTGGGGTTTGAATTATATTAATAGTAACTAGGTTTTATTTCCAAAAATTTTGAAGTGTGCTTCAATATATTTAAATCAAGTAAACAAGAATTTTTTTGAAAGAAATGAAGCTACTTTTATAAAGTATATAAATACTGTCATGTGAGAGTACCTTTAAGAAATGGGTGTTTATAAATGGGTGTGTATATAAATATCTGTAGTGAGAGTACCTTTAAGAAATGGGTGTTTACTACTGCAGTGATGTCAGAGTGGGTGGAGCTGGTCTGCCAGCTTTTTACTTACGTTTTTGAGCAGGCTGCAGGGTGTGTTTTAGTTTCGTTTTCAGAGCTGGATAGCTGCAGTTACAGCCAGAAGGTGTATGAATCTCTCTCTCTGTAATCTAAAGACTGTGAATCGATCCTGGTGATTTAAAACTACAACAGTAGTGATTTTAACCTGATGTGCTTCTGGTAAAAGGTGTTTTTAAGTCGTATGGGTGTTAAAAAGGAAAGCTTAAAGGTTTATTTAGTGTTGTAGTCTTTGGGGGTTGTATTTGAATTAATGGTTGCTAAGATGTTCACTGTATGTTTTAAAAAGGTTAACTTGAGTTCATAGAATAAACATTGTTTTGTTTTAAAAAATACTTTTCCATTTCTGCTGTGCCACACCTGTAGAGTGGGCCGTGTGCTCCCCATACCACAACCTAGTAAAAGTTGTGGGTCAGGTGAACTTTTGAAACACTTTGGGGTTCTCTAAACCCTGGCCCATAACAGTACCAAAAATTAATGAAAGACGATTATTCACATTTCGAAACAGGCATTCAGAAGATATGCAACAGAAATGTAATATTTCTAATAGGTATGCATTTTCATTCATAACATGCCTAGAAAAGGTGTTCTTCACTGGTTGCAAAACAAAACATTTTTGTTTGTTACCATATGTAAGTAAATACATACCCCAACTTCTAGATACATTTTTAGAAAAATAAATGAGAATTATATTTGAAAAATTGGTGAGCACTAAAATCATGATAGGGACAGGGCCTCTAAGGGATGCACAAACTAAACTCTCAGGCAGCGACAGAGAAATGGCACAAACAGTGAAGTTATTTTGCCATAGTATTTTCCAGGAAGACCAAAAAGTTGCAAACATTTGAAAAGGAAGATAGATAGGGGCCAGAAAATTGATAAACTAATCAAACATACCAGTTTAAACATGGGCAGCATGGTGGAACAGTGGTTAGCACTGCAGCCTCACAGCTCCAGGGTCCTAGGTTCAATTCTGGCCTCAGGTGACTGTCTGTGTGGAGTTTGCACGTTCTCCATGTGTCTGTGTGGCTTTCCTCCCACATCCAAAGATGTGCAGGTTAAGTGGATTGACCATGCTAAATTGCCCCTCAATGTCCAAAAGATTAGGTGGTGTTACTGGGTTATGGGGATAGGGTGGAGGCATGGGCTTAGGTAGTGTGCCCTTTCCAATGGGCCAAATGGCCTCCTTCTGCACTGTAAATTCTATTCTATCATAGAGCAGATAAAACCTCTAGTCTGGATGAATCGCATCTAAAACATAAAATGTGCGGCAGATATGTAAATATACATGTCGACATATCTATAACAATATGAGCTTTCTCCCGTCAGAACTATGTTGATTAGTCAGTTTAATAGGAGAGTAAAGCTCTGCTGTTCTGCACTTGTGGGATGATAGTTGGTTAAATCGATATTTTAAACTTTATTGTAGCATTCAGGTACGCTTGAGATTTGGAATGTCATGAGTGTAAAATATTTTGATCCATCATACACAAGACATCTTGCCCTCCATTTATAACCAGGTTTGGCTCTTCTAATCTCTGACATGCAAGTAACTTTAGGGAAGTGGTGTTTGAGTACAATTTCTAAAACTCCTGACTGTAGTTTGTGGAACTCCGCTATGCACAAAATAATTGGCACTTTAATTTTGTGGGCAGAGCTGGGACACATGCAGTTGCCAACGGTTGGTGTATCACTTACCCCCATGCAAAGAAGGAGTGTGAGAGGGAGTAGTGTGGATTCCAGATTCAATACAAAAAGACATGGGTTGAGGGGACAACATTGGAGGGCTGGCTTGTGAAAACGGAACGGAAAGAGCATGCAAGAGCGAGCACGGGTAGAATAGAATGGCATGGTATGAGGATTGCTTGGGAAGAGGGGTGGCATGGGAGATTGGAAAAGTCTGGCTTGTAATGCAGAACAATGCCAGCAGCGCGGGTTCAATTCCCAGTCTTCCCGAACAGGCGCCGGAATGTGGCGACTAGGGGGCTTTTCGCAGTAACTTCATTGAAGCCTACTTATGACAATAAGTGATTATTATTATAAAAGTCTCTGCTATATATGGAAGCATATCCAGCCTTTTCAGCCAAGATTTCCAGTACGTCACATTTTGCTGATATTTTCCAATGCCAGGCAAAGTTCATACCTGGTTATTTAGACACCAAGAGGAAATATTTTGCCATAAGATTGGCAACCAGTGCTGCATCAAGGTGCTTAGGTAATACTAAAATAGATTCAAATCTTCCTTTACATGTTACACATCACTCGAACCAAAGTTCTGCATCACTTAAATAATGACCAAAAATTAAATCTTAGGATAGTATCTGAAAAAAGGTTACAGAAGCCTGTGACTCTCAAATCATGCCATCAGGCTCGGCAGTACTTCAGTTAAGAATCACTCTCTACAGTAACTTCAAAGCTCCAGACTGCTTGAAAGAGATTATTGGTTTTTGTGCATCTTCTAGAAGTTCCCAGTGCAAAATTGGTGTGTAAAAGATCTGTGGATTATCATACCTTCTTCCACAGTTATTTCCTATTACTTCCAACATGAATGTATTTGAATCCTAGAGTAGAACATTGAATTTAGACTTTACAAAATTACCAGAAGTTGCTTCAAAATGAAGGAACCATAGTTTCTTGCACTGGAATTTTTTTGGTTGTTTAAATCTAACTGACTGATGTCCAAGGGAGAAATAAATTGATGAGATTTGCAAACATAAATTTAAGAGTACTGCACATCTTTGGATTGTGGGGGTGAATTCCACGCAGACACGGAGAGAATGTGAATATTCCACAGACAGTGACCTGGATCGAACCCAGTTCCACAGCGCCATAGGCAGCGGTACTAACCACTGCGCCACCATGCCGCCCAAATTGATATGAGTTAACAGAATGGTGTTGTATGAAATGGAGGCTAAGAGGTATTGCACATTCTGTTAAAGATACCAAATTCTCAATATATATTTCATGGCTCTTTGCACTTGGTTGACATGACAGCTTATCTGTTTGTACTTGAAGATTGATTGAAGAAAATATAATTATGGGCTAAAGTTCCTAGAAAACATGACTGCAAAAATAATGTTTATATACAAAACAGTGTAAATCCCCACAGCAACAAATTAAAATATTATCTGAATAAATGTGACAGAGATGTAAGGATGTCATACATTATAAAATCACAATGTCATTAGATTTAGTAGTAACAAGGCAGAAACTGTCGATAATCACCTTTTTAGATCCTCTCTGGATACTGCAGTTTTTGCACGACACATTCTTACTATCCCAGTGATCAGCAGCTCCACAAGTTTGGCACAAGTCAGGATCACATTCACGCACAGCAAGGTAACAAGGACATTGCTTGGTGTTGCACTGGGCCTTGCAACGACAACCAGGAAATCTGTTCTGACCTAATGGAGGAAGATTCTTCTGAATAACGTATAATGGTCACATTTAAAGCTCGTAAACTCAATATTTTGTATGCTCTCTCATCTTAATAGCCTCACTGTATTTTCTCACTATGCATTTGTTTGTCATACCAAGGTAGTCAACAACAGCTGATTAAAAGATTTAATCTACTTCAATGAATAAAACCGGAAAAGAAAGCAAATCACATTAAGGAGATCCAATCAAATCACAAGAATCTTTTAGAGCACAGGAGCCATTTGGCCTAATGAGTTTGCACGGGCTCTCTACCTAGTCCCACTCCCTGCCATATCCCCATAACTTTGTGTGTTCCCTTATGAATATCTCATTCAAACCCGCCTCTACAATCCTCTCATTCATTCCAGACTCCCAACTATCCTCTGGGTGTAACATTTTTCCTCCAATCACCTTTACTTCTTTTGCCCATTATTTTGAATCTGTGCCCTCGTTTTTGATGCTGAAGTTTTTCACTATTTACCCTGCCCATACTACTCAGGATCTTGAAAACCTCTATAGAGTCTCCTTTCAGCCTTCCTTTCTCCGAGGAAATTAGGCCCAATCTATTTCTCATACCCTGCCTAATTAGCGCCGTATAAAAATCCAACATGACCTCCTTACTCTCTCAAAACTGCTCTCTTAACATGCCATACCATCTTTAATGGTTTATGTACAAATATACCAAGGTTGCCTATTCCTACACCTTTTTTTAGAGGTTCTCTCTTTATTTTATACTGTCTCTCCATAATCTTGCTGCCAGTATTAATTACCCTGCACTTCTCTGCACTGAACTTCATCTGCTACTTGTTTGCCCAATCCACCAACATGTCTACACCCTTTTGAAGTTCAAGACTATTCTCATCACAGTTGACCATGTTTCTAATCTTTGATTCAACTGCACATTTTGAAATCATGCTCCGAACACCAGTCTTGGTTATTAATATAAGTCAGGAAGAGCAAGGGTCCCAACAATGACTCCTCGGGAATCCACTACAAATCTTCCTCCAATCTGAAAAAACAACTATGTATAACTACTGTTTCCAGTCACTCAGCTAATTTTCATCCAAGTGCCCACTTTTACTTTCATCCCATAAGCGAGAATTTTCCTCACAAATCTGTTGTGTGACTTAAAAGCTTTGAGAATCCATATCAACCTTCTGTTACCTCCTCATAGAACTCCAGCAAGTTAGTTAAACATGATTTTCCCTCAACAAATCCATGCTGGCTTTCCTTAATTATCCTGCACTTGCTTAAGCAACTGTTGATCTTGTCCTGAAGTATAGTTTCAAGAAGGTTCCCTACCACTGAAGCCAAATGGACTGGCCTTTGGTTGCCAGCTTTATCCTTGAACCCCTTTTTGAACAAGGATTTAACATTTGAAATTCTCCAGTCCTCTGGCACCACCCATGTCTAAGGAGAACTGGGAAATTATTAGTGCATCTGCAATTTCCATTCTCACTTTCCTCAGTACCCCTGGATGCATCTCATCTGTCCTGGTACCTTATCAATTTGAAGTAAAGATAGCCTCAGCAAAACATCCTTCTTCTGAATTGCAAATTCTTCCCCCTGTGCCAGATACCTCCTCTCACACTTTGGCCTGGGTAGCATCTTCTTCCTTTGCAAGGACAGTTGCAAAATACTGTTCAATGCCGCAGCTATTTCTCCTGCCTCCACCTGCAAGTCCTCTTCTCCTCCCCCCCCCCTCCCATCCCAAGTCAGCCCTGCTCTTTCTTTTCCACCCTTTTATTATTTACGTGCTTAAAGACGACCTTTCATGTTAGCTGCCAGACTTTTTCCATGCTCTCTCCTTGCTTTTATTGGTTTCTTCACTTCCCCTCTGGTCCTTCTATATTTAGATTGATTTGCTCTTGTACTTTCTACCTGACAGCTGTCGTACATACACTTCTTCCTTTTCATCTTCACTTTTCTCCCTCTTGTTATCCAGGGCACTCTGGATTTATTGGTCCTTCCTTCAAGGGGATATACCTCGACATGCCGGCTTACGTTTTCTTTGTGGTTTGCTCATTGTTCAGCCACTGTTTTTTCTGCCAACATTTGAGTCCAATTCACTCAGTCAGATGCATTAGCATCCCATCGAAATTGGCTTTCCCTCAATTAAATATACCAGCTCTAGATTGTTCCTTGTCCCTTTTCCATGGCCAATCTAAACCTTATCCACCTTGGCCAACTCATTCTCCAGAACGAGGCCCGCCTTCTCTTTGGACGAGAAACAGTAGTGTTGCAGAAAATTATCTTGAACTCTTTCCAGGAACTCTCACCCCTCTTGTTCCTTGGCACTATTCCTATCCCAGTTTATATTTGGAAAATTGAATTCCTCCATTAGATTTAGAGTCAGAGTTTTTACAGCACAGAAAGAGGCCCTTCAGCTCATTATGTCCACACTAACCATCAAGCACCTATCCACTCGGATCCCATTTTCCAGACTTGGCCTGGAATTTCAAGTGCACATCTAAATACTTCTTAAATGTTGAGGGTTCCTGCCTCCACCGCCCTTTCAGGCAGTGATTTCCAGATTCCAACCACCCTCTGGGTGACAAAGTTTCCCCTCACATCCCATCCAAATATGCTGCCAAGTTATTGACCCCTCTGTTAAGGGGAAAAGTTCCTTCCTATCCACACTCCTCAATTTTATGCACCTCAAACTGGCCCGCCCTCAGCCTTCTCTGTTCCAAGGAAAACAACTAGACTATTTAGTCTCTCTTGATACCTGAAACACTACAGCCCAGGCAATATCTTGGTGAATCTCCTCTGCACCCTCTCTAGTGCATTCACTTCCTTCCAATAGTGCACCACAGTACTCCAGCTGTGGTCTAATCAGTGCTCTATACAGCATCATAACCTCCCTGCCCTTATATTCTATGCCTTTGCTAATAAAGGCAAGTATCCCAATCTCTTCCACTAGTTGGTCTATATACTACACCGATCAATCTTATTGCCCCCTTTTCATCACTTATCTCTAGCTAGGGAGATTCCATCCTCGACCCCGCTGGAATATCTTCTCTCTCCATTACTGTAAATCTATCTTTCATCAACACTACCACTCCATCAGCCCTTAACCGCTCTTTTCTTCCTTTCCAGTCTTTCCTAAACACTTTGTACCCTGGAATATTTAACACCGTCTTTCTTTGAGCTAGGTCTATTATAGCAATATCATAATTCCATTTGTCAACCTGTGCCTGTACATCACAAGTCTTGTTAACCACACTCAGTGCATAAATATACATGCACATTAGCCCCAATTTAGGTGTTTTATTCACTTTCCCCCTTACTGACTTATTATTGCCTATTCTAATTAGTTTGCCTCCAATCAGTATTCACAAGATTCAAATTTGAAGCCGTAACAATAAGTGAAACGAAAATATTGGAAGTATACATGTATAACCCATCACAAATCACACTTAATTGTGGTAGATTCTTACAAAAAAGGGGCATTTGATTAGTCTTAAAGATTTTACTTATAACTTCATTCAATGAACATGAGTTCTACACCATCCAAGTAAATTTCACACCAACATTTTATAATTTCATAATCAGATTCAAATTTTATAACTATAAAGTATATAGTTTTGGCAGTAATCGTAGAATTCCTACAGTGCCGAAGGAGGCCATTCGGCCCATCGAGTCTGCACCAAACCTCTAAAAAGCACCCTACCCAGGTCGACTCCACCCACCCTATCCCCATAACCCTAGTTAACCTGCACATCTTGTGAACACTGAGGGGCAATTTATTGTGGCTAATTCACCTAACCCACAGATCTCTGGACTGTGTGAGGAAACCAGACCACCCGGAGAAAACCCATGCAGACATGGGTTGAAAGTACAAACTCCACACAGTCATCCAAGACTTGAACTGAACCCGGGTCAATTAAAAGGTTGAAGATAACAGGATTCTAATGTGTCCTACTGCTGGAGAGTTTGCACATTTTAAATGACGGCTTGCCTCCTTTACAGCTAGTGATTCGAAACAAACCTGTTGGGCTTAAACGTGGTGTTGTAAGACTTCTTACTGTATTTTAAACTGATAAGTGCATTTTCTACACCAGAATAAAATATAGCATGTTAATTACATTAGTGGGAGGGGACATCAAATGATAAAAATACGCCTGGCTAGTTTACAATCTTGTAGCATGAGTCTTTTTAACATCCTTTCATCCAGCATTCAGTCTGCACTCACCAACAATAATGGATCTGCAGGAATTGTCCCTTAGTTTCCAAAAGGGTAGGTGGGGTTACTGAGGTAGGGTGGAGGTGTAGACCTGATGTATCAAATGGCCTCCTTCTGTACTGTAAATTCTATAATTCAAGGGAAATTTAACTTGCCTTACAGGGGGTATATCAAATCTTCACTAGATTGATTCTTGGGATAAGAGGATTTTCCTATGAAGAAAGATTGTACAGAATACATCTAGAGTTTAGAAGGAGAGTAGATCTCCTTGAAATGTACAAAATTGAAAGGGGCTGACAAGGCAGAATGGTGTATGGCTGTTTTCCTTGGATGGCAAGTTTAGAACCAGCCAGCACCATCTCCAGATAATATTTAGGACTGAACTGTGGGAAAAAATATTTTCATTTAGCAAATTATGAATCTTTAGAATTCGCTACTCCAGAGAGCAGTGGATACTCTGTTGTTTATTCCAGGCTGAGATTAATAGATATTGGGAACTAAAGGGATCAGGAATGAGAATAATAATAATCTTTATTGTCACAAGAAGGTTTACATTAACACTCCAATGAAGTTACTGTGAAAAGCCCCAGGACAGTAAAGTAGGATTTCAGCCATGATTGAGGTGCCACGTGGCCTACATGTTCCTTTTTCTTATTTTTAAAAACATTACTCTGTTCATTATATAATAGATTTCTGTTAAAATGTGACATCAGGCAGGTGGAGGTGAAATTGGATAACTCTAGCCTGCTAATCCAGGGAATTATCCTGTGGGGAACAGGCAGGAAAGATCAAGATCAGCCATGATCATACTGAATGCCGGAGTGGGCACAACAGACCATATAGTCTTCTCCTGCACCTATTTATCGTGCTCGTGTGTAAGAGGACAGAAATGTATTACTTAGATGAGACAAAATAAAGGCAAAACATGCACGTTAAATGCAACACACAGCCTCTCCTGATACAGATATGATGCAACCAGAAACACCATCCACTGACTATTTAATCTTGCCACCAGGAATGGCAAAAAAAAAAAAAAAAAATCTCTATGCACAGATTTCTAATTCTGTCAACAGGAGTTAATCAATCTATAGGGTGCCACTATCAAACAAAATGGGATGCAACACATCTGAACAGATTGCTTGTCACTTGAAGGGACTTTCCACAAAGTTCCGGCTCTTTTTACAGTTTATCACAACTGATTTTGCATGCTACTTCTAGTCAGTGGCTGAACTAGAACCAAGAAACCACTTTTTTTGCATTTTCACCAATGAGCATAGAAGCATTAGAAATGCGCTGCTGTATATTTTCCTTTCAAGTCCATATGTTGAAGCTGATCTGAGCAACCATTTTGAAATCAGACCTGTATTATCAGTGATCAGATGAGTACTCTCTTATAAATATCCTTTCTCTACGACAAATACAAATGTAGGAATAGCTGGTCAGATCAGGTGGCTCATACAGTGAAGAGTTCAATACAAGTACAGTAGTGGAAATTGCAATGCATCAGTGTTTTGGCAATTGGTATAGCCTTGGGCTTTTTAACAATTAAATTCAACCACTTTTGTATTACTTTCAGGGGTGATGTCCAAGCAACAAAAATTGCCATAGACTTTACAGTGCAGGAGGCCATTCGGCAAATCGAGTCTGCACCGGCTCTTGGAAAGAGCACCCTACTTCAGCCCATGCCTCCACCCTATCCCTGTAACCCCACCTAACCTTTTTGGACACCAAGGGCAATTTATTATGGCCAATCCACCCAAGCTGTACATCTTTGGACTGCGGGAGGAAACCGGAGCACCCGGAGGAAACCCACGCAGACACGGGGAGAACGTGTAGTCTCCGGACAGTGACCCAAGCTGGGAATCGAACCTGGGACCCTGGAGCGGTGAAGCAACTGTGCCAACCACTGTACTATCGTGTTGCCCATTAATATTTCGTGCTCGGAATAAAAAAAAATTGAAACATTATGTTGATAATAAGTCATAACATCATTTTACCTAGACATCATGGTCATTACTAGCCATGCAGAAGGAACTGACACTGGATAGAGGGATTTGGAAAAATCACAAAACCGCTTTCCAAAATGATGCTATTTCTATATATTATACTTACATTCAGAACTGCATTGACAGAACTTTTCACAGAAGTTTTGAGCCATGACACAAGGACAGGCACTGTCACAGGGCTGACGTGGGTGGTCACAAGGCTGGTAGTTGTAAACATGATTGGATGAACCATCTAGGCAAAACAGCCAAAAAGGCAGTCAGCAAACTGTCAAAAGGAAAAATGCAGATGTTTTTTTTTTTAAAAAGAGAAAGTTTTTCAGTATAAAGACATTATCTTAAGGTTACTAACCTTTCTTTAATTGGATTTTTCTACAATGCGCAGCCCACAACCTGAAACAAATAGAAATAATCTTCAGATGCCTGGATGTGCGCATATAAAATATTTATTATCTAAGTCACACACACACACACACACACACACCTACATAAATCAGTACTTTTCAAACTTTTTTTTGTCCGGGACCAATTTTTACCAACGGCCATCCTTCAGGACCCATGCCAGCCGACCTTTGCGATCCACGCCGGCTGACCTTCACAAGCCACCATTTGCTCTTGCCTTTAATGCGACAGGTGAGCCTGCTTGGTCCTTACGAACGCACTCTAATCAGGTTTACAGGAGGAGAGGGCAATGCCCATATCGGGTGCAGAGTTCAGTCGGTTCCTTTGTGCCGTCTTCATCTTGGTGATGACAGAAAATCCAGCCTCGCACATGTAGGTCGTTGTGAAGGGCAAAAGCAACAAAATGCTTACTTTACTCAGCACTAGATACTCCTCAGAGACACTACTCCAGAATGCTGACAACCTCATTTGGCTTGTGGCGTGTTTTTAATGTGCTGTCACAGGTGTGGTGCAGAAGTTGTTTCTTCATTTGGAGTCAGCTGCAAGTTAACAATTGACTGTGGGACCTCAAAAGTGATTTTTCACCCACCGTTTCTCTCAAAATCTGAAACTGCTCCTCTGGAAAGTTGTGACAAAAACTGATCAGTGTGCACAGATGTAACCGAGTTCCCCTTACTAATACTGTTTTCTTCCATGTATCGTAGCAGTATGGGGAACATATAGCAGTTTTGGTTTTGTACTCGCACTTGCCCAACTTTTAACCACTTCTGTAAAGCATAGTTTTCTTTACAACGCTGAAAGCAATCACCCTTTCCTTGAAATTTGAGGTTCAGTTCATTTAAAATTGAAAAGTGTCTGCAAGGTAAGGCATAGTTAGCATCAGCAAACGAATCAGCCAGAGGGAATGATATTTCAAAGAGCAAAGCTTGAATTTGATACCTCAGTTCGTAAACTCTGACAAGCATCTGACCGCTTGACAGCCAACATATTTCTGTGTGGAACAATAAATGTGTGTGCTCGGCCTTCATACTTCATATCGGAACACAGTCTCAAAAAGACTGGTATTGAGTGCGCTGTGTTTAATGAAATTCACAACTTCACAATTCCTTTCAACACCACTTCAAGATCGGATGGAATTCCTTTCGATGCCAATACCGAACGCTAAATAAAACAATGATTCCAAACAAGTCCTGACCAGCTGAATCTTTATTATAACTCTGCTGTTTTTCCTGGTCATGTTGGCTGCTCCATTGCTTGTGATTCCTTTTCAATTAACCCAGTTGAGCCTGCACTTTCCAACCACTTAACTATTCAATGCTTCATAAATCTCTGCACCAGCCATGTTAGTTGGTAATGTCAGGCAGCATAGCAAATCCGCAACAAATTAATTGTGTCAAACATACCTGACATAAACTAGCAAGTTTTGAGGGTTTTAAACTTTCAGTTGCCAGTACATATAACACACATGGGCTTTGCAGTCTGATTTGCATTGGCACAATTAATAAAGCCATACCTTTAAAAAAAATCATTTTTATACTGCTTGGTTCCTCATTTCAGCTTCTTCTTAATGAGTTGCTCACCAGAGGCCTGGAGCTCACAACACTGCTTTGTCCTGCTGTGGACTCTCCTGAACAGTTCACACCATCACTGTTTTATCCTGCTGTGGACTCTCCTGCACAGCTCTCTTCAGCAGATTTGTTGCAAAGTCCTGATCAGTTTACGTCTCTGGCCCCGCTCTTCCTTTTTACAAAACGATCCATTTTCAATTCTTCAGTGCCAGCAGCTACAAAATGGAGGAATCTCTGCTCGGTGATTTCACGCACAGAACACGTGATATCAGTGTACAGAGGTGCATGAATTTTGTATACAAAAAAAAAAAAAAAACTGACCCTGGCACAGCGCACCTACGTTCGGGGGATGGCGGTCTACCCCACTGGGCCCCGGGTCTGCACACTACCAGATCCGGCTGAGGGGCACGCATGGCCGGCAATCTCGAAAGTCAGTTGCGGCCGGCATTTTTAAAAGCCTGTGGCAGCAAATGGGTGTTCCTCCCAAGATTGCAAACGCCGCGACCGATCGCTCCGCGGCCGTCCTGACACCCACCCACGCGTCACGAACCTGTGTTTGAAAAGCCCTGGTCTAGATATTGGTAAGCATCAAATTTCCCAATATTTGCTACTAAATTAAGTAAGTTTCTACATTGGCTACCATCATAGTGTTACACAAAATATAAAGACATAATTCTTATTCTTGAAGCATGCTATGACCATCGAAAAGAAAATTCAGCAGTTTAAAAATTTAAAAAAACAAATACAACAAAAAACAAACATGTTGTCTTAGGACTATCTTTTACAAATATCAAACCATAGGAACAGATACCGATAAAGGTAATGAGAACCAAGAGTTGAAATATTATATTAAATATTAATTAGTTAAATTGGAATATACTAGAGCAATTTGGTCAAGATAACAAAAACCTGCATTTATAGTGCATGTTTCTCAGCCAAACGGTTTACCAGCCAGTTAAGCTATTTTAGTGTGGCCAATGTTGTAACCAAGGAAACACAGCCATTTGCAAAGAGAAAGGTCCCAATTACAATATGATAAATAATTTGTTTGAGATTTGTCTGAAACACAAATATTGGCCAAAACACTGCTCTTCTTTGAAATACTGTCATAGGATATTTCACGTCCACATGAGAAGGCAGACAGGGCTTCAGTTTAATGTTGAAAGAAAGCACCTCCAACAATGCAGCACTCCAACAGTGGAGTGGCAGCCTAGATTTGTGCTGAAATCTGAAATAGAGTGTAAACCCAGTCAAGAGGCTAGAGCTACCTACTCAGCACAAAAGAACGTACAGAATATATAAATTAGTTGCTTTTTTGCCTTTACAATTTCCAAATAACTCATGCACCCATAAAACAATTAACTCATATTCCTGCAAGTAATAGATGTAACAATAGCCGCATAACAGTGAAATAAATGACTATGGTTCCAAAATGCTGAAGGAAGTGAAAGCAGCTTTAATACCAAGCACATCATTTATCCTGGCACTAAAAGACAAACCAATTATTTTGATGTAGCTTATTATGATGCCAATAATGTATCTACATTCAAAGAGAAACTCCTGCAGTTAGGCCCGTCTCTCTGATGGGTTAAGCCATGAAATTAAAAGCAAGGAGCACTGTGTCACATCTGACTCACCGTCTGTGACAACAGGTCCCGTTTAAGGTTGGCCAACACTCAACGTTTAATGGGTCTGAGAACCAAGTCTTCCTCAGCCAGTGTAGGATTTTAAGGATTACGGTCATCTCCTGTACTTGAATCTTGCAAATGATCCCAGCTATAAAAAGGAAACAGTGGAATGACAATTTATTTGCATTGCCTTTTGCTGCAAAATTGCAGCACTTGTTTTGAAACTTGTGGGATTTATCTGTGGATAATCACACATTAGCTCAAATTTTCTTCAGGTGATGGCCTGTTGTTGAGATAGCATCCTGTTTAGCCAGACGCCTGCATACATGTCAACCGTCTGTGCTTGACAGGGACATGCTTGACAGGGACAGTCAGCATTTTATAAGCATTATGTACTGATCTGCAAATAAAAAACAGCAGCACTCTCGGGCTATCTCCACCAATCTACTCTGCAACTCCCACCTCCTGTTGCTATTGATTTTGAAAGTTGCTGCACAGTTGGGAACTCTTGCAAGGACCAGGTCCTGCAAGGGGACACAAACATTCAAAACTGTGGCAGCAACAAAAACTGTATGAAACTGGGGTTCAAGAGCAACACTGGGAGTGACAGCCACAGAACCATGCTGGCCAGCTGTAAGATGAGGAATGTGCCAATGTGAACTGGGTGGAGATGAGAGTGGGGTAACATAAATTAAGGATTGGGGAGGGTGCAGGAAAGGGAGATGAGCACTAACATGAACCAATTGGGTTGGAGAAGGAAAGACAGTGACATTGAACTGAATAAGAATGTGAGTAGTCGGACAGTGTTTTTCTAAATCAAAGCAGCAATAAGCTGGAGGCCAGAGACTATGAACTGGGAGAAAGTTGAATTTAAACGCATCATCTTGAATTTTCTTTCTTCAATATAAAAGCTAAAGTTTATTGAGAAAACAGTTTGAGATTGTTGTTTTTGACCACCTTGAGGACCAGTACATCGAAATCCTTACACTTGCCTATAATCAAGAAATTCTGAACAAGCAGTGAACGCACTGACTGGCGAGTCAACAATTGACAGTGATGGGCTGATTTAGCATTTTAATTAGTTAACGCATTATTAATAATGTTTTCATTTGAGAAAAAAATCTTTGTGGGTTCCAAAGTGTGCGGATTCCAGCAATCACATCCAATTGGGCCATTGGATGTATTGCGTCAAAATAGTTAGTGAATAAATTGCTTTTAAGTTATACTTCTACATTCAGATTAATAGACTTTGAAGTTAGTTTTCTAAGCTATAAACGGAATTAGAAAAAACACATCTTAAAATTTAATCTTTCATAGGTACTTTTGTTGCACGTATGGCATGCGGAAAAAGTACGGTAAGGATAAAGACTGGGTCTGGTTCGATTAACGTAACATGATAACAAGCAACTCTCAGGTTCACCCAAGGATCAAGAACGTTTAACTAAAAGTATCCTTACCTGTGCTTTCTCTTCTTTTTTCTAGGGGGTGTATCAGCGTCCTCTGCAGGGACACGGGCCATGATATTAGATTCTTTCACTGCAAATGCATACACCTGAACAAGACAATAGCCAGCCTCAGTGCTTTATTCATTAAATGCAGCACTAAATTAAACATGCCAATACTTGTATCGAAAGAAACCCAGCATGCATAACTAATGAATACCTGGAAAAACTTTACGGCAAAAAACTACTGAATCAAAGCCAATTCGGAGTAGCTAAAAATGGCATTCAGAATACCTATAATTA
The DNA here is from genome assembly GCF_047496885.1 of Scyliorhinus torazame. Lineage (NCBI taxonomy): Eukaryota > Metazoa > Chordata > Chondrichthyes > Carcharhiniformes > Scyliorhinidae > Scyliorhinus > Scyliorhinus torazame. The sequence continues at coordinate 135,387,749 of NC_092712.1, forward strand.
AGATTCTCCTTTGGAATGCTTTGTTAGCTTTGTAATTTTATTTCCATTTTCATAAAGATACTGGGCTGGATTTTCGAAAAATGGGGCTCTGTCCCCCACACACACTGGCGTAAAAACGCTGGTGTTTCACTCCAGACTTTCCGAACAAAAATAAAGACCAATTCATCTACCTGCAGGGGGCTGGCAGGGACCCGGGTACCTTCACGCAGCGTTGGCTGCGGATACAGGCCCCCACACTTCCGGTTCCGGGTTCGCGCACGGCAGCGGACTCAGCTGACGGACCTGGACCAACAACAAGGTCCTACCGATCTGCCCCGTGCCGCTCCATATGCCCCACCTGATCGCCGCCCATAAGGCTCCCACCCTGGTGGTTGATACCACCACCACCCCCGCCCCCCCCCCCCACAGGGTGGTCGCTGACCGAGTCTGCAGCCGCCACGCGTGAGTCCCAACTAGCCAGCTGTGGTTAGAACAATGCCGACAGGAAGTTGGCCGGTCGGGACCGGAATATCGCTGGAAGGGCCTCTGGCAATGGCCCCCCAGCCACGCCGCGTAATTCACGTGCGAGCGATTCTCCAGGGACTGGAGAATCGCGGGAGCGGCGCCGGGTCCGATTCTAGTGTAAATATCGATCCTCCGCCCCCGCGCCAAACGCGATCTCGGCGAGGGGCTGCGGAGAATCCAGCCCACTATGTTCAGTTTTGGATCCATTTTTTCTTCTGAAACATCAGTTCATTCAATGTCCTTGGTCTCTGGTTACCGTATTAATGACAGCTTATGCAACCTAATACAGTGTGCCAGCTGTGAACCAGAAGCAGCAATGAAAATCTGTAATTACCTTAAAATGTTTGCGGAATCTTGTTTTAAACAGGTTTGAAAAGGACTTCTAAGAATTTGTATAATTTGTAAAGAGAACAATTATACTTTTTGGATTGTATGAATTACTGATCCATGAAACTGGATGATCCACGATTTGAAGCAGTCTCAAAAGGAAATATGGAAGTCATGTGGCTGCCAATCAAGAACAGAGAAACCAAGAGAAGAGAGGAGCAGAGAGTCAAGAAAGTTCTGGACAGAATTGCGTCACTGTATGGAAGATTGCATGGACGGAACCCTGTTTATGCAAACACTGCTGCCTCTGCAAGTCCTTGAAGGAAAGGGTTTTGAATTCTGTTTGGAAGAACTGGGTGGCTGAAACTGGGACCAGACAGGCAGAATATCTACTACCCACAAGATATTGTTTCTAGTACCTGCTATTCCATGGGTTTCCATTTCACTTGCCTTCAGGAAACTGAGAGGAGCTGGACCTGAGTCAGCACCTAAAATCGGGAGCCTTCAAGTGTCAGTGTGTGCTCATTGAGTTTGGCAAAAACAAATCAAACAGTGACATCACAGAAATGCCACAAGTTGATTTGTTGGTGAGTAACTATTGTTAGGAATTGTCTGCAAATAGAACGTTGCAATTAGGGTGTGTCTGTAAATTAGAAAAATGTCTTAAAAAATTACATAAGTAGCTGTTATCGTAAAGAGATGTAAACAGGAAGTAGAAAGCTTGGGAGTCAACTGCTTCATGGTATTTTTATATGGTTTATATAGTATTACTGTAATTTTGTATTACTCCAGTTTAAATCAACAGCAAGTGGCAGTGAGGAGAGGCATTAATTTTAAAAATTAAATTAGCTAGTTAAAACACTGTAAGGATTGCAGGACAGGTGATGTGTTGCAGCTGCAGTTATGTGGAATCTCGTGGACATCACATGGCACCCACATCTGCAGCAAGCATCTATGGCCCAAGGACCTTAGGTTCGAGTCAATGAGCTGGAAGCCAAGCTAGAGATACTGCGATGCATTGAGGGGGAAAGCAACCTGGACGCTATATGGAGTGCCACAGGGATCAGTGCTGGGGTCTCAACAATTTATAATCTATTACTTTGGTGAAGGGACCAAGTGTATAGTTGTTAAATTTGCTGATGATACAAAGATGGGTAGGCGTGTACGTTGTGAAGAAGACAAGTCTACAGAAGAATTTAGAAAGATTAAGAGCGTGAGCAAAATTTGGCAGATGGGAGTATAATGTGGGAAAATATGAATTTCTCTACTTTGTCAGGAAGAATAATAAAGCGGTATATTATTTAAATGGAGAGATAATGGAACTCTCAAGGATCTGGGTGCCCTGGTACACAAATCACAAAAAATAAGCAGGTAGGTAATTAGGAAAGCAAATAGAGTGTTGCCATTTATAAGGGATTAGACTACAAAAGTAGGAAAGTGTTGTTCCAGTTGTACAGGGCCTTACTGAGGCCATATCTGGTATACTTGGTACAGTTTTGGTTACCTTAATTAAGGAAGGACATAATACCATTAGAAGCAGTACAGAGAAGGTGCACTTGACTGATTCCTGGCATAAAGGGGTTACCTTATGAGGAGCAGCTAGACAGCTTGAGCTTGGAGTTTAAAAGAATGAGAGGTGATCTTACTGAAACTGAAGGTCCTGAGGAGACTTGTAAAGGGTGGATGCGGGAGGGATTAGAACTAGGGAATAGTGTTTCAAAATAAGGAGTCCCCCCATTTAAGATGGATTTGAGTAGAATGTTTTCCTAAAGACTTGTTAGTCAGTGGAACCCTTCCGTAGATACCAGTGGAGGTGGAGTCTGACTCACTTGTCAATCAGGAATCTAACTAAGTCAGTCTTAAAAATATTCAAATGTTATCGGGGGGGGGGGGGGAAAGAGACAAGAAAGCAAAGATGAGGCCACAATCAGATCAACCATGATCTTATATACCTTAATTAGATCTCCTCTCATTTTTCTGAACTCAAAAAAAGAGTGTAGGCCTGAACTGCTCAATCTTTCTTCATAAGACAGACCCCTCATCTCTGGAATTAATCGAGTGAACCTCCTCCGAACTGCCTCTAATGCAACGACATCCTCCTCAAATAAGGGTGCCAAAACTGTACACAGTATTCAGGTGCAGTCTCACCAATGCCTTGTGTAGTTGCTGCAACACTTCCCTACTTTTATACTCTATTCCCTCAGCTACAAAAGGCCAAAATTCCATTTATCCTCCTTATCACCTGCTGCACCACGTAGAGATCAGATTGTTTTTCTTGTCATTAACTTTGAACATTTCTAGTTTATTTTGTAATCAAAATTGGATATGTAAATAAAAAGTCAAAAACGGTGGCGCAGTGGTTAGCACTGCAGTCCCACGGCGCTGAGGTCTCAGGTTCGATCCCGGCTCTGGGTCACTGCCCGTGTGGAGTTTGCACATGCCCCCACAACACAAAAGGTGTGTAAGGTAGGTGGAGTGGAGGTGCTAAATTGCCCCTTAATTGGAAAAAATGAATTGGGTACTCTAAATTTATTTTTTTTAAAGTCAAAAACAAAATAATCAAAAAACTGTCCAAAGATGTGCAGGTTAGTAGGATTGGCCATGCTAAATTGCCTCTTAAGTGTTCAACGGTCAGGTGGGATTATGGGTTTGCAGGGGTGGGCCTATGTAGGGTGTTCATTCAGAGGCTCGGTGCAGACTTGATAGCTCAAGTGGCTTCCTTCTGCACTGTGGAGATTCTATTCTATCAAAGGGTATCACACGCTTGAGGGACTGCCCTACTCCTGTTCAAAATTCTTGTGTATAGGTCATTGATTCATGTTAAAGGTACAAATTGTGAAGTCTTGTCTGGCAATTTCTTCACTCAGGGTAGTTCGGTAAATTTGATTATTTCCAATGGGTACAGCCTTCACTTCTGAAACGCCAATACAGTTTAAATATAAATACAATCCAATCTATTATCAATTGTTGTAGGCATTGTGGAAACTGTTAAGTAGTGCAGGCACTCCTGAAATTTCTGCAATTCGCAGGTTGGATCATATTCATACCAAGAAATAGAATTTGTTTTTTTTATTTTACAGACTTCATTCACCTGTGAGAATATTTTACATGCACAGAATAGTTTTATCTCATTTTATTGCCATCTTTAATTAATTATTGATTTTTACCTGTCTACATGTTTTGGTTCCCAATAACTTGGCAATAGCACAGAAGTTATTGTAGTAAGTGCCATGTAAAACTCGGAACAGTGAGGCTTCAGCTCCACTCCACTCCACATCTGAAAGGTCAGATGTCAGTTTCATCTTCACAGGGGTTTGACATCTGGAGTTTGCCTCTGAATAAAATAAGAGTTTATAATCAGCAAAAGGTTTTGCATTGAAAATTTCATCCGTCACAATCCAGCGAAAGACGAGAAAAAAACCTACATAATAGCCATTTAAAATGTTGAGGCAAGGTAGGCAACGGTTAAAGAACTACCCTAATTTTTTTAATCTACTTCTACTGATGAACATGTAGTAAATGAAATTTGAGGCTGTAATTAATTAAGCTACTTATTTTGAGGAGTTACATAGCGCATTTCCACATCATACTTTCTATGTAACAAGTGGACAAAAGTAGTTACGGTCAGCACAAGCATCATGGGCCTTGATAATCATCATGGTAGAAACAGAACATATTAATTACAAAATTATAAAGTTTAGAGTGCACGTTTGAAGTCAGGTTAGAAGGCGATCCAAGAAGCTGAACTCAGTCTGAGCATTACTCTCTGCACACAACCACAGTTCACATTGCCAAAACAGGCACCCTGGTCATTAGAATATAATGCCATTATTAGTCAAACAGAAATGTTACAAGTGGCATAATTACTGCAATAAATCACAAGATTTTCTTAAAAAGTCCAAAAGGCAGCAAAACAAAGTATCAGAATAAAATGCTTATATGGGAGTGAAGTGTGATCCAAAAGAGCAACCAGTGAGACAGAGCACCAGAATAAATATGATTTCTAAATTCACATGCAATGCTATTTTTCGGATGAGCCAGTATTCAAATATGATTCCCTAGAGTTACTACACTGTGGTCAAAGATTGGCAGCCCCGTTAAAAATCCTGAGTTTCAACATATTCAGGAAATGCAGAGTACATTGTGGTGATAAATATTTAAGATTGATGTATCTGGAGTGATCAGCTTCCCCATTTCCTGGGAAATTTCTACAGTGAGGAGAAAACCCACAATCAGTGTAGATGGACCTGCAAGCCTATCTGTAGTTACTGAGTGAGGAAGGGATTGCTACTAAGATAAAACAGTGACATTAATCAAAACAAGAGCCTGAGGGGAGACCAGGGTGGGGGGAAACGAAGAAGAAGAAATGGAGATGCCAGTGGTTGGTCAGTGAGAAAAATATCAGCAACACCATTTTAATTACTTGCATGTCATGCACCATCTATCATCTCATGGTTTGCCTTAACCTGGATTTTGCTTGGTCCCCGAGAGGGCCCGAGAAGTAGTCCCACTTCTACCGCAGTCCCCCTCCCAGTCTTTTCCTTGCAAACGTTTTAGATAATTATTCAAGATCCTTTTCCAATCCAGATTGCAGCCTTCACCAGTCCCAGGCAATGCATTCTGAGATCCGAACCAACTGCTGTAAAAACATTCTGCACATTGTCATTCACCTGAAATCAGTATCCTCTAAATTTTGACCATTCCACAAAGTGGAAGTTTTATCAGACCGGTCATGGTTTTATCATATCTCCTCTCACCTTTCTCTTCTCCAAGGAGAACAGTTGCAAGCTTTGCTACTCTATTCATGTAGCTAAAGTCTCTAATCTCCAGAAATATTTGAGTAAATCCTTTCTGCACTCTTTCCAAGGTCTTGGTATCCTTCCGAAATACAATGCCAGAATTGAACATTACTTCAGTGGAGACTAAACCAGTGTTCTATAAAAGTTCAGCATAGCCTCTTTGCTTTTGCACTCCATGTCTCTATTTCTAAAGACCAGAATGCCAAATGTCTTATTAGCCGCATGCTCAGCCTGTCCTAACACCTTCAACGATTTGTGCTCATATACCCTTAGATCCCTCTGCTCTTGCTACAGTATTGTCCTTCTAGTTTACCTTGCCTTTCCTCATTCTGCCAAACAAAATACATCACTTCATACTTCTCTATCAAGTTTCAACTTCCATGTGTCCACCCTTTTCACCAGCCTACATTCTCTTACTATCCCCCTCAGTTCAGAATAATTCCAGGTTTTCTCTCACGCGCATATTTTGAAATTGTGCCCCACACTTCCAAGTTTAGGTTGCTAACCCAAGTCATAAAAAAAACAGTGGTCCTATACTGATCCCTGTGGAACCCCACTATATACAGCTTCCTCCAGTCTGCAAACCAATCATTCACTTCTAGTACTTCCTGCCACTCAACCAATTTTGCATCTATACTACCTTTGCCCCTTTTAATCCATGGGTTTCAGCATTCCTGACAAGTTTGTTATGTAGTACTTTATCAAACATCGGTTGGAAGTCAACACACACTATATTAACCTTCTGATACCTTAACACGGTCAAAGATTGGCTTGCCATTCAGATGAACGGCTGTTTAATTGTTTTTTCAAATTTGAGATTCAGTATGATCTATGTTGGCAGTTCCTTGCCACCTTCATATTAAGGAGTTAGGCCTTCAGTTTAGGCAATTAATCTGACAGACAGCTGTGTTAGAAACCTTTAATGGGACAGCATCTTTTGATTAGCTGTAGCCCTCTTTGGTTGAATACTGGATGTCATCTCTAGTTCAAGGGTTAGTATAGAAGTAGAATATTTCAAGCACCTGAAGATCTGCAAGAGTCGAGGTATAGCGATGCCTAACAGAACTTTCAGTTAGGCGTGTGCTGTGCCGAGCAATGTTTAGTGAAGTCAAAAGTGAGGGGCATCTTCATCATTATATGTATTGAGATGGGTAGAAAGGTTCATTGTGATTCACTGTTTACTGTTCATTCTCTCATACAATAAGACTACTGTGGCATTCAGCTGCAAATTTCCACATCATACCAACTTGCGTGTTTAAATTGTCATGCACCCATCTCACCCGGCCATCCTGACTCAGGCCAGGTGAGAATTAAGCAGCGAAGCAGCAGTGCACCTTGTAGATGATGCACACTGTGTTAGTGATTGAAGTAGTGAATGTTTACGACAGCGAAGGGATGGTCGAGCTAGGTGCTTTGTCCTGAGATTTTTGGACCGCAAGTGTTTTTAGAGCTACATTCATCCAGGCAAGCGGAGAATATTCCATCGTAGGCCTGACTAGTGCCTTGTCAATAATGGACAGGCTTTAGAGACTCAGGAGGGGACTTATTCGATGCAGAATTCTAAGCCTCTGACCTCCTTTGTAGCCAAAGTATTTATATGGCTGGTCCTGTTCATTTTCTGGTCAATGTTAACTCCCAGGATATTGACGGTGGGAGTGGTGGCTCAAGACATACACTGGAGGCTTACAGCAGTTAACAAAGAGGTGTATTGATAAAAGACAAGGTTGGAAAATAACAGGCACAGAGCACAATAGAACAAGTCTTAACACTTCAACTCCAGAGTCTACAATGCCATCCTGCTCAGAGGACCCCATGCAAACTCCCTATTGACCGGGGCTCATGTGCTCCCATACAATTGGCCCAGAGCTGTTCACATGGTCAGTGGAGCTTACCTCTTCAAAAAGAACTATGGTCCCACATCCCTCCCCCTTCAAGTCCCTGCGTACAACTACCCCAACAATATACAGAAGTTACAAATGTTATAAGAGACCACGGGGATGGGTGGGATGCAAAGAGTCCATCAAAGGTGTTCCCAATACTGGTGGGACTTCCAACTCCTCAAAGAACAAAGAAAAGTACAGCACAGGAACAGGCCCTTCGGCTCTCCAAGCCAGCGCCGACTGTGCTGCCCGTCTAAACTAAAATATTCTGCACTTCCGGGGTCCGTATCCCTCGGTTCCCATCCTATTCATGTATTTGTCAAGATGCCCCTTAAACGTCACTATCGGCCCTGCTTCCACCACCTCCTCCGGCAGCGAGTTCCTGGCACCCACTACCCTCGGTGTAAAAAAAAAAAAAAAAAAAAACTTGCCTCATACATCTATTCTATACCTTGCCCCTCGCACCTTAAACCTATGCCCCCTAGTAATTGACCCCTCTACCCTGGGAAAAAGTCTCTGACTATCCAATCTGTCTATGCCCCTCATAATTTTGTAGACCTCTATCAGGTCGCCCCTCAACCTCCTTCGCTCCAGTGAGAACAAACCAAGTTTATTCAACCTCTCCTCATAGCTAATACCCTCCCATACCAGGCAACATCCTGGTAAATCTCTTCTGCATGCTCTCTAAAGCCTCTACAACCTTCTGGTAGTGTGGCGACCAGAATTGAACATTATACTCCAAGTGTGGCCTAACTAAGGTTCTCAGGTGGCTGACATACTTTCTGATGGTCTTCCCATTGACGTTTACCACATACGACACCAGCCCTGGCTGGGCCACAACCCAATCCCACTAATCAAGGCGGAGCTGAAGTGAAACTACAGGCCAAAACCGGGTCTCTGACCCAGAACAACCCGTCACCCTTCTTTCCTGATCACCCACCCTTCTGGGAGGCCTGACGCGCCTCCACCCTCCCTGCCAAATTTGGAAACACAAGAATCAACCGGGTTCTCAACTGACAGTCCATGAGAAGCTCCCCCGTGGTGGAGTGAGGGGTTGAGTTCCACAGCAACAAACAATTAGCCAACCACTGGTACTTTATAAAATTGCTTTTTCATCACATTCTCGAAGGTCTGAACAGCCCTCTCAACCAATCTGTTAGATGCTGGGGTGATATGGGGCTGTCCTTGTGAGTCGTACGCCATTTGCTTGTACAAAAACCTGGAGATCATCGCCAATAAGAGGGGCGCCATTGTCCAATAAGACGGATTCAGGAAGTCCATGAATGGCAAACACTCTGCACAAGACATCTAACGTAGCCGCCAAGATAGTGGTTCCCATCTCTTGAATCAAGACTAAAAACATCTTGCCCATAAAAGTCATGGTGGACGGGTCCACGAGCGATCTGGTCATTCCCAAGGGTGACGAGTGGTGGACTGCAGCAAACCATGCTGCACCCGTGATCCCCATAGAATCACGTCATCCTCACAGATCAACTCGTCCTGGCGGGTGAAGTAGGAACTTACTTGCGCACATTTCTTGTAGTGCCACCTAGTCTGTATCATTCTTTTTACCTTTAAGAGGATGGGGTATTTTTGGATGTAGTTTCAGATGTGTGCAGCAGACACTGGCAGAGTGTCGAGGAAGTTCAAAACCAGTATGATACCATGGGGTACTGGTAGCGGTTGCATGCTCTTTGCAGGTGACTTAATACATCCACATTGGCAATTTGCATGTCAAGCCGGTGCTGGAAAGGATAATTGTAGGCCGCGAACAGCAAGGCCCAACGGTGCACTCTTACCCGCAGCGAGCTTAATCCCATTGAATGTCATGGGGCAATGGTTAGATTCACTCTTGGTGGAGATGCTTATTGCCTGGCACTTGTGGCAAGAATGTTACTTGCCACTTGTCAACCCAAGCCTGGATATTGTCCAGGTCTTGCTGCATTTGGACATAGGCTGCAGGCTGCTTCAGTATCTGAGGAATTGCTTGATACTGAACATTGTGCAGTCAGTCATCAGTGAGCAGCTTCAGTATCTGAGGAATCGCTTGCGAACATCCCCACTTCTGACCTTACGATGGCAGGAAGGTCATTGTTAAAGTAGCTGAAATAGTGGGGCCTAGGACACTACTCTGAGGAACTCCTGCAGTGATGTCCTGGAGCTGTAATGATTGGCCTCCAACCACCACAACCTTTGTGCCAGGTGGCCAGGTATGATTCCAACAAGCGTTGAGTTTTCCTCCTGATTCCCATTGACTCCAGTTTTACTAGATTGCAATCGCCTTGCAACCATGCTGCAAAAATAAAAATCTAATTATCTGAACATTTTAAATCTCTGGTATATTTAACAATTTAATCCACCTCTTCTCTTTCCTAATGCTTAACTAGACCCACACATTTTTTTTCTATACAATTGACAAATAGTTCCTTTTCTTACCAGAAGAACTTGTGGTATCATCCTTTTTGTCCTCTTCATCTTTGTCATTTATCTCGCCTGCAGTGTCTGTCCCAGCCTCTCGGTCACTGTCTGTATCTTTAGCCTCAGATTGGTTTATTGTTGGTGTACTGGGTCGACTTGTGCTATTTGGATGTCGTCCTCTACGACGTCCACCTGGACGCTTAGGTGGTGTTTTTATTCGCTCAGCTGTCAAAGCCACTGCGAAATCCTTTGCTCCATCCTAAAACAATGTAAGCATAATATAGATTGAGGCTGGTTTGTTTGTGTCACTGAGGATGTAGCGCTGTGCACTAACAAATTATTTTATTAACACATTTCCTTTAAAGATAAAAAACATCCCAAGATGTTTCGCAAACAGAAAAAGATATGGCACTCTAACTAACAGGGGGTTAGATTAATCAATTCCTTTTATAAATAGTTTTGCTCTGATAACATTCATCCATAAAGTTTTTTTTTCAATGAGGCCATTACAAAAGACATTGGTTAAAAACATAGTCCAGGCAGGGAACTTTCGAGGCAGTCCTCCAGAGTAGCCATAACATTTATTTTATCATTATGGAGATACAAGTTTTGAAATTAACTTTAAAAAATATAACTCCCTTCAATATTAAAATATTACAAGATGCCACAGCCAGTCCTTCAGCAAGAAAGCATTTAACTTGAGGTGAGTAAAGGTAAACGGACAACCGCTAGAAATAGGCCAAGTTTCATATCCCAGGAACCAACAGACTTTCAACTGAAGTTTTACAAAAAGCAAGCTTGGAGTTGAAATAAAATTATTCAAAGGGACACACACAGTGAAGAGACTTCATGGAATATGTTAACCAGGAGATAGCTGATATAATAAGATCACTACAATGGTATGTGTTTGTCCAGATTTAAGTGACATCGTGGCCAATGGATTCCTGTAAATAGTACTTTTATTTAGAGTACCCAATCATTTTTGTTTCCAATTAAGGGGCAATTTAGCATGGCCAATCCACATCTTTGGATTGTGGGGGTGAAACCCACAGACACAGGGAAAATGTGCAATCTCCACATAGACTATTGCCCGGGGCCGGGATCGAACTCGGGTCCTCAGCGCCATAGACTTAAATTTGTTTTAACGGCTGAAGTTCCATTCTATCTGGGTCAGCACCCCATCCCTTGGAAATGCTAGTTTCCAATACCGTTTGAGGGAAAACAATGCACCAATTTGTAAATGCTGATAAAATCTGGGGGTTCCTTGTTGAAACACCTTTTATATTTTCAGACATTATTTATGAACCCAAGATGTGGAATTCATACAATATTTAGCATGTTAAATCAATTAAAGGGCTGGGGGGGGGGGGGGGGGGGGGGGGGGGGGGGCAGGAGAATGGGGATGAGAAAATATCAGCCATGGTTGTATGGTGGAGCAGACTCGATGGGCCAAGTGGCCTAATTCTGCTCCTATGACTTATGGTTTGCATCAATCCAGGCGACATAGTGGCACACTGTTGCCTCACAGCACCAGGTACCCATGTTCAATTCCATGGGTGACTGTCTGTGTGGAGTTTACACATCTTCCAGTGTCTGCGTGTGTTTTCCGGGGCGCTCTGAATTCCTCCCCCAGTCCTAAGATGTGAAAGTTAGGTGGATTGGTCATGCTAAAATTACCCCTTAGTGTCCAACACTTAGATGGGGATAGGGTGAGGAGTGGGCCCAGGTAGGATGCTCATTCAGACTAGGGTGCAGATTTGATGGGCCGAATGACCTCCCTCTGTACTGTAGGGATACTGTAGGGATTCTATGATTGTCAGCGATATAATCTTTGGATCCTAGAAGTGTTTACGGACAAAGGTGCGACTTGCTTGGATAGCCATGGGCAGAATTGATCATTCACACTGATCTTAAGATACTCCCTCGAGTGGTCAGGAAGTGGACTGTTTGAAAATTTAAATTGAAAGGAAATAGCATTTGTGAGTATTGACTATTGACTGAAATTCATGGGAGCATGCTACTGATATTTGTATGTTATCAGGGGTATAATAAAGAGTTAAAAGAATACAGAGTTGTGAGCCTTGAGCATTATATCCCAAATGGATGGGTTCAGCTTAGACTCTTGCAGAGTGCAGGTTCACTTAGATATAATACTGATTGGGGTGGAAAAGTCTCCTACCAGAAACAAACAGCAGTCTGGTCCACATTGTTCTGTCTCAGCTCTGGTTTCTGGGGTTTTGCGTTTGTACGTATTAGGAGTAGCATGAAAAGCTGCATAAAAAACAAATACAGCATTAAGAATTCTTCGAGAAGTTTGTAATATAGCTAATCAATACCAAATTACAGTTCAGAATAGGAAGGCTAAACTGAACAAAAATCAGACAAACTTTCACCTACATTGTCACTACCACTTAGAATTTTTAGCAGGCAGATCAGCTGCTCCTCTTTCTCATAAAGCTCTTAATGATAAATTACTGGATTATTTTCTGCTACCTACCAAAAACAAAACAAACAAATGTGGAATGATAGTGGCAAGGGAGAGCTATGATTTAAAACAAGATTCATCTGAGCTCTTAATTTACAGCTTTTACTATACAATAGTTCTGAGGATAAGACAAAGACTTTCAGGACAGATCAGGAAAAAAATAAATTAGATGAGTTAATAGAAAATAATTTAAATATTGCTGAAAAGAGACATGTAGCTGAAAATCTTCATCTTTCACTGGCGACACAAGTGGTATTTTTCACTAGCGGGATACTGGTATCAGTCCATAAAAATGTTTTGCCTATCCTACCATTGAGAAACACTGGATTTCACCAATTGTGTAATGCCAGATACCTAGGTTATACATCCCAATGGTTGGCCGATGGAATTAAATATCATGTTCCTTTGGTCGTTCGCAATAGGCAGAGTACAGACTCTGTTCAATTAGACCATGTTTGAAAAACCCAAGACAAAACGTCTATGGTTAGGTGCGATTATGTGATTGGGCAGCACTTGAACAATTCGGAATGCGCCAATAGCTACACCAACAATCCTGCGGTAATAGCTACACTAACCACAAATCTAAGATAATCGGTCAAGCTCGAAATGTGGCTTATTTTCGTTACTAGAAGCCACATATATTCATACACAGGGTCCAAGTCTCTGCAAGCAAAAGGAATGCGTTAAAACTGTGCGCTTTTCTTGAATTACACATTAGCTTAGTGGACCTACAGATCTCCACTGCAATGCAAGTGTCAATCATTCAATTTGCTAACCAACCAAACAGCACCCGTTTCTCATGTAGCATATTGTTGCGATAAGCTTGAAATTTGACATTATTACATTCGTCCCGATGAGTGCAAGGTGAAAAGCTTCGGCAACGAATCTCTCTTTTCAGCAATAGTCAAGAAATTAATTAAATAAATTGAATCGGAGTTATATATCTGTTGGATTAAATACACTAATAGGCATGACAATATCAGAGACAGGACTGCTACATGCATTACGTGGGCCTGCCTGGACACACATCATGCAGGTTTAATACATATATTCACGAAAACTACAATGGTTGTTACTCCTGCAGCATGAAGTTGCAAGCTCAATAGTCAACTAGACATGCTCGGTAATATTTGGGAGGTATTGTAGTCAATGAAGAGCCCCGAAAAGGTAAGTCAAAAGTAGTTTATTTCCTACTCAGTTAAGAAAAACAGCAACTAAGCAACACTCCAGCTCCCTCTTGGGCCGGCTTTTATCTTGGGGAATTAACAAACCCCGCTGCGGGCATGGGGAGATAGATCGGGTTGAGGTTTTAACATCCCTCCCCCCAAAGTATTAAGACCTTCTATTCTGGAGAAGTCTCTCTTTTGTGCTTTGCCCACGGTTGCTGGATCAGGTGGGGGTGTGCGTCTGTGTAATAGAGTGTTAGGGAGATGTAGTGTTCGTGTCGATCATCTGGGGGTGGGGGGGGAAGGGAGTACAGTCAGTGACCATTCTCTGGCGAGGCGACCATCTGAAAACGCGGATGCGTGACTCTCCCATGTCGGATCCTGAATCTTCCACTTCACGCATCTCAGTGTTGGGAGTCCCAAGGGGGTGATGTACCCAGGCCCCCCAGTGCTGGGCAGGCAGAACTAGAAAATGGCTCCTCCGGTGGGGCTGGTCCAGACACTGGCTCTCTGCTCTAGAGATGGTCCAGATGCTTCCGCACCCTCTGCTCTATGTTTTTATCATGTAAGGTAGTGGCCCAGTCTGTTTCACCACGCTCCCTGGAATCCATCGGGCACCGTCTCCAAAGTTCCTCCAGTGTTCCCCCAGACAGAAACTTCTATTCTGCATTTGTCTGCTTTAGTACTACCTCTGGGAGGTATTATCTCCTTTTCACTTTCCTGCTAATATCGAGAACGTTAGGCTAAGGCAGGTTCTGAGCCTCCGACCCATCAGCAGTTTTGCTGGTGCCATTCGGTCGGAATAGAGCATGGTATGGATTGTGTGGCCTGTTTCCTCGTTTCATTCATGGAAGTCTTCACTGCTCATTCAGCCCGAACATTTGAGGAAGAGTGATATGGAGCTTCAACCCAGTTTGACTTCATGAAGCGTGTAAACTCCTCACTACTGAAAGGGGTACCGTCATCAGTGACTAATATCTTTGAGATGCCATGGGTACTGAATGAGAGCCGTAGCTTCTCGATGGTGGCCTTTAAAGTAGTGGGTGACATTCTATGCACGTCTATTAATTTGGAATGGGCGGCCACTATCAGCAAGAATATTGAGCCTCGAAAAGGTCCGGCAAAAGGGCACTCTCAAGGCCATCCCGGCCATTCCCATGGGTGGAGGGGTGCGAATGGCAGGGGCTTATGTTCCTGGCACATGGTGCATTGTTGGGCCAGCTGCTCAATGTCACCATCCCGGCCTGGCCACCATACATGGCTCCTAGCTAGCATTTTCACCTTCGACGACCTTGGGTGACCATTTTGTGTGGATCTAGAAATATGGCCTGTTTGCCTCGGCTTGGAATCACAACTCAATCTCCCACTGGAGGTTGCGGTCCTCCAAGCGGAGCTCTTGCTGCCTGGTCTCAAAACCCGCAGCACCTTCAGCAGTTTCCCATGCTGATCCCCATGTAAGACAACATATAACTTCACCAAGGCTGGGTCCTTCTGTGTCCAATCAAGAACTTGTGTAGCGACGATCAGCAGGGTATCCATTAAAAAAATGTTTAAAATAATTTTAGAGTACCCGATACATTTTTCCCAATTAAGGGGCAATTTAGTGCGGCCAATCCACTTAGCCTGCACATCTTTGGGTTGAGGGGGTGAAACCCATGTAAACACAGGGAGAATGAGGAAACTCCGCACGGAGTGACCCACAGCCAGGATCGTACCTGGGACCTTGGTGCCGTGAGGCAGCAGTGTTAACCACTGCGCCACCGTGCTGCCTGGTATCAATGAAATTTAAGATCGATACGACCTAGATAGTGTGGTGGAGTTATGGGGAAGCGGGGCATATTGGCAACAGGAGCTGGCTCAGATATTTCACGTTTGCAATCTGCCTGCGTGGGCGCACCGCTAACAGTAGAGCCCCAACGCTGCATCCGGAATATGCTATTGCCATTAATTGCCTTGTCCTCTTTAAACAAACCGAGCAATGGGCTTGTGGTCCGTTATAAATGGTAAAACGACGTCCATTAACACACTGGTGAAATTTCTTCACTGCAAAGACGACAGCCTTCTTTCTCAATCAGAGCATAGTTGCACTCCGCAGTGGCCAAAGTCCGGGATGTGTAGTCTATTGGTCTCTCCGTTCCGCCATCTAAGAGGTGGTATAACACTGTCCGGATTCCATATTGGGGGGGGGGGGGGGGGGTAATCACAAGTGAGCAAAAGGGGCTTTGAGGGGTCGTTGTACATCAGCAATCCTGATGACAAGTTCAGTATCGCATGCAGCTGTGCAAGGATGCTGAAGGGATAAATTTCCAGTAATAATTCACGATTTCCATGAACAACCACAATTCGGTCACGTTCTCAGGCCTGGGGGCTTGTTTAATTGCTCGCACTCTCTCTTCCATGGGGTGCAATCGGTTTTGGTCGAAACGGCACCCCATGTATGTGACGTCTTGTGTGTAAAAAAGACATTGTCCTCTCTTTAGGTGGATATTTGTCCTGAAAACCGACAGACGACCTCCTCGAAATTGCTCAGGTACTTCTTTTTGGTGGCTCCAGTGACTAGGATATCATCCAAGTAAACGGCCACTCGCAGTTGTTCTTTAGAGCAGTGTTTTTATCCAGGGACCCATTTTTATCTACCGGCCAACCGTTGAGATCCAATCCGGCCGACCATCGCCGCCCGAACTTCGCGACCCACGGGACCCTCCATTTTCTTTTACCTTGTTGGTTGCTGACAAAAATGGAGAAAATGGTTTTGGGTGACTTTGACCCCCCCCGAACTTGGGGAAAAAAAGGCTGCGACCATTCAAAAAATATGCGACCGCACTACGCATGCATGCCCAATCTTCGGTGCGCATGCGCATTGTTGCGCGTGCACACCCATGATCGGGCACGTATGCGCAGTGCGGCTGAATTTATTTTATCTGTTCCTGGCCATTTTGAAAGCCGCTCGCAGCCGGCATTATTAAAAGCTGGCTGCTGCGGGTGGATTTGCGCGATCGGGAGCGCCGCAACGGACGGCTCCGCGACCTATCCGTGGGTCGCGCCCCCGAGTTTGACAGTGCCTGCTTTAGAGGATGTCCTCCATGACTCTCTGGAAAATAACGCAAGCCAATGACACCCAAATGTTCATAGAGGCCTCTTTAGGTATTAATGATCACAAATTTTCTGTAAACCACACCTAGCTCCAACTGAGGTTTACTTGATCAATGTCGAGTTTAGAAAAAAAGTGTTCTTCAGCCAGCTTTGCTAGAGACCCTTTATTTGCAGCATCGGGTATCTTTCCAAATGAGAGGCCTGGTTCGCTATTGGCTTGTAATCCCCATACAAGGCAGCTTTATCTGGTTTCAGTACCGGGACTACAGGCGCTGCCCAATCTGAAAATTGTACCGGCTGGATGATTCCTAGGCTTTCCAAGAGGTTTAGTTCAGCAATACGCAGGGAACTGGGTCGGCCCTGGAGTACTTTGGTTGGGTCTCTGGGTCTATGTGAATCTTGGGCACGGCACCTTTGATCTAGGTACTTCCCCAAGACTTTGTATAATCCCCCAGTGTCCATCCTGAAAATCCACTGCCATCCCAAACAGAGCAACCAATCCTGGTCCAGCAGATCCGGACTAGGCCCCCCATGCTATTATCAAGGGCAGCCTGACAGACCGCTGTCTGTAGGCAATTGGGGTCATTGTTGTACCCACGATGGAAAGTGGTTCCCCAATGTACACTGCCAACCTCATCTCGGTGTCCCTCAACTTCAAACACTGGATTCCGTCCGGATCTTTTCGAACGTCTGCCGTCCGATCACCGAGACCGCAGCCCCATGTCCAGTTCCATTAAGAGTGGGTGACCATTCACCTGAACGGTGGACTTTGACGGGGGCAACCCGTGGCGCAGCAATGCAATTCAACTGCATCTTCATCGGGTCGCTCTAGCTAGAGGGTCCTGACTCTAGGCGGCCGCATTCTTCAACCACAGTGATGCACTTGTTGGCTGACCTGACATTGCTGGTCCCTGCGGTTTCTATGGACACAGATGCTGCACCCGCGCCCTCCTCCAGTGGCTCAGGGAAGATATCTCGCCTGGCTGCAGCGGCCCTCGGCCAACAGGCCTGGCCCCGACTGTGTTCAGGGAAGGGCTGGGTGCCAGACGTTTTGTTCCTAGGGGGAGTTTCTTGGCTGGATTGGGAAAGGAGGGCGGGGGGAATATCCAACGCTATTCACCTCCACCTTGGACATACCCTGAAGCTCCTGGATTAACATCTCCCCGTCATCCCGAGAAAGGGAGATCTCAATTGCCCTTTTTAGTTCCAAAGATATTTGCCCAGCAACTTCCACTGGGTTGCTATGTTGTTAACTCCGCACACAAGAGAAAGGAGATACAGAGCTTCCCAGTAGAGCCGGCTTCTACATTGCTGGGGAGGTGCTGACGACAGGGGAACTGGAGAAAGGGGTAGTATCGGCGGTTTACGGGGCTATTTTGGAGAAGGCGCCGCTAGAAGGGATCAAGGCAAAGTGGGAGGAAGAGTTGGGAGAGGATATGGAGGGGGGGGTTCCGGTGCGAGGTGCTCGGGAGGGTGAACGCCTCCACCTCATCTGCGAGGTTGGGGCCGATACAGCTGGAGGTGGTGTATAGAGCGCACCTTACAAGGGCGAGGATAAGCCGGCTCTTTGAGGGGGTAGAAGATGTGTGTGAACATTGCCGGGGGGGGGGAACGGGGACGCAAACCACGTTCATATGTTTTGGTCCTGTCCAAAGCTGGAGGATTACTGGAAGGAAGTGTTTAGGGTAATCTCTAAAGTGGTGCACGCAAAACTGGACCCGGGCCCTCGGGAGGTCATATTCGGGGTGTCGGTCCAGATGAGGTTGGAAACGGGCGTTAGGGTGGAGATCAACCTCTCCACCCTGTGCCCTGGGGGGACCTGCTGGATTTAACGCTTGAAAAGGTCAAATTTGAACTGAGGGGAAGGATGGAGGGATTCTACAATTCATGGGCGTTATTCATTATGCATTTTCAAGAATTGGATCACATCGAACATTAGAGGGGTTGGGGACTGGGAGGGTTGGGGGGAGGGGGACTGTATGTGTTAATGGTGCTTATGGGTCATTCCGGATTCCTTTTAGTCATTTGTTTATGTTAACATGCGGGCCAATATTTGGGGTTTGGTGGGAGGATGGGATCTTGTTATTGATATGGGGATTGACATTACATTCGTTACTGATTATTGTTGGTTGTAAATTTGGGAGAAAATGTGAAAAAGGAGAATAAAAACTCCGCACACAAGACGGTCTCATAACATCTCCGGTAGGGATTGCCCAGAGTTACAGTGCTCTGCTACATTTTGTAAGCGTGACAGAAACCCGGTAATATACTCCCCCGGGGTTCTCTCGGCCATATTGAATTGGTATCTTTGGACAATGACCGAAAGCTCAAGGTCACAGTGCTTCATTACGAGCGCCACCAATTAATCAAACGTCTTGGAATCTGGGGCTGAAAGGCAGTTTAGGTTCTTTACAACGCTGAAAATGGGAGCCTACAAGCGGTCGAAAGAATCACCTTTTGGCAGTCCTCCCAGTAATGGTGTTCTTCAGTATTTGCTTACTATTTTAATTCCAATAACACAGATTAGACCCGCTGAAACAACGGAGCCAAAAAAATTCCTTCCACCGGTTATAACTCCCACGAGAACGACCCAATGATCTCCCCATGGGGCTTGTGAAATATGAGCTCACCCACTGAGGGGCGGGGGCCCAACTGCCCTGAAAGAAAATGGCGCATCGGCCCCACATAACGAGCCTAGTTTTCCACACTAGCATAGTATCTACCGAAGAGCAGCATTTTTGAAACATTGCTAACCTGGCTCCTCTGTGTTTCGATGCAGCCATGGTCTGAGTGTCCAACAGCGCTGTCTGTAGTTCAGTTTTATCCTATTGACAATATTGCAGTCAACTAGACATACTCAGCAACATTTGGGAGGTACTGTAATCAATGAGGAGCCCCGAAAGCCAAGTCAAAAGTACTTTATTTTGTACTCTGTTAGGAAATACAGCAACTAAGCCAATACTCCTATCTTGAGATGCCGGCTCCATCTTGGGCCAGCTTTTATTTTGAGGGATTAACGAGCCCCGCTGTTGGGTCTCAACACGTGGTGAGCTTGTATTCCATGAGCCCCACAGAGAGATCATCGGGTTGTTCTCGTGGAGGTATAACAGGAAGGAAATTTTCTGGATCTTGTTTCAGCAGGTGCAATCTGTGCGCTGCTGGAACTAAAGAAGTAGTAAGCGAATACTGAAGAATCATATTGGACAAAGATTTTTCTCTCCACAAATGCTGCCAGACCTGCTACACATTCCTAGCCCTTTGTTTTTGTTTCTGATCTCCAAAATCTCATAGAATCATAGAAACGTTACAGCATAGGAGGCCATTCAGCCCATATTGTCCATGCCAGCCCGAGGACACCCAGGTGCCCTTTCTAATCACACCTTGTTGCGCCCAGTCAATAACCCTGTATCTTTAAGGTGCAGATCCAGGTACTTGTTAAAAGGAGTTTAGGGTCTCTGCCTCGACAACTTGGGCAGCGAATTCTAGACTCCAACTACCCTCTGCTGCATTTTGCTTTTATACAACTAATGCGGAAGACTGGCTGCCACTGGTAGACCAGGGACGAAGTGACATGTTAGGGTAGAAAGCTGATCACCTTTAAACTAGATCTGTTCAATGCGTACACCTGTTTAGGTATCCATTATAGGGATATAAAAAGGGTGACAGAATTTAGGCTTATGAACTGTAATGCATTGGGAAACAAGTAAAAGTACAGAATCATTGAATGATTACATTCCCTTGCTGGTTATGTCCCTGCAAGAGAAACTCAGCCAGTCTCATTCCCCATCTTTCCTCCGATTTCTACCCAATGCATTTTTAAAAGCCATAATTGAATCTGCCTCTCAGATCTAAACCCAACTCTCAGGCAATGCGCTCCAAATCTTAGCCACATACTACTTTAAAAAGGTTTCCCCCACATGTCATTGTTGGTTCTGTCATTCACCTTAACTTGGGGTCCTCTGGCTCTCACCCCTACTGCCAAAAGAACAATTTCTTCCGATCTACTCGTCTATCACATCGCAACCTTCTCTTCTCGAAGCAGAACATGAATTTCTATCTATGAAACCAAATTTCTCATGCCTAGAACCACCCAATTCTTTTCTACAGCTTCTCCAATGCCTTCCCATTCTTCCTAAAGTGTGGTGCCCAGAATGGACATTGTAGCAAAGTGGAGGCTGAACCTATTTTTTTTAATTAAAAGATCACCATAGCTTCTTTGCTTTTATACTTTATGTCCCCCTAGCTTAGGA
The DNA here is from genome assembly GCF_047496885.1 of Scyliorhinus torazame. Classification (NCBI taxonomy): domain Eukaryota; kingdom Metazoa; phylum Chordata; class Chondrichthyes; order Carcharhiniformes; family Scyliorhinidae; genus Scyliorhinus; species Scyliorhinus torazame. The sequence goes on from NC_092712.1 coordinate 135,408,671, forward strand.
GCCCACTTTACTGTCCCTTAACTTGGCACTTCATTCACGAGAACTTCATTCACGAGAAGTGATTCTTGACTCCTTTCCCAACTGGAAAACGTCTAAACCACAAACTGACTTTCAGTTGGTTTCTCCAGATGTTATCCCTCTAGCAAAAGGAGACAACCTTGGTCTCTTCAGTTCAAGCATGTACTCCTACCCACATTTTATGCTGTGAACAATATAGGCTTTAAAACTGTGAGGTTATGCACTTTGGCAAGAAGAATGGAGGCACAGACTATTTTGTAAATGGAAAAAGGCCAAGGAAAATCAAAAGCACAAAAGGACTTGGGAGTCTTATTTTAAGAATCTCTTACGGTTAATGTGCAGATTCAGTTGGCAGTTAGAAAGGCAAATGCAATGTTAACATTCAATACGAGAGGGCTAGAATACAAGAGCAGAGATGTACTTCTGAGGCTGATAAGGCTCTGGTCAGATGCCATTTAGAGTATTGTGAGCAGTTTTGGGCCCCGTATCTAAGGAAGGATGTGCTGGCCTTGGAAAGAGTCCAGAGGAGGTTCACAAGATCCCTGGAATGAAGAGCTCATCATATGAGGAACGGTCAAGGACTCTGGGTCTTAACTCGTTGGAGTCTAGGGGGGGGGGGGGGGGGTGAATCTTGTTGAAACTTACAGGATACTGAGAGACCTAGATAGAATGGATGTAGAGAGGATCTTTCCGCTCGAAGGAAAAACTAGAACCGGAGGGCACAGCCTCAGACCGAAGGGTCAATCCTTTAAAACTGAGGCGAGGAGGAATTTCTTCAGCGGGAGGGTGCTAAATCTGTGGAATTCTTTGCCGCAGAAGGCTGTGGAGGCCAAATCACGGAGTGTCTTTGAGATAGAGATAGATAGGTTCTTAATTAATAAGGGAATCAGAGGTTATGGAGAGAAGGCAGGAGAAAGGGGATGAGAAACATATCAGCCATGATTGAATATCGGAGCAGACTCGATGGGCCGAACGGCCTAATTTTGCTCCCATGTTTTATGGCTTGGTTCCTCTACCTCCTCTCTCGGATTCTTGCACACTGACCCTGTTGGTGAGTTTCAGGTGAAATATTTAGGAAACCCAATCTTACAACAGCTTCCTCTTGACACTCTCAAAATCTATCTCCATTGCAACATGAATCACGTGGGCCTTGTATCCTGGTGCAAATGTTAATTTATATTCCCTAGAACCGCCAACCCCATAAACAGATTAAAGTATAAAAGCAAATTACTGCGGATGCTAGATCTGAAACAAAAGAGAAAATGCTGGAAAATCTCAGCAGGTCTGGCAGCATCTGTAGGGAGAGAAAAGAGCTAACGTTTTGAGTCCAATGACTCTTTGTCAAAGCTAATAGCCAGAGAATGTGGGGAATATTTATACTGTGGAGTGAGAATGAAAGATGAGTGATAGCCACAGAAACCCAGGGAAACAGGGTGCTAATAGCCACAGAAACCAAGGGAAAGGAGTGCTAATAGCAGTCCCCCGAGTGAACACCGATTGAAATCTGACATTCATAATACCTCACTGGAACTTGAAAATCTATCCACTATCTGCACAGCTACTCATTGGTGTTTAGTGTGAATTTCTTGCACCCAGTAAAACAACCTGGGGCTCCCTCCAACAGCCAAAGCAACTAGACTTTCGACAGAGTTCAGAATAGGACACTCAATGCCACCATTTTACCCTAAATTAAAGATATAGCCGAAACACAAGAATTCTCATCAATCTGGTGTTTGTAACACAAGCCTATTCCTGTATATTAATTGTCCTATATTTATAAAATTCCCTAGTTCAGTTATTAATGATTTTTATACTAATTTAGATAATAAGCAGTTTATCATCCTCTATTTTAAAAAGTTGTATACTGTACCACATCAGCTTGGTCAGTATTCTAATCACACAAAACATAATGCCATTTTTTGAGAAAGCTGTGTAATTTATTATATATGTAAGAATTGTTAGTATTACTTAGACATGTAAACCAATACAATATCGTACTCACGATGTAGGAAACAGTCATATTTAAAGCACCGCCTACAGAACAGAGTATGGAATGAGTGCAAACTCTGTTCTCGTTGAACCGATTTGGCATTTGGTCCATCAATATTTGGTGTACACTCAGGAGGAAGTGCTCCAGGAAGTTGCTGTTCTGTCAATTCTTTGTACCTTTTAACAAAAAAAAAAAACAGAAAAGTTACGGTGCTTTCATTGTAGATTTTTTTATTTTTAATCTTCAGCCAGATGGTTGGATGAGTCAGTTTCCTTCGGAGGAAGGATATTAAATGTCATAATACCAAAACAATATAGTAAATCATTGAGAACGAAAGAACATTACCTTGCCACTGCAAGCAGTCAGATGGGAGATCCCTTATTTTTTAAATTGTGTCCTCTAGTCCTAGTCTCTCCCACAAGGGGAAGCATTCTTTCTGTACCTACTCTGTCAAATCCTCTCAGGATCTCATATATTTCAATAAGATAACTCCTCAACGCCAATGGATCCAGGTACAACCCGTCCAACCTTTCCCACAAGACAACCCAAGCCCCAGGTTATCAATCAAGTGAATCTTCTCTGAACTGCTTCAAACGCATTTATCTCCTTTCTTAAATAAGGAAACCAAAACTTTGTAGGAAACTCCAGGTATGGTTACACCAACATCTTGCACAACTGTAGAAAAACATCCTCTTTCATATTTCATTCCCCTTATAATAAATAACATTCCATTTACCTTCCTAATCAATTGTTGGATTCTTGCGTGTTGGAGACAATCATTGCATGACATGAATATTTCTTGCCATTTATCATCCCATGCCCTAATGTTGTCTAGGTTTTACTGTATGCAGGCATTGACTGCTTCAGTATGTGAGGAGTTGCTGAACACTGCAATGGCCAGCAATCAATGCAGCTTCTGACTTTTTAGAAGGAAGATCACTGATGAAGAAACTGAAGATAGTTGCATCTGGGACACAATCCAGAGAAACTCCTGAAGTATTGTCCTGGGGCCGAGATGATTGGCCTTCAACTAGCTTCCTTTTGCTAGTATGACTCCAACCATTGAGGCGTACTCCCCGACTCCCACTGACTTCAATTTTGCCAAGGCTCCTTGATGCCACACTCAGTCAATTTTATCTTGCTTCTGGCATTCAACATTTTTTCCACACTTGGAGCAATGAGGTCTGGAGAAGCCAAACTTTTAAATTCTTTCATGGGATGAGGGCATCACTGGCCAGCATTTCTTGCCCATCCCCAATTGCCCCTGAGGGGGCATTTAAGAGTCAACCACATTGCTGTGGGTTTGGAGTCACGCGTAGGCCAGACTGGGTAAGGACAGCAGATTTTCTTCCCTAAAACGACATTAGTGAACCAGAGGGGTTTTACCACAATCGACAAGGTCATTAGATTTTGAATTCCAGATTTGTATTCAATCTGCAGTGGTGGGATTCGAACCTGGGTCCCCAGAACATTACCCTGTGTCTCTGGAATACTAGTCCAATGACAATACCCAGGCGCCATTGCCTCCCCCAAAGCTGAGCAATTTGAAGTTCTGCTTGATGATGCCTTGCATTATATTACTGAAGAATAAGAGTATATTGGCGGGGTGGTACTTGGCCAAATTGGATTTGTCCTACTTTTTGTGGACAGGACATTCTTTTGCAATTGTTCACATTGCTGGGCAGATGCCAGTGTCGTATTGGAACAACTTGGCTCGGAGTACAACTAGATCTAGAGCACAAGTCTTTAGATCTACAGCCAGAATATCATCAGGGGCCATTACCACCTGATCTGTGGTTGATAAATTGCTTTTAATCTACAGCATGTTGGTGCTGCTATTTAGCATGCACATGGTCCTATGGTGTAGCATCGCCGGTATTGTGTGAATTCTTGTATGAATTAAGTTTCCAAGTTGCACTGCTCTTTCCTTACTACCATTGGATATGTCTGGATAGTTAAACATTTGTCGTTAATTGTTTCTGTGAAGTGCCCAAATTGTTACATTAAACTGAAATGACTATTTTTAATTTGCATTCATTTTCAAGAATCAACTGTACATAACCAAAAACTATGAACCATGGAAACTCTCTTTATCGTCCAAGCTTAAGAAAACGCAGTACTTACTTTTCTTTCAGCTCTTCTGGTGTACCTTTATCTGGGAACATGGATGAAATTGCTTCAAATATCTTGTCACATGGCTTTTTCTTCCCTTCATCACATTCTTTAACTGTGGACATAATGGAACAAATGATTGCAGATATGGAATATCATTGCAATGACGTTTTAGTAATATTTAAAGTATGTCATTATTTATAAATTGAGAATACATGAATATACTATTAACAATAAATCCACAATCAAGTAGAGACAAGTCCATACCAGAATAGAATGTTAAGAACATAAGAACTAGAGCAGGAGTAGGCCATCTGGCCACTCGAGCCTACTCCACCATTCAATGTGATCATGGTTGATCTTTTGTGGACTCAGCTCCACTTTCCGGCCCGAACACCATAACCCTTTATTCTTCAAAAAACTATCTTTATCTTAAAAACATTTAATGAAGGAGCCTCTACTGCTTCACTGGGCAAGGAATTCCATAGATTCACAACCCTTTGGATGAAGAAGTTCCTCCTAAACTCGGTCCTAAATCTACTTCCCCTTATTTTGAGGCTATGCCCCCTAGTTCTGCTTTCACCCGCCAGTGGAAACAACCTGCCTGCATTCCCTTCACAATTTTATATCTTTCTATAAGATCCCCCCCATAGCCTTCTAAATTCCAACAAGTACAATCCCAGTCTACTCAACCTCTCCTCGTAATCCAACCCCTTCAGCTCTGGGATTAACCTAGTGAATCTCCTCTGCACACCCTCCAGTGCCAGTACGTCCTTTCTCAAGTAAGGAGACCAAAACTGAACACAATACTCCAGGTGGGGCCTCACCAACACCTTATACAATTGCAGCATAACCTCCCTCGTCTTAAACTGCATCCCTCTAGCAATGAAGGACAAAATTCCATTTGCCTTCTTAATCACCTGCTACTGATCGCCAACCAGAGAAACATCCATTAATCCCCGCTCTTTGCTTTCTATTAATTAACCAATCCTCTATCCATGCTACTACTTTACCCTTAATGCCATGCATCTTTATCTTATGCAGCAACCTTGTGTGGCACCTTGTCAAAGGCTTTCTGGAAATCCAGATATACCACATCCATTGGCTCCCCGTTATGTACCGCACTGGTAATGTCCTCAAACAATTCCACTAAATTAGTTAGGCACGGCCTGCCCTTTATGAACCCATGCTGCGTCTGCCCAATGGGACAATTTCCATCCAGATGCCTTGCTATTTCTTCCTTGATAGATTCCAGCATCTTCCCTACTACCGAAGTTAAGCTCACTGGCCTATAATTACCCGCTTTCTGCCTACCTCCTTTTTTAAACAGTGGTGTCACATTTGCTAATTTCCAATCCGCCAGGACCACCCCAGAGTCTAGTGAATTTTGGTAAATTATCACTAGTGCATTTGCAATCTCCCTACCCATCTCTTTCAGCACTCTGGGATGCATTCCATCAGGGCCAGGAGACTTGTCTACCTTTAGCCCCATTAGCTTGCCCATCACTACCTCCTTAGTGATAACAATCGTCTCAAGGTCCTCACCTGTCATAGCCTCATTTCCATCAGTCACTGGCATGTTATTTGTGTCTTCCATTGTGAAGACCGACCCAAAAAACCTGTTCAGTTCCTCAGCCATTTCCTCATCTCCCATTATTAAATCTCCCTTCTCATCCTCCAAAGGACCAATATTTACCTTAGCCACTCTTTTTTTGTTTTATATATTTGTAGAAACTTTTACTATCTGTTTTTATATTCTGAGCAAGTTTACTCTCATAATCTATCTTACTCTTCTTTATAGCTTTTTTAGTAGCTTTCTGTTGCCCCCTAAAGATTTCCCAGTCCTCTAGTCTCCCACTAAGCTTTGCTACTTTGTATGCTTTTTCCTTCAATTTGATACTCTCCCTTATTTCCTTAGATATCCACGGTTGATTTTCCCTCTTTCTACCGTCCTTCCTTATTGTTGGTATAAACCTTTGCTGAGCACTGCGAAAAATCGCTTGGAAGGTTCTCCACTGTTCCTCAACTGTTTCACCATAAAGTCTTTGCTCCCTGTCTACCTTAGCTAGTTCTTCTCGCATCCCACTGTAATCTCCTTTGTTTAAGCACAAAACACTAGTGCTTGATTTTACCTTCTGACCCTCCATCTGTATATTAAATTCCACCATATTGTGATCGCTCTTTCCGAGAGGATCCCTAACTACGAGATCCTGAATCAATCCTGTTGCATTACACAGGACCAGATCTAGGACTGCTTGTTCCCTCATAGGTTCCATTACATACTGTTCTAGGAAACTATCGTGGATACATTCTATAAACTCCTCCTTCAAGGCTGCCTTGACCGACCTGGTTAAACCAATCAACATGTAGATTAAAATCCCCCATGATAACTGCTGTACCATTTCTACATGCATCAGTTATTTCTTTATTTATTGCCTGCCCCACCATAATGTTACTATTTGGTGGCCTATAGACTACTCCTATCAGTGACTTTTTCGCCTTACTATTCCTGGGGCAGGATTCTCCGCAATCGGCGCGATGTCCGCCGACCGGTGCAAAAAACGGCACGAATCAGTCCGGCATCACGCCGCCCCAAAGGTGCGGAATCCTCCGCATCTTGAGGGGCCGAGCCCTCACCTTCAGGGGCTAGGCACGCGCCGGACTGATTTCCGCCCCGCCAGCTGGCGGGAAAGGCCTTTGGTGCCCCATCAGCTGGCACGGAAATGCCTTTGCCGTGCGGCGCATGCGCGGGAGCGTCAGCAGCCGCTCACGGCATCCCCGCGCATGCGCAGTGGAGGGGGTCTCTCCCGCCTCCGCCATAGTGGAGACCATGGCGAAGACGGAAGGAAGAGTGCCCCCACGGCACAGGCCCGCCCGCGGATCGGTGGGTCCCGATCGCGGGCCAGGTCACCGTGGGGGCAACCCCCGGGGCCAGATCGCCCCGCGCGCCCCCCCCCCCCCCCCGGCCAGGACCCCAGAGCCCACCCGCGCTGCCTTGTCCTGCCGGTAAGAGAGGTGGTTTGATTCTCGCCGGTGGGACAGGCATTCCAGCAGCGGGACTTCGGCCCATTGCGGGCCGGAGAATCGCCGGGGGGGGAGGGGGCGCCAACCGGCGCGGCGCGATTCCCACCCCCGCCGAATATCTGTTGCCGAAGAATTCGGCAACCGGCGGGGGCGGAATTCACGCCAGCCCCCGGCGATTCTCCGACCCGGCGGGGGGGGGGGGTCGGAGAATCCCGCCCCTGATTTCCACCCAAATGGATTCAACCTTATCCTCCATAGCACCGATGTCGTCCCTTACTATTGCCCGGATGTCATCCTTAAATAACAGAGCTACACCACCTCCTTTACCATCCACTCTGTCCTTCCGAATAGTTTGATACCCTCGGATATTTAACTCCCAGTCGCGACCATCCTTTAACCATGTTTCAGTAATGGCCACTAAATCATCGTCATTCACGATGATTTGCGCCATCAACTCATTTACCTTATTCCGAATACTACGAGCATTCAGGTAAAGTACACATATGTTGGCTTTTTTACCTCTTCTGAATCTTAACACCTCGATCAGTAACCTCTCCTCAGTTATATTTCCTCTTAACTTTTCTCCTAATTTTCCATGTCGTTGAACCCATATCTTCATGTAACAACCTGCCGCGTCGCTTACCATTAATGTTTTTACTTCCCGTTTTATTCCTTTTAGTATTCCTGGTCCTATTCACTGAGCTCCCCTCAGTCACTGTACCTTGTACTGTCGCCCTTTTTGATTTTTGACTATGGCTTCTCTGCCTTACACTTTCCCCCCTTACTGCCTTTTGTTTCTGTCCCTGTTTTACTACCTTCCAACTTCCTGCATCGGTTCCCATCCCCTTGCCACATTAGTTTAAACTCTCCCCAACAGCTCTAGCAAACACCTCCCCTAAAGAAACTTATTCAAAAATTAGCAAATGCTTTCGAAAGAAACTAAAATCCTCTTCCTCGCTACTTCAAGGCAATCACTAATCCTTCAGTAACAAATCTGCTATCCACAATATAGGACTTTCGACAGAGAAACTTCATTTGGCAAGAACCAAGAAGCCAGAGATAATTGAATCCATATTCCCCCCACCCCAACGTGAGAGTTGTGAACAAACTTGGAGTTTGTGCTCCCTTATTTGAATGATTACAACGCCTCAGAACTATTTCCACTTCAGTTTTCCATCTGTTACACAATTCTGTGCTGCTTCTTACAACATACCCAATTTATTTGTAACAAATCTATTCAGAGGCAGCTTTTTAAAAAAAAAAATGTTTTCAGGGCTGGGCAATGCTGACAGTCACATCTATTCCTCTTCCCAGGTGGTCGTTAGTATTGTTAACTATCATGCTCCCTTTGTGTAGCTAATTATCTATGCTATTCTTCGATGCATTTGGGGATATATTTATTTTCTATAGCATCACATATCACATTTGAAAACGTCTCACTGTTCACCTTTCAGAGAATTAATTAATCTATTGATTTGGTAGCCGTCAAGACCTGAAGATCTCCGAAAAATTTCACAGCCTATGAAACGGACAGGACGGTGGAGTTGAGGGCAGGATGGGATCAGCCATGATCACATTGAGGGTGTTGGGCTCAGGAGGCTAAATCGCCCGCTCCTAGGTCATGGAGTCACATGTAGTCCAGGTAACGATGGCAGATTTCCTAAAGAACATTAGTGAACTAGATGGAGTTTTACGACAATCGACAATGGTTTCATGGTCATCATCCAATGGTTTCATTGGACGTTTAATTCCAGACATTTTTTTCTTTTTAAATTCAAATTTCACCATCTGCCATGGTGGGATTCAAGCACACATCCCCAGAGAATTACCCTGAGCCTCTGGATCACTAGTCCAGTGACAATACCACTACACCACCGCCTCCCCAAAGGACTGGAAAATTGCAAATGTCACACCACTATTGGGTTTTTGATGAGGCAACAGAGAGGGCAGTTGCTATGGTACGCTAGGATTTCCAAAAGGCATTTGATAAAATGTCACACAAGCTTGATAGCAGTTTAATGGCGACGCTGGGTAATCCCCAATTCCTTTTTGTAATTTGTTTGTGTGAACATGTGGTCTAATGTTTGGGGTCTGGCAGGGGGATGGGATCGTTGTTATTGATATGGGGATTTACATATTTGTTACTGATTGTTTGTTGTTGGTGGTGTAAATTTGGGAGAAAATGTGAAAAAGGAGAATAAAAAAATATTTTTTAAAAACAAGCTCGATAGCAGTTAAATCTATGGAACAAAGCTATTAAGTCTATGGAACAAAAGGGAAAGTGGCAGCATGGATACAAAGTTGGCTGAGTGACAGGAAACAAGTTTGGTTTTGGATTCCAGGGGCGAAATTCTCCGGAAATGGCGCGATGTCTGCCGACTGGCGCCCAAAACGGCGCAAATCAGACGGGCATCGCGCCGCCCCAAAGGTGCAGAATGCTCCGCATCTTTGGGGGCCGAGCCCCAACCTTGAGGGTCTAGGCCGGCGCCGGACGAATTTCTGCCCCGCCAGCTGGCGGAAAAGGCCTTTGGTGCCCCGCTAGCTGGTCCGGAAATGACATCTGACGGCATTCCCGCGCACGCGCAGTGGAGGGAGTCTCTTCCGCCTCCGCCATGGTGGAGGCCTCAATTTTTGACAATTTATATAAATGACTTGCTGAATTTGCCAACGACATAGATAGATCGGAAAGTAAATTGTGAAGAGGATGCAAGGAGGCTGCAAAGGGACATAGATAAGTTTTAAGTGAGCGGGCAAACATCCCGCAAACGGAGTATAATTTGGGCAAATGTGACTTGATCGAAACCTTTGAGATCCTACGGGGTATTGACATGGCAGAAGTTTAGAGGATATTTCCCAATTGAGAACTAGGGGTCATTTAAGATAGAGATGAGGAGAATGTTTTTTCTGAGGCGCAAGTCTCTGGAACTCTTCCGTAAAAGGCAGTGGAAGTAGAGTCTGAATATTTTTAAGGCGGAGCTAGATTCTTGATTAAAAAGAGGGTGAAAGGTTTTAGGGGATAGGCAGGAATGCGGCGTTGATGTTACAATCACATCAGCTATGATCTTATTGAATGACAGAACTGCAGATGGTGAAATTTAAATTCAACATCTGGAATTAAAAATCTTTAATGACCATTAAACCATTGTCAATTGTCATAAAAACCCACCTGGTTCACTAATGTCGTTTAGGGAAGGAAATCTGCTGCCCTTACCTGGTCTGGCCTACATGTGACCCCAGATCCACAGCAACTTGGTTGACTCTTAACTGCCCCTCAAAGGCAATTAGGGATGGGCAATAAATGCTGGCCCAAGCCTGCGATGCCCACGTCCCATGAACGAATAAAAAAAAAAAAAGGCTTGTGGGGCTGAGTGGCCTACTCCTAATTCATATGCTCATAAGTATCAAGGGATATGGGGATAGTGGGGGAAAATTGTACAAGAGGTAGATGACTGGCCATGATTTGTTTGAATGGCAGAGCAGGCTTGATGGGTTGAATGGCCTACTTCTGCTCCTATGTTCCCAAAGACTATAAAAAATACAAATCATATCCTTACCATCCATATTGATCTCCTGATAATCTTTTCTGGAATCATTGCTTTCTTCTTTGATGTCACTTCCATCTGTCTTCTCAGATTTGTTCTCTTGATCATCTTCATCATCATCCTCCTCTTCATCATTATCACTGTACTGGGTCAGAGCATTTACCAGCTCGACAAAGATCTCATCATTGATAAAACCACATTCTGCAATAGTGAAACAATCATGGATTGTAGGAGCCAAAGATTGCGAAACAAAATGGGCCCTCTAACCTATATTCCATTTAATGTGATCATGGCTTATCCTCTATCTCAATGCCATACTTCCTCTCTCCACACACTCCTAATGCCTTTGCTTAGAAATCTATTTTCTTCTTAAATATATTCAGTGACTTCACTGCCACAGCCTTGTGATAGAGAATTCCACAGGTTCGCCGAGGAGATTTCTCCTCGCTGATCATAAATAGCCTACCCCTTATCCTGAGACTGTGACACCCCCAGCAAGGGAAAAACACGAGATCCCATCTCATTCTTCTAAATTGCAGTGAATACATGGCATGCCTAGTCAACCCAATCTTTCCTCATACAACAATCCTGCCACCCCAGAAATCAGTCTAGTGAAGCTTTGTTGCACGCTCTCCATGCCAAGCATATCCTTTCTTAGATAAGGAGACAGAAACTGCTCATACTTCAGATGTAGGCGCACCAAGTCCTTGCACAACAGCAGTCCCATGCGTTCAAATCCTCTTGCAATATCAGTCAACATACCATTTGCCTTATTTTAACGGCTTGCTGCACGTACATGCTTGCTCTGTGACTGGTATACAAGGACACCCAGATCCCTTTGTACAATCAACATTTTCCAATCTATCACTATTTAAATAATACTCTGCCATTTTGTTTTTCCTACCAAAATGGATAACTTCACACTTACCCATGTTGCACTGCACCTGCCGTGTATTTGCCCATTGGCGACTTCCCTAAATCATCTTGAAGCCTCTTTACTTTCTCTTCACCACTCTCACTTCAGCCTAGCTTTTGTGTTGTCAGAAAACTTGGAAATATTACACTCAATATATTCTGAATAACTGGGGCCCCAAGCACTGTGGCACCCCACTAGTTACTATCTTCATCTTCCACTCTGAAAAAGACCCATTTATTCCTATTCTACTTCCTGCCTGTTAACCGATTCCCATTTCATGCCAGTATATTACCCACAATCCCATGTACTTAAATTTTGCACAAGTGGGACTTTTATCAAAAGCTTTCTGAAAATCCGAATACAACCACATCCACTGGTTCACCCTGATCAAAAACCATCAGTCAGTTTGTCAAACATGGTTTCCCTTTCATAAATCCATGTTGGCCTGGTCTAACCCATTGATATTTTCGAAGTGTCCCATTAGTACATCCTTTCCAATAGACGCTAGCATTTTTCCTGATGTTAGACCAACAGGTCTGTGACTCCGTTTCAATTTCACTAGATTAACTTTGGGAATCAGGAAAAACTAAACCCTCGATATGGAAATTATACATGGGCTTTAGGGCTCTCAAGTGTTCTCACATTTCATACTTTGGAAAACTTAAAAATCATGATAGAACTGACAAATTATGGATAGTCTTACCTCGGTCTCCATGCACCTTTCCATCATAGTTTTTGATGAGTTCTTCGATGAAAGTCCCATCTTGATCCAAGATTTCATCCCCCATGTAAGGAATGTTATGTAAAACAGTTTCATCTTCCACCTTAAATTAAAAAATTTCCTTACATCTCGTCATAAAGACAGAAACGGGCAAACATTTTGAGCTTATTTTTGTGCTCCTAAATAGTGTAGATTTTAAATTTGTGGACTATCGCAAGCGTGTTCATGCAACTTTATAATAAATGTCCAAATGCTTTTTTGAGGGGAGGAATGTTATGTTTGCAAAGTCAAGTTCAAAACAAGATTTTCAGCAATGCTAGCAAGGTCATAATTTATTCCGTAGAAAGTAAAAGACTCTCAATTGTCTATTTAATGTCGACACTGGTGCGCATGTTTCTTTTAGAAAAAGAGTTTGTCGTATTGTATTAGCTAAATTTTGTAAAGAATGTGCATGAAAAATATGTCACTTCATCCATTAATGAATGTAATATGAGCTGATCTGTATTAAAACATTAACTTTTGAATGCTGTTTTGAAAAAAAAAACTTGAGCAAAACTGAAATTGAATAACTATCCCTTTGTCCAAATAAAATATAAAAAACTTGCGATCCATGCATTACATTGATATATCACTGCGATTACACAAAAATTGAAAACAATTTTGCATATGCTTGAATCACGTACCATGAAATTTTGCTGAAGCGGAGACCAAGAATACATAACTGGGATTGAAGCCACTGCATTCAAAGTCTTCAAGGGAATGACCTGCTTTGGAAACTCTGGGAATCCGCTCTCAACAGCGCACTAGAAACGAACAAAAAAATAATTCAGATTGTAAAATTAATCCCACTTCTCTTTGCTTTCTTTATAGCCCTGCATAAGGCTTCAAATGCTTACCTATTAAAAGTTGCAATGATCTTAACAATTCCCTGTGACAAAACATTCCATGCTCCAACACTTGGCATAAACCAAATTCTTCTTTACTTGCAACCACTGTTCCCGCTAATTTTTTCCATCCAATGTCAGAATGAATTTTATGTTCACTAATTTAAAGGGAATGTACAAAATGTGCCACCAATAAAAATTGAAAACCTGCATGATAATAATCATCTTTTGTCACAAGTAGGCTTACATTAAAACTGGAATGAAGTTACTCTGAAAATCTCCTAGTCGGTACACGGAGGGAGAATTCAGTATGTCCAATTCGCCTAACAGCACGTCTTTCGGAACTTGTGGGAGAAAACTGGAGCACCCAGAGGAAACCCACGCAGACACAGGGATAGACAGGGACCCAAGCGGGAATCGAACCCGGGACCCTGGCGCTGTGAAGCAACAATGCTAACCACTGTGCTACCGTGCCGCCATATCTAAAATACATTAAGTTCTCAGAGATATGGAAGAAAAATATAAAAATGAGTGATTATTATCAAGGTGTACAGCTCAGGATGTTTATTTAATATGGAATTAAATAAAATCTGATAAGTGAGAGATTCCCTTGTATTTACTGAAATCTCTGGTTTTATTTATTTCTTTTTAGTGAACACACACTTGATCTGCGAGATGACTGGATCCAATTACTTTGAAATGGTGGCATTTCTGAAGACCATCTACTACCTGTCGCTTTCAAATTTGATATTTTAATCTTTCCTTTCTGATCCTGCAACCAAGTAATGGCGAGGTTCAAACTGCATAAATCCGCAACTTGTGCCCTTCGCAGTGAAAATTAACCCAAACATTGCTGATCGATCTGACTGTCTGCTGAAGAGTCTGGCATCCTATGTCATAGTGGGAGAGCTTTTCAATGCTCATTTCTGACTTTCTGTTAAATCCCAAATTCGCTTCACGCTTTAATCTCAAAACTAGTACCATGCTCATCATCGCAATGTTCTGTCACAATCACTATTTCCTGCTCAGAATTTCATAGCAGCCCCTACTCCCGACCTTCCTGCTTCTTATAAGCTGCCTATCCTGGTCCCCAGCAGCAACCTGCAAGCTACCCTCCTCTCTCTCCGAATATACTCGTCCTTTGACATTTTCTCTTGAAGACAGAAACATTTAGTTAACTCATTTGTGGTATTGAATGATGTCAGTAATTGTGATACAGACCGACATCATTGGGCCTATTTATCTGTGCCATTAAGAGTGAACTGTATGATGCAATGGAATTAAAATCAGCAACATCCTTCACAACCTAAACTCTTCTCATAACTAGTCTGAACAAGATTTGGGAGGGAATTACATTCAAATGTAATTTAATCAAAAAGAAATGAAAGGCCATGGGAGAAAGTGAAAACAAAAAAAGGGGTAAATATGAAGGAGAAAGTTCAGTCTAAAGCTGTTGAACTCAATGTTGATTTCAGAAGGCTGTATTGTGCCTAATTGGAAGTTGAGGCTTCACTGACGTATTGCAGCAAGCCAGCATTTATTGCCCCTTCGTAGTTGCCTTTGAACCGAGTGGTTTGCTAGACCATTTTAGAGGACCTTCAACCATATTGCTGTGGGTCTGTAGTCAGACCAGACTAAGTAAGGATAGATCTCCTTCCCTAAAAGGACATTAAGGAACCAAGTGACAATAGTTTCACGGTCACCATTATAGGCTTTTAATTCAAATTTCTTCCATGATGGGATTCAAACCCATTAGTCTGCGCCTCTTGATTACTAGTCCAGTGAGAATAATATTGTGTCACCACCTTCCCAGGCATGTAGTTTAGAAGGAACATAGCTCACAGCTTATTTATTACCAATATTCTGCATTTCTTTTTCCAAACTTCAAGTCTTCTTGGCGGGTAGACAGGAAAGTGTGTAGAGTTTATGTCACAATCAGATCAGCCATGATTTAATCAAATGGCAGAGAATGGCCTACTCTTAATTCGTATGTTTGTTTCATCATGCTGCCTTAATCCACTAAATTATTTTTCAATTTATCTGTCTGACAAGTTTTCAAAGACTTGGTATCGAGCCAGTGGCGTTAAGTTTGACCCAATAACATTTATGAATGAGTCAGTGGTTATTGGGTTTAATAGCTGGAAATTGCTTACAAGATGCAATCAGCTACTGAGCCAGTTGGCCAAGTTAACTTGAGGACAGCATCCAAAGCATTAAATAGCACCCCTGCCCAGCCGTAACCAATCAAATCTACTCATTATCTCTACAATTCACTAGGAAGCATTTAATAATAGCCAAGGAATTTTAATATTTTATCTCACTGTAACAGGGGAAAACCCACCCTTCACCTGCCATAAATCCTGAGCAACATAAATTTGAGAAATCAGCAAACGTAGACAGTGGAATGCACTTTATGCTTCAAATTTGTGACATGTGATTTAATTATGTTTCCATGTCTAACCTTCCAGAAACTCAGTTTAGCACCAAACTCGTTGGCTATTCTGGTTATGCACAATTTAAATGCATACATATTAAGTTAAGTTTTGGACCACTCAGTTTAATGATTTGTAGCAACAAGGATTGATTTAGTTTCCTGAATATATGCTGCAGGGAATTCTGGATTAGAATAGGGGCTACCAAAGACAAGAACGCAGTTACCATGTAATAATACGACAGTTGGATAAATGGAAAAGGAAAACAGATTCGCTGAATTAGGAACAGACATAAATTTATGTGATAAAATGCTCATGGACACATCATAGTAAAACATTTGACATTAATGTCAATTTAATGAGTAGAAGGGAATGCTCCATAACACTTTGCAAATGTTGATTGAGGGGTAAGTATTGGCAAAGACATCAATGTTAACTCAATGCTCTTCAAGATAGTGCTGTGGGATCTTTTACATTTACATGAAAAGGTGTAAAAGTTTAACATCTCACGTGAAAGACACAGCTTTAAAACTGTATTTTCCCCCATATGGATGAAGTGTCCAGCATCAACTGATCTTAAGGTTACATTTTCAAGCTTATTCTTGGTTTTAATAAGTTGCTACGGAAGACTGGATTTAACATGCATGTCTATCAGATACCCCTTTAACACTAGACCATACTAGATTCAAGAACAAAGTACGGCACAGTGATAGTCAGAGCACAATACTTAGCGGGCGATTTTGAGCCTACGCACTCCATCCGTGAGAAACTTGACGTGGGCTCAAAATCCGGAGAGAAGAGAAAAACCTTGATTCTCTCCAACGTGTTTGGGATTTTAAATTTTCATCCGCTCTCCAGTGGAGCAGTGCGAATTGCACTGCAGGAGCCGGGAACCTAATATTTAATATGTCATGTCATTAGTGAGCACTCTCTTCAGAACTTCCACACTCATGGAATATTCACTAAGTGCTGCTGTGAATCACACCAGTGTCATTTACAACAGGTCTACAAAAGCGTGAACTTGGCGGCCTCACATTGGAGGCAAGCGCTCAAGCAGCCATGGTTCTCCAGGCTTTTCACTGCTCAAGGTGCATTGGAGACAACGTGGGCACGCAACCCGGGGATTCAGTCACTCAATCACGGGTCGGGGAGGGGTCGCTATCAGGGCTTACGTTCCATTCACTTTGGGAACGCCCCTTGCTTTAAGGCGGTCTGAAGGTAGACAAGGGGGTCTGAAGGTAGACATCGCTTCCCTGTGGTGTTCCGTAGTTGGGCTTGTGGCAAAATCATCGCTGAGGGAGTGCCCATCCTTAGTGTGAGCAAAGAGGTGAATACGGACAGTGAGCACTGGGAGGTCATGTGTGAGGTCCCATGAGAGGCCAGACTGGGGTTCTCAGGAATGGGTTGCATCCCTGCCTCATGAGGAATGAAGATCCTTTCATTTGGGGAAGCACAACTGAATTGAGTAAACCACCACACTCAATTCCACTTTCTAGAACGTTTGTCTCTCAGGAATTGCAAGGCTGTGAAATAGAATGAGGGTGCCCTCTACATATGTGCTTGTCATGCTAATTGCAAGCTTCATTCTAATCACTTCTCTGACACAAGAGGCATTCAATTACTTGATATGCAATTTCATTGACAAGTCAATTGTGCCAATGAAATATGCAGAGCTCAATTTCATTGCCACTGATTGGAAGTTCCAAGCAGCCGCTGCTCAGGAATCCATACCTCCACTTTCAGGTAGCTGGCGGAGAGACAGCTGCGGCTGCTGGAGTGACCAGGATCGGATGGCTGAGGGGTAGGCTGGGTGACACCACACGAGTTGGCCATCACGCAGCAATGGATGTACAATTTGCAGCCAATGCCACCCATGACCTCAAATCAGCAGTGCTCAGTGCCGTTGGGTCTCATGGTCTTGAGGCAGCAAAAGTGTACGGTGAACTTCCTTCTGAGCTTAGACCTGTTCAAACGAAATTTCAAAGTGGCCCTAAACTCAACCACCCCCTCCCCCTCGGGACCCGGAGATCCACAGCTCGAACCGTCTTGCAGAAATGCCCTCTTGGGTCCTTTTGTATGGTACAGAGGGATTTCCAATATGGGCTGCTGCTGCACACATTTCATTTCCTTGCCCTCACCAGTCTACGTGGGAGTCTTGCCCCTCAACACAGGGACCTGGAGTGGAGGGTGTTGCACGCAGCAATCCCAATATAACCACAGGCTGCATCAGTTAACAGATCACAGGAGGCCTGCCTTTTTTTGCGGTGTTGAGGAGTTAAGTGCATCATGTGTATCTAAGTTGCGTTAGACTGCAGCCCATTAGGTTATTTGAAAAACTTTGCTACATTTTCATTTGCACTTCAGCCCCACACTCCTGATCGACAGGCACCTGGTGCAGAGAGAGGCAGGAAAGGAGGAGGACCTTCACATGAACCTGACCAAACTGGTCGCAAATAGGTCCAGACAGCAGGCAACGCCCAACCCGACTGTCTGCCCCTCTCTACCATAGCTACTTCGCAGCCAGGTCTTCTGCGCCCAGTGTATTGACCCTTTTAATCATCTTTTAGTTTGGTGTTTTAAGTTTCACTTTCACCTTCTTAGCTTGCATGCCCCAGGTGTAAGGTGCGATGGACCACGCCCACATGGCTCTACGCTCTCCATGGCATCATGCAGCTCAATCTATGAATCGTAAGGGATTCAGATCATCTGTGACCACACAATGCAAATCATACTTCCCGGGAAGCGTCCATAGAACATAGAAAATACAGCACAGAACAGGCCCTTCGGCCCACGATGTTATGCCGAACTTTTGTCCTAGATTAAGAACAAATTAATCTACACCCCAGTATTCTACCGTAATCCATGTACCTATCCAATAGCCGCTTGAAGGTCCCTAATGTTTCCGACTCAACTACTTCCACAGGCAGTGCATTCCATGCCCCCACTACTCTCTGGGTAAAGAACCTACCTGACATCCCCCCTATATCTTCCACCATTCACCTTAAATTTATGTGAGTTACATATTGGGGCAGTTGCAGACCCCAAACTTGTTTGAGGGAAGGGCATCGTCTAGAGGATGGCTCTTCGTGGACAAAGAGGTGGCTGATGAAAAATTGAGGCAGACTCTTTAATCAGTTTGGGAGGTGGGAGAGACATGGCACTGCGACTCTCACACTGTACAGGGATGAAGTGCCGAATGTGCTGGTACATTCATGGAGCATGGTGCCATGAAGTGACAGGGAGGAGGATTTGCGGATGAACAAAGTGCTATTTATTTACATGTTCTTTTTTTTTTTTAATTTAAAAGAGTGGTAACTAATCTGAACTAGTACTTCTGCTCATCCAACCGTTTCTTACACTTCTTAACCCTCACCATTCGTCTAGGTCTTTCCCCAGGATCCACAACGGAGGTTGAGGCAGTCTGCTGTCTTCCACGTCGCTCAAGTTGACTTTGGCAGACATCCCCTGTGGGGTCTGGACGCAGCGAATCCGTTTGTATTTTTGGGCAGCACAGGTGCAGGGATATTCGTTACCCTCCTCGGTGTGCGCGACTGTGTGTGTTGCTCACTTCCTCTTCCCTTCGAGTGCCTGGAGATCCCAGTGCTCCTCCAGGGGAAAGAAAGGCAGCTGGAGTGAGATCCAGATGCCCTATCATCCTCCGGCACGCACACTTGTGGATTCCCACCAGTTCCTGCACCATGCTTTTGATGCCCTCAGCTGTGGATAGCATCAGCTGAGTCACGGAGTGGACATCCCACACCATGGTATGCAAATCCTGCACCAAGGTCTCTACTGCGAATGCTACCCTTGCACTGTCCTTGTTGGATTGTACACATGGCACCTTCTCTTCGGTCAGAATGCGTTGAACTCCTTCACTTGGCCTCGCTGTCGAGATGATGGATGCTTTTATCCCTTCCTGATGCTCGCGACTCTGCCTTTGCAGTTCCATCAGCTCGGTTCGACCGGACCCAAGGGTGCGTCATTGGCCAGGGGCTCAGCTGTGTCCATAGCTCTGGCATCACTCAAGAGTTCCAATTTCTGCCTCTATAATAACAATCTTTATCATCACAAGTAGGCTTACTTCATTGCAATGAAGTAACTGTGAAAAGCCCCTAGTCGGCACATTCTGGCACCTGTTCGGGTACACGGAGGGAGAATTCAGAACGCCCAAATGACCTAACAGCACGTCTTTTGTGACTTGTGGGAGGAAACCGGAGCACCCGGAGGAAACCCACGGAGAATGTGCAGACTCCACACAGACAGTGACCCAAGCCGGGAATCAAATCTGGGACCCTCGCACTGTAAAGCAATAGTGCTACCCACTGTGCTACCCTGCCGCCTGCCTGCTGTGGATCATCACCAGTGAGTGATCCAGAAGCCTGTTTACTACTTAATCCCATTGAGGTGAGCAGCTGCACTGGTGGAGGGTGCAGGTGACAGCTGTAATACATCTTCTCTGGTGATGTCCAAGAACACCCCCAAGGCTGTTCGGGTCAGTGGTTTCCAGGGGCCGTGAGGATGGTATGGGCTGCTCTCTTTTGATTGCACAGGGAGATGGCATTAGTACATCACAGGGGATAAATGATGTGAGATTTCAGGAGTGACTGTTTGCCCTCAAGGTTCTCACTTTTGCTCACTGCCCCTGTGGAATCCATGATATACTGTTTCTTAGCAAGGGACATGAGTTAGTATGAAATCCATAATATCCTGGAGAAACGAAGGACATAAGTTAGAAAGGAATCCATAATAAACTGGTTCTTAGTGAATGACGCAAGTCTGTGGAGACAGAATGGTGGAAGTAGCCATAGCAAGGAAATGAAATATGAAAATCGCTTATTGTCACAAGTAGGCTTCAAATGAAGTTACTGTGAAAAGCCCCTAGTCGCCACATTCTGGCACCTGTTCGGGGAGGCTGGTACGTTACAGGCTGGTATGGTAAGGGTGTGCTTTTCTGTAAACTGCCCTAACCTCCAAGTCAGGAGGGGAGGTAAGTCTGCAAAAGAAGGATTAAAAGTGCTAGTGTTTCTATTGGTCCATTTGCACGGTTTTCTATTGGCTAGAGTTACTGTCCTTTCATTGGTCTAAACTGAAAGGTTTCCTCCTACAGTCCAAAGATGTGCAGGTTTGGTGGATTGGCCATGATAAATTGCCCTTAGTGTCCAAAATTGCCCTTAGTGTTGGATGGGGTTGCTGGGTTATAGGGATAGGGTGGAGGTGTTGACCTTGGGTAGGGTGCTCTTTCCAAGAGCCGGTGGAGACGCAATGGGCTGAATGGCCTCCTTCTGCACTGTAAATTCTATGATATCTTAACTGTGGTATTATTGGTGTATGTGACATGCAAATGAAGGATTAGAATGCAACTACAAATTCTATTGGTTAATCAAGCTATAAATGTTTCTGTTTACGAGAATAATTTAAAGCAATGCAGTGAATCCCACTGGTTTGCTCTCCGTGTACACATGTCAATAAAGATTGATCAAAGAGTGCTCCCATGTCTGCCTTGAAGTATGATGTGGAGATGCCGGCGTTGGACTGGGGTGAGCACAGTATGAAGTCTTCCAACACCAGGTTAAAGTCCAACAGGTTTGTTTCGAACACTAGCTTTCGGAGCGCTGCTCCTTCCTCAGGTGAATGAAGAGGTATGTTCCAGAAACATATACATATACAAATTCAAAGATGCAAGACAATGCTTAGAATGTGAGCATTTACAGGTAATTAAGTCTTTACAGATCCAGAGATAGGGGTAACCCCAGGTTAAAGAGGTGTGAATTGGCTCAAGCCAGGACAGTTGGTAGAATTTTGCAAGCCCAGGCCAGATAGTGGGGGATGAATGTAATGCAACATGAATCCCAGGTCCCAGTTGAGGCCGCACTCATGTGTGCGAAACTTGGCTATAAGTTTCTGCTCGGCGATTCTGCGTTGTCGTGCGTCCCGAAGGCCGCCGTGGAGAACGTTTACCCGGAGATCAGAGGCTGAATGCCCTTGACTGTTGAAGTGTTCCCCGACTGGAAAGGAACATTCCTGCCTGGTGAATGCCGCGCGATGTCCGTTCATTCGTTGTCGCAGCGTCTGCATGGTCTCGCCAATGTACCACGCTTCGGGACATCCTTTCCTGCAGCCTACCCAGCCTTCAGAACAACGATGACGACACCACACAATCCTGTCATGGCAATCTCTGCAAGACGGGCCAGCTCATCGACATGGATACCACCATTACACGCGAGAACACCACCCACCAGGTACGCGGTACATACTTGCAACTTGGCCAACGTTGTCTACCTCATACGCTGCAGGAAAGGATGTCCAGAATTGTCGTACATTGGCAAGACCATGCAGACGCTGCGACAACGGATGAACGGACATCGCGCGACAATCACCAGGCAGGAATGTTCCCTTCCAGTCGGGGAACACTTCAGCAGTCAAGGGCATTCAGCCTCTGCTCTGATCCTCCGGGTAAGCGGTCGCCAAGGCACCCTTCAGGACGCACGACAACGCAGAATCGCCGAGCAGAAACCTATAGCCAAGTTCCGCACACGAGTGCGGCCTTAACCGGGACCTGAGATTCATGTTGCATTACATTCATCCCCCACCATCTGGCCTGGGCTTGCAAAATCGTACCAATTGTCCTGGCTTGAGACAATTCACACCTCTTTAACCTGGGGTTACCCCTATCTCTGGATCTGTAAAGACTTAATTACCTGCAAATGCTCACATTCTAAGCATTGTCTTGCATCTTTGAATTTGTCTATATATATGTTTCTGGAACATACCTCTTCATTCACCTGAGGAAGGAGCAGTGCTCCGAAAGCTAGTGTTTGAAACAAACCTGTTGGACTTTAACCTGGTGTTGGAAGACTTCTTACTGTGCCTTGAAGTACTTTGACACCCCCACTTTGCCTTCAGCACAGGCGTGGTCCTGCTCCTCCCAGCCAGCTCAAGGGCTCTTTTCTCATGGGGAGGAGGAGGAGGAGGGGGGAATGGTGCAGAACACCCGCATGACTCCAGGTGGCTGTGCCCTCTCGCGTCTGTTGTGATCGATTTTGACTTGCAGGAATACAAGTGGGGAAAATGTAGGTGGGCGTCCTGCAAGTCTGTCGGATGGTTGAGAAGTGGGACTGGAGTGAGAGCAGGGATGTGAGGAGCAGAGTTGAGGAAGGCGAGGGGGAGAGATAGAATTGGCAAAGAGGGCCTCAAGACAGGTGGTCAACTCATGAAGTGGCTGGGTGAGCGATCACCTTGATGATGTAAAAGGGTGGGTGAGTGGGGTGTATTGAGAGTCTGCAGGGGGCAGACTAGCTTTGGCCAAGTGAAGATCATTCTCTCTTTTTTTTTTAAAAATATAATGGCACCACTGCCCCATCCTCTTCTGCAGCGAGTTGGCACTTACCCTCCCACACCGAAGTGGTCACCTTGCTGATGCGGATACAGAAGGTCCCACCTCTACTGTACAACCAACCAGGAGTCTGGTCAGGGCTCTCTCTGAGAAATAGTGCTGGATTCCTGGCAGCTATTCCCCCGGTTGAATCTGGAACAAGTGATGGGGAGGCGTTTATATGGCGCTCCCCAGTGAATACGTTTCCCCAGGACAGGCAAATCAGTGGCATGCCGTGATTTACATAGGGGGTAAAAACGTTTCTTTAAGGGGCTCAAAAGTCCGTGACACCGTCGGCAGGGTCCACACCGTTTCTTCTCACCAGAACGGACATATTTTTCGGTACGATTCCACAATATTTTCTATATTAAATGACCATACTTAACTCATAATAATTCATTGACTGTTAAGTGATTTGGATTGTCCCATGTAATTTTTTAAAAATAAAGTCTTTCTTTCTAATAATAGGATCATAAAGTTGAAATTGCAGTTTTACTATATTTCTCGGTTTCAAAGCTATAAATATTTTGGATGCAATCACCTTAACACAGCAAAAACTAATTTAAATCTCGATCCAGGCATGAAATTCTGAAATAAGGGCATAATTCAAGGTTTGGAGAACTGTTCCTCAGTTTGAAAGAGTCCAAAAGAGAAGTTAAGAACTCCCAACTGCCTTTATTTAACAACGCAACCGTGCAAATTATTTACAGAATGCTGATCAACAGGTACAAATCTTTCATACGTCTTTATCATGCTTAAATCAATTCAGACTTGAAGCATTGCTCGCACAAGGTAAACAATTTCCTTTCGACGGGGAGAACGACTGCACTCACAACTTATCAAATATGCTTTACCCTGTCATTAAAAAATGTATCATACCTCTCTGGTACCACGCATTGTGCTCACAGAAGTCATGATGTGAACAGGTTGTATCCTGTGCTGCTTCCAATCCTGGTTCAAGATATCCGTTTTTTCTTTGATTTTTTGGCGATTTGCATTGAACATACTCTGGAGAGAATGAAGGTTTTGTTAAATTCAATTTATATCAATCCAGACAAATATTACCTGCATTTACACCCCACTTTCCATCCCATTTAACAAATAGCAAAGAATTAGGGCCACAAACAAAAGGGTCCTGAATTTGACAGGCATGCAAGAAAATAAATTGCTTTCAGTATTTGCTGTACCATTTCTCTCCCATTGTTTGAGTAAAACAAAGGTTAGCTACTCCAGGTGTCAAAAAGAAAAAGTTAAAGCCACAAGAACAGAAATGATATATCACTCTTCTCCATTCCCCGAGAACAACACGGAATTAAACTATACACGTTTTCTTTACTCTGGTAATGAATGGCTGGACTCAAGCCTTGCATCCTCTACATTGCAACCTTGCAGCCATTTGACCCAACATCATTAAGAGACCTTGGTAATCTTTTTCCCTGGAGTTCTCCCTGGAGCAATCTTTGTGATGTCTGGGTTACCACTGAATTTTTACACTGAGCGTTTTTTACATACATTTAGGCATATTATCCATGGAATCACAGAGGCTTACTGCGCAGGAGTGGGTCATGCAATCAGCCAATCTCTTTGAATGAGATATCAGGCCTTGACCAATATCCTCTCTCTTTGCTAGTATGCTGTAAGTTCCTTATCAAGTGTTTGCCCAGATAGCATTTAAAATTAATATTAATAATCTTTAGTATTGTCACAAGTAGGCTGACATTAACACTGAAATGTGAAAAGCCCCTAGTCACCTGTTCGGTACACTGAGGGAGAATTAAGAATGTCTAATTCACCTAATAAGCACGTCTTTCAGGGCTCGTGAGAGAAAACTGGAGTTCCGGAGGAAACCTACACAGACACAGAGAACGTGCAGACTCTACACAGACAGTGACCCAAGCCGGGAATCTAACCTGGGACACTGGCACTGTAAAGCAACAGTGCTAACCACTGTGCTATTGTGCTGCCTATTTACTCTAATTATTCATGGAATCAGCCTTCCTTTTCTTTAAAAAATAAATTTAGAGTACCCAATTCATTTTTTCAATTAAGGGGCAATTTAGCATGGCCAATCAACCTACCTTGCACATCTTTGGGTTGTGGGGGCCAAACCCATACAAACACGGGCGAATGTGCAAACTCCACACGGACAGTGATCCAGAGCCAGGATCAAACCTGGACGTCGGCACCGTGAGGCAGCAGTGCTAACTACTGCGCCACCGTGCTACCCTAGCCTTCCTTTTCAAATAGTGTTCCAGATCCTGACAACTGAGTGAAAGAAAATTATTTTCATCTCCCCTTTGGATCTTTTCCAAATTATTCTGAATACATGACTTCTTTGACCCACAACTGAGGGAACGTTTTCCCCCTATTTACTCTATAAAAAGCCCATCATCTTGAAAACATTACACAACATTTAACTTTATCTGTTCATTAAAACAAAATCAATCCTAACTTTTCTATTCTTGTTGCAAATCTGGTGACCCTGGACCCTTGTAAACATCCTCTGCATCTTCCTCAATGCCTCTTCATCCTTCCTGAAGTATAGTGCCCAGAATTATTCACAACGGGCGGCACAGTAGTACAGTGGTTAGCACTGCTGCTTCACAGTTCTAGAGACCCAGGTTCGATTCCGGCTTGGGTACCGTGGAGTCTGTACGTTCTCCCCATGTCTGCATGGGTTTCCTCTTACAAGTCCAGAAAGACACGCTGTTAGATAATTTGGACATTCTGAATTTTCCCTGTGTACCCGAACAGGCGCCGGAATGTGGCGACGAGGGGCTTTTCACAGTAACTTCATTACAATGTTAATGTAAGCCTATTTGTGACAATAAAGATTATTAAAATACAGCTACTGAGGCTGAACTAGTGCTTTATAGAGTTACAGAATGATTTATTTGCTTTATATTCTACCAGAGTAACATTATATAATCTTTAACTATCCTCTGAACTTGCCCTACCACATTTACAAATTTGCGTATCTGGACAGCAAATCCCCATTCATCTCCACTTTTCAAAATCCTGCCATTTGTAGTATGCTATCTTGCTAGGAGTCCTCCCCAAATGCATAATTTCACATGGAACTTCACCGGTCATGCTGCTGCCCAACTTACCATCCTTCCCAAATAATACTGAAGCCTTTAAATATCCTTGCTCTGATCTATTACTTTGCATCATCTACAAACTAAAATGCTTCACCCTACATCCAAGTCTAGGATAGTGTTGGCTCTTCTCCATTAAGCCATGACAGCTCTGACTGAAGCCATTCCTATTCAAATTATTTTTATTCCAGAAAATGGTTTCCAATAACCTTTCTACTACCAGGCCGACTGACCTGTAGTTTCCTGGTTTATTCCTCTCCTCTTTCGTGAAGAGTAGTATGACATTAGAAACTCTCCCGTAGAGACTTCCGATGACAGGGATGTGCTAAGCAGACCCTCGGAGGATGACTCTCCTCCTAGGAAATCGAATTTAGGCAGTTATATCTGAAATTAGCCTGCTAGATCCGGTGAAAAAGCACTCCTCATCACCCTCTACAATCCACTAAAGATGCAGGCCAATAATCAAAGTGCTGAACAGCAGCTGCACCAGAGGCCGCAAGGAGACGAGAGGCAATGGGCGTGACAACGATCCCACATGGAAAGGAAGCCCTGGCCGCACCCTAAAGAGGGGGGCCAACAAGCAACGAATTACCCCTTGCCGGACAACAGCTGGAGGAAATTCCTCACCCGAGAGTTGAAGGAGCTCAAGGAGGGCATAAGGCTCAAGGTCCAGGCAGAAGTCAAAGTGGCAGTGGCCACCGTACAGGTGGCCCTCGACAAAACAGACAGGCATCTAGAAGCCCAGGAAAACACTATCAGACAACTAGAAAAACTCCACAGACCAAAGTGGCCAGATCATCGCCCTAGAGGCAGACGTAGCAAGGTTGTGGTGACCCAGAGGAGCCTGAGAGGCAGACATAACACAACGTTGTGGCGACCCAGGGGAGCCTAAAAGGGAGGAAGAAGAAAATCAGCCAAGGCCCACCTGAGAATAGTGGGGCTGGCGGAGGGGACCGAAGGCAGAAACTCCACGGACTACGTGACCAAAATGCTGGGAAACCTGGTGGTAGGGACAGCTTCCCCAGCCCACCAGAGATAGTGACCTGTGCGCCCAGTCTACGACCCAAATCCAGATCCGAAGATCAACCGAGGGCAATAATTGCATTGATGCACCAGTACCAAGATTGGGAAAGGAACCGGAGATGGGCCAGGCAGATGAAATCTTGTGTCCCTCTCGGTGGCAGGTTAAGAATTTATCAGGACCTGGCTAAGCGCAGGGGTGGATTCAACAGAGTGAATGCGGCCATGTTCAAAAGTGGGGTAAAGTTTGGGATGCTTTACCCAGCCAAACTTTGGGTAACCTACCAGCATAAGGAGCACTACTTTACAGCCCCAGCAGAAATGGACAGGTTCGTCCAAAGGAACGGGCTGGGAAAGCAGAAACAGCAAATGGGGGGGGGGGGCACTTTAGACTGGCTACAACAGGTCACACATTGCAATAGGGAGGTCGGAATGCAGGGGTACATCCACATGGCGGACACATAGTTGGCCGCCATGTTGGGAGGCCCCCGGGAGAGACAGACAGACAGAGACAGACAGACAGAGAGAGACAGACAGACAGAGAGAGACAGACAGACAGAGAGAGACAGACAGACAGACAGACAGAGAGAGACAGACAGACAGACAGACAGAGAGAGACAGACAGACAGACAGACAGAGAGAGACAGAGACAGACAGAGAGAGACAGAGACAGACAGAGAGACAGACAGAGACAGACAGAGACAGACAGAGACAGACAGAGACAGACAGAGACAGACAGACAGAGAGAGACAGACAGACAGACACAGAGACAGACAGACAGACAGAGAGAGACAGACAGACAGAGAGAGACAGACAGACAGACAGAGACAGACAGACAGACAGACAGACAGAGAGAGACAGACAGACAGACAGAGAGAGACAGACAGACAGACAGAGAGAGACAGACAGAGAGAGACAGACAGACAGAGAGAGACACGCAGACAGAGAGAGACACACAGACAGAGAGAGACACACAGACAGAGAGAGACACACAGACAGAGAGAGACACACACAGAGAGAGACACACACAGAGAGAGACACACACAGAGAGAGACACACACAGAGAGAGACACACACAGAGAGAGACACACACAGAGAGAGACACACACAGAGAGAGACACACACAGAGAGAGACACACACAGAGAGAGACACACACAGAGAGACACACACACAGAGAGACACACACAGAGAGAGACACACACAGAGAGAGACACACACAGAGAGAGACACACACAGAGAGAGACACACACAGAGAGAGAGACACACACAGAGAGACACACACACAGAGACACACACACAGAGAGACACACACACAGAGAGACACACACACAGAGAGACACACACACACAGAGACACACACACAGAGAGACACACACACAGAGAGACACACACACACAGAGAGACACACACACAGAGAGACACACACACAGAGAGACACACACACAGAGAGACACACACACAGAGAGACACACACACACAGAGACACACACACACAGAGACACACACACACAGAGACACACACACAGAGAGACACACACACAGAGAGACACACACACAGAGAGACACACACACAGAGAGACACACACACAGAGAGACACACACACAGAGAGACACACACACAGAGAGAGACACACACACAGAGAGAGACACACACACAGAGAGAGACACACACACAGAGAGAGACACACACACAGAGAGAGACACACACACAGAGAGAGACACACACACAGAGAGAGACACACACACAGAGAGAGACACACACACAGAGAGAGACACACACACAGAGAGAGACACACACACAGAGAGAGACACACACACAGAGAGAGACACACACACAGAGAGAGACACACACACACACCATGGGCATATTGTATCAGATTCGATGCACCCACTCTGGCCTCGGCTGTAGACCACCTGGGTGTTTGGTGAGACAGCAAGGTGACAGCATTGGAGTCTCATGGTTTGATTGTTTAAATCCTTGAAAAATGCGGCGGGGTGCCCGTTGATCCCGGTTTACTCTTGACCTCCGTTTTCGTTGTGCATCCGTGATGAAGTTATTATCCTGGGAACACCTTGCAACTCAAGTCATTATCCTGGACATTCCTCCCTGTTGGCTTGATGTTGTCTTCTTCTTTCCTTAAAGGGAAATGTGTAATATGGGTGTGGTGGCCTGTACTGTTGGTTATTCGGATTTGGAAAGTTCTCGTCTTGAGACGAAGTCTGAATGCAGGATTAATGCACAGTTTAAATCCTAAATGCAATGGGTCTTATATAATGTCTGATAATCCTCATAGTGGAGTGTTCCTTGACAAATCCCCCACCCATCCCGGATTGTTTAGATGAGCAGAGACAGAGTAGGAGTGGAAAGTTGGGTGTTTGTGTTTGTTGGGGAAAGCTTGCCTGTGGTGAACTTGGGTGTTGGTAGTGTGAGGAAGACCGGCTAGAAACAGCTATGGGCTAGAAGGGGAGATTGAATCCGCCATTTAATCAGGCCAGAAAGTCTTGGGCTACGAAAAGGAGTCGCGTTCTGAAGTTCTTTGATTTTGGCAGCTGAGTAGAAGCAAGTTTGAGAGATCATATATTATACCTTATTGAAGCAACAGCAGTTTTGCCTTGGGAAATATTACTGGATTTTTATGGGTAAGCATCTATAAAGGGAGAGTTGCCTAGAAGGTGGTTACGTGTGGATTTGACCAAGTAGGGAACCTTCTGGGAGGGAAATGTTTACAAGATTGGTTTTAACTATGTAACTGTTATCTTGTGCATTCATGTTTTCTTCTCCTTGTTAATAAACCTTTTAATTTAAAAAAAAAAAAATGTTACTCCACTACTTGAAGAGATCAGTACTCTTTACACCCCCCCCCCCCGTCTTGTTTTTAAGACTACCAAAAAGGGCATGACCTCAAGTCACGTTTCCCTCTGGGATTTGGTTTACTCAGAAATTTACATCTACTGTGGTCTTAACAGTGTGCAAGTCAGTAAAGCATGACCCTAGCAAACAGATTCCAAAGGCCAGAGGAGCCTCTGTCTCCCACTGTACATAGCACATAGGTTTCCAATGGTACAGGCAGTTTGGATTTCTTGGTTGATCAAGTGTTTATTTGTGCAGTGTCTCCCGGTCTTTTGCACATGGCTATTTCCAAATCATACAAAGTTCTAGCTGTTGGTTCTATGTTGTACATCAGGTAGGCTTTGCTGTTTCTTTCAATGACAGACGTCAGCTCTGCTAACAGTAGGTCTCAAGACCATTCCCTGTTGCAGGTTCCCCTTGACCAAATGTCACCGCTGTTGTGTCACCGATGATTAAACTCAGTAATTTACCAGCTTCATCAATATCAAAAGCATTTAGCCTTTACCAGGAACAATTAATCGTGCACCTTGCGATCACGGTGCTTGTGACAGATGGCTCCAGATCATCTTAAAACAATAGGCCTCTGCAAGACCGCAACAATAACATTCTTCTTGGCTAATGACAGTCCTCTACCACTCTTCTTCGAGTTATATGGTTCAACCAGTCATCTATCTACTTTTAAACATTTCCAATGATTCCCGTTTTCAGTACCAGAGGAACTAAAATGAGGGCTTGTCCACATACACCCCAGTGTCACTTTTGTACCCCTATAAGCTCCAATTAGCAACTCTCAAAGAAAGTTTGCAAGTTAGATTGAAAAGACTACCACTTTTAACCCCTTATAAGTTGATAAGTTCATAAGATATAGGAGCAGAATTAGGCCATTGGACCTATTCACCATTTTATCATGGCTGATATGTTCCTCATCGGTTACCTACAATGCTACAGACCAAGAGCTGGATTGCAAAATCAGCCAGAGCATCTCCTCCCTTGGCGTCATGAATTAGGAGTAGGCAATTTAACCTCCCTAGCCTAAATACCTTCAATGTGAACATGGCTGATCCCATCCTGCCCATTCTCCAAAACCCTTCAGCCCATTACCAATTAAAAATCTGTCTAACTTCCTTAAATTTACTCACTGCGTCTGCATCCACCACACTCTGGGGTAACAAATTCCACAGATTCACAAACCTTTGGGAGAAGTAGTTTCTCCTCAAATCTGTTTTAAATTTGCTGCCTCTTATTCCAAGATTATGACCTCTCGTTTTAGATTGCACGACAAGAGGAAGCACCTGCTCCATGTTTACTTTATCCATAACTTTTATCTTCTTGTATACCTCGATTTGATCTCCCCTCATTCTTCTAAACTCTAGATAGTATAGGCCTAAAAATTGTTCAATCTTTATTCCAGATGACTTCATCTTTAATGAAAGCTTCCATAACTTTACATGAATTCAATAGATGTCAAATGCCTTGGTCTGTAATTTCCTATGCCACTTTTGCTGACTTTCTTAAAATGAAAGTAGTAATGTCAGCTTTGCTCTAGTCCCCAAGCACGTCTCTAGTATTTGGCGATTTCCTTTTGGGATGGGAGGGGGCTGTAGGAGGGAAAGATAATTCTCCCTTATTTCCTTAAGCATTCGTGGATGCATCTTATCCGACCATTGAGTTTGTAATTCTCCTAAGCAAACTGGCAGTAATACAAGTAGTGTTGCAGTTTACTTCTGTAACGCCCGCTCATTTCACCTTGAAAAGTTGATAGTTACCCACCTCCTTTGTTGACAACTGAGCCGAAAGAAAAAAATAAACTTTTGCAGTTTGGCATTAATTTTCAGTAGACTCACTCTATCCCTCGTTTTTAATGCGAGTCTCACTATAACTACCCATCCAGTGTTCTGCATACCACAGAGCAGTTTGCCACAGCATCGAAGTGAAGATGTAACCGGAATGTTTCACAGCTTGCAGCACAATGGCCCACCACCATCAACAAGATATTTACCTCATCAGAGGTTGCTCACCCTAAGCAGTCAATTCTTCCAAACAACCTCATCCCACCCAGTAATTGTTATGATTTCACCGTGGTAAAATTTTCAGATGATATAAATGAAGGTGGTAGACTTCAAGGTTTAACAAGATAAGTAGGAATTAGGCAGAAAGACAAATTAGAGAAGGCTTCACAGGGATGTAAAACCCAGGAAGGGAATTAACACAAAATAAAAGTAACATGCATGGAAAATGAGCTTGGGTTGACAAGTGGCAAGTAACATTAGAACCCACACAAGTACTAGGCAATGACCATCTCCAACAAGAGAAAATCCAACCAGCTCCCTATGACGTTCAATGGCATTATAATCACTGAATTCCCTCATCAACAATATCCTGAGGGCTACCATTGACGAGAAACTGATCTGGACCAGCCATAAAAACACTGGTGAAAAGAGCAAGTCAGAAGCTAGGAATTTTGCAAGTGTAACTCACTTCCTCCTTCCCCAAAACATGTCCGCCATCTACAAGCCACGAGTCAGGGGTGTGATGGAATACTCTCCACAGGCCTGGATGAGTGCAGTGCCAACAGCACACAAGGGGGTGGCAGAGGTTAGTACTGCTATTTCACAGCTCCAGGGACTCGGGTTCGATCCTGACCTGGGGTGAATACGTAGAATTTGCATTCTCCCAATGTCTGGGTGGGTTTCCTCTGGGTGTTCTTGTTTTCCTCCCACAGAACAAAGATGTGCAAGCTCGATGGATTAGCCATGCTAAATTGCCCCTTGGTGTCCAATGGTTAGATGGGGCTAT
This sequence comes from Scyliorhinus torazame, assembly GCF_047496885.1. NCBI lineage: Eukaryota > Metazoa > Chordata > Chondrichthyes > Carcharhiniformes > Scyliorhinidae > Scyliorhinus > Scyliorhinus torazame. The sequence continues at coordinate 135,441,448 of NC_092712.1, forward strand.
GGCCTCCTTCTGCACTGTCGAGATTCTATGAAGCTCGACACCACCAAGGAGAAAGCAGCCTACTTGATTGGCATCCCACCCACAAACAGTCACTCCTCCACCACAAATGCACTGAGGCAGCAGTGTGTACCATCTAAAAGATGGACTGCCACAACTCACCAAGGCTCCTTCAACAGCATCTTCAAAATCCACCTTCCCTACCACTTAGATGGGCATGGGCAGCAGATGCATGGGGACACCAACATTTGCAATTTCCCCTCCAAGCCACACAAAACCCAGGCTTAGAACTATATCCCTCACTATTGGCATGTCAAAATCCCGGAACTCCTCCCTTAACAGCATTGTAGGTTTAATTTCTGGAACTCCTCCCCCAACAGCATTGTTAGAATCCCCACAAACTGCAGAGATTCTAGAAGGTGGCTTACCACCATCTTCTCAAAGACAATTAGGGATGAGCAATAAAAATATTGCAAGCGATTGCACAACCAATATCAAATCAAATGTTGGGATGCATTAAATGGTCAATTACAATCTGAAATTGGGAGGTAATCATGGGTCCAGCTGCACTAAAAAGGATATGAGGATGGATAGGATACATAATATAGAGTGAAGGGAATGAGTTCAGAGTAATTGATAAAAATCGACTGAACAATTCATGTTACTACCAGGACCATAGAACATGAAGCAAACATGTTTGATCTTTTCCATCTAGAAGTTTCTTTGCTCCAATGAAAACAAAACACCTTTGTCCTCCTCGTTGTACTCCCATATCCACTCATTATAGGCACAAGACATTCATGGGTCTTTCCCACCCTCCAGATGTCCAAAATCAATGTCTTCCAAGTGGCCTTTTCTGCCTCCTTGCATGGTCAAATCATCTTTACTACATTCACTAGCATCCAGTTCTCTTCCATTCTGTTTTAATGTATTTCCTCACCTTCAAATCATTCATTTCGTATATAAAGCTAGACAACTGTTCCCTCGACCCTTTGTTTTGACTTGACTGATTAGCTTCAATTTTTCAGATACATAATTGCTTATATCAATCCTTTGCTATCTTAAGAGTTACAATCTCCACATGAAAAGTCATCATTGCACTAATCCCTAACCAACCCCAATATGTTTTTCTCCAGCTAAAGTTAAAAAACATTAATCTGTCACAGCATTTTTTTTGATTGTTACGTGTATTGAAGTGCAGTGAAAAGTATTTTTCTGCGGCCAAGGAACGTACAGAGTAGACAAAATGAATAATCAACGGAGAACATTAACAAATGGTACATCGACAAATAGCGATCGGTTACAGTGAGGAACAAGGGCCAAACAAAGCAAATACATGAGCAAGAGCAGAATAGGGAGTCGTGAATTGTGTTCTTAGAGGGAACAGATCAGTCCGAGGGAGAGTCGTTGAGGAGTCTAGTAGTTGTGGGGAAGCTATTCCAATGTCTGGATGTGCGGGTCTTCAGACTTCTGCATCTTCTGCCTGACAGAAAGGTCTGAAAGAGGGCAAAGTCTGGGTGGCTTTCTGAGGCAGTGGGAGGTGTAGATAGAATCAATGGGAGGGTGGCAAGCTTGTGTGATGCGTGGGCCGAGTTCACCAGGCTCTGCAGTTTCTTGTGATCTTGGGCAAAGAAGTTGCCATGTCAGGCTGTGATGCAGCCAGATAAGATGCTCTCTATGGCATATCTGTAGACGCTTGAGAGAGTCGATGCAGACATGCCGAATTTCATTAGCTTCCTAGGAAGTAAAGACGTTGTTCGGCTTTCTTGACTGTTGCATCAACAGGAGTGGACCAGGACAGACTGTTGGTGATGGTGACCCCCAGGAACTTAAAGCTATCGACCGTTTCCACTTCAGAGCCATTGATGTAGATTTTTGGGGGGGGGGGGGGGGGGGGGGGGGGGGGGGTGTGTCGTGCTACGCTTCCTGAAGTCGATGATCAGTTCCTTGATCTTTCCGACATTTAGAGAGCTTGTTTTCGGTACACCATGTGACCAAGTGTCTATTTCCCTTCTGTAGTCTGATTCGTCGTTGTTTGCGAAACAACTCACCAGTCATATCATCCACAAGCTTATAGATCAAATTGGAGTTAAATCTTGCAAGATAGTAGTGTGTGTATAGGAGTACAGTAGAGGACTGAGCACACATCTTTGCAGGGCCCGGTGTTGAGGACGATTGTGGAGGAGGCGCTGTTACCTATCCTGACAGATTCTGGTCAGTTGGTGAGGAAGTCAAGGATCACAGTTGCACAGGAAAGGGTAAAGTCCAAGATTGCAGAGTTTGGTTATTTATCTTGTCTCAATAATGGTGTTGAAGGCCGAGCTGCAATCTGTGAACAGCAGTCTCATGTGGGTATCCTTGTTGACGAGGTGTTCGAGTGTTGCTTGACGGGCCAAGGAGATAGAATCTGCTGTGGACCGGTTGCAGCGATAGCCGGACTGCAATGGATCAAGACCATCTGGGAGGCTGGCGTTGATCCGTCTCATTACTAGCCGCTCAAAGCACTTCATAAGACACGAGGGCCACCGGTCGGTAGTTGTTGAGGCAAGCTATCTTGTTCTTCTTTGGTACTGGTATTATGGTGGTCTTCTTGAAGGAGGTAGGCACTTCGGAATGGAGAATTGAGGTGTTGAAGATGCCTGCGAATACACTTGCCAGCTGGTCTGCGCAGGCTCAGAGTGGTTGCCCAGCGACTCCTTCAGGGCCCATCGCTTTCCGCGGGTTCACTTTCAAGAAGGCAGCCCTTACCTCCGAGGTTGTAATAGTGGGTATGGGTGCGTCCTGGGCTGTTGAGGCAGGTAGCACTGATGTATTGGCTGACTGTTCAAAACAGGCATAGAACATTTTCCGTTCATCGGGGAGGGATGCTCCAGCCCGAGATTCCACCTAACCTTGTTTTGTAGCCTGCAATCTCGTGTAAGCCCTGCCCATAGACATCATGGGTTTGTGTCGTTGGTCTGGGACTCTAGTTTGATCCGGTATTGGCTTTTGGTGTCCCTGATGGCTTCTGGAAGTCGTGCCTGGATTTCTTATACAGGTCAGGGTCGTCAGACTTGCTGCCACCTTCCGGAACTTCAGCAGGGAGTGAACCCTTTGTTTGAGCCAGGGTTTCAAATTGGGAAACACCCGTATTGTCTTCTTTGGTACACAGTCCTCGACACACCTCTGGTGGGGCAGGAGATATCTTGATGGAGTTTGGATAGAACCCTCCCAAGGTTGGCCTGGTTGAAGCCTCCAGCCACTATTGTCAGGGCGATTTGTTTCTTGCATGCGAGACAAGACAGAAACTAGAGCCACAAGTGGTAAATTAGTTTGCTTTAATGACCATTAAAGATGTGATTACCAAACGGGCAACGTTGGGAAATAAATATTTGAGGTACGCAGCATTTCAAATTACCATGTGGAATGGCAAAGAGTAGTAGTTCTGATAATACAGGGTATCAGAAGGGCAATAATAAGAAAGGATCTTGGCTCAAGAATATCTCGAGGTAGAATCAGTTATGGGTGGAGACAAGAAAAAGAATCAGAAAACACAGGTGGGAGCAGGTTACGGCCCTTTAACAGTAGTTCTACCTTTGGGACAGAGTATTACACAAGAACTAATTAGAGTTTGGAATATAACCACTGTAATAAGTCTGGCCACCTTCAGTCTTTATATAGACTCAAGAATACAAGTTTTTTTCAAATTCATTTTCGGCATCACTGGCTAGGACAAGGGCGGCAGTTACATGGGAACACCACCACCTGCAAGTTCCCCTCAAAGCCACACACCATCCTCACTTTGAGATATATCGGCGTTCCTTCACTGCCGCTGGGTCAAAATCCTGAAACTCCCTTCCTAAAAGTACTGTTGGTGCACCTGCTCTACAATGATTGCAGCGGTTCAAGAAGGCAGCTCACCACCATCTTCTCAAGGGCAGCAAGTGCTGGTTAAGCCAGTGATACATCCACATTCCATGAATGAATTTTAAAAATGAGGAGCAGTGTTAGTTTGCAATTGCGGGTATTCTTAATGGACAATATCTTGATAAAATCAATATTAATTTACTAAATGATTATTTGGTCACACGCACACCTATAATGTGAAATGTTACATGAAACACTTAAACATATAAATAAATTAAGAGCACCATCTCCTGATGCCACAAAAATGACAATTGGTCTGGTCATTTGAGCTACTTCAAAATCAAAAAATCTGTAGCCCCTTACCTTAACTTCATCTGCTCGTCTAAAGCGCTTCAGCTGCCGAAGACGCATATATTCAGATTTCACCCGCTTTCGCCAGCAAACTGGTCCTTTTGTAGATTTCTTACCAGTAAAACCCATGATTACTCGAGAGGTATTTATCCAAAACAAATATTTGCACTTCCACCCAGCAAGATAATCCTGCAAAAGATAAAAATGCATATAATACATTATAACACACATTACACCTCAGCCTCAATATAGTAAAATTGTGTGGCAAAGATGTCCGTGCCATATACAAGCTCACTTTCTGGCGGCGGTTTTCCAGTCACATTCCTTGCTGACTGCACATCTCATTATTGGCGCAACTCACCCAAAACAATGACAAAAGTGAGGGAAGATCATGATGGGAACCATGCCACAACAACACGCCTTAACTGACACGTCATTCTTTGGGAGTATTCCGCCTTCAATGTTGCAATTTTTCTACCATATTGCCATTGAGAACATTGGATCTCAACTTTTTAAAATGGAACAAGCTTATCTGATCACAATCACCAAGATGTGGAGATGCCGACGTTGGACTTCTGCATTCACCTGAGGAATGTTACCTCTGCATTCACCGGAGGAAGGAGCAGCGCTTCGAAAGCTAGTGACATCGAAACAAACCTGTTGGACTTCAACCTGGTGTTGTAAGACTTCTTACTGTGCACAATCACCAAGTAATTGAAGTCATCCACCTTCATTTTCTTTAGCAGAGAATTTGCTGTTCGTCTGGCCCACAAATCAGGTGATTAACGTATGATTTTATTTGTAAATCAAATAAGAAGGGCAGTTGGCATTTCCCTGAAGCCAACCACTATTCACTCTATTCCAAACTTTGGGTCTTAGCTCAACAATCCTTGATACTTTCTTCAGCAGCACACAAGCTGGCCTCAAGACACAGTTTGCTTATTGCCAGATTGCCTTGTGACCACCTGTACTTTAGCCATTAGGATGGTCAGGCCTCAAACATTACCCCACATTCTCCAACTCGCATTTCAGTAAATTTCCCATCCTCCAAGTAGCTACCCGCCCAACGAACTGCTGCCTCACTGCACCGGGGACTCAGGTTTAATTCCAGTCTTGGGTGACTGTATGTGGAGTTTGCATGAGTTTCCTCCGGTTCCCTCCCACAATTCCAAATGTGCAGGTTAGGTGGACCCCTTAGTGTCCAACGGTTGGTTGGGATTACGGGGAAAGAGTGGGGGAGTGGGCCTAGGTTATAGTGCTCTTTCATAAATTGATAAGACATAGGACCAGGATTAAGCCATTCAGCCCATCACGTCTGCTCCACCATTTGATCGTAGCCGATATTTTCCTCATTTGTTACCTGGATTGCTAAATCAGCCAGAACTTCTCCTCCCTGGAACACATAAACTAGGAGCAGGAGGCAATTTAGCCTCCCGAGCCAACCACCTTCAACGTGATCATCGCTGATCCCATCACGGCCTCAACTCAACTTTCCTCCCCGTTCTCCATAACCCTTCAACTCATTACCAATTAAAAATCTGTAACTCCTCCTTAAATTTACCCACTGTCCCCGCATCCATCGCACTCTGGGGTAGCGAATTGCTGATTCACAACTCTTTGGGATAAGTAGTTTCTCCTCAAATCTATTTTAAATTTGCTACCTCTTATTCCAAGATTAAGACCTCTCGTTTTAGAATGCTCCACAAGAGGAAGCATCTGCTTCACGTGTACTTTATCCAAACCTTTTAGCATCTTCTTTACCTCGATTTGATCTCCTCTCGTTCTTCTAAGCTCTAGATAAGAGAGGCCTAAACTGTTCAATCTCTCCTCATATGACAAACCCCATATCTCTGGAATCAATCTTGTGAACTTCCGCTGAACTATCTCCAATGCCACTACATCTTTCCTCAAATAAGGGGACTGAAACAGTCCACAATACTCCAGGTGTAGTCTCACTAATGCCTTGTATAGTTGCAACAACACTTCCTTACCTTCATATTCAATTCCTTTTCTAGAAATGCAAACATTCCATTTGCTTTCCTTATTGCCTGCTGCACCTGCATGCTAGTTTTGTGTGACTCGTGCACGAGGACACCCAGATCCTTCTGCAACAGAGCACCATGAAGTCTCTCCCCATTTAGAACATAGAACGTAACAGCGCAGTACAGGACCTTCGGCCCTCGATGTTGCGCCAACCTGTGAAACCACTCTAAAGCCCATCTACACTATTCACTTATCGTCCATATGTCTATCCAATTACCAGTTGAATGCCCTAGTGTTGGCGAGTCCACTACTGTTGCAGGCAGGGTATTCCACACCCTTACTACTCTCCGAGTAAAGAACCTACCTCTGACATCTGTCTTACATCTATTTCCCCTCAATTTAAAGCTATGTACCCTCGTACTAGACATCACCATCCAAGGAAAAAGGCTCTCACTGTCCACCCTATCCAATCCTCTGATCATCTTGTATGCCTCAATTAAGTCACCTCTTAACCTTCTTCTCTCTAACGAAAACAGCCTCAAGTCCCTCAGCCTTTCCTCATAAGATCTTCCCTCCAGACCAGGCAACATTCTGGTAAATCTCCTCTGCACCCTTTCCAATGCTCCCACATCCTTCCTATAATGCGGCAACCAGAATTGCACGCTATACTCCAAATGCGGCCGCACCAGAGTTTTGTACAGCTGCAACATGACCTCATGGCTCCGAAACTCAATCCCTCTACCAATAAAAGCTAACACACCGTACGCCTTCTTAACAACCCTCTCAACCTGGGTGGCACCTTTCAGGGATCTATGTACATGGACACCGAGATCTCTCTGCTCATCCACACTGCCAAGAATCTTACCATTAGCCCAGTACTCTGTCTTCCTGTTATTCCTTCCAAAATGAATCACCTCACACTTTTCTGCATTAAACTCCATTTGCCACCTCTCAGCCCATCGCTGCAGCTTATCTATGTCCCTCTGTAACTTGTAACATCCTTCCGCACCGTCCACAACTCCACCGGCTTTAGTGTCATCTGCAAATTTACTTACTCATCCTTCTACGCCCTCCTCCAGGTCATTTATGAAAATGACAAACAGCAGTGGCCCCAAAACAGATCCTTGTGGTACACCACTAGTAATTGGATTCCAGTCTGAACATTTGCCATCAACCACCACCCCTTCTTCCAGCTAGCCAATTTCTGATCCAAACTGCTAAATCACCCTGAATCCCATGCCTCCGTATTTTTCTGCAGTAGCCTACCGTGGTGGAACCTTATCAAACGCTTTACTGAAATCCATATACACCACATCAACTGCTTTACCCTCATCCACCTGTTTGGTGGATAAGTTGCCTTCCAGTTCTTTCGACCAAAATGCATGACATCACACTTATCCACGTTAGGCCCACTCTCCTAATCATCTACATCCATATGTAAGGTTCTTACTTCCTCATCGCAACTTACTATCCCACCTATTTTTGTGTCATCTGCGAATTTGGCTACAGAACCTCCAATCCCTGTATCCAAGTCATTAACATGGATTGTAAATAGCTAGGACAAAAGCCTGTGCCACCCCACTAGTTACATCTTGCCATCGAGAAAAAGACCAATTTATCCCCATTCCGACTCTCATCCGTCAGCTAGTCTTCTATCCAAGCTAATAAATTACCCCTAATCCCATGTGATTTCAAGTTGTGAATTAACCTCTACAAAGTAGCACAGTGGTTAGCACTGTTGCTTCACAGCGCCAGGGATTCGGGTTCAATTCCTGGCTTGGGTCACTGTCTGTGTGGAGTCTGCACATTCTCCCCATGTCTGCTTGGGTTTCATCCGGAGGCTCCGGTTTCCTCCCACAAGTCCCATAGACGTGCTTGTTAGGCGAATTGAACATTCTGAATTCTCCCTCAGTGTACCTGAACAGGCGTCGGCGTGTGATGACTAGGGGATTTTCACAGTAACTTCATTGCAGTGGTAATGTAAGCCTACTTGTGACAATAATAAAGATTATTACATTCCGTGCGGCACCTTATCAAACACCTTACAGAGCTCCGGATATGCTACAGGATCCCCATTATCCACTTTGCTTGTTCCGTGGGGTCGGTGCAGGCTCAATAGGCCAAATAGCCTCCTTCTGCACTGTAAGGATTCTAGAAAGCCCACATCCCATTGAAGAACATTAAAATAAGATCTGCCATCAGTGTGTTGCAGGAAAAGCAACCATATATAAACTGCCAAGTACACCGTTTGGATAGGCAATTATCCAAATATGTAACCATAACCAAATTATGGATTAAAATAATAAATCCTGAATGAAGGAGGAAAGATATTAAATAAGAAATTTCCTGAAAGGAATTTAAATTCTGGAAAAAATAAAATTGGCCTTCAGTGAGATTATTACTGGTCGGGGTTTCCCCAAATTAGGTAGTTTGCCAGAATAAACTATGATCTGTTTGTGACAAACTTCCCCAGTTGAGAAAGATATATTTTTATTCAGTTTTAAACATTTTCTACTTAAAACAAAATAACAGATATCAAAAGTAACAGAACATGCCCAACCTATGACCAGAAGAATAATACCCCCCCCCCCACCAAGCAGCTGATGGTAACCAACTCTTTAAAGTGAATACAGACTCATCCCTTACTGAACCCCTCAATCGCCCCCCTCGAGAGGAACATCACCTACTCAAGATACCACTGTGGAGTAAAGCTTCTGACTTGCTTTTACAGCCACTGCATTTACATGGATAGTCCAGTTCAGTTTCTGGTCAATGGTAACCCCCAGGATGCTGATAGCGGGGGTTTCAGCAAAGGTAACACGATCGAATGATAAAGGGCAATGGTTAGATCCTCTCTTGCTGGAGATAGGCACTGCCTGGCACTTGTGTGGCATGAATGCTAGTTGCCACTTGTCAGCCCAAGCTTGAATATTTGCCAGGTCTTGGATCCTTTGGATATCTGTATTTGGACATTGATTGCCTCAGTACCTGACAAAATCACCATGGTGCTGAACATCCCCACTCTGACCTTATGATGGAAGGAGGGTCATTAATGAGGCAACTGGAGCTGGTTGGGCCGAGGACATTATCCTGAGGAATTCCTGCAGAGATGTCCTGGACCTAGATGTTTGACGTCCAGAAACCACAACTATCTTCCTTTTTATTAAGTATGACTCCAACCAGTGGAAAGCATTCTCCATGACTCGCATGGACTCCAATTTTGTTAGGGCTCCCTGATGCCACACTTGGTCGAATGATACAAGGGCAGTCACTCTCACCTCACCTCCGGAGATCAGCTGTTTTCTCCATGTTTGGACAAAGGCTGTAATGTGGTAAGGAGCTGAGTGACCCTGGCTGAACCCAAACAGCATCAGTGATCAATCACGTTGTTGCTGAGTACGGTGTCACTGATGACCCCTTCCATCGCTTTACAGATGATTCAGAGTAGACTGATGGGGCAATAAATGGCCAAGTTGGATTTGTCCTGCTTTTATTGGACAGGATATACCTGGATAATTTCCACATTGCCAGGTAGATGCCTGTGCTGTAGCTGTACTGGAACAGCTTGGCTAGGGGCATGACAAGTTCTCGAGGCGGAATATTGTCAGGGTTCATAGCCTTTTGCAGCATCCAGCGTCTTCACGTGGAGTGAATCGAATTGGCTGAAGACTGGCATCTGTGATGCTGGGGACCTCTGGAATAGGCCGAGACGGATCATCGACTTGGCACTTCTGTCTTGGAAGAGACCAAGAAACAGATTATTTTCATGAGAAAAGAAACAATAAAATAGTCACAGTCATAGTCAGCATTTTTGAAAGAGTTTCAAACTTTATCAGATGCAAACAATAGCATGGCCTTGGGTAGGTTTTTACTTTTGGAAACATTTGGTGAACCTCCGTTCCACTTCCTCTATGGCAAGTACATCCTAGATAAAGCGATCAATACAATCTGCAGTCTCACTAAGGCTACTCCTGTACTCAAATCCCCTTCCAATGAAGGCCAACATACAATTTACCTTCCTAATTGCTTGCTGCACCTAGATGCTAGCTTTTAGTGACTCATGAACAAGGACACCCATGTTCCTTTGGATATCTACACTGCCCAACCTCTTATCATTTGAAAAATACTCTGCCCTTCTGTTTTTCTACCAAAGTGGATAACTTCACACTATCTGTTATGTTCTTGCCCATTCACTGACCCTCGCCAAATCCCCTTGAAGCCTCCTTGTATCCTCCTCACAACTCACATTTCATAACAGTCAAGAGAGGAACTCTCCAGCACCATTGGATAGATGAACCCCGATACCAGAGTAGACACTGCAATCCCCAAACAACATTACAGTGCCGTAAACAATGAAGGAACCAAGGAGCAGCCATCCATTGATGACAGCACACCACACAGCCAAACGCAAAGGTGAGCTTATTACCAAGAGCCATCTTCCATCCCAGCAGGTGTAATAGTGATCCACACAACGGGAGGAGCAAAAAACACTAGAGATAAGCCTAATGTTCAACAAAGTTTACCTACAGCAACTGAGCCTTCTACTCCTCTGGCAGACTGAAAACAGGATATGAAAGGGTTGCAAGACCCCCAGAACCTGGGAACTTAAGACTTATGGGGGGAATTGGGGATAGTAGTAATGATGCAAATACTTGGGTTAACTGGAATAACTTGTAAATACATTGGACAAACACATACAAGGAGGTGTAGTATAAAAGGTCTGACACATAAGGGAGTAACTTTGGAACGAGTAAAGTCCAGCCCCCAGTGATGTAGGCAAACACATGACCCACACTCCGAATCAGCATAACGTTGGACACCATTCACCTCTTATGTGTGTGTCAGAGGAAAATATTAACTGTGACTAATCACTATGTAAAGAAATGATGAGTACCAGTCAAACATAATGTTCTTCTCTGCCTACACTCAACCATTGCAGCACAAGTCCCAAGTAATTCATGGCATTTTAAAAGACCTTCAAATAGTCCTGAAAAAGCAGCACCCATACCGACACAAGCTAACCTGATATTATTTTCTATTGCAGCTTATCCTTCAAATAGGAAGCCATGCCAAAACAAGATTAAGTTTTGTCTGAATTTTTACAGTGAGGGCATAACCAAATTGGGTCTACAAAATGCGCCAACTTCAGGTTATTTTTTTTTTTTTTAATCTAAGCAGAGTATAACAATCATTGGGAACTCTGCAATCCTTCAAGAATTATGGAATAATGTAATCCTATACCCAAACATCAGATAAAAATCATAAATGCAATAGTGTGAAGGTTGAGAAAAGCATGCTGGAAATCTGTAATTAAAAAATGGTTACGGTTAACTGGTCTTTCACTTTCACACACCTTAAAATTTTAAGCACATTGCACATTCACCAGTTAGTTAGCCCCCTCGAAATTACCAAGGGCATTCAGTCTGGCACCAGACAAACCAACATACCATCAGATGTTTGCCAGATATATGACTATCTAGTTAGTATGTGCTGCAGTTGATGACACACCATCTGACTCATTCCACTTGACTCAATGATCCCAGGACACTTCTCGCACCCTGTTCAATTTAACAACTTTTTTCCTATTATCATATAAATCAATTTACACTTCTCCTGACGAATGCAGTTATAATTCAGCCACTTCTTTCATATCTAGCACCAATGCATAAATGCATGTCATAGCACAAAAATTAAACACAACCTTGTCTTTCGGCAAAGATTGGTATCGTGACCAGTACAGGCTTGGAGGGACTGTTCCTGTGTTGTATTGTCCTTTGTTCCATACACTTTTATTAGGCAAGATTTATTTCTTCCAAACCTTTGCATCTCAAATTTCAGCAGCTACCACTTATTGGCACTATGCCATCTATTGACAAGAGTGATGGTCCACCTTCCACTTGGAGAATACAAAACAGTAATACTGTGAAAGATTGGATCTTGTCAAACTTGGGCTGAACAAAGGCGGCATTTAAAACTACAATGAAGTGCTGATAGTCGTTTATGATAATGAATAGAAAGAATCATTTGGGAAGAATATTATTGAGGCTCAGGTAAGATATGATAAATAACTAAACTGCTGCAAAAAAATAATGTAAAGGAGAAGAGGATTATGTTGATTATTTTTCCGTATCTGAACAAGAACGAGCAATAGTTTTCAAGAGGCTACTCATACTTGTTATGGTGATCAGGAAGGCATCGCCTGAAAGGATGAGACCACACCAGGAATACTGTATGCAGCTTTGGAAACATATATTTGCATTGGTGCCATACAGCGAAGGTTCACAAGATTCTGATGGGGGTTGACAGGGTAGACAAGTTATTTCTCTTGGCTGGGAAATCTATAACACAGAGCACAGTCTCAGGGTAAGCGGCTGATCATTTAGGATTGAGATGAGGAGAAAATACTTCAGTCGAGAATTGTGAAACTTTGGATTGTCTAGCCCCGAGGGTGGTGGACACTCCATTGTTGATTAAAAATAAGGCTTTGAGATTGGCAGATTTTTAGTCTTTCGAGGAATCAAGGAATATGGGGAGCGGACAGGAAAGTACGAAAGTGGTACTAAAGCCAGAAATCAGTAATTAACATATTGAAAGGCGGAGCAGCTTCAAAAAGGGCCATACGATTTCCCTCTGCTCCTGTGTCTTTATGGATGGTGGAAGCAGAATCAACAGTAACTTCCTGAAGCCAACTGGATCTATAGGTGTATCGGCAAAATTTTCAGGGCTATGAAGAAAGAGAAGGGAGTAGGATCAACTGGATAGTTTCTGAGGCATAATAATCCAAGGGAGTTCAAATGTCAATTACCAAGAAGGGCAAGGAGGAGGATGACATTCTGTGGGATCCATCTTAGATCAGTAAAGATAACAAAGGTTAAGGGTGGCAGTTAAATTAGTTTTGCCTTTACAGTAACCCACATTATCTTCAGCTTCACTAATAGAAAAAGTCGAGTATCAATAAATAACTGCATCATATCGATAGCCTGTGATGTTGCTTTTAATGATTTTGTCACCTCCATTTCTAGATTCATTCAATTCCTCCAACTCCTTCATTTGCTAAGATATAGGTGCTGTTTCCTACCTGATTTTTCCTATTGTAATACATCATCGCATATATCATCTTAGGGGCTGTTTAGCACAGGGCTAAATTGCTGGCTTTGAAAGCAGACCAAGGTAGGCCAGCAGCACGGTTCAATTCCTGTACCAGCCTCCCCGAACAGGCGCCGGAATGTGGTGGCTAGGGGCTTTTCACAGTAACTTCATTTGAAGCCTACTTGTGACAATAAGCGATTTTCATTTCATTTATGTTCAAATTTGTCACTTATTTGCCCAGTTTGTTACTTTTCTAATGCATTTTCCTATTAAGTTGCATTTTTGCTTTGTTAGCTACACACCGCAGGTTATTCATAAAGGCCCACCTTCTCAACCCTGTTTCATCTGAGGTTTGGTGATCCTCAAGTTAAAGCACCACCAGTCAGTTCTTCCCCTTAAAGGGGAAAGCAGCCGATGATCATCTGGGACTGTGGCGATTTTACCTTTACCTAGATAGATATAATCTGCAAATTGATATGAGTCACAAAACTGATTCATGTTCAACGTTCTACCTGGGAACATCTAAATAACTACCTTGACCCTTATTTTCTAACTATTCCGTTATTTGACCCCTGGCTCCCTATGCCCAAACTTTTGTTATGAGTGGGTGCCTTCTGAAAATCCCAGTATGACATCTATCGACCGCATTACCCCTGCCCACTCTGCTACTTCTTGGACCGAGTGTGCAGAATCCATGCTGGCCCCATCATATTTCTCGGTGCTCTACCGCTTCTTAGTGTGGATTCTTGTAACCTTCCTATCGCTGTCGTTAAGTTGACTGGTTTGTCAAGCCGTTTTGCTTTTAGTTCCCCTTTCTGTAGACCATTCAGTCCATCATGCCTGAGAGTACTCTCTGAAAAAAACTAACCAATTAGTACCGATCTTCTGTTCTCCCCCGCCTTGTACATTTCCCTCCTACTTATCACATCCCACTTGATGACTGGGTTTTGTCATCATGCCTCTGTCACCTAGTTAATCAGCGTGCCCTAATTCAATTGGCAATAGGACAGACAGTATCCCTCAGGGTACCCGGGAGAAGCAGAAATTACATGATTACGCGGGGAAATCAATGTCTAATAAACAAAAAAGTTCATCGCCGGTCCGGATGACTAAACTCGGCAGCTGATAACACGGGGATTTGATCGGAAGGACTAAACCTCCGCGCCCCCGACAGATGAATACAGACTGGTCTGGAGGCAGTCTGATCCGATCAGCCCTTGAGGCGCCCCCATTATTCGTGATGATTGATGGAAAAACATGTCCCTGGAAACAGGCGCCGATTCCCGGGGGGGGGGGGGGGGAAGAGAGAGAGAGAGAACGTGGCGAGCGCGCGGATTCTAAACGCTGCCCGCGAGCGGCGGCCGTTTGAATTCAAACCCCCCACCCCAGAGCTTCCATTCGCCACAAACAACCGAGCCGCTCACGGTCCTACTCACTCGGTAAAGACCGAAAGGGAATTAGAGCAGAAGCTCTAACCCGCCTCTTTCTTACCTGGAGAGAGAGAGAGATAAACTGACCCTTGCTCTTCTCCTGTGCCGCCGACAGCAAGGCTAAACTTGGAGCCGAAACTTTGGGAGAGTTTTCTTTGGGTGAGTTTACTGCCCGGCGATGTTAGTGTGTCGGTGGTGGCGGGGCCAGCGGCCGGTACCCCCGCTTCCCCCTGCCCCGCTTGCCTCTCCGTGCCCCGGCTTCTGCTCTGCGCCGGGCTCTCACTCTTCCTTTCTTTCTCTCTTTTGTCTTCGTTCTCCGCCCGGCTACACAGATAGGGCGCGAAAAGAGCGCGCCCAATCCAATCAAACTTTACTGAACCCACTAACAAGCTCTGCTTCCGTTGGCCGGCCGCCACCCAGCTCCCTCCAATGGGCGGCAGGCTCGCACGGTAGTGTGGGATGTGGACATGTGGTGCTTCTTTGTGTGTTTTTAGGGTAATTTTTTTCGCCTCCGCCAAGCGTTGAGTAACCTGAATTTAAGGAACTTGGGACCGTCAGGATGGAACTACCATAACGCGTAGCGTAAAGTTAAACCTCAGGCTATGTGCTTGTAATCTCTAAATGTAACGTACAGGTTTCTATTTATAGTTCCTTGTTTCCCCCCCTCCCCCAGCTTGAAATCCAGACTCCGGTGACCATTGGCTGCTTGGCACCGATTGTTGCTGCTGTTGCATTTCCAGTTTTGAGCAAGTTGTGGGTGAAAGATTACTCATTTCGTGCGCCGAATCCGCTCAGTGTTTCAGGATGAGCATAATGATTTTAACGCGTTTAACTTTTATATTAAAATAAATTCTGTGGGGGGCCGGTTGCGTTTGGCCTCCGCTCCCCTGGATTTGGGTGTTGCTGTTTTTCTCTTTTTGACTTCTGCTGAAAAATTCGCATGTCCTATCGTGATGGGATCAGACTTGACTCAGATTTTATCCTTGGTCGAATAGTTTGACACTTAACTCGTGTGGGCAAGGGCTACTTGTGGGAGGGATGCCAGCACGTGCAGACGCATATGCCTTAAAAGTGTCAGTACCTTCAAGAAAACAGGGATATCTGGATTTAGCTTAAGATATTCTTATTTTAAAATTTTATTTGAGATAACGTTTTGGTTTTGTTGCTCTCTTTGGTTGGCTCTCAATATGGCGGTCAATATGGTCGCCTTCCTTAATTCTAATTACGTTTGCTCTAGAGTCGCCAGGTATCTTTCGATACCGCCACAAGGTTCAAACCCGAATACTGATCAAAGACTCGATACACCAGTTAGTTCAAAGTCAATACTTATTTATTTACACACACAGTTAAATATACTCTTGCACGAAACTCTACAGACTAAACTATCACGACTGCTAAAGCCTATACTGAGCTTCGGGCGCCCACTCAGTCAGAGGAACAATAGGCGTTGTTCGGTTCTGAGGCTGCTGGGGTTGAACTGGTAAAGGGGAACAGCTAAGGCCGTCTGTCTGGTAGCGTGCGTTGACCTTGGACTTACTTGCTTCTGGTGCAGCTGGTGGACAGGTCTCTCCTTGGTGAGAGCCGGGTCCAAGAGAACGATTCTCTCTTGGTGGCTCCTTCTTATACCCAAATGGGCTTTGCGCTCTTTTGGGCGGGCCTTGAACTTGGCCCCAATCAATTGGGCCGTTTCTTGATCATTCATATTGATCTCATCCAATAAAAGGGTGGGTGCCCTGATGGCTGGGCGTGTCCTAGGTGGCCTTTGGCCTGCTTTGTTTTCGGTCTCCTCTGGTGCCGGGGTGTCTGCCTTAGTATCGGTTACTCAAATGTAACTCTTTTGTTCCCGGAGATGGGCCATTAGTATGCTAATGGGCCTACAGTTTTGGTCTTGTTTGGGAGCTGCGGCTCCAATATGCAGACAAACTCTGAACCTGCTTGTTTTCTCAGTATTGTCCATTTTCCCTGCAATCTTTGCAAAGTGTCCATTTTGTAATCGGGAAGTGGTCATCCCAGATGGCTACACTTCCTCCTTGTGATCCTCCACGCAAAGCGTGAAGGATCACATTACCGCGTCGTCTTCGCTCTCTGACCAAGCTGGGCACCCATAAGCACATCACGGGCTCTACACTGTCCTATCCTATGAATCAAAATTTTAACCTAAAATCATTTTACATACATACATCATTATGAAATTCTACAGGGCGCTATGACATTCAGGCATGCATTACAAAATAAAAAAACTGGAACCTCTAACTATCCTCAATAAACTATCCTCACTCAAACAATCAACAATAATCTACAACACATTAAACTGTACAAATAGCAACACAAGTTTCTCTGGCTTGGCAGTCAAGCACAGAGGTTTACATTTCTTTATTGAACGAACAAAAACGGATGCACTTTAATTCACTTAAAGGCGTTGGGGGGTAGCGTCCGCGCGCAACTGAAGGGATCCCGCTAAGATCCAGGTGAAAAGCATGAAGGTCGTCTTCATTTTTCCCTTTTTCTGTCTTCTTTTTCATCCTCTGGGGTTCCTGAGGTTCCGGAGTTCTATGGACACAAGCATAATATCTGTTATTATTTTGCTTAAGATCTCGTATGTCTGTCTGTCTGTCCTTTGTTGCCAATTATCCATTATAATTGGTCACCATCTGTGACTCCCTCATTTTAAAAACACCCGAATATTTGGACAAGACATCCGAGAAAAATACTGGCACAGTGCGAGCCGTCTCGCAGCATGTGCGATCTACCATCCTAGTGTTTGAGGATGTAAATAGCATACGGAAGCAACCTAAGGGTCGCCAGAAACAAACAAAAGAATTTCGAACTGAAAGTGCCAAAATGGGGTGCGTATGGGCCACGGCGGGTAAGGAATGGGTGGAATCCCCGGGTAGGACGGCGACCAGTGCCGTATGTGCTCTACCCGAGCGCAGCTGACCAGAGGGGGGTCCTCAGGCAGGGCGGGGACCAGTGCCGTTTCTCCACTGCCTGAGCGACCGGCAAGTATGGGTAAGAATGTGATTGACGTGGGGGCTACCTCTCGTGATTACGTTCAAATCAGGAGAGTAGTTATGAGAGGTGTCTGCCGACAAACTAGTTCCTCTGAACGGTTGTCTGTCGACAAACGTGTTCCATTAACAGCCATTGGGCGTTTTGGATGCTGTTGGGGGGGATGACCTACCGGGGGAAGGCCCTAGCGGTCAGGTCTCTGGCACGGAGTCTGGCTCTGGGGCTCAGAAGGGAAGGGGGGAGAATAGAAAAGCAATAGTTGTAGGAGAGTCAATGGTTAGGGGAATAGATAGGAGATTCTGTGGTCGCGAGCGAGACTCCCGGAAGGTATGTTGCCTCCCGGGTGCCAGGGCCAGGGATGTCTCGGATCGTGTCTTCAGGATCCTTAAGGGGGAGGGGGAGCAGCCAGAAGTCGTGGTGCACATTGGTACCAACGACATAGGTAGGAAAAGGGGTGTGGAGGTAATAAACAAGTTTAGGGAGTTAGGCTGGAAGTTGAAAGCCAGGACAGACAGAGTTGTCATCTCTGGTTTGTTGCCGGTGCCACGTGATAGCGAGGCTAGGAATAGGGAGAGAGTGCAGTTGAACACGTGGCTGCAGGAATGGTGTAGGAGGGAGGGCTTCAGGTATTTGGATAATTGGAGCGCATTCTGGGGAAGGTGGGACCTGTACAAGCAGGACGGGTTGCATCTGAACCAGAGGGGCACCAATATCCTGGGAGAGAGGTTTGCTAGTACTCTTCGGGAGGGTTTAAACTAATTTGGCAGGGGAATGGGAACCGGATTTGTAGTCCAGCAACTAAGGTAGCCGATATTCAGGACGCCAAAGCATGTAATGAGGCAGTGGGGAATGGAACACTGACAAAGGAGAGTATTTGCAGGCACGGAGATGGGTTGAAGTGTGTATACTTCAACGCAAGAAGCATCAGGAATAAGGTGGGTGAACTTAAGGCATGGATCGGTACTTGGGACTACGATGTGGTGGCCATCACGGAAACTTGGATAGAAGAGGGGCAGAAATGGTTGTTGGAGGTACCTGGTTATAGATGTTTCAATAAGATTAGGGAGGGTGGTAAAAGAGGTGGGGGGGTGGCATTATTAATTAGAGATAGTATAACAGCTGCAGAAAGGCAGTTCGAGGAGTATCACCCTATTGAGGTAGTATGGGTTGAAGTCAGAAATAGGAAAGGAGCAGTCACCTTGTTAGGAGTTTTCTATAGGCCCCCCAATAGTAACAGAGATGTCGAGGAACAGATTGGGAAACAGATTTTGGAAAGGTGCAGAAGTCATAGGGTAGTAGTCATGGGCGACTTTAACTTCCCAAATATTGAGTGGAAACTCTTTAGATCAAATAGTTTGGATGGGGTGGTGTTTGTGCAGTGTGTCCAGGCAGCTTTTCTAACACAGTATGTAGATTGTCCGACCAGAGGAGGGGCAATATTGGATTTAGTACTGGGTAATGAACCAGGGCAAGTGATAGATTTGTTAGTGGGGGAGCATTTTGGAGATAGTGACCACAATTCTGTGACTTTCACTTTAGTAATGGAGAGGGATAGGTACGTGCAACAGGGCAAGGTTTACAATTGGGGGAAGGGTAAATACGATGTTGTCAGACAAGAATTGAAGTGCATAAGTTGGGAACATAGGCTGGCAGGGAAGGACACAAGTGAAATGTGGAACTTGTTCAAGGAACAGGTGCTACGTGTCCTTGATATGTATGTCCCTGTCAGGCAGGGAAGAGATGGTCGAGTGAGGGAACCATGGTTGACAAGAGAGGTTGAATGTCTTGTTAAGAGGAAAAAGGTGACTTATGTAAGGCTGAGGAAACAAGGTTCCGACAGGGCATTGGAGGGATACAAGATAGCCAGGAGGGAACTGAAGAAAGGGATTAGGAGAGCTAAGAGAGGGCATGAACAATCTTTGGCGGGTAGGATCAAGAAAAACCCCAAGGCCTTTTACACATATGTGAGAAATATGAGAATGACTAGAGCGAGGGTAGGTCCGATCAAGGACAGTAGCGGGTGATTGTGTATTGAGTCTGAAGAGATAGGAGAGGTCTTGAATGAGTATTTTTCTTCTGTATTTACAAATGAGAGGGGCGATATTGTTGGAGAGGACAGTGTGAAACAGATTGGTAAGCTCGAGGAAATACTTGTCAGGAAGGAAGATGTGTTGGGCATTTTGAAAAACCTGAGGATAGACAAGTCCCCCGGGCCTGACGGGATATATCCAAGGATTCTATGGGAAGCAAGAGATGAAATTGCAGAGCCGTTGGCAATGATCTTTTCGTCCTCACTGTCGACAGGGGTGGTACCAGGGGATTGGAGAGTGGCGAATGTCGTGCCCCTGTTCAAAAAAGGAACTAGGGATAACCCTGGGAATTACAGGCCAGTTAGTCTTACTTCGGTGGTAGGCAAAGTAATGGAAAGGGTACTGAAGGATAGGATTTCTGAGCATCTGGAAAGACACTGCTTGATTAGGGATAGTCAGCACGGATTTGTGAGGGGTAGGTCTTGCCTTACAAATCTTATTGAATTCTTTGAGGAGGTGACCAAGCATGTGGATGAAGGTAAAGCAGTGGATGTAGTGTACATGGATTTTAGTAAGGCATTTGATAAAGTTCCCCATGGTAGGCTTATGCAGAAAGTAAGGAGGCATGGGATAGTGGGAAATTTGGCCAGTTGGATAACGAACTGGCTAACCGATAGAAGTCAGAGAGTGGTGGTGGATGGCAAATATTCAGCCTGGATCCCAGTTACCAGTGGTGTACCGCAGGGATCAGTTCTGGGTCCTCTGCTGTTGTGATTTTCATTAATGACTTGGATGAGGGAGTTGAAGGGTGGGTCAGTAAATTTGCAGACGATACGAAGATTAGTGGAGTTGTGGATAGTGAGGAGGGCTGTTGTCGGCTGCAAAGAGACATAGATAGGATGCAGAGCTGGGCTGAGAAGTGGCAGATGGAGTTTAACCCTGAAAAGTGTGAGGTTGTCCATTTTGGAAGGACAAATATGAATGCGGAATATAGGGTTAACGGTAGAGTTCTTGGCAATGTGGAGGAGCAGAGAGATCTTGGGGTCTATGTTCATACATCTTTGAAAGTTGCCACTCAAGTGGATAGAGCTGTGAAGAAGGCCTATGGTGTGCTCGCGTTCATTAACAGAGGGATTGAATTTAAGAGCCGTGAGGTGATGATGCAGCTGTAAAAAACTTTGGTAAGGCCACATTTGGAGTACTGTGTACAGTTCTGGTCGCCTCATTTTAGGAAGGATGTGGAAGCTCTGGAAAAGGTGCAAAGAAGATTTACCAGGATGTTGCCTGGAATGGAGAATAGGTCTTACGAGGAAAGGTTGAGGGTGCTAGGCCTTTTCTCATTAGAGCGGAGAAGGATGAGGGGCGACTTGATAGAGGTTTATAAGATGATCAGGGGAATAGATAGAGTAGACAGAGACTTTTTCCCCGGGTGGAACTCACCATTACAAGGGGACATAAATTTAAGGTGAAAGGTGGAAGATATAGGAGGGATATCAGAGGTAGGTTCTTTACCCAGAGAGTAGTGGGGGCATGGAATGCACTGCCTGTGGAAGTAGTTGAGTCGGAAACATTAGGGACCTTCAAGCAGCTATTGGATAGGTACATGGATGACGGTAAAATGATATAGTGTAGATTTATTTGTTCTTAAGGGCAGCACGGTAGCATTGTGGATAGCGCAATTGCTTCACAGCTCCATGGTCCCAGGTTCGATTCCGGCTTGGGTCATTGTCTGTGCGGAGTCTACACGTCCTCCCCGTGTCTGCGTGGGTTTCCTCCGGGTGCTCCGGTTTCCTCCCACAGTCCAAAGATGTGCGGGTTAGGTGAATTGGCCAATGATAAATTGCCCTTAATGTCCAAATTGCCCTTGGTGTTGGGTGGAGGTGTTGGGTTTGGGTGTGGTGCTCTTTCCGGGGGCCGGTGCGGACTCGGGGGGCCGGGTGGCCTCCTTCTGCACTGTAGATTCAATGATAATCTATGATTAATCTAGGACAAAGGTTCGGCACAACATCGTGGGCCGAAGGGCCTGTTCTGTGCTGTATTTTCTATGTTTAAAAGGGTAATGACGTGGGGCCATGAAAACTTTTAAATTCACTAACAACATTTAACATGTACATTAAACGAACAAACATACAACAAACATGGTGCAGATTCCATCAGAAAGGACACCGTATCTCTCCCATCGGTTCCTTTTTACCATAATGTAGACACCTCATTGCTCAGAAGTGAACAGGGTCGCAAAGGGATTCGTTTGGTGGGTGTCAGACTCTATGTCATCATCTTCTCCTGGCTGCCATACTCTTGACTGGAGTAGTTTGGTTAAAGCTGCTTGGGGCGAATTTGGGTCTTATCTCATCATTCCAGATGAGCCTGAACGAATTGTCTCAGTGCCAGAATTGTGTGTCGAGGTTGGAGCTACTAGGTTTTAATCCGTAATCGTCGGGCGGTGGGTCTGGATCAGGGGCTTTGATGTACGTGATTTCGAAGGGGTCACTGGAATCATGCTCGGATTCGCTGGGAGTGGGGCCTCGGGCAGGGGTGTAATCATAACGTGGGGTGCTGTGGCTGTCGTCATTGCTATCGCTATCACTGTCGCTGATGGTTGAAGGAAGGGAGAGGCGGAGTCGTGCCTCTGGGGTGGAGTTGAAGATGTGTCTGAGGACGGGCTGGACTGACTGGGGGAGGGTAGGAATAGGTCGTTCGTGGGCGGGGCGTGCTCATCTGCTGCTGCAAGCGAGATGTGGTGTGCATGGTTATTCTGCGAGCCGTAAGCTGGTTTCTGTGAAACCACGCAGACTTGCTGTTGGGATATATGATCTTGTATACCGAGGGGCTGACTTTGTCCGAAATGGAGTACGGTCCGGAAAATGTAGAGGAAAGGAATGAACTGGGGTTGTATAGGGAAAGCATCACTTGCTGCCCTACTACAAACTCGGTGGCGTGTACCATTTTATCAAAACAAACTTTGCTTTCTTTCCTCCTGGTCCCAAGTCTCACAGCTGCTGCAAGCTGGGCTGCCTTTATATTCTCCATTAGCTGCTGTACAGCATTTTCATTCATGAGGGCGGTGACTGCGGGGCTGGCCAAATCCAGTCCTAATAAATACTCTGTC
Organism: Scyliorhinus torazame; assembly: GCF_047496885.1. Classification (NCBI taxonomy): domain Eukaryota; kingdom Metazoa; phylum Chordata; class Chondrichthyes; order Carcharhiniformes; family Scyliorhinidae; genus Scyliorhinus; species Scyliorhinus torazame. Next base: position 135,464,292 of record NC_092712.1, read on the forward strand.
CCTTTAATGGGGCGTCCGGTCATGAGGGTGTGGGGAGTGTATTCTGTGGACGTGGATACCGTGTTCCTTATGAACATCAGTGCAAAGGGGAGAACTGAGTCCCAGGTGCTGTTCTGTTGCACCATTTTCCTGAGAGTGGCTTTTAGAGTTCTGTTCATCCTCTCTACAATGCCGCTTGACTGGGGGTGGTATGCTATGTGAAACTTCTGCCTAATTCCAAAAATTGTGAGGACGTTTTTCATTACTCGTCCTGTAAAATGGGAGCCTTGATCGGACTCTATACTGCGTGGGAGACCCCATCTTGTAAAGATGTGATGTGTTAGGAATTTAGCTGTTGTTTTGGCCGTATTCGTTCTGGATGGAAAGGCTTCCACCCATTTTGTTAAGGTGTCGATGACCACCAACACATACTTAAAACCATTTCTGTAGGGGTCCTATATAATCTGTCTGCAAATTCGTCCAGGAGCCATTAATGGGGCGGGTGTGACTAAGCTGAGCCTTTCTTGCATATCTGTCCGGATTGTTCTGGGCACAGATCAAGCAATTTTCAATGTAATGGGTTACATCGGCTTTTAAATCAGGCCATCAGCAGAGAGGTCTGAGGTGGGTTAGGGTGGGTTCAATGTCTTGTTGTCCATGATTGGCAAGGAACTGACAAATAATCTGGTTCCTGTCCTGGCTGGGAAATACATCAATGCTGTCTTTCAAAATCACACCGTCATGTGTGGTTATTGCGTTCTTAAACTTATCGTACAGGGCTGGGAAGGTTCCTTTTCAAACTTCCCTGAGCTTTTCATCTTCCTTTGGGCTTTTGCTAGATCCTGAATGTTGGGCTGTGAGACCTGAATCGCGTGTACTGGGGTGCTCTCGAGGGGGGAGGGGGGGGGGGGGGGGGTTCCAAAAGCAACCATGTCTGGAACCTGCCTTCGCTAGGGTGTCTGCTTTAACGTTACCCGGGGGGGGAAGAACGGTGATGACTGCGAACCTTAATGATACCATATTTCCTATCTTTAGCTGTCTCTAGGATATGCCGGAGTAATGGGGCTGAGGGTAGGGGCTTTCCGTCTGCAGAAACAAATCCTCTAGTTTCCCACAGGGGTAGGAATTCTGTTAAACTGTTACAGATATATAAACTGTCCGAATATATGTCCGCTGGGGTCGGAAACGAGTCGGGGTGATCGACAATGTAAGCTATGGCTGCCAGTTCTGCTGCCTGCGAGCCTAGATGTCCTGGCAACTTTAATGAAATCTCTTCAAGGGCGCGTCCCTGCACGTCCTCGACATAAATGCCACAACCGGTGATTCTCTTTCCATTCAAAACTGTGGAGGAGCCATCCACATAAATTTTCAGAGGTGCGCACGTGTCTGTGGGCTGGGGTCTCTGGGGTGTATTACCTACTTTCCTGGGAGCTGACTTAGGTATAAATGGGCCTGAATTATGGTTTGTGGTGATGATCTCACACTCGTGGGGTACCTGCATATCGCAAATTGTCGGCTAGGAAAGTGTGGGTCTTGGTTCTCTTAACTGTACTGTCCCGTCCTTGTAAAGACCATAAGACATAGGAGTGGAAGTAAGGCCATTCGGCCCATCGAGTCAAAGAACAAAGAACAAAGAAATGTACAGCACAGGAACAGGCCCTTCGGCCCTCCAAGCCCGTGCCGACCATACTGCCCGACTAAACTACAATCTTCTACACTTCCTGGGTCCGTATCCTTCTATTCCCATCCTATTCATATATTTGTCAAGATGCCCCTTAAATGTCCCTATCGTCCCTGCCTCCACTACCTCCTCCGGTAGTGAGTTCCAGGCACCCACTACCCTCTGCGTAAAAAACTTGCCTCGTACATCTACTCTAAACTTTGCCCCTCTCACCTTAAACCTATGCCCCCTAGTAATTGACCCCTCTACCCTGGGGAAAAGCCTCTGACTATCCACTCTGTCTATGCCCCTCATAATTTTGTATACCTCTATCAGGTCGCCCCTCAACCTCCTTCGTTCCAGTGAGAACAAACCGAGTTTATTCAATCGCTCCTCATAGCTTATGCCCTCCATACCAGGCAACATTCTGGTAAATCTCTTCTGCACCCTCTCTAAAGCCTCCACATCCTTCTGGTAGTGTGGCGACCAGAATTGAACACTATACTCCAAGTGTGGCCTAACTAAGGTTCTATACAGCTGCAACATGACTTGCCAATTCTTATACTCAATGCCCCGGCCAATGAAGGCAAGCATGCCGTATGCCTTCTTGACTACCTTCTCCACCTGTGTAGCCCCTTTCAGTGATCTGTGGACCTGTACTCCTAGATCTCTTTGACTTTCAATACTCTTGAGGGTTCTACCATTCACTGTATATTCCCTACCTGCATTAGCCCTTCCAAAATGCATTACCTCACATTTGTCCAGGTTAAACTCCATCTGCCATCTCTCCGCCCAAGTCTCCAGACAATCTAAATCCTGCTGTATCCTCAGACAGTCCTCATCGCTATCCGCAATTCCACCAACCTTTGTGTCGTCTGCAAACTTACTAATCAGACCAGTTACATTTTCCTCCAAATCATTTATATATACTACAAAGAGCAAAGGTCCCAGCACTGATCCCTGTGGAACACCACTGGTCACAGCCCTCCAATTAGAAAAGCATCCCTCCATTGCTACCCTCTGCCTTCTATGGCCTAGCCAGTTCTGTATCCACCTTGCCAGTTCACCCCTGATCCCGTGTGACTTCACCTTTTGTACTAGTCTACCATGAGGGACCTTGTCAAAGGCCTTACTGAAGTCCATATAGACAACATCTACTGCCCTACCTGCATCAATCATCTTAGTGACCTCCTCGAAAAACTCTATCAAGTTAGTGAGACACGACCTCCCCTTCACAAAACCGTGCTGCCTCTCACTAATACGTCCATTTGCTTCCAAATGGGAGTAGATCCTGTCTCGAAGAATTCTCTCCAGTAATTTCCCTACCACTGAAGTAAGGCTCACCGGCCTGTAGTTCCCGGGATTATCCCTGCCACCCTTCTTAAACAGAGGAACAACATTGGCTATTCTCCAGTCCTCCGGGACATCCCCTGAAGACAGCGAGGATCCAAAGATTTCTGTCAAGGCCTCAGCAATTTCCTCTCCAGCCTCCTTCAGTATTCTGGGGTAGATCCCATCCGGCCCTGGGGACTTATCTACCTTAATATTTTTTAAGACACCCAACACCTCGTCTTTTTGGATCACAATGTGACCCAGGCTATCTACACCCCCTTCTCCAGACTCAACATCTACCAATTCCTTCTCTTTGGTGAATACTGATGCAAAGTATTCATTTAGTACCTCGCCCATTTCCTCTGGCTCCACACATAGATTCCCTTGCCTATCCTTCAGTGGGCCAACCCTTTCCCTGGCTACCCTCTTGCTTTTTATGTAAGTGTAAAAAGCCTTGGGATTTTCCTTAACCCTATTTGCCAATGACTTTTCATGACCCCTTCTAGCCCTCCTGACTCCTTGCTTAAGTTCCTTCCTACTTTCCTTATATGCCACACAGGCTTCGTCTGTTCCCAGCCTTTTAGCCCTGACAAATGCCTCCTTTTTCTTTTTGACGAGGCCTACAATATCACTCGTCATCCAAGGTTCCCGAAAATTGCCGTATTTATCTTTCTTCCTCACAGGAACATGCCTGTCCTGTATTCCTTTCAACTGACACTTGAAAGCCTCCCACATGTCAGATGTTGATTTGCCCTCAAACATCCGCCCCCAATCTATGTTCTTCAGTTCCCGCCTAATATTGTTATAATTAGCCTTCCCCCAGTTTAGCACTTTCATCCTCGGACCACTCTTATCCTTGTCCACCAGTACTTTAAAACTTACTGAATTGTGGTCACTGTTACCGAAATGCTCCCCTACTGAAACATCTACCACCTGGCCGGGCTCATTCCCCAATACCAGGTCCAGTACCGCCCCTTCCCTAGTTGGACTGTTTACATATTGTTTTAAGAAGCCCTCCTGGATGCTCCTTACAAACTCTGCCCCGTCTAAGCCCCTGGCACTAGTCCACTCCACCATTCAATCATGGCTGATTTCAACCTCATTTACCCGCTCTCCATAGCCCTTAATTCCTCGAGAAATCAAGAATTAATCAACTTCTGTCTTAAAGACACTCAACGTCCCGGCCTCCACTGCCCTCTGTGGTAATGAATTCCACATACCCACCACTCTCTGGCTGAAGAAATTTCTCCTCATCTCTGTTCTAAAGTGACTCCCTTTTATTCTAAGGCTGTGCCCCCGGGTCCTAGTCTCCCCTGTTAATGGAAATAACTTCCCTACATCCACCCTATCTAAGCCATTCATTATCTTGTAAGTTTCTATTAGATCTCCCCTCAACCTCCTAAACTCCAATGAATATAATCCCAGGATCCTCAGACGTTCATCGTATGTTAGGCCTACCATTCCTGGGATCATCCGTGTGAATCTCCGCTGGACCCGCTCCAGTGCCAGTATGTCCTTCCTGAGGTGTGGGGCCCAAAATTGCTCACAGTATTCTAAATGGGGCCTAACTAATGCTTTATAAAGCTTCAGAAGTACATCCCTGCTTTTATATTCCAAGCCTCTTGAGATGAATGACAACATTGCATTTGCTTTCTTAATTACGGACTCAACCTGCAAGTTTACCTTTAGAGAATCCTGGACTAGGACTCCCAAGTCCCTTTGCACTTCAGCATTATGAATTTTGTCACCGTTTAGAAAATAGTCCACGCCTCTATTCTTTTTTCCAAAGTGCAAGACCTCGCACTTGCCCACGTTGAATTTCATCAGCCATTTCTTGGACCACTCTCCTAAACTGTCTAAATCTTTCTGAAGCCTCCCCACCTCCTCCATACTACCTGCCCCTCCACCTATCTTCGTATCATCGGCAAACTTAGCCAGAATGCCCTCAGTCCCGTTATCTAGATCGTTAATACATAAAGAGAACATCTGTGGTCCCAACACTGAACCCTGCAGGACACCACTCGTCACCGGTTGCCATTCCGAAAAAGAACCTTTTATCCCAACTCTCTGCCTTCTGCCTGACAGCCAATCGTCAATCCATGTTAGTACCTTGCCTCGAATACCATGGGCCCTTATTTTACTCAGCAGTCTCCCGTGAGGCACCTTATCAAAGGCCTTTTGGAAGTCAAGATAGATAACATCCATTGGCTCTCCTTGGTCTAACCTATTTGTTATCTCTTCAAAGAACTCTAACAGGTTTGTCAGGCACGACCTCCCCTTACTAAATCCATGCTGACTTGTCCTAATCCGACCCTGCATTTCCAAGAATTTAGAAATCTCATCCTTAACAATGGATTCTAGAATCTTGCCAACAACCGAGGTTAGGCTAATTGGCCTATAATTTTCCATCTTTTTCCTTGTTCCCTTCTTGAACAGGGGGGTTACAACAGCAATTTTCCAATCCTCTGGTACTTTCCCTGACTCCAGTGACTGTTGAAACATCATCACCAACGCCCACTATTTCTTCAGCTATCTCCTTTAGAACTCTAGGATGTAGCCCATCTGGGCCTGGAGATTTGTCCATTTTTAGACCTCTTAGTTTCTCTAGCACTTTCTCCTTTGTGATGGCTACCATATTCAACTCTGTCCCCTGACTCTCCGGAATTGTTGGGATATTACTCATGTCTTCTACTGTGAAGACTGACGCAAAGTACTTATTCAGTTCCTCGGCTATTTCCATGTCTCCCATTTCAAAATTACCAGCGTCATTTTGGAGCAGCCCAATGTCAACTTTTGCCTCCCGTTTGTTTTTAATGTATTTAAAGAAACTTTTACTATCATTCCTAATGTTACTGGCTAGCCTACCTTCAAATTTGATCCTCCCTTTCCTTGTCTCTCTCTTTGTTATCCTCTGTTTGTTTTTGTAGCCTTCCCAATCTTCTGACTTCCCACTACTCTTTGCCACATTATAGGCTTTCTCTTTTGCTTTGATGCATTCCCTAACTTCCTTTGTCAGCCATGGCTGCCTAATCCCCCCTCTGATAACCTTTCTTTTCTTTGGGATGAACCTCTGTACTGTGTCCTCAATTACACCCAGAAACTCCTGCCATTGCTGTTCTACTGTCTTTCCCACTAGGGTCTGCTCCCAGTCGATTTTCGTCAGTTCCTCCCTCATGCCCCTGTAGTTACCTTTATTTAACTGTAACACCTTTACATCTGATTCTACCTTCTTTCTTTCAAATTGGAGATTGAATTCGACCATATTATGATCACTGCCTCCTAAGTGCTCCCTTACTTTAAGATCTTTAATCAAGTCTGGCTCATTACATAACACTAAGTCCAGAATGGCCTGTTCCCTCGTGGGCTCCATCACAAGCTGTTCCAAAAAGTCCTCCTGTAAACATTCAATGAATTCCCTTTCCTTGGGTCCACTGGCAGTATTATTTACCCAGTCCACCTGCATATTAAAGTCCCCCATGATCACTGTGACCTTGTCTTTCTGACATGCACTTTCTATTTTGTGGTGCATCTTGTGCCCCTGGTCCTGACCACTGTTAGGAGGCCTGTACATAACTCCCATTATGGTTTTTTTGCCTTTGTGGTTCCTCAACTCTACCCACACAGACTCCACATCATCCGACCCCATGTCGTTTAGTGCTATTGATTTAATTTCATTCCTGATTAACAAGGCAACCCCGCCCCCTCTGCCCACCTCTCTGTCTTTTCGATAGGTTGTGAATCCCTGGATGTTTAAATGCCAGTCATGAACCCCCTGCAACCATGTCTCTGTGATGCCTACCACATCATACCTGCCAGTCACAATCTGGGCCACAAGCTCATCTACCTTGTTCCGTACACTGCGCGCATTTAAATATAGCACCTTTAATTCTCTATTGACCGTCCCTTTTTGTTTTCTTAGTGTGGTGGACCTTGGTTTACTGAGCCTTTCCATACACTGTGTCATATTTTGTGGGATGGGGACTATTGTAACCTCTCCTGAGTTCTGTCTTTTCGTGCTTTTTTGTATTCCTAAGCAGCTACGCTTCCCACTGATGACTTCACCTCTTGGTTCCCTGACTTTCCCTTCCCCCCCCAATCTTTAGTTTAAAGTCCTATTGACCACCCTATTTACTCTTTTCGCCAGAACACTGGTCCCAGCTCGGTTCAGGTGGAGACCATCCCAACGGTATAGGTCCCCCCTGTCCCAAAACTGATGCCAGTGTCCCATGAAAAGGAACCCCTCATTCCCACACCACTCTTTCAGCCACGTGTTAACTTCCCTTATTCTTGCCTCCCTATGCCAATTTGCACGTGGCTCAGGCAGTAATCCGGAGATTATGACCCTTGAGGACCTGTTTTTTAATTTGAATCCTAGCTCTTTATAATCTCTAAACAGGCCCTCTTTCCTAGACTTGCCTATGTTGTTGGTACCAACATGGACCACAACAACTGGATCCTCCCCCTCCCTCCAGTATCCTTTCAAGCCGGTCAGAGATGTCCCGCACCCTAGCACCGGGCAGTCAACATAACATGCGGGACTCTTTATCCTGCTCACAAAGGATACTATCTATCCCCCTGATAATAGAATCCCCTACAACTACAACTTGCCTATTTACTCCCTCCCCTTGAATGGCCTGCTGAACCATGGTGCCTTGGTCAGCTGACTCATCCTTCCTGCAACCCTGTTCGCCATCCACACAGGGAGCAAGTGCCTCATACCTGTTGGACAGAGTCAAGGGCTGAGGCTCCTGAGTTCCTGACTGCTGGTTCCCTTTACCTGCCTGACTTGCAGTCACACCCTGCTGTCCCTGGCCACTAGCAGGATTTAAACTACTTACTCTGACAGGTGTGACTGCCCCCTGAAACACAGTGTCCAGGTAAGTCTCCCCCTCCCGGATGTGCCTCAGTGTTTGAAGCTCAGACTCCAGCTCATAAACTCTGAGCCGGAGCTCTTCGAGCAGCCAACACTTACTGCAGATGTGGTCGCTGCAGCTCGCAATGGGATCTGCCAGCTCCCACATCAAGCAGCTCAAGCACATCACCTGACCAGCCATCACTAATTAATTAATTAGTTTAATTTAAGTTTATGGTGGGGGCAGCTTCAGCCAATCAGACACTACCCTGCACTTTTAACTGAAAAACAGCACAATTAGATTAACCACTTACCTTTCCTGGTTACCTTACTGCACCAAACTAGCAAATTCTCACTGTCTGTATCTCTCTCACTCCGGCTGTGTCTCCTTGACCTGCGCAATGCTAATATAATATAATAATGCTAATAATAATAATATAATATGGCACTTACCTCACACCAATGGGTCTTATTATTAGGTTAGAGGAGGAGGGCGGGTGGGAGACACTACACATGTAGTGTCTCGGGTTTCCTCTCCACCAGAATTTATTGGTTGGGGGGGGGGGGTCTTCCCAGAAGTCCGCAGGTCGGAAAAAAAAACCCCAGAAAATAAGTTTTTTTTTTAAAAGGAGAAACTTACCTCCCAGAAATCACTTGCGAACTGCTCCCGCTGAAATTGACTAGCCTGCTCCTGTGAAGGGTAAAAGAAGGGTCCAACGGGCTGCGCGGATTTGGCTGACTGTGCCATCTTTAAGTCGACTGTCTAATAATAGCTGTGTTGGGGTGTGTTCAGTGAGAATGGTGATGGGGTTGAGTCCTATAATGTAGGCGAAGTACTGTACTGCCCAAAAAACTGCGAGCAGGTGCCTTTCGCAGGCAGAAAATCCTTGCTCGACAGGATCTAACACGCATGAGGCATATGCCACGACACCTAGTCGGTCATGGCGTTCCTGGAGGAGCACGGCCGAAAGGGTTTGGTCGATGCTTGCTACTTCGATTGCATACGGGGAAAGTGGATCTGGGACCTGTAATGCGGGGGCTGTGTTGAGGGCTCTTTTAAAGCATCCATGGCATCCGTGTGCTGTGGAAGCCATTCCCAAGGTGCCTGTTTCTTGAGAAGGTCGGATAGGGGCGCTGCTTTTGTGGCGAAACCGTCGATATGGTTTCGGCAGTAGCCAACCAGTCCTAGAAATGACCAGAGGGCTGAGACATTATGGGGAAGGGGCAATTTGACAATCGAGTCAAGTCTCTTTTGCTCGATCTCGCGTTTACCATGCATGATTACTGTACCCAAGTAAATCACTTTTTCCTGCAAAATCTGGGCCTTCTTGGGGTTGACTTTACATCCAATCTGTTTTAGGAGTCCAAGGAGTTCGGCGAGAAGCAAAATGTGCTCTGCCTTTGTGTCTGGCTGTAGTAGCAAGTTATCTACATACTGGACCAGACAATTGGGTCGGGAAAATTTTGTTAATCCATTTGCCAGCTGTCAGTGGAAAATGGAGGGGGAGTTGTGGAAGGCACGTCCACGTGTATTGCTGTCCCTGGAATGTAAAGGCGAATTTGTATTGGCACATTTTATCCAATGGAATGGACCACGGTTCAATTCCCGTAACAGCCTCCCCGAACAGGCGCTGGAATGTGGCGACTAGGGGCTTTTCACAGTAACTTCATTTGAAGCCTACTTGTGACAATAAGCGATTTTCATTTTCATTTTTCATTTCAAAAGCCGTTGCTAATGTCCAAAACCGACATTTTCTTTGACTGTAGTCCCTGTTTGAGCATGGTCTCGGGACTCGTGGCTACGGTGGGGGCTGCTTACTAGGGTTACTTTGTTCAGTTCCCGGTAATCAATGGTCAGTCGCCATGATCCATTGGGTTTCCTGACAGGCCACATTGATGCGTTATTCGTGGAGGCTACTGATCGGACTACGGCTTGATCAAGCAGACTCTCTGTTACTTTGGAGATCTCTCCCTCTGCTTCTTGGGGAAAACCGTACTGCTTTTGGGGTCTGGGGTCGGGACCTGTAATGTTCACTAAGCCAGCTATCTTGCCACAGTCGTGCTTGTGCTGTGCAAATGCTGCTTTGTGTTGCTGTAGGACTTCCCTAATCTGTTTGTCCTGACTAATGACTCGGGGGTCGAACCAGAAGTCTTCTACTGCGCTGATTCTGTTTGCATACTCTCCAACTGTGAGTGTGGCGGGGGCTCGTGCTGCCTTTGCCATTCTCCATACACATTTATTTACCGGATCAAATGAGAGGTTGTGGGAGCTCATAAAGTCGATTCCCTAGAATGTGTTCAGCTGCCTGGGGTAGATCGACCAAAACTACGGGGTGCTGAGTTGTAATGTTCCCTATTTGTATCGCTACAGGGGCTGTGATGTGTCCTTGTTGTAAATGACCTGAGAAGCCACTGAGTGTGATGGTGTCTGTTGTGGCCCACGTGTCTCGTTGAAACATCGTGGAGGAATTGAGCGTGGTGCGGGACCCTCCTGTGTCCCAAAGAAATTCTACGGGGTGTCCCCGGACTTTGCCTGCTACTACCGGTCTACCGGACTTGACCCAAAGGGTGTCGCAGACCCAAGTTGGGGAGCCCGAACACCGTCAGTCGGTGCCGTTCATGTCTGCGTTCTCTGAACGGGCGCTGACACTATGGATTGGCTTTGCCCTATTCTTATTTAGGATGCCTGTCTGTTGGTTTCTCTACTACCTTTGGGGCATGTTGCACTCGTGCATAGTGTCCTAATTGTCCACAATTGTAGCATTCCTGGGATTTAGGCTGCGGTGGGCTGTTCCTGCCCTCATTTACCCATGCGGGGTTCTGGTGTGTCCTAACTGGATTCATGTCTGCCTGCTCTTCCTCTGGTTTTGCAAATGCGGTTTTGCCTTGGACGGATTAACATAGAAAATACAGCACAGAACAGGCCCTTCGGCCCACGATGTTGTGCCGAACCTTTGTCCTAGATTAATCATAGATTATCATTGAATTTACAGTGCAGAAGGAGGCCATTCGGCCCTTTGAGTCTGCACCAGCTCTTGGAAAGAGCACCCTACCCAAACTCAACACCTCCGCCCAACACCAAGGGCAATTTGGACATTAAGGGCAATTTATCATTGGCCAATTCACCTAACCCGCACATCTTTGGACTGTGGGAGGAAACCGGAGCACCCGGAGGAAACCCACGCAGACACGGGGAGGACGTGCAGACTCCGCACAGACAATGACCCAAGCCGGAATCGAACCTGGGACCATGGATCTGTGAAACAATTGTGCTATCCACAATGCTACCGTGCTGCCCTTAAGAACAAATAAATCTACACTATATTCCGTAATCCATGTACCTATCCAACAGCTGCTTGAAGGTCCCTAATGTTTCCGACTCAACTACTTCCACATGCAGTGCATTCCATGCCCCCACTACTCTCTGGGTAAAGAACCTACCTCTGATATCCCTCCTATATCTTCCACCTTTCACCTTAAATTTATGTCCCCTTGTAATGGTGTGTTCCACCTGGGCAAAAAGTCTCTGACTGTCTACTCTATCTATTCCCCTGATCATCTTATAAACCTCTATCAAGTCGCCCCTCATCCTTCTCCGCTCTAATGAGAAAAGGCCTAGCACCCTCAACCTTTCCTCAGAAGACCTACTCTCCATTCCAGGCAACATCCTGGTAAATCTTCTTTGCACCTTTTCCAGAGCTTCCACATCCTTCCTAAAATGAGGCGACCAGAACTGTACACAGTACTCCAAATGTGGCCTTACCAAAGTTTTTTACAGCTGCATCATCACCTCACGGCTCTTAAATTCAATCCCTCTGTTAATGAACGCGAGCACACCATAGGCCTTCTTCACAGCTCTATCCACTTGAGTGGCAACTTTCAAAGATGTATGAACATAGACCCCAAGGTCTCTCTGCTCCTCCACAATGCCAAGAACTCTACCGTTAACCCTGTATTCCGCATTCATATTTGTCCTTCCAAAATGGACAACCTCACACTTTTCAGGGTTAAACTCCATCTGCCACTTCTCAGCCCAGCTCTGCATCCTATCTATGTCTCTTTGCAGCCGACAACAGCCCTCCTTACTATCCACAACTCCACCAATCTTCGTATCGTCTGCAAATTTACTGACCCACCCTTCAACTCCCTCATCCAAGTCATTAATGAAAATCACAAACAGCAGAGGACCCAGAACTGATCCCTGCGGTACACCACTGGTAACTGGGATCCAGGCTGAATATTTGCCATCCACCACCACTCTCTGACTTCTATCGGTTAGCCAGTTCGTTATCCAACTGGCCAAATTTCCCACTATCCCATGCCTCCTTACTTTGTGCAGAAGCCTACCATGGGGAACTTTATCAAATGCCTTACTAAAATCCATGTACACTACATCCACTGCTTTACCTTCATCCACATGCTTGGTCACCTCCTCAAAGAATTCAATAAGATTTGTAAGGCAAGACCTACCCCTCACAAATCCGTGCTGACTATCCCTAATCAAGCAGTGTCTTTCCAGATGCTCCCAAATCCTATCCTTCAGTACCCTTTCCATTACTTTGCCTACCACCGAAGTAAGACTAACTGGCCTGTAATTCCCAGGGTTATCCCTAGTTCCTTTTTTGAACAGGGGCACGACATTCGCCACTCTCCAATCCCCTGGTACCACCCCTGTTGACAGTGAGGACGAAAAGATAATTGCCAACGGCTCTGCAATTTCATCTCTTGCTTCCCATAGAATCCTTGGATATATCCCGTCAGGCCCGGGGGACTTGTCTATCCTCAAGTTTTTCAAAATGCCCAACACATCTTCCTTCCTAACAAGTATTTCCTCGAGCTTACCAATCTGTTTCACACTGTCCTCTCCAACAATATCGCCCCTCTCATTTGTAAATACAGAAGAAAAGTACTCATTCAAGACCTCTCCTATCTCTTCAGACTCAATACACAATCTCCCGCTACTATCCTTGATCGGACCTACCCTCGCTCTAGTCATTCTCATATTTCTCACATGTGTAAAAGGCCTTGGGGTTTTCCTTGATCCTACCCGCCAAAGATTGTTCATGCCCTCTCTTAGCTCTCCTAATCCCTTTCTTCAGTTCCCTCCTGGCTATCTTGTATCCCTCCAATGCCCTGTCTGAACCTTGTTTCTTCAGCCTTACATAAGTCACCTTTTTTCTCTTAACAAGACATTCAACCTCTCTTGTCAACCATGGTTCCCTCACTCGACCATCTCTTCCCTGCCTGACAGGGACATACATATCAAGGACACGTAGCACCTGTTCCTTGAACAAGTTCCACATTTCACTTGTGTACTTCCCTGCCAGCCTATGTTCCCAACTTATGCACTTCAATTCTTGTCTGACAACATCGTATTTACCCTTCCCCCAATTGTAAACCTTGCCCTGTTGCACGTACCTATCCCTCTCCATTACTAAAGTGAAAGTCACAGAATTGTGGTCACTATCTCCAAAATGCTCCCCCACTAACAAATCTATCACTTGCCCTGGTTCATTACCCAGTACTAAATCCAATATTGCCCCTCTTCTGGTCGGACAATCGACATACTGTGTTAGAAAAGCTTCCTGGACACACTGCACAAACACCACCCCATCCAAACTATTTGATCTAAAGAGTTTCCACTCAATATTTGGGAAGTTAAAGTCGCCCATGACTACTACCCTATGACTTCTGCACCTTTCCAAAATCTGTTTCCCAATCTGTTCCTCCACATCTCTGCTACTATTGGGGGGCCTATAGAAAACTCCTAACAAGGTGACTGCTCCTTTCTTATTTCTGACTTCAACCCATACTACCTCAATAGGGTGATACTCCGCGAACTGCCTTTCTGCAGCTGTTATACTATCTCTAATTAATAATGCCACCCCCCACCTCTTTTACCACCCTCCCTAATCTTATTGAAACATCTATAACCAGGGACCTCCAACAACCATTTCTGCCCCTCTTCGATCCAAGTTTCCGTGATGGCCACCACATCGTAGTCCCAAGTACCGATCCATGCCTTAAGTTCACCCACCTTATTCCTGATGCTTCTTGCGTTGAAGTATACACACTTCAACCCATCTCCGTGCCTGCAAATACTCTCCTTTGTCAGTGTTCCCTTCCCCACTGCCTCATTACATGCTTTGGCATCCTGAATATCGGCTACCTTAGTTGCTGGACGACAAATCCGGTTCCCATTCCCCTGCCAAATTAGTTTAAACCCTCCCGAAGAGTACTAGCAAACCTCCCTCCCAGGATATTGGTGCCCCTCTGGTTCAGATGCAACCCGTCCTGCTTGTACAGGTCCCACCTTCCCCAGAATGCGCTCCAATTATCCAAATACCTGAAGCCCTCCCTCCTACACCATTCCTGCAGCCACGTGTTCAACTGCACTCTCTCCCTATTCCTAGCCTCGCTATCACGTGGCACCGGCAACAAACCAGAGATGACAACTCTGTCTGTCCTGGCTTTCAACTTCCAGCCTAACTCCCTAAACTTGTTTATTACCTCCACACCCCTTTTCCTACCTATGTCGTTGGTACCAATGTGCACCACGACTTCTGGCTGCTCCCCCTCCCCCTTAAGGATCCTGAAGACACGATCCGAGACATCCCTGGCCCTGGCACCCGGGAGGCAACATACCTTCCGGGAGTCTCGCTCGCGACCACAGAATCTCCTATCTATTCCCCTAACCATTGAATCTCCTACAACTATTGCTTTTCTATTCTCCCCCCTTCCCTTCTGAGCCCCAGAGCCAGACTCAGTGCCAGAGACCTGGCCGCTAGGGCCTTCCCCCGGTAGGTCACCCCCCCCCAACAGCATCCAAAACGGTATACTTGTTTTGAAGGGGAACGGCCGCGAGGGATCCCTGCACTGTCTGCCTGTTTGTTTTTTTCCCCCTGACTGTAACCCAGCTATTCTTGTCCTGTACCTTGGGTGTGGTTACCTCCCTGTAACTCTTCTCAATCACCCCCTCTGCCTCCCGGATGATCCGAAGTTCATCCAGCTTCAGCTCCAGTTCCCTAACACGGTCTTTGAGGAGCTGAAGTTGGGTGCACTTCCCGCAGGTACAGTCAGTGGGGACACCGGTGGTATCCCTCACCACCCACATCCTACAGGAGGAGCATGTAACTGGCCTAGCCTCCATCCCCTCTTACCTACAGAATATAGCTGCTGTGTGGACTAACTAGATCTCCGCCCTCCGACTCTGCTCCCAGTCAGCTACACTTCCTGTAAACTCCTGGCTCTCTTCGCACTCTTTGCGGAAATGTCGGAAACAAAATGAAAGGAGCACCTTACTCCCTCCTCACCTAACTCCCTCGGTCACCAAACTCTCACTATCGCACTCAAAAAGCACCAAATTTAGCACTCCCTCGGTCACCAAACTCTCACTATCGCACTCAAAAAGCACCAAATTCAGCACTCCCTCGGTCACCAAACTCTCACTATCGCACTCAAAAAGCACCAAATTCAGCACTCAGTGCTGATTGTTCCCAAGCACGGGACAATCTTTTCAAAACCCATTTCTCGTTGTGGGCCTCGTCTGAGGGGTTGTAATTTGCGCAAGCTCTCTGTACTGCCTCTGTCGCATGAGAGATTAGGATTTGAGTCCATTTGGCCATATTATCCGCGGACAAATGGGCGCGGGCTAACTCTCCAAATACTGCTGTGAAATGTATCCACAAGCGTCCAGCAAACGCTGTGGGTGCTCCGTTTTCTTTTGCCTACACATGTTTAGGCCTTCTACGGGGTTTCCTCTGTTATAGCTGATCGCATCCAGGATCGCTGTGCATTTCTTGGAGTGTGCCTCCTCCTACATTCTGTGGGTCGGGAAGGGCTGTCACGACTGAAGGGTCGAAGCTTAAAACTGAGCTTCATTTGCTCCTTTTCGTCCAGGCCGTACATGATAGCCTGCTGTTTAACTCTAGCGAAAAACTGGTGGGGGTCTGATGTGGGAAGGAACAGTGTAATTTTCCCACACGCGTCCCGTAATTGGGTCACGGTTAATGGGGTTGTATATAGGAAATCTGCGGTTCCTTCTGCTGTGGCCCTGCGGTGTGTGGTTACAGGGTTCATGGGGTGTGTTCTGCCTGTTCAGTCGGGGGTTGGGGTGCTTTCCTCTTTTGTGCTTTTTCTTGCGTACATGTCCCATGTACGTATCTGTGGGCAGTTTTGTTTAACTCCTGCCAATCGGGGCCGTTTTCCTGGTCTAACTGGGGTCCAAACGTACTTGAAACCCATTCTGGACAGAAGGCAGAGATTGCAATTCTGCAATTTGCTCCCGGCACTTTGCGTGATCTACGGAGCTCTGCTTTGTTCCATTGTGGAACAGTGGAGCGCTCGTAGGGCTGCTTTTAAATCATTGCACTGTTTCTGCAATTGCTCTACCTGTTGCTCGGTTTCTTGTCTTACCAAGACCGCGCGTTGCATGTCCTGGTAGGCCTTATCGTACTGGGTCTGAAAACTACTCAAATGGGTGAGACAAGACTGGTGTGCCCTCTTGGCATCATCCACCTCTCTGTCCCTCGCTGCTAACTGTTCTCTTAAATCCTTATTCTCCTCAAATTTGCTCACATCTCCCTCACTATTTCTGTCTCTCTCCTCAATCTCTCTACGGAGCGTCCTAACACCCTCCTCTGTGCCTCGCAATTGTGCCAAGCAGGACACGATTGCCATCGGCTTGCGAGCTTTCCCCAAGCACTTCTTATGAATCTCTGACAGGTTCTCCCACCAAATATGTCCTATACTCTCGGGACCTGTTTCGTCATTGGCGCAGAATTCACTCCAAAGGGGCCATCCTTTCCCTTTGAGATATTTTCTGATCGCTTCTTCCCATACGGGACACTGTCCTACTCTACTGGTCGCTGCGACCTCGTATTCCTGGGGGTTCATAAGGCGTTCCATTGCCTTCATTGCCATTTTCTCGCTATCTCTGGGTTCTCTACTGAATTTGGAACAGGGGGTGATAAAGTGGTGATGCAAACACGGGTACAGCTTACGCTAGTTTCCGGTCTACAAAACTCCCGACAGTTTTACGCAACAAAATCTCTCAGGTTTACCTTATATCCCTGTTAGTATGCATGCATTAACACACTTCCGAATCTCGGAGGTTTTATCAGTATCGTTCTCACACTTGTGGTTTTTCTGTTTCCAATTGGATTCTAATTCAAATTTGGGTACTCTCGGAGTGACTAGGCCACTTCTAGGTCGAGTCCCGTCAGAGGTCGCCAGTAAATGTTGCTCTCTTTGGTTGTCTCGGAACATGGCGGTCAATATGGTCGCCTTCCTTAATTCTAATTACGTTTGCTCTAGAGTCGTCAGGTATCTTTCAATACCGCCACAAAGTTCAAACCCGAATATTGATCAAAGACTTGATACACCAGTTAGTTAGTTCAAAGTCAATATTTATTTATTTACACACACAGTAAATATACTCATGCACGAAACTCTACAGACTAAACTATCATGACTGCTAAAGCCTATACTTAGCTTCGGGCACCCACTCAGTCAGAGGAACGATGGCCGTTGTTCAGTTCTGAGGCTGCTGTGGGCGAACTGGTAAAGGGGAACAGCTAAGGTCATCTGTCTGGTAGCGTGCGTTGACCTCGGACTTACTTGCTTCTGGTGCAGCTGGTGGACAGGTCTCTCCTTGGTGAGAGCCGGGTCCAAGAGAACGATTCTCTCTTGGGGGCTCCTTCTTATACCCAAAGGGCTTCGCATCTTTTGGGCGGGCCTTGAACTTGGCCCCAATCAATTGGGCATTCATATTGATCATTCATATTGATTTCATCCAATAAAGTGGTGGGTGCCCTGGTGGCTGGGCATGTCCAAGGTGGCCTTTGGCCTGCTTTGTTTTTGGTCTCCTCTGGCGGGGTGTCTGCCTTAGTATCGGTTACTCAATTGTTACTCTTTTGTTCTCGGAGATGGGCCATTAGTATGCTAATGGGCTTACAGTTTTGGTCTTGTTTGGGAGCTGCGGCTCCAATATGCAGCCAAACTCTGAACCTGCTTGTTTTCTCAGTATTGTCCATTTTCCCTGCAATCTTTGCAAAGTGTCCATTTTGTAATCGGGAAGTGGCCATCCCAGATGGCTACAGTTTGGGAAAATGTTGGTACTAGCCCCTATTTATGGAAACCACCGATTCTCCATGGCAAGACTAGATATAACATTTAAACAGTGAAATTGAGACAAGTAAAAGACTTATTCTTAGAAGGTAGATTTACGAATTGAAGAATTGAGGGAGAAACACAAAATGCAGGAGGAAAAGTTTAGATATCTTCAATTACGAAATTTGGTGAAAAAGAAGTTGTCCTCTTTCCCTCGACTACCAAATAACAACCTTCCTGATAAATTGCTCTTGCCAGATGATTTGGAAGATCCGAAAATTACCAACATTTAAAGATGGCTGATGGACACAAAGAAAACACTGATTGAAGAAATAAAACAAGAGTTGGATATGGAATTGGAATGGGGACTATAGAGTGAAATTATGCGCAGGGTTAATACCACACCTTCAGTGGCTAGAATGAGCTTAATACAGTTCAAGATAGTACATAGGGCCCATATGACACAGGAAAGAATGCGCAGATTCTTCACAGAGGTAGAAGATCCAGCTAACCATGTCCACGTATTCTTATCATGGTCACGATTAGTGGGGTTTTGGAGCATGGTATTTGAAACATTATCAAAAATTGGGAGATGGAAATATTACCGGGTCCTCTTAGAGGCAAATTTTGGAGTCTTGGAAATAGAACTTGGACTAATGGCAGGGAAAAGAGACGATGTAGTGGCCTTTGCCACATTGATTGCCCAGAGGCGAATTCTATTAGAATGGAAGTCAGAAGATCCACCAAAAATATTGACACGGTTCGGGGATCTTATGAAATTCTTTAAACTTGAAAAAATTAAGTTTGCACTTCATCGCTCAGATGGGGAATTCTGGACGAGATGGAAGCTATTCTTGTCCCTATTTACAAATCTATTTGTTGGCAGCGGGTAAAGGGAGGGGATGGGGAGACGGGAAAGGTTTAATGGAAATAAGGGGGGGAAAATCTCAAATTAGGAAAATTTATTTTGTTTTTGATTGATTGTTTGTATGTTATGTATATCCTTATTTGAATAAAAATATATTTTTAAAAATGATTATATCAAATAGCAGAGCAGACTCAAGGGCTAAATGGCCTACTCCGGAGTCTGATGTGCCTATGGATTTTATTGGTTCTTCATTCTTTGCTGGGGAAACTGGATTCCTATAATCTGTGAAAGCTTCCAACTAAAATGCAGATATGAAGATAACTTCCTATAAGCACCATTTTTTTCCTGTGTTCTCCTGTGAAGCACCATAGGATATTTTATTACATTAAAGGTGCTATATACAGAAAATAAGTTGATGTATGTGTAGCACGTTTCCAAGATGATTCCCAAGATTTTAATAAAAAGTACAATTTTGTGCATGAGCATATGTCATATGAGAGCATCATTGGACTTAGCGGTGATGGCCTGTCCTCAGCCTAGCATTCATTGTTGTTATTTACACATGAAGAACAGCTGGAGGTCCATGTTGTGCTGTACTCTGAATTGCTCAAAGTCAAAAAGACAAGCAAACAAATTAGAGGTTGAGTTTTAATAGCTTAGGGACAGTTTATGACCCGAGCCTCTGAACAATAACAATCGTTTAATAATTACTCAAAAGTTCAAGAGGAAGATCGTTTCATTCATCTTAGATAATTCAACCAGAAGCCCCTGCTGAGTCTTCCCCCCCTCACCAACCCATTGTTGTAAATTATTGTTTCTTCCAAGCATCTAGGGCTTGTACCTCCAGCAGCAATCTATCTGGAACTTTATTCTAAGCATTAATTACTTTCTGGGTGACAAACAGCTTCTTGTTTTCCATTTTAAAAGTTTTTTTTTGTTTGGAACTCTGTTCTGCATAGTCCATGATTCATGTCAATATTTTGAAGGTAATATTTAGTTCTGTTGTTGTAATAGTAAGATAATTAAAATGCTGGGTTTTAGGGATTTCCAGAAAACAAAGAAATGGCAGTTTAAAAGCTTTACCCATGTTTGTTTAATAAAGTCAGAATAGAAGATATGGAGCTATGAAACAGACGGTGGCCTTGCTTAGTCACCTTGGATGATTGCACATTCTCTATGCATGGGTTTCCTCCGGGGGCTCCGGTTTCCTCTCAAAAGTCCAAAGATGTGCAAGTTAGTAGATTGGCCATGCTAAATTGCCCCTTATTGTTCAGAGGTTAGGTGGGGTTGTAGGGAAATGGTGAGCAAGGGCAGCACGGTAGCACAATGGTTAGCAATGTTTCTTCACAGCTCCAGAGTCCCAGATTCGATTCCCAGCTTGGGTCACTGTGCAGAGTTTGTACGTTCTCCCTGTGTTTTCGTGGGTTTCCTCCAGGTGCTCCAGTTTCCTCTCAAAAGTCCAAAGATGTGCAGGTAAGGTAGATTGGTCACGCTAAATTGCCCCTTATTGATCAAAGGTTAGGTGGGGTTGCAGCAATAGGATGAGTAAGGGCGGCACAGTAGCACAGTGGTTAGCCCTGTTGCTTCACAGCTCCAGGATCCCAGGTTTGATTCCCAGCTTAGGTCACTGTGCGGAGTCTGCACGTTCTCCCCGTGTCTTCATGGGTTTCCTCCAGGTGCTCCGGTTTCCTCCCACAATCCAAAGATGTGCAGGTTAGGTGCATTGGCCTTGTTAAATTGCCCTTAGTGTCCAAAAAGTTTAGGTGGGGTTACGGGAATAGGGTGGAGCCGCTGGGCCGAATGGCCTCCTTCTGCACTGTGATAAGTGGATCTGGGTGGGTACTCTTTCGAGCCAACCTGATGGGCTGAGTGGTTTCCTTCTGCACAGTAGGGATCCTATGATATTAAATACATTGTAAATTAGGGATAATTGACTTACAAGGGAAGATAGCCAAGAACAGACTACATCGCGATGGAAATAGATGGAGCTTAGAAAGACTTTCTGGTTTCAATTTAACTGGGTGTTTTCCTAGAGACGGTTGTTGTTGCAGTTTCGACCTTGTGTGGTTTGCGGCTCACTGAGAGGAGTTATTTGAAAATAAACAGACAGACTGTAAGCAGAGTAAAATACTAACTTCATCATTCAGCAAGTGGAAGGTAGTGGAAAATATTAAGTAACCAGTAGATTAGCTTGGAAATATTTGAAAAACAACTAGGACAATTGACAGAGGCCTCCACAGTCAAGAGAGGGTAAATGTTAAAACAATCTCTTGAGAATAGCTGGAGCTAAGGAAAATTCACCAGAGGACAGTGGTATACTTGTGGGTGGCCCCTACAGAAATAAAAACCTTTAAAATTGATGTGTTTTATAAGGGACGCTTGGAGGAAGTGGGAAGTAAATGAGTACATAATATATATTTAAACAATATTGTTAAGCTAATATTGTTTGTTTTGTGAAAGATTTTAATTTTTTCCAATAAAGTTTGTTTTGTTTTTTAAAAAGTGAAATCTTGTGATGTAGTTCTATTGAGGAAAACAAAGTATTCTGATTTTTAAATGTTAATGGCCCCTAACGAGATGTAACACCCTTTATACTATTCCTAAAATTTCACCTGAAGTAGCCCTCTGGATTGACTTTTTTCATATGTCCTCTTTTACATAAGATCATCTATGAGGTGCATATCCTCATTTCCATGTGGAAAGCTGACAGAAGAGGAACTTGTAATAACCCTCATGGGACCCACGGGGATGATGCAATTGATCTCCCTGTGGGGCTCGTGGAATATGAGCTCTCCCACTGATGGGACGGGATTATCTTCACGAAAAATGCCAAGTAAAGGTTGATACATAGATACATAGAAGATAGGAGCAGGAAGAGGCCTTTTGGCCCTTCGAATCTGCTCCGTCATTCATCGTGATCATGGCTGATCATCCAACTCAGTAGCCTAATCCTGCTTTCTCCCCATATCCTTTGATCACATTCTCCCCAAGTGCTATATCTAGTCGCCTCTTGAATATATTCAATGTTTTAGCATCAACTACTTCCTATGGTAATAAATTCCACAGGCTCACCACTCTTTGGGTGAAGAAATACCTTTCATCTCTGTCCGAAATGGTTTACCCTGAATCCTCAGACTGTGACCCCTGATTCTGGACACACCCAACATTGGTAATAGCATGCCTACATCTACCCTGTCTAGTCCTGTTCAAATTTTATAAGTCTCTATGAGATTTCCCCCTCATTCTTCTGAACTCCAGTGAGAACAGTTCTAACCTAGTCAATTTCTTCTCATATGACAGTCCCGCCATCCCTGGAATCAGTCTGATAAACCTTCGCTGCACTCCCTTGAGAGCAAGAACATCCTTCCTCAGAGAAGAAGACCAAAACTGCACACAATACTTGAGGTGTGGCCTCACCAAGGCCCTGTATAATTGCAGCAACACATCCCTGCTTCTGTACTCAAAACCTCTCGCAATGAAGGCCAACATACCATTAGCCTTCTTTACTGCCTGGTGTACCTGCATGCTTACCTTCAGCAAATGGTGCACAAGGACACCCAGGTCCCGCTGTACACTCCCCTCTCCCAATTTACAACCATTCAGGTAGTAATCTGTCTTCCTGTTTTTGCTTCCAAAGTGAATAACCTCACACTTATCCAAATTATATTGCATGTGCCATTGATTTGCCCACTTACCCAACCTGTCCAGATCATGCTGTAGGATCCCTGCATCCTCGTCACAGTTCACCCTCCCACTCAACTTGGTATCATCTGCAAACTTTGAGATATTACATTTTGTTCCCTCATCCAAATCATTAATATATATTGTGAATAGCTGGGCTCTCAGCACCTATCCCTGTGCCTGCCAATTTGAAAAAGACCCATTAATTCCTACTCTTTGTTTCCTCTTTGCCAACCAGTTTTCTATCCCCCTTAATACATTTCCCCCAATCCCATGCACTTTAATTTTGCACAATAATCTCTTATGCGGGACTTTGTCAAACGCCTTCTGAAAGTCCAAATATACCACATCGACTGGCTGCCCCTTGTCAACTGTACTGATTACATCTTCAAAGAATTCCAACAGATTTGGCAAGCATGATTTCCCCTTAATAAATCCATGCTGACTCTGACTGATCCTGCCACTCCTTTCCAAATGTTCCGCTATAAAGCCCTTGATAATGGAGTCAAGAATTTTTCCCACTACCGATGTTAGGTTTACTGGTCTATGCGGTGACTTCCGGGTGCGGCTATGCAGAGCTAGGTCGCATATTCGGTAGCTCCCGCTTGGAACGGACTTATGGGCTCTTTTACAGGGCCCCCACGGCATTTGTTTGACATTTCCCGGTGTGGCAAGAGGACTGCAACACTCCCCTGACTGTGTCCCCCAGGAGTGTTGTGTCATTTGGCTGCCAGGTCCGGCAGAAGCAGTGGAAGATTTGGCTGCAACAGGATAAACAGGGCCCCTTCCAGCATGCAAGCGGGGGAAGGGCAAGCTTAAAGCTGCAAACTGACTTGAGGACCTTTATCAAAAGTGAATTCTAACAGCAGAGGGAACAACTGAAAAGATCTCACCAGGGCCACTGAAGAAGCGGGGACGAGGCTTCCGGTGGCGGCCATGGAGGAGTAGGTCACGCATTCGGCAGTTCCCGTCTGGAACGGACACTTAGACCTTTTTCAGGAGTTCCCACGGACATTTTGGGGCAGATTGGTGAAGCGAACACTGCCAAAAGGATTCCCTCTCAAGACTTTTGGGCTCTTTTCAGGGCCCCCAAGGGCACCTTTTCGACGTTTCCCGGTGTGGGAAGGAGTTAATAATAGTTCCCCGTCAGTATATGGCTTTAACTAGGAGCGGGGTGACAAAAAAGGTGGTGGTGGACCAGAAGAAGGGAGGGAAGAAGGACAAAATGGCGGCGGGCGGAGACCAGGCAGCGTGGAGGCAGTGGGCGGAGGAGCAACAGGAGGGTATCCAGTGCTGTCTCAGAGAGATTAAAAAGGACCTGCTAGAGCCGATGAAGGCTTCTATTGATAAGCTGCTGGAGACACAGACGGCCCAGGGGGTGGCGATCCGAGAGGCTCAACAAAAGATCTCTGACAATGAGGACGAGATCTTAGCCCTGGCGGTAAAGGTGGAGGCGCACGAGGCGCTCCACAAGAAATGGCAGGAGCGGTTCGAGGAGCTGGCAGGAGCGGTTCGAGGAGATGGAGAATCGGTCGAGGCGGAAGAATCTGCGGATTCTGGGCCTCCCGGAGGGGCTGGAGGGGCCGGACGTGGGGGCCTATGTGGTCACCATGTTAAACTCGCTGATGGGAGCGGGGTCCTTCCAGGGGCCCCTGGAGCTGGAAGGGGCCCATAGAGTGTTGGCGAGGAGGCCCAAGGCTAACGAGCCTCCGCGGGCGGTGCTGGTGCGGTTCCATCGGTTCGTCGATCGGGAGTGTGTGCTCAGGTGGGCCAAGAAGGAGAGGAGCAGCAGGTGGGAGAACGCGGAGGTTCGGATATATCAGGACTGGAGTGCGGAGGTGGCGAAGAGGAGGGCCGGGTACAATCGAGCGAAGGCGGTGCTGCACAGGAGGGGGGTGAAGTTTGGCATGTTGCAGCCGACGCGATTGTGGGTTACCTACAAGGACCGGCACCATTATTTTGAGTCTCCGGAGGAGGCGTGGGCCTTTGTTCAGGCCGAGAAGCTGGACAGAGACTGAGGGTCGGGATGGGCGATTGGGGACTGCGGTGGATATGTTATGCCTATTTTTGGTTCGGGGGGGGGTCCTTTGCATTGTTTTGGGTTTCTTTTTCTCTGTGTTTTTCTCTTTCTGGTTGGGGAGGGTGGATGAAGTGGGTTGGGCACTGTTTTGGTTCGTGGCGGGGCCTGGTAGGTGGAGAGCACGGGATTTCTTTCCCGCGACGAAGACTGGGGGGGGCGGGACCGGGGCGGGGAAGCGAGGATTGTTTCCCGCGCTTAGAATGGAAGGGGAGAGCCTGTGAATGGGGAGCGGAAGAGGAGGGTGTGCCACACAATGGGAGGAGTCGAAGGGGAGGCGGGAGTGGCCAGGGTCAGCAGGAGTCAGCTGACTTGCGGAAGTGCAATGGGGGGAGTAAACCAGCTAGGATGGGTCCTAGCCGGGGGGGGGGGAATTGAGTTGCTGCTGCTAAGATCAAGGAGGAGCTGGAGCGAGTGGGGTGGGTCAAGACGGGGGGGTGCCGCTGTGGGGAACGGGCCGGGTGTGGGGTGCGGGCGTGTGGCTGGCCGAGGAGGGGTCATGGCTAGTCGGTGGGGGAGGGGGGCAGGTAGCCCCCTAATCCGGCTGATAACCTGGAATGTAAGGGGACTGAATGGGCCGGTCAAGTGGGCCCGCGTGTTCGCGCACCTGAAGGGGCTCAAGGCGGATGTGGGTATGCTCCAGGAGACACACCTGAAGGTGGCAGACCAGGTAAGACTGAGGAAAGGGTGGGTAGGTCAGGTGTTTCACTCGGGGCTAGATGCCAAAAATCGAGGGGTGGCGACCTTGGTGGGAAAGAAGGTGTTATTCGAGGCGTCGAGCATTGTGGCAGATAATGGCGGTAGGTACATAATGGTAAGTGGTAAGTTACAGGGAGAGAGGGTGGTACTGGTCAATGTGTATGCTCCGAACTGGGGCGATGCGGGTTTTATGCGGCGTATGTTGGGTCGGATCCCAGACTTGGAGGGGGGGGTCCTGATAATGGGGGGAGACTTTAACACGGTGTTGGATCCTGCACTGGATCGCTCCAGGTCTAGGACGGGTAGGAAGCCGGCGGCGGCAAGAGTGTTGAGGGGATTTATGGACCAAATGGGAGGGGTGGACCCTTGGAGATTTGCAAGGCCGGGGGCTAGGGAATTTTCATTCTTCTCACATGTCCATAAGGCTTATTCTCGAATCGACTTTTTCATTTTGAGTAGGGCGCTGATAGCGAGAGTAGAGGATACCGAGTATTTGGCAATAGCCATTTCGGACCACGCCCCGCATTGGGTGGACTTGGAGATGGGGAGGAGAAGGACCAGCACCCGCTGTGACGCTTGGAGGTGGGGCTGTTGGCGGACGAGGTGAGCGAGCGGGTCCGAGGAAGTATAGAGAGGTACTTGGAGACCAACGACAACGGGGAGGTCCGAGTGGGGATGGTATGGGAGGCACTGAAGGCGGTGGTGAGGGGAGAGCTGATCTCCATCAGGGCCCACAAGGAGCGGGGGGAGAGGGAGAGGCTGGTGGGGGAGATGGTGAGGGTAGACAGGAGGTATGCGGAAGAACCTGAGGAAGGATTGTTGAGGAAGAGGCGCAGCCTCCAGGCCGAATTCGACCTGGTGACCACCAGGAAGGCGGAGGTGCAGTGGAGGAAGGCCCAGGGGGCGGTCTACGAGTATGGGTAAAAGGCAAGCCGGATGCTGGCGCATCAGCTTCGGAAGCGGGACGCAGCTAGGGAGATCGGGGGAGTTAAGGACAGGGGAGGGAGCGTGGTGCGGAGTGGGGTTGGCATCAATGGGGTCTTCAGGGACTTCTACGAGGAATTGTACCGATCCGTGCCCCCACGGGAGGAGGGAGGGATGGGCCGTTTCCTGGACCAATTGAGGTTTCCAAAGGTGGAAGAGGGACTGGTGGCGGGACTGGGGGCCCCGATTGGGCTGGAGGAACTGATCAAAGGGATAGGAAGCATGCGGGCGGGGAAGGCACCGGGGCCGGACAGTTTCCCGGTCGAGTTCTATAAAAAATATATGGACCTGTTGGGCCCGCTGTTAGTTAGGACCTTTAATGAGGCAAGGGAGGGGGGGGGGCTTTACCCCCGACGATGTCCCGGGCACTGATCTCCTTGATCCTGAAGCGGGACAAGGATCCCCTGCAATGTGGGTCTTACAGACCAATTTCCTTGCTAAATGTAGATGCCAAGGTGCTGGTGAAGGTCTTAGCCACGAGGATTGAGGATTGTGTGCCGCAGATCATCCATGAAGACCAGACGGGGTTTGTGAAGGGGAGACAGTTGAACGCCAATGTGCGGAGGCTTTTGAACGTTATCATGATGCCGGAGGGGGAGGCGGAGATAGTGGTGGCGATGGACGCTGAGAAAGCCTTCGATAGGGTAGAGTGGGGGTACCTGTGGGAGGTGCTGAAGAGGTTCGGGGCTGTTGTACGAGGTCCCGATGGCGAGTGTGGCCACAAATAGGAGGAGGCCCGAGTACTTTCGGTTGCACCGAGGGACGAGACAGGGGTGTCCCCTGTCCTCCCTGCTCTTAGCACTGGCGATTGAACCCCTGTCTATGGCACTGAGAGAGTCGAGGAACTGGGGGGGGTTAGTGCGGGGTGGGGAGGAGCATCGGGTGTCGCTTTTTGCGGACGACCTGCTGCTGTATGTGGCGGACCCGGTGGGAGGAATGCCAGAGGTAATGAGGATGCTTAGGGAATTCGGGGACTTTTCGGGGTACAAGCTCAATATGGGGAAGAGCGAGCTGTTCGTAGTTCAGCTAGGGGACCAGGAGAGGGGGATTGGCGAGCTCCCACTAAAAAGGGCGGAGAGGAGTTTCAGATATTTGGGGGTCCAGGTTGCCAGGGGCTGGGGGGCCCTGCATAGACTTAACTTTACAAGGCTGGTGGAGCAAATGGAGGAGGAGTTCAAGAGGTGGGACGCGTTGCCGCTGTCCCTGGCAGGTAGGGTGCAGTCAATCAAAATGACGGTGCTCCCAAGGTTTTTGTTCTTGTTCCAGTGCCTCCCCGTGTTTATCCCGAAGGCTTTTTTCAGGCGGGTTAACAGGAGTATAATGGGGTTTGTGTGGGCGCGAGGCACTCCGAGGGTGAGAATGGTGTTCCTGGAACGGAGTAGAGATAGGGGGGGCTGGCGCTGCCCAACCTCTGTGGGTACTACTGGGCCGCCAATGCGACAATGGTGCGCAAGTGGGTGATGGAGGGGGCTGCATGGAAGAGGTTGGAGACGGCGTCCTGTGTGGGTACGAGTCTGGGGGAGCTGGCAACGGCACCGCTGCCGCTCCCTCCAAGGAGGTATACCACGAGCCTGGTGGTGGTGGCGGCCCTCAAAATTTGGGGGCAGTGGAGGCGGCATAGGGGGGAAGTTAGGGCCTCGGCGTGGACCCCATTACGGGGGAACCACCGGTTCGCCCCAGGAAGAACAGGTGGAGGGTTTTCGGGGTGGCACAGGGCAGGCATACGAAAGTTGGGGGACCTGTTTGTGGACGGGAAGTTCGCGAGCTTGGGTGAGCTGGAGGAGAAGTACGGGCTCCCCCCCCGGGGAACACCTTCAGGTACTTACAGGTAAGGGCGTTTGCCAGACGGCAGGTGGTGGAATTCCCACGGCTACTGCCACACACAGTACAGGACAGGGTGATCTCGGGGTGGGTGGGTGGGAGTGGCGTAGATCTCGGAAACTTACCAGGTGATGCAGGAGGAGGAGGAGGCCTCGGTGGTGGAGTTGAAAGGTAAGTGGGAGGAGGAGTTGGGAGAGGAGATCAAAGAGGGGACGTGGGCAGATGCCCTAGGGAGGGTGAACTCTTCCTCTTCATGCGCGAGGCTCAGCCTCATACAGTTTAAGGTGCTGCACAGGGCACACATGACCGGGACAAGGATGAGCAGGTTTTTTGGGGGTGAGGATAGGTGTGTTAGATGCTCAGGGAGCCCAGCAAATCACACCCATATGTTCTGGGCATGCCCAGCGCTGGAGGAATTTTGGAAGGGCGTAGCGAGGATGGTGTCGAGGGTGGTAGGATCCAGGGTCAAACCGGGCTGGGGGCTCGCAATATTTGGGGTGGCAGAGGAGCCCGGAGTGCAGGAGGCGAAAGAGGCCGGAATTCTGGCCTTTGCGTCCCTGGTAGCCCGGCGAAGGATTCTCCTTCAGTGGAAAGATACGAGGCCCCCAAGCGTGGAATCCTGGATCAGCGATATGGCAGGGTTCATTAAATTGGAGAGGGTGAAATTCGCCTTGAGAGGGTCGGTACAAGGGTTCTTTAGGCGGTGGCAACCGTTCTTAGACTTTCTGGCAGAACGCTAGACATTGGTCAATGGCAGCAGCAGCTCGGGGGGGGGGGGGTTTACTTAATTTTTGTTTATGTTATTTACACTGGAAGGGTCTGAGGGGGTGTATACACCTGTTGTCTTAAGTCGGGTGTTAATGTTAATTTATTATTTAGGTACGGGGGGGAGGGGTTTGGGGGGTAGCTTTTTTAGATTGTGTTTTGTACTTAACCCTGTTGGGTTCTTTTTTCTTTCTCATTTTGTTATTGATATTTTATGAAAACCTTTAATAAAAATTATTTTTTAAAAAAAAAGGTTTTCTGGTCTATAATTCCCTGCTTTCTCTCCACCTCCCTTTTTGAATATTGGAGTTATGTGAGCTACCCTCCAATCTGCAGGGACTGTTCCAGAATCTATAGAATCCCGGAAAATGACCACCAATGCATCCATTATCTCCTGAGGCACCTCCTTAAGCACTCTGGGATACAGATTCTCAGGCCCTGGGGATTTATCCACCTTCAATCCCATCAATTTTCCCAGCACCATTTCTCTACTAATGTTGATCTCCCTCAGTTCTTCCCTCTCACTAAGCCTTTCATTCTCCAACATTTCTGCTATCTGATTTGTGTCCTCTTTTGTGAAGATAGAACTAAAGTATGTATTCAATTGCTCAGCTCATTGTACATTCCCCTGTTTCTGTCTGTAGGGGGCATACATTTCTCTTTACCAATCTCTTTCTCTTCACATATCTATAGAAACTCTTAATGACAGTCTTTATGTTCCCTGCAAGCTCCCTTTCTTACTGTACTTTCCCCTTCTTAATCAATCCCTTCGTCCTTCTTTGCTGAATTCTAAACTGCTCCCAATCCTCAGACCTATTATTTTTCTTGGCCAATCTGTATGCTTCTTCCTTGAATCGGATACTATTTCTAATTTCCTTTTTAAGCCATGGATTGGCCCTCTTTTGCTTATGTGCCAGACAGGAATGAACAGATGCTGTAGTTCCCCTATGCGTTCCTTGAATGTTTGCCATTGCCTATCTATTGTCATCCCTTTAAGTAACTCTCTCCAATCTATCAAGGCCAACTCACGCCTCATATCTTCATAGTTCCCTTTGTTAAGATTCAGCACCCTAGTCTCCGAATCAACTACTTCACTCTCCATCTTGATAAAAAATTCCATCATATTATGGTCGCTCATCCCCAAGGAGTCTCGTACATCCAGATTGGCAATGATTCCCTTTTCATTACACAGTATCCAGTCTAAGATTACCTGCTCTCTAGTTGGTTCCTCCACATATTGGTCAAGAAAACCATCCTGTGTACACTCCAGGAATTCCTCCTCTACGGCATTGTGGCTAATTTGATTTGCCCAATCTATGTGAAGATTAAAGTCACCCATGATTATGGTCTGAGAGATGGTAAAATGTCGACTGCAAACGTATTGATGAAATATTTTTCCAGCATAAATGACAGCCAGATTTTCTGGGAATATTTCCTTTCAGCACCTGACAGCATTCAGGATGCGAAGGTAACAGGCCTTTCCACGCCATCTTCCACTGCACTGATACCACATGGTGATGTGTCGAAAGTAACAACGATGGGTTTATCCGAGTTGAAATGGATTAGTTAGGTTATTGACTGCAGGGCCTGTTTGACCTGATCAAAAGACTTCCTTTGGGAATCTTCCAATGTTGGTATTTCTTCAGCTGATGCAGGGGCGACTCAGAGTTAATGAATTATACCTGAAGCCATTCACCACTTTTCAAGCCACCATAGAGAAGTTATGCCAATCATTCAGCATGCATGGCATTCCAGAGGTGCTTGTTACCGATAACGGCATCCCCATCACTCGTGAGACATTTATGGGGTTCATGCAGATGAATGGGGTAAAATATTCGGACCGCCCATATCACCCCGCTTTGAACGGTTTGTCTGAGCAGGCAGTACAAACTTTCAAGAGGGGCATGAAGAAACAAACCACAGGGCAGTTGAAACTGGCATGATTTTTGTTCAACTATCGGACCACTCCACATATGATGATCAGGGTAGCGCTGGCAGAGCTTCTGATGGGTCGATAGCTTCGAACCCATCTAAGCTTAACATTTCCCAATCTTGGTGGAAAGGTGGAGAAAAAACAAGACCTCCAGAAGAGGTATTATCACCACTGAAGCAGAACAGAGGGTTCAACCCAAGTGACACTGTATATATCCGGAACTTTGGGGACAGTGCCCGGAAGATACTGGTTGGGTCCATGGTGGAAAAGGCAGGGCCAATCTCTTCAACGATCAAAACCAGAAAGGGCAGCATGGTGGTGCAGTGGTTAGCCCTGCTGCCTCACGGTGCCGAGGTCCCAGGTTCGATCCTGGCTCTGGATCATTGTCCACATGGAGTTTGCACATTCTCTTGACTTTTCTGTTGTTTGCATGGGTTTCACCCCCATCTGGACAACATTCAAGCCTAGGCTTATAAATGGCATGTAACATTGGTACCACACAAGCCAGGCAATAACTATCTCCATTTAAAAGAGAACCTAACTATCTACCCTTGACATTCAATGGCATTCCCACCATTGAATACCCAACATCAATATCCTGGGAGTTACCATTTTCCGGAAACTTAACTGGACCAGTCATATAAATACTGTGGCTACAACTGCAGGTCAGAACTTTGGCATTCTATGTCAAGAAACTCCTCTCCTGACTCCCCATAGCATATCTGACATTTACACGTCAGGAATGTGGAATATTCTTTACTTGCAACCTGCTCGACCAGTACCATCTTAAACATGTGTTTCTTCCATCACCAGTGCATACTGGCAGTTGTGAGTACCATCTGCAGCAACTTGCCAAGGTTCCTTTGACAGTACCTTCAAAATTCACAAACTCTAACACAGAGAAGGACAAGGGCAGCAAACAGATCGAATGCCACCACCTGCACGTTTCCCTTCAAGTCACATACCATCCCGATTTAGAAATATATTGCTGGTCCTTCACTGTCACTGGGTCAAAATCCTGGAACTCCCTCCTTAACAGTACTGTTGATACTATACGGACCACACCAATAGACTACAGCGGTTCAAGAAGCTGACTTACCGCCACCTTCCAAGATTCAGTTAAAGATGGGAAGTAATTTTTGGCCTTGGCAACAGTGCCGACATTCCAGAAATAAATATCACAGAACCACAGAATTGTTACGACACAGAAGGAGGTCATTTGGCTCATCGTGTCTACACTGGCTCCCTGAGCAACTCGCCTAGTGCCAAGCTCCCACCTTCTCCCCATAACCTTGCACAATCTTCCTTTTCAGAATGCCCAATTGACCCTGCACTCTCAGGCAGTGCATATCAAAACCTAACCACTGCTGCTCAAAAATGATTTACCTTGTATCGCATTTGCTTTTTTGCGAATTACTTTAAATCTGTGTCCACTCATTCTTGATCCTTGCAGAAGTGGGATCAGTTTCTTCCTATTTACTCTGTTCAGACACCTCATGATTTTGAATACCTCTCTAAAATCTCCTCTTGATCTTTGTTTTGAAGGGAAACAGTCCCAACTTCGCCAATCCATCTTTATACTGAAGTTCATCATTATGGGCGGCACGGTAGCACAGTGGTTAGCACTGTTGCTTCACAGCACCAGGGACCGGGTTCGACTCCCAGCTTGGGTGACTGTCTGTGTAGAGTCTGCACGTTCTCCCCATGTGCTTGTTAGGTGAATTGGACATTCTGAATTCTCTCTCTGTGTACCCGAACAGTCGCCGGAGTGTGGTGACTCGGAGCTTTCCACAGTAACTTCATTGCAGTGTTAATGCAAGCCTACTTGTGACAATAATGAAGATGATTATTATTATGATTATTATTATCTCTGGATCATTCTCATGAATCTCTTCTGCACCCTCACTAATGTCTTCACATCCTTCCACAAGTGCAGCCCCCAGAACTGGACACAATACTCCTGCTGAGGCTGAACTAGTGACTTATAAAAATTCAACACAACTTCTCTGCTCTGTTATGCCCCTACTAATTAAGTCCAGGATACTGTTTACTTTATTAACTGCTCTCTCAACTTGTCCTGCCACCTTCAATGGTTTATGTACATATACATTCAGATTGCTCTGCTTCTCCACCCTCTTTAGAATTGCATTCTTTATTTTCATTCTCATTGCATCCATTCTCCCCGGAACGAACCTATGATTGTTTCTTATCGGGGACCGCACCGAAGCTCCCGTCCCTCCCCTATGCCGTCTCCACTGCCCCCAAATTCTCAATGTAGCCACCACCACCGGGCTTGTGGTGTATTTCTTTGGTGAGAACGGCAACGGCGCCGTCAACATTGCTTGCAGGCTAATCCCCCTGCAGGACGCGCTCTCCAATCTCTTCCACGCCGCTCCCTCCCCTTCTCCCATCCACTTACACACCATTGAAACATTGGCGGCCCAGTAGTACTCACTTAGGCTCGGTAGTGCCAGTGCCCCCCTGTCCCTACTACGCTGCAAGAATCCCCGCCTCACTCTCGGGGTCTTCCCAGCCCACACAAAACTCATAATGCTCTTCTCAATTCTTTTGAAAAAAGCCTTCGTGATCACCACCGGGAGGCACTGGAACACAAAAAGGAATCTCGGGAGGACCACCATTTTAACCGCCTGCACCCTACCTGCCAATGACAGGGACACCATGTCCCATCTCTTGAAATCCTCCTCCATCTGTTCCACCAACCGTGTTAAATTAAGCCTATGTAATGTACCCCAATTCTTGGCTATCTGGATCCCCAGGTACCGGAAGTCCCTTGTTACCTTCCTCAACGGTAAATCCTCTATCTCTCTGCTCTGCTCCCCTGGATGCACCACGAACAACTCACTTTTCCCCATGTTCAGTTTATACCCTGAAAAATCCCCAAACTCCCCAAGTATCCGCATTATCTCTGGCATCCCCTCCGCTGGGTCCGCCACATATAGCAACAAATCATCCGCATACAGAGATACCCGGTGTTCTTCTCCCCCCCCCTAAGTACTCCCCTCCACTTCCTGGAACCCCTCAGTGCCATGGCCAGGGGTTCAATCGCCAATGCAAACAATAACGGGGACAGAGGGCATCCCTGCCTCGTCCCTCTATGGAGCCGAAAATAGTCAGACCCCCGTCCATTCGTGACCACGCTCGCCATCGGGGCCCTATACAGAAACTGTACCCACCTGATATACCCGTCTCCAAAGCCAAATCTCCTCAACACCTCCCACAAATAATCCCACTCCACTCTATCAAATGCTTTCTCGGCATCCATCGCCACCACTATCTCTGCTTCCCCCTCTGGTGGGGGCATCATCATTACCCCTAGCAGCCTCCCTATATTTGTATTTAGCTGTCTCCCCTTCACAAACCCAGTTTGGTCCTCATGGACCACCCCCGGGACACAATCCTCTATCCTCATTGTCATTACCTTGGCCAGAATCTTAGCATCCACATTCAGGAGGGAAATGGGCCTGTATGACCCGCATTGCAGCGGGTCTTTTTCCTTCTTTAGGAGGAGCGATATCGTTGCCTCTGACATAGTCGGGGGCAGCTGCCCCCTTTCCCTCGCCTCATTAAAGGTTCTCATCAGTAGCGGGGCCAGCAAGTCCAAATATTTCTTATAGAATTCAACTGGGAATCTGTCTGGTCCCGGGGCCTTCCCCGCCTGCATGCTTCCAATCCCTTTTACTACTTCCTCCGTCTCAATCTGTGCTCCCAGCCCCACTCTCTCCTGTTCCTCCACCTTAGGAAATTCCAGCTGATCCAGAAAGCACATCATTCTCTCCTTCCCGTCCGGGGGCTGCGCTTCATATAATCTTTCACAAAATGCCTTGAACACTCCATTCACTCTCTCCGCTCCCCGCTCCATCTCTCCCTCCTCATCTCTCACCCCCCCTATCTTCCTCGCTGCTCCCATTTTCCTCAGTTGGTGGGCCAACAACCTACTCGCCTTCTCCCCATATTCGTACTGTACACCCTGTGCCTTCCTCCATTGTGCCTCTGCCTTACCCCGTAGTCAACAAGTCAAATTCTACATGTAGCCTTTGCCTTTCCCTGTATAGTCCCTCCTCCGGTGCCTCCGCGTATTGTCTGTCCACCCTCAGCAGTTCTTTCAACAACTGCTCCCTTTCCCTACCCCCCTGTTTTCCTTTATGTGCCCTAATAGATATCAGCTCCCCTCTAACCACTGCCTTCAGTGCCTCCCAGACCACTCCCACCTGTACCTCCCCATTATCATTAAGTTCCAAGTACCTTTCAATACACCCCCTCACCCTTAAACACACCCCCTCATCTGCCAATAATCCCATGTCCATTCTCCAGGGTGGAAGCTGTTGTTTTTCTTCCCCTATCTCCAGGTCCACCCAGTGTGGAGCATGATCCGAGATGGCTATAGACGTGTACTCCGTCCCCGTCACCTTTGGGATCAGTGCCCTTCCCAAAACAAAAAAATCTATTCATGAAAATACTTTATGTACATAGGAGAAAAACGAAAACTCCTTACTCCTAGGTCTACTAAATCTCCAGGGATCTACTCCTCCCATCTGCACCATAAAATCCTTAAGCACCCTAGCTGCAGCCGGCCTCCTTCCGGTCCTGGACCTCGATCTGTCCAGCCCTGGGTCCAGCACCGTATTAAAGTCTCCACCCATTACCAACTTCCCCACTTCTAGGTCCGGGATTAGTCCTAACACACGCCTCATAAAATTGGCATCATCCCAATTCGGGGCATACACGTTCACTAATACCACCGCCTCCCCTTGCAGTTTGCCACTCACCATCACGTATCTGCCCCCACTATCCGCCACTATAGTCTTTGCCTCAAACATTACCCTCTTCCCCACTAGTATGGCCACCCCCCTGTTTTTTGCATCTAGCCCAAATTAAACACCTGCCCCACCCATCCTTTGCGAAGTCTAACCTGGTCTGTCAGCTTCAGATGCGCCTCCTGAAGCATAACCACATCTGCCTTAAGTTTCTTTAGGTGTGCGAGTACCCGTGCCCTCTTAATCGGCCCGTTCAGCCCTCTCACATTCCACGTGATCAATCGGGTTGGAGGGCTCTTTACCCCCTCACCTTGATGACTAGCCATTTCCTTTTTCAATCCAGCTCCTCACCCGGTTCCCACGTAGCTGTATCCCCCCCAGGCGGCGCCCCCCCGCCCCGACCCCCCCCCTCCCATACCAGCTCCCCCTTCTCCCCAGCAGCAGCAACCCAGTTAACCCCGCCCCCCCCGCTAGATCCCAAGCTAGCGTAATTGCACCCCCCATGTTGCTCCCAGAAGTCAGCAAACTCTGGCTGACCTCGGCTTTCCCCCGTGACCTCGGCTCACACTGTGCGAGGCCCCCTCCTTCCTGCTTCCCTGTTCCCGTCATGATTACCATAGCGCGGGAACAAAGCCCGCGCTTCCCCTTTTGGCCCCGCCCCCAATGGCGGCGTCCACAGCTCCTCATCCTCCCTCACCCCCTCCCTCACGACATGGGGAAGAGAGAGAAGTTACAGGGTCGCAGGTTTAACAATCTGGGAAGTCCTCTCTTCCCCCTTTTCCCCCCTTCATCCCACAAATTCACCCCCCCCACTTTTGTCCCAAACGTTCTTTTTCTGGCCCGCTCACTCCAGCTTCTCCTCGACAATAAATGTCCACGCCTCGTCTGCCGTTTCGAAATAGTGGTGTTTCCCGAGATGTGTGACCCACAGTCTTGCCGGTTGCAACATTCCGAATTTGACCTTCCTTTTATGCAACACCGCCTTGGCCCGATTAAAGCTTGCCCTCCTTCGCGCCACCTCCGCACTCCAATCTTGATACACGCGGATCACCGCATTCTTCCACCTACTGTTCCGAGTTTTCTTGGCCCATCTGAGGACCACCTCTCTGTCCTTGTATCGGAGAAATCTCACAACTATTGCTCGAGGAATTTCTCCAGCCCTCGGTCTTCGCGCCATAACCCAATAGGCACCCTCCACCTCCAGCGGACCCGTCGAGGCCTCCGATCCCATTAACAAGTGCAGCATCGTGCTCACATATGCCCCTACGTCCGCCCCTTCTGCACCTTTGGGAAGACCAAGAATCCTTAAGTTCTTCCTCCTCGCATTGTTCTCCAGCATCTCCAGCCTTTCCA
This sequence comes from Scyliorhinus torazame, assembly GCF_047496885.1. Taxonomy (NCBI): domain Eukaryota; kingdom Metazoa; phylum Chordata; class Chondrichthyes; order Carcharhiniformes; family Scyliorhinidae; genus Scyliorhinus; species Scyliorhinus torazame. The sequence continues at coordinate 135,501,181 of NC_092712.1, forward strand.
CACATCTTTTGTGTTGTGCCTCGTGGATCTCCGTTTTCACCACCAGGCCCTGTATGTCGTCCTCATTTTCAGCAGCCTTTGCCTTCGCGACCCGAAGCTCCTGTTCCTGGGTCTTTTGCTCCTCCTTTAGCCCCTCAATCGCTTGTAATATCGGGGCCAACAGCTCCTTCTTCATCTCCTTTTTGCGTTCAACTACGCACTGCCGCAGGAACTCTTGTTGGCCAGGGCCCCATATTAAACTGCCTCCTTCCGACGCCATCTTGCTTTGTGCCTGCCTTCCTGGCCGCTGCTCTTGAGGATCCACCGCAATCCGGCTACTTTCCTCTCTTTTTTCCATCCGTGTCCAGGGGGGGATTCCCTTCTGGATTACCGCACAGTGTTATTTGCCGTTAAAATTGCCGATGGGGCTTCTATTAAGAGCCCAAAAGTCCGTTCCACCGGGAGCTGCCGAAACGTGCAACTTAGCTGGTCATCGCCGCACCCGGAAGTCCCCTGTGAGCCCTGATGGAGATGAACTCTCCCCTGACCACCGCCTTCAACGCCTCCCATACCACCCCCACCTGCACCTCCCCATTGTCGTTGGCCTCCAAGTACCCTTTCGATGCACCCCCTTACCTTCCTACACACCACCTCATCTGCCAGCAGTCCCACATCCAGCCGCCACAGCGGGCGTTGGTCACTCTCCTCTCCCAGCTCCAGTTCCACCCAGTGCGGGGCGTGATCTGAAACGGCAATGGCCGAGTATTCCGTCCCCTCCACCCTCGGGATGAGCGCCCTGCCCAGAACAAAAAAATCTATCCGGGAGTAGGCTTTGTGCACATGGGAGAAAAAAGAAAATTCCCTGGCCTGCGGCCTTGCAAACCTCCATGGGTCCACTTCCCCCATCTGATCCATAAACCCCCTAAGCACCTTACCCGCCGCCGGCCTCTTTCCAGTCCTTGATCTAGAGCGGTCCAGTGCTGGGTCCAACACCATTAAGTCCCCTACCATTATCAGGCCTCCTACCTCCAGGTCCGGAATGTGCCCCAACATGCGCTTCATGAATCCAGCATCATCCCAGTTCGGGGCGTGTACATTTACGAACATCACCCACGTCCCTTGCAACCTACCGCTCACCATCACATATCGCCCTCCATTATCCACTACGATAGTCTTGGCCTCAAATGACACCCGCTTCCCCTCCAATATTGCCACCCCTCTATTCTTCGCGTCCAGTCCCGAGTGGAATACCTGTCCTACCCATCCCTTTCTTAACCTGACCTGGTCCGCTACCTTCAGATGTGTCTCTTGGGAGCATGACCACGTCTTCCTTCAGTCCCTTTAAGTGCGCGAACACTCGGGCCCTCTTCATCGGCCCATTAAGGCCCCTCACGTTCCACGTTATCAGCTGGATTGGAGGGGCTCTCACCCCCCCCCCCGTGCCGACTAGCCATCTCCTTTTCTAGGCCAGTCCCGTGTCCGCGCCTCCCTCACCCTCCTGTCCCCCAGCCGGGGGACCCCGCCCCGACCACCTCTTCTGTGTCCCATTCCCTTTCGGCCAGTGCAGCAGCAACCTTTCCCCCCCTTTCCCCCCTCCCCTCCCCCCGCTAGACCCCTGTCTAGCTTTTTTGCTCCCCCCATATCACTCCCGTAAGTCAGCTGACACCTGCTGACCCCGGCTTCCCCCGCCGTCCCATTGACCTCCCCGTGTAGGAGTGTCCCAATCAGTATGCGTTCCTTTGTTCCCCTTCACGCCTTTCTTCCCGCGTGCAGGAAAAACCACGCGCTTTCCAAAGCCCGCCCCGCCCCCTCTGGCGCAGCTCCTGTCGCGGCCTTGCCTCTCTCCCCCAGCCCATGTAACATTTCCTGCACATGATTGACCCCCTATATACAAGAACCATCACACATCAAACCTCAAACATCCCCCCACCCTCACAAACCCTCAGTTAGAGTCCAACTTTTTGTTTTGTATGAAGGTCCACGCCTCATCAGGCGTTTCGAAATAATAGTGTTGGTCCTTGTATGTGACCCACAGTTGCGCTGGCTGCAGCATTCCGAATTTCACTCCTTTCCGGTGCAACACCGCTTTGGCCCGGTTGAAACCCACTCTCCGCTTTGCAACCTCCGTACTCCAGTCCGGGTATATTCGGATCTCTGCATTGTCCCACTTACTACTCCGCTCGTTCTTGGCCCATTTCAGGACCCTCTCTCTGTCCGTGAACCGTTGAAATTTCACCACCATCGCCCTTGGCGGCTCATTTGCCTTGGGCCTCCTCGCCAGCACCCGGTGTGCCCCGTCCAGCTCCAACCACCTTGAAGGGGCCTCCGCGCCCATCATCGCCCCGAGCATCGTGCTCGCGTATGCCCCGGCATTGGCCCCCTCTGCTCCTTCAGGGAGACCCAGGATCTGCAGATTCTTTCTCCTCGACCTGTTCTCCAGATCTTCAAGTCTTCCCGCCCACCTCTTGCTGCTCCACTCTCACCGCCAGGCCCAAGAGCTCGTCCTCATTCTCACTGACTCTTTTCTGTACCTCCTGGATCTTTACCTCGTGGGCCTTCTGGGTCATCCCTAGTCATTCAATTGCCGACAGCATAGGCGCCAGCATCTCCTTCCGCAGCTCCTTGAAGCAGCGCTTGATGAACTCCTGCAACTCCGGCCCGCACTCCGCTTTGTCCCTGGCCGCCGCCATTTTGTTTTTTTCCCCTCGCTTCTCCCGCTGCTCCAGTGCCGCTTTTCTGGCCGTTTCACTTCTGGTCCGGTCCATAAACGTTGGAGGGGGACCTCTCTCTTCCTTTCCCCACGGGTTGTCTTCAAAAAAAATTTCATTGGGGCTCCTCTAACGAGCCCGAAAGTCCATAATAGCGGGAGCTGCCGAATCGTGCGGCTTAGCTCCGCATAGCCACAACCGGAAGTGGTCAGGTTGTTCTAACGGAATATCACTCAGATCGTCCCTTATTGTGGTAGTTTCCTGAATCAAGGCTAAACAGTCGTGGCCAGGTGCGTCTTCATGGACAGGGGGACCACAAAGAAAACAGGCTGGATTGATAGTGGTACAGTGTTTAAATGTCAGACGTGGATTGTTCAAAAGGTATATCTCATACCTATTCTGACGAGCTGCGGTAAGATGCTGAGTCTGCAGTTGCCCCAGTAGTGCGATGACCGAGTGGGAGCTATACACCGTAATATCCTGTTGGAGAGTGAGAGCATGTAACGGCTGTGCGATGGCATTGATTGAACGCCAAATAATGTTGCTGCTTGGTTCAATTTCTCTGTTTTATTACCTTTGCTCTCGAGTCGCCAGGTATCTTTATGATACCGCCACGAGGTTCAAGTCCGAGTAATGATTAATAACCCAATACACCGATTAGTAAGATTTAAATCAAAGCACATTTATTATACACAGTAATCGCTACTCATGCACAAATTCTACGTCTAAGCTACTTCTGCAACTACCAGGCCTATACTTAACTTTGGACTGGCCCACCAGGTCAGGGGAACAAATGGCCTTTCGTTCGAGTTCTGAGTCTGCGGGATTCGAAGTTGGTACGGGTTGGTAGCTAGGAGCGCCTATCTCGTAGCGAGCGTTGAATTAAGACTTACTTCTGTCGATCGTCACTGCACCGGTCACGGTCAATGTTGGTCCGTGTTGCTGGGTGACCCGGGCAGGACGCAGAGGTGAAGAAGAGTGAAGAGAGCGATTTGAACTTGGGGCTCAACTCTTATAGTCCCCAGGGGCTTCCCGCCTTTCGGGGCGGACCCTGTACCTGGTCCCAAGTGATTGGACTTTGTCCCAATCGCTTGGTTCAATTTTATCCAATACTGGAGTGGTTCCCTGATCGATGGGCGGTCTTGAGGTACTCGTTCACCTCCTTTGTGTTGGCTCCTGCTGGCACCGAGGAGTCTGGCTTTGCTTTGTGTGTCCAAAATGTTACACAATTACTCATGCCTGGATGTGATAGCACTTCAATTTGATCTGCTGGTTGTGGGATTATTTTGTCCTATCTATAGCATGCTGCTTCCTCTTTTTGACATAAATGTAAGTCATGTGTTATAGCTTAACCAGGTTGGCTTCTCATCTCATGCACACTACCTGACAAATGGCATGGAATGAAATGGTCAATGGGACCACTAGAGTGAAACAATTTATTAAGTGATCAAGACACTGAAACATACTCCATAGAGAAACTGATTTTTAAAACAATTGGGATAGAATCAAACACACCGATACCTGTCAAAATGAGCAAAAAGTAAAGTGAAAGGATCAATCATTTGGATAGGAACAATTAGAAAATAAACCTGGTGAGGAGCATCCACAAGTGGATACAGATGAATGGAGAGCTCAACAGTGTATCTATCACCTGTGCCCAGTACATCCCCAGAAAAGCAGTAAAAATAAAGCTATACCACCAGCCTCGTCCCAAAGGACCTTGGGAACTGATACAGATCGATTTTACAGGTCCATTGCCTCCTTCAAAGGGCGAAGGGTATTTTTTTGTAATTATTGATCAATTTACTAGGTGGGTAGAAGCGTTCCCCACTCGGGACTGCTCTGCCTTGACCATGGCAAAAATACTGTCGGAATAAATCATACCAAGGTGGGGGGTGCCTGTTCAAATGGACTCTGATCAAGGGACACATTTTACTGGTAAAGTCATCAAGGAAGTGTGGAAGTAAATGGAAAGCTGGATAATGTTTTAAGTCCATGCATGATGTTAATTTGAATGATATTGAGCGAGGTGATCTGCTAATGGGGAGTGTCAGAGTATCAATCTAATTATTCAAAGGTGACATTCAAGTTACAATAGATTATGGAATTTAGCACAAGCCATGTGAAGTGAAAACTGAAAAGATAAAGGCGAATTTTCTCCCTGCACAGATCACCCCATTCAAGGGCTAGAGAAATAAAGTGACTAAGAATAATAATGAGATAAGGGGTGGAAGCGTAAGATCTCACCCTGTGAAAACTGGAACCGTATTATACGTGACTCACAAGTTGAAATTATATTTCATCCACATAGGAAACATAGAATGAAATTAATAACCTAGCAAGAGGTCAAATTTTGTTTGTTTATGAGTTACAATGGCATGGGCAAAGCCAATCTAGGGCCCAGGTAATCTCAGCCTTAAGGTAGAGAAACCAATGTTAAATTATTTATTTTAGTTTGTGGTGAACCACTGTAATAGGAGATGTAAGGTAGGACCCGCACTACAGGTTCGCCGGTAGCTCCTGCCGGCTGGCTCCGCCCACCGAGAACTGTATAAATATGTATGACCTCCAGTGCCCTGCCATTTCACCAGCTGCAGCAGGGGGCCACACATCTGACTGTAATAAAGCCACAGTTGTAGCCAACTTTAGTCTTTGTGCAATTGATTGTGCATCAGAGTTAAGTATGGCAACACAATATGATTAAAGTGAATTCTGGGTCAAAAGCTCATCACATGACTCGGTCTTAGCATCGCACTCAAAATTGACAAGGGAGAAAGAACAAGGGAGAATTGCCTTAAGGCAATGATGTGAGATGCCAAGGAAGAACAATTACTGATACAAATACAAACTATCTACCTCCCTCATAATTAAGCCAAAATATTTAATGTACTGTTATATTTAGTAGACCAATCACCTTTGAACAATGACATGTATTTTAGTAACTCATTCCAAGTGACCAAAGGAGGAGTAATAGCAATTTTTAGATAACCTATCCAACACATTAAGTTATTTAGAGGGGTCTGAATTAATACCAATTAAATCCAATTTTGATACAATGTGCTCAAGATATCAATCATGGAGATATCAAAATATGAATTTATCTCAGCAACAAGCAACAGAAACAAACTTTAATGAGAGTGATGGTCCCACAAGTAACTGATGATTACACCTACCGGACTGTTCCAGAATCCCGAATAAAACATAAAAAGACCATACTGGGAGATATTGGGGGACTATTTGGATGTGCAAACTCGGTAGTCAACTCAGTACAATTATTCAAACTAAAAGTTACTCCTCTTGGCTCTCGAGAGAGTTGGGAAGGGACTACAGTATGGAGCTTATGGGACCGAGCACACATTGACGACCGTAGATTTACAGGGTGAAGGGCTCTTATAAACCCTTAACCGAACAACTACCGGGGTAATTAAAGCTACGGAGGCACAGGCCAAAGGAAGGGTGTGCGATAACTTAGCCCAAGACCTGCTAGTGGGTGTTCGATCAGACATCGAGGATTTAAGATTCGGGACTATTGCCCCAACATTTATTTGTCTCCCTGTACAATTAAATTTTCTTAACATCCACCGAGACAGACATGAATTGGTAGTCACTTGACCAGGTGGGGGCATAGAGAAAGAGCTATGAAATTCATCATGGCTGTTCCACAGGAAAGCATAACTAACAGGATCTTTAAGGGCAGTCATAGATTTGAATCAATGGGGATAGAGAAAGGGGGCTGGGTTTACCGAGCTGGGTCTAAAGGATACATAACCCATAAAGAGGACATTTAAAAAGAAAAAATTTAATGTACCCAATTCATTTTTTCCAATGAAGGGGCAATTTAACGTGGCCAATCCACCTGGCCTGCACATCTTTGGGTTGTGGAGGCGACACCCACGCAAACATGGGGAGAATGTGCAAACTCCACACGGACAGTGACCTAGAGCGGGGATCGAACCTGGGACCTCGGCGCCGTGAGGCTGCAGGGCTAACCCACTGCGCCACCGTGCTGCCCCATAAGGAGGACCTTTAATATGTAAGCACTGCAATATGCTGCTCAGAATCGTAACATTTAATTCATGTGTGCTTGTCAGACCTTAGAGCCTCTACACAACAACAGCAAAATAATCGTTGATATCTTACCAATAAAGGAAGTATTTAAAGCGGTGCAGGTGGGCCCCACCCAGTGATGCATTGTTACTCCAGAGACAGAGATAATTTCTGGGGGCTTATTTTGTGGAAGCAATCACAGTTTTTGTTTATAAGTTAGAGATTCACTGAATGTGAAGGTATTCCATCTGTTTGGTGGGATGACTCGTTGTATATCGACAACACCCCAGGACAGGTGGTCCAACAAGCCATGCAGAGAGGGCCAGGAAGAACTGAAGAGGACAATTTCAGCATCCTTAGATACTAGATAGTATACTGCACCCATTGTAAAATCAACAGTTCCACCATTTTACTGCACAAGTTGAATTCATCAATTCAGACAATGGAATTGCCAAGTGTAACAGATATTACAAGGACATAGTGTGACTCTGAGAAGACAGTTTTCAGGCAGAGAACCTGCTTATGTTACAATTCAAGGTCTATTTACAATGTGCAGCAAGGTACCAATGTGATGACCCCAGTAACTCTTCTGATAGCAACAGGGAGATGATTTGATGGCTTAACCCCAGATATTGGAACATCAATATCACTAATTGCAAGACAACATAGGTGCCTTTGTAATGATTGAATAGTTTAATTAAGCAGGCAGACCTTTAATGTGATTGGCTAATTATTCTCATATGCTATGCATGCTGTAACCTTAATTGATAGTCATGATTGGAAATAGATGACGAATAACAAATGATTGGTATATGCTCATTTCTTGTAATCGAATCTCAATGTATAACTGTCTGTATCATTCTTGAATCTGGGCTTTTCTTTTGGTGTCCTAATTGGAATGCCTAGAGCCCTCGCTGTAGTATGTAAATAAAGGCTAGTTTTTAACTCCAAGAGTCTTCGTCTGGTCTCTCATGAGAGTGAGGGAGAGTAGAATTGCTGCACAATTTTTCCCTCAGCAACATCCATTGCCACTATGCCACTATCTCCCCATTTCTACCATTACCATCAAGCCAGATGAGCACAGTTCAATGACGAGTGTAGGAGAGTATAACCAGGAGCAGCATCAGCCATATCTAAAGATGAGAAGCCAACCTGGTTAAGCTATAACACATGACTTACATTTATGTCAAAAAGAGGAAGCAGCATGCTATAGATAGGACAAAATAATCCCACAACCAGCAGATCAAATTGAAGTGCTATCACATCCAGGCATGAGTAATTGTGGACAATTAAACAACTAATGGGAGGAGGAAGGTCCATGAACATCCCCACTTTCATTAATGTTGGAGACCAGTCATGAGTGAAAAAAGCAAGGCTGAAACATTTGCAACCATCTTTGGTGAAAAGAGCCAAGTGGATGATCCTATCTGGCTGCCTCCTGAAGTCCCCAAAATTCCAATCTTCAACTAATTTTATTTACTTGGCTATAATAACTGGCTACGCACACTGAACACAGCAAAGGCTGTGAGCCTTGAGAACATCCCAGCTGTTTTGCTGAAGACTTGTGCTCCAGAACTAACTGCACTTCTAGATAATCTGAACAAAAACAATTGCAACATTGGCATCTTGTGACAAAACATAATATAGCCCAGGTATGTTCAGTCCACAAAATACAGGACAAATCCAATCCCACCAAATGCCACCTCGTCATTCTGCTCTCAACCTACGTGAATGTGTCATGAAGGTACCATCAATAATGCTATTAAGTGACACATTCTCACCAATAATCTGCTCACTGTGCGCAGATTTTTGGTCTCCCGGTGTTTGGACTGAAAGAAAGAGAGAATTGTCATGGGAATGTCACTTTAAGAAATGTTTGTCTCCTCAAGTGGCTGCAGTGATGTCAGTGTGTGGGTGGAGCTGGGCTCTGGCTCTGCTGTTTACTTTCGTTTTGAGCTGGAAGCTATTTTTGGCTCTGAGTTGTAGTTTCGTTTTGAAAAAAATGAAAATGAAAAATGAAAATAGCTTATTGTCACAAGTAGGCTTCAAATGAAGCTACTGTGAAAAGCCCCTAGTCACCACATTCCAGTGCCTGTTCAGGGAGGCTGTTACGGGAATCGAACCGTGCTGCTGGCCTGCCTTGGTCTGCTTTCAAAGCCAGCGATTTAGCCCTGTGCTAAACAGCCCCTGTTGGAGAGCCACATTCAAACCAAGGAGGTGTATTTTGGTCTCTCTCTCTGCATGCTAAAGAATGTTTCCAGATCACTTGATGATTTCAAAGTGATACCTGTTTCTGTAAGGAATGCAAACCTATTGTCTTTGTTAAAAAGGGTCTTTGACTTATGGATGTTGTTAGGAAAGTTACTAAGGGTTACCTATAGAGTACTGTATCTTTGGAGGGGGGGGGGGGGTATCAGTGTTGGTAGCTGATAAGATGTTTACTGTGTATTTATAAAATGTTAACTGGATTCATAGAATAAACATTGTTTTGTTTAAAAATACTTTAGATCTCTGTTGCATCACACCTGTAAAGTCGCCTTTGTGCTTCCCATAACGAAAATCTATTAAACGTTGTGTGTCAGGTGAACTCCATGATATACTTTGGTGTTCTCTAAACCCTGACCCATAATAGAGGTCTCACAGAGACAAAAAAACTGCAGCGGCTATAGTAAGCAAAGTGGAAAAGCCTGTGAGTCCTTGGCAAGCTACCAGGAAGAACACAGAAGGGAGGATGATCTCTGGAGGAAGAGATGCATCCTTGGCAATCTAAAGACAAAATATTTGCACTTGTGAAGTGGGAGAAATTGAGGGAATCGTTCTTTCGTTCGGACATTCTCAAAAACGGAAGAAAATGTCTTTTGACTGTCACTCAGTGTTACGACTTGGTGAAGTGAACCCATTGAAACCTGGCGTGGCTGTGGACTGTTTAGTATAAAGACTAATCCTTTGGAGAGTGTGTTTTAACGTATATATAAGAAGCATGGAGTTGTTAGTTGCATTAAAGCAATATTAAATGTTATCACTTCTGTAGTTTGAAATACCGGTTGTCTACTAAGTAATATTTAGTTAATATTGCTTTTACAGTATTGTTTGTTACAGTAAAAGTCTTAAAATTTTAAATCTTATGTGATTCCTTTAAAACGGTTACTGGGAACTCAAATATCTTTTTAGAAGTTATTGGTTTCCATATGAATTGTAAACAAATTTGAAGGTGATAACAGAGCAGTTGGAAATAGATTTAAAAATAGGTGCTAAAAAGGCCAAAAATTGTTGAAGTATTAGCTCAGCTCCTTTGATTTGATTTATTTACTGTCACGTGTAACGAGGTACAATGAAAAGTATTGCTCTGCTTACTGTCCAGGCAGGTCGCTCCCGAGGAAGAAAAAAATAATCCTAATAGTACGCAGGTTACATTAGCAAGGATTCAGTTGCAAAAGAAACAGCTGGAATTAGAAAAGAGAAATAAAGAGAGATGAAAAACTCAAATTCCAAGAGGATGAGAAAAAAGAAAAATGCTGAAACTTAAATTAGAATTTCAGAGAACAAAAGAATTGAGGAAATTTGATCTTGACAAACAAAGCATATCTTAAAGCAGGTAAACTTGACAGTAACCTTGACAAAGATTCAGATTTAACTTCTGATTTTGATTTGGCAAGGAATATTCACTTAATGCCAAAATTCAGTAAAGAAAGAGTTGAAATGTAATTTGGGTAATTTAAGAAAATTGCTACAAAGCTACATTGGTTGAGGGAAAGTTGGACAGTCTAATTACAAAGTGTGTTCAGGAGGAAAGCATTAGAAGTGTATTCATCACTTTCAGGTGTGCAACCTAATGATTGTGGTATGTTAAAGACTGTGGGAAAAATTAAATTTTACAATGTTTTTCCAATAGCACTGTGGTATACTGTGAAATAGGCTGGTGTGTGTAAGTAAGGATGTGAATAACTTCATTAGACTACAATGTTCAGAACATCAAGAAAGGGTTAGGTGTGAAAGGAAGTAGTTTGAAGTGGAAATGAGCAGAACATGAATAGAAATTTTGTTTAGGAAGATGAGTGACTTGAAGTTAACTATTATATTTCAAAAAGAACATGTACAATTGACATAGACCATGAATGGATGGAGCAGAGTGGTATGTTTACTTTTACCTAAAAACTAGTGGCTAAAATATAACATGAAAGACCTGTAAGTTTTGAGAGAGAAAACTTCTAAGGGAATGTAGAATAATAGAATGAAAGATGAAAGATAAAATATACTTAAAGAGAATTGAAAACTATAGATAGGTGTACCTATGAGATTCTGAAGCAGTGTGTGATGGAAACAGGCCTTCGAAAAGGCGATGCCTTTACCCTCAGAGAAAAGTATTTATGCCTGTAAGGATTTGGAGACAAGGTTTGGCTTCTCAGTATCAGATGATGTGGAGATGCCGGCGTTGGACTGAGGTGGGCACAGTAAGAAGTCTTACAACACCAGGTTAAAATCCAACAGATTTGTTTGGAATCACTAGCTTTCGGAGTGTTGCTCTTTCATCAGGTGAGCGAAGAGGTAGGTTACACAAACACAGCATATATAGTGTCATGTGAGAGTACCTTTAAGAAATGGGTGTTTAAGGGAAATGTACCTTTAAGAAATGGGTGTTTATCAGTGATGTCAGAGTGTGGGTGGAGCTGGGCTGTCTGTCAGCTTTTTACTTTCGTTTTAGGCTGTTTGCTGCAGGTTGTGTTGGAGCTAAAGCTAGACACAGCAGGTGTACTGTTGATCTCTCTGCCATGAAAAGACCATCTGTTGATCATTTGGTGAATTCAGAATTATAAATGTTTTCAATAGTGAATGTAAACCTGATGTGATTCTGTTAAAAGGTGTTTCTTCTGTCTTCTGGATGTTGTTTGGGAAGTTATTAAGGATTACTTAGTGTTGTATTCTTTGGGGGTTGTATTTGAATTGATGGTTGCTAAGATGTTCACTGTATGTTTCAAAAAGGTTAACTTGAATTCATAGAATAAACATTGTTTTGCTTTAAAAATTACTTTTCCATTTCTGCTGTACCACACCTGTAGAGTGGGCCGTATGCTCCCCCGTACCACAATCTATTAAAAGTTGTGGGTCAGGTGAACTCCATGATACACTTTGGGGTTCTCTAAACCCTGGCTCATAACAATAGACAAAGCCATTGATGCAAGATGATACTTTGAATGTGAGTCTTTGCAGGTAATTAAGTCTTTACAGGTCCAGATGGTGCGACTGGAGAGAGGGATAATCACAGGTTAAAGAGGTATGAATTGTCTCAAGCCAGGACAGTTGGTAGGATTTCGCAAGCCCAGGCTAGATGGTGGGGGTGAATGTGGTGAGACATGAATCCAAGGTCCTGGTTGAGGATGTACTCATGCGTGCGGATATCCCTCTCTCCAGTCGCTCCTTGCTCTTGGTTGTATGCTGAAGGTCACTTTAACTCCCTTTGACTGTGAGCAGCCTCTAACTTCACGCTCAACGCTATTGCTTTTAAAAAAAAATTTAGCGAGGTTTTCCAGCACAACTGATGTACAGCATGTGCCGCAGAAGACTCCGTCCCACCAAAGAGACAGTGCAGCATCCTTGCAGACTTGGCACCCTGTTGAGAAGGAGGGCATCTTTTCCCCCTGGCCATGAAGGCCACCGCAGCCCTGAACCTATGCAACAGGTTCATTCCAGGACTTGAGCGGGGACCTGTGCGGCATTTCCCAAGCTACAGCCCACAAGTGCATCTGTGAGGTCACAACTGCCCTGTATGCCCGGGCATCAGACTATATCAACTTTGAGCTGGACCAGGCCCACCAAGATGCCTGGACTGCAGGATTCTCCACTATCACTGATATGCCCCAGATCCAGGGGGCAATGGATGGCAAGCATGTTGCCTTATACGTACTTGGACATCAGGGAGTCCCCTTTGTCATGATATTCAGATAAACATCATGGTGCAAACACACATACACACTGATGGACAGATCAACGGACCAATCAACACACACGCAACATCACAGCCAATCACAAGCAAGGGCACACGCACTATAAAACGGGGAACACCACAGTTCCTGCTTATTCCAGCAGGAGACAGCTCAGGGCACAGAGCTCACAGCAAGCCACTCAGACATTCACCATGTGCTGAGTGCCTCTCCAAGATAGTGTTAGGGCTGGGTCCACAGGTTAAAGGGTAATGAACAAACCACAGTAACAAATTTACAGATGTTATTGATAGTAATAAAACAGAGTTGTACCATCTGCAACCGTGTTGGTTCGTCTGTGTAGCAGAGCACCCAACACGACATAGAACCCAGCAACTGTGAGACCTACCTACACATCTTCAGGAATCCGCCATCCTGCGCCATGGACACCATCAGCCCGCCGCAGCCGCTCCAGATCGCTGGAAACCTTGGCGTCAACTGGAAGCTGTTTAAACAGCGCTTCCAGTTCTTCCTTGAAGCCACAGAAAGGGAGAATGCTTCAGACACCAGAAACATCTCCCTCCTCCTCTCCACGGCAGGGAAACACGCCATCCACATCTACAACTCCCTGGTGTTCGCGGCAGGTGAGGACAAGACGAAGTACAAGACGGTCCTTCTTAAACTCGAGCAACACTTCAGCATCGAGGTAAATGAGAGCTTCGAGAGGTACCTCTTCCAGCAACGCCTGCAGGGTAAGGATGAGCCTTTTCAATCTTTCCTAACGCACCTCCCTATCCTCGCGCAGTCCTGCGGTTACGAGGCTACCTCCGATTCCATGATTCGGGACCAGAGAGTTTTTGGGGTCACCTCGGGCACCCGACGCCAGCAGCTCCTCAAAATTAAAAGCCTCACCCTAGCCACCACCATCGAAGCCTGCGTCCTCCATGAAAACGCGACCAGCCACTACTCCCAATTCCAGGTGGCCGAATCGGCACGGCAGGGGTCCTACGCGGCCGAATCGGCAAGGCAGGGGTCCTACGAGGCCGAGCAGGTCCAGGCAATCGAATTCCTCCCCGCCCGCGGCCTGGATGAGGGCGGCCGTTTCACGTGTTTTCCGCGGCCTCCCACGCTTGTACGCGCCTAAAGAGATGTCGATGCAGAGGGATGTGATGCGCAGGCGCGCTCTACGCAGGACCAAACTGCGCATGCGCGATGGCGCAATGAACGCCATGACGTCACGACGTGCGGCAACTGTGGATCCGCACATTTAAAGCAGCAATGTCCAGCAAAGAACCGACAATGCCTCCGCTGTGGCAAGATGGGCCACTACGCTGCCTGCTGTCGAGCAGCTCAACCTGCCAATGCTCCCCAATTCCGCCAGCCTGGCAGGGACGTGCGGACCATTCAGCCTCCATACACTGAGTCATACCCTGACGATATACAGATCGGTGATACAGACAACCGGGAAGCCTTCCGTGTTGCGGTCATTGACAGGAACCGGATGTCCCCAAGCAGGACCCACCAGCCGATGCCAGTGAACAGTGTCAATCCGGGTGATGAATGGTGTGCCATCCTAACGGTCAACCCAAATTCGTCGCCCACCTACTAGGCTGGACTTATGAGCCTGTTTGAACATTGGACTCACTAAAGTTTTATGCCACAATGTTAATATGTTTCTCTTTTTGTCATTACAGGAGTTTGTTTTGATGCTTGATGTTTACACTTGTTTTGTTTCTGGTACAACCTCGTTGCTATGTTGCACCTGATACCTTCCTATGTATATAGTTTAGCCTCATGTACATGTTGTAGATATTGCACACACACATTCAGCTGCGCTCAGTACACATCTATATTTATTAACACATAGGCACATATTTTTGTAAAAAAGGAGGGATGTCATGATATTCAGATAAACATCATGGTGCAAACACACATACACACTGATAGACAGATCAACGGACCAATCAACACAGACGCAACATCACAGCCAATCACAAGCAAGGGCACACGCACTATAAAACGGGGAACACCACTTCCCGCTCATTCCAGCAGGAGACAGCTCAGGGCACAGAGCTCACAGCAAGTCACTCAGACATTCACCATGTGCTGGGTGCCTCTCCAAGATAGTGTAAGGATGAGCCTTTTCAATCTTTCCTAACACACCTCCCTATCCTCCCTATAGCTGGGTCCACAGGTTAAAGGGTAATGAACGAACCACAGTAACAAGTTTACAGATGTTGTTATTGATAGTAATAAAACTGAGTTGTACCATCTGCAACCGTGTTGGTTCGCCTGTGTAGCAGAACACCCAACACGACACCCTTCATGAACAGGAAGTGGTTCCACTCCCTGAATGTTAAACTCGCGTGCGACCATCGCCTCCGGATCATGCATCTGTGTGCACTCTTCCCAGGAAGCGTGCATGACAGCTGCATCCTCACTCAAAGATTCCCGGCATTTCCGAGGACTACCCCTGGATGACTCTTGGGGATAAGCGGTACCTATTGAGGTCCTGGTTGATGATGCCAGTGCAGAGGCTGGAGACCAAGACGGAGACCCGATATAATAAGGCCCATGTTTCCACCCGTGCTGTCATTGAGCAGTGCATCCGACTACGAAAAATGCGATTCCAATACCTGGAACACTCTGGTGATGCAGTACACCCCCCAGAAAGTCTCCTGCTTTGTGGTAATCTGCTGTGCCATCCACAACCTGTCACCCCGCTGCTGTGCCATGCTGGACGAGGAGGAAAAAGGACATGCGGCCTCTTCTGAGGAGGAGGAGGGGCCAGACCAGGAGGGGCTGGAGGATTAGACAGGGGAGGAGCCACAGGAAGTGCTGGAGGATGGAGGATAGGCAAGAGTCCGGCATGCCCGGTGTACCAGGCCCTCACTCTAACTCGATTCTCATCGGACAAGGCTTTGTCCACCAGCCCAAGAGTCATCTGGACTCGAAACGCTAACTTTTTTCTCTCACTACAGATGCTGCCAGACCTGCTGAGATTTTCTAGCATTTTCTCTTTGGTTTCAGGTTCCAGCATCTGCAGTAATTTGCAGCATGATCTCCCTGCTTTTGTAACCTATGCCTCGTTTGATAAAGGCAAGTGTCCCATATGCCTTTTTCACCACTCTATTAACCTGCACTCTGCCTTCGGAGAACTGTGGACAACATGCCAAGGTCCCTTTGTTCCACGGAACCTCCCAGTGTTATGCCACTGCCCCTGAAAAGGGAGCATGTGGTGTCCATGGCAACCTTCAAGGCCCTCCAAGCCCATTGGGCCTCGCGGTGACTAGGGTGCTTTATTGACCCTTGTAATCACATTTTAGTTTGATGAGTTAAGTTTCTTTTTTGATTTGTTTTTGTTTAAGGCAGTATCCATTTAAGGGGCATGCCCCTTTTATTTTGTCCCTCTGTTTTTTTAATTTTGTTTAGTTGGTTTCCATCAAAATAGATGGAGTCCAAAGCATTGCACCCCAATGCTCATTCAAGAGTTTACATCACACATGATACACTGATGTGTACCCCAAAGCAAGGCTTCATGGTGAAGTTACCACCATTACAGGTCATGATACGGGGTAATAATATTTTATAAGTAGAAAGTCGTGTCTGAAGACAAGGAAAAGACTGAAACAGGGCAGCATGGTGGCGCAGTGGTTAGCACTGGTGCCTCAAGACGCCAAGCTCCTAGGTTCGATCCCAGCTCTGGGTCACTGTCCGTGTGAAGTTTGCACATTCTCCCCGTGTTTGGCTGGCTTTCGCCCCCTCAACCCAAAGATGTGCAGGGTAGGTGGATTGACCACGCTAAATTTACCCTTAATTGGATAAAATGAATTGGGCACTCTAAATTTTTTTTAAATGGAGAGGCTGAAACAACCTGGTTAAAGCAGCTATTTGAAGATATTCAGCCAGAGTCTGAAGGGCTCTAACAAGAGCCAGAATCTGTTCTGGAACACAAGTGTTACTATATGCCCTGCTGATTTGTCAGCTGGATTGCGAGTTGTCTTTTTTCTTGTTGTTTAATGGGAAATTGAGTAGTAGTGTTAAGGGGTAATTGTAAGCTATTCTTCTTTGGATGTGAAGTTAAAAAGTTTGATATTGTATTTATAATAAAGTTTTGTTTTAGAAATACCAAAGCTCTATTTTTTTCATGCAATCACTCCTGGAGCAAATCATTCTTTCCGCATAGTCTTACAAATAAACTAAATAATTGGGGTATAGCTATAATATAATGGATCTGAAATTCTTACGTTCATCACAGAAGGGCAGGACGTCCCTGGGGTCCTCTGGGTGGTGGGTCATGGGCTGCGCTTCTGCTGATGCTCTTCCGTTCGGGTGCCCGGGGACCTCTGTGCTCCTCCATGGGATAGAGGGGCAGCTGGAGTAAGGTCCAGTAAGTGCACCGATAAGAGTGCTCTTTCAGAGGGTCTGTGCAAATCCGATGGGCCGAATGGTCTTCTTCTGCACTGTAGGGATTCTATGATTGCTTGTGTACCTTTTAGAAACGTTATTTGATTATGGGAGAGGGTGCAGTAATAATCCAGAGGTCCAGACTTTAAATTCAATTAAGCACAAAAATCTGGAATATAAGGTTAGTCTCAGTAATGATGACCATGATATCTATCACTGATTTCCTACAGTGCAGAGGGAGGCCATTCGGACCATCAAGTGCTTGTTCTGTGCTGTATTCTATGTTCTACGTTCTAAGTCTGCACCGACCCTGATCTGGTTCACTAATGCCCTTGATGCAGATGATACTAAGATTGGTGGAGTTGCAGATAGCGAGGAGGACTGTAAGAGAATACAGCAAAATATAAATAGATTGGAGAGTTGGGCAGAGAAATGGCAGATGGAGTTCAATCCAGGCAAATGCGAGGTGATGCATTTTGGAAGATCTAATTCAAGAGCGGACTATACGGTTAATGGAAGAGTCCTGGGGAAAATTGATGTACAGAGAGATCTGGGAGTTCAGGTCCATTGTACCCTGAAGGTGGCAATGCAGGTCGTTAAGAGTGGTCAAGAAGGCATACAGCATGCTTGCCTTCATCGGACGGGGTATTGAGTACAAGAGTCGGCAGGTCACGTTACAGTTGTATAGGACTTTGGTTAGGCCACATTTGGAATACTGCATGCAGTTCTGGTCGCCACATTACCAGAAGGATGTGGATGTTTTAGAGAGGGTGCAGAGGAGGTTCACCAGGATGTTGCCTGGTATGGAGGGTGCTAGCTATGAAGAAAGGTTGAGTAGATTAGGATTGTTTTTGTTGGAAAGACCGAGGTTGAGGGGGTACCTGATTGAGGTCTACAAAATTATGAGAGGTATGGACAAGGCGGATAGCAACAAGCTTTTTCCAAAAGTGGGGGTGTCAATTACAAGGGGTCGCGATTTCAAGGTGAGAGGGGGAAAGATTAAGGGAGATGTACGTGGAAAGTTTTTTATGCAGAGGGTGGTGGGTGCCTGGAACGCTTTGCCAGCAGAGGTGGTAGAGGCGGGCACAATAGCATCATTTAAGATGCATCTAGACAGATATATGAACGGGCAGGGAACAGAGGGAAGTAGATCCTTGGAAAATAGGTGACAGGTTTAGATAAAGGATCTGGATCGGCGCAGGATGGGAGGGCCGAAGGGCCTGTTCCTGTGCTGTAATTTTCTTTGTTCTTTTTCTTTGTTCTTTAGGGAAGGAAACCTGCTGCTCTGACTTTGTCTGGCCTACATGTTGTAGTGATATTCAGACATCAATATACCTGATCAATGTATGTAAATGTAGTACAGTCATTTCAACATTAGATGACTCACACTCAGATACTATAAGAACTGGTTTCCCGCCTTTTTTAAGTCAGATGACATGATGATATGATTCAGGACAGTGAACAAGCTAGACATAGAATAGCTAGAGTGAGAGAAGTTAGAACTAGTTTGTTATAATAGTGCAGAGTTATATAGTCATCTGTATTGTACTTTAATTCTTTATTGTTAGTTTAGTATTGAGTAAAAGGACTCAAAGTTTATTATTTTATTACTCATTAAATAGTTCATCTTTCAATAAGAAGACTATTAGTCATTTTATCATCCTGGTGGATTCAAGAGTAATATATATATTTTAGATAAGTCATTATTTGAAATATAACACATGTGACTCTAGACGCACAGCAACGTGGTTGACTCTTAACTACCCTCCGGCCTAGCAAGCCACTCAGTTCAAGGGCAATCATGGATGGGCAAAAAATGATAGCCTTGCCAATGGTGCTCACATCTCATGAAAGAATAAAAAACAAATAAATTATGGTCACTACCTGAAGCATCGGTTCCATGCAGGGGGAGATAAACAAAGCTGTTAATAGAGACACCTTGTTAAATATTTTGATTAATCTTTTATTAGATGGCACATGTGACATATATTGGGATACTCGTGTGAGTATGCAGAAACGATCTGGTACACGTGAAGCAACTTATATGTGGAAATGCACGGTGAATCTGCACTGAAAAATGGATTACAGACCTACTCAGCAACTTGGCACCAGCCAGTATAAAATGGATAATGTGAACAGTAGGATGTGTTACAACATTTTAAATCATCAAGGCATTGGCGTGTATTTAATAGAGAAACTATTGAAAAAAAATCACGATTGAATTATACTCACTGGCACTCATCAAAATTAAAGGGGATATGGAATTTGAATTAAAATAATTGAGGGCTTGGGAGAAATAACACGTGGCAAGAACAATCATAAGGATTTTATTTTATAAATTTATGGGATGTGCGCGTCGCTGGCTAGGCCAGCATTTATTGCCCATCCCTAATTATCCTTGATACAGAGAGCTGCAAAATTTTATGAGTCCATGGATGATCTGTTGTTTGAAACATGTTCTTATGACATGCTGACAATTTAACAGCATGGATGCAAAATTATTGAATGGGGTGTGTTGTAATATTCACTCATGTATATAATGAGATGCAGACAGGCAGTGATTGACACACAGGATAACCAATGAACACACACGACACAGAACAACCAATCACCAGACAGGACACCACCACTATAAAGCCCACAGGGCATTAAGACTCTCTCTCTCTCACAGGACACAGCTACTGAGATAGTTAGAGTGTACAAGTCCATGTGGTAGAGAGTTAGTCTGGTCAAGCCAGTAGGAGGTTATCAGTTAGATTAATAGAGTATCAACCCACAGCAGATTATGTACAGCAATCAGCAAGTTCAATAAAACAGTGTTGGACCATCTCCTGTGTCGGAAGCCTGTTTCTAGTTTCACTGCATCCAATGGCAGTCAGCGTTGAACCAACTCACTTAACACATCAGGGTGACCTATTCAAGGTCAATAGTATTCACATTTTATAGGAAAAAAAATTACATTTATTCTTGATGGCAGCTCAAGCGTTTCTGTTGGTGACTCTAATAACTTTGGTCTGTTAACCACAGAGTCTAATTAAGAATTTAGCGAGAAGGGTCAGTAATCTAGAGAAAAAAATTAGGTTAGCCAGATTTGTTTCTTGCCAAGTCCTTTGAACAGCAAGTACTTTCATTAATTACTTTGTACAGTGGGGATTTTGTATATGCGGTACATTGAACACAAAGACCAAGAACAAAGAAATATACAGCACAAGAACAGGCCCTTCGGCCCTCCAAGCCCGTGCCGACCATGCTGCCCGACTAAACTACAATCTTCTACACTTCCTGGGTCCGTATCCCTCTATTCCCATCCTATTCATGTATTTGTCAAGATGCCCCTTAAATATCACTATCGTCCCTGCTTCCACCACCTCCTCCGGTAGCGAGTTCCAGGCACCCACTACCCTCTGCGTAAAAAACTTGCCTCGTACATCTACTCTAAACCTTGCCCCTCTCACCTTAAACCTATGCCCCCTAGTAATTGACCCCTCTACCCTGGGGAAAAGCCTCTGACTATCCACTCTGTCTATGCCCCTCATAATTTTGTATACCTCTATCAGGTCTCCCCTCATCCTCCTTCGTTCCAGTGAGAACAAACCGAGTTTATTCAACTGCTCCTCATAGCTAATGCCCTCCATACCAGGCAACATTCTGGTAAATCTCTTCTGCACCCTCTCTAAAGCCTCCACATCCTTCTGGTAGTGTGGCGACCAGAATTGAACACGATACTCCAAGTGTGGCCTAACTAAGGTTCTATACAGCTGCAACATGACTTGCCAATTCTTATACTCAATGCCCCGGCCAATGAAGGCAAGCATGCCGTATGCCTTCTTGACTACCTTCTCCACCTGTGTTGCCCCTTTCAGTGACCTGTGGACCTGTACTCCTAGATCTCTTTGACTTTCAATACTCTTGAGGGTTCTACCATTCACCGTATATTCCCTACCTGCATTAGACCTTCCAAAATGCATTACCTCACATTTGTCCGGATTAAACTCCATCTGCCATCTCTCCGCCCAAGTCTCCAAACAATCTAAATCCTGCTGTATCCTCCGACAGTCCTCATCGATATCCACAATTCCACCAACCTTTGTGTCGTCTGCAAACTTACTAATCAGACCAGTTACATTTTCCTCCAAATCATTTATATATACTACAAAGAGCAAAGGCCCCAGCACTGATCCCTGTGGAACACCACTGGTCACAGCCCTCCAATTAGAAAAGCATCCTTCCGACTTCCGGGTGCGGCGATGACAAGCTGAGTCGCACGTTTCGGCAGCTCCCGGTGGAACGGACTTTTGGGCTCTTGATAGGAGCCCCAACGGCAATTTTAACGGCTAAAAACACCGTGCGGTAAACCAGGAGGGTGTTCCCCCTGGACACGGATGGAAAAAGGAGAGGAAAGTGGCCGGATTGCAGCGGATCCTTTGGAACAACGGCAAGGAAGGCAAGCAAAAACCAAGATGGCGTCGGAAGGTGGCAGTTTCATATGGGGCCCTGAACAACAAGAGTTCTTGAAATGCTGCGTGGAGGAGATAAAAAAGGAAATGAAGAAAGAGTTGTTGGCCCCGATACTACAGGCGATCGAAGGGCTGAAAGAGGAACAAAAGACCCAGGAGCAGGAGCTTCGGGTCGTGAAGGCGAAAGCAGCCGAGAATGAGAACGATATACAGGGCCTGGTGGTGAAGTCGGAGATACAGGAGGCACACCAGAAACGATGTGTGGAGAGGTTGGAGGCACTGGAAAACAACGCAAGGAGGAACAACCTGAGGATTCTTGGCCTTCCTGAAGGTGTGGAGGGGGCGGACGTCGGGGCATATGTGAGCACGATGCTGCACTCGTTAATGGGAGCGGAGGCCCCGACGGGTCCGTTGGAGGTGGAGGGAGCCTATCGAGTTATGGCACGAGGACCGAGAGCAGGAGAAACTCCCAGAGCCATAATGGTGAGATTCCTCCATTTTAAGGATAGAGAAATGGTCCTTAGATGGGCGAAGAAAACTCGGTGCAGTAAATGGGAGAACGCGGTGATCCGTGTTTATCAAGACTGGAGTGCGGAGGTGGCGAGAAGGAGGGCGAGCTTTAATCGGGCCAAGGCGGTACTTCACAAAAGGAAGATAAAATTTGGAATGCTGCAACCGGCAAGACTGTGGGTCACATATCAAGGGAGGCACCACTACTTTGAGACGGCGGATGAAGCGTGGACTTTTATTGTAGAAGAAAAACTGGAATGAGTGGATTATGAAAACGAACGTTTGGACAAAGTGGTGGGGCGAATGGGGGGGGCGAAGAGGGGTTTTATGTTCTAATCCTGCGGTATGGTAACTTTTCTTTCTCCCACAGGTGGTGTTGGGGGGAGGTGGGGAGGGAGAGGAGATGGGGCGTTGGCCATGGGAGGCGGGGCCGAGGGAGAGGCGCGGGCTTGGTTCCCGCGCTATGATAATTATGGCGGGAATAGAGAAGCAGGAAGGAGGGGGCGTCGCACGGTGCGAGCCGTGGTCACGGGGGGAAGCCGAGGTCAGCCAGAGTTTGCTGACTTCTGGGAGCAACATGGGGGGAGTAATTACGCTAGCGGGGGGTCTAGCGGGGGGGTTGGGAGGGGGGAATTACTGGGTTGCTGCTGCTGGGGAAAGGGGGGAGTGGGTACGGGAGAGGATGGGCGGGGGGGCACCGCCTGGGGGAGATACAGCTGCGTGGGAACTGGGTGAGAAGCTGGAAAAAGATGATGGCTAACCGGCAAGGGGGGGGGGTGGGAAGCCCCCCAACTCGGCTGATCACGTGGAACGTGAGAGGGCTCAACGGGCCGATAAAGAGGGCACGAGTACTCGCACACCTTAAGAAACTTAAAGCAGATGTGGTTATGTTACAGGAAACGCACCTGAAACTGATAGACCAGGTTAGGCTGCGCAAAGGATGGGTGGGGCAGGTGTTCCATTCGGGGCTGGATGCGAAAAACAGGGGGGTGGCTATATTAGTGGGGAAGCGGGTAATGTTCGAGGCAAAGACTATAGTGGCGGATAACGGGGGCAGATACGTGATGGTGAGTGGCAAATTACAGGGAGAGATGGTGGTTTTGGTAAACGTGTATGCCCCGAACTGGGATGATGCCAACTTTATGAGGCGAATGCTAGGACGCATCCCGGACCTAGAGACGGGAAAGCTGATAATGGGGGGAGACTTTAACACGGTGTTGGAACCAAGGCTGGATAGGTCGAAGTCCAGGACTGGTAGGAGGCCGGCAGCAGCCAAGGTGCTTAAGGATTTTATGGAGCAGATGGGAGGTGTGGACCCGTGGAGATTCAGTAGACCTAGGAGTAAGGAGTTCTCGTTTTTCTCCTATGTCCATAAAGTCTATTCGCGCATAGACTTTTTTGTGTTGGGTAGGGCATTGATCCCGAAGGTGAGGGGAACGGAATATATGGCTATAGCCATTTCGGATCATGCCCCACACTGGGTAGACTTGGAGATAGGGGAGGAAACAGGAGGGCGCCCACCCTGGAGAATGGACATGGGACTAATGGCGGATGAGGGGGTGTGCCTAAGGGTGAGGGGATGTATTGAAAAGTACTTGGAACTCAATGACAATGGGGAGGTTCAGGTGGGAGTGGTCTGGGAGGCGTTGAAGGCGGTGGTTAGGGGGGAGCTGATATCAATAAGGGCACATAAAGGGAAGCAGGAGAGTAAGGAACGGGAGCGGTTGCTGCAAGAACTTTTGAGGGTGGACAGACAATATGCGGAAGCACCGGAGGAGGGACTGTACAGGGAAAGGCAAAGGCTGCATGTGGAATTTGACTTGCTGACTACAGGCACTGCAGAGGCACAATGGAGGAAGGCGCAGGGTGTACAGTATGAATATGGGGAGAAGGCGAGCAGATTGCTGGCACACCAATTGAGGAAAAGGGGAGCAGCGAGGGAAATAGGGGGAGTGAGGGATGAGGAAGGAGAGATGGAGCGGGGGGCGGAGAGAGTGAATGAAGTGTTCAAGACATTTTATAAAAAATTGTATGAAGCTCAACCCCCGGATGGGAGGGAGAGAATGATGGATTTTTTGGATCGGCTGGAAATTCCCAAGGTGGAAGAGCAGGAAAGGGTGGGACTGGGAGCACAGATCACGGTAGAAGAAGTGGTGAAAGGAATTAGGAACATGCAGACGGGAAAGGCCCCGGGACCGGACGGATTCCCAGTTGAATTTTACAGAAAATATTTGGACTTGCTCGCCCCGGTACTGACGAGGAACTTTAACGAGGCAAAGGAAAGGGGACAACTGCCCCCGACTATGTCTGAAGCAACGATATCGCTTCTCTGAAAGAAGGAAAAGGATCCGCTACAATGCGGGTCCTACAGACCAATTTCCCTCCTAAATGTGGATGCCAAGGTCCTGGCCAAGGTAATGGCAATGAGAATAGAGGAATGTGTCCCGGGGGTGGTTCACGAGGACCAAACTGGGTTTGTGAAGGGGAGACAGCTGAACACGAATATACGGAGGCTGTTAGGGGTAATGATGATGGCCCCACCAGAGGGTGAAACGGAGATAGTAGTGGCGATGGATGCCGAGAAAGCATTTGATAGAGTGGAATGGGATTATCTGTGGGAGGTGTTGAGGAGATTTGGTTTTGGAGAGGGGTATGTTAGATGGGTGCAGCTGTTGTATAGGGCCCCAGTGGCGAGTGTGGTCACGAATGGACGGGGATCGGCATATTTTCGGCTCCATAGAGGGACAAGGCAGGGATGTCCTCTGTCCCCATTACTGTTTGCACTGGCGATTGAGCCCCTGGCGATAGCGCTGAGAGGTTCCAAGAGATGGAGGGGAATACTTAGGGGAGGAGAAGAACACCGGGTATCTTTATATGCGGATGATCTGCTACTATATGTGGCGGATCCGGCGGAGGGGATGCCAGAAATAATGCGGATACTTGGGGAGTTTGGGGATTTTTCAGGGTATAAATTGAACATGGGGAAGAGTGAGCTGTTTGTGGTGCATCCAGGGGAGCAGAGTAGAGAAATAGAAGACCTATCGTTGAGGAAGGTAACAAGAGACTTTCGTTACCTGGGGATCCAGATAGCTAAGAATTGGGGCACATTGCACAGGCTAAATTTAACGCGGTTGGTGGAACAGATGGAGGAAGATTTCAAGAGATGGGATATGGTAGCACTGTCAATGGCAGGGAGGGTGCAGGCGGTTAAGATGGTGGTCCTCCCGAGATTCCTCTTTGTGTTTCAGTGCCTCCCGGTGGTGATCACGAAGGCTTTTTTTAAAAGGATAGAAAAGAGTATCATGGGTTTTGTTTGGGCCGGGAAGACTCCGAGAGTGAGGAAGGGATTCTTACAGCGTAGTAGGGATAGGGGGGGGCTGGCACTACCGAGCCTAAGTGAGTATTATTGGGCCGCTAATATTTCAATGGTGAGTAAGTGGATGGGAGAGGAGGAGGGAGCGGCGTGGAAGAGATTAGAGAGGGCGTCCTGTAGGGGGACCAGCCTGCAGGCTATGGTGACAGCCCCATTACCGTTCTCACCGAGGAACTACACCACGAGCCCGGTGGTGGTAGCTACACTGAAGATTTGGGGACAGTGGAGACGACATAGGGGAAAGACCGGAGCATTGGGGGGGTCCCCGATAAGAAACAACCATAGGTTTGCCCCGAGGGGAATGGATGGGGGATATGGAATGTGGCAAAGAGCAGGAATAACGCAACTGAAAGATCTATTTGTGGATGGGAAGTTCGCAAGTCTGGGAGCGCTGACCGAGAAATATGGGTTGCCCCAAGGGAATGCATTCAGGTACATGCAATTGAGGGCTTTTGCGAGGCAACAGGTGAGGGAATTCCCGCAGCTCCCGACACAAGAAGTGCAGGACAGAGTCATCTCAAAGAAATGGGTGGGGGATGGCAAGGTGTCGGATATATATAGGGAAATGAGGGACGAAGGGGAGACTATGGTGGACGAACTAAAAGGGAAATGGGAAGAAGAGCTAGGGGAGGAGATCGAGGAGGGGCTGTGGGCAGATGCCCTAAACAGGGTAAACTCGTCGTCCTCGTGCGCCAGGCTAAGCCTGATTCAGTTTAAGGTATTACACAGGGCACATATGACTGGAACACGGCTCAGTAAATTTTTTGGGGTGGAGGATAGGTGTGCGAGGTGCTCGAGAAGCCCAGCGAATCATACCCATATGTTTTGGTCATGCCCGGCACTACAGGGGTTTTGGGTGGGGGTGACAAAGGCGCTTTCAAAAGTAGTAGGAGTCCGGGTCGAACCAAGCTGGGGGTTGGCTATATTTGGGGTTGCACAAGAGCTGGAAGTGCAGGAGGCGAGAGAGGCCGATGTTTTGGCCTTTGCGTCCCTAGTAGCCCGGCGCAGGATATTGCTAATATGGAAAGAAGCCAAGCCCCCGGGGGTGGAGACCTGGATAAATGATATGGCGGGGTTCATAAAGCTAGAGCGGATTAAGTTCGTCCTAAGGGGGTCGGCTCAAGGGTTCACCAGGCGGTGGCAACCGTTCGTCGAATATCTTGCGGAAAGATAGATGGGGGAAAAAAGAAGGCAGCAGCAGCAGCCCAGGACTTGGGGGGGGCGGGGGGGGGGGGGGGGGGAGAGGGATGGGGGGGGGGGGGTATAGCCTGTGACAAGGCAGTTGCCAATTAGGGCTAGTTTTCATTTTTGTTATTTAATATTTATTTATTTGTTGTTTTGTGTTTATATAAAAAAGGTCATTATTATCTGTATTGTTATAATGTTGTATAAAGGATGCACAATGTACTGTGTTGGTTGACCAAAAATTTTCAATAAAATATTTATTAAAAAAAAAAAGAAAAGCATCCTTCCATTGCTACTCTCTGCCTTCTATGGCCTAGCCAGTTCTGTATCCACCTTGCCAGCTCACCCCTGATCCCGTGTGACTTCACCTTTTGTACTAGTCTACCATGAGGGACCTTGTCAAAGGCCTTACTGAAGTCCATATAGACAACATCCACTGCCCTACCTGCATCAATCATCTTAGTGACCTCCTCGAAAAACTCTATCAAGTTAGTGAGACACGACCTCCCCTTCACAAAACCATTCTGCCTCTCACTAATACGTCCATTTGCTTCCAAATGGGAGTAGATCCTGTCTCGAAGAATTCTCTCCAGTAATTTCCCTACCACTGAAGTAAGGCTCACCGGCCTGTAGTTCCCGGGATTATCCTTGCTACCCTTCTTAAACAGAGGAACAACATTGGCTATTCTCCAGTCCTCCGGGACATCCCCCGAAGACAGCGAGGATCCAAAGATTTCCGTCAAGGCCTCAGCAATTTCCTCTCCAGCCTCCTTCAGTATTCTGGGGTAGATCCCATCAGGCCCTGGGGACTTATCTACCTTAATATTTTTTAAGACACCCAACACCTCTTCCTTTTGGATCTCAATGTGACCCAGGCTATCTACACACCCTTCTCCAGACTCAACATCTACTAATTCCTTCTCTTTGGTGAACACTGATGCAAAGTATTCATTTAGTACCTCGCCCATTTCCTCTGGCTCCACACATAGATTCCCTTGCCTATCCTTCAGTGGGCCAACCCTTTCCCTGGCTACCCTTTTGCTTTTTATGTACGTGTAAAAAGCCTTGGGATTTTCCTTAACCCTATTTGCCAATGACTTTTCGTGACCCCTTCTAGCCCTCTTGACTCCTTGCTTAAGTTCCTTCCTACTTTCCTTATATTCCACGCAGGCTTCGTCTGTTCCCAACCTTTTAGCCCTGATAAATGCCTCCTTTTTCTTTTTGACGAGGCCTACAATATCTCTCGTTATCCAAGGTTCCCGAAAATTGCCGTATTTATCCTTCTTCCTCACAGGAACATGCCGGTCCTGAATTCCTTTCAACTGCCACTTGAAAGCCTCCCACATGTCAGATGTTGATTTGCCCTCAAACATCCGCCCCCAATCTATGTTCTTCAGTTCCCGCCTAATATTGTTATAATTAGCCTTCCCCCAATTTAGCACATTCATCCTAGGACCACTCTTATCCTTGTCCACCAGTACTTTAAAACTTACTGAATTGTGGTCACTGTTACCGAAATGCTCCCCTACTGAAACATCTACCACCTGGCTGGGCTCATTCCCCAATACCAGGTCCAGTACCGCCCCTTCCCTAGTTGGACTGTCTACATATTGTTTTAAGAAGCCCTCCTGGATGCTCCTTACAAACTCCGCCCCGTCTAAGCCCCTGGCACTAAGTGAGTCCCAGCCAATATTGGGGAAGTTGAACATACATTGAGCAGAATATTTCTACATTAAGCAGTAAATACGTTATAAACAGGATACTCTGTGACTGTTTAAGGAGCTGTTCGTCACAGGGGGTTGACTGGTGGGGGGAGGGGAAAAATCTGTACAGGCTGTATAGTTGATTGTTGGGAAATATGTTTCCCGGGGTGATTATTTGCTGTAAACTGCTTTGATACATGTTTGTAATAAAATACATTAAAAAATAAATAAACTGGATATATACAGTAGTTAATATTTTATACATTGCTCAGTTAATACTTTATACATTGGCTACACTGAGCAGTTAATAATTCATACATTGCTCAGTTAATACTTTATACATTGGGTGCAATCAGCAGTTAATACTTTATACATTACTCAGTTAATACTTCATACATTGGGTACACACAGCAGTTAATATTTTATACATTTCTCAGTTAATACTTTGTATGTTGGGTACACACTGCAGTTGAGATTTTATACATTGGGTACACAGAGCCATTAATACTTTTTACATTGGCTATACAGAACGGTTATACTTTATACATTGCTCAGTTAATACTTTATACATTGGGAACACTGAGCCGTTAATACTTTATGCATTGCTCAGCTACTACTTTATACACTGGGTACACTGACTGAGCAGTTAATACTTTATACATTGCTCAGTCAATACTTTTTAAATATAAATTTAGAGTACACAATATTTTTTCCAATTAAGGAAAATACCCACGCAGACATGGGGAAAATATGCAAACTCCATATGGGCAGTGGCCCAGGGCTGTGATCGAACCTGGGTCCTCAGCGCCGTTAAGGCACTCAGTTAATACTTTATACATTGGCTGTGTAGCCAATACTTTATACATTGGGTAACCAGAGCAATTAATACTTTATGTATCGGCTACATAGAGCAGTTAATATTTGGGTATGCAGAGCAGCTAATACTTTATGCATTAGCTACACAGAGCAGTTAATACTTTATGCATTAGCTACACAGAGCAGTTAATACTTTATGCATTGGCTACACAGAGCAGTTAATACTTTATACATTGGCTACACAGAGCAGTTAATTCTTTATGCATTGGCTACACAGAGCAGTTAATACTTTATAATTGGCTACACAGAGCAGTTAATACTTTATGCATTGTCTACACAGAGCAGTTAATACTTTATGCATTGGCTACACAGAGCAGTTAATACTTTATGCATTGGCTACACAGAGCAGTTAATACTTTATGCATTAGCTACACAGAGCAGTTAATTCTTTAAGCATTGGCTACACAGAGCAGTTAATACGTTATCCATTGGCTACACAGAGCAGTTAATTCTTTATGCATTGGCTACACAGAGGAGTTAATACTTTATGCATTGGCTACACAGAGCAGTTAATACCTTATACATTGGCTACACAGAGCAGTTAATTCTTTATGCATTGGCTACACAGAGCAGTTAATACTTTGCGCGCAGAAGGGTGGGTGAGTAAATTTGCAGACGACACTAAAGTCAGTGGTGTTGTCGACAGTGCGGAAGGATGTAGCAGGTTACAGAGGGACATAGATAAGCTGCAGAGCTGGGCTGAGAGGTGGCAAATGGAGTTTAATGTAGAGAAGTGTGAGGTGATTCACTTTGGAAGGAATAACAGGAATGCGGAATATTTGGCTAATGGTAAAGTTCTTGGAAGTGTGGATGAGCAGAGGGATCTAGGTGTCCATGTACATAGATCCCTGAAAGTTGCCACCCAGGTTGATAGGGTTGTGAAGAAGGCCTATGCAGTGTTGGCCTTTATTGGTAGAGGGATTGAGTTCCGGAGTCATGAGGTCATGTTGCAGCTGTACAAAACTCTGGTATGGCCGCATTTGGAGTATTGCGTACAGTTCTGATCACCGCATTATAGGAAGGACGTGGAAGCTTTGGAGCGGGTGCAGAGGAGATTTACCAGGATGTTGCCTGGTATGGAGGGAAAATCTTATGAGGAAAGGCTGATGGACTTGAGGTTGTTTTCGTTAGAGAGAAGAAGGTTAAGAGGAGACTTAATAGAGGCATACAAAATGATCAGGGGGTTAGATAGGGTGGACAGTGAGAGCCTTCTCCAGCGGATGGAAATGGCTAGCACGAGGGGACATAGCTTTAAACTGAGGGGTGATAGATATAGGACAGAGGTCAGAGGTAGGTTCTTAATGCAAAGAGTGGTGAGGCCGTTGAATGCCCTACCTGCAACAGTAATGAACTCGCCAACATTGAGGGCATTTAAAAGTTTATTGGATAAGCATATGGATGATAATGGCATAGTGTAGGTTAGATGGCTTTTGTTTCGGTGCAACATCGTGGGCTGAAGGGCCTGTACTGCGCTGTATCGTTCTATGTTTATGCATTGGCTACACAGAGCAGCTAATACTTTATGCATTAGCTACACAGAGCAGTTAATTCTTTATGCATTGGCTACACAGAGCAGTTAATACTTTATACATTGGCTACACAGAGCAGTTAATTCTTTATGCATTGGCTACACCGAGCAGTTAATACTTTATGCATTGGCTACACAGAGCAGTTAATACTTTATGCATTGTCTACACAGAGCAGCTAATACTTTATGCATTAGCTACACAGAGCATTTAATTCTTTATGCATTGGCTACACAGAGCAGTTAATACTTTATGCATTGGCTACACAGAGCAGTTAATACTTTGTGCATTGCTCAGTTTATACATTGGGTACTGTCTACCGTAGTTGGAATATTTGGAACGTCTGAACTCAGTGGCCACTCGTTCGACAGCGACATCTGGTGGGCTACCTTGTATTTAACTAAAATAAATGCGGAGTTCACAGTAATAATAATGTAATAGAAAATTGCTGCGTGAAAGAAAAAAAATAGGTGATGTTCACTGAGTTTACTTTTCTAAACATTAAAATAAAACCTCCCACTCAGTTTATCTTTCCATGAACGATGTTCCGCTTTTTCTAAATTTCTCTCGAGGGTGTTTGCATTTCCCAGAATGCTCCATTCATTCAACTTTTAAAATTATATTGTTTTTATTCTGTGAAAGTTAAATACTTTTGCCGACAGTTATATAGAACTAATAAAGCAATAATGTTTATTTTCCTTTTACATTTAAGTGTTATAATAAGTTTATATATTAAAACGCCTATAATGATTAAGATGTGTATCGGGATATAGAGGTTTATATACCAACTGAACCTTTCTTTCTCTCGGCCGGTCCGATGGTAGTGGGTTATCGTTGATATTTGCTTACAAAGTCAGTTACAGATTTCCTTGTTCTCTCTTCCCCCCTTCTCACTACTTCACTTGACTGGTCTTTTTTTTACTTCCCAAGGCAAACGTTTCTACATATATAAGAGCAGTAAAATATTTATTTTCCTTATTAAAGAGATCCTGTCTCAAATATGTTCTTTAGCCCAAACGATCATGGATCATCCGAAATTGGAACCGAGGCGGTGCCCAGTCATGGACTGCCATTGCCGCAGCCTGCAAGGCAGCCACCTTGCTGCGCATCCCACTGAACACCCACCTTAGCTCCTGGTTCTGCAGAGTGACACCGGCCATTTGGTGCCCCCACCCCCGCACCCCAGCTCTCAGTCCTGTACCCCACACTCCACCACACCACCCAACTGGCTGCCAGCTGCTGGTGGGGCATCACCAAAGGCAAAGGCCACTGTAGCCCCTACAGGGTGCCGGGTGGGTCCTGTTGAGAATACCGCTGTGAAGAGCAGTGCCAGCCGATGGTACCCGTGGTCTCGGACAGGCGTCAGGGCGAGAGGCCTCCACTGTACTGGGCAGCAATGGGGCCAGGGGTGCAGAGATGAGGGGGCAGATCCCGCAATGTCAACCGGGACCACCGAGTGGCCCGTTTGACCTGGTTGGGCATGGGGGTATGCACCATGCTAACATGTCAGCCTTGCAGACAATGGATATTGTAATTCAACCAGCAATGGTGGCCTTCCTTCTAGTTGCGCACCGCTGGGGGACACCCTGTGACTGTACAAGCTGGAGCTGCTCGAGGCGGAGGAAGCTGCAGCAACGGAGTGTGCAGCACCAGAACGTGCAGCAGCGGAGCGTGCAGCAGTGGAGCATGCAGCAGGGGAGTTTGCCCCAGAGGAATAGGAAGTCGCCACCCAGGATGGAGAGCCGGCTACCCAACAGGCTGAGGAGGAGGTGCAAAGCAGGCATCGCGTGAGGCCTCGGGTATACTGGCAGCGCCTGTCAATTGAGGACCTACTGGACCGGGCATGTCGTTGAAGATTCCGGCTGAGCGGGGAGACAGTACGACATATCTGCCAGATCATGGCACACCTGGTAGCGTGGGAGAATAGGGGTGGACCCCGCTCCTGGTGGCCATCAAGGTGACGGTCGCCTTGAACTTTTATGCCACGGGTTTCTTCCAGACGCCGAGTGGGGACCTGTCCAGGATCTCACAGACTTGGGTGCACAGGTGTATCCACACCAGTACGGAGGCTCTATATGCCCAGTCGGCACAGTACATCCATTTCAATGTGTGCCGAGCCCACCAAGATGCCAGCATGCCCCGGGTCCAGGGGGTGATCAACAGGATACATGTTCCCCTGTGAGCACCTGCAGATGACAGGCCACTCTATACAAATCGAAAGGGGTTCGATTCGATGAATGTGCAGCTCGTATGTGACCACGAGCTGCGCATGATGCACGTCAGCGCCTCATACCCGAGGAGTGTGCACAAAGCCTTCAACCTGGCACACCCGACGATTCCTGACATGTTTGAGACGCCCCCACGGCTGGGGAATTGGCTCCTGGGCAACAGGGGTTATCCGATGGGGGTCATGGCTGATGACGCCTATCGGAGGCTACAGACCGACATGGAGATCTGCTGCAGCGACCAGGAGCATGATCGAGCGGTGCTTTGGCACCCTGAAGATCCGTTTCAGGTGCCTGGACCGCTCTGGAGGGGCCCTCCAGTATGATGCTGAAAGGGGTCGCCTGCAACATGTTCATCATCCTCCTCCAGCATGTTGCCCCCCTGCTGCCAGCTGCATCCTCCACAACATCATGCAGCAGAGGGGTGATGTGCTGGAGGAAGATGATGAACACTAGTCCTTGTCGAACAAGGAGGATGTGGGGAAGGGTGAAGATGGGCAAGCATTAGGCCCAGGCAGGCACGGGAGACTGCACGACGTGTGCGCCAGAGCCAATGCACACGGGATGCATTGATCGCCTCCAGGTTCACTGACTAGGAATGGGGGAATTGGCCAGAGGCACGGACACTGCATCCCCCCACCCCACCTGGCATTTGCCACTCCGTCCTTGGGGTGACAATTGTGGGGACGGTGGGGGACAGTGGGGAGGGGGAGGGGTGAGGGGGGGTTGCGGAGGATGGGGAGCCCAGGCTACCTACAACGACCGCCCATTTCCCTCCACCCCCACTCCCCTACAGAACCCCTCTCTGGCCAGCCCAGACCAGCCCACCCCTCACACCCATCTGACAGAGCACCGAGGCAGGTTGTAACAGCCCCGATAACTAAACTGTGCCCTGCGCCTGTGCCAACTTAACTGGTGTCCAACGTTCTGGCCTTAATGGGCCCTAACACTATGCCTAGGTGGATCCCCAGATGGTACATCAGGAGTGGAGGCGGCCTGCTGTATTGCCCATCCTGCGACCTCGGTCCCTGTTGGCGGGCGTCTTCTGCTGTGACCGGGCTGAATGGGCCAGGCTGCTGCTCGGGTGTCCCAGGTGGCAGGGTGCAGCCCTGTTCTACCCTCTGCCCACCAGATGTGCCAGGGGCAGGGTGGGGGGAGTCTATGGGATGGGAATGTTGCTCTTATTAGCCTTAGTTTTATTAGCTCTAATTCTGTCACCTTTGCTCACGAGTCACCAAGTATCTTTCTGATACCGCCATGTGGTTCAAGCTCAAGTAATGATTAATAATGCAGCACACCACTTAGTAAATGTTAAATCAACGATCATTTATTATATACAGCGATAAATACTTTTACAATAATCCTACTTCTAGACTATTACCTACCACTAAAGGCCAATACTTAACTTTGGTGATGGCCCACCAGGTCAGGGAAACGAATGGTCTATCGAATTGGGTCTGGCCTGCGGGATTCAAAAAGGCTGGTACGGGTCGATAGTCTGGAACACCTCTCTGGTAGCGATCGCTGGAGTAAGACTTACTTGTTCTTTCGTCGAAGGGTCTCGAAGGTTGCGAGGAGGAGAAGAAGGGTCGATCTGAACTTGGCCCCTATCTTTATAGTTCCTAGGGGCTTCCCGCCTCTCGGGGCGGACCTTGACCCTGGTCCCAAGTGATTGGACTTGGTCCCAATCACTGGGTTCGATATGCTCCAATAATGGGGCGATTCCTTGATCGGGGGGGGTGGTCGTTCACCTGTCTTTGTCTCAGCCACTGCTGGCGCCGAGAGGTCTGGATCGGCTTTCAATTGCTAATTTTGTAGCAATTGTTCCCGGGGATAGCCGATTAAACTGCAGATGGCTGGGTTGATGTGCTGTTAATGGTTGCAGGTATCGGTCTGGGCCGACTTCCCCAGAGCCGAATACACTGTTCTGCCTGCAGCTGTCCATTTGAGTCCTGTTGGCTGATTTTCCCATCAGCCTTTTTAGTTCGCCATTTTAGATAGGGGTTTGGCCAAATACTCGGGAATCAGCCATTTTAGGTGGCTACAGGGGTGTGAGCAGAACTATCCCCTGAGGCTCCCCCGCCACCTGGTGCTGCCTGTCCTGGAAGCCGGCTCTGGTGCTCTGTCTCGACCCGGGTCTGCATGCTGGTGACCATGGAGCACAGGGAGTGGACCATCACCCTCTGGGACTGTGTCACATCACCCATTGACTGTGCCACCATCTTCTGGGTTTGTGTCACATCAGCCAGTGACTGCGCAATCTCCCTCTGCGACTGGGCTGCTTCCCTCTGTGATTGCACCACGTCGGCCAGCGCCTGGGCAATGCCGCCGATGTTCCCAGCCATGGCCCTCTGTGACTGGGCCGCGCTCAGGAGCGCCGTTGCAATTTCCAGGTGACTCTCGGACATGGCTGCCTGTGAGGCGGCAACCCTGCCCTGGGCCTCGGCCAGCGCCTGCACAGAATGCCCCAGGCCTTGGACATGCTGATCCATTGCCAAAACCCTCACCCACAATGTGGTGTGCACAAAACAGCTGATCCGGTACATCAGGTGGCCTCCACCGCGGACACCACCCGTGTGACGTTGGGTTGGGCAGCACACATGGTCGGCATCACACCCTATTACTGCACCCGGTTGGACTCCTCCGTCTGCTCGCCGACAACCCCTCATGTAGTCCCTGGCTCTGCAACTGCATCTCCACAATAGATGGGACTGTCCGTTCCAGAAGCCCGAAACTCGTCTGGACGGCAGCTAGTTCCTGTGGTCAGCCTGCCCTCCAACCTTCTGTCCCCTCGGGAGTTCCTATCGCCACCTGATGTACCGGATCAGCTGTGTGGTGCACACCAGGTAGTGTCCCAGGAGCCTCTTCACTAAAGAGCCCAACCGAGGTGAGTGTCGCTGGGATGGTGGAGGGTGTTGGAGATAGCTGTAATGGGAAATCTCTTGCTTGTCATCCTCAGACTTGAGCTCCGGGGTGTCTTGGGTCTCAGGTCCATGGCTTCCATCCGTCCTGCTCTCCTCATCACTGCTCGGCACCCGGGGCTCTGGGTGTGACACTGGCTGGGGACTGAGGTCACCAGATGGACCCGCCCCATCACCAGTAAGTCCTGCAAGACCCAAGACAAGATGCATGATTAGACCACAGGCTGGGGGGTGGAGGGGGAGTGGGGGTTGTGGGGGTGAGGGTGGTTTTGGGGAGGGTCATTGACACATGTGCCATGGGGAACCACACCTCAGAGGGGTCTCACTTCCACGCCGGCGGCCAATCTCCACCCCGGCAAACTCTCTTTTCTCTGGGCCACCGACCATATCCAGGGCCCTCTGCTTAGCCATGGTGAGCCACAAGTCCGGCTGTCCCCCTCCAGTTTTCACCCGCTCCCGACCGTTATGGGCAGCCTTCTCCTGGGAGGAGGGGGGGGGGGCGCAGACAGAAAACGACAGTGTTAGACAGTCCGCATGCAGGCCAGGGGTTGGGTGACTGGTGGCCTCGGTGTCCAGGACATGCATGGCAGCCAGTATGGATGATGACATGTGGTGCAGGGTGGGGGTTCGGCCGCCCTCTGGCAGGGGTGGGGGCGGGGGTTGTGGAAGTGGGGGGGTGGGGTGTAGGGTTACGGGTGTGTGGGACAGGGGTTAGTGCTAGGGGCAGAATGCTGCCTACTCACCCTGGCTGCCCTGAGGAGGTTGTGCAGTTTTTTACAGTACTGTGGCCGGTCTGGACAGTGTTGCTCACCGCCTCTGCCACCTGCGCCCAGGTGCGGCAAATGGCGGCGGGTGGTAGCCTTCCTCCCAGGCCAGAGTACAGGGTCACCTCCATCGTGTCTCCAGCTCTGCATTCGTAAATCGTGGGGCCGTGCGTCTCACCACCATCTTGTTGGCTGGGATGGTGAGTGGGGGATGAAGTGTTGTATATGGCTGTAGCTTGTCGGCCTCCTGAGTGACAATCACAAATCCGGTGAATCCGGCATTGTTTCCATTAGAATCGACTGTGTTCCACGTGGCGCCGGTGCTAGCTCCTTAACAGTCATTGAATCGGTCCAGGTGCGGCACAGGTTTTGCTATCGTGGAACTCCACGAATCCTGCCCCGGCATCAACACTTAGTCTCTGGATTGGAGAATCCATTCCCATGATTCCCCTGCTTCGTGCCTCCCAATCCATTTCATCCTCCTACAGCCTTTCCAACCTTCATGTTTCCTGTCTTGAATTTATATAGTCCCTTCAATGTAATAAAATGTTCCGAAATGCACCATGAAATTCTTTATATTTTGATAGCATCTTTAAAGTAATAAAACGTCCCAAGACGCTCAGAGGAACCTTATAAGACAAAAAATGACATCCAGCCACATAAAAAATTATTAGATGACCAAAAGCAAAGGAAAGGTTTTAAGTAATATATCAAGGAAGGAAAGTGAGATAGAGAGACAGGGAGGTTTAGGGAGGGAGTTCCACAGCTTACGGCCCATGCAACTTAAGGCATGGCCACTAATGGTGGAGGAATTAAAATTAGGGATGCTCAAGAAGCCAGAAGTAGAGGAATGCAAAGACGTTGGAGGGGTATGAGGCTGGTGGAGATTACAAAGGTAGGGAGGGGCGAGACCATGGAGGGACTTATAAAGACAAGGATGAGAATTTTAAAATAAATATGCTGCTTGACAAGGAACCAATCAGCAAGTACTGGGGTGATAGGTGAATAGTACTTTTAAATTTATGTTACGTGGGCATCGCTGATTAGGCCTACATCTATTGCCCATCTCCAGTTGCCCTTGAGAAAGTGGTGGTAAGCTGCTCTTTTGAACTGTTGCATTCCCTGAGGTGTAGCTACACCTACAGTGCTGTTCAGGAGGGAGTTCCAGGATTTTGACTCAGCAACAGTGAAGGAATGATGATATATTTCCAAGTTAAAGTGATGAGTGACTTGGAGGGGATCCTCCAGGTGGTGGGGTTCCCAGGTATCTGCTGCTCTTGCCCTTCTAGATGGTAGTGACCATGGGTTTGTAAGGTGCTGCCGAAGGAACCTGGTTGGAAGGTGCTGCCGAAGAAACCTGGTTGAGTTACTGAAGTGCATCTTATGGATGTTGCACACGGCTGCCACTGTTCGTCAGTGGTGGAGGGTTTGAATGTTTGTGTTAGAGATGCCAATCAAGCGGACTGCTATGTCCTGGATGATGTCGAACTTCTTGAGTGCTATTGGAGCTGCATTCAATCAGACAAGTGGAGAGTATTTCATTACACTCCTGACATGTGCCTTCTAGATGTTGGACAGGCTTTGGGGAGTCAGGAGGTGAGTTACTCGCTGCAGGATTCCTAACCTGCTCTGGTAGCCACAGTATTTACGTAGCTAGCCCAGTTCAGTTTCTGGTCAATGGTAACCTGCAGGATGTTGATAGTGGGTGAATCAGCTATGGTAATGCCACTGAATGTCAAAGGGCGATGGTTAAATCCTCTCTTGTTGGAGATAGTCATTGCCTGGAACTTGTGGAGCGTGACTGTTACTTGCCACTTGCCAGCTGAAACCTAGATATTGTCCAGGTCTTGCTGCATTTGGACATGGACGACTTCATTATCTGAGGAGTTGTGAATCAGCGAACATCCCCACATCTGACCTATGATGGACGGAAGGTTATTGATGAAGCAACTGAAGACAGTTGGGCCTCGGACCCTGCAGTTATGTCCCGGGACTGAGATGACTGATCTCCAACAAGCACAACCATCTTCCTTAAGCCCAGAGTTGAGTGGGTTGGATTATGAGGAGAGGTTGAGTAGATTGGGACTGTACTCGTTGGAATTTAGAAGTATGCGGGTGGATCTTAAAATAACATATAAAATTATGAAGGGAATAGATAGGATAGGTGCAGGGAGGTTGTTTCCACTGGCGGGTGAAAGCAGGACTAGGGGGCATAGCCTCAAAATAAGGGGAAGTAGATTTAGGACTGAGTTTAGGATGAACTTCTTCACTCAAAGGGTTGTGAATCTATGGAATTCCCTGCCCAGTGAAGCAGTAGAGGCTCCTTCGTTAAATGTTTTCAAGATAAAGATAGTTAGTTTTTTGAAGAATAAAGGACTAAATGGTTATGATGTTCGGGTTAGAAAGTAGAGCTGAGTCCACAAAAGATCAACCATGATCTCATTGAATGTTGGAGCAGGCTCGAAGGGCCAGATGGCCTACTCCTGCTCCTAGTTCTTATGTTTTTATGTTCAATCACTCTCACCTCACTTGGTGCGAGTTAAGGCATGGACAGCAGAGTTTTGGTTGACCTCAAATTTATAGACGAGAGAATGAGACACCAGCCAGGAGTGTGTCGCAATTGTTGGGTTTAGAGGTAACAAGGGCATAAGTAAGGGTTTCAGGAACAGATGAGCTGAGACAGAGTTGAGGTTGGGTGATGAGGTAGAAATAAACAAGCTTAGTGTTGTATGAACAGAAGGTTCAGAAAGTAATCTCTGGGTCAAATGTGACACCAAGGTTGCAAGGAGTCAGGAAGATGGATGTCGTAGGTTTGGAGTTGTGGTGAGCCACTGTAATAGGAGATGTAAGGTAGGACCTGCACTACAGGTTCGCCGGTAGCTCCTGCCGGCTGGCTCCGCCCACGGAGAACTGTATAAATATGCATGACCTCCAGTGCCCTGCCATTTCGCCAGCTGCAGCAGGAGGCCACGCATCTGACTGTAATAAAGCCACAGTTGTACCCAACTTTAGTCTTTGTGCAATTGATCGTGCATCAATTTATTACAGTCAGATTTTCCACAGAATGGATATCCAAATTAAGCCCGATCGCCTGCAGCTGGATCCGCACTTGCCCGACGCCAGGAAAGACTTTGTTCACTGGCTAGCATGTTTGAGGCCTACATCAAGGCTGCGGACCCCGCGCCAACGGAGGCTCAGAAGATAAATGTCCTGTACTCCAGACTGAGCTCCAGCGTGTTCCCGTTGATCCAAGATGCCACGAATTACACAAAAGCAATGGAACTCCTCAAAGAACACTACGCGCAGAAGACGCACCGCTCTTCGCCAGGCATGTACTTGCCACCCGCTCGCAACTACCTGGTGAGTCCATCGAAGACTTCTGGCAGGCCCTAATTTCACTCGTCCGGGACTGTGACTGTCAGGCTGTCACGGCCGCCGAACACTCGAACCTCCTCATGCGCGATGCCTTCGTGACGGGGATTGCGTCAGACCGCATCCGAGAACGATTACTGGAAGGGGCCACGCTCAAACTGGCGGAGACGAAAACCTTGGCGCTCTACATGACGGTCGCATCCCGTAACGTACAATCGTACCTCTCCCGCCGCGCTGCCCACCCTTCTACTCCTTCCTACCCCTCCTGTACCCCGCCGACGACCTCCTCAGCTGGGGCCCTGCCTTCGCAATACGCCTGCGCCGCACGCCGATCCGCTCACCCCGGGGGTCCCCGCTGCTACTTCTGCGGTCAGCAGAAGCACCCCCGCCAACACTGCCCGGCCTGCACTGCCGTTTGTAAAGTCTGCAGTAAAAAAGGCCACTTTGCGGCTCTGTGCCAGGACCGCGCAGTCGCTGCAATCACGCCCGCTATCGCCCCCTCCACCACGCCAGATGCACAATGGGAGCCGCAATCTTCTCCTCCCGGTCCATGTGCAACCAATGGGTGCCGCCATCTTGTCCCCCACAGGGTCCCCGGACATCCCGACATCGGAACCGCGCATGTTCGCCACCCGAAGCATCCGATGGCTAACCGCAGCTCGCTTCGATGACGCTGGACCAATCTCGCCCACAAAACCTGGCCACCGCGTCGATGACGGTTAAAATCAACGGCCACACGACCTCGTGCCTGCTGGACTCCGGGAGCACCAAAAGCTTCGTTCACCCAGATACGGTAAGACGCTGCTCCCTCGCGGTCCACTCTGCCAATCAAAGGTTCTCCCTAGCCTCCGGATCCCACTCCGTCCCGATTCGAGGCTTTTGTACAGTCACCCTCACAGTCCAGGGCATAGAATTTAGTAACTTCCGCCTCTATGTTCTTCCTAATCTCTGCGCTGCACTCCTGTTGGGCT
Source organism: Scyliorhinus torazame (assembly GCF_047496885.1). Classification (NCBI taxonomy): domain Eukaryota; kingdom Metazoa; phylum Chordata; class Chondrichthyes; order Carcharhiniformes; family Scyliorhinidae; genus Scyliorhinus; species Scyliorhinus torazame. The sequence goes on from NC_092712.1 coordinate 135,542,123, forward strand.
TGGACTTCCAGTGCAACCTCCAGAGCCTCACCCTCAAATTCGGCGGGCCCTTACCCCCCCTTACCGTTTGCGGCCTCGCGACCCTCAAGGTTGATTCCCCCCTCCCTTTTTGCCAATCTAACTGTGAATTGCAAGCCCGTTGCCACTCGGAGCAGACGGTACAGCACCCAGGTCAAGACCTTCATCAGGTCCGAAGTCCAGCGGCTGCTTAAGGAGGGTATTATCGAGGCCAGCAACAGCCCCTGGAGAGCCCAAGTGGTAGTGGTTAAAACTGGGGAGAAACACAGGATGGTCGTGGACTACAGCCAGTCCATCAATTGGTACATGCAGCTCGATGCGTACCCCCTCCCACGCATATCTGATATGGTCAATCAGATTGCGCAGTACCGGGTCTTCTCAACAATTGACCTGAAATCCGCCTACCACCAGCTCCCCATCCGGAGGTCGGACTGGCCATACACTGCCTTTAAAGCGGACGGTCGACTCTACCACTTCCTTAGGGTCCCTTTCGGTGTCACAAATGGGGTCTCGGTCTTCCAAAGAGAGATGGACCGAATGGTCGACCAGTATGGTTTGCGGGCCACCTTTCCGTACATAGATAATGTCAGCATCTGCGGCCATGACCAGCAGGACCACGATGCCAACCTCAATAAATTCCTCCACACTGCCACCCTTCTCAACCTGACCTGCGACAAAGAGAAGTGTGTGTTCAGCACGACCTGGTTAGCCATTCTTGGCTATGTAGTCCAAAACGGACTTCTCGGGCCCGACCCCGAGCGCATGCGCCCCCTCATGGAACTTCCCCTCCCCCACTGCCCCAAGGCCCTCAAACGCTGCCTAAGGTTCTTTTCCTACTACGCTCAGTGGGTCCCAAACTATGCGGACAAGGCCCGCCCACTCATTCAGTCCACCCAATTCCCCCTTGCGGCCGAGGCACAACATGCTTTCGCCCGCATCAGGGCAGCCATCGCCAAGGCCGGGATGCGCGCAGTTGACGAGCCACTGCCTTTCCAAGTAGAAAGCGACGCTTCAGACGTCGCCCTTGCCGCCACTCTAAACCAGGCAGGCAGACCCGTGGCATTCTTTTCCCGCACCCTTCATGCCTCTGAAATTCGACACTCATCCGTCGAGAAGGAGGCCCAAGCTATCGTTGAAGCTGTGCGGCATTGGAGGCATTACCTGGCCGGTAAGAGATTCACTCTCCTTACGGACCAATGGTCGGTAGCCTTCGTGTTCAATAACACACAGCGGGGCAAGATCAATAATGATAAAATCTTGCGGTGGAGAATCGAACTCTCCACCTATAATTACAAGATCTTGTATCGCCCCGGTAAACTCAACGAGCCCCCAGACGCCCTCTTCCGAGGTACATGTGCCAGTGCACAAGTGGACCAACTCCGGGCCCTACACGACAGCCTTTGTTACCCGGGGGTCACTCGATTGTACCATCTGGTCAAAACTCGCAATCTGCCCTACTCCGTCTGTGCGGAGTGCAAGCCGCACTTCTACCGGCTGGACCGTGCGCGCCTGATGAAGGCTTCCCGCCCCTTTGAACGCCTCAGCATGGATTTCAAAGGGCCCCTCCCATCCACCGACCGCAACACGTACATTCTCAGTGTGGTCGATGAGTACTCCAGATTCCCCTTCGTCATCCCATGCCCTGATATGACGTCTGCCACCGTCATCAAGGCCCTCAGCACCATCTTTGCTCTGTTCGGTTTCCCCGCCTGCATCCACAGTGACAGGGGATCCTCATTCACGAGCGATGAGCTGCGTCAGTTCCTGCTCAGCAGGGGTATAGCCTCCAGCAGGACGACCAGCTACAACCCCCGGGGAAATGGGCAAGTAGAACGGGCGAATGGGACGGTTTGGAGGGCCGTCCAGCTGGCCCTACGGTCCAGGAACCTCCCAGCCTCTCGCTGGCAGGAGGTCCTCCCTGACGCTCTGCACTCCAACCGGTCACTCTTGTGCACTGCCACTAATAACACACCCCATGAACGTGTTTTTACCTTCCCCAGGAAGTCCACATCCGGGGTGTCGCTCCCGACTTGGCTCGCTGCTCCAGGACCAGTCCTTCTCCGTAGGCTCGTCCGACTCCACAAGGCGGACCCCTTGGTGGACAGGGTTCCCCTGCTCCACGCCAACCCTCAATATGCCTACGTTGAGTTCCCCGACGGCCGCCAAGATACTGTCTCACTCAGGGACCTGGCACCGTCAGGTTCCACCCCAACACACACCCCCACCAATGCGCCCCCCCCCCCCCACCTCCCACTGCGCCACCAATATTGACCCCACCAGAACCCCCCCGTCCCCGTCCCCTTTTCCACACAAGAGGATGAAAAGGACTTTGGCATGCTCGCGGAGTTCCCCGATGACTGGCCAGCATCAGCACCGCCACCACCGCCATCTGTGCCACTTCCACCACCGCCAGCACCGACTTTGCCGCCACCGATACGCTGCTCCCAACGAAGCACCAAAGCACCGGACCGGCTGAATCTTTGACGGACTCCGGACCGTCAATATGGACTCTTCTTTCCCTACCACTGTACATAATTGCACTAATTGTATATAGTTTCACGTCACCCCCGCCGGACTCATTTTTAACAGGGGGTGAATGTGGTGAACCACTGTAATAGGAGATGTAAGGTAGGACCTGCACTACAGGTTCGCCGGTAGCTCCTGTCGGCTGGCTCCGCCCACGGAGAACTGTATAAATATGTATGACCTCCAGTGCCCTGCCATTTCGCCAGCTGCAGCAGGAGGCCACACATCTGACTGTAATACAGCCACAGTTGTACCCAACTTTAGTCTTTGTGCAATTGATCGTGCATCAGGAGTAAGAACTGGAAATAATTTATGTAGTGTTACAGACAGGAATGGGGTTGATTTAAGCAGCCCTGATTTCTCCTCTTCCTCCTTCTAAGTAATGGTGTTTTTGGCAGCGCCTCAGTTTTGGTGATCCATTTGTTTACGAATAACCGCACAGCAAACCTTTTTTTAAATAAATTTAGAGTACACAATTTTTGTTTCCAATTAAGGGTCAATTTAGTGTGGCCAATTCACCTATCCTGCACATCTTTTTGGGTCGTGGAGGTTTGACCCACACAGACACTGGGAGAATGTGCAAACTCCACATGGCACCCCACAGCAAACCTGAGACACGTTGAACTCAAAGGATTCCTTCACAGAAGAAGGCAGGTTGAAAACTGTGCTGTATAATTCAATTTCCGGTGGAGTTGATTTCACATGAGGTGATGTACAATTAGAAATGAAGCAGTTTTGTAAGTGATGCTGCAGAATTTCCCGTAGGAACGGTGTAGATAGGGCCAGGTATTCAATTTGCGTAGAGGCTGTTTTCTGGGCTATTGCTTGTAGATTGTGAAATGGCACACCGAGTTCAATACAGTGCCATGCAACAGACTTGTAAGAAAAGTTATAGCTGATGGAATAAAAGGGACAGTCGCAATGCGGATACCAAATATTCTGTGTAATAGGAAACAAAATAATGTTCAATGGATATTTTTGGGCTGTAGGAAGGTTTGAAATGGAGTTCTCCAAGGGTTAGTATTGGGGCCCTTGCTTTTGATATATATTAATAATCTAGATCTTGGTGTGCAGGGGACAATTTCAAAGTTTGCAGATGACGCAAAACTTGTAAGCATTGTAAACTGTAAGGAAGACAGTGTAGAACTTCAAAAAGGACAGGGACAAGTTGGTGGAGTGAGCAGATAAAGTTCAATGCGAAGAAGTGTGAAGTGATGCATTTTGGTAGGAATGATTATGCAAAATAAGGGGTAAATGTTTTAGTGGGTGCAGTAGCAGAGGGACATGCATGTATATGTGTATAGGTCATTGAATGTAGCCGGACAGGTGGCGAGAGCAGTTCACAAAGCATACAGTATCCTGCCGTTATTATTAGGGGTTTAAGGTACAGGAGCAAGGAGGTTGTGCTGAACATATACAAGACTCTACTAGGCAGACCTCAGCTGGAAGATTATAAGTTCATAAGAGGCAGCATGGTGGCGCAGTGGGTAGCACTGCTGCCACACAGCGCCGAGGACCCAGGTTTGATCCCGGCTCTGGGTCACTGTCCGTATGGAGTTTGCACATTCTCCCCGGGTTTGTATGGGTTTCAACCCACAACCCAAAGATGTGCAGGGTAGGTGGATTGGCCACGCTAAATTGCCCCTTAATTGGAAAAAAATAATTGGGTACTCTAAATTTATTTTAAAAAATAAGTTCATAAGATATAGGAGCAGAATTAGGCCATTCAGCCCATCGAGTATTCCCCACCATTCTATCATGGCTGCTATGTTCCTCATCTGCTACCGACAATGTTACAGACCAAGAGCTGGATTGCGAAATCAGCCAGAGCATCGCCTCCCTAGAAGACATGATCTAGGAGCGTGAGTTGGCAATTTAGCCTCCCGAGCCTACCACCTTCAATGTGATCATTGCTGATCCCATCCTGCCTCAACTCCACCGTCCTGTCTGTTCTCCATAACCTTTCAACCCATTACCAATTAAAAATCTGTCTAACTCCTCCTTAAATTTACTCACTGTCCCAGCATCCACCGCACTCTGGGGTAGCAAATTCCACAGATGCACAACCCTTTGGGAGAAGTAGTTTTTCCTCAAATCTGTTTTACATTTGCTGCCTTTTATTCTAAGATTATGACCTCTCATTTTAGAATGCCCCACAAGAGGAAGCATCAGCTCTACTTCTATTTTATCCAAACCTTTTAGCATCTTGCATACCATTGCGTACAATTCTTGGCATCACACTATAGGAAGGATGTGGAAGCATTGGAGAGAGTGCAGAAGAAGTTTACAAGAATGATTCCAGGGCCGAGACACTTCAGCTGTAGGGGTAGATTGGAAAAGTTGGGACTGTTTTCCTTGGAAAGAAGGCTAAGAGGAGATTTGATAGAGGCGTTCAAAATCATGAGGAGGCTGGACAGAGAATATCAGGAAAATCTGTTCCCGCTCGTAAAAGGGTCAATAACGAGAGGGCATAGATTCAGAGTGGTTTGAAAAAGAGCAAATGTGAGGCGAGATAAAACTTTTTCATGCAACTAGTTGTTCAGATCTGGAAAGCACTGTCTGTAAATGTGGTGAAGGCAGGTTTAATCGGGGCATTCACGGGGCATTTGATGATTATTTGTAGAAACAACATGCAAGAGTATGGGGAAAAAGCAGGAGAATGGCACTAAGTCATAGTGCTCATTTGGAGAGATGTTAGAGACCTGATAGGCCAAAGGATCTCCTTCTCCACTGTAACAGTTCTGTGACTTCGCGGAGATTGTTGTGCAGTAGGCAATATAATTGGTTCCACAGCTAGGGTCCATGTCATATGACTTACACCTGTTCACAATTTTAACAAAAGGTTTGCATCTTCCCCATCCAACTCAAGATGGTTAATGTTCCAACTATTGAAAGGAAGATTGTGTGGTCCTTTTTTTCTAGCAGACAAATAGACTCTGGTTGGCCTGGTTTATGAAATATATAGAAACATACATAGAAAATAGAAGCAGGTGGAGGCCTTTGAATAGTTCTCTTTAAATTTAATCTCTAGTCCACAAGGAGTAAATAGTGTATTTTCAGTGATAATGAGGTGCAGATTTCTGTGATACTGCAGTGGTAGCTCATTTTGTTCAGGGATCACAGGTAGAAATAAATTCAGCCCTTTTACAAAGGTTGTCGTATAGTTATTAAAGATTTAGAAATTAGTCATGAGGATATCTATACATTTTATAAAAATACATATTGTGAAGACTCCTGACAACAGCAAAATTTGACTTTGAGCAATATAAGGCTTGGTAGTCAAAAGCTTGGCCAGGGAGCTAGATTTTAAAGAGCTTCATAAAGAATGAAAGAGAGGAAAAGAGATAGTGAGGTTTAGGGGGAAAATTCCAAAAATTAGGTCCGAGGCAACTAAACGCCCAGTCACCAATGGTGAAGCAATTAAAGAATCACAGAGGCTCCTTAGACAGCACCTTCGAAACCCTAACAGACAAGGGCAGAAGGTGCTTGGGAATGCCACCACCTGCAAGTTCCTCCTGACTTGGAACTATATGACCATTCCTTCTTAGTAGCTGAGTCAAAATCCTGGAACTCTCTTCCATCAGCACTGTGGGTGTACCTACACCACACGGACTGCAATGACTCACCACCACCTTCTCAGGGGAAATTAGGGATGGGCAGTAAATTGCTGTCCAGCCAGTGATGCCCACATCCCATGAACAAACAAAAAGAAACTCAAAGCGGCAGAATTTGTTGAGCGCAGATATCTGGGATGGTTGTGCGGGTGAAGATTACAGAGATGGGGAAGAGGCGAGACGATAGAGGAATTTGGAAACTAGAATTAAAATTTCAATACCTAGACATTGCTTGACTGGCAAGTCAGCAAGCACAGTGCTGGTGTGACTGGAACATGATGCATGCAAGTTCATCGGCTGCAGGGTTTAAGATGCCTTAAGCAGGGGGCTGGCCACGAGTGCATTGGAGCAGTCAAGTTTAGAAGTAAAAAAAGCATGGATGATGGCTTTGAACTCAAGAAGGTGCAGAGTCAGAGGATGTTACAGAGATGGACATAGGTGGTCTTTAACGCAGTCACTGATAAGACATTGGAAGTTCAACTCGGGGGGGGGGGGGGGGGGGGGTGGAATATGACACCAGAGTTGCAATTAGTCTGGTTCTGTCTCACACTCACGGATGGAGCTGGTAGCTCAGGAGTAGAGTTTGTGGTGGGGACTGAAGGCACTGGCTTTGGTATTTCAAATAATTGTTCAAAGTAACTTTCTGCTCATCCAGTGTTGGATGTCAGACAATTGTCTGACAAGATTAGAAACAATGGAGGAGTTCAGAGAGCTGTTGGCACAATGGGTGTCATCAGCATAGGTGTGAAAATGAATGCCGTGCATTTGGAGGATTTCACTGTGAGTCAGCAGATCAGAAACAGGAAGGCCAAGGATAGATCCTTGGGGAACACCAGACGTAATAATATGGAAATAGGAAAATCTGCACTCTGTCTATGGATGGATTAAGTGCAGACCTGCCTAGCTGGGACTGGCATTGGAAGACCAGGGGGCAAAATTGCATGTATAGGTTAACTGAAGTTAACTAAAGCCACAATTAAATGGCAAAAAGACATTGAAAAAAATCAACAACTGGTATTCCCCTATTAAACAAGTTCTGTTAGAGGCCAGAAAAACTACATAGGTCCTTTGAAAGATGGTGGTTAGGATTGAGGATTAGAATTTGGCTAAAATGCTAGATATATATTGCGTATTCATTTCCACTTTTGAAAATAATGCAGTGGTAAGTACAAATGTTAAAGATATTGATTTAAAAAAATGTATAAATGGCTTTAGCTTGGTTTGAGGTACTGAAGATTAATCAGGTTGCTGGGTCTGTTAATATTTAACCTTAAACGCTGTAGAAAATCGGAGAGTTACTATGCGAGCCTTTAATTTAACTGACTAATGGTTATTTGAGATCTGGATTAATTCAAATTGACTGGAGAAAGAGCTCGATGCATGAATGCTTGCACACATATGCCAAGCCCCATTCATTAATATCTAGATAGGAACATAGGAAGGGATTGTTCTGCCATTCAAGTGAATTATGGCTGATTGGTATCTTATCTCTTTAATCTAGTTTTGTTCCATATCCTGCAAGTAAAGTTTTCTGTAATTCATGTTTTTAATAGGCTTGAATTAAATAATTAAACTGTCGTATAATGGAATTCTAGTTATTTTGTTCAGGGGTCACTGATGATTCAAAATACACATGGTTCAAAATCAATATTAGGCATTTTCCCACTTTTTTAAACCTTCATTTCTTGCACAAGAGGAGCTTGTCAGTGCAGGAAGAGATCAGGGCACCATCTATAAATGCCACCCAGATCTCTCGACACCCTCAGACTCTCCACTGCAGCCTCCGGACCCCTCCAACGCCCCAACTCACCTATTAGGGGGTCCTCGAACCCCCCCCCCCCCTCACTCCATCTCATAAGAGCAAGCACCCCCGAGCCCAATCCCTGACATGGGAAACCTGGCACCCAGACATCTTGGCAGTGCCAATCTGGCACTCTGGTGTGGCACTGCCAGGGTGCCTGTGTGACACCGGCAAGATGCCAGGCTGGCAGAGCCAAGGGGCCTGGGCAGCAGCAGGAGTGCCAGGGTACCACTCTGCCCGGCCACCCAGGGGCCTACGATGGCTTGGGAGACCCCCTCCAGGTGCTGTTACGCCTGGTCCATGATTGTGTGGACCAGTGGTAAATGGCGCCATGGCGAGGTCCCCACACCAGGCATTTTTTCACTTAAGCAGTTTTACTAATGTTTGGGGATTCATAATTAATGTAATGTAATAGTAATACTAGTAATGCCACTGTGCCGCCCTCATTACCACCTTCTCAATGACAATTAGGCATGGGAAATAAACACTGGCCTTGCCAGTAACATCCACATTCAAAGAACAAATTTAAAATAAAACTAGAATACAAGGGGTGGTATGGCGTCACAGTAGTTAACACTGCTGCCTCATAGCTCCAGGGACCCGGGTTTGATTCTGACCTCGGGTGACTGACTGGGTGGAGTTTGCACATTCTCCCTGTGTGGGTGCTCCGGTTTCCTCCCGCAGTCCAAAGATGTGCAGGTTAGGTGGATTGGCCATGCTAAATTGCCCCTTAGGGTGTGGTTGTTTATTTGTTCATTATCGCATGTACCGAGGTACAGAGAAAAGTATTTTTCTGCGAGCAGCTCAACAGATCATTAAGTACATGAAAATAAAATAAAATAAAAAGAAAGTACATAATAGGGCAACACAAGGTACACAATGTAAATACATAGACACCGGCATCGGGTGAAGCATACAGGGTGTAGTGTTAATCAGGTCAGTCCGTAAGAGGGTCGTTTAGGAGTCTGGTAACAGTGGGGAAGAAGCTGTTTTTGAGTCTGTTTGTGCATGTTCTCAGACTTTTGTATCTCCTGTGCGATGGAAGAAGTTGGAAGAGCGAGTAAGACGGGTGGGAGGGGTCTTTGATTATGCTGCCCGCTTTCCCCAGGCAGCGGGAGGTGTAGACAGAGTCAATTGATGGGAGGCAGGTTCGTGTGATGGACTGGGCTGTGTTCACGACGCTCTGAAGTTTCTTGCGGTCATGGGCCGAGCAGTTGCCATACCAGGCTGTGATGCAGCCCGATAGGATGCTTTCTATGGTGCATCAGTAAAAGTTGGTAAGTCAATGCTGACATGCCGAATTTCCTTAGTTTCCTGAGGAAGTATAGTCACTGTTGTGCTTTCCTAGTGGTAGCGTCGATGTGGGTGGACCAGGACAGATTGTTGGTGATGTGCACCCCTAGGAATTTGAAGCTGTTAACCATCTCCACCTCGGCCCCATTGATGCTGATGGGTGTGTACAGTACTTTGCTTCGTGAAGTCAATTGCAGATTGCAGGAATAGGGTGGGGAATTGGGCATTGGCCAGGTGAGTTTTTTTTTAGGGTCAGCATCTCAATGGGCTGAATGGTCTCCTTCTGCACTGTAGGAGTTCCATAAGATGGTACTGGTCATGCTTCAGCTATACAAAGCCCTGATTAGACTAGACCTGGAGTACTGTGAGCAGTTCTGGACATCACATTTAGGAAGGATATATTGGTCCTGGAAGCTTTATAGCAGACATTTAAGTGTCCAGTTAAGAGAAGAGAGTACAGGAAGTAGGGTTGTATTCATAGAACATACAGTGCAGAATGAGGCCATTCGGCCCATCGAGTCTGCACCCACCCACATAAGCCCTCACTTCCACCCTATCCCCGTAACCCAATAACTCCTCCTAACCTGTTTTGGACACTAAGGGCAATTTACATGGCCAATCCATCTAACCTGCACATCTTTGGATTGTGGGAGGACACCGGAACACCCGGAGGAACCCACGCAGACACGGGGAGAACGTGCAGACTCCACACAGACAGTGAGCCACCGGGGAATCGAACCTGGACCCTGGCGCTGTGATGCCACAGTGCTATTCACTTGTGCTCATTGGAATCTAGTAAGTTAAAGGGTAACTTGATCAAAGTCTTAAGTTTAAGGAGAACAAACAGTTTCTCTCTATATAGCCTATTTTTGCTGGTTGGAGAGCCAAGGACCAGGAGACAGTCTAATAATTAGTGATAGATCTTTCAGCAGTAAAATTAGGAAACGCATCTGCACACGAAGGGTGGTAGAAGTCAGTAAATGGCAATTGATACAAGAGCAATTAATTTTGAAACTGAGATTGATAAATCCTTGTTAACTAAATGCATTTAGAAATATGGGGCAAAAGTAGGTAGATTGGAGTTACATCACAGGTCAGCCATGACATCTTTGAATGGTGGAACAAGCTTGAGGGACTAAATGGCCTATTTGAGTTCTTAGGTTTCTTTATTCCCCTTGTGTACAAAATCTTTTGCTCTCATTCTTGAATATAGACAGTGAATTATCATATTACTGTGGGTTCGGAGAGGCCTGAGTGTCACCAGATTATTAATTGCTTTCATTGGAATGTCAGTGAGTCAGTTACTAGCTGAATCAACTTTCCTCCCACCTCTGGTTGTCCTCCTGTGAGTCAGTCACCCGCCCTACATTTCCTTTGTTCACATACTCAACAGTGGTTTCCTTGATTTTGGGACTTTGTACATAACAGCTGCTGGTGGGGAACCATGAGCAAAATACACAGCGACAAGGAACGCAACTTCTATAAAATAACATTATAACATAAAAATAACATTTATAAGTGATGTGATCAAACAATGCAGTCTGAAATTTACATGATCACACCTCCCCAAACGCCTCCAACCAGATTTGGAAACTCTGATCTCAACAACACATCAGTGGGCGGTACGGGAGCATAGTGGTTAGCACTATTGCTTCACAGCTCTAGGGTCCCAGATTCGATTCCCAACTTGGGTCACCTTCTGTGCAGAGCCTGCACGTTCTCCCCGTGCCTGCGTGGGTTTCCTCCGGGTGCTCCGGTTTCCTCCCACAGTCCAAAGATGTGCAGCGAAAGAGAAAATGCTGGAAAATCTCAGCAGGTCTGGCAGCATCTGTAGGGAGAGAAAAGAGCTCACGTTTCGAGTCCGATGACTCTTTGTCAAAGCTAACAGACAGAGAAAGTGGGAAATATTTATACTGTGGAGTGAGATTGAAAGATGAGTCATAGCCACAGTGTAGCCATGTAAAATGGCTGCGTTCCGATTAACCTGGCCAAAGCCCAGTTTAAAATGGCTAACCCGAAAGACTGCTGGGAAAAGCAGCCAAAAAGACACAAGCAGGCAGCTGCAGACAGGTTTGCAGCTTCAGCTCTGGGAACGTAGCCCAGATTGATACTCAGGGCTATCAACAGCCCATCAACCCAGGTATCCGCAGTTTCATTCAGGACTGTTTATACCTAATCTACTCAGACATCCACAGTTAAATTGGCTATTCCCGGGAACAATTGCAAAATATTAGCAATTGAATACCGGGCCAGACCTGTCGGCGCCTGCAGTGGCCGAAACAAAGACAGGTGAGCGACCACCCCCCGATCAAGGAATCGCCTCACCATTGGACACATCGACCCCAGAGACTGGGGACAGAATCCAATCACTTGGGACTCAGGGTCAAGGGCCATCCTGGGGGGGGTTACATTGACCAGGAACTGAACTGGACTAACCATATAAATATTGTGGCTACGAGACCAGCTCAAAAGGCTAGGAATCCTGCAGCGGATAACTTACCTCCTGAGTCCCCAATGCCTGTCCACAGCTACAAGGCACAAGTCAGGAATGTAAAGGAATACTCCCTACTTGCCTGGATGAGTGCAGCTCCAACAACACAAGAAGCTCGACACCATCCAGGACAAAGCAGTCCATTTGATTGACACCCCTTCCACAAACATTCACTCCCCCACCACCGATGAACAGGAGCAGCAGTGTGTACGATCCACAAGATGCACTGCAGGAATTCACCAAGGCTGCTTAGGCAGCACCTTTCTAATGCAAGACCACTACCATCTAGAAGGACAGCTGACACGTGAGAACACCACCACTTAGACATTCCCCTCCAACTTACTCAGTCATTCACCATCCTGACATGGCACTATATCGCCACTCTTTCACTGTTGCTATGTCAGAATCCTGGAACTCCCTCCCTGATAGCACAGTGGGTGTACCTACGTGACAGGGACTGTAGTGGTTCAAGAAAACAGCTCACCGCCACCTTCTCAAGGGCAATTGGGGTTGGGCAATAAATGCTGGCCTAGCCAGAAACGCCCACATCGCATATTAATTTTTAAAAGGTAAGTTTGAAGGAGCATCTTAAAAGAGGAAAAGAGGCAGAGGAGTGCAGTGCAAGGAGAAAATTCTGGAGCTTAGAGCATTGACAGTTGAATGATCTTTTCCTCTGTTAAATATCATTAATAAATGTTATTTATGGTGAGGGAATAGTTGTTTTTCATTGGCACCACATATTTCCTTATTAATAAGATAAACATTTTTTGATGTGGTTTCTGCTTAAAATATTAATGAGGGTCTGCAAGCTTGATGGATGATCCTATCATTAAATTGGCAAACCAATCTTCCAACAGTACCCTAACACTCTGTATTCCATATAACTTTCATTATAAAGGAAAACATTCTTGAACTAAGTGCAGTATTGATGCTGATTTTATTGTACTATTTCAGACAAAGTAAACATGAAACTATTAACTATTTTAACATCTGGTGCACAACTATTGTGCTGCATTTTTGCTTTTGTAATTAGTTTACTGCAAATAGTTGTGGCTAGTACAGATTTAGCTTTTGATTTGATATGTATCCTACGTGGGTTCTGTTGTAATATGGATTCTTCAGATGTCTCGTGAAATCGTGAGATTTGTACGTTTAAACATGAACCATTTATTGTTAGTCTTTAACTATTTACAGATCACAGATTAGGTCACACAAGATGCTGTTTTGCCCATGCAGGCTGCTAAGAGTGTTTTCTCCGAGTCTGTTATCACCTCATTCTATTCATAGGGTTGGTGCTATTCCCAGTTCCAAGTTATGTTTTAATTACAATGACGTGCAGGCACATATGCAATATCCCTTTTTCTTCCCTTTCATTAGTGTAAAAATATTTGCAATACAATCTTTAGTTGCTATCCCAGTGTTGAGTCTCCACACTTCGGTCTGTAACATGTGGAGGAATGGTTGCAGTATGCAATGTTTCTGGTTGTCGGTTATCTCCATTTGATTCACTTTTTGTGCTCTTGTGAGTTGCAATTCTCTTTAATAATAACCTATTTGCTTCATTTGGACACTGGATTTGCCTTTTTTCCCCTGATGGGCACTCCATTCATCCCGAATTGGACACAAAATTATTTTTCACCATGGTGTCCGCCATGCTTCACTTACTGCAAATGGAGCCTTCATTTCCACTTGCTTCAAAATTTCAGCCAAACATTTATTTGCTGTTGTATTCAAGTTATTTTGCAAGCTTATGAATCTTTTCATTCAGCTCAATCTTTTCTTCTTCTTGAGCTTGCCTTCCAGCTTTGCAGTTTCTGACCTCATTTCGTTCTGCAACAACCTTGCCCATGGCTTTCATTTTAGTTTCAATGTTGTCAGGTCTGTCTCCAGTGACGTCTTGTCTTTGTTTCAGTTCTCATTACTCATGGCTTCATTATCCACTTGCAGCTTGAAATATTCTACGGCTTTTCCTTTCAATGCCTCCAGGTTCTCTTTTCAAAAAAAAAATATTTATTAAGGCATTTGTATAAACAGTAAATCCAAACAAAAACAAGAGCAAGAACAGAAACATCGAAGAAAGAAATAACTAGCGAACCAACACCGCAAACCCCCTGCCATTCCCCATCTCCCATCCTGCCTTTCGCATTTTAATCCCTTTATCTCCCCCCCTCCCTCTGCTGACACCTCAATTCTCCTTGAAGAAGTCGATGAACGGCTTCCACCTCCGGGCAAACCCATCAACCAACCCTCTTTTTAAAACAATATATATATTTTATTCAACTTTTTCGGCCATACAAAACAGTACAAAGGTTTCCCCCCTTTTTACAACAGCAAAACAATATAAATAATCGTGACCGTATTTTAACAAATAAATAATATATAAACTAAATGGCAACTGCCATAACAAAAATAATAGCTCTCCCAAATAATAAAATCAGCAATTCAATATACATAACCAAGTACCAATATCTTTACAAAAACACCCCTGAGGACCCACCTGAGCCCTCCCCCCTGGGTTGCTGCTGTTACCTTCCCATTTCCTTTATCGTTCTGCGAGGTAGTTAATGAACGATTGCCACCGCCTGGTGAACCTCTGAGCCGAACCCCTTAGTGCAAACTTTATCCGTTCCAGTTTTATAAACCCTGCCATGTCGTTTATCCAGGTCTCCACGCCCGGAGGCTTGGCTTCCTTCCACATAAGCAGTATCCTTCGCCGGGCTACTAGGGACGTAAAGGCCAAAACATCAGCCTCTCTCGCCTCCTGCACTCCCGGCTCTTCTGCAACCCCGAATATAGCCAGCCCCCAGCCTGGCTCGACCCGGACCCCCACTACCTTTGAAAGCACCTTCGCCACCCCCACCCAGAACCCCTGCAGTGCCGGGCATGACCAAAACATGTAGGTGTGGTTTGCTGGGCTTCTGGAGCATCTCCCACACCTATCCTCTACCCCGAAAAATTTACTGAGCCTTGCTCCGGTCATATGTGCCCTGTGCAAAACCTTAAATTGTATCAGGCTAAGCCTGGCGCACGAGGACGAAGAGTTTACCCTACGTAGGGCATCTGCCCACAGCCCCTCTTCAATCTCTTCCCCCAGCTCTTCCTCCCATTTTCCCTTCAGCTCATCCACCATGTTCTCCCCCTCGTCTCTCATTTCCCTGTATATATCTGACACCCTACCATCCCCCACCCATGTCCCTGAGATCACTCTATCCTGAATCTCCTGCGTCGGGAGCTGCGGGAATTCCCTCACCTGTTGCCTCGCAAAAGCCCTCAGTTGCATGTATCAAAATTCATTCCCTTGGGGCAACCCATATTTTTCTGTCAGCGCTCCCAGACTCGCAAACGTCCCGTCCAAGAACAGATCCCTCAGTTGCACAATCCCAGCTCTCTGCCATACTCCAAATCCCCCATCTATTCTCCCCGGGACAAACCTATGATTATTTCTTATCGGGGACCGCACCGAGGCTCCCGTCCTTCCCCTATGCCGTCTCCACTGCCCCCAAATTTTCAGTGTTGCCACCACCACTGGACTTGTGGTGTATTTCTTCGGGGAGAACGGCAACGGCGCCGTCGCCAGTGCTTGTAGGCTGGTTCCTTTGCAGGACGCCATCTCCAATCTCTTCCACGCCGCTCCCTCCCCTTCTCCCATCCACTTACACACCATTGAAATATTGGCGGCCCAATAGTACTCACTTAAGCTCGGTAGTGCCAAACTTCCACCTTTCCCTAGCCTCATTAAAAGGTTCTCGTCAAAAGCGGGGCCAGTAGGTCTATATATTTCCTATAAAATTCCACCGGGAACCCATCCGGTCCCGGGGCTTTCCCCGCCTGCATGTTCCCAATCCCCTTTACCACCTCCTCCACATCAATCTGTGCTCCCAGTCCCGCCCTCTCCTGCTCCTCCACCTTCGGGAATTCCAGCTGATCCAGGAAAAGCATTATTCCCTCCTTCCCTTCCGGGGGCTGAGCCTTATACAACCTCTCATAGAATGTCTTAAACACCCCATTCACTCTCTCCGCTCCCCGTTCCATCTCTCCCTCCTCATCCCTCACCCCACCTATCACCCTCGCCGCACCCCTCTTCCTCAATTGTTGGGCCAGTAACCGACTCGCCTTCTCTCCATACTCATACTGCACTCCCTGTGCCCTCCTCCACTGTGCCTCTGCCTTACCCATGGTCAGCAGGTCAAATTCCACATGTAACCTTTGTCTTTCCCTGTACAGTCCCTCCTCCGGTGCCTCTGCATATTGCCTGTCCACCCTCTCAACCAACCCTCTTAAGACGAACTTGATTTTCTCCAACCTTAGGAACTCCACCAGATCGCTGACCCACCCCCCCCGGTTTCAGTGTCTCAGAGTCCCTCCACTCCAGCAAAATCCGCCTCCAGGCTACCAGGGAGGCAAAGGCCAGAACATCGGCCTCTCTCGCCCCCCCAGATTCCCAGTCTTCCAACACTCCAAATATCGGCACTTCTGGACTCAGGGCCATCTTCATCCTCAACACCTCGACCATTACGTCTGCGAATCCCTGCCAGAGCCCCTTCAGTTTCTGATATGCCAGGGCACAGGGTGGAGAGGTTGCTCTCCAACATATCAGGTTCCGCCTTCGAGCGATCAACGAGGTGAAGGTTACAACATCTGCCTCCACACCGGTTTACAACCCTGGCTGATCCGACACCCCGAATATGGATTTCCCCCGCCCACAAAAACCCCAGGATCAAAGTATTGACTTTCTTAAAGAATGATTTTGGGACGAAGGTCAGGAAGTTCTAAAGGACAAATAAGAACCTCGGCGTAACCATCATCTTCATCGTCTGCACCCACCTCGCCAGCGACAGTGGCAATACATCCCACCTCTTAAAATCCCCCTTCATCTGTTCCACCAACCACGACAGATTCAACTTGTGCAGCTGCTCCCGTCCTGTGTCATCTGCGTACCCAAATATCTGAAGCTCGCTCCCACCACCGGGAACGGCAGCTCTCCCAACCTCCTCTCCTGTCCCCTGTCCTTGATTGGGAACACCTTACTCTTCCCCATGTTTAGCTTATATATGGAAAACTGGCCAAACACCTCCAGAATACCCATAATTTCCCCAGCACCTCCCAGTGGGTCCGAAATATACAGCAGGTTGTCTGCATACAACAAAACCGTGCTCAACCTCCCCCATGCACAGTCCCTCTCCAGTTCCACGACACTCAGCACCGTTACCAATGGCTCTATTGGCAAGGCAAAGAGCAACGCGGAGAGTAGGCACACCTGCTTACTCGGGGTGTAGCCCGAAGTACCCCGAGCTCACCTGATTCATCACTATCGGCACCCCTATACAACAGCTGGACCCAGCCAACAAACCTCTGCGCGAACCCAAACCGTCTGAACACATTCCACAGATACGTCCACTCCACCCGATCAAAAGCCTTCTCTGCGTCCATTGCCACTGCCAGCTCTATGCCCTGTCCCTCCGGGGACATCATTATCATGTTTAGTATTCTCTTAACATTCGCCGACAATTGCCACCCCTTTACAAACCCTGTCTAAACTTCCCCTATCACCCCCGACACACAGTCCTCGATTCATGAGGCCAGCTTCTTTGCCAGCAACTTAGCATCCATATTTAATAGCGATATCGGGTGGTAGGACCCACACTGTTCCGTATCTTTATCCTTCTTCAGTATTAGGGATATGGACACCTGCGATAATATAGAGGGGTGTTTCCCCCTTTTCTCTCTCCTCTCCTTTCCCCTCTCCTCTCCTCATTATAAGTCCTCACCAGCAAAGGCCCCAGGTCCCCCCCAAACTTCTTATAAAATTCTACAGGGAACCCATCCGGGCCTGGGGCCTACCATGCCTGCATCGCTCCATGCCCTCCATCACCTCCACCAGTCCAATGGGGGCCTCCAGCTCCTCCACCAGTACCTCCTCCACCTTCGGGAACGCTAACCCATCCAGGAACCGCCGCATTCCCCCCCCCCCCCGGGCCAGGTGCTCCAATTCATGAAGCCTCCTGTAAAACTTCTCAAATACCATATTCACCCCCACCGGGTCCAGAACCACCCTTCCCCTCCTGGCTTCATTCTTCCAATCTCCCTCGCAGCCTCCTGCTTCCTGAATTGGTGGGCCAGTATCCTCCTAGCCTTCTCCTCATACTCATACACTGCCCCCCCCGGCCCTCCGCAACTGCCCTACTGCCTTCCCCGTGGACACCAGCCCAAACTCCATATGGTGCTTCTGCCTCTCCTTCAACAACCCTGTCTCTGGGACCTCCGAATACTTCCTGTCCACCTGCAGAATCTCGTCCCCCAGCCTGGTTGTCTCTGCTCGCTCCTCCTTCTCCCGATCAATATGAACTCCCCCCACTAATCACGGACTTGAACGCCTCCCACATTGTGGGGGCTGAGACCTCACCTATATTGTTCAGTTCCACATGTGGCAACCCTCACCCGCTCACACACCTCCTCATCCGCTACCAACACTACGTCCAGTCTCCACTGTGGGTGCTGCCCCCCCCAGGCCCACTTGCAAATCCCCACCCAGTGTGATGCGTGGTCTGAGACCACAACCGGCAAGACTGAACCCGGCTACCGAGCATCCTTGTGGGCTCAGTCCACATTGAAATGGATGTATTGAGCTGACTGGGCATACAGAGTCTGAGTGACGGTGCGGATGCACCTGTGAGATCCTGGACAGGTCCCCATTCAGCGCCCGGAAGGACCCTGTGGCCTAAAGTTCAGGGTGACCGTCACCTTGACACCCACCGTGAGCCAGTGTCCTCCTCCATACCCCCATGGTGCCATGATCTGGCAGATATGTCGCACTATCTCCCTGCTCAGGCAGAGTCTTCGACAGTATGCCCTGTCCGGCAAGTCCTCAAATGACACACGGTGCCAGTACATACAAGGCCTCATGCAGCCTCTTGCACCTATTGGACAGCAGACTCTCCAGCTGCTGCAGCTCCCTCCTCCTCCAGCAACGCCAGCTTGTACAGCCACAGGGCATCCATCAGGGCTGCGGCGACTAGCAGGAAGGCCATTATTGCTTGTTGAATTCCAATATCCATTGTTGGCAGGAGGTGAAAGGCCAACATGTTAGCATGGTGCACACCCCTATGCCCAACAGGTCCACTGGGCTACATGGTGGCCCCAGTTGGCACTGCAGGATCTATCCCCATATGCCCACCATCTCCACACACTGGCTCCATTGGTGCCCAGCCCTGTGGGGCCCCTGGCCCAGGCAGCAGCCCCTGATGTGGTGGTACACTGTAGCCCCTGCCTGCCGCCCCCATAAGGGCTAGTGGTCTTTGCCCTCGAGTGGGCCACCTGATGCCCCACCAGCGGGTGGCCCTGCAGCCCATAGCCACGCTTCTCCATGTCCTACCTTCTCACCCTCTCATCGGCCACAGCGCCGGTTTCACGATTTGTAAAAACTCACGTTTGTAAAGAATGAAATTAAAGCAATAAGTGAGTAAAAATATTGGCTCAGAGCATCTGGTTGTAGAATCAGTCTGGGTGGAGCAAAAAAAGCAACATGTTTGATGGAAGCCACTGCAGTCGGCAGTAAAGAGAAACTTTGAAGGGTGAATATATACGGACTTCAGTAACACACTTGGGTTGATAAGACTACAAAAAGGTTGAAAACAGAGGAAAAAGAACAGAAAGAGAACATTTTGTGCATGTTAGCCACCAGTATCTCCTTATTCATGTTACACCATTTTAAAACTGAACAGACCCACCGATTTGGTCGCAGTCAATCTTGCCTCAAAAATCATGCTTAATATCAATAAACTGGTGAACTTCAAAACAGATACTATTAGAAGGTATGAAAGAGGCTATAGAATAAAAGCAGCATTAAACTGGCAAAGATTAACATCTACCGGGCAATCGTTATAACATCTTTACAATATATAGGCAGAACTACTTAGTTGAAGATCTTGGGGCACATTGGGTCGCTTCCTACCTATGGGCCAGAAGTTCCAGGTTAGAGTCCCACCGCAGGACTTGATGGCCAAGGAAGATGTGTTCATAACGTGGCCAACAGGTCAAGTATCAATATGCAAAAGCCTACCAACAGGCCAATGGCAGGCAGCAAGAGCAGGAGAGACACATGGTCAGCCATGCTTAATGTGGAGTGGTGCCCCTCAAGTTACAAGTCTCTGGTGACAGGCTAGCAAACTGTTCGGCAGTAATAGCTATGGAATCAGGTAAAACTCTGCCTTGTGCACAAAGTGTGGGAAGAGAAACAACAAACTTGCAGTCGGCAGATCAGAAACTTCAATCACTTCTATTTACTTCAGAAAGATCGTGAACATTTGAAGGTGACCATTGATGTTACCAGAGGAGCAAATATGCCAGGCAAAGAGACATATAATAAAAGTGCAGCAAAATGAAGCTGGTCACTTATTCCAAATGTGACACTGGACCCGGACCTAGAAGGTATTTTATCTACAATGACCTGAAACTTTCAAATCATCCTCATGGTGGCCAGTTCAAAAAATATGGATTTCCTAAAGACCAATGATTCATGATGGCAAGAGTCCAAAAGATCAGCTTTAGGACAATCTAAATTCCACCCGTCATGTGTGGGGAAGAACTTTTCTCCTGAATATCAGGCTACATAACAATATAGTACGACCATTATTTGGAGATAAATCAATGCCCGATGATGGCCAAACCTTCAGCAAAACAGATTTAAAATGAAAAAAAAAAATGCCATTACAATTTACAGACAAATGTGAAGCTAGTTAAATAACTTTCAAAAAACATTTCATTCACACATTGATTATGGGTTTATACCACTGTTCTGTACATTTAGCATTAATGAACAGCAAATACTATTTGCAATCGATCAACTTAAAAGATCAGAACCTTAAAATTAGATTGGCCCATTGGCAATGAAAGCAAACAGGCAAACTTCCAGCATATTTCCAAGTAGAGTTTCCACACTATTAGTCACGAAGTCAGGACATCGGTCACGTATTGTACAATTGTGTTAGGGCCACAAAAAACAGATGTTACAAAAATAATCTCACTATTCATGTGATGTTAATTGTAATTTGTAGCTACATTTTTGTGGAAATTGTCATGTAGGGCCAAGAGAAAATTGATCAATGTTGGGAGGGTGGTGCTGGATAGGATCTTTCAATAATATTGCAATGAGAGTGACAGTACAGTGATGGATATGGAGGCAAGGGTCTGAAATATCAAGTCAGATGAAATGTTGGTACTACTGGATATGTAGCACTGGTAGGTGGTCCAACACAAGCTTGTGACTGAGGAATTAGGTGAGTTCTATAATGTGCTGAACAAAGCTACCTCAGGTCTTGACCACAACTGCGGAAATTGTATTTCTGTCAGAAATGCAGGAACAGAAAATCCCAAGGCACTTGAGGAAGGGTTGGGACAGACAGGTGAAAGCATGGCCATTTCTGGTACAAATAAGCACAGAGCCTCAAGAAAATAGAAGTTAGGTGGGGTTACAGTGATCAGGCAGGATGGGCTGGGGGCCGAGGTGGAGTGCACTTTCAGAGGGTTGGTCCAGCTCCATGGGCCGAATGGCCTCCTTCTGCACTGTAGTAATTCTATGATTCTAAGCAAGCGGAGTTTGGGAATGGGATAAATAGACAAACCAAAGGAAAACCCAAGAACTGGATTTTAAAGTGGTGGGGAAGGAGGTGGAGTTTAGGGAGTGAATTCTAGATCGTTGTATAACAACTAGTCAGATGAAGTATCAGTATAACATTTGGAAGCCAAACCAATTCTGCATCTCTTGTTCTAAAAACAGCAGCTGGAGGACGGGTCAAGGCCAGATCATTGGCAACTCCAGAGATTAAGGTAAGCTGTTGGTATAGAAGCCAGTTTCCAGCTGTGCCCTGGCCAATATTTTTCCTTGAAGCAATGGCTTACCTAGACAAAGGTCTAAAGCTTTTCCGTATTTCATAAGTTAGCTAGGAGTTTTCAGGAGAGATCATCCTGTTAAAACAGTCGGACATTGTAGCCATTGACCACAAAACAGATCATTGGTAAAATAAAAGAAATTTGCTTTTAACAAATTGACTACCACAATCCCTAGTGTAACAGTGCCAACACAAATCAGACTACAGGAGGGATATGAATCACTTGGCTGCATGGTGTACCGAAAACAACCTCTCGAAATGTTGGAAAGACCAAGGAACTGATCATCGACTTCAGGAAGCGTAGCACGACACACACTTCCATCTGCATCAATGGCTCCGAAGTGGAGATGGTCGATAGCTTTAAGTTCCTGGGGGTCACCATCACAAACATTCTGTCCTGGTCCACTCGCGTTGATGCAACAGTCCAGAAAGCCCAACGTCTCTACTTCCTACAGTAGCAAAGGAAATTTGGCATGTCTGCATCGACTCTCACAAACTTCTCCAGATGTGCGAGGGACCATCCTATGTGGCTACATCACAGCCTGGTATGGCAATTGCTCAGTTCAAGATCGTAAGAAACTGCAGAGTGTGGTGAACTCAGCCCAACGCATCACACAAGCTTGCCACCCCCACATTGATTCTGTATACATCTCCCGTTGTCTCAGACATTATCAGAGACCCCTCCCACCAAAGCATTGCCTTCTTCCAGACCCTTCCATCAGGCAGAAGGTACAGAAGTCTGAAGACCCGCACATCCAGACATAGGAACAGCTTCTTCCCCACAGCTACAAGACTCAACGACTCCCCCTCGGACTGATCTGTTCCCTGCAAGAACACTATTCACAATGCCCTATGCTGCTCTTGCTCATGTATTTTCTTCATTTGGTGCCTTGTGCCGTACTGTAACCAATCACTGTTTGTCAATGTACCATTTGTCAATGTTCTTAGTTGATTATTTCTTTGCCTACTATGTATGTTCCCTCGGCTGCAGAAAAATACTTTGCACTGTACTTCAGTACAGGACAATAAATCAAATCAAACTTCAATGTGCTACATTGACTGTAAAGCATGATACTGTCCTATGAAATGATATGAAAGGGTGATATATAAATTAGTTATTTTCTTTCCACCTCACTTGCTTAAGCCCAAAATTGGAAGCAGAGGCAGGTGGAACAACATAGAACAAGCGGCCCTACCTTAGAAAAATGGGGTGGAGTCACTGCAGTAAACAGATTTTCCAGTGGGATAGAGTGGAACAAGGTTAGGAAACGTGCAAGAGCTACTTTAAGTAGTTTTTTTTTACCCGTATACAATTAGTTTTCAAAATAAACTCCCAAGATACAAAATACCGGGCAAATATGCTGAAAAGCCAAGATCGAATTCAGTTATATTGTTAGTCATACCATTATAAATGGAAAATTGGACAGCACTGATGCCGCACGGCGCGAGGTCCCAGGTTCGATCCCGGCTCTGGGTCACTGTCCTTGTGGAGTTTGCACATTCTCCCCGTGTCTGCGTGGGTTTCGCCCCCACAACCAAAAAAGATGTGCAGGTTAGGTGGATTGGCGACGCTAAATTGTCCCTTAATTGGAAAAAATGAATTGGGTACTCTAAATTTATTTTAAAAATAAATAGAAAGTTATTGGGGCCACGTTGTTCTGACTTTAGCTTTATTTTGATGCAAATACCCCACGGCATAAAGCAAGGCCTGACCTGCAATGGACATAGTTTCAACAGATCAAATATAAAACAAACTTTGATGCACTTAATGGCAACCCATAAGATGGGGTAGAACTTGAGCGAGAACCTCATCTGCCCATCAGAGGGGCCTGAAAAGAGGCTGATGGAGAAGGTGAAGAAAGTTGTTCATAATACATTATGCTTTTGCTTCTGGAATCTGGCTTTTAAAGTCAAATTAGATGTCAACAGTTTGAACTGAAGGTTTTTAAAGCATTTCTACAATGGGTGCAAGTTGTAACATCAATCAGAACTTGAAATGACCTGAATGGGAAACTCATACTTCTGGAGCGAGTATCAAGTTATTTTATTTGGAAAAAACTACCCACCTTGGGTTATATTTAAATTAAACAGTTGTCAAGGATAAAAATACACCGATCCAGCTAATGGGAAGGAGAGGGGAAAGAAAATAGTTTATAGAAATTAATTCCTCAGGTCATCTTTATTTGAAGGTTTTTTACCAAAATATAAATTGAATAAACCATACAAACTTCACAAAATAGTGATTTCACACATTCTAGGTAAATACCTCAATTACACAGGTAGAAACAAAATTCTCTGGCACAAGTTTAATCTCTTATTTCCAGTGATTTTTTTTCAAAGGACTAAGTTTTTGAAACAGGTCATTTCACCTCAAATCCAAACTGCATGTTGGGCGTTTCCAAGGTCCCCTATAACCGAATAAACTAAACAATCCTTATAGCTCATCTTTGCTTCTTGACAGCTTGGTTGCATGTTCTTCCACAAATTTGCTCAAAGAGTCAAGGTCTCGTTCATTCTGGTCAAATTGAATAGGATTGTCTTTATTATTACTTGGAGCAAAGTAAATGGTAGGGTATCCTTCAGTTTTATATTTATCATTTGGCACATCATTTGCTGCTGCATCCATCTTTGCGATGATCAGTTGCTCTTCATTTTTGTACTTTTTACCGAGTTCCAAATACACAGGTTCCAGTTTTTTGCAGTGCCCACACCAAGGTGCATAGAATTCTATTAGCACATCTTTCTTTTTGTCCATAACTATTTCATCAAATGTCTTGCCCACCACCACTTTTACTGGTCCTTTGTTATTCTTTGGGACTGGTTGTGACTTAACAATAGGCTTTAATTTACCTGTTTTAAGAAAAAAAGTATTTGTGAGTACATAGTCCTTTATGGAGAAAACTCAAAATGCCATCAAGCATATAAAATAGCAAGTAAAGTCACCACAGTCCCAGATGACCATAGGCTGCTTTCCCCTTTGAAGGAGAAGAGCTGACTGAGATTTAACCAGAGGATCACTACACCTCAGGTGAGGAGCAAGGTTGAGAAGATTGAAACTGCCTTACAAATCAGCTATCCAGCCAACCGAGCTAAACTATTATTTAAATAGCACTTTAGACAGGAAAACATCTTAAGGTGCTTCAGACGGGCAAGGAAAGACATAGGTGATATTAGGGTGACAAAATGCTTTAACTAGGGTTAACATTCTGCAAAAAAGGTTGAAAGACATAAATTAGGGAGGAATCCTAAAGCATTTGTTAACCCACACCAGCTGCGAAGGGAAATGGATTCCCAAAAGACAGATAGTGAGGAAATTAAGATAATTATCAGAGAAAAAGTACTAAAAAAAAATACGAACCAAAATCTGACATTCAATTGAAGGTTCACAAGATTGGACTCTAGGAAGAGAGGGTTGTCCTTGGATGAAAGGAGAAGTTTATTCTATGATAAGAAGTTGAGTAAAGTGAGTCTATATTCTCCAGTTACAAGAACAAGAGGTGATCTCATTGAAACATAAGATTCTGGAAGGATTTGACAGGGTAGACAGCGGCGGTTTTCCTGCGCTGAGGAATCTAAAACACAGGAGCAGTGTCAGGATGAAGGGAAATTATTTATGACTGTTAGGAGGATAAATTTCTTCACTAAGGTTAGGAAATCTTTGGAATAGTCTACCCCACAGGATTATTGATGTTCCATATTTTCAAGGCTGAAATAGGCAGGTTTTGTTTCAGGGTATTGAGGGATATGGGAAAGAGCTGGGAAAAGTAGAGTTGAAGCCAAAGACCAGCCATGATCTGATTGAATACTGGAGCAGGCGCCAAGGACCATGAGTCAATTGCTGCTCCTGTTAATGTTCTTGCATGAGAGTTAAGGGGTCAGCGCTGGAAAAGGAGGGGTATTAAAAAGCTATGAATTTTACACTCGAGACATAGGCGGTGGGGCAATCAGAGCTCAAGGGTCAGCAAGGATGGATGTCTGACAGTTATAAGATTTATTTAAATAGAGAGATAGCAGAATTCTGTAACAGGGATCTGGTTGTCACTGTACACGACTCAAAGATCATGTACTGTAGGAAGACAAATGGAATGCTGACATTTACTGCAAGGGGGATGGAATATAAAAGGGAAATCTTGTTACAATTGTGCAGGACATTAGTGAAACCACATCTGGTCTCATTTTCTTTGAAGGATATACATGCATTGGAAGCAGTTCAGAGAAGGTTCACTAGGCTGACTCCGACGAAAGCTTAGGCAGGTTGGGCCTAAATCCATTGGAGTTTAGAAGAGTGAGGTGATCTTATTGAAGCATATGATTTTGAAAGGACTTGACAGGGTTGATGCTGAAAATACATTTTCTCTTGTGGGAGAATCTAGAACTTGGGGCACAGTTTGAAAATAAGGGATCTCAATTGAAGACAGATGAGGAAAAATTGAGAGATGTTATTATTTCGATTTCTCTTCCAGAGAGCAGTGGGAGATGGGTTATGGAATACATCAAAGGCTGAATTAAACAGATTTTTGATTGTTGATGGTTACACGCAACAGGTAGGAATGTGAAGTTGAGACTACAATCAGATCAGCCATGAACTTATTGAATGACACAGCAGCCTTGAGTGGGCTATTTCTGCTCCAATTGCTTATGATATGCCAATTTTTTTTTTTTTTTTTTTTACATTCTAACTTACTGACTTATATCCCGTTGCTGATTCTTTGCATCTTCAACTTTTTTTTCTATCTTTGCATCAGCAAATATGACTACGATACAGTCCGTCCTTCTGATCCATGTCTATTAACATAGGTTGTAAATACTGGAGGCCCAATACAGATCCCGGTGGCATTCCACTTGTTAGTTTCCCAATCTGAAAGTGACCCATTTATCTTTTTGATTCCTGTTAGTTAGCCAATCCTATGCTAATACATTACCTCCAACATGAGGTCTTGTGCAGTGACCGCTTATGCTGCACCTTACTAAATGCCATTTGGAAATCTAAAATATATTACATCTATTTATCTACCCTGCTTATTACATCCTCAGAATGTCAATTAAGTTGACAAATATTATTTCCCTTTCACAAAACCATGTTGACTCATATTGTATTCTGATTTTCTAAATGTCTTGATATCGAATTCTTATGAATGGATTCTAGCATTTTTCAAATGATGGATGGCAGGCTAACTGGCCTATCATTTCTTATTTGTGTCTTCCTCCTTTCTTGAACAGAGGTGTTACACTTGCAATTTTGCCAATCTGCTGGGACCTTCCAGAACTAGGCATTTTGGAAGAACAGAATCAATGCATCCACGGGCTTTAAGAACCTTGGATGCAGGCCATTAGATCCAGAGGACTTGTCAACTGGCAGTGCCATTAGTTTTCCTAGTAATTCATTTCGCATCTTGTTTTTCTACTATTCTTGCAATGTTTTATTTGTCTTCTACCATGATGATAGATACAAAATACTCGTTTAAAGCCGTTGCCAGTTCCTGGTTTCCCATTAATATCCGACCTTATCCTTACGGGACTAACATTTACTTTAGTTACTCACTTCCTTACTTGTAGAAGCTTTTATTGTGTTTTTAAATTTCTTCCTAGTTCTTCTCTTATACTCCAATATCTCCCTCCTATTAATTCTTAGCCATCTTTTGCTGGTTTCTAAAGATTTCCCACTCTTGTCGGCCACCATTAATCTTGCCAGCATTCAAAGCCTTTTCTTTCAATTTGATACCATCCTTAGTTAGTTGTGGATGTTACAGTGTTCTTGTAGCGTCTTTCTTTCTCAATAGAATTTAATGTATTGGGTGTTTGGAAATATCTCCAAATGTCTGCCAGTTTCTCTACAGTCTTAGCCATTATCCTATTCCACTTTAGCCAATTCTGTCCTCAAACTTTAAATAAAGGCAACTTCAGGATTAAGACAATAGCTTCAGACCCACGCTGCTCAACCTTAAACAGAATATGACATTTCATCACTCTTACCTGGAGGATCCTTTGAGGTTATTAATTAATCCTGACTCATTACCTGGTCTAAAATAGCTTGTTCCCTGGCTAGTTCTAGAATATATTGTTCAAAGCAATTGTCCCATGGTCCTACATACAGTTTATGCACTCATTATCCAGGCTATTTTTGCCACTTTAATTCATCCAATGTACAAGATAAAAATTTCCCATGATTATTGTAGCATCTTTTTTTTTTTTTTACATATTCGTCTGACAGAGTAGCTACTGTCAGGGGGCCTATAAATAACTCCTACCAGTGATTTATCTCCATCAAAATGGATTCTGCATCCAGATGTCCAAACCAAGGTAATTTTTCACTACTGTACTGATGTCATCTTTTATTAACAAGAGCCTTGGATTCCTTTCTATCTACCGTTCCAAAACACCAAATAGACTTGAATATTCCTCAGCTGTGGTTACTTTGCAACCATATCTGGAATATCAACCATATCATACTCATTTATATTTTATTTGTACTTACAATTTAATCTGGTTTCAACTGCTTTGTGCATTCAGATAGAGACAGAATTCCATCCTTTTACCACTTTCACTACTCTGACCTTATTTGTTGGCGTAAGTCCCTTCTGGTCACACTGCTTATTATGATCTGTATTGTGAACCTGCGCTATTGTTTTGTCCTTTCTCTTCAACTTCACATATGTCCCATCTTGAATCCCCACCCCCATTCAATTTATAATAATAATCTTTATTAGTGTCACAAGTAGGCTTACATTAACACAATAATGAAATGAAAATTAAATGAAAATCATTTATTGTCACAAGTGGGCTTCAAATGAAGTTACTGTGAAAAGCCCAGAGTCGCCACATTCCGGCGCCTGTTCGGGGAGGCTGGTACGAGAATTGAACCGTGCTGCTGGCGTGCCTTGGTCTGCTTTCAAAGCCAGCGATTTAGCCCAGTGTGCTAAACCAGCCCCAATGAAGTTACTGTGAAAAGCCCCAAGTCGTCACACTACAGCACCTGTTTGGGTACCCGGAGGGAGAATTCAGAATGCCCAATTCACCTAACAAGCACGTCTATCAGGACTTGTGGGAGGAAACCGGAGCACCTGGGAGGAAACCCCCAGACACGGAGAGAACATGCAGACTCCACAGTGACCCTGGCGCTGTGAAGCAACAATGTTAACGACTGTGAAACCATTCTCGCCACCTGAAGCCCTCGTTATACAATTCACAAGTACACAGGTCCCAGCACAGCCCTAATGGTACAGTTCCCTCTTTCCCCAGAACTGGTGTCACTGCCACATGAATCAATCTCCATTTCTCCCAGAGCAACGTTTGAGCCATGCATTAAACTCTGGTCGTGTTTAGCCTATGCAATTTGCTCATGGCCCAGGTAGTAATGCAGAAAGTATTACCTTTGTGGTTCTGCTTTTTAATTTAGTTCTTGGTTGCTCAAGCAGAATCTCTTTCTGTTAATCTAAATGATAACTTGAGAAAACTTACCAGAAGGATTATCGCCTGCATCAAATTTCCCATGTTAGCACTCATACCCTTCCAGGCTTCATCACATTGTGGTGCTTTACTGATAGCAAAACTGGTCTAAAGAGAGCTGATGACTCTCGTACCCAAATTGCAACTGCTAAGTCAGCTTCCCACTATAATTATTCAGAGCTAATTGATCGGAAACCATTCAGCCCCTCGAGCCGGTCTTGACATTCAATGCGATCATGGCTGATCTGTGACCGAACTTCAGATAGATAAATGCTACTGCCACAGTTTCTGTTAGTTAGGCTCCTTAACCAATTTGCAGTTTTAAAATTGTCAGAATCTGACTGCTAATCTAAAGTATAGCTCAAGAAAAACTACTAGAGAAATTCCATGTTACATCATTTCTCCATGCGAGTATCTTGTCACACTCTGGATAAGATTGAAGATATTGAAGACATTGTACCTTTTTTAAATGCCATTACAAATTCTCTCAGTATATCAGAATCAAATTCTTCCGGTTCCATTGCATATTTTTTGCCAGCTACATCCAGAATTGCCACATTCACTTCTTCACCACTGTCTGCCAGACCCAGGCTATTTAGTTCTGATGAATAATCCTCTTCGTCAGCAATTGCAAAAGTATAGTCGGGGAAGTCCTTTGCTACATCCAATACTTTTTTCCGCCAATATAGTGTAGCTGAAAGTACAAATAATATACAAGTATTAGCTTAACATTAAACAGTTTGCACTTAATTTGAGTAAATTCCACTGAATGTGGAAAAGTTGTCGCCATGTGTGGCACTCCCACAAACAATAGCAGCAACCACTTGTTTTTTTTTTATAATGACGCCAACAATTGTGTAGTGTTTTTCACATGAATACTGGAGGAAATAAAGCCTGGAGATAAATAAAGTGGGAGCCGGAGGAGAGTTGCAAGGACAAGAATAGGTGGAGTGAGGGACTTGGATAGTAGCAGTAAATCTAAGTCAAAAGGGCAGGGAGTACACCTATAAGTAATATTATACAGTAAAGAGAGACCATTGTATATCTATCATAGATGTGCTGGTGCAAATAGAAGGACGAAGCAGTCTATATCACAGATGGAATTAAAAAGCAGTGTTGATTAGACTGAATTTCATTACCTGCAACCAGTCAGTGCTAAGAAATATCAAATCTGTGCACCATCTTACTCAGCCTATGAAAGCAACTACCTATACAGGTCAACCTGCAGTTACTAAAATAAAGCTTTAGGTGAGACAGCAATACAAGCAGAAACATTTAGTTTTATGCGAAGAACAATGGAGAAGAATAAACTAATAGACAAAGGCAGAAGATAGGTTCAGAAAGAGATTCAGAAAGAAAGATGGCGCCGGAGTGAGGCGACTTCTTGCAAGCTGCGCCCAGCATGCCCTCTAATTCTATCTTTTACTGTCGTTCTATGTTTCTAAAACTTCATTCTAACTCTTTAAAACTCTAACAATGTTCTAATTCAATTACTTTCAGATTTAGCGATCTTAGGAACCTGGAGACACCTGAAACTGCCGACCTGAAATCGACCCGGAGCAGCCGACCACATGAGAGCAGCTGCCAGAGCTGCAGTCCCAGGCCTGGGAATTCCCCGACAGCGGCTGCCAGAGACCAGGAAAACACCCTAGAAGCCAGGGCCTTCATTCTACAAGCTCTGTGACCTGGAAAACACCACAGAAGCCAGGACCTACACTCTGCTGCTCTCCAACGACCAGACCAGCATCGCAGCAGCTGCAGTCCCCCTCCCCTCCCCCCAAGCTTCCAACCCCACTGACCCAGAGAGCTGCGACCCCCTGCAGGCCCCAAGCACTCCTTCCACTCTTCTTCACCCCCCCCCCCCCCCCACCCCTCCCCAGTCACCCCAAACTCCTAAAAATCAACTCGCAAAGCCTAACGATCACTAATACTGCTCTTTCAAATTTACTTGCAGGTTTAGCGATCCTCCGTCCTCTGAAGGAAGACCGTGATCTGGAAAGGACCCTGCGGACCCCAACACACTGACCCGGCCATCGCCTCATCCGCAACGCGATCCCAGAGATGTCATCCACTTATCGGCCTTCTGGACATCCACCAACCTGTGAAGACAAACCGCAGCCCGACGGCGACCCGGAACGCTCGACCGCGCAGACCCACCTACCGACGCAGGAACCGCAAGCAAGGGAACAAATCCTCCATCCACACACCGACCGGAGTGAATAACCTCATTGGACACAACTATTCCCTAAACACTGCATACTCTCACCGTCTCCCAGGCTTGAAAAGAAGCAGTCACTCCAGGAAGCGTGGAAAACATGCAGGCCCGCAGGTGAGAGTGGAACAACACGGCCCCACAGCCCCTTTGCCTAGCTTACTCCGAGCTAATGTACAATCTCTAGAAAACAAGCTAGACGAACTTAAAGCCAGACTCACTTTTCAAAGAGAACTAAGGGACTGCTGTGTGCTCTGTTTCACGGAGACATGGCTCACTCCTGTTTCACCGGACTGTGCCCTACAACCAGAGGATATCTCAATCCACCGAATGGACCGTACGACGGCCTCAGAAAAGGCAAGGGAAGGTGGGGTCCGCCTCCTAATCAACACCTCCTGGTGCCTAGCTGTAGCAACACTGGTGAGTTTCTGCTCCCAGGACCTAGAAAAACTGATGTTAAAATGCCACCCCTACCACCTTCCACGGGAGTTCAGCTCAGTTATCCTGACGGCAGTTTACATCCCACCCCATGCGAACGTGAAAATCGCACTGGACGAAATATTCACCACCACAAATAGCCTTGAAACGAAACATCCCGAGGCCTTGTTCATTGTAGCTGGGGACTTTCAATCAGGCCAAGCTCAAGAGCATACTACCAAGTTACCACCAACACATCATCTGTTCCACCAGAGGCCCAAACACCCCGGACCACTGCTACACAAATATCAAACATGCCTACCGCTCTATCGCCCGCCCACACTGGCAAATCTGACACAAGGCTGTACTCTTGCTCCCGGCTTATAAGCAAAAACTGAAGCGGGAGAATCCATCAAAGAAAGTCATGCATTGTTGGTCTGAGGAATCGGACGATCTCCTACGGTACTGTGTGGTCAGTGGACTGGTCAGAATCTAAAAACTCTGCGACCAGCCTGAACGAGTACGCCATTACAGTAACTGACTTCATTAGTAAGCGTGTAGAAGACTGTGTGCCAAAGAAGCAAATCCACGTGTTTCACAACCGGAAACCCTGGATGAACAGGGATATCAACTGCTTGCTGAAGTCTGGGTCTGAGGCGTTCAAGTCAGACAACCCTGACCTCTACAAGAAAGCCAGATATGATCTAAAGAAATCCATCAAAGATGCCAAAAGACCCAGTACCGGACCAAGCTCGAGTCCCAGGCTAGCCACATGGATCCCCACCGTCTATGGCAAGGTCTGCAAGACATAACGGGCTACAAGATGAAGGCATGTAAAATCGTTGGCTCCAACGCACCCCTCCCTGATGAGCTCAACGCATTCTATGCCCGCTTTGAGCAAGAGGTCAGGGAGAGCAAGCCCTCCACTCCAGAAGCCGCGGATGAACTTGTATCCGAGATCACCACTGCAGACGTCAGAGCAGCCTTCTCGAAGGTCAACCCACTGGCCCGGGTGGGGTACCTGGATGAGCACTCAAGTCTTGTGCAGATCAGCTGGCGGGGGTATTCACAGACATCTTCAACCTCTCTTTACAACAATCCGATGTCCCTATATGCTTCAAGAAGACGACCATCATCCCTGTACCAAAAATGTCAAGCAACGCGCCTTAATCACTATCGTCCAGTGGCTCGGGTATCCATCATCATGAAGTGCTTCGAAAGGTTAGTAATGGCACGAATCAACTCCAGCCTCCCGGATTACCTTGATCCACTACAGTTCGCCTACCGCTGCAACAGGTCCACAGCAGAGGCCATCTCCATGGCCCTGCACTCTACCCTGGAACACCTAGATAACAAAGACACCTATGTCAGACTTCTATTTATCGACTACAGCTCAGCCTTCAACACCATCATTCCTACGAAACTCATCTCTAAACTCCGTGGCCTTGGCCTCGGCATTCCCTCTGACTGGATTCTGAACTTTCTAACCCACAGGCCACAATCAGTAAAGATAGGCAACAACACCTCCTCCACGATCATCCTCAACACCGGTGCCCCACAAGGCTGTGTCCTCAGTCCCCTACTTACTCCTTATACACCTATGACTGTGGCGCCAAATTCCCCTCGAACTCGATTTTCAAATTTGCTGATGACACCACCGTAGTGGATCAGATTTCAAACAATGACGAGACAGAGTACAGGAATGAGATAGAGAATCTGGTGAACTGGTACAGCGACAATAATCTCTCCCTCAATGTCAACAAAACAAAGGAGATTTTCATCGACTTCAGGATGCGTAGTGGAGAACACGCTCCGGTCTACATCAATGGGAACGAAGTTGAAAGGGTCGAGAGCTTCAAGTTTTTAAGTGTCCAGATCACCAACAGACTGTTCTGGTCCCCCCATGCCGTCCCCCCATGCCGACACTATAGTTAAAAAAGCCCACCAACGACTCTACTTTCTCCGAAGACTAAGGAAATTTGGCATGTCAGCTACGACCCTCACCAACTTCTACAGATGCACCATAGAAAGCATTCTTCCTGGTTGTATCACAGCTTGGTACGGAGCCTGCTCTGCCCAAGACCTCAGGAAACTACAAAAGGTTGGGAATGTAACCCAGTCCATCACGCAAACCAGCCTTCCATCCATTGACTCGATCTATAATTCCCACTGCCTCAGAAAGGCAGCCAGCATAATTAAGAACCCCACGCACTCCAGATATACTCGCTTCAACCTTCTTCCATCAGCAAAAAGATACCAAAGTTTGAGGTCACGGACCAACCGACTCAAGAACAGCTTCTTCCCTACTGCCATCAGACGTTTGAATGGACCTACCTCGTATTAAGTTGATCTTTTCTCTACACCTTGCTAAAACTGTAACATTATGTTCTGCAGTCTCTCCTTCCTTCCCTACGTACGGTATGCATTGTTTGTACAGCATGCAAGAAGCAATACTTTTCACTGTATACTAATACATGACAATAATAAATCAAATCAGAATGAGGAGAAAAAATTAGCCAGTTGTTTAGAATTTTTTGTTGGTGATTTTGGCCAGTAGACTTGGGTGGATTAGAAACAGGACTGGAAGGATTAATAAAAGGTGTGAAAACACAACCAGGTAACTACAATGTATTTAAGGATCCCAGGAGAGAAATCTCAGTTTTCACAAACTACAATTTTCAAATACGGAGACTTTTTCCACAAGGGCTGTATGAAATGAAACCCAGGCTATTAAAAGAAACCAGGGAGGAAACAGTGGATGCTCAAACCATCATTTACCGAGCCTCACTGGATACAGAGGAATCGAGGACTGCTAACACTCCCTTTGTTTAAGAATGGAACAAGCGATAGACAGAATAATTACCCTTGTCGGGCAAACTGTTGAAGTAATTCTGAGAGACAGGATAAATCATTTAGAAAGGCACCGAGTAATCAAGGACAGTCAGCATACATTTAAGGGAAGATCTGACCAACTTGACTGAAATTTTGGAAGTGGCATCAAGGGGGATTTATCAGAATAGTGCAGTTAATGTGGTCTACGTGGATTTCAGCAAGGCTTTTGACAATGTTTCACATGACTAATTAAAGAGCTTGTGGAATCCAGTGGAATGTAACAAGCTGGTCCAAAATTGGCTCAGTGGCAGGAAATAAACTCTTACTGGATGTCTTTGCAACTGGAAAACGGTTTCAAATGGGGTTCTGAAGGGCTCAGTACTTTTTGCGGTATATTAAAATGATTCTGATTTAAGTGTAGGGGCATGATCAAGTTTGCAAATAACGCAAAAATTGGCTATGTGGGTTTGGAAGCTGTGGCCTGCAAGAAGATATCAATGGACCAGTAATGTGATCAGAAAGTGGTAAATGAAATTCAACACAGAAGAGAGATGGATGTAGGAAGGTCAAATAAGGCAAAGGTATTCACAATAAATGAAAGATTGTGATATGCAGAGGAAATGAGGGACCTTTGAATGCATGTCCACAGTTTCCTGAAGGTAGCAGGGCATGTCATAAGCTGAGGATGCAAGAGCTGGGGACGGTTATGTTGGAGCTATATAAAGCACTAGTTAGGACACAACTGGAGTAGTGTGTGTAGTTCTGATCACCTCAATTACAGAAAGGAATGTAATTGTACTAGAGAGCGTACAGAGGTTTAGGAGATTGCTGCCAGGACTGGAATATTGCAGCTACAAGAAAAGATTGGATAGGCTGGAGTTGTTTTCCTTGGAACAGAGGAAGCTGGGAGGAGATTTGATGGAGCTCTACAAGTTATACGATGCTTGGATAGACTTGATGCAAAGTATCTGTTGCTTTTAGCAGAGACATCTCCGGCATAGATTTAATGTGACTGGTAGGAGGATTAGTAGGGAGATGTGAAGAAAAATGTTTCCACGCAGAGGGTGGTCGGGATCTGAAACACTGCCTGAAAGGGTAGGGGAGGCAGAAACCCATGACTCAATTACAAGATGTCTCGATGTACACCTGAAGTCCCATGAACTCCATGGCTACAAACCAAGTGCTGGAAAATGAGTGCTGGGTGGTTTGTTTTTTAGGCAGTGGCCTTCTACATCACAAATATTTCTAGATTTTTCCAAATATCTGAATGGGAGGAATATGGGGGTGTGGTGTGAGTGCACAGTAAATGAATTTCTCCTTGGGAGAGCCACCAGACAAGTATGCATTTTCACTAGAGGGAGTGGCATCAGTCCATTCCCTTCCTCATCCAGAAACATCTAACATGAATAGTATATACACAGAACATTCTTTGCATCAGTTTTCACCAAAGAAAATGACTTTGTGAAAGATGATTCTTAGGTAGGGCGTGTGGACAGTCTGGGTCATGTTGACATCAAAAAGATGGTGGTATTGAGTGTTTTAAAAGATATTAAGGAAGATAAAGTCTCCCGGGCTGGGCTGGATGGGATTTACCTCGACTACTGAGGGAAGCAAAAGAGAAAATTGCTGGGGCCTCAACTGACATCTTTGGGAGGGGATATCCCAGAGGACTGGAAAATAGCTGATGTGGTACCACTGTTTAAGAAAGGTAGCAGGGGTAATCCAGGAAACTATAGGCCGGTGAGCCTCACGTCGGTAGTAGGTAAATGATTATAGAGAATTCTCAGGGACAGGGCTTATACCCATTTGGAAACAAATGGACTCATCAGCAATAGACAGCATGATTTTGTGATGGGGAGGTTATGCATCACAAACTATTTTAAAAATAAATTTACCCAATCACTTTTTCCAATTATGGGGTAATTTAGCGTGGCCAATCCACCTACCCTGCACATCTTTGGGTTGTGGGGGCGAAACGCACACAAACATGGGGAGAATGTGCAAACTCCACACGGACAGTGACCCAGAGCCGGGGTCGAACCTGGGACCTCAGCGCCCAGAGACAGTAATGCTAACCACTGAGCCACCGTGCTGCCCGTGCATCACTAACTTGATAGAGTTTTTTTGAGGTGACAAAGGTGATTGCTAAGGGGAGAGTGGTGGATGTTGTTTACATGGACTTCAGTAAAGCTTTTGACAAGGTGCCTCATGACAGACTGATACACAAGATGAAGTCACATGGGATCAGAGGCGAGATGGATACAGAACTGGCTCGGTCACAGAAGGCAAAGGGTAGCAGTAGAAGGGTGTTTTTCTGAAATGGAAGGTTTTTGACAAGGTGCCTCATGACAGATGATACACACGATGAAGTCACATGGGATCAGAGGCGAGATGGCAGGATGGATACAGAACTGGCTCGGTCACAGAAGGCAAAGGGTAGCAGTAGAAGGGTGTTTTTCTGAATGGAAGGTTGTGACTAGTGGTGTTCCACAGGGATCTGTGCTGGGGTCTCTTGCTTGTAGTATACATAAACGATTTGAAGGAAACTGTAGCTGGTCTAAGGTTGGTGGAATGACAGCTGGTGTTGAGGATTGCAAGAGGACACAGTAGGACATAGGTTGGAGACTTGGGCAGAGAAATGGAAAATGGTGTTTAATCCGGACAAGTGTGCGGTAATGCATTTTGGTAGGTAACATAAGTGGGGAAATATACACTAAATAGCAAAACTCTTGGGAATATAGAAAGTCAGAGATCTGGGCATGTGGGTCCACAGAAGTGGCGACACAAATGAACAAGGTAGTCAAGAAAGCATACGGAATGCTTGCCTTCATTGGACAGGGCATCGAATATAAAAGGCTGCACTTGGAATATTGCACACAATTCTGGTTGGCACACTACCAGAAGGATGTGGAGGCTTTGGAAAGAGTGCAGAGGAGGTTTACCAGGACGTGGGCTATGTGGAGAAGCTGAATAGACTGACAAATTCATTGAAGTACGGAAGTTGAGGGGTGACCTGATAGAGGTCTCAAGATTATGAGGGGCATGGATAGAGTGGATGGGCAGGCATTCTTTCTCAGGGTGGAGGGGCCAGTCACAAGAGGGCATAGGTTTAAGATCCGTGGGGCAAAGTTTAGGGATGATGTGCAAAGTGGGTATTAATGTTTTATTTTTTACACGGTGGTGAGTGCCTGGAACGCGTTGCCTGGGGAGGTTGTGGAAGCAGATGCCTTTTCATTCATAAGGCATCTTGACAAATATATGGATAGGATGGGTATAGAGGGATACTGCACTAGGAAGTGCTGAGGGTTTTGGCCAAGGGTGGTATCATGATTGGTACAGGTTTGGAGGGCTGAAGGGCCTGTTCTGGTGCTGTATTGTTCTTGTTCTTATTTCTGGTCTACATGGTGGCCATTTGTTCAAGGAACTAACTACAAAGTACCAGTCTATTATGGAAAGGATTGTGGTTGTAAGTGTTTTGATTCTATTTGGAATAATGCCCAATATTGGAAGAAACCAAAAACTTACTCATGTGTTTTAAAATGCTGTGATTATACTCACCCACACGATAATCAAAACTGAAATCTACACCATAGTACACCACCACTAATGGGCGCTTGCTGTATCGCTTTGCATCATTACTTTGCTTACGATGCCCAACTAAAGGCACAGCATTATTTGTAATAAAGTCAGTCACTTCAGAATGAGGTAATATGTCCTGCAACAATATATTGAGGATTGAGTTCCATAAATGCAAGTTAATTCATAACGCAACAATACAAGATTAATATTTCAGCTAAAATTGGAAAGTAGAATACAATTTTGAGTGGGGCAAATGTGAAAAGGAGTGAAGGCAGCATTTAGTCTATTTAAAGGCAACAGAAAACGTCTTAATCTTTCTCATCAGACAATAGGAGCTCATAATTAAACTGTAAAGTCCTGTGGCAGGATGAAGTTGACACATGCATAGGGGAGGATGGAAGTAGGTTGGAGTGTTATGAAACTATTATCTAGTGTTAGAATAAAAGGTTGTAAATCCTTGTTTGTTCAGAGTTTCCTTTTTAATTGCTGCCCCGCTGAGTGCCTTTAATCTAAAGTTCTTGCTGGTTGCTGCCACACAGATTTTTGCTTAAACAACAGACGTTAGGCAAATCGAAACATCCCTGGTCTAATGGATTAGCCAGGACTGTCCTTTTCGGTTCTGCGGTAGAGCCCGTGATGTCAGTTTAATAGACTTGGCAAGCAGCCAATCAGTGAATCTGAAATTGTCGTTGCTTGTGATTAGTGGAGCCATTCAGAATCTTCCGGAAGAAAGCAGGTTATTTGAAGAGCCCCATTTTGTCACGAGTTCTGAGAGAAGAGATTCAGCCAGGAAGCAGCTGTAAGGCACTCTCTGCCAGACAATTGAAAGGCTGCAAGGCAGACCTGGGAAGGCACTCCTATTTTAAAAGATACAGGCAGCAATCCGATCTGTGAAGGGACCTTCAGGAGTGCAAGGGTGCAAGCAGTTTCTCGCCAGGCATGTAATATATCGTCCTCTGTCTGGGAAGAACCCAAACTGAGAACACATTATAATACTGCCGTGTTTTCTGCACAAACGGAAAAGCCTGTAAAATCCTCTGGTGTATCTCAGGGAGACAGAGGCTCCATCTGGTGGTCAACGGTCAGAATTGCACCAACCTGAATTTCTTATTTAAACCAATTTCCCAGAGGATTGCATTCGGAGAAGACCAGCATCTATACAGGCCACAACCGCAGCATCGAAAATTCATCTCAAACCTTCTCCTTCCATTCCTTTAATTGTAAGCCTTTCCTTTCTCTTCACCTTGTGTCTGTTTTGTGTATGTCTGGGTGGAGGGTGGGAAGGGGTTTTGGGAATAGGTAGACTAGTAGACCATAGTTCCAATTATTTCTTTTATATGTTTACCTTTAACTCTTGTTATAAATAAACAGTTTGTTATGTTTTACTTATAAATCTAGTGTCTGTAATTCACTAAAGCAATCAGGGGTTAAACGCCGAGGAAAACAAACACAAATTAATTCACTTATGCTGGGGCTCCAGGGTCTGTGGGCTGAAACTGACCGTGCAGTCACCCAGGATGTCGTAACACTAGGATTAGAAACAAGTGTGGACAGCACAAAGTAAGGAGGTGTTAGAGGGGCAGAGAATCAGAGGGAAACACGTACCTTGATAGTCAAAGTGTGCATTTTGGGCTCATATTCGGAATTGAATTTTTCAGGTTGCATCATAACCAGCTGTCCTGGTGATACTTTCAAGTAGTTTTGTATTTCACTGCTGAAGGTGTGATGTAACCTGTAGTCTTCTCGTACAGAGTTACCTAAAAAAAAAATTATTACATATTTCCTAAGAGATTATTACAAAATATGTAATCAGCCTCTTGGTCAGACCAGTTAGTCATTGATGGCTATTACTACAGAGGATGGTAAGTCATCTTGATCAACCAACTTTTTTGAGAGGAAATGAACATTGCAAATTTGTAGGAGTGCATTAGGTGGCTCCAAGTCAGTTACACAAACTCACCCTATATGGCCTTCAGTAGCTCTATTACAAATTGTCAATGGAGGGCCAAAAGCATAATTTTAAATCTACCAGCTAGCAATTGGTTTGGGCAGCTCAGAAGCCACTTTGAAATTGCAGCACAAACACTGATTTATTGGTCAAGTTTTATTTATGGCATCAGTAAAGAGTTACTGAAGCATGTACAAGGTAGGGAAGGTCCAACTGCATTTGTTTCCATAAATACACTTACTCCAAGCAATCAGGTGACCGATCATTGGACTGCTTAGCATTTACTCAAACAGTTGCCAGATGTTTTGAGGTCATCGGTTGTGGAAACAAAACTTTTATGGTTTCTTGAAAATGTGTAACTGCTAGCATAGGGAGTAGTTGAAACAAATAGTGCAGATGCATGTAAGGGCCTGCACAAGCATGAGGGAGACGATGGTCACAATGGTAGATTTAGCTGAGAGAAGGGGAAAAAGGCTTGATTGAATCATGAACTGATTAATCTAAATCGTCTGTATCTGTGCTCTATACATCTCTATAATCTTTTGCTATCCAAATTAGTGGATCATTCTGCTGATATTACAAGGCCAGAAGCAGACGAAAGAGCTGGATGAGATTGCCCCAAAAGGTCACATTTCTGGCTCAACACTGGAGGATGTTTGACAAAAAGAGCAGCAACTAAGATCAGAATGCAGCAAGAGCTGTGGAGGTGGTTACTGGCAGCACCTCAAGTTGATAAGGATAAGGAGGTTAAAAATACTTTGTAATTTGAGATGTTCATCACCAACAATAGAATATAAAGTCAAACGATAATGAGAAGTCCATATGAAGCTTGTTAAAGACTGGAGTACTGTATGCATTCTGGGGTTCCTTTAAAAAAAAGGGTTTTGAGGCTCTAGGGAGGACATAGAACATTCACCAGGAAGCCAAAAATGGTTTTGCACAATGCAGATTATGGTGTGATATTGATAGGACTGGTTAAAATCAGAGAATTTGAAAAAAATGCTTCCAGTGCCCTGTGGGTGGTTAGAAGATCAAAAAAAGGCCATAGTTACAAATGCAGGATATTCAGATAAAGCAATAGAACCATTAGTCAAGAGTTAAGCAAAGTGGAATTCAGTCAATGGCTGTGGCAGGAACTGCATGGCAGATAAACAAAGGGCTGAAGGGATATGGGCACAACATGGCCCTGCTGTTCCTGGAGGGTAAACAGTGATTGATAGAATGGCTTGAGGATTCAATTTGTTGTAACAACTATGCATATTTAAATCCAGTGTTTAAATTAGTATTTATATAATTGCAAATTGTTTTTAACATTAGGATGCACTGACTGAAGTTGTACTTACTAGAGTTATATCCATTCTAATGATTAATCTATGATTAATCTAGGACAAAGGTTCGGCACAACATCGTGGGCTGAAGGGCCTGTTCTGTGCTGTATTTTCTATGTTCTATGTTCATTCTAAATGAGAGAGGGGGAAAGGGAAAACCTCCCCCTTGTGGAAGAGACTCAAAGCTAGGGGAACTTTAAGGGCTCATCATTTAAGACAGAAATTAGGAGACTTTTTCCCTCCAAGGGACATTGAGTCTGTGGAATTCTCTTATTCAGAGAAGTGAAGGCAGAGCCATTGAATATTTTAAGGTAGAGTCAGACAGATTCCTGATTGACAAAAGAGTCAAAGGGAATAGGGGTAGATACAAAAGCAGATTTGAGAGCACAATCAGATTAGCCATAATTTTATCAATTGGCAGAGCAGGCTGGAGAACAGCAAGGCCTACACTAGCTCCTAATTTACATGTTTGTTCATTTGTAGATACACACTTAGCTAAGCCAGAGGCTATAATCCACAGCATGTACAATTACACAGTTCTATGGCATCACAAATTACTCACAGGCGTCTTGATAGGTGAGATAAGATGGGTCTTTTTCTCCACTAAAAATTCCAATAATTATGACATCATCACCATCCTTAAGGAATTCTTGAACTTGCTTAAGAGCTTGAATTTGTTTGGAAGGTGGGCCAGCCTGTTCAATCATATGGTCTATAATACCTAAATAAAAAAATGAACACGAGTTTTAGTTTTGCCATAACATTATGGCAATGTACAGTGCTCACATGTTTTGCAGCATTTTACCCTCTTGTTCTAAATTTCACTTTGTGGAGACAGAGTCTTGTACAATTGATAGGCAGTAGTTTTTATTTTTTCTGTTTTGCTCTTGGCATTTTAGTTGTTGTTGTAAGTTAACCTAAGGGTTAAGTCAAGGCAGAAGATCCCAGACCCGTGTCATGTTCCTCTTGTGCGATGTGGGAATTCAGGGACCCTGGCTCCTTCACATGCCACAAGTGTCCAACTGCAGCTCCTGTTAGACCCCTTGATGGCTCTGGAGCTGCGGATGGATTCATTTAGGAGCATCCATGATGCTGAGGAAGTCAGGGATAGCACGTTCAGTGAGCTAGTCACACCGCAGTTAAAAATTACTGAGGGAGATAGGAAATGGGTGGCCACCTACAGAGGAAGAGTAAGAAGGCAGTACAGGCGTCCCCCGAGGTCATCTCCCTCCAAAACAGATGCACCGTTTTGGATACTGTTGGGGGAGATGGTTCACCAGGGGAAGGTGGCAGCAGCCAATTTCATGGCACCATAGCTGGTTCCGCTGCGCAGGAGGGCAGCAGAAAGAGTGGCAGAGCTACAGTGATAGGGCACTCAAATGGTAAGGGGAATAGACAGGCGTTTCTGCTGACACAAACGACACAGGATGGTATGTTGCCTCACTGGTGCAAAGGTCAAGGATGTCTGAGCGGCTGCAGGACATTCTGGAGGGAGGGTGAACAGCCAGCTGTCGTGGTCCATATAGGCACCAACGATATAGGTTAAAAAAACATGAGGTCCTACAAGCTGAATTTAGGGAGTTAGGAATTACACTAAAAAGTAGGACCTCAAAGATAGTAATTGTCGTGCTGTAAATCTCTATGACTATGACAAGAATAACAAAAATTAGCATCGAGTTAAGGAACTCAATCCTAAATTCGCAGGAAATGCAAACTTTTTTTTTTAAGCCAGTTTGTACAAGAGACGAGACAGCCCTGGGTATGGTTTTAGGAAATTAATTTGAGGCAGAAAGGGTATATGGGACAGCATTCAGGATTATTAATCATAATTAAGCAAAATAAAGAAAAGCCAAGAGTAGAAGTTTGAAAACCGGGAGGGGTAAATTTTACTATGCCATGATGAGATGTGAACTGGAACCAGACCCTTGAAGGTAAAACAATGTCAGAACAGTGGGAAACACTGGAAAGAGACAGAGGGTTTGGAATAAACATATTCCCATAAAGAAGCAGGGTGGTGTTCTCAAATGTAAAGCAGCTCCTGCCAGATGTCAAAAGAGCACACAAAGCAAGATAGGCAAAAAAGGGAAGAATGTGTCAGATAGTTCTGCGCTGCAGAAAGCTGAGGAGAGTACAAGACTGTGCAAAGATAAACTGAAAAAGGAAATTAAGTAAAGTTCTGGCAAAATATTAACAGCAAAATTAGGGAAAACTAAAAGTTGCTTTCCATATTTATAGAGGAAAAGATAACCAAGGAAACAGCAGATGTGCGAATTGGCTGAAAACACAGACATCATTGTATTCTAGAACGTCAGGTATTGGACGGATAGAAGCAAAGTCACTTTTAAAAGAAAAAGTTATATCTCACTTTTAAGAGATACAAGTGCTATCTCATTACTTTTAAGGCAGAGATAGATAGGTTCTTGATTAACAAGGGGATCAGGAATTATGAGAAGGCAGAATGGGGATGAGAAAATATCAGCCATGATTGAATGGCAGAACAGACTCGATGGGCCAAATAGCCCAATTCTGCTCCTATGTCTTATGGTCTTATTTTGTATTTTATTTTTTAATCTGGTAATGATCTGGAGAACTGCTCTACTGAGTCCTAGTCAGCATTAAGCCACTTGCCAATCCAAAGAAATCTGCAGCTGACTTGTGTAAATGGCATTTCTCAGCAAAGTCATAATTTTTTAAAATCTCCAGGAATCCAAAGCTGCACCTCCGATTCACAATCTCTTTAAGAATCAGGAGCTGAAGAATGTAATTTGGCACCTCAAGTCTGCTCTACCGTTTAACAATATCAGCCATGATCTTCAATTTCATCCTCTTGCATGATTCCATATTCCTCAATTTCCTTACTATCCAAGAATCTACAGACCCAAAATCGAATGACCT
The DNA here is from genome assembly GCF_047496885.1 of Scyliorhinus torazame. NCBI lineage: Eukaryota > Metazoa > Chordata > Chondrichthyes > Carcharhiniformes > Scyliorhinidae > Scyliorhinus > Scyliorhinus torazame. Next base: position 135,586,410 of record NC_092712.1, read on the forward strand.
CGGAATTCATTTTACTCAATATCAAGTACCCACAGGACAATCCCTCATTTCAGGAACCTTTTGAATGAATCACTGTTGCATTCACTCAAATGGTAAATATGCCCTTCTCCAGGTTAAGGCAACCAAAACTGCACACAGCATTATTGTTGCCTTGTCAATGCCCTGGATAATTTCTAAAAAAATTTAAGAGTAACCAATTTTTTTTTTTTTTCAAATAAGGGGCAATTGAGCATGACCAATCTACTTATACTGCACATCTTTGGGTTGTGGGGGTGAGACCCACACAGGCACGGGGAGGATTGGCAAACTCCACACGGACAGTGACCCGGGGCCAGAATCAAACTCAGGTCCTCAGCGCCTTGCCCCGGATAATTGTAGCAAGATTTCTTTCCTCTTCTCCTCCAATCCCATAAAGTACTATCATTTGCCTTAATTATTTACTCACCTAGATTCACTTAAAGGGCATCAAAGTCCCTTGGAATGCAAACATTACCTAGTCTCACCATTTAAAAAAAAAAAAATTGATTCCACTTTTATTTCAACAAAGTGAATAATTTCACATTTTATCACATTGCATTTCACCTGCCATTTTCTTGCCCACTCACCCAACTTGCATTCATCTGCTACTCCTCTGCATTCTTTTCATTCCTTACTTTCTAACTTATATCAACAAATTTGGTTACAATAAACCAATCCTGAAAACATGTTACAATATAATCCAATCCCATGAGTCCTACTTTAGTGATCAGAGTGCACCACATTATTTGCGAATAGACGGTTTCCTGCCTTTCCACTTTTTTTTCTGGCCCTATCCAAAAAAGAAAAATACAAAAGAAAGGTAGAAACAGATTTTGACATTGTAAATTGGAGCTGGCATGAATATTTAATTAGGATCATTAAAGGAGCATCCCATAACCACAAGAAAAAGGAGAAGTAGGCCACTCAGTCCATCGAATCTGCTCCACCATTCAATGAGATCTTGGCTGATCTAACGCGATAGTCCTCAACTCCTTTCCCACCTTAACCCCATAACCTGTATTCCCTTACGGATTAAGAATCGGTCTATCTCAGCCATGAACATACGTAACAAGCCAGCCTCTACAGCTCTCTGCTGACCCTGCTTCATAATAGTGAACATTAGATCATTGTAGTCACTGCTTCATTTCAGCACAAGTTTAAAAAAAAAAAGCAGATTGTAGAAAATGTACTATATAGAGTGTCACAATTGGTATAAATGGATAATCAAGAAATATATCACCTTCTGTATCCCTTGGTCCATTATATTCAAAAGGTTTACCCTTGCGGAAAATTTTCAGGGTAGGATAGCCAGTGACCTGGTATTTGTTGGCAAGCTGTGTCTCAGTAGTGGCATCTACTTTAGCAAGTAAAATTGGCACAGAACGCTTGCCAAGTTCCTCGGCAGCCTCCTCATATTGTGGAGCAAACTTCTTACAGTGCCCACACCTGTAACAAAGTGGAGTCAGTAGAATTGACATTTGATATTACAAAATCATATTAGAATTACAAGATATGCACCAAAGTGTACATGTCTGTAACATTGCTTTTTGGTTATTTTCCCAGCTAATAAAGGTAGTTTCCTTCAATTACGATTAAGTTACTTCATATTATATAGTAGACAACAATATACATTATTTCTGTCTTCTCACTGCTGCTTGTCACACCAATTTCCATCAATGATGACATTTAAAAAAAAGTGTGTACACTGACCAAGGAGCGTAGAACTCCACTAGGATGATAGCAGCATCATTCACAACATCATCAAAGTTATCTTCTGTCAACACGATGGTTGCTTCAGCTGGTGGAATCCAGTCAGGGGAAGCTACTTCTTTCACTTTAGACAAAAGTTCTGTTGAAAAGGTTTGAAAGGTTTAGAATGTTAGAACCAAGGATGGTTTGATTAAAATGGAATTAGATAATTGGAAAAATATGAAGGTTTAAGGATGAGCTAGGCCAAGATATTCATGGAGTGAATGTAAACTATTTCTGTGCCTAATTCTACAGCTGTGTTAAAGATTTACAGGATAAAGCGTATAATGCTCATCACAAAAATATGAATTTCAATTTGATGACTGGTTGGCTGTTGTACTTTAAAAACTAAGATTTTCTAATTGCTTTGAAATGCTCATAAAATGTAAATCAATACCCAGATTCTGTATTGAGGCTAACGTACAGGATAACAATTGCAACAAAAAATAAAATGGCCAAACAAGTTTGTGCAGAGCAGCAAGTTCTTTCAGGGCATCTGTGCCATATTGTAGTTGCTGGGCAAATTTTAAAAATATATATTTTATTCAAAGCATTTTCATCTAAAACAAACAAAAACAACAGCCAAACAATGTAAACAACACCCCGCCCCCCCTTACCTCACATCCTGCCTTGCCCTCTTCAACCCCCTTACTACCCCACACCCCCATCCCTCTCAAACTTCCTTCGAGAAATCAATAAATGGTTTCCACCTGTGGGGAAACCCAATCACCGACCCCCTCAAGACAAACTTTACCTTCTCCGGCCTCAGGAATTCCACACTTTGTCTTGCAACCCCAGGGGCGGCAGCCCAGGAAAGGACAGCACCTTTCTCCTTACAAAGTCTCGGACATGGAGGTACCTGAAACCATTCCCCTTGCACAACCCATTCTCTTCCTCCAGGTCCTCCAACTTCAAAAATTTGCTCCCTATGAACAGATCACCAAATGGCTCAATCTCTGCCTGCCGCCACCCCAAAACATTGCATCCAACCACCCGGCGCAAACCTATAGTTGTCACAGATCAGTGCCCACACCGAGGCAACCTCCAGCTTTAAGACCCTTAGCACCACACCACCACTAGGCTCACAGTACGTGGCCAGAGAGAACAGCAGAGGCACCGACAACGAAGCCGTCAAACATGTTCCCCTACACGATGCTGCCTCCTCTAACCACTCCCACACGACCAAATTCCTAACCATAGCAATATTCGCTGCCCAGTAGTAATTCTTCATGTTCGGCAATGGCAGTCCGTCCCCCACGCTCCAGGAAAGCCCACTTAACCCACATTGTCTTCACTGCCCACACAAATCTAGAGATCAGCACATTGACCTTCTTACAAAACGATTTAGGGGTGAAGATTGGGAGGTTCTGGAACACGAACAGAAACCTTGGCAGCACCGCCATTTTTACTGTCTGCAACCGCCCCGCCAGCACATCCCATCTCTTGAAATCCACTTGCATCTCCTCCACCAGCCAAGCCATGTTCAACTTATGCAGCTGCGCCCAGCCCATCACTTGGATAGCCAAGTATCTAAAGCTTGTCCACACCTCCCTAAATGACAACTCCCCATACCTCCCTGACCTCTTATGCTTAATCGGGGACACCTCGCACTTCCCCATATTCAACTTGTATCCCGAAAACCAGCCAAATCTCTCTCAAATCCCCATGATGTGTCCGATACTGCTCAATGGGTCTGAACTATACAGCAACAGCTCGTCCACATACAATGAGACACTGTGCTCAACTCTCTTCTCCCACCACCACCCCCTCCCCACTCGACCCTCTTCATAGAACATTACAGCGCAGTACAGGCCCTTCGGCCCTCAATGTTGCGCCGATCTGTGAAACCACTAAAGCCCATCTACACTATTCCCTTATCATCCATATGTCTATCCAATGACCATTTGAATGCCCTTAGTGTTGGCGAGTCCACTACTGTTGCAGGCAGGGAATTCCACACCCTTACTACTCTGAGTAAAGAACCTACCTCTGACATCTGTCCTATATCTATCTCCCCTCAATTTAAAGCTATGTCCCCTCGTGCTAGACATCACCATCTGAGGAAAAAGACTCTCACTGTCCACCCTATCCAATCTTCTGATCATCTTGTATGCCTCAATTAAGTCACCTCAACCTTCTTCTCTCAATGAAAACAGCCTCAAGTCCCTCAGTCTTTCCTCATAAGATCTTCCCTCCATACCAGGCAACATTCTGGTAAATGTCCTCTGCACCCTTTCCAATGCTTCCACTTCCTTCCTATAATGCGGCGACCAGAATTGCCCACAATACTCCAAATGTGGCCGCACCAGAGTTTTGTACAGCTGCAACATGACCTCATGGCTCTGAAACGCAATCCCTCTACCAATAAAAGCTAACACACCATACGCCTCCTTAACAACCCTCTCAACCTGGGTGGCAACTTTCACGGATCTATGTACATGGACACCGAGATCTCTCTGCTCATCCACACTGCCAAGAATCTTAGCATTAGCCCAGTATTCTGTCTTCCTGTTATTCCTTCCAAAATGAATCACCTCACACTTTTCTGCATTAAACCCCATTTGCCACCTCTCAGCCCAGCACTACAGCTTATCTATGTCCCTCTGTAACTTGTAAGATCCTTCTGCACTGTCCACAACTCCACCGACTTTAGTGTCATCTGCAAATTTACTCGTCCATCCTTCTACGCCCTCCTCCAGGTCATTTATAAAAATGACGAACAGCAGTGGCCCCAAAACAGATCCTTGTAGTACACCACTAGGAACTGGACTCCAGTCTGAACATTGCCCATCAACCACCACCCTTTGGCTTCTTCTAGCTAGCCAATTTCTGATCCAAACTGCTAAATCACCCTGAATCCCATGCCTCCATATTTTCTGCAGTAGCCTACCGTGAGGAACCTTATCAAACGCTTTACTGAAATCCATATACACCACATCAACTGCTTTACCCTCATCCACCTGTTTGGTCACCTTCTCAAAGGACTCAATAAGGGTTGTGAGTCACGACCTACCCTTCACAAAACCGTGTTGACTATCCCTAATCAAATTATTCCTTTCCAGATGATTATACATCCTATCTCTTATGAACCTTTCCAAGATTTTGCCCACAACAGAAGTAAGGCTCACTAGTCTATAGTTACCGGGGTTGTCTCTACTTCCCTTCTTGAACAAGGGGACAACATTTGCTATCCTCCGTTCTTCTGGCACTATTCCTGTAGACAAAGATGACTTAAAGATCAAAGCCAAAGGCTCAGCAATCTCCTCCCTAGCTTCCCAGAGAATCCTAGGATAAATCCCATCCGGCCCAGGGGACTTATCTATTTTCACACTTTCCAGAATTGCTAACACCTCCTCCTTATGAACCTCAAGCCCTTCTAGTCTAGTAGCCTGAATCTCAGTATTCTCCTCGACAACATTGTCTTTTTCCTGTGTGAATACTGACGAAAAATATTCATATATCACCTCTCCTCGGACTCCACACACAACTTCCCACAACTGTCCTTGACTGGCCCTACTCTTACCCTAGTCATTCTTTTATTCCTGACATATCTATAGAAAGCTTTAGGGTTATCCTTGATCCTACCTGCCAAAAACTTCTCATGTCCCCTCCTGGCTCTTCTTAGCTCTCTCTTTATGTCCTTCCTAGCTAACTTGTAACTCTCTCGAGCGCCCTAACTGAACCTTCATGTCTCATCTTTACACAAGCCTCCTTCTTCCTCTTGACAAGTGTTTCGACTGCTTTAGTAAACCATGGTTCCCTTGCTCGACCACTTCCTCCCTGCCTGACAGGTACATACTTAACAAGGACACGCAGTAGCTGTTCCTTGAACAAGCTCCACATTTCCATTGTGCCCATCCCCTGCAGTTTTCCTCTCCATCCGTTGCATCCCAAGTCTTGCCTCATCGCATAAAATTGCCTTTCTCCCAGATATAACTCTTGCCCTGCGGTATATACCTATCCCTTTCCATCACCAAAGTAAATGTAATCGAATTGTGGTCACTATCACCAAAGTGCTCACCTACCTCCAAATCTAACACCCGTCCTGGTTCATTACCCAGGACCAAATCCAAAATGGCCTCACCTCTCGTTGGCCTATCTACATACTGTGTCAGGAAACCCTCCTGCATACATTGGACAAAAACGGACCCATCTAAAGTACTTGAACTACAGCGTTTCCAGTCAATATTTGGAAATTTAAAGTCCCCCATAACAACTACCCTGTTGCTTTCGCTCCTATCCAGAATCATCTTTGCAATCCTTTCCTCTACATCTCTGGGACTTTTCGGAGGCCTATAGAAAACCACTAACAGGGTGACCTCTCCTTTCCGGTTTCTAACCTCAGCCCATACTACCTTAGTAGACGAGTCCTCATCAAACGTCCTTTCTGCCACCGTAATACTGTCCTTGACTAGCAATGCCATCCCTCCCCCTCTTTTACCACCTTCCCTGAGCTTACTGAAATATCTAAACCCCGGCACCTGCAACAACCATTCCTGTCCCTGCTCTATCCATGTCTCCGAAATGGCCACAACATCGAAGTCCCATGTACCAACCCATGCCGCAAGTTCACCCACCTTATTCCGGATGCTCCTGGCATTGAAGAAGACACACTTTAAACCACCTTCCTGCTGGTACACTCCTGCAACTTTGAAACCTTACTCATTACCTCACTACTCTCAACCTCCTGTATACTGGAGCTACAATTCAGGTTCCCAAGCCCCTGCTGAACTAGTTTAAATCCTCCCGAAGAGCATTTGCAAATCCCCCCCCCCCCCAGGATATTGGTACCCCTCTGGTCCAGGTGTAGACCATCCCGTTTGTAGAGGTCCCACCGACCCCAGAATGAGCCCCAATTATCCAGAAATTTGAAACCCTCCTTCCTGCACCATTCCTGTAGCCACATGCTCAACTCCTTTCTCTCCCTATTCCTTGTCTCGCTAGCACGTGGCACGGGTAACAACCCAGAGATAATAACTCTGTTTGTCCTAGATCTAAGTTTCCACCCTAGCTCCCTGAATTCCTGCCTTACATCTCTATCCCTTTTCCTACGTATGTTGTTGATACCTATGTGGACCACGACTTGGGGCTGCTCCCCCTCCCCCTTAAGGATCCCGAAAACACGATCCAAGACATCACGGACCCTGGCACCTGGGAGGCAACACACCAACCGCGAGGCTCTCGTTCCCACAGAATCTCTTATCTATCCCCCTAACTATGGAGTCTCCAATGACTAATGCTCTGCTCCTCTCCCCCCTGCCCTTCTGAGCAACAGGGACAGACTCTGTGCCAGAGACCTGTACCCGATGGCTTACCCCTGGTAAGCCCCCCCCCCAAACAGTATCCAAAGAGGTATACTTGATACTAAGGGGAACGACCACAGGGGATCAGGGATGAAGAGCAACAGGGAAAGCAGGCACATCTGCCTCGTCCCCTAATGCAGCCCGAAGTACCCCAAACTCACTCGGTTCGACCGCACATTCTCGACCGGCACTTTATACAGCAACCGGACCCAAAATACAAACCCCTGCCAGAACCACCCCAACACCTCCAGCAGTTACTTTTTCTCCACCCAATCAAATGCCTTCACTGCATCCATCGCCATCACTATCCTCCACCTCCTCTCCTCCGAACGCATCATGATTACATTAAGCAGCATCCTCACATTCACTGTCAACTGTCTCCCCTTTATAAAACCCGTTTGATCTTTGCCTATTACTCCTGGGGTGCAATCCATTATTTGCGAGGCCAGCACCTTCCTCAACAGCTTGGCATCTACATTCAATAATGATATCGGGCAGTATGATCCACACTGCTCCGGATCTTTAATATCAGGGAGATGGAAGCGGGGGTGAAGAGAGAAAGAGATCGGCCCTCTCCCTTGCTTCATTATACACCACCCTCACCAGCAGTGACCCCAGGTCCGCCCCAAACTTTTATAAAACACCACTGGGAACCCATCCGACCTCTGGGCCTTCCCTGCCTGCATCGTCTCCATACTATCCATCACCTCCCTCAGCCCAATTGGGGCCACCAGTCCCTAAACCAGCTCTTCCTCCACGGTGGGAAATTTCAGCCCGTCCAAAAACCACCACATTCCCCCCTCCCCTCGCCCAGCGCTCAGACTTGTGTAGCCTTCTATAAAACACCTCAAACACGCCATTCACCCACACAGGGTCCAACACTACCCTACCCTCATTATCCCTAACGGAGGGGCCAACATTCTGCTCGACTTGTACTGGTACTCATATTGACCGTCTGGCCCTCCATAACTGCCCCACCACCTTCCCATAGACACTAGCCCAAACTCATCTGGAGCCTCTGCCTCAACAGCCCCGCCTCTGGCTCCTCAGAGTATCTCCTATCCACCCGCAAAATCTAATCCACCAGTCTTGCCATCTCTGCCTTCACCCTGTGCGCCCAAATCCACCCGAATTGAAATAAAAAATGCCTCGGGTGCCTCCCACAGCATGGTGGCGGTGATCTGCCCCACATAGTTTTGCTCCACGTAGCCCTGAATGGCTGCCCTTGTGCTCGCACACTATGTCAACAGGACAGCATCCCCCCCTCCCCCCAGTCATCGATCCCTTTCAAACTGCTACACACAAACCACATCCTTGTCAAATCCACTCTCCTAAAAGAACCAGCCTTTCTCCTACCCCACCTCCCGGCAACCTACCACTTCACTCCAGTTAGCTAGCCCGTCCAAGGCCTCCAACCTCCCCCCAGTTCCCCCACACACATCCCTAAAGAGTAACAGAAGGTGCACTCACCATCATTGTTTCCCCATGAAAAAACCTGCGTTCAAGAACACCCATCAAAAATTTTAAAGAACACGCAAAACTCCTCCAACGTTCTTCAATGTCCTCACACTCCTCAGTCCATTGTACCTCGCAAACTCCATCACCTCCTCTGGCATGCTGAAATAATACACTCGCTTCTGGAAAGTCACCCACAGGTGCGCCGCGTACAATATTCAAAACTTCATCCCCTTGTTAAAGAGGCCAGCCTTAACCTGGTTAAACGGACCCTTCTCTTCGCCAGCTCTGCTCCCGGGTCCTGGTACATGCGCAGTTCACTCCCTTCCCAGGTACATTTCCTGGTCTGCATCGCCCATGGAAGGATCCTCTCCTTATCCAGAAAGTGGTGCAACCACACAACAATTCGCCCATGGTGGCTCACCCCCCTGCGGACTCAGAACCCTGCATGCTCAGTTGACCTCCAGGGGCCGGTAAAAGGAACCCTCTCCCATCAATTTCTCTAGCATCTTTGCCACGTACGCCCCAGCCTCCGCACCTTCAATGCCTTCAAGCATCCCGACAAACCTGACGTTTTGCCTTCTGGAGCGATTCTCCATGTCTTCCACCTTCTCCCTCAGCCTCTCACACATCACTCCCATCTCAGCCATCAATGGGACCAACTGCTCCTCGTGCTCCCCCACTTCCTGGATCGCAAAACCCTGGGAGTCCAGCTTCTGCTCCACTTGCTCATTCCCAGATTTAAGTGATTCCACCACCTTCGCTAGGTCTACCAGGACCTCTTTCCTCTGCTGCCGAAACTTATCATTGAGGAACTCTTATCAACTGCTCTATTGACACTGGGCAGGCAGAGCAGCCCCCTTTTCCTGTGGCGCACCACGAAGACTCTCCTGCTCCAGTAGCTCTTTCCCTCTTGCACCGCTCCTAGTCCGTGGCTCCATCCACCAGCCACACCAGAGTAAAAACGTTCCTCAGGTAATCCTGCACCTCTTGCTCAAATACTTTGCCCTTCAGATGGGGAAAAGACCAAGAAAATCTGCAACGCTCACTCCATGGTCACCACCGGAATCTGCAATGCTCACTCCATGGTCGCCACCGGACGTTGGCAAATTTTGTTTTAACGTGCCTTCATGACAAAACTATTCATTATTGTAAATTGTTAATATTTCAACTTTCCTTCCAGTTTCTTCCATTTTGATGGCAAACTAAGGTGTCAAGCGGAAGTTGCACTTGTCTAAATTAATTTAACATACAAATGTTAAATTAATGATGAGACATGAAGGTTCAGTTAGGGCGCTCGAGAGTTACAAGTTAGCTAGGAAGGACCTACAGAGAGAGCTAAGAAGAGCCAGGAGGGGACATGAGAAGTCTTTGGCAGGTAGGATCAAGGATAACCCAAAAGCTTTCTATAGATGTCAGGAATAAAAGAATGACTAGGGTAAGAGTAGGGCCAGTCAAGGACAGTAGTGGGAAGTTGTGCTTGGAGTCCGAGGAGATAGGAGAGGTGATATATGAATATTTTTCGTCAGTATTCACACAGGAAAAAGACAATGTTGTCGAGGAGAATACTGAGATTCAGGCTACTAGACTAGAAGGGCTTGAGGTTCATAAGGAGGAGGTGTTAGCAATTCTGGAAAGTGTGAAAATAGATAAGTCCCCTGGGCCGGATGGGATTTATCCTAGGATTCTCTGGGAAGCTAGGGAGGAGATTGCTGAGCCTTTGGCTTTGATCTTTAAGTCATCTTTGTCTACAGGAATAGTGCCAGAAGAACGGAGGATAGCAAATGTTGTCCCCTTGTTCAAGAAGGGAAGTAGAGACAACCCCGGTAACTATAGACTAGTGAGCCTTACTTCTGTTGTGGGCAAAATCTTGGAAAGGTTCATAAGAGATAGGATGTATAATCATCTGGAAAGGAATAATTTGATTAGGGATAGTCAACACGGTTTTGTGAAGGGTAGGTCGTGACTCACAACCCTTATTGAGTCCTTTGAGAAGGTGACCAAACAGGTGGATGAGGGTAAAGCAGTTGATGTGGTGTATATGGATTTCAGTAAAGCGTTTGATAAGGTTCCTCACGGTAGGCTACTGCAGAAAATATGGAGGCATGGGATTCAGGGTGATTTAGCAGTTTGGATCAGAAATTGGCTAGCTAGAAGAAGCCAAAGGGTGGTGGTTGATGGGCAATGTTCAGACTGGAGTCCAGTTCCTAGTGGTGTACTACAAGGATCTGTTTTGGGGCCACTGCTGTTCGTCATTTTTATAAATGACCTGGAGGAGGGCGTAGAAGGATGGACGAGTAAATTTGCAGATGACACTAAAGTCGGTGGAGTTGTGGACAGTGCAGAAGGATCTTACAAGTTACAGAGGGACATAGATAAGCTGTAGTGCTGGGCTGAGAGGTGGCAAATGGGGTTTAATGCAGAAAAGTGTGAGGTGATTCATTTTGGAAGGAATAACAGGAAGACAGAATACTGGGCTAATGCTAAGATTCTTGGCAGTGTGGATGAGCAGAGAGATCTCGGTGTCCATGTACATAGATCCGTGAAAGTTGCCACCCAGGTTAAGGGAGTTGTTAAGAAGGTGTACGGTGTGTTAGCTTTTATTGGTAGAGGGATTGAGTTTCGGAGCCATGAGGTCATGTTGCAGCTGTACAAAACTCTGGTGCGGCCACATTTGGAGTATTGCGAGCAATTCTGGTCGCCGCATTATAGGAAGGATGTGGAAGCATTGGAAAGGGTGCAGAGGACATTTACCAGAATGTTGCCTGGTATGGAGGGAAGATCTTATGAGGAAAGGCTGAGGGACTTGAGGCTGTTTTCGTTAGCGAGAAGGTGATTAAGAGGGGACTTAATTGAGGCATACAAGATGATCAGAGGATTGGATAGGGTGGACAGTGAGAGCCTTTTTCCTCGGATGGTGAAGTCTAGCACGAGGGGACATAGCTTTGTCATGGTGCATGAAGTATCAAAGCCTTGCTTAATTAAGTAAAGCTTTCAGATTGATAAATATGGTTAACCGACATATAGGCTTCAGTTTGTTGTTACAAAATTCTACCATGCACTCATTTGAAATTTCTATTTAACAGGTAACCAGAAAATGTTCTTACCATCCTTTGACAATGTTCCTTTGTAGTGAATTGGCTGCCCATTTTTCACAATTTTGAATGTGGGGTACATAGCAATAGCAAATCGCTGACCCAGGTCAGACTGTGATGGGCCATCAATTTTGGCAACAGGGATGGGAGGATCATATTCTTTCAGTTCACTGGCAATCTTTTCATATGCTGGTGCAAAGTCTTTACATTGTTCACACCTGTAGAGGAAAAGAAATGGTGAATCCAAGAGATTAACCTCATGCTAACTGTAAGGCAGAATTGAAAAATTGTGGCATTAACATTCCAAAATGCTGGCAATATTTCATACTTCCAAAAAGTATAAAAAACATGGTTAGCACCCCCAGAACCTCAGGACACTCCAAAGCCCAGTCATTGTTATAACGTAGGAAATGCAACTTACAAACAACAAGCTTCCAAAAACAGAAATGTGATAAAGACCATATGGTTTGTTCTAATTATGTTAATTGAGGGATACATAGTGGCCAGGAAACCAAGGATACCTTTCCCTCATCTTCAAATAGTGCTGTGGGATTTTCTCTTGTACATAATGAACAAATTGAGGGCCATGTGTTTTGTCGCATCTGAAATATGGCACCTCAGTGCAGCACTCCCTCAGTACTGCACTGGGGGTGTCAGCCGAGATATCTCTCCCCAAGCCTCTGGAGTGAGACTTGAATCTATGGCTTGACTCGGTCAAGAATGCTACCCAGTGAGCTATGGTGGGCATTGGTCTGAACAGATTAATTATGTAAATTCCACAAAAACAACTTTTTAAAAAACTCATCCAGTTAATGGCAGATTAAGCTTAATGTAGTGAAGTGTGATGTGTTGCATTTCAGAAGAGAAAATTAAGACAGGCAGTATAAATTAAGTGGTTACATTTTAAATGGGGTGTAGGATAAGAGGCTCAAATACACGATCTTTAGACAGTCGTAGATAGTGTGGATACAGCTGTTAAAAAGCTTATGGATTTAACATAATTGGCAAAAAGAGTTAAAAAGCAGATGGGTTCTTTTTTTTTAAACCGAGTGATGTTTCGGAATGCACTGGTTGAAAAGCAATGGGGAATGGCAACTATTTTCAGTGCTATGGTGAAGTGTGTGTGTGTGGGGGGGGGGGGGGGGGGGGGGGGGGGGAACTAATGGGATAGCTATACCAGACACAGCACAAAGGATCATTGTGCGGCATAATTCTATGAAGAACCTTTATGGTCAAATTGTTTGCTTTTTTGTAAATATGAAAAAGCATACTCCTAACACAAGAATTAGGAACGGAAGTAGGCCATCTGGCCCCTCGAGCCTGCTCCGCCATTCAATGAGATCATGGCTGATCTTTGTGGACTCAGCTCCACTCTCCGGCCCGTACACCATATACCCGAATCCCTTTATTCTTTAGAAAGGTATCTATCTTTTTCTTAAAAACGTTTAAAGAAGGAGCCTCAACTGCTTCACTGGGCAAGGAATTCCAGAGATTCACAACCCTTTGGGTGAAGAAGTTCCTCCTACACTCAGTCCTAAATCTACCTCCCCTTATTTTGAGGCTATGCCCCCTAGTTCTGCTTTCCCCCACCAGTGGAAACAACCTGCCCGCATCTATCCTATCTATTCCCTTCATAATTTTATATGTTTTAATAAGATCCCCCCGCATCCTTCTAAACTCCAATGAGTACAGTCACAGTCTACTCAACCTCTCGTCATAATCTAATTCCCTCAACTCTGGGATCAACCTAGTGAATGTCCTCTGCACTCCCTCCAGTGCCAATATGTCCTTTCTCAGGTAAGGAGAGCAAAACTGAACACAATACTCCAGATGTGGCCTCACCAACACCTTATACAATTGCAGCATAACCTCCCTAGTCTTGAACTCCATCCCTCTAGCAATGAAAGACAAAACTCGATTAGCCTTCTTAATCACCTGTTGCACCTGCACACCAACATTTTGCGACTCGTGCACTAGCACACCCTGGTCCCTCTGCACAGCAGCATGTTTTAACATCTTACCGGTTAAATAATAATCCATTCTGCTGTTATTCCTCCCAAAATGGATAGCCTCACACTTGGCAATATTGAATTCCATCTGCCAGACCCTAGCCCATTCACCTAACCTATCCAAATCCTTCTGCAGACTTCCGGTATCCTCTGCACTTTTTGCTTTACCACTCATCTTAGTGTCATCTGCAAACTTTGCCACATTGCACTTGGTCCCCAACTCCAAATCATCTATGTAAATTGTGAACAACTGCGGGCCCAACACTGATCCTTGAGGGACCCACACTAGTTACAGGTTGCCAACCAGAGAAACACCCATTTATCCCCGCTCTCTGCTTTATTAGTTAACTAATCCTCTACCCATGCTACCACTTTACCCTCAATGCCATGCATCTTTAGTTTATGCAGCAACCTTTTGTGTGGCACAAGCTTCTTTCCATCAATAAACATGGATTTGGTTTCATAAAAGTATAAACCTACCAAGGTGCATGAAATTCAACCAGCACAGTTTCTTTGTCTGCAATGAAGGAATCATAGTTTGCATCTGTCAAAATCCAAACTCCATTTTCTTCCTTGACAGATTCATCATTGTCCTCTTCCTCATCGATATCTTCATCACCTCCTTCTTCTTCTTCTCCTCCTCCATCAGATTCTAGAAATATTAAACAATTTTCACCGCTGTGCAAGGATACGAACATACGAACCATATGTTATGACCACAGCCAATGCTTATTGCTGATGTTATCGGCCAGGGTTTAGAGAACCCCAAAGCATATCATGGAGTTCCCCTGACCCACAACTTTTAATAGATTGTGGTATGAGGAGCACACGGCACACTCTTCAGGTGTGGTACAGCAGAAATGGAAAAGTATTTTTTAAAAGCAAAATAATGTTTATTCTATGAACTCAAGTTAACCTTTCTAAAACATAGTGAACATCTTAGCAACCATCAATTCAAATACAACGGCCAAAGACTACAACACTAAGTAATTCTTAAAGCTTTCCTTTTAACATCCATAAGACTTAAAGCACCTTTTACCAGAAGCACATTAGGTTTACATTCACTACTGAGAACATTTATAATTCTGAATTCACCAAATGATCAAGAGAGTCTTTTGATGGCAGAGAGAACAGCAGTACACCTGCTTGGTCTGGCTTCAGCTCCAACACAAACCGAAACTGAAACAAACCCTGCAGCCTGCTCAAAAACGAAAGTAAAAAAGCTGACAAGACAGCCCAGCTCCACCCATACTCTGACATCACTACAGCAGTGAACACCCGTTTCTTAAAGATATTCTCAATAACCCCCCCCCCCCAAGAAAACCCCCCCATCAACTTCAAGATGGTTTCATTTTCCACCTTTTCACTATTCTTTAAGAAATGCACACAGTAAATATACTTTTTTGTTGAAAAAAAAACCCTCAAACAGGTACAATAATAGTCCATTTTTGTTGTTCTTCTTCCTCCAACTGAAATCCTTCTCGATTGACAGTCTCTTTGAACAGAAAGGTCTCTGCATGATCCATCCATTTCTCTACGCCTCGGCATTTCGCTTTCAAGTCAGATACTTTAGTTCAATTTGATCACAGAGCCCCTTGTATTTCTCCAACACAGGAGCATTGGTTATCACAGCTTTCAGGCAGTCAGATGCCTGTTGAATCTCCGCTGTCCACTGAAATTTTCGACATTTCTTCAGCAAGTACATCAGTGGAGAAAGCACGCTACAAAACGTTTGCACAAATGTTCGATCAAATCCACTCATGCCAAGAAATCGCATTATTTGCCTTGTCTCGAGGGTTTCGGAAACTCCTCAATAACTGTTGGTTTCACATCCCGTGTGACCATTCAACCCTGTCCAATTGTATGGCCAAGGAAAGTGACTTGGGCTTTTCCAAATTCACTTTTGGCTAGGTTTATCACCAAACCCGCCTTTTGAAGTTGATCGAATAACTCCATTAGATGTTTTGAATGTTCTTTCCACGTCTGGTTGAAAATCAGATCGTCGACGTATACCGCACAATTGGGTAATCCTGAAACAACTTTGTTAGTCAACTGTTGAAATGTGGCTGGGGTGCTTTTCATGCCAAATGTCATAACTTTGAATTGGTATATACCATCTGGAGTCACAAAAGCTGAAATCTCCTTCGTCCTTTCGGATAAAGGTACCTACAGTAACCCTCAAGTAAATCCAATTTGGAAATAAAAGCGGATTGTCCCACTTTCTCAATGCAATCCTCCAAACGTGGGATAGGATAAGAGTCCGTTCTTGGAACTGCATTAACCCTTCTATAGTCCACACAACCATTGGGTACCATCTGGTTTTGGCACCATCACTATGGGTGAGCTCCATTGGCTTCAACCCACTTCAATTATGTCATTTTTAAGCATACTCAATTTCTGTTAACCTGTGCCAATTTTAAAGGGTTAAGTCTGTATGGATGTTGTTTGATTGGAACAGCATTTCCCACATCTACATCATGTATAGCCATTTTAGTACTTCCCAATTTATCTCCACAAACTTGCCCATGTGATATCAATAACTCTTTCAGGTCAGTTCGTTTTTCCTTTGGAAGGAAACTCAACAATTTATCCCAATTTATAAGAGCATCTTCATTTTCCAATTTAACTTGGTGTGTCCAATTCAGTCATCTGGATTTTGTTCGTCACTTTAGAGTTAGAATCATTAAAACCTCCTTTTTCTCTCCTTCCCTATCAAAGTACCTTTTAGGCACATTCACATGACACACTCGGTGAGTCTTCCTTCTATCTAGTGCTTTTACCACATCATTCACCTCACTTAATTTCCTTTCAATCTGATAAGGTCCACAAAACCTAGCTTTTAAAGGTTCACCTACCACTGGTAACAATACTAAAAACTTTATCCCCACTGGCAAAACTACGAACTTTGGATTTCTTGTCCGATACTCGTTTCACCACATGTTGTGCAACTTTTAAATGTTGTCTAGCCAATTCACCTGCTCTATTTAATCGTTCCCTAAAATTTGATATTTAATCCAATAATGTAATTTCTCATTTCTCACTCACAAATTTTTCCTCAATCAGTTTAAGTGGTCCTCTTACCTCATGACCAAAAATTAGTTCAAAAAGGACTAAATTTGGTTGATTCATTAGGTGCATCCCTAATTGCAAACAGTACGAATGGAATTCCTTTATCCCAATCCTCTGGATAATTGTGACAATAAGCCCTCAACATTGTCTTTATAACGCAGTTGATTTCAATTGTTTTATTCCCAAGCTATCCATAACTTCTTTGAATAACCTTGAGGTAAAATTTGATCCTTGATCCGATTGTATTTCTGTGGGTAGTCCATATCTAGTAAAGAATTTAAGTAATCCCTCCACAATCTTTTTAGCTATAATATTACGTATTGGAATGGCCTCTGGAAACCTAGCAGACACATCTATTATTCATTATTGTCAAAGATATTGATTCCCACTTTTTGTTTTAGGAAGTGGTCCTACGCAATCAATTAGGACCATTGTAAAAGGTTTCTCAAATGCTGGAATGGGTATTAAGGGCGCTGGTTTTATCACCGCTTGAGGTTTCCCTATTACTTGATGTGTGAGACATGATTGACAAAATTTAACAATATCTTTATGTCATCCAGGCCAATAAAAATGTTTTTGGATTTTAGCTTGAGTTTTCCTTATTCTCAAATGACCTCCTACTGGTACCTCATGTGCAACTCTCAACACCTCTTTTCTATACCCTATCGGCAATACTACTTGATGAACTTCTGCCCACTTTACATCCGCTGCATATGCAAGGTCTCCATTCTCTCATCAAGACATCACTTTTACGGTAATAACACTCTGGT
Source organism: Scyliorhinus torazame (assembly GCF_047496885.1). Lineage (NCBI taxonomy): Eukaryota > Metazoa > Chordata > Chondrichthyes > Carcharhiniformes > Scyliorhinidae > Scyliorhinus > Scyliorhinus torazame. The sequence goes on from NC_092712.1 coordinate 135,603,878, forward strand.
ATACGCAGATTCCTTCTCCGTGTATGCTTTCTGATACATCCGTTTTATTTCTATATCTTTTTGTTGTACCTCCGCCAATTTTCCTGAACTAAAAACATACGCCTCATCCTCCACCTGTTCTTGTTCTTTTTCATTAAAAAAAAAATTTTATTCACATTTTCACAAAATATCAACAACAAAATACAAAAAGAAAAGAACCCCCCCTCCCCCGTATGCACAAATAATAAATATAATAAATAAACAGCCATCATCAACACAAAAGCAAATATACACGGCCCATCAAGAAAAACAAACCACCCCCCCCCCCCAGCCTTTTCTTACAACATTCTTCCCAGACTACATAACTCCTCATCTTTTACCATTAAAGATTGACTAGCTCCCGTATCTCTTAAAATTGTGACTTCTTTACCTGCTCCTCCTGATGTGTGGGTAAACTTTACCCACACAAGTAAATTCTTTAAAGAGATCTGGCACCTTCTTATCAATCACCTCTTGATCAAGCTGCACAATCTTTTGCACTTCCTTCGCTTCACTTGGGTTTTCCTTTCCCACTTCAACAAACCGCACTGTCTTATCCTGTTTTAACACATCAGCCCTCCCAATGCTTTTCTTCAACCACCAACACTGACTTTACATGGCCTAGTTTATTACAGTGAAAACATTTGAAACTTTTCATTTCTCTTCCACCCTCCTGGATTTCTTTTTTAACCTGTGGTACACTCTCCTTATTATCTCCCATCAGATCATCTTTACTTTACCACTTGAGTATTTCTCATGTCCCCAGTTTCTATCCCTCAGGCTGAAACTGATGTCGGAAACCAAGCTTTGATTTATGAACTGATTCATAATCATCTGCCATTTCTACTGCTAACCTTGCAGTTTTAACCCTCTGCTCTTCCACATGAGTTCTCACTACATCAGGAATTGAATTTTTAAACTCCTCCAAAAGTATAATTTCTCTGAGAGCTTCATACATTTGGTCTATTTTCAATGCCCTTATCCACCTATCAAAGTTACTCTGTTTGAGCCTTTCAAACTCCATGTATGTTTGACCAAATTATTTCCTTAAATTTCTAAACCTTTGTCTGTAAGCTACAGGCACCAGTTCATATGCACCCAAGATGAATTTTTCCACCTCCTCATACATCCCAGATACCTCCTCTGATAGTGATGCAAACACTTCACTAGCCCTACCTACCAGCTTTGTTTGAATCAGTAATACCCACATGTCCTGTGGCCATTTAATTTGTTTAGCCACCTTCTCAAATGAAATGATAAAGGCTTCTACCTCCTCCTCGTCAAACCTTGCCAATGCTTGGACATATTTAAATAGATTTCCACTAAGCCTTCGACTTTGACACTCTTTCTCACGATCCTCATCACTATCATCCAACTGTATGTTTCCCTTTACGTCTGCCAATTTTAACTGACTGTCATGGTTCATGGCCAATTTCTCACTTCTATCCCAAAATAGCGATCCCTAATTTGAAAATCAGTGCTAGACTCACCCACAAGAGGAAACACCCTCATCCTATCCACCCAATCAAGACTGCTCATGATCTTATATATTTTAATCAAATCACCTCTCACCCAACCAAACTCAAACAAGCCCAGCCTGTCCAACCTATCCTCATAAAGCAACCTACTCATTTGAGTTAACAGTCTAGTAAGCCTCCTCTGAAGTGCCTCCAATGCATTTAAATCCTGTTAAATAAAGAGACCAAAACTACACAGTATGGGAGATGCCCTTGTATAGCTAAAGCATAATATCCTTACTTTTATGTTCAATTCGTCCCGTAATAAAAGGATAACATTGTATTCAAATGGATAAACAATTGTGCTACAGTACTTCACAATGTTGGGGGGGGGGGGGTACATGGAAAATTAGGTTGTATAATAAAGCTATGGACCCACTGTAAGATTAGACTATGGGAAACCACTAATATCCACACCGTAATCAAAATATTCACTGCTTTTAGCTTTGAAGAGTGCAAGGATTGATTGGTAAGTTCATACACTGCAGTCAATTCCACCCAACTGGTAATTTTGTACATTACAGTCAATTCCCCAACTACTTTAGAATGATTTAAATACAAGTTTGAGACATGGCATTTCATAATCTATAGGGCAAGTCAAGTCACAAGGTCGTTGAAGTTAGATAGGATCTATAGCAGACTCATAACAGCTTTTAAGCAGTGGCTAACTCAGGTCACTGGGATTTTAGTATAAATTTTGGAGTTTCAGCAGATGCACAAAGTCTGGCTCAAGACCGGAGTGCAGTGAGACTAAGTGTTTCACTCTGAATTTGGTACACTGAGGGACAAGCTGCAATACTGCTCTTTTGCAAGAGAGGAGTACTTAGAACATAGAACAGTACAGCACAGAACAGGCCCTTCGGCCCTCGATGTTGTGCCGAGCCTTGTCCGAGACCAAGATCAAGCTATCCCACTCCGTGTCATTCTGGTGTGCTCCATGTGCTTATCCAATAACCGCTTGAAAGTTCCTAAAGTGTCCGACTCCACTATCACAGCAGGCAGTCCATTCCACACCCTCACCACTCTTCGAGTAAAGAACCTACCTCGGACATCCCTCCTATATCTTGCACCCTGGACCTTATAGTTATGCCCCCTTGTAACAGCTACATCCACCCGAGGAAATAGTCTCTGAACATCCACTCTATCTATCACCCTCATCATCTTGTAAACCTCTATCAAGTCGCCTCTCATCCTCCTCCGCTCCAAAGAGAAAAGCCCTAGCTCCCTCAACCTTTCCTCATAAGACCCATCCTCCAAACCAGGCAGCATCCTGGTAAATCTCCTTTGCACCTTTTCCAATGCTTCCACATCCTTCCTATAGTGAGGTGACCAGAACTGCACAGAATACTGCAAATGTGGTCTCACCAGGGTCATGTACAGTTGCAGCATAACCCCACGGCTCAAACTCTAGCCCCCCGTTAATAAACGCTAACACACTATAGGCCTTCTTCACGGCTCTATCCACTTGAGTGGCAACCTTCAGAGATCTGTGGACATGAACCCCAAGATCTCTGTTCCTCCACATTCCTCAGAACCCTGCCGTTGACCCTGTAATCCGCATTCAAATTTTTCCTACCAATATGAATCACTTCAATAGAGAAAGCTGGAGAGAGTAGGCCACGAGCTGAAGCCCAGAGGCAGTAATTAAATGATCAGCTAGATGACTGGCATTGTAGTAGGGGACAATATAGTTATGGGGAATAGATACTCTGTAGCCAAGAGCACGAGTCAAAAAACTTGCCTGCCCAGTGCCAGGTGCGAGGAATGGCCTTCGCTGAACCACCCTGGGACCAGTGTCCTGGTAAATTGTGTAAGTAGGGTTGTAGAGAATTGGAGATGGGCAGGGGTGGGGTTTCATGTGAGGGGATACTTGGAACGTTGAAGAGAAAGGAGAAGGTAATAATGCAGGGTGTGATATAGATAATAATAACCAGAATGTGACAGGAAGACAATGCGCATGGTCAGAGTGGGAAAAGATAGTGAGAAGACAAAATTAAACATCTGAATGTATGCAGCATTTGTAACAAGATGGATGAATTAGGAGCACAAATAAAAATAAATGAATACGATAATCATTGAAAAGAAATGATTTGAAGGTGGCCAGGGCTAGAATATTCGAGGTTATTTGATGTTGCAAAAGAACAAGGAAGAAAATAAAAGGATGTGGGGTGGCTCTGTTATTAAGTTACCATTTCAATTGGTTTTCTTTTTGTAGGCAGCCACCATTAATGACATTCAATAATGCACAAAAATCATTGTTGGCTGATGAGCAGTTCAGTGGGAGTCAATATATTGTTTGTAAAGTGGTCAGCTTGTACTGTAAAAATGGTGACGATATTTACAGAACATTAACCTGCAGGCTTATCCAAGGGGTGGGACAGGCGGTGCAGGTGAAGAAAAATGTAAAGTCATACTTTTAAAAATCAGCTGCTTAGAATGATTAAATCATCTGAAAGATCAGTTTTAAATGTAATGGAACATAGATGGGTGCTGTTGAAAAACAAACGAATAGTTGTACGTGGTGACTTGGGGATTTTACAGCAACTTCATTGCAGTGTTAATGTAAGCCTACTTGCGATAATAATAAAGATTACTATCTTTGAAGTACATCCTGGTGAAACAAGAGTAAATGATGCATGAATATAGTATGGATTGTATTAGGAAGGAAAGTTCAGAAAGAGATGTGTTTATAACCGAACATCAGAAACATTTAGTATTGTTCCATATAAAATACAGCATGGATTGAATTACAAATAGACTGCTCAGTAAGCAGTAAGCTATCATGCATTGGGTAGTACCCAAGTAGCAGCCACTTGTCTATGCAGTGCTGGAGTTTGGTGGTGCACCTACTCTGGAATATTGAATAGTGTCCATGGTGTGTAAATTGGTACAGCCTACCAAATTAGAAACATTGGGAAATGATCAATGGAAAAGAATTTAGAAAAACTGGATGTTTAACTTAGAAAAATAGTTGCAGAAGCATCTCCAGAAAGAAATTATTTGAAGGTGGCACTTTGCTGAGATTTGGTAGAGGATGTATTATATATTCAAGGGAAACATGCTTGGTGGTGTTGCAACAGGAAAGAAATGACAGCATTTTGGTCGACATGTCACTAGATACAAGGTGATTAGGAAAGAAGGCAATCTGTAATGTGTAACTTGAGGAAAGTCACGTCCAACCTTCAGTGATACCAGTTTGGTTTCTCCAATTTAAAAATCTTAAAATTATTGGAGACAGTTCAAAGAAAACATTTAGATTAACTTGAGAAACAAGGAAGCTGAGCAGATGTTGTTTGCCCTGGGACTTCCAGATGAGCAAGAGGTAATTTAAAGCACTAACAGAATTTTTGGCAAGACTTCAGGAATTAGAGCATAACTTGCCCAATATCCATCAGATTGATTAACCGACTTTCAAGTTACAATTTTAATCAGTACACTTATATGAACGTGGGACAATTTGCTCATTATAAGTGCAAAAAATTACCTTTAAAGCAAATTTATAAGATATGTTCCCATTTCTTACATCAGGAAAATTTATATTTAAATGCTATTCAAGAACAGAAGGTGGTAACTAAGCAACGAGCACTGTCATCAACTCAAATGCAGAGTGAAATCTTCTCTATTCTTTACAATCATTTCAAGCTAATTACATAAAACCAGAGATGAACTGCTCTGGACAGCTTTATTAGAATGATCAAACATCTCCAACCCCTGAAGCTGCAAGTGACTTCTGCAGTATCTCAATGAAAATTAAAAGTATTGGATGTTAAGCTTATTCTCTTCTTGTGTGGTTTCCTTCTGTTCCACGTGTCATCTGCATTACTAATTACACATCAGTGGACAGATTACCACCTGTGTTTGGTAGCATCGTTAGAATGTTCCCTAACACTGCAGTAGGTTAACTAAACTGGTTTAGCTCAGTTGGCTAGACAGGTGATTTGTGATGCAGAGCAAGGCCAGCAGCACGGGTTCAATTCCTGTACAGGCCCATCTTCTCAACCTTGCCCCTCGTCTGAGGTGTGGAGATCCTCAGGTTAAATCACCACAAGTCAGCTTTCCTCCCTCAAAGGGGAAAGCAGCCTATGGTCATCTGGGACTTTATAAACTAAAAAGAAAACAATCTCCTCACACCATTATTTCCCAACATATTAACATATGCATTATTAGGTGCAGCCTAATTTAGGAGATGGTAAATTTGCCTTCATCAAGATATTAGAGTACAGGATTAAAGATTTTCTTGCTGTAATTATATAGAACCATGGGCGAGACCTCACCTGGAATAACATGCACAATTCTGGTCTCCTTATTTAAGGAAGGATATTACTGCCTTAGACGGAATGTAACAAATATTCCCTGGGATGGCCAGATTGTCATGCGAGAGACTGAGACTGGGTGAGTAATCCCTAGGGTTTCAAAGGACCCATTTGAAGCTTACAAAATTCTTACAGGACATGAGGGGTGGATGTAGATAAATGTTCTTCCTGGCCTTGGAATCAAAAACTGGGGGATATAATCCCAGAAGAGGCAAGTCATTTAAAATAATAATCTTTTTAGTTCACAAGTAGGCTTACATTAACTCTTCAATGAAGTTACTGTGAAAATCCCTGAGTCGCTACACTACAGCACCTGTTTGGGTACAAGGAGGGAGAATTCAGAATGTACAATTCACCTGACAAGCATGTCTCTCGGGACTTGTGGGAGGAAGCCCGGAGAAAACCCATGCAGACACGAGGAGAGCGTGCAGACTCCGCAGAGCGACTCAGGCTGGGAATCAAACTCAAGTCCCTGGCGCTGTGAAGCAACAGTGCTAACCACTGTGCTATCGTGATGCCCAGAGCCAAGGAAAAAAATTCAGAGGATGGCGAATCTTTTAGAATTCTCCATCCCAGAAGGTTGTCAAACCTATCATCGGGTACGTTCATGACAAGATTTCTAAAGACAAATGATACCAAGGGATTATGGAAATAGTGTGAGAAAGTGGCATTGAGGCAGATGAATGGCAGAGCATACTCAACAGGCCATAAAGCCTACTCCTGTTCCTGTAATGCACTCTGCGATTTGATTTGTCACATGTACCGAAGTACAGTGAAAAGTAATTTTCTGTGGCCGAGGGAACGTACACAGTACGCTCATAATAAACAAAAGAATAATCAACAGAGAACAATGACAATTGGCACATCAACAAACAGTGATAGGTTAGTAGTGCGGAACAAGGGGCCAAACAAAACAAAAACATGTAAAAGGTTTTGCTCATACAACACACCAAAAATTCTCAATTTTATACATAGAAAACAGAAGCAGGATGAGGCCATTCAGCTCTACAAGCCAGCTCCGCCATTCATTATGGTTATGGCTGATCATAGAGTTAAATACCCCAATTCCACCTCCCCCCCCGCCCCCCATATCCCTACATCCCTCTAGCCCCAAGAGCTATATCCAATTCCTTCTTGAAATTACACAATGCTTCGGCCTCAACTACTATCTGTGGCAGGGAATTCCAGAGTCACCACTCTGGGTGAAGAAATTTCTCCTCCCAGTTGCCCTATTATGTATTTTCTTTTATTCCCTTTTCTTCTCATGTACTTAATGATCTGTTGAGCTGCTCGCAGAAAAATACTTTTCACTGTACCTCGGTACACGTGACAATAAACAAACAAATCCAATCCTCACCTCAGTCCTAAAAGGTTTATCTTTTATCCTCAAACTACCACCCCTAGTTCTGGACTCCCCCACCATCAGGAACATTCTTTCTGAGTCTACCCTGTATAATTTTGTTAGAATGTTAAAAGTTACTATGAGATCCCCTCTCACTCTTCTGAACTCAAATGAGCATAATCCTCATGACAGTGCTGCCGCCCCGGGTACCAGCCTGGTAAACCATTCTCCCCTCCTGCTGCTTGTTCTAAAGGGTCCGATTTTTTTATTGTCTGGAGGAATTTCAAATTCAAGCCCCAAGATGTGGAGGCGTCGCAGCATTTCAGCACCTGGGCCGAAGAATTGAAATCTCCAAACTGCCGCCAGTCATACCCGCGTGAAGCCATGCAGGGGGGGGGGGGGGGGTGCTTACCCGCTTTGTCCTCGGCCAGCGCGGTCAGGGCGAACTGTGCGACGAGAAGCAGCAGCAACAACACTTTCGTCCGCTCCATTCGAGCTCAATGTGGTCCCAGGCTAGGAGGAGCTCGAGCGATTTAATCCCCCACCAAACACCGTGTCTGCGTGTGTGTGTGTGTGTGTGTGTGTGTCTCTCTCTCTCTCACCACTGCCGCCCCCTCACTCCGTGTTTCACGGCGCTCCGTCAGCGGGCACGGGTGCGCGCGCAAGGCATCTCTTTTATAGCCCTCTCGTCTTTCTGCCCGTTCATTGGACGGCTGCTCTGAGTTGCCCACCTTCTATTGGTCAAACGCGGGGTCCAATGGGACGGTGCCACTCGGTGCGTCAGGGAGGCGGCGCGGCCGAAGCCGAGGGCCACGTTCGCGCTGGTGAGTGGCGGAGGAGCGAGGGTGGAGGGGGAGAGGCGAGCGGAGAGAAAGGGGCGAGGGCGCAGGCGGCTCGGCTCTGCATTGATTTTAATGGGCGAGTCTTGCGGGTTTATATGTCTGAATGACTACATTAAAATCAACCTGAGTAACTCGAGTGCTTCTCGGTCTTTTGGCTCAAATCCAGCGTATTATGGTTCTGATGAGATGGATTAAGGGGCATTTACCTGTCCACTGTGCCTGATGGCTTTGTAACTTTAAAATCGGAATAAAAATTATATTAAAAAAATTATGTTCTTGTGGAGACCATGAATTGGATTCAAGGATTGGAAGCTAGGAGCTGGATTATGGTGTTGTCCTGTCTATTCTGAGCATTGGCTTTGTAACACTGAGAAAAGAAAAGCATTTTTAAAAGACATTAAATTTGTTTAAAAAAACATTTTTAGGTAACAACATAGATAATATGCAAAATTCCAGTGAACAATTTCAATTTTGAATTTTTGGTTATATCAAGAAATAAAAAGCAGGTTACTGCAGCTGCTGGATATGCCACACTTCACATCCCTTCGTTGAAATTGGGTGATTTCAATTTAGTATGTTGGTGAATGTATTTAAATTTATTGATAGTACAAAGATAAGTGATAAAGTGGGCTGTGAGCATTCCTGGCTGTAAAGAATCATAGAACAGTGCAAAAAATAAATGCCCCTTCGTGTCCGGGTTAGGTGGGTTTACGGGGATAGGACCGACGTAGGGTACTCTTTCAGTGCAGACTCGATGGGACAAATCAGGACTCTAGGAATTCTATGGCAGAAGGAGGAATTCTATGGTTCTATGGCAGAAGGACTGTGGGAGGAAACCCACACACACTTGCCACACACACATTGGGAGAACTCCACAGACAGTCACCCAAGGTCACAGTTGAACCTGGGTTCCTGGCGCTGTGAGGCAGCAGTGCTAACCAATGTGCCACTGTGACACAGTGAAATGGGATTGAGTGAATGGGCAACAAGTCAGATGGAATATAATGTAGGTAAATGTGAGAATATTCACTTTGCTGAATATTTTTAGGTGGTGGGAGACTTAAATAATAATAATAATCATTTATTATCACAAGTAGGCTTCAATGAAGTTACTGTGAAAAGCCCCTGCTGCTGTATCAGAATTGTATACATGCACCTCAAGAGTGCAACATGATCTATGGAAAAATGTAATATTGCACTTTCTGTAATGACCATTTGAAATCTTTTATAATGTTGGTTTAGATATTTTATGATGTGGAGATGCTGGCGTTGGACTGGGGTAAGCACAGTATGAAGTCTTACAACACCAGGTTAAAGTCCAACAGGTTTGTTTCGATGTCACTAGCTTTGGGAGCGCTGTTCCTCAGGTGAATGAAGAGGTATGTTCCAGAAACATATATATAGACAAATTCAAAGATGCAAGACAATGCTCGGAATGCGACCATTAGCGGGTGATTAAATATTTACAGATCCAGAGATGGGGTAACACCAGGTTAAAGAGGTGTGAATTGTGTCAAGCCAGGACAGTTGGTAGGATTTCGCAGGCCAGATGGTGGAAGATGAATGTAATGCGACATGAATCCCAGGTCCCGGTTGAGGCCGCACTCATGTGTGCGGAACTTGGCTATAAGTTTCTGCTTGGCGATTCTGCGTTGTCGCGCGTCCTGAAGGCCGCTTTGGAGAACGCTTACCCGGAGAGGCTGAATGCCCTTGACTGCTGAAGTGTTCCCCGACTGGAAGGGAACATTCCTGCCTGGTGATTGTCGCGCGATGTCCGTTCATTCGTTGTCGCAGCGTCTGCATGGTCTCGTCAATGTACCACGCTTCGGGACATCCTTTCCTGCAGCGTATGAGGTAGACAACATTGGCCGAGTCGCACGAGTATGTACTGCGTACCTGGTGGGTGGTGTTCTCACGTGTAATAGTGATATCCATGTCGATGATCTGGCACGTCTTGCAGAGATTGCCATGGCAGGGTTGTGTGGTGTCGTGGTCACTGTTCTGAAGACTGGGTAGTTTGCTGCAAACAATGGTTTGTTTGAGGTTGTGCGGTTGTTTGAAGGCAAGTAGTGGGGGTGTGGGGATGACCTTGCACTGGAGATCTCTACTGCCTCCTGAAAATACATAAGGCCCACACACCAGGCCGCCCTATCATTTCAGGCAATGGGATCTTGTGTGAGAATATCTCTGGCTACATCGAGGGCATCTTGAAACCCATCGTACAAAGTACGCCCAGCTTCTGTCGCGAAACGATGGACTTCCTACAGAAACTCAGCAACCATGGACCAGTTGAACCAGGAACATTCCTCGTCACAATGGATGTCTCGGAACTCTACACCAGCATCCCCCATGACGACGGCATTGCTGCAACAGCCTCAGTACTCAACACCGACAACTGCCAATCTCCAGACGCAGTTCTGCGCAATATTTATTAAAGTTTTTTAACACAATTTTTCTCCCTTACAAACAATAACCCCCCCCCCGTAACAAAAAAAAACGAGAAATCGCGCAGAGCAAGATATATACATGGCAAAATGATATATTTACACAGCTTTGTACACTGGCCCTCACCCGTACGTGCCAGTTTCCCCAACCCTTCATGTTAACTCTTGCTCATCCACCCTCCCAGGCAGTCCCCCCTTTCCTCCCCCCCTCCCCCCCCCATCCCAGGACGTCCCCTCCAACCCCCCCCCCCCAAAGGTTGCTGCTGCTGCTGACCGACCTTCCTCTAACGCTCCGCGAGATAGTCTAGGAACGGTTGCCACCGCCTGTAGAACCCCTGCGCAGACCCTCTCAAGGCGACCTTAATCCTCTCCAACTTTATGAACCCAGCCATATCATTTATCCAGGCCTCCAGGCTGGGGGGCTTCGCCTCCTTCCACATTAGCAAGATCCTTCGCCCGACTACTAGGGATGCAAAGGCCAGAATGCCGGCCTCTTTCGCCTCCTGCACTTCCGGTTCGTCCACTACACCAAATATTGCTAGCCCCCAGCTTGGCTTGACCCGGACTTTCACCACCTGAGATATTGCTCCCGCCACTCCTCTCCAGAACCTCTCCAGTGCCGGGCATGACCAAAACATATGGACATGGTTCGCCAGTCTCCCTGAGCACCTTCCACATCTGTCCTCCACCCCAAAGAACCTACTTAACCTCGCCCCCGTCAAGTGCGCTCTGTGGACCACCTTAAATTGTATCAGGCTGAGACTGGCACACAAGGAGGAGGAATTAACCCTACCTAGGGCATCAGCCTACAGACCTTCCTCGATCTCCTCCCCCAGCTCCTCCTCCCATTTACCCTTCAACTCTTCTACCAGCGCTTCCCCCTCTTCTTTCAACTCCTGGTGTATTGCCGACACCTTGCCCTCCCCGACCCATACACCCGAGATCACCCTATCTTGAACTTCTTGTGCCGGGAGCAACGGGAATTCCTTCAACCGTCGCCTCACAAAAGCCCTCACCTGCATAAATCTAAAGGCATTTCCCGGGGGTAACTCGAACCTCTCCTCCAGTGCCCCTAGGCTCGCAAACGTCCCGTCGATGAATAGGTCCCCCATTCTTCCAATCCCCGCCCGATGCCAGCTCTGGAACCCCCCGTCCATCTTCCCCGGGACAAACCGGTGGTTACCCCTGATCGGGGACCACACCGATGCTCCCATTGCACCCCGGTGCCGTCTCCACTGGCCCCAGGACCTTAGCGTTGCCGCCACCACCGGGCTCGTGGTGTACCTTGTCGGCGAGAGCGGCAGTGGTGCCATCACCAACGCCCCCAGGCTCGTTCCTTTACAGGACGCCATCTCCATTCTCTTCCATGCCGCCCCCTCTCCCTCCATCACCCACTTGTGGATCATCGCCACATTTGCTGCCCAGTAGTAGCTCCCCAGGTTTGGCAGCGACACCCTCCTCGGTCCCTACTGTGTTCCAGGAACCCTCTCCTTACTCTCGGGGTCTTATTCGCCCACACAAACCCCATAATACTCCTGCCTACTCTCTTAAAAAAGGCCTTAGTGATCACGATGGGAAGGCACTGAAACACAAACAGAAACCTCAGAAGGACCACCATTTTGACCGACTGCACTCTACCCGCCAATTCACTCAAAAGATTGTGATCCTTTGAAACTCTCATAGAACTGAAGATGCTCAGTTGCGCATGTCAAGGCTGAGACAGATTTTTGGATTCTAAGGGAATTGGGGAAATTGGGTGTGAAAGTGGTGATGCGGTTATGACTTAATTGAAGTTTCAAGTGGCTGTGTGGCCTACTCCTAATTCATATATTCTTCTGTGTTTCAGTTCAACATTTGCTTTTGACAATTACCTGTGGGTAGAGTTTTTAGTTTGCAAATAAGCATAACAGGGAATTTAATGTATATAATTTAAAATAAAAACAGAAAATGTGGAAACACCAGCAGGGCAGTTATCATCTGCAGAGAAAATAAAACAAAGTTAATGTTTCAGGTCAATGACCTTTCAATTTTCATATATTTCAGATGTCCAGCGCCTCCAGTATTCTGCTTTGCCATTGCTGTCTATATTCTGTACATAGACACATGGCAGCAAATATCATCAGTTTAACCGAAACTTGGCTTAAGGAGGGGCAGCAGCTCAACATCCCTGGATGTAAAGTTTTTTAGACATGATAGGAAGGGAGACAAAAAAGGTGGGGCTGTAGCATTATTGGATAAAGAATCAATTACAGCTGTGAGGATGGATGATGTACTAAACAAAGCATCAAAAGAGGCCATATGAGTTGAGCTCAGAAATAAAAAAGGGACAGCCACATTGTTTGGACTGTACCATAGACCCAAAATAGTGGAAGGGAATTAGTTAGAAGGGCAAATATGTAGACCGATTTCTGAGTGCAAAAACAATAGGGTAGTAATTGTTAGGGACTTCCATGACCCTAATGTCAATTTTAATTTAATAATCTTTATTGTCACAAGTAGGCTTACATTAACACTGCAATGAAGATACTGTGAAAAGCCCCTAGTCGCCACATTCTGGCGCCATTTCGGGTACACAGAGGGAGAATTCAGAATGTCCAAATTACCTAGCAGCACGTCTTTCGGGACTTGTGGGAGGAAAACGGAGCACCTGGAGGAAACTCACGCAGACACGGGGAGAACGTGCAGACGCCGCACAGACAGTGACCCAAGCCGGGAATGGAACCTGAGACCCTGGCACTATGAAGCCATAGTGCTAACCACTATGATGCCGTGCTACAAAGTGAAAGGCTCAGAAGGCGCAAAATTCTTGAACTACATTCAAGAGAACATTTTTATCTGGCACCCAACAAAGCTTTTTTTAACATCATTTTACTGGCACTTTCAAAATTATATACATTACAGTTCATTTTCATTTATTGTACAGTCACAAAGCTCCCCCCCCCCCCCCCTCCGGCCGCCCCGCACTCCCCGGTCCTCCCTCGCTTTCCTCTTTCTATCCTGTCCTGGCTATTTCCCCCTGGCTGCTGGCTATTTATTTATTTATGTGTTGGCCACAAACAGGCCTCGGAACAGTCGGGTGAATGGCTCCCATGTTTTGTGGAAGCCCTCTTCCGACCCATGGATGGTGAATTTGATTTTCTCCATTTGGTGAAATTCTGATAGGTCGGACAACCAGCCTGCTGCCTACTGAGAGGGGATGCAATTCTAGATTTAGTCTTCGGAAATTAAGTTGGGTAAGTGGACAAAGTAGCATTGGGGACCGTTTTGGAGATAGTGACGATAATCAGGTTAGATTTGGCATCATTATGGAAAAGGATAGAACAATAGTGAAAGTTCTAAATTGGAGATAAACAAATTTTACAAAGCTGATATATAAGCTGGCAAGAATGGACTTGATACAGCTATTAAATGGAAACATTGTCAAATCAGGGAGAGGCATTCAAATGTGAAATTCTACTGGTGCAGTTGGAGGCAAAAAGAAAACAGATAGTGCTGCCAAATCTAGAGCTCCCTGGTTATCCAGAAGCATAGAGGCCAAAATAAAGCAGAAAATGAAAGCTTATCACAGTCACAAAAAACTTAATTCTACAGATAACCTAAAGGAGCATAGAGTGTACAGGGCTGAAGTAAAATTGGAAAGAGAGAGTGCGACAAAGTATTAGCAGGTAAAATCAAACTAAATCCTAAGCTGTACCAATACCTTAAGAGCAAGAGAAAATCTAAGGAAAAGGTCGGGCCTCGGAGATCTACTTGGTAACGCAGGGTTTTTCAGACTCAGGGTCGCGACCCGCAGGTGCGTCGTGGGTGGGTGTCGGGAGGGTTGTGGAGCAATCGGTTGTGGAGTTCCCGATTGAGGGAAGAAGTTCCCAACTGCCGCGACCGGCTTTTAAGAATGCTGGCTGCAGGCAGTCCCCGATTGGTTGAGGTGTTTGAGGGGGCGGGAGGAGCGAGGTTGGGATGTGTGGTGGTTACCGTGCGCAGAGCGGTGTGTGTGTGGGGGGGCGGGGGGTGGAAATGGGCTGACGGGCTTGCGATGCTAACAGTGGTGGCCCCAACTTGGAGCTCTGCTCTATTGCTCATCATTTGCGTGCTGCTTGGCTCGTCCCACGCCACCGATCGGCAGTATGCAACCTGCGGCTACTTGGTCAATCCATTCAATGGCCAGCACACCCACGACAGTAAGTACTATCGGGAAGTGGTCTGTGACTGGGGGGGTGGGGGGGGGGGGGGGGGGGGGGGGGGGGGTACAGTGAGAGGAAGCCAGGCCAGGTTTCTCGGAATACTGATTAACCAAGGCCGGTCAATAGGGCTGACATAGATAAACACTGGAAGAAACCTACAGTCATCATTTAGTGTCAACACTCTCTGGAAACCAGGAAGTAAGTGCTTTTGGTTCAAATGGAGCAGGAGGTGACTTGGATATTTGGAGGTGCAATGCTGTGGAACCAGTAAGAAATAGTGTGACATTGTGCGTGTTTGACAAGTTACTTCATATCCTCTAAAGTCGTAGTTTGTCAAGTAAAAACAAGATTGTAATTTTTCCTACAATTGGTTAAATTTCTAAAGAAATGGGAATATATTTAAAACAAAGTTTGTGTGTAAATGTAAGGATGCCCATGTTCAACTGAAGTTGTTATAATTTTTAGCAGTAAAAAGGCATGAATTTGGAAAAATTAGGTATTAGAAATAAAGTTTCAAAGTTAAAAAAAAAAGAATGCCGGGTGGCACGGGGCGCAGTGGTTAGTACTGGGACTATGGTGCTGAGGACCTGGGTTCGAATTCCGGCCCTGGGTCAATGTCTGTGTGGAGTTTGCACATTCGCCCCATGTTTGCGTGGGTTTCACCCCTACAACTAAGATGTGCAGGTTAGGTTGATTGGTCACGCTAAATTGCATCTTAATAGGAAAAAATAATAATTGGGTCGTCTAAATTTATACATAAAAAAATGAATTTCTCATTAAAAAAAAAAAGAATGCCAGCCGTGACTGGCCTTTACATACGTGGATGAGTCTTTCTGCTAGAGGCAGCGGCAGAGAGAAGGTCTTGCGCCCGGCACGTCAATGCTTTGGGTACAAAATTATAGAGGTGGGATTCCTCCATTTTGGAGCTGCCAGCAAGCAAGCAACAGGTCTGTGTGAAGAACAGAAGATGGGTCATATTGTAATGAGGTAGAGAGGGCCAAAGATACAAACAGAACAGGATCTCACAACTAAATCCCCTGGAGAAAGCTTCTCAGGAGAGTCCACGGTAGGACAAGGCAGTGCTGGTGTGAGCTGTATCCCGAGCTCCAGGGCATCTGATGAACAAACAATTAAGAAGAAATTGAAATCATGAACAAAGCAGATGATTTCTTGAGGTATGGCTTTAATTGTACCAATGCAAATCAGGATGCAAAGCCATGTGTGTTATGCAGCGATGTACTGACAAATGAAGTTTAAAAGCCCCAAATCTTCAACGGCATTTAAAGACTTAGCATGGCGAGTTCAAGGAAAAACCTCTTGATTTTTTTCAAAGCATGCAGCAAGAACTTAAATCATCAGCTGAATCCTTAGCGGAAAAGCAACATTGAATGACAAAGCAAGAGAGATCGTGAGGACCAAGCAGACCCACCTGCCGCATTAAAGGTAAGCAACAATGGTGTGTCGCGAAGGTCAGCCGGCGTGGGTTGCTAACGTCAGCATGTCGCGAAGGTCCGCTGGCTGGTAAAAGTGGGTCTGGGGAAAAAAAGTTTGAAAAACACTGTGGTAACTTGTGGGTTGATTCAGAAGATGTGGGCAAGTTTCTCAATGAGTACTTTCTCTCTGTCTTCACTACGGAGAAGGGGAATCAGGCATCCTTGTTAAAAAGAATGTGCGTGGAATATTAGATACAATAAGCATAGTGAGAGAGGAAATACTTGAAGGACTGGCATTCTTCAAGGGGGATAAACGACCAGGGCCAGATGGATTGTCCTAGATTCTTGAAGGAAGCCAGGGAGGAAACAGCAGAATCTCTGAGGATCATTTTCCAATCCTCACTAGAAACAGGCGATATTCCAGAGATTTGGAGGTGCTGAATGTTGTACCATTATTTAAAAAGGGTACGAGAGATTGCCCCGGAAACTATAGGCTGGTCAGTCTGACTACATTGGTGGGCAAAATATTGGAAACAATTCTGAGAGACAGGATAAACTGTCACGTAAAAAGGCACGGATTGAACAGGGATACTCAGCGTGGTTTTGTTAGGTGAAGATCGCGTTTTGCTGACTTGATGGTATTTTCTGAGGAAGTAACAAAGAGAACTTATGAGGGTGGTGCAGTAGATATTCTCTTCATGGATTCCAGTAAGGCATTTGACAAGGGCCCTCATGGCAGACTGGTCAGAAAAGTAAGATCTCATGGGATATAGGGGAAAGTGGTAAGTTGGATCCAAAATTGGCTCAGTGAGAGGAAATAAAGGGTAATGGTCAATGGATGTTTTTGAGAATTGAAACAGTTTCCAGGGCTCAGTGTTGGGGCTCTTGCTGTTTGTTGTATATATTAATGATTTTGACTAAAATGTAGCTGGCGTGATTGGGAACTGATACAAACATTGGCCATGATGTTGATAGTGAAGCCGATAGCTGTTGACTCCAGAATTATATCAAAGGTTTGATGAGTAGGCAGAGAAGCGGCAAATGGAATTCAATCTGGAAAAGTGTGAGGTAATGCATTTGGGGAGGACAAACAAAGCAAAGGAACACTCAATAAACAGGAAGGTATTGAGAGGGGTTAAGGAAGTGAGAGAACTTGGAGTGCATGTCCACTGGTCCTTGATGGTGTCAGGCCAGGTGGAAAAGGTGGTCAAGAAAGCATATTGAATACTTTCCTTTACTGGGTGAGGTATTGAACACAAGAGCAGGGATGTAACTGTTTAAAATTCTGGCTAGGCCACACTTATGGTCACCACATTACAGGATGGACATAATTGATTTGAAGAGAGTATAGAGGAGATTTACAAGAATGTTGCCAGGATTTTAAAATTGCAGCTATGAGGAAAGATTTGATAGCTAGGATTGATTTCCTTAGAAAAGAGGAGATTAAAGTGTGACCTAATTGAGATATAATTGAGAAGGGGCTGTTTAGCACAGGGCTAAATCGCTGGCTTTGAAAGCAGACCAAGGCAGGCCAGCAGCACGGTTCAATTCCCGTAACAGCCTCCCTGAACAGGCGCCGGAATGTGGCGACTAGGGGCTTTTCACAGTAACTTCATTTGAAGCCTACTTGTGACAATAAGCAATTTTCATATACAAAATAATGAGGGACCTAGACAAGGTAGACAAGAAAAAACGGTTTCCCTAGCTGAGGGGTCAATTACCAGCAATTTAAGATGATTGGTAAAAGGATCAGAGGGGACATGAGGAAAACCTCTTCACTCAGAGGGTGGTGGGCGGTCTGAAATTCACTGCCTAAGTTGGTGCAGGGTTAATACTGAAATGCTTAACTAATTTAAAAGGTACCTGGATCTGCATCTGAAGGGCTATACCTGTAAGGCTACAGAGCAGCTGCTAGAAAAATGGATTAACATAAACAGCTAGTTTATTTTTTCTCTTTTTTGACTGGTGCAGATATGATGGGCTGAACAGCTTCTTTCTGCACTGTAACATTTCTAGGGTTCTGTTTAAGTTTGTGGAATTATTGAAAAGCCTTGTTCTACTCCAGAATAATCCACAAGTTTTCAAAAGTGGACTCAGTTTTAAATGAAGAGCTATTACCATCTCCTACCCAGTATGTGTATGTGATGTCAGTTATGGTATTAAATTCTGTGGGCAGTCAGTTAGCTTAGTTGGCTGGATGGCTGGTTCATGACGCAGAGCGCCGCCAACAGCGTAGGTTCAATTCCCATACCGGCTGAGGTTACCACGAAAGCATACCTTCTCAACCTTGTCACTTGTCTGAGACATGGTGATCCTCAAGTTAAATCACCACCAGTTAGCTTTCTCTTTCAAAGGGCAGAGCAGCCTATGGTCCTATGACTATGGCGACTTTCATACCTTCTGTATATTTATGTGCATACATTGTGCCTTGGATTCCATTGCTGGAGCAATTTTTCCTTTCCTGATCTCTTTCACTTTTCCCCCATTTGATCGCTCAGATTTTCTACCTCCTTATCTATGCACTTATTTTCCCTCACAAGATATCTACTTTTTTGCCTTACGCCTCTCGCCTAACACAGTTTAATTGATCGCATCACAAGAATAGTGATTCAGATACAATGGATGGAATCATCTGTATTTTCTCGAAGTATTGGTTTCAGTGAGAATATTGGAGAGAATCCCTCTGCCGTTGTCGGCGAGGAAAATAGCTGCATCTTCAGCCACTTTAAAAAAATTATGAGTTTCATGAGGTGCGTGAGGCGGACCGTCCCTGATTCACTCGTCCTGGCATTACTTGATTTCAGCAATTTAGGGGTGCATCTTTTAAATGTCTCTCCAGCACTCCCCAGCAATTATTCCAAGTCCAATCAGGGGGGTGGCAGCCCAGAAGACAGCTCCACATTTATTGGAGGAAGCCCTGACCAAGATGCTGGGTGGGGTGGAGTAGAGACACGCCATTCTCTACCCTTGCATGGGCAGATGGCCTGCCAGTAAAGTCACCAAACTCGTGTGGGAGGTGGAGGCAGCGCTAGTGAGCGCCAACTTGCTACATAAGAGGATGGGGTTCCAGAGCAGGAAGAAGATGAATGACCCTCTTCATGCAGCCAGGATAAGTCACACAACTAATTTGTCACAACGCACCCATTAACATACCATTGCATAAATAGTTGTTTTGATTTTTTTTCTTAATAAGCGATGGCTTATTTCTCAGCCCCTTGGTTTACGTGTGATCCGATTTCTGCGAATAAACTTTCTTTCTATTTCTTTTATCTTTATTGTCGTAAGTAGGCTTACATTGCAATGAAATTATTGTGAAAAGCCCCTAGTCGCCAGATTCCGGCGTCTGTTCGGGTACACAGAGGGAGAATTTAGAATGTCCAAATTACCTAACAGCACGTCTTTTGGGACTAGTGGGAGGAAACCGGAGAAGCCGGAGAAAACCCACACAGACACGGGGAGAACGTGCAGACTCTGCACAGAAAGTGACTCAGCCGGGAATCGAACCTGGGACCCTGGCGCTGTGAAGCCAGAGTGCTAACCACTGTGCTACCGTTCTGCTGTCCTCACAGCAAACCCAAAATAGGATTAACTCAGAAGATTGACAAGGTGCCGCATAGAAGACTGTTAAATAGGTTAAGAGCCCATGGTGTTAAGGGTAAGATCCTGGCGTGGATAGAGGATTGGCTGACTGGCAGAAGGCAGAGTGGGGATAAAGGGTTTTTTTCAGGATGGCAGCCAGGGACTAGTGGTGTGCCTCTGGGGTCGGTGCTATACATTATACATTAATGATCTAGAAGAAGGAACTGAAGGCACTGTTGCTAAGTTTGCAGATGATACTGTCATGTGAGAATACCTTTAAGAAATGGGTGTTTATCAAATAGCTGTAGTGGGTGTACCTTTAAGAAATGGGTGTTTATCAAATAGCTGCAGTGATGTCAGTGTGTGGGTGGAGCTGGGCTCTGCTCTGCATTTTACTTTTGTTTTGTGCTGAAAGCTGGTTTTGGCTCTGTGGTTTCGCTTTGAGAGTTGGAGCTGCATCCAACCAAACAAGGTGTAATTTTGATCTTTCTGCATGTAAAGAATATCTTCAGATCACTTGCTAATTTAAAAGTGCTAACTGCTCTCAGTAGAGAATTTAAAACCTGCTATCTTTGTTAAAGAGGGACCTATGGATGTTGCAAGGAAAGATTAAGGGTAACTTATAAGGTACTGTATTCTTTGGGGGGAGTATTTGAGTTGATAGTTGCAAAGATGTTTACTGTGTGTTTATAAAATGTTAACTGGATTCATAGAATAAACATTGTTTTGTTTTAAAAGTACTTTTGATCTCTGTTGCATCACACCTGTAGAGTGGGCCCTTGTGCTCCCCATAAACAAAATCTATTAAAAGTTGTGGGTCAGGTGAACTCCATGATACACTTTGGTGTTCTCTAAACCCTGGCCCATAATAAATTGGGGGCTTGATGGATAAAAGTCTCTCTTTCATGATTGGATTGGCTTAGTGAACTTAAAGACAGTGAGGGGTGAGCATATTTGTGGTTGCTTTTCAGGTGTGGTATACCAGTTTACGTAGCGAAGGTGTTGTAGATAATGGCTCTTTCAGAGGCTCGGAAGTTTTTGGGGGTGGAGAAGGTCACACACAGTACCTTACGAACAGAGACTAAAAAAAGGCTTTTAGATTTGGCAAAAATAATGCAGTTAACGTTACCCGACAGCATGCAAAAAGAAGAGGTACTTACGGTGCTAGCTGAGCATTTAAAATTGCCTGAGATACCGTCTGACTCATTAGAACTGGCAAAAATTCAGTTACAGATTAAACAACTGGAACATGAGAAAGAATTAAAGCAGCTTGAATATGCAATGAGGGACAATAAAAAAAGAGAAAGGAAAGAGAAAAAGAGAGAGAAAGGGAGATATAGATCAGGGAAAAAGAAAAAGAGAGAGAGGGAAGAGAAAAGGAGAGAGAAAAGGAGATACAGATCAGGGAAAAAGAAAAGGAGAGAGAAGAAAGAAACAAAGAACGAATAGCCCTCGCAGAACAAAAAGAAAGCGAAAGGGAGGTACAGATCAGGGAAAAAGAAAAAGAGAGAGAAGAAAGGGAAAAAGAGAGCGAGGAAAGGGAAAAAGAGAGAGAGTTTGAACTTCAGAAAATGGCCATGAAACATGACAGTCAGTAAAAATGAGTGGATATAAAGGGAAAAGTACAGTTGGAGGACAGTGATGGCGATAAAGAGAAAGAGCATCATAATCAAAGGCTTGGTGGGAATCTATTTAAATATGTCTAAGCATTGCCAAGGTTTGATGAGAAGGAGGTAGAAGCCTTTTTAATTTCATTTGAGAAGGTGGCTAAACAAATTAAATGGCCACAGGGCATGTGGGTATTACTGATTCAAATAAAGCTGGTAGGTAGGGCTAGTGAAGTGTTTGCATCACTATCAGAGGAGGTATCTGGGACATGTGAGGAGGTGAAAAAAATGCATCTTAGGTGCATATGAACTAGTGCCTAAAGCCTACACACAAAGGTTTAGAAATTTAAGGAAATAATTTGGTCAAACATACATGGAGTTTGAAAGGTCAAACAGAGTAATTTTGATCGATGGATCAGGGCATTGAAAATAGACCAAACGTATGAAGCTCTCAGAGAAATTATACTTTGGGAGGAGTTTAAAAATTCAATTCCTGATGTAGTGAGATCTCATGTGGAAGAGCAGAGGGTTAAAACTGCGAGGTGAGCAGCAGAAATGGCAATGAGTATGAATCAGTTCATAAATCAAAGCTTGGTTTCCAACATCACTTGTGAGGGATAGAAACTGGGGAAAAGAGAAATACTCGGGTGGTAGAGGTAAAGGAGATCTGATGGGAGATAATAAGGAGAGTGTACCTCAGATTAAAAAAGAAATCCAGGAGGGTGGAAGAGAAATGAAAAGTTTCAAATGTTTTCACTGTAATAAACTAGGCCATGTAAAGTCACAGTTTTGGTGGTTGAAGAAAAGCACTGGGAAGGCTGATGTGGTAAAACAGGATAGAGTTTGTTAAAGTGGTAAAGGAAAGCCCAAGTGAAGCGAAGAAGGTGCAAAAGATTGGACAGCCTGATCAAGAAGTGATTGATAAGAAGGTGCCAGATCTCGTTAAAGAATTTACTTGTGTGGGTAAGGTTTACTCATGTGTACCAGAAAGTGTAGGTAAAGAAGTCACAATTTTAAGAGATACGAGAGCTAGTCAATCTTTAATGTAAGAGATGAGGAGTTATGTAGTTTGGGAAGAATATTGCCAGAAAAGGTGGTAATATGTGGAATTCAGGGTGAGAAGAGAAGTGTTCCATTATATAAGGTACGGTTGGAAAGTCCAGTGAAGAGTGGTGAAGTGGTAGTAGGAGTAATAGAGAAACCATCTTGTCCAGGAACACAGTTTATCTTGGGTAATGATATAGCTGGATTGCAGGTGGGAGTGATGCCTACTGTGGTTCATAAGCCAGTGGAAAATCAGACAACTGAAGTGTTGAAGGACGAATATCCTGGGATTTTTCCGGATTGTGTAGCAACAAGGTCGCAAAGTCACAGGTTAAAACAAGAGGAGAAATCAGAGAGTGAAGATGAAGTTGAAGTGCAATTATCAGAAACGATTTTTGATCAGATGGTTGGAAAAGAACAAGAACAGGTGGAGGATGAGGCGGATATATTTAGATCAGGAAAACTGGCGGAGTGACAACAGAAAGATATAGAAATAAAATAGGTGTATCAGAAAGCATACACGGAAGAGGAATCTGAGTGTATACCAGAGTGTTATTACCGTAAAAATGATGTCTTGATGAGAAAATGGAGACCTTTACACGTGCAGGCGGATGAAAAGTGGGCAGAAGCTCATCAAGTGGTATTGCCTGTAGGGTATAGAAAGGAGGTGTTGCGAGTTGCACATGAGGGAACAGTGGGAGGTCATTTGGGAGTCAGGAAAACTCAAGCTAAAATCCAAAAACATTTTTATTGGCCTGGACTACATAAAGATGTAGTCAAAGTTTGTCGATCATGTCACACATGTCAAGTGATAGGAACCCTCAAGCAGTGATAAAACCAGCGTCCTTAATACCCATTCCAGCATTTGAGGAACCTTTTACTAGGGTCTTAATTGATTGCGTAAGACTGCTTCCTAAAACGAGAAGTGGGAATCAATATCTTTAGACTATAATGGATGTGTCTACTAGGTTTCCAGAGGCCATTTCAGTATGGGCAGCTGGAGTGAGATCCAGAAGCCCATATTCCCACCAAAACCTGCACCATGCAGTTGAAGCCCGCTGCCAAGGAGCTCATGCCCTCAGTAATGGAGCACATTAGTTGAGCCATGGAGTGGACACCACCGCCATGGAATGCACATCCTGCACCAAGGTCTCCACTACGGATGCCATCCTTGCAGTGTTGGCTTTCTTGTGTGAGGTTGATGGCACCATATCCTCGGACAGTGGGCGAGTGGACACCTCCAGTTGACCATGCAGTCCGAGAAAGGACGCTGTCATCTCCTCGTGATTTTCGTGACTCTGCCTTTGCAATTCCATCAGCTCTGGGATGACTGGACCCAGGGGCATGTCATCGGCCAGGGACTCAGTAGTGTCCTGGGATCCAGCATCCCTCAGAATGCCGGAATCCTGGGATGTCCCTGCTTCCACCTGCTGTGGATCGTTAGCTGTGGGGTTCTGACCAGTGAGTGACACAGAAGGCTGCCTACTACTTAATCCCACCGAGGTGTAAGTATCTGCACTGGTGGAGGGTATCAGTGACAGCTGTGAACCCTCTTCTAAAGATATATCCGAGAAGTCCCCATCTGAGCTGCTTAGGTCTGTTAGTTCCAGGGGCCACGAGGATAGTCCGAGGTGCTGTCCTGTTTGCCCTGCAAGGGAAGGGAGATGGCAATGGTGCATCACAGGGGATAAAGGATGCAACATGTTTCCTCATGTGAGGTTTCAGGAATGACTTTGTCATTTTGACTGATGGAAAAAGGAAACGGAAAGAAACCGTTCCATTCCTACCGAACTTCCCCACTCCCGAAAATCCCAGGAATGCACTCAGTTCCAAAACTGCATTCGTTTGCCTTAGTTAGAAACATAGAAACAGTAAAAATAGGAGCAGGAGGAGGCCATTCGGCCCTTCAAGCCCACTCTGCCATTCATTATGATCATGGCTGCTCATCCAATTCAATACCCTGATCCCGCTTTCCTCCCCATATCCTTTGATCCCCTTCACCCTAAGTGCTATATCTAACTGCTTCTTGAAACCATAAAATGTTTTGGACTCAATTCTTCCTGTGGCAAAGAATTCCACAGAATCACCACTCTTTGGGTGAAGAGGTTTTTCCTCATCTTTGTCCTAAATGGTCAATCCCGTATCCTCAGACTGCGCCCCCTCATTCTGGACACACCCACCATTGGGAACATCCTTCCTGCATCTACCCTGTCCATTTCTGTTAGAATGTTGTAGGTTTCTATGAGATCTCCCCTCATTCTTCTGAACTCCAGTGAATACAATCCTAACCGATTCAATTGCTCCTCGTACGTCAGTCCTACCATTCCAGGAATCAGTCTGGTAAACCTTCGCTACACTCCCTGTATAGCTAGAACGTCCTTCCTCAGATAAGGAGTGTCATGATATCCATATTAACATATCATGGTGCAATCACACACACACACACACTGATGGACAGGTAGATGGACCAATCAACACACACACAACATCACAGCCAACCACCAGTGAGAGCACATGCACTATAAAACAGGGAACACCACAGTTCCCGCTCATTCTACCAGGAGATACCTCAGAGCACAGAGCTCACAGCGTGCCACTCAGACAGACACCATGTGCTGAGTGCCTCTCTAAGATAGTGATAGGGCTGGGTCCACAGGTTAGCTGGTGAAGCACGTACCCAAGCCAGTAGTTAGTTGTTACAGTTTTGACAATAAAACAGAGTTGTATCATCTACAGCCGTGTTGGATCATTTGTGCATCGGAACACCCAACACGACATGATACCAGTAGTGGAAGCTAACCAGCGACTGTGAGACCTACCTGCACCCTTTCATAAATCTGCCATCCTGCAGACAAGAAGGCAGTGCTACGCTTTCTCGGGATGGTCAACTTCCTGAGGAAGTTTATTCCCAACCTTGCCTCGCACACAATGGCTCTTCGCCACCTGGTCAAGAAGACTGTGGAATTCCAGTGGCTGCCCGCACACCAGAAGGAATGGGAGGAGCTCAAGGTCAAGCTCACCACCGCCCCGGTATTGGCGTGAGACTGCGGCTGACCCCCTTCTACAACGTGTGATGCGCCACATGACGGAAGGGTGGCTCAAGGGGCAGTGCCCACAATTCTACAATGTCCGGGACGACTTGGCCGTCATTGATGGTGTCCTCCTAAAGTTGGACCGGATTGTGATCACACACAGCATGCACCGGCTTGTCCTCGAACAATTGCACGAAGGCCATCTCGGGGTTGAAAAGTGCAGGCGGAGGGCCCGAGAGGCTGTGTACTGGCTGGGCATCAGTGACGACATCGCCAACATGCTCAACTGCCCCACCTGACAAAGGTTTCAGCCGGCGCAACCCCCTGAGACACCAGCCCAATGAGTTGGTAACGTCCCCCTGGGCAAAGGTGGGTGTGGACCTTTTTCATGAGCTCGGCAGGGACTACGTCATTATAATTGACTATTTTTCCAATTATCCGGAGGTCATACGCCTGCACGACTTGACATCATCAGCTGTAATCAGAGCATGTAAAGAAACCTTCGCTCGCCATAGCATTCCGCTTACCGTCATGTCGGACAATGGGCCCTGTTTTGCGAGCCAAGAATGGTCTTCTTTTGCCGCTTCATATGGCTTCACACACGTGACGTCCAGCCCTTTGCATCCCCAGTCGAATGGCAAGGTGGAAAAGGGCGACCACATCGTGAAGCGGCTCCTCTGCAAGGCTGCTGAAGCCGGATCTGACTTCTGTTTAGCCCTGCTGGTCTATCGCTTGGCCCCACTGTCCACAGGCCTCTCACCAGCCCAGCTGCTGATGGGTCGCACCCTCACGACCACTATGCCGTCCATTCATGTTCCTAAACCCGACCATGCTCCAGTACTGCAAAGGATGCGACAGCAGCGTGCTCAGCAGAAGGCGGCACATGACACTCGGGCAACTGATCTTCCTGCCCTGGCGCCTGGAGACAACGTCCGCATACACCTACCAGAGGGTGGCTGGTCGGCAACTGCAGAGGTTCTCCGCCGCGTGGCTCCCCGCTTGTTCCTGGTTCGCATGCCTGATGGCTCCATTTGCCGGTGTAATCGGCGGGCCCTTCGGCTGCTTCCGCGCTCGATATGTGATCATGCACCGGTGCCATACCCTCCTGTTGTCCCTGATGTCGACTTCGTGGAGCTTCCTGCCACTCTGCCTATTCCTCTGTCGCCCGTGGCCAGGCCCATTCCTCAGCCGGTGGATGCTGACCTACCCTTGAGGCGGTCAACCCGAATTCGTCGCCCACCCAATAGACTGGATTTATGAGCCTGTTTGCACATTGGACTCACTGAATTGTTGTGCAACAATGTTAACGTGTTTCTCTTTTTGTCGTTCCAGGAGTTCTCTTTCGATATTTGATGATTGCACTTGTTTTGTTTGTGGTGCAACCTCGTTGTTCTGTTGCACCTGACACCTTCCTATGTATATAGTTTAGCCTCATGTACATGTTGTAAATATTGCACACACATACTCAGCTGCACTCAGTACACACCAGTATTTATTAGCATGTAGGCACATATCCTTGCGAAAAGGAGGGATGTCATGATATCCATATTAACATATCATGGTGCAATCACACACACACTGATGGACAGGTACATGGACCAATCAACACACACACAACATCACAGCCAATCACCAGTGAGAGCACACGCACTATAAAACAGGGAACACCACAGTTCCCGCTCATTCTACCAGGAGATACCTCAGAGCACAGAGCTCACAGCGTGCCACTCAGACATACATCATGTGCTGAGTGCCTCTCTAAGATAGTGCTAGGGCTGGGTCCACAGGTTAGCTGGTGAAGTACGAACCACAGCCAGAAGTTAATAGTTATTATTGTACAGAATAATAAAACAGAGTTGTACCATCTACAACCGTGTTGGTTCGTTTGTGTTATCGGAACATCCAACATGACAAGGAGACCAAAGCTGCACACAATATTCCAGGTGTGGCCTCACCAGGGCCCTGTATAATTGTAGCAAGACATCCCTGCTCCTGTACTCTAATCCTCTCGCAATGAAGACCAGCGTACCATTTTGCCTTCTTTACCGCCTGCTGTACCTGCATGCTTATCTTCAGTTACACTGTAGAACCCTGGATTTGTAATAATCTGAATCGGAGCTAGAGAAACTAGATTCAACCAGTTAACTTGTAAACCCTTCAATGTATACCAATGGTAGATAGTAAGAGTGGGAGAACTCCCTGGTCAATCATGTGATTGAAATAAATTGGAGCTTCTCCCAACACTCTATAGCTCCAGGTTACAACATGGTATGGTGCCACAGCAACTCCAACTCTTTGTGGGACTGGTTTGCTCAGTTGGCTGGATGGTCAGTGTGGTTCAGATTGCTGCCAACAGCACGTAGTTGGATCCCTGTTTTGGCTGTGATCGATTCAGGGCCTGTAACCTTGCTCTGCATGTGGTGGAGATTTTGGGTGCTACAGGTCGGATCTACCTCTGTGCAGAAAATGGATGACAGAGAAGTTACAGTCGTAGAACGTGAAAAGTGAGGGCAGACTGTTACTTTTAATTTGCAGAAGCTGATGAGAGTTTTGCTTTTTGAAAACAAATTACATTGCTGACATCTGGCCAAGAACTTATATAAAAGAAAAATATGTAAAGTGTATCCAGCATAAACAGTACGGTTAGTGCCTGCCAGACTGTGAGGTGCCTGCCAGAGTGTGAAGTACTGCATTTTTAAATCTTCTGAAGTACTTGTACGAATCACAATCAGTTTACATTGTGTTCACACAGCACAGGATACATTAATATCTTAGACAAACTCACAGTCCTTTACTTGCTTGGATTTATGAGGCTCTGCCCGGCGCTGGTAATATAGCTTCTGTGAGTTTGACTATGTCAGGTTGTTGCTTGACCAATCTGTGGCATCTCCCAATTTTGGCACTAGCCCCCAGATGTTAGAAAGGGAGATTTTGCAGTGTAGACAGGATTGGATGTACCTTCGTCAGCTCCGGTGTCCAGAAGATTGATGCTGGTGATGCGTCCGGTTTCATTTCTTTTAGGCTTTGTAGCGGTTTGATACAACTGAATGGCTTGCCCAGAAATTTCATGGGACAATTAAAAGTCAACCACATTGCTGTGGATCTGGAGTCACATATAGGCCAGACCTGGTTAGGATGGCAGATTTCCTTCCCTAAAGGACATTCGTGAACCATATGGATTTTTACAATAATCAACAATGATTTTCTGGTCACCATTAGACTAGCTTTTAATTCCAGACTTATTAATTGAATTCAAATTCCACCAGTTGCCGTGGTGGGATTAGTACCTGTATCCTCAGAGCATTAGCTTGGGCCTGTGTATTACTAGTCCAGTGATATTGCCATTACTACACCACCACCTCCCCTTATTTGTTCCCTTGCTTTTTAAAATGTTTTCCTTCTATCTCTGGTACTGCAACCTTATCTTCTAATTTGCAGGCTAACACAAAGTGAATATTGAGCAAGTATGCCATTTCCTGATTTGGAAAGAACACCCCACCTAAGCCCACACCTCCATCACATCCCCGTAACCCCACCTAACCTTTTTGAACACTAAGGGCAATTTAGCATGGCCAATCCACATAACCTGCACATCTTTGGACTGTGGGAGGAAACCACGCAGACAAGGGGAAAGCGCAGACTCTGCGCAGAAAGTGACCCAAGCCGGGAATCGAATCTGGGACCCTGGAGCTGTGAAGCAACAGTGCTAACCACTGTGCTACCTTGCCACCCAATGTATTATCGGGCAATTGAATTTCCAACACGTTATCTCAATAATCTAGCTTAGACAAAGAGTCATCGGACTCGAAACGTTACCTCTTTTCTCTCCCTACAGATGCTGCCAGACTTGCTGAGAGTTTTCAGCATTTTCTCTTTTGTTTCAGATTCCAGCATCCACAGTAATTTGCTTTTATCTCAATAATTTATAATGGGACAGCTGCGCTGCAATGAGGTCTATGGTGCTGAGTACTACTAAAGCTACTTAGTGAATAAGATTTGAATGTAATAATTGCACAGTACAACAAAACACCACCTGGGAGCATAGTAACTCACAATTCATAATAAGTATGAAAGCAAACAACAGCTTCTGGCCGTTCATGCTGGTGGAAACGTCTGAACCCGCCAATGGCGCAGCCCTGCCGCAGGTTTCCGGGCGGTGTGGCGTGGATTCAATGGGAATTCCCATTGACAACAGCGGGACAAGAAGATCCTGCTGCTGGTCAACGGTGGGCCACCTCCCACCACCGGGAAACACACTGCGGGGAGGCCAGAGAACCTCGCCCAGTGTTTCGATGCAGAACATATTTCCTGCAAGGGTTGTATTAATATGATATTGAAAGCTTTAAAATCCAAATGTTTCTACTTTTTGTCACAATTTTTCTTCTCCGAAAGGGTGGGGCCGGTGTGGGGCGCGGGTGGCACATAAAGTGAGAGCTGAGAGGCGGTGGAACAGCTGCAGAAGGGCAATCCGGAGCCGCCATCTTGATCCAGGGCAGACACTGAGGCCGCAGCGGCTGCACTGAGGCGGTGGAGAGCTGCGGCAGCAGCTGACTATCAGCGCCCTTCCTGAGGAGCGTGAGCCCCCTCTCCCCCAATCCAGAGGGCCCCGCACCCCACAGAGGAGTTTCATCCCCCCTTCCATCCAGTGGAGCCTCATCCCTCCCCATCCCAATCCAGAGGAGCCTGGAACCCCCCCCCCACTTTCCAGAACAGCCTCATTTCCTCCCCCCCCCATCCCAATCCTGAGGACCTCGTCCCCGCCCCACCTCTTCCCCTCCCTCTCTCTCTGACATGTCAGTTATGAATCCTGAATGTGACTACTTGTTCAAACTGCTCCTCATTGGTGACTCTGGTGTTGGGAAGTCTTGTCTGCTGCCGTCCGGTTTGCCGATGATACATCACAGAAAGCTACATCAGTACCATTGGTGTTGACTTCAAAATTTGAACCATCGAACTGGAGGGTAAAACCATTAAACTGGGCGGCATGTGGCACAGTGTTTAGCACTGGGACTGCAGCGCTGAGGACCCGGGTTCGAATCCTGGCCCTGGGTCACTGTCCATGTGGAGTTTGCACATTCTCCCCATATCTGTGTGCGTTTCATCCCTACAACCCAAAGATGTGCAGGTTAGGTGAATTCGCCACACTAAATTGCCCATTAATTGGAAAAAAAAATAGTAATTGGTTACTCTAATTTTATATTTTAAAAAATCATTAAACTATAGATTTGGAAATGCCGATTTGGGGGAATCACAGATTTGAGCCAGGGAAGTGGGCTGGAAATTGTCGGAAATGGGAGGAGAAGGGGATTAAGACACTAAAAGATTTGTTTCTTGGTGGTCGGTTTGCAGGATTGAAGGAGCTGGAAGCGAAGTATGGGCTGGAGCAGGGGGAAATGTTTAGATACATACAGGTTCGAGATTTTGCCAGAAAGGAGATACAGAGCTTCCCGGTGGAGCAGGCCTCCACATTGCTGGAGGAGGTGCTGACGACAGGGGGACTGGATAAGGGGGTAGTGTCGGAGGTTTACGGAGCTATTTTGGAAGAGGAGAAAGCACCGCAGGAAGGGATCAAAACAAAGTGGGAGGAAGAGTTGGGAGAGGGTATGGAGGAGGGGTTCTGGTGTGAGGTGCTCCGGAGAGTGAACGCCTCCACCTCGTGCGCGAGATTGGGGCTGGTACAGCTGAAGGTGGTATATAGAGCGTACCTCACTAGGGCGAGGATGAGCCAGATCTTTGAAGGGGTAGAAGATGTGTGTGAACTTTGCAGGGGGGGCAGGGGGCGCAAATCACGTTCATCTGTTTTGGTCCTGTCCAAAGCTGGAGGATTACTGGATGGAGGTGTTTAGGGTAATCTCTAAAGTGGTGCACATGAAACTGGACCCGGGCCCTCGGGAGGCCATATTCGGGGTGTCGGACCAGCCGGGGTTGGAAACAGGTGCTGAGGCAGATGTTGTAGCCTTCACATCGATGATCGCCTGAAGGCGGATCCTGTTAGGGTGGAGATCAACCTCTCCACCCTGTGCCCTGAAGGCTAAGTTTGAGCTGGGGGGAAGGATGGAGGGGTTCTACAATTCATGGGCATTATTCATCGTGCACTTTCAAAAACTGGATAACATCGAACATTAGGGGAGGGGGGGGGGCGCTGGGAGGGTTGGGAGGAGAGGGACTGTGTGTGTTAATGGTGACTATGGGTGATTCCTGATTCCTTTTTGTCATTTGTTTATGTGAACATGCGGGCTCATGTTTGGGGTTTGGTGGGAGGATGGGATCGACAAACAATGATGAAAAATCCAATGTCCGAATCCACAGCACTCCACTGAAGCAAGGCTGTGGTGGAGGTGGCTGCTGCTAAGGGTATTAGTTTAGCAGAGACAGATCTGTTCCTGTTGCACAGTATACTTAAACGTCTACAGCATTCGCCTCCTGACCATCAAAACATAATGGCCTGTTTTGATTTTTGTGACAATTTTCTTGGCAGACCCTTCTGCCCAAATGGACTTGAGACCAATTGGAAACTCCAGAAAAAATTGTCTTTCTGCGGTTAACGTTTTGTTTTGAAAAGGTCTTGTGTACTGCTGTTTGAAACACTTGGATTGTAAGATATTTTGTAGTTGTCCATGTAAACCTGCATGAAAGCCCATAGTGAAATCGGTGTATTACCTCTTGTGTAAATTGTTTGGCATTTCTATCCATTTAATGAGCCCAAATATGGCGAATGCTTTTAAACATAGAACATAGAACATCAAAAAATACAGCGCAGAACAGGTCCTTTGGCCCACGATGTTGTGCCGAACCTTTGTCCTAGATTAATCATAGATTATCATTGAATTTACAGTGCAGAAGGAGGCCACTCGGCCCATTGAGTCTGCACCAGCTCTTGGAAAGAGCACCCTACCCAAGGTCAGCACCTCCACCCTATCCCCACAACACAGCAACCCCACCCAACACTAAGGGCAATTTTGGACACTAAGGGCAATTTATCACAGCCAATCCACCTAATCTGCATATCTTTGGACTGTGGGAGGAAACCGGAGCCCCTGGAGGAAACCCACGCAGACATGGGGAGGACATGCAGACTCCGCACAGACAGTGACCCAAGCCGGAATCGAACCTGGGACCCTGGAGCTGTGAAGCAATTGTGCTATCCACAATGCTACCATGCTGCCCTTAAGAACAATTTAATCTACACTATATCATTCTACCGTAATCCATGTACCTATCCAATAGCTGCTTGAAGGTCCCTAATGTTTCCGACTCAACTACTTCCACAAGCAGTGCATTCCATGCCCCCACTACTCTCTGGGTAAAGAACCTACCTCTGACATCCCCCCTATATCTTCCACCATTCACCTTAAATTTATGTCCCCTTGTAATGGTTTGTTCCACCCGGGGAAAAAGTCTCTGACTGTCTATCTATTCCCCTGATCATCTTGTAAACCTCTATCAAGTCGCCCCTCATCCTTCTCCGTTCTAATGAGAAAAGGCCTAGCACCCTCAACCTTTCCTCGTAAGACCTACTCTCCATTCCAGGCAACATCCTGGTAAATCTCCTTTGCACCTTTTCCAAAGCTTCCACATCCTTCCTAAAATGAGGCGACCAGAACTGTACACAGTACTCCAAATGTGGCCTTACCAAAGTTTTGTACAGCTGCATCATCACCTCACGGCTCTTAAATTCAATCCCTCTGTTAATGAACGCTAGCACACCATAGGCCTTCTTCACAGCTCTATCCACTTGAGTGGCAACTTTCAAAGATATATGAACATAGACCCCAAGATCTCTCTGCTCCTCCACATTGCCAAGAACTCTACCGTTAACCCTGTATTCCGCATTCATATTTGTCCTTCCAAAATGGACAACCTCACACTTTTTCAGGGTTAAACACCATCTGCCACTTCTCAGCCCAGCTCTGCATCCTATCTATGTCTCTTTGCAGCCGACAACAGCCCTACTCACTATCCACAACTCCACCTATCTTCATATCGTCTGCACATTCACTGACCCACCCTTCAACTCCCTCATCCAAGTCATTAATGAAAATCACAAACAGCAGAGGACCCAGAACTGATCCCTGCGGTACGCCACTGGTAACTGGGCTCCAGGCTGAATATTTGCCATCCACCACCACTCTCTGACTTCGATTGGTTAGCCAGTTCGTTATCCAACTGGACAAATTTCCCACTATCCCATGCCTCCTTACTTTCTGCATAAGCCTACCATGGGGAACCTTATCAAATGCCTTACTAAAATCCATGTACACTACATCCACTGCTTTACCTTCATCCACATGCTTGGTCACCTCCTCAAAGAATTCAATAAGACTTGTAAGGCAAGACCTACCCCTCACAAATCCGTGCTGACTATCCCTAATCAAGCAGTGCCTTTCCAGTTGCTCAGAAATCCTATCGTTCAATACCCTTTCCATTACTTTGCCTACCACCGAAGTAAGACTAACTGGCCTGTAATTCCCAGGGTTATCCCTAGTCCCTTTTTTGAACAGGGGCACGACATTCGTCACTCTCCAATCCCCTGGTACCACCCCTGTTGACAGTGAGGACGAAAAGATCATTGCCAACGGCTCTGCAATTTCATCTCTTGCTTCACATAGAATCCTTGGATATATCCCGTCAGGCCCAGGGGACTTGTCTATCCTCAAGTTTTTCAAAATGCCCAACACATCTTCCTTCCTTACAAGTATTTCCTCGAGCTTACCAGTCTGTTTCACACTGTCCTCTCCAACAATATGGCCCCTCTCATTTGTAAATACAGAAGAAAAGTACTTGTTCAAGGCCTCTCCTATCTCTTCAGACTCAATACATAATCTCCCGCTACTGTCCTTGATCGGACCTACCCTCGCTCTAGTCATTCTCATATTTCTCACATATGTGTAAAAGGCCTTGGGGGTTTTCCTTGATCCTAACCGCCAAAGATTGTTCATGCCCTCTCTTAGCTCTCCTAATCCCTTTCTTCAGTTCCCTCCTGGCTCTCTTGTATCCCTCCAGCACCCTGTCTGAACCTTGTGTCCTCAGCCTTACATAAGCCTCCTTCTTTCTCTTAACAAGACATTCAACCTCTCTTGTCAACCATGGTTCCCTCACTCGACCATCTCTTCCCTGCCTGACAGGGACATACATATCAAGGACACGTAGTACCTGTTCCTTGAACAAGTTCCACATTTCACTTGTGTCCTTCCCTGACAGCCTATGTTCCCAAATTATGCACTTCAATTCTTGTCTGACAACATCGTATTTACCCTTCCCCCAATTGTAAAGCTTGCCCTGTTGCACGCACCTATCCCTCTCCATTACTAAAGTGAAAGTCACAGAATTGTGGTCACTATCTCCAAAATGCTCCCCCACTAACAAATCTTATCACTTGCCCTGGTTCATTACCAAGTAACCAAATCCAATATGGCCTCCCCCCTGGTCGGACAATCTACATACTGTGTTAGAAAAGCTTCCTGGACACACTGCACAAACACCACCCCATCCAAACTATTTGATCTAAAGAGTTTCCACTCAATGTTTGGGAAGTTAAAGTCACCCATGACTACTACCCTGTGACGTCTGCACCTTTCCAAAATCTGTTTCCCAATCTGTTCCTCCACATCTCTGCTACTATTGGGGGGCCTATAGAAAACCCCCAACAAGGTGACTGCTCCTTTCCTATTTCTGACTTCAACCCATATTACCTCAGTAGGCAGATACTCCTCGAACTGCCTTTCTGCAGCTGTTATACTATCTCTAATTAACAATGCCACCCCCCCCCCCTCACCTCTTTTACCACCCTCCCTAATCTTATTGAAACATCTATAACCAGGGACCGCCAACAACCATTTCTGCCCCTCTTCTATCCAAGTTTCCATGATGACCACTACATCGTAGTCCCAAGTACCGATCCATGCCTTAAGTTCACCCACCTTATTCCTGTTGCTTCTTGCGTTCAACCCATCTCCGTGCCTGCAAGTACTCTCCTTTGTCAGTGTTACCTTCCCCACTGCCTCACTAAATGCTTTGACGTCCTGAACATCGGCTACCTTAGTTGCTGGACTACAAATCCGGTTCCCATTCCCCTGCCAAAATAGTTTAAACCCTCCCGAAGAGTACTAGAAAACCTTCCTCCCAGGTGCCCCTCTGGTTCAGACGCAACCCGTCCTGCTTGTACAGGTCCCACCTTCCCCAGAATGCACTCCAATTATCCAAATACCTGAAGCCCTCCCTCCTACACTATTCCTGCAGCCACATGTTCAACTGCACTCTCTCCTTATTCCTAGCCTCGCTATCACGTGGCACCGGCAACAAACCAGAGATGACAACTCTGTCTGTCCTGGCTTTTAACTTCCAGCCTAACTCCCTAAACTTGTTTATTACCTCCACACCCCTTTTCCTACCTACGTCGTTGGTACCAATGTGCACCACGACTTCTGGCTGCTCCCCCTCCCCCTTAAGGATCCTGAACACACGATCCGAGACATCCCTGGCCCAGGCACCCGGGAGGCAACATACCTTCCGGGAGTCTCGCTCGCGACCACAGAATCTCCTATCTATTCCCCTAACCATTGAATCTCCTACTACTATTGCTTTTCTATTCTCCCCCCCTTCCCTTCTGAGTCCCAGAGCCAGACTCAGTGCCAGAGACCTGGCCGCTAGGGCCTTCCCCCGGTAGGTCACCGCCCCCCCCCCGCAACAGCATCCAAAATGGTATATATGTTTTGAAGGGGAACGGCCACGAGGGATCCCTGCACTGTCTGCCTGTTTGTTTTCTTTCCTCTGACTGTAACCCAGCTACTCTTGTCCTGTACCTTGGGTGTGGTTACCTCCCTGTAATTCCTCTCTATCACCCCCTCTGCCTCCCGGATGATCCGAAGTTCATCCAGCTCCAGCTCCCTAACACGGTCTCTGAGGAGCTGGAGTTGGGTGCACTTCCCGCAGGTATAGTTAGCGGGGACACCGGTGGTATCCCTCACCACCCACATCCTACAGGAGGAGCATGCAACTGGCCTAGCCTCCATCCCCTCTTACCTTACAGAATATAACTACCCTGTGGACCAACTGGACCTCCGCCCTCCGACTCTGCTCCCAGTCAGCTGCTCTCTCTGTAAACTCCTGGCTCCCTTCTCGCTCTTTGCGGAAATGTAGGAAACAAAATGAAAGGAGCACATTACTCCCTCCTCACCTAACTCCCTCAGTCACCAAACTCTCACTATACCACTCAAATGCACCAAATTCAGCACTCCCTCAGTCACCAAACTCTCACTATACCACTCAAATGCACCAAATTCAGCACTCCCTCAGTCACCAAACTCTCACTATAGCACTCAAATGCACCAAATTCAGCACTCCCTCAGTCACCAAACTCTCACTATACCACTCAAATGCACCAAATTCAGCACTCCCTCAGTCACCAAACTCTCACTATAGCACTCAAATGCACCAAATTCAGCACTCAGTGCAAACAAAGTCTGCACTGTAGTGGATCACTTTTATACTGTGAATCTAGCCTCTGAAAACTGGCCTAATCCAATTAACTAATTAACAAGCTCCAACTGCAAGTACCTACAAGTAGAACCTTTGTTTGAAGCTGATTGAAAATTCACCTTCTTCTAAACCAAACAGCAACTTTTAAGTTAATTAACGAAATAAAAGAAAGACTAGACTTTAGATAAAAATGAACCCTTATACTCCCTCAATCACCAAACTCTCACTATAGCATTCAAATGCACCAAATTCAGCACTCAGTGCAAACAAAGTCTGCACTGCAGTGGATCACTTTTATACTGTGAATCTAGCCTCTGAAAACTGACCTAATCCAATTAACTAATTAACAAGCTCCAGCTGCAAGTACCTACAAGTAGAACCTTTGTTTGAAGCTGATTGAAAATTCACCTTCTCCTAAACCAAATAGCAACTTTTAAGTTAATTAACTAAACAAAGGAAAGACTAGACTTTAGATAAAAATGAACCCTGATACTCCCTCAGTCATCAAACTCTCACTATAGCACTCAAATGCACCAAATTCAGCACTCAGTGCAAACCAGTGCATAATTGCTGACTATCCTTTTCTAATGGAGCAGTGTTTCCTCCCGTCTCACTTTAACATTAGGTCAGTAAGTTGAGTGATGATATGTATATTGACTGGGATGTAAAGAGTTAACAAGTTAATTATGATGCTTCTTACCACTAGAAGGAACCACAGAATAGTCATATATATATATCATGTGACTTGGGGATTCTGGGAGAAGATGGTGAGGCATGATCGAGACCAGTGATGTACTTCTGCTAGTTAGAGGGAGCATAGTTTAATAGAGAAACCTTGTACTTTAGGAATGTGAACGAATCTTAGTTATTAATAAATTTATAGTTTTGTTCATTAACAAAGTTTTGTGTTCTTTATTCAACACTACGCATCCAAGCCATCCAGGTAAAGCAAAATAGAGGACAACATGCTACCAGGAGTGGACAACTTTAAATAGAAAAGAACACAACAAGTTGGGGGTTGAAATGATCCTGTGTGTTCTCGTGGTCGGAATTCTTGTTGGAAGGGATTATTGAATTTGGAAGGGCAATTCCTCAATGGTTCAATTTTCAAGTTTTGAGCTGGCTACAGTGCACAAACATTCTAATGCAAATCACTGGTTTAAAAATCGTAATACATGCAGTAAAGCCAGGTTCATTTGCATGGGTATGGCCATGGACAACATAGCTGTCTGTGCACCCAAATATTCAGTTAGTATGGGCGTTACTGATTATAACGTAGCTTTCATGCCTAAACCTATCCAGGCCATAAGTAAAGCTACAATAATGTATACCCGAAAGTAACTTGATGTATTTGTGTGTGTGGTGAACCACTGTATTAGGGGATGTAAGGTAGGACCTGCACTACAGGTTCGCCGGTACCTCCTGCTGGCTGGCTCCGCCTACGGAGAACTGTATAAATATGCATGACCTCCAGGGCCCTGCCATTTTGCCAGCTGCAGCAGGAGGCCACGCATCTGACTGTAATAAAGCCACAGTTGTACTCAACTTTAGTCTTTGTGCAATTGATCGTGCATCAATTTATTACAGTCAGATTTTCCACAGAATGGATATCAGAATTAAGCCCGATCGCCTGCAGCTGGATCCACACTCGCCCAACGCCAGAAAATACTTTACTCACTGGCTAGCGTGTTTCGAGGCTTACATCAACGCGGCGAACCTAGCGCCAACGGAGGCTCAGAAGATAAACGTCCTGTACTCCAGACTGAGCTCCAGCGTGTTCCTGTTGATCCAAGACGCCACGACTTACACAAAAGCAATGGAACGCCTTAAGGAATACAACGCGCAGAAGGCGAACACGCTCTTCGCCAGGCATGTACTCGCCACCCGCTCGCAACTACCTGGTGAGTCCATCGAAGACTTCAGGCGGGCCCTAATTCCACTCGTCCGGGACTGTGACTGTCAGGCCGTTACGGCCGCCGAACACGCGAATCTCCTCATGCGCTATGCTTTCGTGACGGGGATTGCGTCGGACCGCATCCTAGAACGATTACTGGAATGGGCCATGCTAGAACTGGCGGAGACAAAAACTGTGGCGCTCTACATGACGGGTCGCATCCCGTAACGTACAATCGTACCCCTCCCGCCGCGCTGCCCACCCTTCTACTCCTTCCTACCCCTCCTGGACCCCGCCGATGACCTCCTCAGCCGGGGCCCTGCCTTCCCAATATGCCTGCGCGCACGCCGGTCTGCGCACCCGGGGGGTCCCCGCAGCTACTTCTGCGGTCAGCAGAAGCACCCCCGCCAAAACTGCCTGGCCTGCACTGCCGTTTGTAAAGCCTGCAATAAAAAGGGCCACTTCGCGGCTGTGTGCCAGGCCCAAGCAGTCACTGCGATCGCGCCCGCTATCGCCCCCTCCCCCACGCCAGACGCACAATGGGAACCGCCAGCTTCTCCTCCCGGGTCCATGTGCGACCGATGGGCGCCGCCATCTTGTCCCCCTTCGGCCACGTGCGCCTCATAGACTTCCATCTTGTCCCGTCCACGCAATGTGCGCTCCATGGGCACTGCCATCTTGTCCCGACCCCGCAATGTGCGCACCATGGGCGCCGCCATCTTGTCCCGACCCCGCAAAGTGTGCACCAAGGGCGCGACCATCTTGTCCCCCACAGGGTCTCCGGACATCCTGACATCGGAACCACACACGCTCGGCACCCGAAGCATCCGACGGCTACCCGCAGCTCCCTTCAATGATGCTGGACCAATCTCGCTCGCACAACCTGGCCACCGCGTCGACGACGGTGAAAATCAACGGCCACGCGACCTCGTGCGTGCTGGACTCCGGGAGCACTGAAAGTTTTGTTCACCCAATACGGTAAGACGCTGCTCCCTCGCAGTCCACCTTGCCAATCAAAGGATCTCCCTAGCCTCCGGATCCCACTCCGTCCCGATCCCCGGCTTTTGTACAGTCACCCTCATGGTCCAGGGCGTAGAATTTAGTAACTTCCGCCTCTAGGTCCTTCCTAATCTCTGCACTGCACTCTTGTTGGGCCTGGACTTCCAGTGCAACCTCCAGAGCCTCACCCTCAAATTCGGCGGGCCCTTATCACCCTTACCGTTTGCGGCCTCGCGACCCTTAAGGTCGATCCCCCCTCCCTTTTTGCCAATCTAACTGCGGATTGCAAGCCCGTTGCCACTTGGAGCAGACGGTACAGCACCCAGGACAAGACCTTCATCAGGTCCGAAGTCCAGCGGCTGCTTTTTAAAAAAATATATATTTTATTGAAATTTTTTTTCCAAACAACAATTTTTCCCTCTTACAAAGCAATCGAAACAATAACAAAACAGAAATTTTTAACAATACACAGGTAACAAAACCCCATTGTCTATTGACCTAAACTAAACTAAACCCTCCCCCCCCCCCCCCCCCACCTCCCCCTGGGTTGCTGGTCATCTGTCTTCCCCCTAACGTTCCCCTAGGTAGTCGAGAAATGGCTGCCACCGCCTGGTGAACCCTTGAGCCGATCCTCTCAGGGCAAACTTTATCTGCTCCAGTTTAATGAACCCCGCCATATCATTTACCCAGGCCTCCAGTCCGGGGGGTTTCGCCTCCTTCCACATGAGTAGGATCCTGTGCCGGGCTACTAGGGACGCAAAGGCCACGTCATTGGCCTCTTTCGCCTCCTGCACTCCCGGCTCTTCCGCAACTCCAAATAGAGCTAGCCCCCAGCCTGGTTTGACCCGGGCCTTCACCACCTGCGAAATCACTCCCGTCACTCCCTTCCAATACCCTTCCAGTGCCGGGAACGCCCAAAACATATGTGCGTGGTTTGCCGGGCTCCCGCCACACCTCCCACATTTGTCCTCCACTCCAAAGAACCTGCTCAATCTTTCTCCCGTTATGTGTGCTCTATGTAGCACCTTAAATTGAATCAGGCTAAGCCTGCCGCATGAGGAAGAGGAATTTACCCTGCTTAGGGCATCAGCCCACATACCCTCCTCTATCTCCTCCCCTAATTCTTCTTCCCACTTTCCTTTTAGTTCACCCACCGACTCCTCCCCCTCTTCCCTCATCTCTCTATAAATCTCTGACACCTTGCCCTCTCCGACCCACACCCCTGAAAGCACCCTGTCCTGTATCCCCTGTGTCGGGAGCAACGGAAATTCCCTCACCTGTTGTCTAGTAAACGCCCTCACCTGCAGAAATTGCAGGAAATTTCCCCGGGGCAACTTATACTTTTCCTCCAATGCTCCCAAGCTCGCAAAAGTCCCATCTATAAATAAATCTCCCACCTTCCTAATTCCCAACTGGTACCAGCTCTGAAATCCTCCATCCATTCTTCCTGGGGCGAACCTATGGTTGTTCCTGATAGGGGACCCCACCAGGGCTCCCCGCACCCCTCTCTGTCACCTCCACTGTCCCCAGATATTCAGTGTTGCCGCCACCACCGGGTTCGTGGTAAACGTTTTAGGTGAGAACAGTAGCGGCGCCGTCACCAGCGCCTCTAAACTCGTCCCTTTACAGGACTTTCTCTCCAGTCTTTTCCACGCCGCTCCCTCACCCTCCATCATCCATCTACGTATCATTGCCACATTGGCGGCCCAATAGTAATCACCCAAGTTCGGTAGTGCCAGTCCTCCTCTGTCCCTACTACGCTGAAGGAACCCCCTCCTTACTCTCGGAACTTTCCCTGCCCACACGAAGCTCGTGATGCTCCTATCTATTTTATTAAAAAAGGTCTTGGTGATTAGTATAGGGAGACATTGAAATACAAATAAGAACCTCGGGAGGACCATCATCTTAATTGCTTGCACCCTGCCCGCCAGCGATAGAGGCTGCATGTCCCACCTCTTGAAGTCCTCCTCCATTTGTTCTACCAGCCGTGTCAGATTAAGTCTGTGCAAGGTTCCCCAGCTCCTAGCGATCTGAATCCCCAGGTATCGGAAGTT
The DNA here is from genome assembly GCF_047496885.1 of Scyliorhinus torazame. NCBI lineage: Eukaryota > Metazoa > Chordata > Chondrichthyes > Carcharhiniformes > Scyliorhinidae > Scyliorhinus > Scyliorhinus torazame. The sequence goes on from NC_092712.1 coordinate 135,645,655, forward strand.
TCTTTCCACTTTCCTTAGCGGTAAGCCTTCTATCTCTCTACTCTGGTCCCCTAGATGTATCACAAATAATTCACTCTTCCCCATGTTTAGCCTATACCCCGAGAATTCCCCGAACCCCCTCAAAATTCGCATAACCTCTATCATCCCCCCCGCTGGGTCCGACACGTATAACAATAGGTCATCTGCGTATAACGAGACTCGGTGTTCTTCTCCCCCTCTAATCACCCCTCTCCATTTCCTGGAGTCTCTCAATGCCATGGCCAGAGGTTCAATTGCCAACGCGAACAACAATGGAGACAGCGGGCATCCCTGTCTTGTTCCCCTATATAATCGGAAATACTCTGATCTATGTCGACCTGTAACTACGCTTGCCATTGGAGCCCCATAAAGAAGTCTAACCCAGCTAATAAACCCGTTCCCAAACCCAAACCTCCTTAACACTTCCCATAAATACTCCCACTCCACCCTATCAAATGCCTTCTCTGCGTCCATTGCCGACACTATCTCTGCCTCCCCCTCCACTGGGGGCATCATTATCACCCCTAATAGTCGTCGCACGTTAACATTCAGTTGTCTCCCTTTTACGAACCCTGTCTGGTCTTCGTGCACCACCCCCGGGACACAGTCCTCTATCCTCGATGCCAGTACCTTTGCCAGCAATTTGGCGTCCACGTTCAATAGTGAAATAGGTCTATAGGACCCGCACTGCAACGGATCTTTGTCCCTCTTCAAAATTAGCGATATCGTCGCCTCCGAAATCGTCGGGGGTAGAGTCCCCCCTTCCCTGGCCTCATTGAACGTCCTCGCCATCAACGGGGCCAACAAGTCCACATATTTTCTGTAATATTCCACCGGGAACCCGTCTGGCCCCGGGGCCTTCCCTGCTTGCATGCTTCCCAGTCCCTTAATAACCTCGTCCACCTCAATCGGCGCCCCCAGACCTGCCACCTCCTGCTCCTCCACTTTCGGGAACCTCAATTGGTCCAGGAACTGCCGCATCCCCTCCTCTCCCTCTGGGGGTTGAGACCTATACAGTTCCTCATAGAAGGTCTTGAACACCTCATTTATCTTTCCTGTCCTTCGCACCGTGTCTCCCCTTTCCTCTCTAATTCCTCCTATCTCCCTCGCTGCTGCCCTCTTGCGCAATTGATGCGCCAACAGGCGACTAGCCTTTTCCCCATATTCATACCTCCTCCTGCTCCTCCACTTCAACTGACCCCGGCTACTCCTGCTCACTCCTCGACCCCCCCTCGTGTGGGGGAACTCCCATCCGCCTTGCGCCTGTCTTCCCGCCTTATTCTTTCTGGCGCGGGAACATCCCTTTACCTGATCCGCCTCTTATGGCGCAGCTCCCTTTCCCCTCCCCCCCTCCTTCCCCATTCTCCGACTATGTCCCGTCTTTCCCCCCTCACCGGCGCCCACATTTCCCCAATGTCTCCCCCCTTCCCTGTTTACTTCTCAATTAACTTCCACTGTAACATTAACAAAAACAATAACAATAACATTTACTGCAGCATCAGTCCCTCAGTTCCGGTCCAATTTCTCTTCTTTGATGAAGGACCATGCTTCCTCCGCCGTCTCGAAATAATAGTGTCTCTCCTGATACGTGACCCATAGTCTTGCCGGCTGCAACATCCCAAACTTCACCTTCCTTTTATGCAACACCTCTTTGGCTCGGTTGAAGCTCGCCCTCCTTCTCGCCACCTCCGCACTCCAATCCTGGTAGATCCGTACCACAGCATTCTCCCATCTGCTACTCCACACCTTTTTAGCCCATCTCAGGACCTCTTCTCTGACCTTAAGGCTGTAAAATCGCACGATTTCGCCCTCGGTGGTTCTCCCGCTTTTGGTCTTCTCGCCGGAATCCGATTTGCCCACTCCACCTCCATGGGGCCCGCAGGGGCCTCAGCACCCATCAGTGAGCTCAGCATCTTACTTGCGTACTCTCCACAGTCCACTCCTTCCACACCCTCAGGGAGACCTAGTATCCGAAGGTTCTTCCTTCGCGCTCCGTTTTCTAGGGCCTCGATCCTTTCAGTACACTTTTTATGAAGTGCCTCATGCGTCTGAGTCTTAACCGCCAGGCCCAGGATCTCGTCCTCAATACTGTCACCTTCTGCTCCACCACGCGGAGCTCTGTCTCCTGGGTATTTAGTGTCTCCTTGAGCCCCTCAATTGCCTGTAGCATCGGGGTCAGCACCTCCCTCTTCAGCAGCTCCACGCACCGTCTCACGATTTCATCCTGCTCAGGCCCCCATGTCGCCTGCGCTTTCTCCGCCGCCATCTTGTACTTCTCTCTTTCTGAACCTTTGGTCGACAATTCCTCGCGCTGCAGACGCCGCCGCCGGTTTTTTCCTCCTTCGTTTGGGGGGGACTCCCTTCTCACACACCCCACACCGGGTTGCGTCGTTGAAAAATTCCCCATTGGGGCTCTTAAAAGAGCCCGAAGGTCCGTCGGAGCTGGAGCCACCGAAGCGTGCGGCTAGCTAGGCATCACCGCAACCGGAAGTCCCTTCAGTGGCCTTGATGAGATCTTTTCACAGTTGTTCCCTCTGCTGCTAGAATTCACCTTTGATACAGGCCCTCAGGTCAGCTTGCAGCTTTAAGCTTGCCCTTCCCCCGCCTGCATGCTGGAAGAGGCCCTGTTTATCCTGCAGTTGCAGACAAATCTTTTACTGTTTCTGCCGTGTCTCGCAACCAAGAGACATACCCTTCCTGGGGGACACTGTCGGGGGAATGCTGCAGCCTTCTTCCCACACCGGGAAATGCCAAACAAATGCCGTGGGGGCCCTGTAAAAGAGCCCAAAAGTCCGTTCCAAGCAGGAGCTACCGAATATGCGACCTAGCTCTGCATAGCCGCACCCGGGCGTCCAGCGGCTGCTTAAGGAGGGTATTATCAAGGCCAGCAACAGCCCCTGGAGAGCCCAAGTGGTAGTGGTTAAAACTGGGGAGAAACACAGGATGGTCGTGGACTACAGCCAGACCATCAATCGGTACACGCAGCTCGACGCGTACCCCCTCCCACGCATATTTGATATGGTCAATCAGATTGCGCAGTACCGGGTCTTCTCAACAATTGACCTGAAATCCGCCTACCACCAGCTCCCCATCCGGAAGTCGGACCGGCCATACACGGCTTTCGAGGCGGACGGTCGCCTCTACCACTTCCTTAGGGTCCCTTTCGGCGTCACAAATGGGGTCTCGGTCTTCCAAAGAGAGTTGGACCGAATGGTCGACCAGTACGGTTTGCAGGCCACCTTTCCGAACTTAGATAATGTCACCATCTGTGGCCATGACCAGCAGGACCACGATGCCAACCTCGATAAATCCTCTGCACTGCCACTCTTCTCAACCTGACCTATAACAAAGAGAAGTGTGTGTTCAGCACAACCCGGTTAGCCATTCTCGGCTATATAGTCCAAAACGGACTTCTCGGGCCCGACCCCGACTGCATGCGCCCCCTCATGGAACTTCCCCTGCCCCAAGGCCTTCAAACGCTGCCTGGGGTTCTTTTCCTACTACGTTCAGTGGGTCCCTAACTATGCGGACAAGGCCCGCCCCCTCATTCAGTCCACCATATTCCCCCTCGCGGCCGAGGCACAACACACCTTCGCCCGCATCAGAACAGACATCGCCAAGGCCGGGATGCGCGCAGTGGACGAGTCACTGCCTTTCCAAGTAGAAAGCGATGCTTCAGACGCCGCCCTTGCCGCCACTGTAAACCAGGCAGGCAGACCCATGCATTCTTTTCTTGCACCCTTCATGCCTCTGAAATTCGACACTCATCCGTCGAAAAGGAGGCCAAGCTATCATTGAAGCTGTGCGGCATTGGAGGCATTACCTGGCCGGTAAGAGATTCACTCTCCTTACGGGCCAACGGTCGGTAGCCTTCATGTTCAATAACACACAGCGGGGCAAGATCAAAAATGATAAAATCTTGCGGTGGAGAATCAAGCTCTCCACCTATAATTACGAGATGTTTTATGGCCCCGGTAAACTCAACGAGCCCCCAGGCGCCCTCTCCCGAGGTACATGTGCCAGCGCATAAGTGGACCAACTCCGGGCCCAACACGACAGCCTTTGTCACCCAGGGGTCACTCGATTGTACCATCTAGTCAAAGCTCGTAATCTGCCCTACTCCGTCGAGGAAGTAAGGACAGTCACCAGGGACTGCCAGCTCTGTGCGGAGTGCAAGCTGCACTTCTACCGGCCAGAACGTGCACGCCTGGTGAAGGCTTCCCGCCTCTTTGAACGCCTCAGCGTGGATTTCAAAGAGCCCCTCACCTCCACCGACGGTAACACGTACATTCTCAGTGTGGTCGACGAGTACTCCAGATTCCCCTTCGACATCCCATCATCAATGCCCTCAGCACCATCTTCGCTCTATTCGATTTCCCCGCCTACATCCACAGTGACAGGGGATCCTCATTAATGAGCGATGAGCTGCGCCAGTTCCTGCTCAGCAGGGGCATAGCCTCCAGCAGGACGACCAGCTACAACCCCCGGGGAAACGGGTAAGTAGAACAGGAGAATGGGACGGTTTGGAGGGCCGTCCAGCTGGCCGAACAGTCCAGGAACCTCCCAGCCTCTCGCTGGCAGGAGTTCCTCCCTGACGCTCTACACTCCATCTGGTCACTATTGTGCACCGCCACTAATAACACACCCCATGAACGTGTTTTTACCTTCCCCAGGAAGTCCACATCCGGGGTGTCGCTCCCGACTTGGCTCGCAGCTCCAGGACCGGTCCTTCTCCGTAGGCACTTCTGACTCCACAAGGCGGACCCCTTGGTGGACAGGGTTCACCTGCTCCACGCCAACCCTCAATATGCCTACATTGAGTTCCCCTACGGCCGCCAAGGTACTGTCTCACTCAGGGACCTGGCACCGTCAGGTTCCACCCCAACACCCCCCCCCCCACCCACCCATGCCTCCCCCCCCCCTCCCATCGTGCCGCCAATATTGACCTCACCAGAGCAGCCCCCCTCCCCTTTTCCGCACAAGAGGACAAAGAGGACTTTGGCATGCTCCCGGAGTTCTCCGTGACTGGCCAGCATCAGCATCGCCATCGGTGCCATCTCCACCACCGCCAGCACCGACATTGCCGCCACCGTTATGCCGCTCCAACAAAGCACCAAAGCACCGGACCGGCTGAACCATTGACGGACTCCGGACCGTCAACATGAACTTTTCTTTTTCCTACCTCTGTACATAATTACACTAATTTTATATAGTTTCACGTCACCCCCGCCGGACTCATTTTTAACAGGGGGTGAATGTGGTGAACCACTGTATTAGGGGATGTAAGGTAGGACCTGCACTAAAGGTTCGCCGGTAGCTCCTGCGGCTGGCTCCGCCCACGGAGAACTGTATAAATATGCATGACCTCCAGTGCCCTGCCATTTCGCCAGCTGCAGCAGGAGGCCACGCATCTGACTGTAATAAAGCTACAGTTGTACCCAACTTTAGTCTTTGTGCAATTGATCGTGCATCAATTTATTACAGTCAGATTTTCCACAGAATGGATATCAGAATTAAGCCCGATCGCCTGCAGCTGGATCCGCACTCTCCCGAAGCCAGAAAATACTTTACTCACTGACTAGCGTGTTTCGAGGCTTACATCAACGCGGCGGACCCAGCGCCAACGGAGGCTCAGAAGATAAATGTCCTGTACTCCAGACTGAGCTCCAGCGTGTTCCCGTTGATCCAAGACGCCACGAATTACACAAAAGCAATGGAACTCCTTAAGGAACACTACGCGCAGAAGGCGAACACGCTCTTCACCAGGCATGTACTCGCCACCCGCTCGCAACTACCTGGTGAGTCCACCGAAGACTTCAGGCGGGCCCTAATTCCACTCGTCCGGGACTGTGACTGTCAGGCCGTTACGGCCGCCGAACACGCGAATCTCCTCATGCGCTATGCTTTCGTGACGGGGATTGCGTCGGACCGCATCCTAGAACGATTACTGGAATGGGCCATGCTAGAACTGGCGGAGACAAAAACTGTGGCGCTCTACATGACGGGTCGCATCCCGTAACGTACAATCGTACCCCTCCCGCCGCGCTGCCCACCCTTCTACTCCTTCCTACCCCTCCTGGACCCCGCCGATGACCTCCTCAGCCGGGGCCCTGCCTTCCCAATACGCCTGCACGCACGCCGATCTGCGCACCCCAGGGTTCCCCGCAGCTACCTCTGCGGTCAGCAGAAGCACCCCCGCCAAAACTGCCGTTTGTAAAGCCTGCAGTAAAAAGGGTCACTTTGCGGCTGTGTACCAGGCCCGAGCAGTCGCTGTGATCGCACCCGCTATTGCCCCCTCCCCCATGCCAGACGCACAATGGGAGCCGCCAGCTTCTCCTCCCGGGTCCATGTGCGACCAATCTTGTCCCCCTTCGGCCACGTGCGCCTCATAGACGTCCATCGTGTCCCGTCCCCGCAATGTGCGCACCATGGGCGCCGCCATCTTGTCCCGACCCCACAATGTGTGCACCATGGGCGCCACCAACTTGTCCCCACCAGGGTCTACAAACATCCTGACGCCCGCCACCCGAAGCATCTGACGGCTACCCGCAGCTCGCTTCGATGACGCTGGACCAATCTCGCCCGCACAACCTGGCCACCGCGTCGACGACAGTGAAAATCAACGGCCACGCGACCTCGTGCGTGCTGGACTCCGGGAGCACCGAAAGCTTCGTTCACCCAGATACGGTAAGGCGCTGCTCCCTGGCAGCCCACCTTGCCAATCAAAGGATCTCCCTAGCCTCCGGATCCCACTCCGTCCTGATCCTGGGCTTTTGTACAGTCACCCTCATGGTCCAGGGCGTAGAATTTCGTAACTTACGCCTCTATGTCCTTCCTAATCTCTGCACTGCACTCTTGTTGGGCCTGGACCTCCAGCGCAACTACCAGAGCCTCACCCTCAAATTCAACAGGCCCTTACCCCCCCTTACCGTTTGTGGCCTCGCGACCCTTAAGGTCGATCCCCCCTCCCTTTTTGCCAATCTAACTACGGATTGCAAGCCCGTTGCCACTCGGAGCAGACGGTACAGAACCCAGGACAAGACCTTCATCAGGTCCGAAGTCCAGCGACTGCTTAAGGAGGGTGTTATCGAGGCCAGCAACAGCCCCTGGAGAGCCCAAGTGGTAGTGGTTAAAACTGGGGAGAAACACAGAATGGTCGTGGACTACAGCCAGACAATCCATCGGTACGCGCAGCTTGACGCGTACCCACTCCCACGCATATCTGATATGGTCAATCAGATTGCGCAGTACCGGGTCTTCTCAACAATTGACCTGAGATCCGCCTACCACCAGCTCCCCATCCGGAAGTCGGACCGGCCATACACGGCCTACGAGGCAGACGGTCGCCTCTACCACTTCCTTAGAGTCCCTTTCGGGGTCACAAATGGGGTCTCGGTCTTCCAAAGAGAGATGGACCGAATGGTCGACCAGTACGGTTTGCGGGCCACCTTTCCATACTTAGATAATGTCACCATCTGTGGCCATGACCAGCAGGACCACGATGCCAACCTCAATAAATTCCTCCGCACTGCCACTCTTCTCAACCTGACCTATAACAAAGAGAAGTGTGTGTTCAGCACGACCCGGTTAGCGATTCTCGGCTATATAGTCCAAAACGGACTTCTCGGGCCCGACCCCGACTGCATGCGCCCCCTCATGGAACTTCCCCTCCCCCCCCTGCCCCAAGGCCTTCAAACGCTGCCTGGGGTTCTTTTCCTACTACGTTCAGTGGGTCCCAAACTATGCGGACAAGGCCCGCCCCCTCATTCAGTCCACCATATTCCCCCTCGCGGCCGAGGCACAACACACCTTCGCCCGCATCAGAACAGACATCGCCAAGGCCGGGATGCGCGCAGTGGATGAGTCACTGCCTTTCCAAGTAGAAAGCGATGCTTCAGATGCCGCCCTTGCCGCCACTGTAAACCAGGCAGGCAGACCCATGCATTCCTTTCCTGCACCCTTCATGCCTCTGAAATTCAACACTCATCCGTCGAAAAGGAGGCCAAGCTATCGTTGAAGCTGTGCGGCATTGGAGGCATTACCTGGCCGGTAAGAGATTCACTCTCCTTACGGGCCAACGGTCGGTAGCCTTCATGTTCAATAACACACAGCGGGGCAAGATCAAAAATGATAAAATCTTGTGGTGCAGAATCGAGCTCTCCACCTATAATTACGAGATCTTGTATCCCCCCGGTAAACTCAACGAGCCCCCAGACGCCCTCTCCCGAGGTACATGTGCCAGTGCATAAGTGGACCAACTCCGTCCCTACACGACAGCCTTTGTCACCCAGAGGTCACTCGATTTTACCATCTAGTCAAAGCTCGTAATCTGCCCTACTCCATCGAGGAAGTAAGGACAGTAACCAGGGACTGCCAGGTCTGTGCGGAGTGTAAGCCGCACTTCTACCTGCCAGACCGTATGTGCTGGGTGAAGGCTTCCCGCCCCTTTGAACGCCTCAGCATGGATTTCAAAGAGCCTCTCCCCTCCACCGACCGTAACACGTACATTCTCAGTGTGGTCGACGAGTACTCCAGATTCCCCTTCGCCATCCCATCATCAAGGCCCTCAGCACCATCTTCGCTCTATTCAATTTCCCTGCCTACATCCACAGTGACAGGGGATCCTCATTAATGAACGATGAGCTGCGCCAGTTCCTGCTCAGCAGGGGTATAGCCTCCAGCAGGACGACCAGCTACAACCCCCGGGGAAACGGGTAAGTAGAACAGGAGAATGGGACGGTTTGGAGGGCCGTCCAGCTGGCCGAACGGTCCAGGAACCTCCCAGCCTCTCGCTGGCAGGAGGTCCTCCCTGACGCTCTACACTCCATCTGGTCACTATTGTGCACCGCCACTAATAACACACTCCATGAACGTGTTTTTACCTTCCCCAGGAAGTCCACATCCGGGGTGTCGCTCCCGACTTGGCTCGCAGCTCCAGGACCGGTCCTCCTCCGTAGGCACGTCCGACTCCACAAGGCGGACCCCTTGGTGGACAGGGTTCACCTGCTCCATGCCAACCCTCAATATGCCTACGTTGAGTTCCCCGACGGCCGCCAAGATACTGTCTCACTCAGGGACCTGGCACCGTCAGGTTCCACCCCAACACCCCCCCCCCCCCTCCCACCCATGCCCCACCCCCTCCCATCGCGCCTCCAATATTAACCCCACCAGACCACCACCACTCCCCTTTTCCGCACAAGAGGACAACAAGGACTTTGGCATGCTCCCGGAGTTCCCCGATGACTGGCCAACATCAGCATCGCCATCGGTGCATCCTCCACCACCGCCAGCACCGACCTCGCCGCCACCGTTATGCCGCTCCCAACGAAGCACCAAAGCACCGGACCGGATGAACCTTTGACGGACTCCGGACCGTCAACATGAACTTTTCTTTTTCCTAACTCTGTACATAATTGCACTAATTGTATATAGTTTCACGTCACCCCCACCAGACTCATTTTTAACAGGAGGTGAATGTGGTGAACCACTGTATTAGGGGATGTAAGGTAGGACCTGCACTACAGGTTCGCCGGTAGCTCCTGCCGGCTGGCTCCGCCCACGGAGAACTGTATAAATATGCATGACCTCCAGTGCCCTGCCACTTCGCCAGCTGCAGCAGGAGGCCACGCATCTGACTGTAATAAAGCCACAGTTGTATCCAACTTTAGTCTTTGCGCAATTGATCGTGCATCAGTATGAAAACTAACTTGTTGATTTGGATACCCGATGGTTGTGAAATCTTTTTGCTCTCAGCTCTGCATTCTCCACTCTCTCTCCCTACCTCCCTCCAGCATCTGGTTCTGAACTCCGTCAGTAGATGAACACCCACATGTATTTTACTGCCAATGACATCGCTCTTGATGTAATTTTCTACTAATGCAATTTTATAATCCTTGTTTCTTCAGGAAGCAGGCCGGTTGAAGCCCTCTCTTGCATGCAGTTTATACCTCAAACTGAGCCTCCACTCTAACCAGGATGTTAATTTGATCTGAAAATTCTGGAACTCTTCAAATGGGACAAGTGCATGGACTCCTTCCAGATTAAGTGAGGTTTGAGTCAGGTGTGTAAATGAAAACTTTTTTTGTTGTGTATTTAGTTTGAACTCCATCTGGATGTGACTTTACCACTGACCACTTCCATGTTTAATCACATCACTAATGTCTCGGTCACGTATTCTGTAATTGTCTTTAAAACCACTTTTAGAAACTACACTTTATGCACCTATTTCTGGAGTGTATTGGCCTATTATGAATAAGTTTATTAGCAAATATCTGCTTGTGCTTTTAATGTTTTAATTGCAGTTCCAGTGGTTTTTTTCACTTTTGTGATGGCACAGACCCTTTACTCCTCTTGTTTAAAAAAAAAGTGCAAACTAATAATTTTTTTGGATTTGCATGCGGTCCTGATCACTTATTGCACAGATTACCTAAAGTTAGTAGTAACAAATGGACACATGTTACGGGAGACTCAGCTTTCTTGCCCTTGTTGGTTTTTGACCCTTGCTTTCACTGCATTGAACAATACCTATTTAATCCTAAATGCATTCTAGTTTGAAGCAGCTATTACATTTACTGCACTCTTTAAAAAAAAAAAAAAAAATTCCTTCACCTTTTGCAAGGATGTTGACTCCTTAATGGAGTATGCTTCTATGGATGCCTATCACACTTGCGCATCTTATCCATATGATTGTTCCCCATGTGAATATTGGCAGGCCATTTAGCTGTGGGAGCATCACAGCTAAGCCTGATTACATTGACACTTTATACAATTCTAGCACCGGGAGCTGAATGCTGAGTAATTTTTGCCCTTAACTGAGGAGTGCCTGGCTAGTTGTTGCTTCCTTGGGATAACTAACTCAGCACTTAGAGAATTATATTTCCTGATCTGAACTACCCTTGGCTACTGACTTAGACCGAATGTTTAAAAGTGCAAAAACAAAATACTGAAAATGCTGCATGACCTGCTGAGCATTTCCACCATTTAAAAAAATCCTATAACATACTTTTAATTTGGGTTTAGTTGGGTGTTTTGTGCCTTAGTCTGATTCAAGTGACTTGTGCAGTAAACCTGCTAGATCCCATGCCACTGACTTCCATCTTTTACTGGAACTTCCTCTGGTGGTATGCCTATGGGCTATATCATAGTTGGATGGTGTGAGACCTCCAACCAGCAGATGGCAGTGCAGACACACCATGCAGACTCCAGACCAAGGCCATGTAACCTGGGACCTGGATATAAAGAGAGGCACATCCGGCCATCTTCACAAGAAGGAGAGGGTAATAAGACATATATGTAATTGGTCAGTGCTGGGTGTAAGTTCCAGAGAAGTAGCAAGACTCCATGATAACGTGCTCCGTATCAGATTGCCAACCTACCACTCGAGATGCAATAAAAGGATCCTGGTTGGACATCAAATTGTTTGGTGAGTTACTTCATAAAGAACAAGCGACCAAACACAACATGGTAACACAGCGCTGAAGACTTGAGGTTGGCAACGGCAGTGATAACGTTAGGTATTCGGCTTGAAGATTGGTCTGGTGAACTGCAACCTGAGGCAACCCAACGCGTAAGAAATGCTCAAGCTAGAGATGGACGGACAGAGGGCCCCCATCAGCTTCAGATAGGTAACTTAGGTGAGAACTGGCGGCTGTTCCAACAGCAGTTTGAACTTTATGTATCGACCATGGGCCTGCAGGCTCAGCCTGATGAAAGGCGAATGGCGGTGATGCTAACATTGGCAGGTTCGCAAGCACTTCAACCATATACATCATTTGTCTTTGAAAGTGAGGGGGGGATCAGAAGAACTTTGATAAAGTGCTTCAATAAACATTGTTACCCCAAGAAGAATGAAACGTTTGAACGCTACATGTTTCGTATGCGTACCCAGAGAGCTGGCGAAGCATTTGACAATTTGAAGACCCAGTCATGCAACTTCGGTGACTTGAAATCTTCCTTAATTTGCATCCAATGGGGGATGTGGTGATATGCCCATGGGGCATATCATAGTTGGATGTGTGAGACCTTCAACCAGCAGGTGGCGGTACAGACACGCCATTTGGGCAGCACGGTAGCATTGTAGATAACACAATTGCTTCACAGCTCCAGGGTCCCAGGTTCGATTCCGGCTTGGGTCACTGTCTGTGCGGAGTCTGCACATCCTCCCCGTGTGTGCGTGGGTTTCCTCCGGGTGCTCCGGTTTCCTCCCACAGTCCAAAGATGTGCAGGTTAGGTGGATTGGCCATTATAAATTGCCCTTAGTATCCAAAATTGCCCTTAGTGTTGGGTGGGGTTACTGGGTTATGGGGATGGACTTTGGGTAGGGTGCTCTTTCCAAGAGCCGGTGCAGACTCGATGGGCCGAATGGCCTCCTTCTGCACTGTAAATTCTATGAAATCTATGTGGTCCCCAGACCAAGTTCATGTGACCTGGGACCTGGATAATAAGAGAGACATATCCCAGCCATCATATGACCTGGGACCCGGATAATAAGAGAGACATATCCCAGCCATTATGTGACCTGGGACCCGGATAATAAGAGAGACACATCCAGCCATCTTCAGAAGATTTGTTTTTAAAAATATTTTTATTAGCATTTTCAATTTTATATACAGTTGCATTTTGTGTTTGATATGTATAGTCCTCGTGCATAAATCACAAAAACATGTACGCAAGTTCAGCAGGCAAATGGAATGTTGGCCTTTATTTCAAAGGTAAGCAGTATAATAACAGGGAAATGTTGCTAAAACTATACATGGCACTAGTTAGACCACACCAAGAATATTGTGAACAGTTTTGGTCCCCTTATCTAAGGAAAGATATACTGGCATTGGAGGCAGTCCAGAGAAGATTCACTTGGTTGACCCTGGGTCTGGAGGGCTTTTCTTTTAAAGAGAGGTTGAGTGGGTTGAGCCTGTACTCATTGGAGTTTAGAAGAATGAAAGGCGACTTATTGAGGCATATAGGATTCTGGGGGGCTTGACAGGGTAGATGTTGAGAGGCTGTTTCCTCCTGTGGGAGATCTAGGACCAGAGGGCATAATCTCAGAGTAAGGGATTGCCCATTTAAGACAAAGATGAGGAGGAATTTCTTCTCTGAGGGCAGTGAATCTGTAGAATTCTTTACCACAGAGAGGTGTAGAGAAGGGGTCATTAAGTATGTTGAAGGCTGAGATATCCAGATGTTTAATCAGTAAGAGAATTGAAGGTTATGGGGATAAGTGGGGAAATTGGAGTTGAGGATTATATCAAATTGGCCATGATCTCATTGACTGGTGGGCAGAGCAGGCTCGATGGACTGAATGGCCTACCTCTGCTCCTATTTCTTATTGTTTCATCTTATGGTCGCAAATTGGGAGAGGGGAGTGTGCAGCGGGTCCTGGGTATCCTTGTGCACCAGTCGCTGAAGGTAAGCACGCAGATGCAGCAGGCTAATGGTATGTTGGTCTTCATTGCGAGAGGTTTCGAGTACAGAAGCAGAGATGTGTTGCTGCAATTATATAGGACCTTGGTGAGGCCACACTTAGAATATTGTGTGCAGTTTTGGTCTCCTTTTCTGAGGAAGGATGTTCCTTCTCTCGAGGGAGTGCAGCGAAGGTTTAACAGACTGATTCCTGGGATGGCGGGACTGTCATATGAGGGGAGATTGACTATGTTAGGATTGTTCTCGCTGGGGTTCGGAAGAATGAGGGGAGATCTCATAGATACTTATACACTTCTAACAGGACGAGACATGGTAGATGCAGGGAAGATATTACCAATGATGGGTGTGTCCAGAACCAGGGGTCACAGTCTGAAGATTCAGGGTAAACCATTTCGGACAGAGATGAATCACGCCCCGCTGCTCCGCGCCGGCTGCCGAATTCTCCGGTGTTGGTTTTCGGGCAGAGGCGGGGATCGCGCTGCTACGGTCGGGGTCTGTTGGCAGTGGCCCCCCGGCAATACTCTGGGCCCCGATGGGCCGAGCGGCCACCCGTTCCTGGCCAGACCCGCTGGCATCCCGGCGGGACCTGGCTTGTCGGCCGTCTAGCGGGGTCCTCGGGGGCGTGCGGGGGGATCTGGCCCTAGGGGGGGGGCCACGGTGGCCTGCCCCGCAATCGGGGCCTACTGATCTGTGGGCGGGCCTGTGCCGTGGGGCACTCTTTCCCTCCGCGCCGGCTTCTGTAGGGCTCCGCCATGGCTGGCGCGGAGAAGAAACCCCCTGCACGTGCACAGGAAACACGCCGGTGGTTCTGCGCATGCGCCAGAACACGCTGGCAGTCCTGCGCGGCGCCAACCCCTCCAGCACAGGCCTAGCCCCCGGAAGTGCGGAGGATTCTGCAACTTCCGGGCGGCCCGACGCAGAGTGGTTCACGCCGCTCTTAGCGCCAGTTCGGGCTGCCCCGCCAATTCCGGGAGAATCCCGGCCGAGGAGACATTTCTTCACCCAAACAGTGGTGAGTCTGTGGAATTCATTACCCCAGGAAGTAGTTTGTGCTAAAACATTGAATATATTCAAGGGGCAGCTAGATATAGCACGTGGGGAAAATGGTATCAAAAGCTATGGGGAGTGATGCACAATCAATTACTCTCGAGACAAGGTGAGTCATAACTAATAGGCTTTAATCAGCTGGAACTGTACCCAGCAGCTTCGATACAGAAAGTGAAGGCTGCTGGGACGGCATTGGTTCTTATACCCTGCCTCTCAGGGCGGAGCTATGTACGTTAGCCAATGGTAGACTCCTAGGTTTAGCCAATGGTCATCCACCTCTCAGGTACTGCAATACCTGGTATTACCACATTCACCCCCTGTTAAAAAAGAACCCAGCATGGTGATGGCCAGCGTTACTGTCGCCTTTTGCATGGTAGGACCAGTTATGGAGGTACCGTGATGTCGAGGGTAACAGAAAAACTTTTTTTTTGTTTTATGGTGCAGCAATCAGACGATCGGGTGGCCTGGTCGTCCTTTTGGAGCGTCTGGGCTTCGGCGATGATCCTAGTGGGGGCCCCGGCGGTTGTGGCTCCGGGAACATGGTGTCTTCCTCCCAGGCAGCTTCGTCACCACTAGGTGGCGCTGTTGGGGTGAAAAGTGGGCAGGGGGAGGGGCGCCTGTAGGGGGCGTCGGTGCCTGTTCGGCGCTGGGTAGGGGCGGCGGCAGTACTGACCCTCCGGTCAGGTGCTGCGGGGAGGGTGGGGGTGGGGGCAATGACGCGGGTGCGCATGGGGCTCCGGCGGGCGCCAGGTCCCTAAGGGAGACCTTGTCTTGGCGGCCGTCGGGGAACGCTACGTAGGCGTACTGGGGGTTGGCATGCAGCAGATGGACCTTCTCGACCAATGGGTCCAACTTGTGCGCCCTCACATGTTTCCGCAGCAGGACGGGTCCGGGTGTTGCTAGCCAGGTTGGGAGCGAGGTCCCGGAGGAGGACTTCCTGGGGAAAACAAGGAGACGTTCGTGAGGTGTCTGGTTTGTGATAGTACAGAGCAGCGACCGGATGGAGTGAAGGGCCACTGGGAGGACTTCTTGCCAGCGCTGGCTGGCAAAGCCAAAGCCAAATTACTGGCTTTGAAAGCAGACCAAGGCAGGCCAGCAGCATGGTTCGATTCCCGTAACAGCCTCCCCGAACAGGCGCCGGAATGTGGCGACTAGGGGCTTTTCACAGTAACTTCATTTTGAAGCCTACTTGTGACAATAAGCAATTTTCATTTCATTTTTCATTTCAGCGGGAGACTGGGAGATTCCTGGACCGAAGGGCCAGCAGGACGGTCTTCCAGACCGTTCCGTTCTCCCTTTCTACCTGCCCGTTTCCCCGGGGGTTGTAACTGGTCGTCCTGCTGGAGGCGATGCCTTTGCTGAGCAGGAATTGACGCAGTTCGTCGCTCATAATGGAGGACCCCCTATCACTGTGAATGTATGCGGGGAAACCAAACAGTGTAAAAATACCCTGGAGGGCCTTGGTGACGGTGGTCTTGGTCATGTCCGGGCAGGGGATGACGAATGGGAACCGGGAGTATTCGTCAATCACGTTCAGGAAGTACGTGTTGCGGTCGGTGGAGGGGAGGGAGCCCTTGAAATCCATGCTGAGGCGTTCAATGGGACGGGAAGCCTTTATCAGATGCGTTCTCTCTAGCCGGTAGAAGTGCGGTTTGCACTCCGCGCATATTCGGCAGTCCCTGGTGACTGTCCTGACCTCCTCGATGGAGTAGGGCAGGTTGCGGGTCTTAATGAAATGAAAGAAACGAATGACCCCCGGGTGGCAGAGGTTCTCGTGGAGGGCTCGGAGGCGGTCCACTTGTGCGGTGGCATAAGTGCCGTGGGACAGGGCATCAGGAGGCTCGTTCAGCTTCCCGGGACGGTACAAGATCTCGTAATTGTAGGTGGAGAGTTCTATCCTCCACCGTAAGATCTTGTCGTTTTTTACCTTGCCCCGCTGCGCATTATCGAACATGAAGGCCACCGACCGTTGGTCCGTGAGGAGAGTGAATCTCCTGCCGGCCAGGTAATGCCTCCAGTGTCACACAGCTTCTACTATGGCCTGGGCCTCCTTTTCGACCGAGGAATGGCGAATTTCGGAAGCATGGAGAGTGCGGGAGAAGAAAGCCACGGGTCTGCCCGCTTGGTTGAGGGTTACCGCCAGAGCTACGTCGGACGCGTCGCTCTCGACCTGGAAGGGGAGGGTCACATCGATGGCGCGCATCGTGGCTTTTGCGATGTCCGCTTTGATGCGGCAGGAGGCCTGGCGGGCCTCCGTCGACAGGGGGAAGGTTGTGGACTGGATTAGGGGTCGAGCCTTGTCTGCGTAATTAGGGACCCATTGCGCATAATAGCTAAAGAAGCCGAGGCAGCGCTTTAGGGCCTTGGGGCAGTGAGGGAGGGGGAACTCCATGAGGGGGCGCATGCGTTCAGGGTTGGGGCCTATGACTCCATTTCGCACTACGTAGCCTAGGATGGCTAGACGGTTGGTGCTCAACACAGATTTTTCCTTATTGTAGGTCAGATTAAGGATATTCGCGGTCTGGAGAAATTTTCGGAGGTTGGTGTCGTGGTCCTGCTGGTCATGGCCGCAGATGGTGATGTTATCAAGATACGGGAACATTGCGCGTAAGCCGTACCGGTCAACCATTCGGTTCATCTCAAGTTGGAAGACCGAGATCCCGTTCGTGACACCGAAGGGAACCCTTAAAAAGTGATAGAGCCGCCCATCTGCTTTGAAGGCAGTGTACTGGCGGTCACCATGACGGAAGGGCAGCTGGTGGTAGGCAGACTTGAGATCCACCGTGGAGAAAACCTTGTATTGCGCAATCCTGTTTACCAGGTCGGCTATACGGGGGAGAGGGTACGCATCCAGTTGCGTAAACCTGTTGATGGTCTGGCTATAGTCGATGACCATCCTATGCTTCTCCCCGGTCTTTACCACCACTAGTTGAGCCCTCCAGGGGCTGTTGCTTGCTTCGATGACCCTTCCTTCAGCAGCCTTTGGACCTCGGACCTGATGAAGATTCGGTCCTGGGCACTGTACCGTCTGCTCCTTGTGGCGACGGGTTTGCAATCCGGGGTGAGGTTCGCAAACAGGGAAGGCGGGTCGACCTTAAGGGTCACGAGGCCACAGACAGTAAGGGTGGGTATAGGGCCGCCAAATTCAAAGGTCAGGCTTTGTGGGTGGCACTGGAAATCCAGCCCAAGAAGGGTGGCTGCGCAGAGGTGCGGCAGAACGTACAGGTGGAAATTGCGGAATTCCCTGCCTTGGACAGTGAGGTTCGCTAGGCAGAACCCCTTTATCTGCACTGCGTGTGACCTGGAGGCCAGGGAGATCCGTTGGTTTACGGGATGGGTGACAAGAGAAAAGCGCCTTACCGTGTTGGGGTGGACAAAGCTTTCCGTGCTCCCGGAGTCGATCAGGCACGACGTCACGTGGCCGTTGATGGCGATCGTTGTGGTGGCTTTCGCGTCCGGGGCCGACTCTGGTCCAGGGTAACGGAGGCCAGCTGCAGCAAGGGGAAGTTCTGGTCAGGCAGCGTGGAGTCGGCTGTGCTGGGGGCTTGAGGCCGGTCCAGGGTAATGGAGGCCAGCTGCAGCAAGGGGAAGTTCTGGTCAGGCAGCGTGGAGTCGGCTGTGCTGGGGGCTTGAGGCCCCATGCAAGATGGCGTCAGCCACGGGTCGCACATGGAGTCCGGGAATGCCGAAGATGGCGGCGGCGAGGGACAAAATGGCGGCACCCACCCATCCAGCGCGGTGGCCTTGGGGCAAAATGGCCACGCCCGTGGATTGCACGCGGCCAGGGGATAGGAGGGTGGCGGTGGGCTTTGGACGGCCGGGACCTGAACTAAAGGCTGCCGATAATCGCTGGAGACTGCGGCCACGGCGCAGACCCCGACATAGTGGCCCTTCTTGCCGCACCCTTTGCAGGTGGCGGCGCAGGCCGGGCAGCGCGGGCGGGGATGATTCGCCTGCCCGCAGAAAAAACAGCGCTGGCCGGAACGATAGTGGGCCGTCTCGTCGCGCAGGTTTGCGGGGTTAGGGGATAGGTCTGGGTGGCTGCCGTTACGGGGCGCCACACAGCCCAGGGGGGCGCCGCGCGTCCGGGGGCAAAAGTCAGCGTCTTTTTATACGCACACGTCCATAGACCCCGCCAGGGCCCGTGCCTCAGTAGCCTCAAAATAAGGGGAAGTAGATTTAGGACTGAGTTTAGGAGGAACTTCTTCACCCAAAGGGTTGTGAATCTATGGAATTCCTTGCCCAGTGAAGCAGTAGAGGCTCATTCATTAAATGTTTTTAAGATAAAGATAGATAGTTTTTTGAAGAATAAAGGGATTAAGGGTTTTGGTGTTCGGGTCGGAAAGTGGAGCTGAGTCCACAAAAGATCAGCCATGATCTCATTGAATGGTGGAGTAGGCTCGAGGGGCCAGATGGCCTACTCCTGCTCCTAGTTCTTATGTTCTTATGTTCTAAGTCCAGTGTGTCCATTTCTAGGAGCCTCCGGCGGATATCGGGAGAAGTCATACCTGTCACGAAAGCATCCCTAATCAAAAGTTCCGTGTGCTCGTTCCCCGAAACTGGCGGGCATCCACAGTTCCGGCCCAGCACTAGCAGTGCCCGATAGAAGTCTTCCAGTGTTTCTTCAGGGCTTTGCCTTCTAGTTGCCAGCAGGTGACGGGCGTAGACCTGGTTCACAGGTCGGATATAGTGTCCTTCTAGCAGCTCGATAGCTGCAGCATAATTCTCCGCCTCCTCGATCAGAGGGTAGATTGCAGGGCTGACCCGGGAGCGTAGACGGTGCATTTTCTGCATTTCCGTGGGGTGCCGGCGGCCGTGTCGACGAAGCTCTTAAAACACGCCAGCCAGTGCTTGAAGATAGTAGCGGAGTTGTCTGCATGGGGGCTGAGCTGAAGGCACTCCGGCTTGATGCGGAGGTCCATCCTTTCAGAAGTAATAGCTGATTAAATTGATGCACAATCAATTACTCTCGAGACAAGGTGAGTCATAACTAATAGGCTTTAATCAGCTAGAACTGTACCCAGCAGCTTCGATACAGAAAGTGAAGGCAGCTGGGATGGCATTGGTTCTTATACCCCGCCTCTCAGGGCGGAGCTATGTACGTTAGCCAATGGTAGACTCCTAGGTCTAGCCAATGGTCATCCGCTTCTCAGGTACTGCAATACCTGGTATTACCACAGGGAGAAAGCAGGATTAGTCTATTGAGTTGGATGATCAGCCATGATCGTGATAAATGATGGAGCAGGCTCGAAGGGCCAAAAAGCCTTCTCCAGCTCCTATCTTCTAAGTATCTATGGTCTAAGGAGCCTGGTGATTTCCTGCAGTGCACCTTGAAGATGGTTCACGCTGCTTCCACTATTCACCGGTGGCGGAAGGAGTGAATGTTTGTGGAAGGGGTGTCAATCAATCTGGCTGCTTTGTTGCCACTATCTGTAGTCTCATGGCCTGGCATATCCTTCTCTCAATTCTGGTTCAATGAGAAGTGTGTTGTATCTTTGCTATATCCAGACCCCTTGTCTAGGTGTTGGATGCCATGTTGTCCATCCAGTATTATTCTTATTGTACTTTGTCATAGTAATTTCACACAACTGAGTGGCTTACAAGCCCATTTTAGAGGGCATTTAAAAGTCAACCACACTTCTCTGAGTGCGGAGTCACATACCGATCAGATTTCCTTCCCTAATGACGATTAGCAAACCAAATAGGTTTTATGATAAACTGATAGTTAAGTGGCGATCATTATTGTTTCTAGCTTTCAAATTCCAGATTTATAAATTAACTGAATTTAAATTCCTCAGTCGCTGTGCTGGAATTTGCTCTCATGTCCCCATAATTATTTGTTCAGGCCTCTGGATGACTAGCCCGGTAATGTAACTAAGCATCTGTACTCTTTAATTCAACTTCTTTGTGGCAGTGAGTTCCATATTTTCATCACTCTGGGGGGAAAAAAAAAATTCTGAATTTGTTATTTGATATCGTGATATGGTGACTACCTTATATTGATGTCATCTAGTTTTGCTCTTCCCATTAATGGAAACACTCTGGCCAGGATTCTACAATCCCGCGGCCAAGTTCTGACGCCGGCGTGAAAAGTGGCGCCAACCACTCCGCCGTCAACGGTCCTTGATAATCAGGTATGCTCCCTTCCTAGGGGGCTAGGAGTGGCCGCGGCAGCTCCAGCAGTTCGCGCATGCGCGCAGGTTCCCATCTCCGCGCTAGCCCCCGGGCAATATGGCAGAGCCCTACAGAGGCCCGGCATGGAGGAACATAGGCCCCCCATGGAACCAGCCCGCCCGCCGATCAGTTGGCCCCGATTGCGGGCCAGGCCACCGTGGAGGCTCTCCCTGGTGTCGGATCCCCCCGCTCCCTCCTCCAGGACGGCCCCCGCAGACACAACTTCCAGGTCCCGCCATGTGGGTCTATACATGACCCATGCTGGTGGGTCTCGGCCGAAATTGGTGGGAACTCCGCCTGTCGAGGCCCGGAGAATCGCAAGGGGGGCCGCGGCGTGGCGGTGATCCCGCGGGCGCCCGAAAATCGGCGCCGGAGAATCGTCAAGCCGGCATTGGGGCGGCGTGGCGCGATTCTCGCACCCCCCGGGGATTCTGCAACCTGACGCGGAGTTGGAGAATCCCGGCCTCTGTGTCTACTTTATCAAAACCTTTCAGAATTTTAAAGACCTGGAGTAGATGACCCCTCAGCCTCACTTTTCAAGAAACAGATCAAGCCTGTTCACCTTTTTCTGATCGGTAGAAAGCATTTCTGGCACCAAACTTGCAAATCCTTTTTGTACCCTCTCGAGTGCCTCTATATTCATTTCATAATGACCAGAACCATACACAGTGCTCCAAATGTAGTCTAACCAATGTTTTATTAATGTCTTCTCGTTATTTGTTGCAGTCTTCTTCGGTATTGACTATTTCAATCCCTCTCCCCAATTTGGTGTTATTGGCAGATTTGGAAATTGTACTTTTGTTTCCTGAGCCTAAATCATTAATATACATTTGGTCAAGAGTGGGGCAGCATTGATTCGTGCAAGACCTCACTTTCCACCTTCTGCCATTCTGAATAACTACCCTTTACCCTTAGTCTCTGCTTTCAGTTCTGCAGTCAGCTAGCTATTCATTCTAAATTAACTGCAGATAATCACAGAATCCCTACAGTGCAGAAGGAGGCCATTCGGCCCATCAAGTCTGCACCAACCCTCTGAAAGATAACCTTACCACAGTGCAGAAGGAGGCCATTTTTTCAGTTAACATACTTCAGGAACACACCAGTGTTGGAATGTATGCATGCATCTTTTAATTCCACAGTTCAGATCAGCACTCAAAGTACGGGTTATGCGGCAACAACTGATGTGCTGTTCCAAGGGATGTGTCTGAGCATTCACTTGATGAATTGGGAGCTCATGCCTGCAGGTAGAGCCCTCTGCTGGAACAAGCTAGAAATGGCAGCAAGAGGTTCAGTCAGGATTGGTAGTTTGAGCTGAATTTTCCCAGCCCTGAGGAAACAGGGTTGGAGGAGAGGACTGTGCTTGGGAAAACAAGGGGAAGCTGCAGGGCCGATGTACAATGAAACACGTCACTCACAGCCAAATATGAACAGAACTCCCTTCCAGAATTTACATGTCAATCATTCTGCTGAGCCAATTGCAGAGGAGTGAGCAGCTCTTTCCTGACCCCCCCCCCCCCCCCCCCCCCGGGGCCGGTCGGACCTATATTACCCATGCGGTTTGTAGTGTTGTGAGCCTATGTAGTGAGGAGTGCCAATATGATATTGGGGGGAAGACTCGCAGTGCCTTATGGGGGTTGTAGTCTTACTACGCACAGCAGCGGTTGGCGCCCAGCATTTGGGAGTTTGAATTTGTGAAAGTGTGAACCCAAGTGGCTGTTACGTGGACGAGGCTGGCATTGCTGGTGAAAAACCTACGCCCAGATGATGGGAACCAAGATTGCAACTGATTAACCCCCTCTATGCCTATCCCCCACCCTCCCGCTCTCCCTCACTTCAACCCCTCCCTCACCCCCACCTTATACTCACTCCCTCACCCTCCCTACTCTCCCCTCACCACCCATCCCCCAGTAGGAAAATACTGATTTTTGAGAGAGGGAGTTTGTGTGTGTGTTTAAATATGTGTGAGACCCTTTTGTAGCTAGGGTCCTTCAGGAGTGAGCCGACCATGGTGAGTTCTTGCAATGCATTTTGTAGATGGTACACATGGATGGCACTGTTTGTCAGTGGTGGAGGGTTTGAATGTTTTTGAAAGGGGTAGCAATCAAGTGAGCTGCTTTATGATGGATGGTGTCAAGCTTCGTGAGTGTTTTTGAGCTGCACTCATCCAGGCAAATGGAGAGTATTCCATTACACTCCTGACTTGTGCCTTGTAGATGATGGACAGGCTTTGGGAGCTCAGGAGGTAAGTTACTTGCCGTAGGATTCCTATATTTTGACCAGCTATGGTAGCCACAGTATTAGTATGGCTCGTCGGGTTCAGTTACTGATCAATGGTAACCCCCAGGATGTTGATTGTGGGAGATACACTGATGGTAATGCCATTGAATGTCATGGGGCAAGGATTAGATCCTCTCTTGTAGGAAATTGTCATTGCCTGGCACTTGTGTGGTGCAAATGTAACTTGCCACAAGCCTGCTTATTGACCAGGCCTTGTTGCATTTGGACATGGACTGTTTCATTATCTGAGGAGTCGTGAATGATGCTGAACATTGCACAGTCATCTGAGAACATCCCACTTCTGACCTTATGATGAAAGGGATGTCATTGATGAAGCAGCTGAAGATGGTTGGACCTAGGAGCTCATGCAGTGATGTCCTAGAGCTGAGATGATTAATCTCCAACCACCACATCCATTTTCCTTTGTGCCAAGCATGATTCCAACCAGTGGAAAGTTTTCCCCCTGATTCCTATTAACTCTCATCTAACCTGTGGCATTCAGCTATTTTGTCCATGTTTGAACCAAGGCTGTTAAGAGGTCAGGAACTGAGTGACCTTGGCGGAATGCAAACTGAGCATCCATGAGCAGGTTATAAGAACATAAGAACTAGGAGCAGCAGTAGGCCATCTGGTCCTTCGAGCCTGCTCCGCCATTCAATGAAAATGAAAATCGCTTATTATCACAAGTAGGCTTCAAATGAAGTTACTGTGAAAAGCCCCTCGTCGCAGAGCGATCAATGAGATCATGGCTGATCTTTTGTGGACTCAGCTCCACTTTCCCGCCCGAACTATGGAATTCCATAGATTCACAACCATTTGGGTGAAGAAGTTCCTCCTAAACTCAGTCCTAAATCTACTTCCCCTTATTTTGAGGCTATGCCCCCTAGTTCTGCATTCGCCCGCCAGTGGAAAGAACCTGCCCGCATCTATCCTATCTATTCCCTTCATAATTTTATATGTTTCTATAAGATCCCCCTGCATCCTTCTAAATTCCAACGAGTACAGTCCCAGTCTACTCAACCTCTCCTCGTAATCCAACCCACTCAACTCTGGGATTAACCTAGTGAATCTCCTCTGCACACCCTCCAGCGCCAGTACGTATTTTCTCAGGTAAAAACTGAACAAATACTCCAGGTGTGGCCTCACTAACACCTTATACAGTTGCAGCGTAACCTCCCTAGTCTTAAACTCCATCCCTCTAGCAATGAGGGACAAAACTTCATTTGCCTTCTTAATCACCTGTTGCACCTGTAAACCAACTTTCTGCGACTCATGCACTAGGACACCCAAGTCCCTCTGCACAGCAGCATGTTTTAATATTTTATCATTTAAATAATAATCCCTTTTGCTGTTATTCCTACCAAAATGGATAACGTCACATTTGTCAACATTTCATTCCATCTGCCAGTCCCTAGCCCATTCACTTAAACTATCCAAATCCTCTGCAGACTTCCAGTGTCCTCTGCACTATTTGCTTTACCACTTGTGGTGGTATGTATTACGGGTAATACGGTACACCATGAATGCCGAGGAGCTATTGGAGGACAGATGCTGGGTCCTGATTGGATCTGCCGCCTACTGGGCTCCACCCAGATAGGCGGGGTATAAGAACCCGGTTTACTCCCCGTAGCTGCATTCTGTGACTGAGCTGCTGGGGAACAAGTCTGAACAAGTCTGCTCAATAAAGCCTTGATTGAAGTTCTCTACGTCTCGCCTCGTGTGTGATCGATGGTGCTACACCACTCATCTTAGTGTCGTCTGCAAACTTGGACACATTGCCCTTGGTCTCCAACTCCAAATCATCTATGTAAATTGTGAACAGTTGTGGGCCCAACACTGATCCCTGAGGGACACCACTAGCTACTGATTGCCAACCAGAGAAACACCTAATAATCCCCACTCTGCCAGAGAAACACACAATAATTCCCACTCTTTGCTTTCTATTAATTAACCAATCCTCTATCCATGCTACTACTTTACCCTTAATGCCATGCATCTTTATCTTATGCAGCAACCTTTTGTGTGGCACCTTGTCAAAGGCTTTCTGGAAATCCAGATATACCACATCCATTGGCTCCCCGTTATCTACCGCACTGGTAATGTCCTCAAAAAATTCCACTAAATTAGTTAGGCACGACCTGCCCTTTATGAGCCCATGCTGCATCTGCCCAATGGGACAATTTCCATCCAGATGCCTCGCTATTTCTTCCTTGATGATAGATTCCAGCATCTTCCCTACTACCGAAGTTAAGCTAACTGGCCTATAATTACCTGCTTTCTGCCGAAACAGTGGTGTCACGTTTGCTAATTTCCAATCCGCTGGGACCACCCGAGAGTCTAGAGAATTTTGGCTATTGCAGAGTAAGTGCCACTTGATAGCACTGTTTTAATAGAATTTACAGTGCAGAAGGAGGCCATTCGGCCCTTCGAGTCTGCACCGGCTCTTGGAAAGAACACCCTTCCCAAGGTCTACACCTCCACCCTATCCCCATACCCCAGTAACCCCACCCAACACTACGGGCAATTTTGGACATTAAGGGCAATTTATCATGGCCAATCCACCTAACCTGCACATCTTTGGACTGTGGGAGGAAACCGGAGCACCCGGAGGAAACCCACGCACACACGGGGAGGATGTGCAGACTCCGCACAGACAGTGACCCAGCAGGGAATCGAACCTGGGACCCTGGAGCTGTGAAGCAATTGTGCTATCCACAATGCTATCGTGCTGCCTTCTTCCATCACTTTGCTAATGATGGAGAGTAGACTGATAGGGTGGTAGTTGGCTGGGTTGGATTTGCCCTTTTCCTTGTGTAAAGGACACATCTGAGCAATTTTCTGTATTGCTGGGTAGATGCCAGTGTTTTGAATTTTATAGAAGGTGCACCAATCCCATGAAGCTTCAGTGGCTCAATAGCTTAGATGTGGCAAGAGCACAAAGTGAGATTACTGTCGTCTGAAACCGATGGGCATTCTTGTGGCGAGTATTCCAGCAGGAAGAGTCAGGACTGCCATGGGAAGGGAATTCAATTTAAAGGGATTACTGTATGGAAGGACTACTGTGGAAGCCAATAACTGGAAGGTTCTCTCCTGAAACTCCACAGTGAGCCCAGGCAAATTGGGGGTGTGGTGATACCCACTGAGCGGCAGAGCGGATGCAGGAACAGCACACTGCCATTCACAGAATGCATGCCACATACTGTAATATTTTCAAAAATTCATTTATGGAATGTGGGCATTGTGGCTGGGTCAATATTGCCTATCCCTAATTCCCCTTGAACTGAGTAGTTTGCTTGGCTATTTCAGAGCTAATTATGAGACCTGTTTGATATACCTCTGTGCGTGTATGTAGTTAAACTTCATTGTCGTTTCCAATAAACTTCTTTGTTATACAAGAAGCCTCCTTAGTGTGCCTCATGCAGATCTCCATTGCCGATGCCCTGAGTCGGCTCCCGCTCCCGCAATGTCTGTCACCACTGCTGTGCCACAATAGATTGTCCTGGCATTACATTTTCTGGATGCCCTACCAGTTTCCTTGGCTCACATTAGGAACTGGACCCAATGTGACATGGTCCTCTCGAAGATCAAATTAATGGTTCTAAGTGGATGGCACCAGAACAAGTCAGATCAGCTCAGGCCCTACTAACTGAGGAAACACAAACTCAGTTGTGAAGAAGAGTATTGCTTTGGAGTTCCCGGGTGGTTGTACCACCTCTAGCAAGAGAGCCGCTGCTGCATGAGTTACACAGTGTACACCCTGGCCAGACTAAGATGAAAACCTTCGTCAGCAGCTAGATACAGTGGCCAGATATTGACAAAGATATTGAGAACCTGATTTGTCAGTATGACCTCTGTCAGTCACAGCAAACATTGCCACCTGTAGTTCATCTGCATCCATGGGAGTGGCCTGGTCTTCCTTGGACAAGGTTACACAATGGTTTTGCTGGCCCATTCCTGGAAAGAATGTTCTTGATACTGGTGGATGCCCGCTCCAAGTGGCTGGACGTGCAAGAAATTGTGTCAACAACCTCAGTAGCCACCATTGAAACCCTGAGGTGCATTTTTGCCATTCATGGCCTTCCAAAGGTATTGGTTTCTGATAATGGCATGTATTTCAAAGGGGAGGAATTCCAACATTTCACATAGACTAATGACAAATACCGTATCCAAACAGCTCCTTATCATCCAGCCTTGAATGGCCTACCAGAAAGAGCAGTGCAAACTGCTAAATCTGCAAAGAAAATACAATCAGATAGGCCACTCCAAGTGGCTGGACGTCCTGGAAATTGCCTCATTTCCTCTTCTCGTACAATACCATCCCTCCAGTTACTACTGGTGTCACACCAGCAGAGCTACTAATTGGTTGTCACCGTTATACTCAATTAGACCTGGTATTTTCCAATAGGAAGGGTGGAAAGGAGGCAAGCCTCCCAAAAGAAGTATCATGACTCTGAAAAGCAACAAATCAGTGAAAAGCAACAAATTGTTTAAAATAGGTGACCTAGTTTCTGTAAGGAACTTTGCATTTGGTCCATCGTGGATACCTAGCAAAATCTGGTCCTGTCTCATACCTGGTGGACTTGCAAAAGAGAGACGAGTGCAGGAGCACCTATACCATATAAGGAGCCGAGAGGCCGCACCCCCAACGACTGAACAGTTGGTTCCAGTTGGCACTACCAATGCCTGAAGCAAGGGTTTCAGAAGAGGCGCCTCCCATTACTCCTGAGAGGACCGGGAAGGGGTGGGCACCCAACGCACTTGTCAAGACCTCGAAGCAACCACCTGCTGTTGACAGACACTCCCTCACTGGTGGAGGAACCAGTCAAGGAACTGAGGGGTGTTCCACCAGACTTAAGAAATCCCTTGACAGATTGACTTTATGAAGGGTTGAACTGTGTTACTCCCCTTCGTGCCCTCATTGTACATAGTTAGCTGTAACTAAACTGTGATGTATATATGTCTTGAGGACTTAAGGGGTAGGGATGTGTTAGCATGGTCCCTTTAAGGGGTGATCTTTTGTGGGCCACACGACCCGCTCGGGGCCTTTCGCGCGAGAAATAAAGACCTACATGATATGCCTCTGTGCCTGTATATAGTTAAACCGCATTGTCGTTTCCAATAAACCCCTATGTTATACAAGAAGTCTCCTCAGTGAAATTGCATTCCAATACAGGAGCCTGGCCTCCAGAGAGTGCAATTTGGAAATTTCACATTAATTGTTAATGATTTTCTGACTATTTTGTCTCCTTTTTGTTATTTCATCACTCTTATTTAACCTGCTTTGATAGAGGGTTTGATACCAAAATCATTTATCTGTATTTTAGCCTTTCTGGTGCTGACTGCCTCTGTCGTGATTTTCTGTACAAGTTTGTATTTCAGATTACTGGTGTTCAGGGTTTCCCCATCATCAGAAAAACATTTGTTTCTGCAGCATGATGCAATTTGCAAAAAAGTATAATGGATGAAAAACACTCCAGAAAATACCAGTGCTGCAAAATGCTTTCTGTAATTGACATGTTTCATGGAAATTATAGTATCTTAATGTGACAGTGGGAAACGTTGCACAACAACTTCATCATGAAGTGCTAAGTAAACAACAATTTATTGCCATCAGCTCTTTCTAATTCTTGAGTAATGCTTATTCTATTTCTATACTGTCATGAATTTACCTAGCAACAGCAGTAAAACAAATTTAACATATAGGCTGCGAGATGTCCAGCAACAGGTAGAAATCTGCTTTGAGAGAGCAATAGACAGTATTCAAAGGCCACAAAGGATAATGAGATTAGAGGACCATTTAGATAAGAATCAAATGTGAATGGTTTATGAGGAGAAACAGTTTATAGTCAATTCTGAAAGTCAATGAGATTAACATGTTAATTCATAGTCAAAGAAGTTGATAGGGGCCGGCAGCTGAATACACAGGAGGCATAATCAAAGTAGAACAAAGGTATAATTGACTGGACAATCAGAAGCCAGAGGGGCTGTTAATATCTCAGAAAGCAGAGAAGCCAGTTTCCAGCCATCAGGCTTGAAGGTCAAAGTTTTTCAGTATGATTGCATGCCTGACCAGAGGTCATGTTTACATGCAAAAAGCCTCTAAGTCTTAGAGCCAAGGCAGTGCAGAAAACCTTCGTAATTGCAGTTTAAATATCTTCATTGGACCAGGAAAAGACATTTCCCAGATTTTAGTATCACCCTGTATTGTGCGGTAACCATAAGCTGGTTATTTAATTTGGATATTGTTTGGGGCAAGTCTTACGGAGTTCAGGTATTGTGTTTATATTTTGAAGCAAGGGGTATGTTCTGCATAAACTGTGCGTGTGTTTAGTAATTCTGTAGTCCTGTTCATGTGTATTTGTTCATGTGTATTTGTATTTTTTTTACTTTAATAAATAGTCATTAATAATTGTTACTTGACGACTGGGCTGTTTATTCTTTCTGGGTTTAACTTGTCTCCTCACACCGAAACAAAATAAAACCACATACTCCCATGAACCAGTGTTCCAAGTTGGGATACCCTCAGGTTGCAGATAACATCAGCATGTTTTGTGACAATATGCTTCATAAAACTTTGCCTAAACATCAGCAATTGACTTCTAAGATTAAATTGCCATAACTTTGTAGCTAATAATTTTAAGAACCCTTGCTCAAACTATACCACTCTTCTCAGATTGGGTCTGAAAATACTTAATTGTTAGTTATGATTTGAAGCATTAATCCGATAAATACTTACGAGCATTCATTATTCAACGTTCATAATCAACTATAAAATTCTAACACGAATAGACAGGGTAGATGCAAGGAGGGTGTTTCCAATCGTGAGGGTGTCCAGAACCAGGGGTCACAGTCTGAGCGTACGGGGTAGACCATGTAAGACTAAGATGAGGGCCCCATCTAATTCCCGCATTGTGCCCGGTGCGGATCCTTGCGAGTCATTTAGATTGTGGGAGAGGCTGAAATCTGGATCCGCACCGGGCACCGATCTGTTTTCGATCAAACCGGCCAGCTCTCGTTGGCAGGTTCCAGATCGTGCCCAGACGTGGCGAGGTACAAATTAATACCAATTGAGGGCAGTCTCTGTAGCATTAACGAGATGGATGCCCTATCTAACAGCCACCCGGGAACAAATAGGCTCCCAAGCGGGAGGTCACGCGGCCACCCTTTAGCATACCAGTTTAAAAACAGGAGCAAGCGCAATGGCTGCTGTGGGGATTGGAGGAGTTGAGTTGCCTTTTTCGAAATTGGACATGCAGCCCAGGGCTCCATGGGGAGACAGCACAAGGGAGGGAATGGGCCTGGTTGGAGAGCTGGGCGCCATCGTTGGAGGGTCGCACCCTGAGCCAGGGACATGAGGGGCTCAGCGCCCGTGGGTCTAACAGGCCATCCCACAGATTGTGTGTACCCATAACAGGGGCAACTACAGCTGCTGCCCATGTCCCACTGAACACCTCCAGGACAAAACCCTATCCGTGATAATATGGCGCAGGTCACTTTAACTCCCTTTGATTGCGAGCAGGCTCTGGCTGCACAGCTGCTTGCTCCTGCTGGTGGCTGCAGATGCCTGGAGCTACTGTTACTGCTTCCTTCATTTTCAGTAGCTGCAAATCTTTTCTAAGTTGCCTGGGCCCTAGAACACCGGGTACAGGGGCAATCTGGTTTGAAGCAAGGAGACGCTGCGGACCTGCGCTGTGCGACATTGATCCAAATGGGCCACCTGATGAAACCGTTGGTAGAAAAACTTTCGCAGATTGCTGATACTTTTGTTCTGTGGGAGGGCCTGCACAGCTAAGGCTCCTGGACGGAGAGTGGCACTGATACGTGGAACAAGGAACACATTGATGGACAGATCATTTCGATGACAAAGATCTGAACATGATGACACATTCCGTGTGTTTGGCTTTTTCGTGAAATGAGGTTCTACAACTTTGTATTGGTACCAATATGGAACGGTGACATTTCCTTGTTGTTCCATAGTCAGTTTGATATGTGGAATATTATGTCGTTGATTTTCAAATCTTTGCTACTGTTAACCGTTTAATCAACAAAATATTGTCAAGTGCATTCCAGTGGGTATACGTGCCATGTCTCGGACAGGTTTTATTGCGTAGCATTCCAATCAAACTGAGGCATGGACACTCTACCTGAATCCTGGAGAAGTCAACATCATAGAGGCAACAGCCAACAATCAAATACTCTTGAGCTAGGCTTCAGCGCTGGGGATATCCCTGCGACCAGAGGGTGAGTATGTGGACCAGGGAAGGGTACCTGAACTTGGTCCCCCTAATGTGCCCAGCAGGGATCTGGGGTCCGAGGACTACGGGCCCCTGCAGTAGCCAGAGGTGCGTGTGCAGGACGGGGTCCCCCAGCACAACTGGCTTGTTGGATGGCACTCTGAGAGAAGGCGGGACACATAAGGGTGGGGCAGGCTTGGTGTCTCTGAGGGTCCAGGAGTGGAAGCCATCACCTTCTCTAAGTGCATTCCCATAGGTAAACGTGCCATGGTAGTAGGTGCCTGAAACTCACTGCTGGAGGAGGTGGTGGAATCAGGGACGAAATGATGTTAAGGGGCATCTTGACAAATACATGAATAGGATGGGAATAGAGGGATACGGACCCCGGAAGTGTAGAAGATTTTAGTTTAGCCGGGCAGCATGGTCGAGGGCTGAAGGGCCTGTTCCTGTGCTGTACTTTTCTTTGTTCTTTAGGTCTCGGACAGGTTTTATTGCATAGCAGGGTGGCATGGTGGCGCAGTGGTTAGCACTGCTGCCTCACAGCACTGAGGACGCGGGTTAGATCCCGGCCCCGGGTCACTGTCCGTGTGGAGTTCGCACATTCTCCCAGTGCCTGCATGGGCCTGACCACCACAACCCAAAACGATGTGCAGGGTAGGTGGATTGGCCACGTTAAATTGCCCCTTAATTGGAAAAGAATAATAGCAGGTCTAAATTTAAAAATAAAAATAATAAAGGTTTTATAGCATAGCATTCCAGATCTCACAATATGGATGTTACTGTAGACCCTGCAATGGCAGTCCTCGTGGTGCTGGTGGCAGTCCATGCGGCTAGACGCCGGAGAAGACGGCCACGGCAGCAGCAGCATCGATGCAGGCTCAAGGCAGCACCTCGTGCAGGGGGCCGCCACACACTGCAGACCCATCCACCGATCAGGCCGGGGAGGGACCCAAAGGGGGAGGCCAGCAATGGCCCACTGTGTACAGGCGTCATTGGTAATTTGAGGAGATGTCGGACAGCATGGGCCACAGGAGGCTCCTCTTCAACAAGGACTTGGCACCCCGTGGAGAAAAAGGAGGATACCTGCTCCCAGTGGCTGTGAAAGTCACTGCAGCTCTGAACGTTTACGCCTCGGGTTCATTCTAGGGCTGGAGCAGGGACTTGGATGGCTTTTCAAACCTACAGCCCACAAGTGCATCCGTGAAGTCATGGATGCCCTGTATGCCCGGACAGTTGACTACATAAAATTTGAGCTGGACTAAGGCCATCAAATTGTCCGGGCAGCAGGATTCTCCACCATTGCCAGGATGCCCCAAGTCTAGGAGGTAATTGCTGACACACATGTTGCCTTACGCACATCGGGGTATCAGGGAGTGCCCTTCATTAACAAAAAGGGGTTCCACTCCCTGAATGTTCAACTGATGTGCAACCTTCACCTCCAGATCATGCTCGTGTGTGCACTCTTCCCATAGATTGTGCACGACAACTACATCCTGGGACATCCGACAACTACATCCTGGGACACCCGAAGATCCCTGGCATCTTCGAGGACCACCCCAGGTTCACGGGTTGGCTCTTGGAGAATAAGAGGTACCCGCGGAGATCCTGGTTGATGATGCCAGTAAGGAGGGCGGAGACCTGCTATAACGAGGCCCAGACTTCCACCTGTCAGGTCACTGAGCGGTGCATTGGACTACTGAATATGCAGTTCCGATGGCTGGACCACTCTGATGGTGCACTCCAGTACACCCATCAGAGGGTCTTCCGCTTTGTGTTGGTCTGCTGCGGCCTCCACAACCTGGCGCAGTAGTGGGGCAATGTGCTGGAGGTGGAGGAGCAGGGAGATGCGTCCTCATCTGAGGAGGAGGACAATGAGGGGCTGGACCAGGAGGGTCTGGAGTTGGTGCTCGGGGAGGACCTGCGGGAGCAGCAGGAGGAAGGAGGACAGGTGGCACTGGTGGCAATGGGAAATAACCACAGAAATGGACCGAGTGCAGAAAGATGGGAATAGTAAGGGCATCTGGGTTTTCTCCGACTGGCATGAACAAGATGGGCCGAATGATCTCCTTCTGTGCGGTAACTTTTCTATGATTCTATGAAATACTTTATTCTTTTCTTGCGGTCGCACCCCAGTTGCACGTTAAAGCAGTGAAACCCTTTAAAAGTTACAAATACATCTGGTGCTTCCAGGGGACTTTTGTGGCTACCTGAATGTAGTCAATGCTACCTTGCACTCTCGGAAACCTAGCAATGGCACCGAACACGGATGACCTTGCCGCTTGGTTGCTTTCATGGGTGGTGAATTGGATAAAATTATTGGTACAACTAAATAGGGCGTCAGTAACCTCTTTTATGCACCAGTATGTGGCAGCCTTTGAAATGCCACATGTTGCCCATTGCGCATTGCACGTCATTGCTGGCAAATAAAGTGATCACCGCTGTATCCTTGAGAGCCACTGCTATGTGATTCCCACCAAATCCACCTGGCTGCACATCTTGATGAACAATCCAACATATATCTCAGTGACCATTTCCTGAGACATCCTTAGACATCTCTGGCATTGCCCCTCTGACATCTGGAGGTAAATTGTTCTTGTCCTCTGGATGTACTGATGTGCCAGTGCCCATCTTTACCAATGCTTTCCCTAGATGTTTGCATCTGGACCAGCCTCCCCCTCTGGTGCTGCCTGCTGTTATCGTTGCAGTCTCTGTTGTTGAATAGCAAGAAGTCTCCTTCACATTCTCTCCTGCTCCCAAGGTTGCAAGAAAATCGGTTGAATGAAGCCCATGGTTATTGCAGTAATTGCACTGTGTGAAAAGGACAGACATGCTCAAACATGTAACTAATGTCCCTTTAATTGTCCAGTTGTGTACAACATTAACTCCACCCACCCAAAATCACCCTCCTCCCACTTCAATCCTATATTCAGAAAAGCTGACGTTAAAGTTACGGTGCATCTGGACCTTTGAAACCCAATCCTGTTCCTTCTACCCTCCACCTGTCACCCTCAAACTCTCACCCATCACCCAACATTCCTCTTCCCTCTGTTAACCTTGAACCTCCTCCCATTACCCTGAACTCTATTAACATTTCCCTGGACGTGCCATCTGTCCCCAGTGTGACTTCACCCATGACCATTCCAATATCCACTCTGACATTAAGCCGTACCATTAAACGCCTTCATGCTTTTGCCAGCTCCCATGAGACCTTAATACCTGACCCTGAGTCTGGACCTGCCCCTATATTGAATGCAACTACTCCCTTTGACTATGGCTTCTCCCTCCTTCATCCCACCCCCTCAACCTGACCCTATCATAGATTATCATAGAATTTACAGTGCAGAAGGAGGCCATTCGGCCCATCGAGTCTGCACCGGCTCCTGGAAAGAGCACCCCACCCAAGGTCAACATCTCCAACCCATCCCCATAACCCAGTAACCCCACCCAACACTAAGGGCAATTTTGGACACTAAGGGCAATTTAGCATGGCCAATCCACCTAACCTGCACATCTTTGGACTGTGGGAGGAAACCGGAGCACCCGGAGGAAACCCACGCACACACATTAAGGGGCAATTTAGCATGGCCAATCCACCTAACATGCACATCTTTGGACTGTGGGAGGAAACCGGAAGAAACTCACGCAGACATGGGGAGAGCATACAAAATTCCACACAGACATTCCCCAAGGTCCCTGGCGCTCTGAGGCAGCAGTGCTAACCACCATGCCATCCATCTTTCAGTCCCTGCCTTGACTCATCTACATCCTTCTTACAGGATCAGTACACTAGAGTCTTCCCTCCAATGCACCTCCCTGTACCTGAACAACGACCTTTCAACATCCACCTCCTTGTACCTCTTACCTTATTCACAGCGGCAGAAACTGATTGGTGCACCTCACTGTTATACAATCATGAACTGGGTGCCATGAGATTCTCACTTGTCGTTAACCTTATTCCAAGGGTAAGGCTTTATTGAAAACTATTTCACATTAATGAATATTCATGACTTGCAAATGTATTACAAATACGAATTTGCCACAGGCCAGCGTAATGCTAGACTCACCGCAATTATGCTTCTGACTTTATCTCTGCGTTTCAACTCGCCGTTGGGAAATCAAAATTTTGCCTAAATTTTTAAGTAACTTTGAACCACATGTTTTCTGCACCTGGAGCTCCTTAAAACCCTCCCCAAGTCTATAATTATAGGAATGTGCAGATTCTCTTCTTTCTTTTCCCACTTCCAAAAATAAAAGACCAACCTTGTGAGAATGAGCACTTCGCAGTCAAATACTGTACATTGACTGCTGTTCTTGCCATTGAACCTGATGGTATGCGGCCTTGTGTTCTGGAAATGTATTTATTTTAGATTGTGGTATTCCATATCTTTGAAAGTAAATTGAAAATGAGATAAAACTTACTTTGAACAGTTATTAAATTTGTTTTCTTTCCTTAAGGTAAGTTTGCAGTGAGCTGTAAGTGTGTAACACAGCATAAAAGCAAGAACAGGAATTTAAGTCATGCCAAAATGTAATCAAGTTGGTAATACAATGGAAATGGTTCATGACCTTCAAAATTGCTATTTTGAGCAGTAAATTACAAATAATACATAATGACATCCACAATTGTTTATATTTAGCTAGATCATTTATGAAAGATTAGAAGAAAAAATTGTGAAATCATTTTTTGCCTCTTAAGTACAAATGACACAAATTTAAATAAGGCCCAAAAATAGTTGCAGGGTTTGAAATGCTTGATTAACCCTGTCCATTCCTGACTTCCGGTTGTGGCTATGCTGAACTAAGTCACACGTTCGGCAGCTCCTGCCAGAAACGGACTTTTGGGCTCTTTTTAGGGGCCCCAGCGGCGTTTGTTCGACGGTTCCCAGTGGGGAAGGTGACAGTACGATTTCCCCGGTACTGTATGGATTGGACTAGGAGTGGGGGGTGAAAAAAGTAATTCTGGTGCAGCGAAAAGTGCGAGGGAGGAAAGCCAAGATGGCGGTGGGTGGAGACCAGGCAGCGTGGGCGCAGTGGTCGCAAGAGCAGCAGGAGTTTCTCAAGCGCTGCTTCATGGAATTGAAAGCAGAGCTGCTGGAGCGGATGAATACTTCGATCGACAAGCTGGTCGAGACGCAGAAGGCCCAAGGGACGGCAATCCGGGAGGTGCGGCAGAAGGCCTCGGAGAATGAGGACGAGATATTGGGCCTGGGGGTGAAGGTGGAGGCGCACGAGGCACTGCATAAGAAATAGCAGGAGAAGTTCGAGGACATGGAGAATCGGTCGAGGAGGAAGAACCTGCGGATTATGGGTCTCCCGGAGGGAGTGGAGGGGTCGGATGCTGGAGCATATGTGGTCATGATGCTGAACACGTTGATGGGCGCGGGTGCCTTCCCGAGGCCCCTGGAGCTGGATGGGGCCCACCGAGTCCTGGCGAGGAGGCCAAAGTCTAACGAGCCGCCGCGGGCGGTATTGGTGCGGTTCCACCGCTTGGTGGACAGGGAGTGTGTCCTAAGATGGGCAAAAAAAGAGCGGAGCAGCAGGTGGGAGAATGCAGAGGTCCGTATATACCAGGACTGGAGCGCGGAGGTGGCCAAGAAGAGGGCCGGGTACAATCGGGCTAAGGCGGTTCTGCATCGGAAGGGGATGAAATTCGGGATGCAGCAGCCGGCACGACTGTGGGTCATGTTTAAGGACCGGCACCATTACTTTGAGATGCCGGAGGAGGCATGGACCTTTATTCAGGCCGAAAAGTTGGACACGGACTGAGGGTCGGGTGTGAGGGGAGGTCGCGGGGGGCTACTGTGGTTACTGTCATTTGGGGGATGTTGGGGGATGTTCTGTTCTGTTCTGTATTGTTTCCTTGGGTGCTGGGTGGGGTTGGGTGAAATGGTTCGAAGTGGGGGTTTTGTGAGAGTGTGGGCGTCGGTGGTTGGAAGGACGGGGCCCCGTTGGGGGGGAGGGGAGATGGGAGGCCCGAGGTGGGGGAGCTGGGATTAGGCTGCAAAAGGGAGCTGTGCCAGAGAGGGCGGGGCCGGTTTGATGGAAAGCGCGGGCTTATTCCGGCGCTAGGTAGCCTCGCTAGGTAGCGACCACACGACCCCCTCGTGGGCCCCCGACCAGAGACTACCCCAG
Organism: Scyliorhinus torazame; assembly: GCF_047496885.1. Taxonomy (NCBI): domain Eukaryota; kingdom Metazoa; phylum Chordata; class Chondrichthyes; order Carcharhiniformes; family Scyliorhinidae; genus Scyliorhinus; species Scyliorhinus torazame. The sequence continues at coordinate 135,682,956 of NC_092712.1, forward strand.
GCTTGTGCCGCGCGGCCGCCCGCCCATCATGGGGGGCTGCCCTGCTACATTTGCGGCCAGTCCCAACACCCCCGACAGCACTGCCAGGCCCGCAATGCGAACTGTAGTAACTGCGGGCGAAAAGGACACTTCGCCAAGGTCTGCCTGGCCAGGTCTAAAAACTCAAACTCACAGACCCGATCCACAGACCCACAGGCCCGCAGACCCCGCAAAGTGGCAGCGTGTCTGCCGACTCCGCCTCCGCACAACACGTGCGACTCATGGGGGCCGCCATCTTGGCCATCCTCCACCACACGGCTGGCCACGTGCGATCCATGCGATCCATCTTGGATGCCATCGTCCTCACCGCCCGCCACGCTTGACGAACGGGGGCCGCCATCTTGGCCGCCATCTGCTACACCGCCCGAGATGTACGAACGACATGGACAGCAGTCATTGCGGGGTCGCCCCAGCACCTCCGATCACACCACCGGCTACCCCCAGCTCAGCGCAGTCACCCTGGACCAGTCGCGACCGAAGCACCTCCGGAGCTCCATGATGGCCGTCCGGGTAAACGGGTACGAGACACCTTGCCTTTTCGACTCCAGGAGCACAGAGAGCTTCATTCACCCAGACATGGTAAGACGTTGTTTGCTCCCAATATTCCCGACGCGACAAACTATCTCCCTCACCTCTGGGTCGCACTCGGTGCAAATCCAAGGGTGCACTACTACAACCCTAACGATCCAGGGCGCTGAGTATGCTAATTTTAAACTATATGTGCTCCCAGACCTCTGCACTCCTCTACTCTTAGGACTCGATTTTCAGTGCAACCTCAGGAGACTAACTCTTAAATTCATGGGGCCCCTGCCCCCGCTCACCATATGCAGCCTCGCGACCCTAAAAATCGACACTCCGCCCCCCCCCTTTGCAAACCTCACCGCCGGTTGTAAGCCAATAGCCACCAGAAGCAGGCGGTATAGTATGCAGGACAGGATGTTCATTAGGTCCGAGGTCCAGCGTCTCTTGCGGGAAGGGGGTCATAGAAGCCAGCAATAACCCCTGGAGAGCTCAGGTGGTGGTCGTCAAGACCGGGGAAAAGTTCCGGATGGTGGTTGATTACAGCCAAACCATTAACCGCTTTACGCAACTCGATGTGTACCCCCTTCCCCGGATTGCAGACATGGTAAATCAGATTGCGCACTGCCGCGTGTTCTCTACGGTAGATCTGAAGTCTGCATATCACCAGCACCCAATCCGCCCGGAGGACCGCCACTACACGGCGTTTGAGGCAGATGGCCGCCTTTTCCATTTCCTCCGGGTCCCCTTTGGCGTCACAAACGGGGTTTCGGTGTTCCAATGAGCGATGGACCGAATGGTGGACCAGTACGGGCTGCGGGCCACGTTTCCGTACTTGGACAATGTAACCATCTGCGGCCATGATCAGCAGGACCACGATGCCAACCTACACCGATTTCTCCAAACCGCCCAAAACCTCAACCTCACCGACAACAAGGAGAAGTGCGTTTTCCGCACAACCAGGCTAGCCAGCCTCAGCTACGTCGTGGAAAACGGGGTCCTAGGGCGCCACCCTGACCGTATGCACCAACTCCTCCAATTCCCTCTCCCTCACCTCCCCAAGGCCCTGAAGAGGTGCCTTGGATTTTTCTTCTATTACGCCCAGTGGGTCCCCCAGTTTGCGGACAAAGCCCGCCCACTATTTAAGGCCACTGTTTTTCCACTGGCAGCCAAGGCTCACCAGGCCTTCAACTGCATCAAGGCGGACATCGCCAAAGCTGCAATGCGCGCGGTGGACGAGTCCGCCCCCGTCCAGGTGGAGAGTGATGCCTCAGAGGTCGCTCTCGCCGCCACTCTCAACCAAGCAGGCAGACAGTTAGCGTTCTTTTCCCGCACCCTCACCACCTCTGAAATTCGACACTCCTCGGTCGAAAAAGAAGCCCAAGCCATCGTGGAAGCCGTAAGGCACTGGAGGCACTACCTCGCTGGTCGGAGGTTTACCCTCGTCACCGACCAACGGTCGGTTGCCTTTATGTTTGACAATACGCAGCGGGGCAAGATCAAGAATGACAAGATCTTGAGGTGGAGGATCTAACTCTCCACCTATAACTACGATATAGTATATCGTCCTGGGAAGCTCAACGAGCCCCCAGATGTCCTGTCCCGCGCCACGTGCGCCAGCGCGCAAGATGACCGATTACCTGCTATCCGCGATGACCTCTGCCACCCGGGGGTCACCCGGCTCGCCCACTACTTCAAGGCCCGCAACCTGCCCTACTCCATCGAGGAGGTCAAAGCTGTAACCAGAGACTGCCAAATCTGTGCGGAGTGTAAACCGCACTTCTATCGACCAGATAAGGCCCACCTGGTAAAGGCGTCCCGGCCCTTTGAACGCCTTAGTATCGATTTCAAAGGGCCCTTCCCCTCCAATAATTGCAACACGTACTTCCTGAACATAATAGAAGAGTTCTCCCGTTTTCCGTTCGCCATTCCCTGCCCCGATATGACCACACCCCCAGTCATCAAAGCCCTGCATAGTGTCTTCACCCTGTTTGGTTTCCTCAGCTATGACCTCAGCGACAGGGGCTCGTCGTTCATGAGCGACGAACTGCGTCAGTACCTGCTCAGTAAGGGCATCGCCTCGAGCAGGAGTACCAGCTATAACCCCAGGGGAAACGGGCAGGTGGAGAGGGAGAACGCGACGGTCTGGAAGACCGTCCTACTGACCCTACGGTCCAGGAATCTCCCGGCTTCTCACTGGCAGGAGGTTCTCCCCGATGCGCTCCACTCTATTAGGTCCCTCCTTTGCACGGCCACAAACCAGACCCCTCATGACCGCTTGTTTGTTTTCGCGAGGGGAGCTACCTCAGGGGCCTCGCTTCCGCCCTGGCTAATGACACCGGGCCCAGTCCTCCTCCGAAAACATGTTCGGAGCCATAAGACCGACCCCCTGGTAGAGAGGGTCCAGCTCTTGCACTCCAACCCACACTATGCGTACATCAGACACCTCGATGGCCGGCAGGATACCGTCTCCCTCCGGGACCTGGCGCCCGCAGGTTCCAACACCACGACCACTACTGCATCTCCCACACTAGGTCCCGTCCAACCTCCCATGTTCAGCGCCCCTACCCCGCTATGGTTCACGCGCTCCCTCCCACCCGCCGCACCAGTCCAAAGGAATGAAGCTCCGGAAGAACCGCTCCAGGAGTCCATGCCTGTGCCTGCTCCAGGCCCAGCTCCGCAGCCACCCGAAACGGCTGCAACACCAGTGCTTCGGCGGTCGCAACGTACGATCCGGGCACCAGACCGACTGAATCTGTAAACCCGTCACCCCCGCCGGACTTCATTGTGCTACCGGTAGCACGATAGCACAGTGGATAGCATTGTGGCTTCACAGCGCCAGGGTCCCAGGTTCGATTCCCTGTTGGGTCACTGTCTGTGCGGAGTCTGCACATTCTCCCCGTGTCTGCGTGAGTTTCCTCCGGGTGCTCCGGTTTCCTCCCACAGTCCAAAGATGCGCAGGTTAGGTGGTTTGGCCATGATAAATTGGCCTTAGTATCCAAAACGTTTAGGAGGGGTTGATGGGTTATGGGTATAGGGTGGAGGTGAGGGCTTAAGTGGGTCGGTGCAGACTCGATGGGCCAAATGGCCTCCTTCTGCACTGTATGTTCTATGTAATCTAGGGAGGGAAGGGGGCAGGACCGGGGGGGAAGGGCGGTGTTGGAGAGGAGTGCCCGCTGATGGACAGGAGGGGGGGGGAGATTACCACACTGGGGGGCCGATGGAGTGGCCGGGGTCAGCAGGAGTCAGCTGACTTACGGGAGTGCTATGGGGGGAGCAATGCAGCTAGGGGGGGACCTAGCTGGGGGAGGGGGGAACTGGGTTGCTGCTGCATAGGCCAAAGGGGAGCTGGAGCTCGGAGAGAGAGTCGGGGCGGAGGTCTGCCGCTGTGGGGAATGGAGAGTGCGGGAGGCGCGGGCACGTGGCTGGCCTAGAAAAGGGGATGGCTAATCGGCAGGGGGGGGCGGGAAGCCCCCTGATCCGGCTGATAACTTGGAATGTGAGAGGCCTGAACGGGCCGGTCAAGAGGGCCCTTGTGTTCGCGCACCTGAAGGGACTGAAGGCAGATGTAGTTATGCTCCAGGAGACGCATTTGAGGGTGGCAGATCAGGTTAGGCTGAGAAAGGGGTGGGTAGGGCAGGTTTTCCACTCGGGGTTGGACGCAAAGAATCGAGGGGTGGCGATTTTGGTGGGGAAGCGGGTGTCGTTTGAGGCGCTGAACATCGCGGCAGACAATGGAGGTAGATATGTGATGGTGAGTGGTAAGCTGCAGGGGGTGCGGGTGGTATTAGTGAATGTATATGCCCCGAATTGGGACGATGCCGGATTTATGCGGTTCATGTTGGGCCGGATTCCGGACCTGGAGGCAGGGAGCTTGATAATGGGGGGGGGACTTCAACACGGTACTGGATCCATCATTGGACCACTCCAGGTCCAGGACGGGTAAGAGGCCGGCGGCGGCCAAGGTGCTGAGGGGGTTTATGGACCAGATGGGAGGAGTGGACCCATGGAGGTTTGTCAGGCCGGTGGCCAGGGAATTTTCTTTTTTTTCCCACGTCCATAAAGCCTACTCCCGGATAGACTTCTTCATTATGAGCAGGGCACTAATCCCGAGGGTGGAGGACACGGAGTATTCGGCCATAGCCATTTCAGACCATGCCCCGCATTGGGTGGAGCTGGAGCTAGGGGAGGAGAGGGACCAGCGCCCGCTATGGCGCCTGGATGTGGGCTTGCTGGCGGATGAGGAGTTGAGCGGGCGGATCTGGGGGTGCATTGAAAGCTATCTAGAGGCTAACGATAATGGGGAGGTGCAGGTGGGGGTGGGCTGGGAGGCGCTGAAGGCGATGATTAGGGGAGAGCTGATCTCCACTAGGGCCCACAAGGAGAAGAAGAAGAGAAGAGAGAGGGAGAGATTGGTGGGGGAGATTTTAAGGGTGGATAGGATGTATGCAGAGGTCCCCGAGGAGGGACTACTCAAGGAGCGACGAAGCCTCCAGGCCGAGTTCGACCTGTTGACCACCAAGAAGGCAGAGGTGCAGTGGAGGAAAGCGCAAGGGGCGGTGTATGAGTACGGGGAGAAGGCTAGCCAGATGCTGGCACACCAGCTTCGGAAGCGGGAGGCAGCGAGGGAGATTGGGGGAGTTAGGGATAAAGAGGGGAACACGGTGCGGAGTGCGGTGGGAATAAATGGGGTATTGAGAGACTTTTATGAGGGGCTGTATAGGTCTGAGCCCCTGACGGAGGGGTGGGGGAAATGCGTCGATTTCTGGATCGGCTGATGTTCCCGAGGGTGGAGGAGGAGCAGGTGGCTGGGCTTGGGGCACCGGTAGGGCTGGAGGAGCTGACTAAGGGGCTAGGGAGTATGCAGGCGGGGAAGGCACCGGGTGAGCCAGATGGGTTCCCAGTGGAATTTTACCGGAAGTACATGGACCTGCTGGGCCCTCTATTAGTGAGGACTTTCAGTGAGGTGAGGGAGGGGGTCCCTACCCCCGACGATGTCCAGGGCGCTGACCTCGCTGATCTTGAAGCGGGCCAAGGACCCATTACAGTGTGGGTCGTATAGGCCAATCTCCCTCCTCAACATGGACACAAAGCTGTTAGCGAAGGTGTTGGCTACCAGAATTGAGGACTGTGTCCCGGGGGTGATTCACGAGGACCAGACGGGTTTTGTTAAGGGAAGGCAGCTGAATACCAATGTGCGGAAGCTCCTTAACGTAATCATGATGCCTGCAGTGGAAGGGGAAGCGGAGATAGTGGCAGCGATGGACGCGGAGAAGGCCTTCGATAGGGTGGAGAGGGGGTACATTTGGGAAGTGTTGAGGAGGTTTGGGTTCGGGGAGGGGTTCATTAGTTGAGTTAGGCTACTTTACGAAGCCCGGTGGCGAGTGTGGCCACGAATCGGAAGGAGGTCAGAATACTTTCGGCTGTACCGGGGGAAGAGGCAGGGGTGCCCCCTATCCCCCTTGCTATTTGCATTGGCAATTGAGCCTTTGGCTATGGCTCTAAGGGAGTCCAGGAACTGGAGGGGGCTGGTCCGGGGCGGGGGGGAACACCGGGTATCGTTGTATGCCGATGACCTGTTACTGTATTACTGTATGTGGCGGACCCAGTGGGGGTGATGCGGATCCTCAGGGAGTTTGGGGACTTTTCCGGGTATAAGCTCACGTTGGGAAGAGTGAGCTCTTCATGGTACACCCAGGGGACCAGGGAAGGGGGATAGACGTGCTTCCACTGAAGAGGGCGGAAAGGAGTTTTCGGTACCTAGGGATCCAGGTGGCCAGGAGCAGGGGGGCCCTACACAAGCTCAACTTGACGAGGCTGGTGGAGCAGATGGAGGAGGAGTTTAAAAGGTGGGATATGCTGCCACTCTCCCTGGCGGGTAGGGTACAGTCGGTGAAGATGACAGTGCTCCCGAGGTTCCTTTTTATATTCCAGTGCCACCCCATCCTGATCCCTAAGGCCTTTTTTAAGCGGGTCAGTAGGAGCATCATGGGATTCGTGTGGGCGACAAAGACCCCGAGGGTGAGCAGGGTGTTTCCGGAGCGGAGTAGGGACAGAGGAGGGCTAGCGTTACCTAATCTGTGTGGGTATTACTGGGTTGCCAATGTGGCGATGATATGCAAGTGGGTAATGGAGGGGGAGGGAGTGGCGTGGAAGAGGCTGGATATGGCGTCCTGTGTGGGCACGAGTCTGGGGGCGTTGGTGACAGCACCGCTGCCGCTCCCGCCGACTAGGTACACCATGAGTCCGGTGGTGGCTTGGGGGCAGTGGAGATGCCACAGGGGTGAGTTAGATGCTTTGGTTTGGTCCCCGATCCGGGAAAACTATCGGTTCCTCCCGGGGAGAATGGATGGCGGGTTCCTGAGCTGGCACAGGGCAGGAATTAGAAGGATGGGGGACCTGTTTTTAGATGGGACGTTTGCGAGCCTTGGGGCGCTGGAGGAAAAATTTGGGCTTCCCCCCCGGAAATGCCTTCAGGTACATGCAGGTAAGGGCATTTGTAAGACGGCAGGTGAGGGAGTTCCCGCTGCTTCCAGCATTCAGGATCCAGGATAGGGTACAAGGGTTCTTCAGGCGGTGGCAACCGTTCCTAGACTTTCTAGCGGAGCTTTAGGAGGTGGTCAGCAGCAGCAAACCAGAGGGGAGGGGAGGGGGGTGGGGGGTGTCAGTCAGAGGTTATCAGTTTAGATTAATAGAGTGTCAATCCACAGCAGATTATGTACAGCAGCCAGCAGGTTCAATAAAACAGTGTTGGACCATGCTCACTGCATCCAGTTGCAGTCAATGTTCAACCAACTCAGGTAACACATCATGGTACCAGGGAACTATTAACTCTAACGAACCTACCTTGAGTGAATCTGCAATGACCAGCAAGCAACCATCCAGCGGCATGGAAAAGACCCAGCCTCCTCCGCAACTCCGGCAACCTCGGTGCCAACTGGAAGGTCTTCAAACAGAAGTTCCTCCTGTATATCGAGGCCTCCGACCTCGAGGCAGCATCAGATGCCAGGAAGATCGCGCTGTTCCTGTCGACTGTGGGGGATCACGCCATCCACATCTTTAACTCGCTCACGTTTGCCGATGACGTAGACAAGACAAAGTTCACGACAGTTCTGTTGAAATTCGACAGCCACTGCGAAGTGGAGGTGAATGAGAGCTTTGAACGGTACATCTTCCAACAGAGGCTTCAGGGTAAGGATGAACCTTTTCAGCCCTTCTTGACTCATCTCCGCATCCTAGCGCAGTCATGTAATTATGACTCGACGGCTGATTCCATGATCCGGGATCCGATCGTTTTCGGGGTCCAGTCCGACTCCCTGCGGGAGCAGCTACTCAAAATCAAACAGTTGACCCTCTCCGTCGCCATCGAAACGTGCGTTGTCCATGAGCATGCCCGAAATCGTTACTCCCGCATCAGGGCGGCAGAAACTGCAAAACTGGCCTCCCATGTGGCAGAAAGGGTGCAGGCCATCGCAAAAAGGCAAGGCCTGAGCATCGAGGAGAGTTGCCATTTTGCGTGCTTTTCCCGGGTCCCTACGCATGCGCGCCACGACCGGGAGGACGATGAGGCCGAAGACCCTACTGCGCATGTGCAAACGTCGGCCGACCGCACTGCGCATGCGTGACGGCGCACAGAACGCGCTGACGTCAGTGTAATGACGTGTCCAAATTGTGGCTCTGCCCATTTAAAGCGGCAATGTCCACAGTGTGGAAAGCCTGGGCATTATGCGGCCCTCTGCAGGTCCGGTCCACTGAGCAACAGCCAGCGATCCCAGCTGCAGCGCAGACGTGTCTGCTGCGTACAACAAGGCATGCAGGATTCTGATCCCGAATGCCTGACGGACCCCGATGCTGACTGCATATCGGGTGGGCATCATCACCACACGCGAGCTGGTCTCCACCGCGCCTGCAAACCGCCTTTCAATCCTGAGTGTGGATCCTGACGACGAGTGGTGTGCCATCATCACGGTCAACCAGTGTCGCATCCGATTCAAATTGGACACTGGCACGTCTGCGAATCTCATATCACAGTCAGACCTCGACAGCATCCGAAACCAACCTAGCATTCTTCCACCAGCCTGCCAGCTCCTTGACTACAATAGCAATGCCATAGCTGCCAGTGGATCGTGTCAGCTAGGTGTATCTCACAAGGCAATCAAGGCGACGTTAAGATTCGAGATCATCCGGCCTGACAAGGCATCCTGCTCAGTGCTCGCGCATGCAAACTCCTAAATCTCGTCCAGCGAGTCCATGCCATGTCCTCTACACCTGCAACTGCCTCGCCCAATGCAAATCTACAGGCTGAGATAGATTACATTCTCACGCAATACCACTACGTGTTTGATGGGATGGGCACGCTCCCATATCGCTACAAGATACTACTCAAGCCGAATGCCACCCCAGTCATCCATGCACCACGCCGGGTGCCGGCTCCGCTCAAGGATCGTCTGAAAACGCAGCTACGAGAGCTTCAAGACCAGGGCATCATTTCAAAGGTCGCGCAACCAACAGACTGGGTCAGCTCCATGGTCTGCATCAAGAAACCCTCTGGTGAACTCCGCATTTGCATCGATCCCAAAGACCTGAATCACAACATAATGCGAGAGCACTACCCGATCCCGAAGCGTGAAGAATTAACCTGTGAGATGGTTCATGCCAAATTCTTTACCAAGGTGGACGCCTCCCGTGGTTTCTGGCAGATACAGCTGGACGAGTCCAGTAGGAAGCTGTGCACGTTTAACACTCCGTTCGGCAGGTATTGCTACAACCGCATGCCTTTCGGTATCATTTCAGCTTCCGAAGTCTTTCATCGAATAATGGAGCAAATGATGGAGGGCATCGAGGGGGTGTGAGTCTATGTGGACGACGTGATCATCTGGTCCACGATGCCCGAGGATCACATCGATCGCCTCAGACAGGTTTTCCAGAGGATCCACGAAAATGGCCTCCAGCTCAACAGGGCCAAATGCTCATTTGGTCGGTCCGCTATCAAGTTTCTGGGTGACCACATTTCCCAGCAGGGTGTGCAACCTGATGCTGACATGGTGCTGGCAATCAATGCCATGAAGACCCCAGAGGACAAAATGGCGGTCCTATGTTTCCTTGGGATGGTAAATTTCTCGGAAAATTCATTCCTAACATGGCATCCCACACCACAGCCCTCCGGCATCTCTTAAAAAAGTCCACAGTGTTCCAGTGGCTTCCCGCACATCAAGCGGAGTGGCTTGAGCTGAAGGCGAAGCTCACCACAGCCCCAGTACTGGCGTTCTTTGACCCGACCAAGGATACCAAGATATCCACAGACGCAAGGCAGGACGGCATTGGTGCGGTGCTCCTCCAGGGAGACGACTCCTCGTCCTGGGCTCCAGTGGCATATGCATCCAGGGCCATGACTCCGACCGAACAGCGGTATGCCCAGATCGAAAAAGAGTGCTTGGGTCTCCTGATAGGAATAGTCAAGTTTCATGACTACGTATACGGTCTGCCAAATTTTACGGTGGAAACAGACCACAGGCCTTTAGTCCACATAATCCAGAAAGATTTAAATGATATAAGAACATAAGAACTGGGAGCAGGAGTAGGCCATCTGACCCCTCGAGCCTGCTCCACCATTCAATGAGATCATGGCTGATCTTTTGTGGACTCAGCTCCACTTTCCGGCCCGAACACCATAACCCTTAATCCCTTTATTCTTCAAAAAACTATCTATCTTTATCTTAAAAACATTTAATGAAGGAGCCTCTACTGCTTCACTGGACAAGGAATTCCATAGATTCACAACCCTTTGGGTGAAGAAGTTCCTCCTAAACTCAGTCCTAAATCTACTTCCCCTTATTTTGAGGCTATGCCCCCTAGTTCTGCTTTCACCCGCCAGTGGAAACAACCTGCCCGCATCTATCCTGTCTATTCCCTTCATAATCTTATATGTTTCTATAAGATCCCCCCCTCATCCTTCTAAATTCCAACGAGTACAGTCCCAGTCTACTCAACCTCTCCTCGTAATCCAACCCCTTCAGCTCTGGGATTAACCTAGTGAATCTCCTCTGCACACCCTCCAGTGACAGTACGTCCTTTCTCAAGTAAGGAGACCAAAACTGAACACAATACACCAGGTGTGGCCTCGCTAACACCTTATACAATTGCAGCAGAACCTCCCTAGTCTTAAACTCCATCCCTCTTGCAATGAAGGACAAAACTCCACTCGCCTTCTTAATCACCCGTTGCACCTGAAAACCAACTTTTTGCGACTCATGCACTAGCACACCCAGGTCTCTCTGCACAGCAGCATGTTTTAATATTTTATCATTTAAATAATAATCCCTTTTGCTGTTATTCCTACCAAAATGGATAACCTCACATTTGTCAACATTGTATTCCAACTGCCAGACCCTTGCCCATTCACTTATCCTATCCAAATCCCTCTGCAGACTTCCAGTATCCTCTGCACTTTTTGCTTTACTACTTATCTTAGTGTCGACTGCAAACTTGGACACATTGCCCTTGGTCCCCAACTCCAAATCATCTATGTAAATTGTGAACACTGATCCCTGAGGGACACCACTAGCTACTGATTGCCAACCAGAGAAACACCCATTAATCCCCACTCTTTGCTTTCTATTAATTAGCCAATCCTCTATCCATGCTACTACTTTCCCCTTAATGCCATGCATCTTTATCTTATGCAGCAACCTTTTGTGTGGCACCTTGTCAAAGGCTTTCTGGAAATCCAGATATACCACATCCATTGGCTCCCCGTTATCTACCGCACTGTTAATGTCCTCAAAAGATTCCACTAAATTAGTTATGCGTGACCTGCCCTTTATGAACCCATGCTGCGTCTGCCCAATGGGACAATTTTGATCCAGGTGCCTCGCTATTTCTTCCTTGATGATAGATTCCAGCATCTTCCCTACTACCGAAGTTAAGCTCACTGGCCTATAATTACCCGCTTTCTGCCTACCTCCTTTTTTAAACAGTGGTGTCACGTTTGCTAATTTCCAATCCGCCGGGACCACCCCAGAGTCTAGTGAATTTTGGTAAATTATCACTAGTGCATTTGCAATTTCCCTAGCCATCTCTTTCAGCACTCTGGGATGCATTCCATAAGGTCCGGGAGACTTGTCTACCTTTAGCCCCATTAGCTTGCCCATCACTACCTCCTTGGTGATAACAATCCTCTCAAGGTCCTCACCTGTCATAGCCTCATTTCCATCAGTCACTGGCATGTTATTTGTGTCTTCCACTGTGAAGACCGACCCAAAAAACCTGTTCAGTTCCTCAGCCATTTCCTCATCTCCCATTATTAAATCTCCCTTCTCATCCTCCAAAGGACCAATATTTACCTTAGCCACTCTTTTTTGTTTTATGTATTTGTAGAAACTTTTACTATCTGTTTTTATATTCTGAGCAAGTTTACTCTCATAATCTATCTTACTCTCCTTTATAGCTTTTTTAGTAGCTTTCTGTTTGCCCCCTAAAGATTTCCCAGTCCTCTAGTCTCCCACTGATCTTTGCTGCTTTGTATGTTTTTTCCTTCAATTTGATACTCTCCCTTATTTCCTTAGATATCCACGGTCGATTTCCCCTCTTTTTACCGTCCTTCCTTTTTGTTGGTATAAACCTTTGCTGAGCACTGTGAAAAATCACTTGGAAGGTTCTCCACTGTTCCTCAACTGTTTCACCATAAAGTCTTTGCTCCCAGTCTACCTTAGCTAGTTCTTCTCTCATCCCATTGTAATCTCCTTTGTTTAAGCACAAAACATTAGTGCTTGATTTTACCTTCTCACCCTCCATCTGTATTTTAAATTCCACCATATTGTGATCGCTCCTTCCGAGAGGATCCCTAACTATGAGATCCTGAATCAATCCTGTCTCATTACACAGGCCCAGATCTAGGACCGCTTGTTCCCTTGTAGGTTCCATTACATACTGTTCTAGGAAACTATCGCGGATACATTCTATAAACTGCTCCTCAAGGCTGTCTTGACCGACCTGGTATTCACCAGAATGTTGCCTGGTATGGAGCGAAGATCTTATGAGGGAAGGCTGAGGGACTTGAGGGAAGCTAGAGAGGAGATTGCTGAGCCTTTGGCTTTGATCTTTAAGTCATCTTTGCCTACAGGAATAGTGCCAGAAGACTGGAGGATAGCAAATGTTGTCCCCTTGTTCAAGAAGGGGAGGAGAGACAACCCCAGTAACTATAGACCAGTGAGCCTTACTTCTGTTGTGGGCAAAGTCTTGGAAAGGTTTTTCAGAGATAGGATGTATAATCATCTGGAAAGGAATAATTTGATTAGAGATAGTCAACACGGTTTTGTGAAGGGTAGGTCGTGCCTCACAAACCTTATTGAGTTCTTTGAGAAGGTGACCAAACAGGTGGATGAGGGTAAAGCAGTTGATGTGGTGTATATGGATTTCAGTAAAGCATTTGATAAGGTTCCACCACGGTAGGCTATTGCAGAAAATACGGAGGCATGGGATTAGGGTGATTTAGCAGTTTGGATCAGAAATTGGCTAGCTAGAAGAAGCCAAAGGGTGGTGGTTGATGGGAAATGTTCAGACTGGAGTCCAGTTACTAGTGGTGTACCACAAGGATCTGTTTTGGGGCCATTGCTGTTTGTCATTTTTATAAATGACCTGGAGGAGGGCGTAGAAGGATGGGTGAGTAAATCTTCAGATGACACTAAAGTCGGTGGAGTTGTGGACAGTGCGGAAGGATGTTACAGGTTACAGAGGGACATAGATAAGCTGTGGAGCTGGGCTGAGAGGTGGCAAATGGAGTTTAATGCAGAAAAGTGTGAGGTGATTCATTTTGGAAGGAATAACAGGAAGACAGAGTACTGGGCTAATGGTAAGATTCTTGGTAGTGTGGATGAGCAGAGAGATCTCGGTGTCCATGTACATAGATCCCTGAAAGTTGCCACCCAGGTTGAGAGGGTTGTTAAGAAGGCGTACTGTGTGTTAGCTTTTATTGTTAGAGGGATTGAGTTTCGGAGCCATGAGGTCATGTTGCAGCTGTACAAAACTCTGGTGCGGCCGCATTTGGAGTATTGCGTGCAATTCTGGTCGCCGCATTATAGGACGGATGTGGAAGCATTGGAAAGGATGCAGAGGAGATTTACCAGAATGTTGCCTGGTATGGAGGGAAGATCTTATGAGGGAAGGCTGAGGGACTTGAGGCTGTTTTCGTTAGAGAGAAGAAGGTTAAGAGCTGACTTAATTGAGGCATACAAGATGATCAGAGGATTAGATAGGGAGAACAGTGAGAGCCTTTTTCCTCGGATGGTGATGTCTAGCACGAGGGGACACAGCTTTAAATTGAGGGGAGATAGATATAGGACAGATGTCAGAGGTAGGTTCTTTACTCAGAGTAGTAAGGGCGTGGAATGCCCTGCCTGCAACAGTAGTGGACTCGCCAACATTAAGGGCATTCAAATGGTCATTGGATAGAAATATGGACGATAAGGGAATAGTGTAGATGGGCTTTAGAGTGGTTTCACAGGTCGGCGCAACATCGAGGGCCGAAGGGCCTGTACTGCGCTGTAATGTTCTATGTTCTATGTTCTAATGCCGTATTCTACTGACTGCACCAGTAGCCTCAGCTCACATTATCAACCCCCATCACCAATTAACAATCCCTGTCAATTAGACCTCATCTCTAACATTCATATGCTTCATCTCATCCTCACACTTAGCACTGCTGCAAGATTCACAAACGTACCTCACAGATTCACACATTCCGAGGTGTTCAATCATGACAGTCACATCACCTAAACACGTTGCATCACACTAACTGACACACTTACCTCTGCCACTGTAGGATATCCTCAGCCCGATGGAATAAACGGTACTGCCATTACTGGGGCAGCCATGACTGAAACTGTTTACGGCAAGAGTGCTGAAAGGATCTAGAATGATTGTCATCCGTGTTTTTTTAAACAATATGTTTATTGAAGATTTTTCATTTTTAACAATATAACCATATAAAAACGGATGTTACATGTTACACTATAAAAGAAACACAATCAACAGTATAAATCGCATCCAAAAACTTACCCTCCCAACCGTAAATTTAACCCCCCCAAAAACTGATGGTAACTAACTCTTGAAAAAAGGAATGAATAGCGATCATATCAGAACCCCTCAACCGACCCCTGACAGTGTATTGGAACATCTCCAAATGCAAAACCTCCATGAGGTCACTCAACAGGTCAAGAAACTGGGCGGAGTAGGAGACCTCCACCCAAGCAATACTCACCTCTGGGCTATTAACGAGGCAAAGGCGAGAACATCCGCCTTCACTCCCATCTGCAGCACCGGCGAGTCCGATACCCTGAAAATAATAACAATAATCTTTATTAATATCACAAATAGACTTACATTAAAAAGCAATGAAGTTACTGTGAAAATCCCCAAGTCGCCACACTCCGGCGCCTGTTCGGGTACACTGAGGGAGAATTCAGAATGTCCAAATCTCCTCACAGCATGTCTGTCGGGACTCATGGGAGGAAACCAGTGCACCCGGAGGAAACCCACACAGAAACGGGGAGAACCTGCAGACTTCGCACAGACAGTGACCCAAACGTGAATTGAACCCGGGTCCCTGGCGCTGCGAAGCAACAGTGCTAACCACTGTGCACCAATGGCCACCAAAGAATAAGGCTCCAGTTTGATGTTAAGAATTATTGACATGGTGTTAAAGAAGGAGACCCAAAAGCTTAACAACTTGGGATATGACAGAACATACAAGTGTGGTTAGCCAGCCCCCTAGAACACCACTCATACTTGTCTTCCACTCCCGAAAAGAAACCACTCATCCTAGCCTAAGTCAGACGAGCTCTGTGCACCACCTTAAACTAGATCAGGCTGAGCCTCGCACAAGAGTACGTGATGTTTACTCTGTGAATGGCTTAGGCCTGCCAAGTTTAAAAGACAGTGAAACTCCACACCTCCTTGTCCAAAATAGGTCCCAATTCCTCCTCCCATTTTGCCTTCACCTCATCCACAAGGGTTGACTCCACTGACAAGACCTGGCCATAAATACCCAAAATACTCTCCCCCCAGACCCCAAAACACAATCCTCCTCAACAGGGAGGATGGTGATGTCAAGGGAAATGAGGGGAAAATCGTTCTCAAAGAATTACCAATCTGGAAGTATCAAAACAAGTTGGCTCCAGAGAGTTGAAACTTTACCGACAGCTCCTCCAAACTGGCAAACAAGTCCCCGCATCTCTCAAGACCCTTCCCTCCCATGACCTAAACGTTGAGTCTAAACTTGAAGGCACAAAAGGATGGTTACCACAGAAACGGGCGAACACGGGAGCTAAGCTTAAAATGTTGTCTAAATTGCTTCCATATCCTCAGAGTGGATATCACCACCGGGTTCCAAGAAAACCTCGCAGGTGAGAACGGAAGTGAGGCAGTTACCAATGGACCCACTAGCGCGAACAAGAGTGGGCACATGGGGTAGCCCTGTCTTGTTCCTCTCTGTAGCTGGAAGTATTCAGAGCTGGTGGTGTTAGTTCAGAAACTCGCTTTGGGAGCGTTGTACAGGAGCCTCACCTAGGTGGTGAACCCTGATCCTAGCCCAAACCGTTCCAGTACCTCGAGGAGTCCATTCGGCCATGTCGAAGGTCTTTCTTGCATCCAGGGAGACAATCACCTCTGGTGTGCTCTTCCCAGGGTGGGCGGGGGGGGGGGGGGGGGGGGGTGGGGGTTATTTGCTGTGAGCTGCTTACCCTGATAAAGCCTGTTTGGTCCTCTGCGACCACCATCCAGCCTTTTGGCCAGGACCTATGCGAGTATTTTCACGTCCACATTCAGCAGTGAAATGAGTCTGTATGATCCACATTCCATTGGGTCTTTATCTTTTTTGAATATCAGTGAGATTGTGGTCTGTGCTAGCGTGGGGGGCAGAGTTCATGGGGAGAGACCTCCCCGTTTTGGTTGTTATTAACCTAATCGCCTATGACCCACAATGTTTTTTGGCAGAAGACCTTGTCGGCCAGGAGGTCCGTGTCCAGCCCCCAAGTGGGACGCTGGGCATGGCCTGTCTCCAACCTCATATCCATATAGTGTGGAGCTTTGTCAGAGATAACGATCGTGGAGTATTCCGCTCCCGTGATGCCTGGAAGCACTGATTTCCCCACTGCAAGGAAGTGGAGACGGGTGTACACCTTGTGCACTTGTGAAAAGTAGGAGAATTCCTTTTCTCCTGGGTGCAGGAACCTTCATGGGTCCACTGCCCCCATCTGCTCCATGAAAGCTCCTAGTTCCCTAGCCATGCCAGTCTTTTTCCCTGCTCTGCGGTTTGATCAGTGGGCCCTGCACGCAGTTAAAGTCGCCCCACATAATCAGTCGGTGTGTGCCAATGTCGGGGATTTCCACCATGGTCTTCTTTATGGATTCTGTGTCATCCCAGTTGGGAGCGTACACATTTACCAGTACGACTGGTGCTCCTTCCTGGACACCGCTGACCATGACGTACCGTCCCCCTGGGTCCGTAACTGTCTTGGTTTCTGTAAACCTCGTTCTCTTGTTAATTAGTATTGCTACCCCCTAGCCCTCGTCCCAAAGAACAAGAACAAAGAACAAAAAAATGTACAGCACAGGAACAGGCCCTTCGGGCCTCCAAGCCCGTGCCGACCATGCTGCCCGACTAAACTACAATCATCTACACTTCCTGGGTCCGTATCCCTCTATTCCCATCCTATTCATGTATTTGTCAAGATGCCCCTTAAATGTCACTATCGTCCCTGCTTCCACCATCTCCTCCGGTAGCGAGTTCCAGGCACCCACTACCCTCTGTGTAAAAAACTTGCCTCGTACATCTACTCTAAACCTTGCCCCTCTCACCTTAAACCTATGCCCCCTAGTAATTGACCCCTCTACCCCGGGGAAAAGCCTCTGACTATCCACTCTGTCTATGCCCCTCATAATTTTGTAGACCTCTATCAGGTTGCCCCTCAACCTCCTTTGTTCCAGTGAGAACAAACCGAGTTTATTCAACTGCTCCTCATAGCTAATGCACCCTCTCTAAAGCCTCCACATCCTTCTGGTAGTGTGGCGACCAGAATTGAACACTATACTCCAAGTGTGGCCTAACATGAATGGCACGCCTGTCCCACCCAGCCCTTCCTTACCAACAATCGTTCCTTCTCCCTCAAGTGCGTCTCTTGTAAGTAGATTATGTCTGCTTTTAAGCTTCTTAGGTGGGCAAAGACTCTGGATTTTTTCACTACGCCGTTGAATCAATTCCAGGTAACAATCCTGGTGGGGGGGGTTTCTGACCCCTCGGTCCTGCTTACTTACTTACCTCCATACTTACCTGGTGAACGCGTCCCTGCACTCTGGGGTTTCCCTTTGTTAGGGGGCCTTCCAAAATGGCCACGGTCACTGCTTTGCCCATGAAGTCAGGCTCCAGCGCTCCGGGGTTTCCCTTTGTCCAGGGGGCGCCCAACAGGGCCGCCAGCTATGTGTACGCCATGTGGATGCGCCCATGCACTCCCGGGTCTCCCTTCGCCCTGATGCCCTCCCGAGTGGCTGTTTACGGCGCCATCTTGGTTCCTCGCCCTGCTCCATGCCTCCCGAGGCCTGTGCTGTTCTGTTTCTCGACGTCAACCTTCCGTTTGCTTCTCTTTTGTCCCCCCCCCCGTCCCCCTGTTCTCCCCCTGTGTTCTTCCCCCCCATTCTGCAGCCCCCTTTGTGTCAGGCGCTCCCTGTCCCCTGAGAGGTGCGCTGCGGCCCTCCTTTCTTCCTGTCCTTCCGTGTTGGCCCTCCTCGTTAGTACGGTGGCTCCCCTCCCAGTACCTTCCCAGCTCTGACCCTGCTTTACCTTCCTCCTACCAGCTCTTGTTTCGCCCTCCTGCCCGCTTTTCTCACCCTCGCTTCCCTTGCTGTCCCTTGCTGCTTGAGAGAATTGAGAGAAGAAACAAGCCCGAAAACGAGGCAGCACAGTCCCACGCAAAACAGAAAGCGAATGTGTACAGTTCCTGCTATTATTGTCTGTTTGCGGTCTGTCCTCCGCTTTTTGTTCTGATTCTTCCTTTCTTTTCCGTCCCCGGGGCTTTCATTGCTGTTGCCGCTGTTCTTCCCCCAATTTGTTCGATTTAACAAACTCATCAGCCTCCACTGGGGTGTTAAATACAGTTCCTTTCCCTTGAATGTTACCCAGAGTCTGGCCGGGAATACTACTTTTGTAGAGTGCTTATTTTGCTCTGTTGAACTCAGCCCTTCTTTTTGCCAGGCCCGCCGCAATGTCCTGGTACACCCTTATGTTCTTCCCTTTCCATGTTCAAGATTTCGTCCGACGGGCCCACCTTAGGATTTTCCCCCGGTCCTGGAACCGGTGCAGCTTTGCGATAATCGCTCTGGGCTGCTCCCCGGCTTTGGGCTTGGATCATTCTGTCTATTTCTGGAGGGTTTGGAAATCCTTTTCTTCCCACTAGCTTGCCGAGCATTTGGGTGATGTAGCTTGTTAGGTCTCTGCCCTCTATCCCCTCTGGCAGAACCACTATTCTGACGCTCTGCTGTCTGGACCTATTTTCCTAGTCCTCCACTTTCCCTCTTAGGCTCCCCTGGGATGTCACCAACTCACCTCTACCAAAATGGATAACCTCACATTTGTCAACATTGTATTCCATCTGCCAGACCCTAGCCCATTCATTTAAACTATCCAAATCTCTCTGCACGTTTTGCACTCTCTCTCCACTATCCTCTGCACTTTTTGCTTTACCACTCATCTTAGTGTCGTCAGCAAACTTGGACACATTGCACTTGGTCCCCAACTTAAATCATCTATGTAAATTGTGAACAATTGTGGGCCCAACACTGACTCTGAGGAACCCCACTAGTTACTGATTGCCAACCAAAGAAACACCCATTAATCCCCACTCTTTGCTTTCTATTAATTAACCAATCCTCTAGCCATGCTACTACAAATGTACCCTGAACGCCATGCATCTTTATCTTATGTAGCAAACGTTTGTGTGACACCTTGCCAAAAGCTTTCTGGAAATCCAGATATACACATCCATTGGCTCCCCGTTGTCTACCCCACTGGTAATGTCCTCAAAAAATTCCACTAAATTAGTTAGGCACAAACTTCCGTTTATGAACCCATGCTGCGTCTGTACAATGTGACAATTTCCATCCGGATGCCTCACTATTTATTCCTTGATGATAGATTCCAGCATCTTCCCTACTACGAAGTTAAGCTAACTGGCCTATAATTACCCACTTTCTACCTACCTCCTTTTTTAAACAGTGGTGTCACGTTAGGGGGCAGCACGGTAGCATACTGGTTATCAGTGTGGCTTCACAGTGCCAGGGTCCCTTAGTGTCCAAAATGGTTAGGAGGGGTTATTGGGTTAAGGGGATACGGTTGAAGTGAGGGCTTAAGTGGGTCAGTGCAGACTCGATGGGCTGAATAGCCTCCTTCTGCACTGTATGTTCTATGTTCTATGTTTGCTAATTTCCAATCCGCCGGGACCAGCCCAAAGTTTAGTACATTTTGATAAATTGTCACGAGTGCATTTGCAATTTCCCTAGCCATCTCTTTTAGTACCCAGGGATGCATTCCATCAGGGCCAGGAGACTTGTCTACCTTTAGTCCCATTAGCTTGCCCATCACTACCTCCTTGGTGATAACAATCGTCTCAAGGTCCTCACCTGTCATAGCCTAATTTCCATCAGTCACTGGCATGTTATTTGTGTCTTCCACTGTGAAAACCGACCCAAAAAACTTGTTAAATTCCTCAGCCATTTCTTCACCTCC
The DNA here is from genome assembly GCF_047496885.1 of Scyliorhinus torazame. Lineage (NCBI taxonomy): Eukaryota > Metazoa > Chordata > Chondrichthyes > Carcharhiniformes > Scyliorhinidae > Scyliorhinus > Scyliorhinus torazame. The sequence goes on from NC_092712.1 coordinate 135,703,288, forward strand.
CATTATTAAATCTCCCTTCTCATCCTTTAAAGGACCAATATTTACCTTAGCCACTCTTTTAAAAAAATATATTTGTAGAAACCTTTACTATCTGTTTTTATATTCTGAGCAAGTTTACTCTCATAATCTATTTTACTCTTCTTTATAGCCTTTTTAGTAGCTTTCTGTTGCCCTCTAAAGATTTCCCAATCCTCTAGTCTCCCACTAATCTTTACCACTTTGTATGCTTTTTCCTTCAGTTTGATACTCTCCCTTAGTTCCTTAGATATCCCATTAGATATCTTGATTGCTAGATATTCGATTTTCCCTCTTTCTACCGTCCTTCCTTTTTGTTGGTATAAACCTTTGCTGCGCACTGTGAAAAATCGCTTGGAAGGTTCTCCACTGTTCCTCAACTGTTACATCATAAAGTCTTTGCTCCCAGTCTACTTTAGCCAGCTTTCATCTCATCCCATTGTAATCTCCTTTGTTTAAGCACAAAACACTAGTGTTTAATTTTATCTTTTCATCCTCCATCTGTATTTTAAATTCCACCAGATTGTGATCGCTCCTTCTGAGCGGATCCCTAACTATGAGATCATTAATCAATCCTGTCTCATTACACAGGACCAGACCTAGGACCACTTGTTCCCTTGTAGGTTCCATTACATACTTTTCTAGGAAACTATCGCTGATATATTCTATAAACTCCTCCTCAAGGCTGCCTTGACCGACCTGGTTGAACCAATCGACGTGTAGATTAAAATCCCCCATGATAACTGCTGTACCATTTCTACATGCATCAGTTATTTCTTGGTTTATTGCCCGCTCCACCATAATGTTACTATTTGGTGGCCTATAGACTACTCCTATCAGTGACTTTTTCACCTTTTCCACCCAAATGGATTCAACCATATCCTGCATAGCACCGATATCATCCCTCACTACTGCCCGGATGTCATCCTTAAATAACAGAGCTACACTATCTCCCTGACCATCCACTCTGTCCTTCCGAATAGTTTGATACCCTTGGATATTTAACTCCCAGTCGTGACCATCCTTTCACCATGTTTCAGTAATGGCGATGATTTGCGCCATATACTCATTTACCTTATTCCGAATACTATGAACATTCAGGTAAAGTTCCCTTATGTTGGCTTTTGCACCTCCAGTTTAAATCTTAACACCTATCAGTAAACTCTCCTAAGTTACTTTTCTTTTAACTTTTATCCTAATTTTCCTCATCATAGAACCCATATCTTCATGTAATAACCTGCTGCTTCGCTTTCCATTTATGTTTTTACTTCCCGTTTTATTCCTTTTAGTATTACTGGGCCTCTTCACTGAGCTCTCCTCAGTCACTGTACCCTGTACTGTGGCCCTTTTTGATTTTTGACGATGGCTTCTCTGCTTTACACTTTTCCCCTTACTGCTTTTTGTTTCTGACCCTGTTTTACTTCCCTCCAACTTCCTGCATTGGTTCCCATCCCCCTGCCACATTAGTTTAAACCCTCCCCAACAGCACTAGCAAACACCCCCCTAGGACATTGGTTCCAGTCCTGCCGAGGTACAGACTGTCCAGTTTGTATTGGTCCCACCTCCCCCAGAAACGGTTCCAATGCCCCAGGAATTTTAATCCCTCCCTCTTGCACCACCTCTCGAGCCACCCATTCATCCTATCTATCCTGATATTCCTACTCTGACTAGCTCATGGCACTGGTAGCAAGCCTGAGATTACTACCTTTGAGGTCCTACTTTTTAGTTTAACTCCTAACTCCCTGAATTCAGTTTGTAGGACCTCATCCCGATTTTACCTATATCATCGGTGCCTATATGCAACATGACATGCCCCCCAACCCAACTGCAGGGGACACCTGCACTGCCTTCCTACTCTTGCTCTGTCTTTTAGTCACTCATTTTCTATCTTCCTCAGTAATTTTCACTTGCGGTGTGACCAACTCAGCGAACATGCAATCCACGATGTCCTCAGCATCGTGGATGCTCCAAAGTGAGTCCACCCGCAGCTCCAGAGCCGTCATGCAATCTAATAGGAGCTTCAGCTGGACGCACGTCTGGCACGTGAAGGAGCCAGGGTCAGTGGACGTGTCCCTGAGCTCCCACATCGAACACGAGGAGCAGACATTGGTCTGGGATCTCTTGCCATGTCTTAAACCTTAGGTTAACTTATACAACTACAGTGCCAAAAAACAAAACAAAAGAAAAACTACTTACCAGTCACTTACCAGGGATGAAAAGCACCTCCTCCCCACCGAGCTTCAAATTCCCAAACTCACTCTTCGCCGTGCTGCACTCCTGACTGTGTCTTCTCTTGGTCACTGGGAGAACTCACTGGGAGTGATTTTCAAATTGCTCTTTTAAATTGGTCTGAGATGACTCCCCCCCACCTGCTAATGTTAGATCAAAGTAGCTCCAATCAGTGCCTTTAGGTGACTGATAGTTAACTGCCAATCAGTTATGTGAGTGGGTGGGGCAGCCCCTTATTAACCTTTATTGCACAATTTCTAGATTAAATTAAATTCCTGAAATTTAAAAAGGACCATAGGCCCGACCATATGTCTACTGCAGGTGACGCACCTACCTGCAAATGAGCGAAAGGCAATGTCATGGTCACTTTTTATGTCCAGGATGTGGTTGCTCAGATTTGCCAGCTTCTCACTGATGGGTTATCGCCGCAAGGATTTGGAAGAAATCCTATTCCAGTGGCATTTATGGTCACCGCCGTCTTGAAATTTTTTTCCACCGGATCCTTCCAGGGCTCCTTGGGGGACCTGTACTGCATCTCCCAGCCAGTAATACACAAGTGCCCCCAAGAGGTGACAGATGCCCTGTTCAGGAGAGCACACCAGTTTGTACATTTCCACCTTGATCCCAAAAGCCAGTTGCAATGGAGTTGAGAATTGCTGCAATTGCAGGTTTCTCACAATTGCAGGGCACAATTGGCTGCCCACATGTGGCCTTGAGAGCTCCCTGGCAACAACCAGTCAAATCCAGCAATAGAAAATGCCTTTTATTTTAGTTACAACGCAGAAGGAGGCCATTTGGCCCATTGTGTCTTCACTGTCTCTCCAAACGAGCATCATGGATGACCGCCACACCCCTGCCTTTTCTCTGTACCCCTGCACATTGTTTCTATTCAAGTAATCATTTATTGCCCTCTTGAATGTCTCGATTGAACCAGCCTCTACCACACTCCCAAACAGTGCAATTCCAGACCCAAACCACTCGTTGTGCGAAAAAGATTTTTCTCACACTGCATTTATTTCTTTTGAAAAACTCTTAAAATTTGTGCCCTGTTGCTCTTGATTCTTTGGATGAGTGGAAACCTAGCTGCTCTGTCCCCCCCCCAATGATTTTGAACATCTCTATCAAATCTCCTCTTCGTCTTCTTTCCTTCAAGGAGAACAGTTCCAACCTCTACAATCTATACTCGTAACAATCTATACTCAACCCTGGAACCATTCTTGTAAACCTTTTCTGCACACACTCCAATGCATTAACATTCTTCTGATAGGGGGTGCCCAGAACTGTACACAGTATTCCAGCTGAGGTCTTGTATAAATGCAGCATAACCTCCTTGCTCTTGTATTCTATGCCCCTCTTAATAAAGCCCAGAATACTATATGTTGTCTTAACTGCTCTCTCTGCATATCTTGCTACCTTCAATGATTTACGCACATATACACCGAGATCCTCCTGCTCCTTCAACCACTTCAGAATTGTATCCCTTATTTTATATTGTCGCTCCATACTCTTCCTACCAAAATGCATCATCTCATATTTCTCCCCATCGATCTTCATTTGCCACTTATCTTCCCACTCCACCAACTTGTCCATGTCCTGTTGAAAAATGCCCCCAAGCTTTGTATCATCTGTAAATGTTGACAATTGTCCCACGAATGCCAAAATCTAGATCATTAATATATACATGCAGCTGATATGTGATTACTGAAGGTAAACCTGCATGTTTGTGCTTGGTTCCTAGGGACCTCTCACAACACATACATTCTGGCTCACTCTCAGGCAGCACAAATTTTGCAAGGACCTCAAAGATTGCAGGGTTGGCTTCTCAGGGACCATAAGACCATAAGATATAGGAAGAGAATCAAGCCATTCGGCCCATCAGATCTGCTCTGCCATTCAATCGTGGCTGATATGTTTCTCATCCCCATTCTCCTTCCTTCTCCCCGTAACCACAGATCCCCCTACAAAATCTAGAGTACTCAATTCATTTTTTCCAATTAAGTGGGGCAATTTAGCATGGTCAATCCACCTAGTTTGCACATTTTTGGGTTGTGAGGGTGAAACCCACGCAAACACAGGGAGAATGTGCAAACTCCACACGGACATTGACCCAGAGCCGGGATCAAACCTGGGACCTCGGCGCCGTGAGGCCACAGTGCTAACCCACTGCACCACCGTGCTGCCCTATCTATCTCTGTCTTAAAGACTCTCAGTGACTTGGTCTCCACAGCCTTCTGCACCAATGAGGTCTGTGGTATTATCATAAATGTACGAACTGCAAGGGTTAATGAAATGTCTAGAGTAGCCACTAGAGGGAGCTACAGTTACAAGTATATAAGGCAGTGAGCTAAGCCTTGTGGGAGAGGAGTTAGCTAGAGACAGACTGAAGTAACGATAGTGTGAGTAAGAGCAGATCATAGTAAATAGATTAGTTGTAGATAAGTGTAGTTTATATGTTAATAATCAACTCTATTATTTAGGAGGACGTGTCGAATCCAAATTAGTAGTGTTAATAAATTTATAGCTTTGTTCAAGTGGTATGGGCCAGGGTTGAAAGAACCCCAAAGTGTATCATGGAGTTCACCTGACCCTCAATTTTTAATAGATTGTGGTTATGGGGAGCACACGGGCTTACCTTACAGGTGTGATGCACCAGAGGTGCACAGTACTTTTAAATTAAAACAATGTTTATTTATGAAACCAGTTAACACTTTGTAAACCCACAGTAAACATCTTAACAACTATCAACACCAATAAATCCCCCAAAGAATACAGTACTCTATCAGTAACTCTTAATCTTTCCTTGCAACATCCAAAAGACAAAAAAAGCCCTTTTTACAGAAAGACATCAGGTTTAACTTCTCTACATAAACAGGTATTATTTTTAAATCACCAAAAGATCTGAAGACAGTCTTTAGATTGCAGAGAGAGAGACTAATACACCTTCTTGCTGTGATTGCAGCTATCCAGCTATCAAAACAAAACTAAAACACACCCATTAGCAGACAGCCCAAAGCGAAAATAAAAACAGACAGACAGCCCAGCTCCACCCACACTCTGACATCACTGATAAACACCATTTCTTAAAGGTACATCCACTATAGCTATTTTATAAACACCCATTTCTTAAAGGTACTCTCACTACAGCTATTTTATAAACACCCATTTCTTAAAGGTACTCTCACATGACACAGGTTCAAGCTATTTTGTGGTCTTTGTGAACACTACGCCAACCATTCTGAATTTAGCAATGCACAGCATTAGCAATGCAAAGAACACTAGATGGTCCAGAGACTCACCATTTTCTGGCTGAAGAACTTTTGATTTATTGTCACGTGTACTGAGGTACAGTGAAAATTATTGTCTTGTGTACAGACCAAGCAGATCGTTCCATACATGAAAAACATAGGACATACAATAAATACACAATGTAAATACATCAACATAGGCATCGGATGAAGAGATCAGTTCAGTCCATAAGAGGGTCATTCAGGAGTCTGGTAACAGCAGGGAAGAAGCTGTTTTTGAATCTGTTGCTGTGTGTTCTCAGACCTTTGCATCTTCTGCCCAATGGAAGAGGTTGAAAGAGAACATAGCCTGGGTGGGAGGGGTCTTTGATTATCCTGCCCACTTTTCCAAGGCAGTGGGAGGTGTAGGCAGAGTCAATTGATGGGAAGCGGTGTATCTGTAAAAATTGGTAAGTGTCAATGTCGACAAATTTCTTTACTTTGCTGAGTAAGTACTGGCGCTCTTGTGCTTTCTTGGTTGTAGCGTCGACATAGGTGGACCAGGACAGATTGTTGGTGATGTGTACCCCTAGGAATTTGAAGCTGTCCACCATCTCCACCTCGACACCATCTCCATCTCGGCATGGGGGCTATCGTCACTTTGCTTCCTGAAGTCGATGACTAGCTCCTTAGTTTTGCTGACATTGAGAGAGAGATTGTTGTCATTGCATCATGCCACTAGGTTCTCTATATCCCTCCTGTACTCTGACTCATCGTTGTTTGCGATACGGCCCACTACGTGTCATCAGCAAACTTGTAGATGGAGTTGGATCCGTACTTTGCCACAATTCTTCCCTATCTCATTTTTAAAAGATCATCCCTTCAATCTGAGATTGTGCCCAAGGTTTCTAGGCTCTTCTACTAGTGGAAACATCTCCACGTCCACTCTATCCAGGCCTCTCAGTATTCTGTAAGTTTCAGTAAGATCCTCTCTCATCCTTCTAAATGCCATTGAGTACAAATTCGTATGACAAGCCCTTCAGTCTAGGAATCATTCTTGTGAACCTCCTCTGGACCCCCTCCAAGACCAGCCCATCCTTCCTTAGATACAGGCTCAAAACTGCTCACAATATTCCAAATGGGGTCTGACCAGAGCCTTATACAGCCTCAACAATACATCCTTGCTCCCAAATCCTATCCCTCTTGAAGTTAATGCTGTCATTGCATTTGGCTTCAAAACTGCCAACTGAACTTGCATGTTAACCTTAAGAGAATCGTGAACTAGGACTCCTAAGTCCCTTTGTGCTTCAGATTTCTGAAGCCTTTTCCCATTTAGAAAATAGTCTATGCCTCTATTCTTCCTACCAAAGTGCAGAACCTCACACCTTTCCACATTGCAATCCATCTGTCACTTCTTTGCCCACTCTCCTAGCCTGACCAAGTCCTTCTGCAGCCTGCCTGCTTCCTCAACACTACCCGACACCCAACACCTCCTTTTTGATCTCAATATGACCCAGACTATCTACACACCCTTCCCCAGACTCATAATTCACCAAGTCCTTCTCTTTGGTGAATACTGATGAAAAGTACTCATTACTACCTTGTCTATTTCCTCTGGCTCCAAGCATAGATCCTCTCCTGTGTCCTTGAGTGGGCCAACCCTTTCCCTGACTACTCTCTTGCTCTTTATATACGCAGAAGAAGCCTTGGAATTTTCCTTAATCCTGTTTGCCAATGACTTTTCATGACCCCTTTTAGCCCTCCTGACTTACTTGGTTAAGTTCCTTCCTACTTTGCCTTTATTCCTCACGGACTTTGTCTGCTCCCAGCATTCTAGCCCTTACAAATGCTTCCTTTTTATTTTGGACTCAGCTCACAAAATCCCTCGTTACCCAAGGTTCCCAAAACTTTCTATACTTATCCTTCTTCCACACAGGAACATGCTGGTCCTGAATTCCAATCAAGTGACACTTGAAAGCCTCCCACATGCCAGATATTGATTTACCCTCAAACATCCAATCCCAATCTAGATCCTTCAGTTCCTGCCTAATATTGTTATAATTAGTCTTCCCCCAATTTAGCACCTTCGCCCGAGGACTACTTTTATCTTTATCCAACAGTATCTTAAAACTTACTGAATTATGGTCACTGTTCCCGAAATGCTCCCCTACTGAAACCTCTACCACCTGCCCGTGCTCATTCCCCAATATCAGGTCCAGTATGCCTCGTTGGACTATCTACATATAGTTTCAAGAAGTCCTCCTGGATGCTTCTTACAAATTCTGCCCCATCCAAGCCCTTAGCACTAAGTGAGTCCCAGTCAATATAGGGAAAGCTCAAATCATCCACCAGAACAACTCTTTTGCCTTTACACCTTTCCAAAATCTGCCTACATATCTGCTCCTCTAACTCCTGCTGGCTGTTGGAGACCTGTAGTAAGCCCCCAACATTATGACTGCACCCTTCCTATTCCTGAGCTCTACCCATATTGCCTCGCTGCATGAGCAAGCCCTCTGAGGTATCCTCCCACAGTACAGCTGTGATATTCTCCTTAGCAGTAGTGCAACCCCCCCCCCCCCCCCCACCCTTTTTACATCCCCCTCTATTCCACCTGAAACATCTCAATTCTGGAACATTTAGTTCCCAATCGTGACCCTTCCTCAGCCAAGTTTCTGTAATGGCAACAACATCATAGTTCCAAGTACTAATTCAAGTTCTAAGTTCACCTGCCTTATGGATGAGAAGAGTAAATAATGGATAATTAACATTATCCATTATTAGCATAGCTACCACGAATAAAAGTCGCTGAGATTCTTAAGGGCATGATATAGTGCTCAAATGTCAATATCATCCAATAAATAGAATAGATGACCATATAAAATCAGCCAAAAAAACAATATGACAAGGAAAAAGTCCAAATTTCAACCAGCTGCAGATTGTCAGTCCAAGTTCTAGTCTCCCGTGGAACCCACGAGGCCAAGTCACCAGCCGGATTATTGATAGACATAACAGAGTTGTTGGATATCACCCTCAGGGTCTCAGAATAAAACAGGGCATAATTCACTCTAGCTGCCTTGAGCTGTTTTCTAACTTCATTGAAGCCTCTACGCTTCAGCTTGTCATTGCTGAGAAGTCCTGGAAAAAGGAAATCCTCTCCCCATCATGGAGGCAGGTTCCGCTATGCATCACTGCCTCTAGAACCTTTTGGCAATCTTTGAAGTTATGAAAGAGTATGATTACGGGCCTAGGACACTGATTGTCCCTAGGCATCAAAGACAAGATATGGTGCCCTTTCTAACTTGAAATGCCCAGCCTTCACATCCAGCTTGAGGAAACGTGGTAGCCAGCTCTCAAAAAACTTAACAGGAGTCTTACCTTCCACTCCTTCTGGCAGACTGATGACCCGAATATTCGTTCTCAGGCCTCGATTCTCCGAATCTTCCAGGATTTCTGACATACCATGGAACTGGTTTTCCAAGGATTCAATGCAAATTTAAGTCGAGGAAGCAACTTTTTTGACATTCAGGATTCTTTCTTCCATTTGATTGAGCCTTTTATTAGTATTCTGCAACTCGGTCTCATGAGCACTTAGGTTCTGTGCAAAAAGTACTCTGATAATGTTCACAGTCATCATTTGGAGCGCCTTAGCATGCGACAGGTTAAGAGCACACTCGAGGATCAGGTGGCCATATTGAGAAGTCAGCTCCAGGGATGAGAAAATTAGGGAAGTAAACATGTGTCTAAAGGAGTGGTGCGGGAAAGAGGGGTTCTATTTCATGGGGCACTGGCATTAGCATTGAGACAGGCGGGATCTGTACCGTTGGGACCGTTTCCATCTGAACCGATCTGGGACCAGCGTTCCAATGGAAAGGATAAATAGGATGGTCACAAGGACTTGAAACTAGCAAATGGGGGGAAGGGAAGGCCTCAGGGGAACTCAATACAGTTCCAAAAACATGTAACAGGGCAGTGAGTAAAGAAATAGTCAGAAAACTAACTTTAGGAACTACAGCTAATGGTAAAACAACAAGAAATATTTTTTAAAAAAATTAAATTTTCAGTTTTATTTAAAAAAGTATTGATTCTTATCATGATCTAACATGAGAAGTTAGCAATCACATATAGTGACAAAAGATCTACAAAAACCATCTGCAAAAAATTGGTATTAACTGGGTGACAAAAAAAATCCTCACTACCTTTGCCATTGAAAATTCCACACAAAACATTAAATAGGCAATAACATTCCAGCACTCTGGAGTCCCTCTCTTCTTGAAAGGCTGTGCCTTAAAAAAAAAATCAGCTACTTACAATTAAAACAGTACAGGGCCTGGCTACGCAGTGTAAAAATACATCACTAACTATACACAGTTTTGTACAGTTTCTTTACACCTAAGCCATTGATCCAAATTACAAATGAGTTCACATTTCCTGTCTTTGCAAAAAAAATAGATCAAGCTTAGACAAAGATCTTTTTTTACATCTGGATTTATTTATTCGTCATCCTCATCATCATCCTCTTCTTCCTCATCATCTTCCTCCTCTTCATCGTCGTCCTCTTCTTCCTCCTCCTCTTCTTTCTTCTTCTTTGCAGCCTGAGCTGGCTTGGCAGCAGGTTTCTTACCAGCTTCCTTACCAGCTTCACCCTTGCATTTGGCACGATAGGCTGCAACCTCCTTTTCATATTTCTCCTTTAACTTGGATGCTTTCTGCTCAAATGGTACTTTATCCTTGGATTGCACCGTAGACCACATCTCTCCCAGCTTCTTTGCAACATCCCTAATGGACATTCCAGGAGACTCGCTCTTGATCTTTGGACGTTTCTCAGAGCAGAAAATGAAAAATGCTGATGGTGGTCTCTTGGGGGCATTGGGATCCTTCTTCCTCTTCTTATCCCCCTTTTGAGGGATATAGTTCTTCATCTCCCAATCATAATGGACCTTGTCGCCCTTAGCCAGGTCTTCAAACTTTGACTTCTCTTTGAGGTTCATGGTCTTCCACCTTTCTGAACATTTCTTTGAGAACTCTGTAAAGTTGACGCTGGCTTCGGGGTGTTTCTTCTTGTGTTCCTCTCGGCAAGTCTGCACAAAGTATGCATATGAGGACATCTTGCCCCGAGGCTTATTGGGATCTCTTTTAACCATGGCTGGTGTGTGTCAGGCTCACACTGCACAAGGCGTCAATGGACTACCAAAACAACAAGAAATATAATGGTTGATGGGAACCAAAGCAGCAGGTCAGCAGGTGAGGAGAAGGGAGAGGTTAATAGGAACAACAGGCAGGGCCAGTCAAACGACTATGGAGCCGAAAAGAAACGTAAAAAATCAAAATGTAAGATTACTGCAGGAGTGAAAGTTGAGGATGAGGCTGTGTTATCAGAGATTAATAAAGGAGGTCAGAATGTCTGAAAAGCAGAGTGCACAAGAAAATTCTGCAAAAGAAAGACAAATTAGTAAGACATAGTTAAAACCTTGTACCTAAATGCATGCAATATTCGGAATAAGGTCAATAGAGACAAATGGGTATGATTTGGTGGGGATTATTGAAACATGGTCGCAGGAGGACCGGGACTGGGAGTTGAATGTCCAAGGGTATTCAGTACTCAGAAAGGTTAGACTGGATGGAACAGGAGATGGACTTGCTTTATTGGTTAAAGATGACATCAAGGCTGTATTAAGAAATTATATTGGCACTAAGGGTCAAGATGTTGAATTGATCTGGGTGGAAATAAAAAACAAGGGAAAAAGCTCCTAGGTAGGGGCATAGTATAAACCAAGAAATAATGAGGGGTTGTGAGAAGGGCACAGCTGCAATCATGGGTGATTTAACATGCATATTGAATGGATTAATCAAATTGACAAGGGTAGCCTCGCGGAAGATTTCATAGCGTCTATGAGGGACTGTTTCTTAGAGCAATATGTTATGGAACCAACCAGGGAGCAGGCTATTTTAGATTTAGTATTATGTAACAAATAAGGGTTGATAAATAGTCCGAGCATTAAGGATTCTCTTGGGAGTGAATTTCAAATTCAGATTGAGCGAGAGGAGACAGGATGCCATACTAGGGTTTTAGCATTGGCCTGAGGAAAGAGTTGGCCCAAGTAGACTGGGCACAAATAATTGAGGGTGGGACTGTTGAGGAACAAGGGTGGATGTTCAGGGAGATATTAAATACCTCTCACTTAAAGTATATTCCTGAGAGAAAGAGGAATTGTAAAAGGGAGAAAAATGTTCCATGACTAAAAAAGGAAGTCAGAGGGGCATAAAGGCAAAAGCTAGGGCATACCATACTGCAAAAGCTAGTGATAAGCTGCAAGATTTGGAGAACGTAAGGTTCAGCACAAGGCTACTAAAAATTAAATCATAAGCGGTAAGATGAACTACGAAATCAACTAGCAGAAAATATAAACACTGATACCAAAAGCTTCTATAAGTATATAAAGAGGAAGAGAATAGCTAAAGTAATTGTTGGCCTTTTGGAGGACAATACTGGTGAGGAAATAATGGGGAACACAGAAATGGCGGAGGCGCTGAACCAATATTTTGCCTGTCTTCATGGTAGAGGATAATAAAAAAATTCCAAAGATTGCAGTTAATGCAGAGGAACTTGGTGCGATGACCATCACTAGGTAGATGGTATTGAACAAATTAATGGTATTAAAGGCAGGTAAGAGTCCAGGATGGTCTGCACCCTAGCATATTAAAGGAGGTGGCAGCAGAGATAGTGGATGCATTGGTTATGATATTTCAAAATTCCCTGGATTCTGGAAAGGTCCCGGTGGATTGGAAACAGGCTAATGTAACTCCCCTATTCAAAAAGGGAGAGTGGCATAAAATAGGAATCTATAGACCGGTTAGGTTGACCTGTGTGATGGGGAAGTTGCTGGAATCAATCATTAAGGAGGAGATGACTGAACATTTGGAAAGGCAAAGTTCAATCCACAATTGTCAGCATGGTTTTATGAAGGGTAAGTCATGCTTGACAAACTTGCTTGATTTCTTTGAGATGTAACCAGCAAGGTGGATAATGGGGAACCTGTGAATATGGTATATCTAGACTTCCAGAAGGTGTTTGACAACCTGCCGCATAAAAGGCTGATTCAGAAGGTGAGATTGCAGGGGATTGGGGATAGAGTACTAGATTGGATTGAGGATTTGCTAACTGACAGAAAGCAGAGGATCGGGATAAATGAGCCCTTCTTTGGCTGGTAAACTGTAACTGTGCCGAGAGATCAGTCCTCGGACCTCAACTGTTTGCAAACTATATAAATGATCTGCAAGCAGGGACAGAGTGTAACATAGCAAAATCTGCAGATGATACTAAAATAGGTGGGAAAACAGGCAGTGAAGAGGAGGTAAAGTTTACAGACAGACATAGATAGGCTAGGAGAATGGGCCAAAATTTGGCAGATGGAGTTTAATGTGGATAAGTGTGAGGTTATCTAGTTTGACTGAAAAAAGAGAAAGGTAAATTATCTAAATGGAAAGCATATTCAAAATGCGTCGGGCAGAGGGACCTGGGTGTCTTTGTTCATGAATCACTGTAAGTTGTTATGTAGGTACAGCATGTAATAAAAAAGGCAAATGGAATTTTAGCGTTTATTGCAAAAGGACTGAAGTATAAAAGTAGAGAAGTGTTGTTATGATTATATACAGTGTTGGTGAAACCACACCTGGAGTATTGTGTCCAGTTTTGATAATAATCTTTATTGTCGCAAGTAGGCTTACATTAACACTGCAATGAAGCTACTGTGAAAATTCCCCAATAACCACATTCTGGCACCTGATCAGGTACACGGAGGGAGAATTCAGAATGTCCAATTCACTAACAGCACATCTTTCGGGACTTGTAGGAGGAAGCCGGAGCACCCGGAGGAAACCCACGCAGACACAAGGAGAATGTGCAGACTCTGCACAGACAGTGACCCAGGCTGCTGCGAAGAAACAGTGCTACCGTGCTGTCCTTATTTGAGGAAGGATGTGGTGGCATTGGAGTAAGTTCAGAGGAGGTTCACCAGATTGATTCCGGGGATGAAAAGGTTGACATATGAGGAGAGATAAAACAACTTGGGCTTATACTCGCTGGAGTTTAGAAGAATGAGAAGGGTTCTGATTGAGGTATATAAAATAGGGGGGAAGGCGTGGCATAATGATATCGTCACTGGACTAATAAAACAAAGACCCAGAGTAATGCTCTGGGGAACCAGGTTCAAATCCCGCCACTGCAGATGGTGAAATTTGAATTCAATAAAAATCTGGAATTAAAAATGTCTAACGATGACCATGAAATCATTGTCGATTGTCGTAAAAAAACATCACTAATGTCCTTCAGGGAAGGAGATCTGTCATCCTTACCTGGTCTGGCCTACATGTGACTCCAGACCCACAGCAATGTGCTTGACTCTTAACTGCCTCCTCAAGGGCAATTAGGGATGGGCAATATATGCTGGCACAGCCAGCGAAGCTCACTTCCCATGAACAAAAAAAACAAACATTAAATACTAAGAGGGGTAGATAAAGTAAAGGTAGACCAAATGTTTCCCCTTTTGGGGCAATCTAGACTGAGAGGTCACAGATATAGGTTGAGAGGTAGTAGATTTAAAACTGAGATGAGGAGGAACTACTTCTCGCAGAGGGTGGTAAATTTGTGGAACACGTCGTCCCTCACTGCAGAGTGTAAATCATTAAATGGTTTCAAGAAAAAATAGATATATTTCTGATAATAAATGGGCTAAAGGGATCTGAGGAACAGGCAGGGAGGTGGATTTGAGACCAAGATGTCATTAGCCATTATCTGATTGAATGACAGAGCAGCCTTGATGGGCTGACTTGTCTGCTTTTGCTCTTAATTCCTTTGTTTCTAGATTCCACCTTGTTTGCAACCGACTGCTCCCTTTTATCACTAGATTTCTTAGGATTCCTCTGCATTTTTTCTCCAGCGCTCTTCTGAAAATCTTCCCAGGAAATATTACGGAGCATTAACTCCCGGATTAGGCTTCACCTATTGCCTTGGTGTGGCTGGGAGACCCGATGGAGTTCCTCTACCACGAGAAATTCAAGTACATCATGAGGGGAGAAATCGAGGGGTTCTATTGGATGGCAGCCGCTTATTGGTTATTTCAGGGAATTGGTCACCCTTAGTTCTTAAGGGAGAGGGGGGAGATGGGACAGGGGGAGGGGTTGTGCGAAGGGTTGTGGTATGTTAGGGGCTTTTTATTAGGTATTCAAATGTGTTCATTCTTTCTTGTTATTTTGTATTATATAAAATGAAAAATTTGAATAAAAAAATATAGGGCGGAATTCTCCGTTTCTGCAGCTAAGTGCCGATGCCAGCGTGGGACCCGTGGTGTTTCACGACCGGCAAATCAGTGGGAACCCCTCACCGATTCCGTGAAACCCCTGTGGATCGCGCTGAAAACGGCAGGAGTGCAGGCCGCACATGCGCACGGCTGACTACCTGCACCGGTCGCACGTACAACCTGCCGCTGGCCGTGCACGTAACCCAACCCGTACACCGCGACCCCACAGTCCACTCCCTGGCCACCCTCCACCAGTCCCTCCAGCCCCAGCAGACGCCCTCTCATCCAGCGGCACGGATCCCGGCCGAGTGTGGCAGCACTAGACACAGTCTGCAGTCGGCATGCCGGCTCAGACCATACGTGTCCCAAGCCGTCGGGAACTCGGCCCATCAGGGGCGGAGCATCGTGGGTAGGCAGGCCGATGAGGCGCCAACATCCTTGCGACTGCATGCGCCGTGCGTCACGATGACACTGGTTTGGAGGGGGCGGAGAATCACAAACCGGCGTCAAACTGGTGCCAGCCCCAATTCCGGCATCGGAATTGATTCGCCGCCTGATCGCCCATCACGATTTCGGCGTCGGGCAATGGAGAATTCTGCACATACGTTTTAACTCCTGGATTAGGCAAACATGTACCGTGTAAACAGGATAAAAGAACGATCATAAAAAGAGTAGCACCAGAGCCCATGGAAAAGCTGCTATACCCGTGCCTGCATCATGTGGTCCTCTGTTACATAGAACATAGAACATAGAAAATACAGCACAGAACAGGCCCTTCGGCCCACGATGTTGTGCCGAACCTTTGTCCTAGATTAATCATAGATTATCATTGAATCTACAGTGCAGAAGGAGGCCATTCGGCCCCCTGAGTCTGCACCAGCTCTTGGAAAGAGCACCCTACCCAAACCCAACACCTCCACCCAACACCAAGGGCAATTTGGACATTAAGGGCAATTTATCATTGGCCAATTCACCTAACCCGCACATCTTTGGACTGTGGGAGGAAACCGGAGCACCCGGAGGAAACCCACGCAGACACGGGGAGGACGTGCAGACTCCGCACAGACAATGACCCAAGCCGGAATCGAACCTGGGACCATGGATCTGTGAAGCAATTGTGCTATCCACAATGCTACCGTGCTGCCCTTAAAAACAAATAAATCTACACTATATCATTTTCCCGTAATCCATGTACCTATCCAACAGCTGCTTGAAGGTCACTAATGTTTCCGACTCAACTACTTCCACAGGCAGTGCATTCCATGCCCCCACTACTCTCTGGGTAAAGAACCTACCTCTGATATCCCTCCTATATCTTCCACCTTTCACCTTAAATTTATGTCCCCTTGTAATGGTGTGTTCCACCTGGGGAAAAAGTCTCTGACTGTCTACTCTATCTATTCCCCTGATCATCTTATAAACCTCTATCAAGTCGCCCCTCATCCTTCTCCGCTCTAATGAGAAAAGGCCTAGCACCCTCAACCTTTCCTCGTAAGACCTACTCTCCATTCCAGGCAACATCCTGGTAAATTTTCTTTGCACCTTTTCCAGAGCTTCCACATCCTTCCTAAAATGAGGCGACCAGAACTGTACACAGTACTCCAAATGTGGCCTTACCAAAGTTTTGTACAGCTGCATCATCACCTCACGGCTCTTAAATTCAATCCCTCTGTTAATGAACGCGAGCACACCATAGGCCTTCTTCACAGCTCTATCCACTTGAGTGGCAACTTTCAAAGATGTATGAACATAGACCCCAAGGTCACTCTGCTCCTCCACAATACCAAGAACTCTACCGTTAACCCTGTATTCCGCATTCATATTTGTCCTTCCAAAATGGACAACCTCACACTTTTCAGGGTTAAACTCCATCTGCCACTTCTCAGCCCAGCTCTGCATCCTATCTATGTCTCTTTGCAGCCGACAACAGCCCTCCTTACTATCCACAACTCCACCAATCTTCGTATCATCTGCAAATTTACTGACCCACCCTTCAACTCCCTCATCCAAGTCATTAATGAAAATCACAAACAGCAGAGGACCCAGAACTGATCCCTGCAGTACACCACTGGTAACTGGGATCCAGGCTGAATATTTGCCATCCACTACCACTCTCTGACTTCTATCGGTTAGCCAGTTCGTTATCCAACTGGCCAAATTTCCCACTATCCCATACCTCCTTACTTTGTGCAGAAGCCTACCATGGGGAACTTTATCAAATGCCTTACTAAAATCCATGTACACTACATCCACTGCTTTACCTTCATCCACATGCTTGGTCACCTCCTCAAAGAATTCAATAAGATTTGTAAGGCAAGACCTACCCCTCACAAATCCGTGCTGACTATCCCTAATCAAGCAGTGTCTTTCCAGATGCTCAGAAATCCTATCCTTCAGTACCCTTTCCATTACTTTGCCTACCACCGAAGTAAGACTAACTGGCCTGTAATTCCCAGGGTTATCCCTAGTTCCTTTTTTGAACAGGGGCACGACATTCGCCACTCTCCAATCCCCTGGTACCACCCCTGTTGACAGTGAGGACGAAAAGATAATTGCCAACGGCTCTGCAATTTCATCTCTTGCTTCCCATAGAATCCTTGGATATATCCCGTCAGGCCCGGGGGACTTGTCTATCCTCAAGTTTTTCAAAATGCCCAACACATCTTCCTTCCTAACAAGTATTTCCTCGAGCTTACCAATCTGTTTCACACTGTCCTCTCCAACAATATCGCCCCTCTCATTTGTAAATACAGAAGAAAAGTACTCATTCAAGACCTCGCCTATCTCTTCAGACTCAATACACAATCTCCCGCTACTGTCCTTGATCGGACCTACCCTCGCTCTAGTCATTCTCATATTTCTCACATATGTGTAAAAGGCCTTGGGGTTTTTCTTGATCCTACCCGCCAAAGATTGTTCATGCCCTCTCTTAGCTCTCCTAATCCCTTTCTTCAGTTCCCTCCTGGCTATCTTGTATCCCTCCAATGCCCTGTCTGAACCTTGTTTCCTCAGCCTTACATAAGTCACCTTTTTCCTCTTAACAAGACATTCAACCTCTCTTGTCAACCATGGTTCCCTCACTCGACCATCTCTTCCCTGCCTGACAGGGACATACATATCAAGGACACGTAGCACCTGTTCCTTGAACAAGTTCCACATTTCACTTGTGTCCTTCCCTGCCAGCCTATGTTCCCAACTTATGCACTTCAATTCTTGTCTGACAACATTGTATTTACCCTTCCCCCAATTGTAAACCTTGCCCTGTTGCACGTACCTATCCCTCTCCATTACTAAAGTGAAAGTCACAGAATTGTGGTCACTATCTCCAAAATGCTCCCCCACTAACAAATCTATTACTTGCCCTGGTTCATTACCCAGTACTAAATCCAATATTGCCCCTCCTCTGGTTGGACAATCTACATACTGTGTTAGAAAAGCTTCCTGGACACACTGCACAAACACCACCCCATCCAAACTATTTGATCTAAAGAGTTTCCACTCAATATTTGGGAAGTTAAAGTCGCCCATGACTACTACCCTATGACATCTGCACCTTTCCAAAATCTGTTTCCTAATCTGTTCCTCCACATCTCTGCTACTATTGGGGGGCCTATAGAAAACTCCTAACAAGGTGACTGCTCCTTTCCTATTTCTGACTTCAACCCATACTACCTCAATAGGGTGATACTCCTCGAACTGCCTTTCTGCAGCTGTTATACTATCTCTAATTAATAATGCCACCCCCCCACCTCTTTTACCACCCTCCCTAATCTCATTGAAACATCTATAACCAGGGACCTCCAACAACCATTTCTGCCCCTCTTCTGTCCAAGTTTCCGTGATGGCCACCACATCGTAGTCCCAAGTACCGATCCATGCCTTAAGTTCACCCACCTTATTCCTGATGCTTCTTGCGTTGAAGTATACACACTTCAACCCATCTCCGTGCCTGCAAATACACTCCTTTGTCAGTGTTCCCTTCCCCACTGCCTCATTACATGCTTTGGCGTCCTGAATATCGGCTACCTTAGTTGCTGGACTACAAATCCGGTTCCCATTTCCCTGCCAAATTAGTTTAAACCCTCCCGAAGAGTACTAGCAAACCTCCCTCCCAGGATATTGGTGCCCCTCTGGTTCAGATGCAACCCGTCCTGCTTGTACAGGTCCCACCTTCCCCAGAATGCGCTCCAATTATCCAAATACCTGAAGCCCTCCCTCCTACACCATTCCTGCAGCCACGTGTTCAACTGCACTCTCTCCCTATTCCTAGCCTCGCTATCACGTGGCACCGGCAACAAACCAGAGATGACAACTCTGTCTGTCCTGGCTTTCAACTTCCAGCCTAACTCCCTAAACTTGTTTATTACCTCCACACCCCTTTTCCTACCTATGTCGTTGGTACCAATGTGCACCACGACTTCTGGCTGCTCCCCCTCCCCCTTAAGGATCCTGAAGACACGATCCGAGACATCCCTGGCCCTGGCACCCGGGAGGCAACATACCTTCCGGGAGTCTCGCTCGCGACCACAGAATCTCCTATCTATTCCCCTAACCATTGAATCTCCTACAACTATTGCTTTTCTATTCTCCCCCCTTCCCTTCTGAGCCCCAGAGCCAGACTCAGTGCCAGAGACCTGGCCGCTAGGGCCTTCCCCCAGTAGGTCATCCCCCCCAACAGCATCCAAAACAGTATACTTGTTTTGAAGGGGAACGGCCACGAGGGATCCCTGCACTGTCTGCCTGTTTGTTTTTTTCCCCCCTGACTGTAACCCAGCTATTCTTGTCCTGTACCTTGGGTGTGGTTACCTCCCTGTAACTCTTCTCAATCACCCCCTCTGCCTCCCGGATGATCCGAAGTTCATCCAGCTTCAGCTCCAGTTCCCTAACACGGTCTTTGAGGAGATGAAGTTGGGTGCACTTCCCAAAGGTATAGTCAGTGGGGACACCGGTGGTATCCCTCACCACCCACATCCTACAGGAGGAGCATGTAACTGGCCTAGCCTCCATCCCCTCTTACCTTACAGAATATAGCTGCTGTGTGGACTAACTAGATCTCCGCCCTCCGACTCTGCTCCCAGTCAGCTACACTTCCTGTAACCTCCTGGCTCTCTTCGCACTCTTTCCGGAAATGTCGGAAACAAAATGAAAGGAGCACCTTACTCCCTCCTCACCTAACTCCCTCGGTCACCAAACTCTCACTATCGCACTCAAAAAGCACCAAATTCAGCACTCCCTCGGTCACCAAACTCTCACTATCGCACTCAAAAAGCACCAAATTCAGCACTCAGTGCAAACAAAGTCCGCACTGTAGGGGATCACTTTTATACTGTGAATCTAGCCTCTGAAAAACTGGCCTAATCCAATTAACTAATTAACAAGCTCCAGCTGCAAGTGCCTAGAAGTAGAAGCCTGTTTAAAGCTGATTGAAAATTCACCTTCTTCTAAACCAAACAGCAACTTTTAAGTTAATTAACTAAATAAAAGAAAGACTAAACTTTAGATAAAAATGAAGCCTTATACTCCCTCGGTCACCAAACTCTCGCTATCGCACTCAAAAAGCACCAAATTCAGCACTCAGTGCAAACAAAGTCTGCACTGTAGGGGATCACTTTTATACTGTGAATCTAGCCTCTGAAAAACTGGCCTAATCCAATTAACTAATTAACAAGCTCCAGCTGCAAGTGCCTAGAAGTAGAAGCCTGTTTAAAGCTGATTGAAAATTCACCTTCTTCTAAACCAAACAGCAACTTTTAAGTTAATTAACTAAATAAAAGAAAGACTAAACTTTAGATAAAAATGAAGCCTTATACTCCCTCGGTCACCAAACTCTCGCTATCGCACTCAAAAAGCACCAAATTCAGCACTCAGTGCAAACAAAGTCTGCACTGTAGGGGATCACTTTTATACTGTGAATCTAGCCTCTGAAAAACTGGCCTAATCCAATTAACTAATTAACAAGCTCCAGCTGCAAGTGCCTAGAAGTAGAAGCCTGTTTAAAGCTGATTGAAAATTCACCTTCTTCTAAACCAAACAGCAACTTTTAAGTTAATTAACTAAATAAAAGAAAGACTAAACTTTAGATAAAAATGAAGCCTTATACTCCCTCGGTCACCAAACTCTCACTATCGCACTCAAAAAGCACCAAATTCAGCACTCAGTGCAAACAAAGTCTGCACTGTCGGGGATCACTTTTATACTGTGAATCTAGCCTCTGAAAAACTGGCCTAATCCAATTAACTAATTAACAAGCTCCAGCTGCAAGTGCCTAGAAGTAGAAACCTGTTTAAAGCTGATTGAAAATTCACCTTCTTCTAAACCAAACAGCAACTTTTAAGTTAATTAACTAAATAAAAGAAAGACTAAATTTTAGATAAAAATGAAGCCTTATACTCCCTCGGTCACCAAACTCTCACTATCGCACTCAAAAAGCACCAAATTCAGCACTCAGTGCAAACAAAGTCTGCACTGTAGGGGATCACTTTTATACTGTGAATCTAGCCTCTGAAAAACTGGCCTAATCCAATTAACTAATTAACAAGCTCCAGTTGCAAGTGCCTAGAAGTAGAAGCCTGTTTAAAGCTGATTGAAAATTCACCTTCTTCTAAACCAAACAGCAACTTTTAAGTTAATTAACTAAATAAAAGAAAGACTAAACTTTAGATAAAAATGAAGCCTTATACTCCCTCGGTCACCAAACTCTCACTATCGCACTCAAAAAGCACCAAATTCAGCACTCAGTGTAAAGTTGAGTTAGTTTAACAGATCACAACCAAATTTCTATTATTGAGCTGTGTTTACTGTAGATACATTTTACAACAAGAATAAATTATATTTATTTTAGGTAGAGTGAATTGGATTTAGCTCTCACCCATATAGGGCCAGACTCTTACACCTACAAATCTTCAGCATTGAAAATCTGGGCTGCTTACATTATACAACTGGAACAATGACCTGCTTTACAATAACTTCCTCTTGTATGGTGAGCTGCAGATGCTCCCTCACCAGATTTTCTGTTCCCCAAAAACTTCTGCCACATACAAGCTCTCTGAAAAAGTTTTCATGTGCTGGTCAAATGAGGAGGTGGGCCATTTGTCAGATAATTCAGCGTATCCCAAATCCCGTGGGTATGCCTGTGAATTGGTCAACCTTGTTTTTGCTGAGATCAGGAAATTAGACTTAAAAGGTTTTTGAAAAAGTTTCAATCAACTATCACTAGATGGCACTCTAACATTAAGAAACGTTCTGAGCATAAATCTTTCAAAGAATCAGAATTATTGATTCGTTGTCAGCCGAGTACTAAATATTGGGCCTTAGGTTGTTTTTTTGCCTGAGTATTAAGAACATGGGGAAGTGGGATCTCCTGTGGTGCTTTGGTTACAGTCACAACCCGATGTTTGACTCGAAACAGCCTGTTTCTCATTGATTGCAAATTTTTTCTATTCAAACCAATTTACGGTATTTGTTCCCTTTACTTGGTTGTTTCTGTTCATGTCATTACTTTTGCATTAGAAGCCTATCCAATTCTCAGAAACGAGTTTGTGGTAAACAATATGGAACATTTTAGAGTCCAGATATGCCCCTCTCACGTATCAGAAGTAGATGGCAAACTTCACAAATTAATGTCATTTAATCCATTGTCCTTTTCTCCAGTCAGAAAGCTTCAGGACATCCTTAAACACATGCAAAGTGAAACTTTTTGCATTTACTTTTGATCAATTTAAGGAAGGGGCAGCACGGTGGCACAGTGGTTAGCACTGCTGCCTCACAGCTCCAGGGTCCCAGGTTCAATTCCGGCCTCGGGTTACTGTCTGTGTGGAGTTTGCATTTTCTCCCCGTGTCTGCGTGGGTTTCCTCCGGGTGCTCCGGTTTCCTCTCACTGTCCAAAGATGTGCAGGTTAGATGGGAAAGAGAAAATGCTGGAAAATCTCAGCAGGTCTGTAGGGAGAGAAAAGAGCTAACGTTTCGAGTCCAATGACGTTTTCTCTCCCTTCAGATGCTGCCAGACCTGCTGAGATTTTTCAGCATTTTCTCTTTCGTTTCAGATACCAGCATCCGCAGAGATTTGCTTTTATGCAGATTAGATGGGTTGGACATGCTAAATTTCCCCTTAGTTTCCAAAAGGTTAGGTGAGGTTACTGGGTTATGGGGATAGGGTGGAGGCGTAGAGTGCTCTTTCCAAGGTCCGGTGCAGACCCTTCTGCACTGTAAATTCTATGATTCTATGAACTAATGCCTGGTCAGTGTTGTGCTGAAAGGGTCCTTCCCCTTGTGGGAGAGACGCGGGCTAGGATTTTCCGGACCCGCCTGTGACTATTCCTCCCATGGGCAGGACTGGAAACTCCTGGTCTAGAACTAAGAGACACAGTTTAGGAATAAGGGGTCTCCCATTTAAGCCAGAGATGAGAAGAATTTCTTCTCTCTGAGAGTTCTGAATCTTTGGAACACTCTCCCTCAGAGAACGGTGGAGTCAAGCCAACAAATATTTTTAAGGCAAAGATAGCTAGCTCCTTGACTAACAAGGAAGCTAAAGGTTACCAGAGGTAGGTGGAATGTGGATTACTGGTCACAATCAGATCAGCCATGATTTTATTGAATGGCAGAGCAGGCTAGAGGGGCTGAACGGCCTACACCTCCTCCTCATTCATATGTTCGTAACAAACTAAAACGCATTTTGTGGCAATTACAATTTCTGGCTAACTTACTGAGTTTGCATCGCCAAGAAGATGTCCACAAAGTTAAGTTTGAAGTTTACTTTAAATAAAGTGTCAGATAATTTCAGTATAGAAATTGAAGAGGGCTACTGAAAATCTTAATGGTCTGGATTTTAACAGTGAACGGTCAATGAATACAGAAATCCTGTGCTTTCTCAATCACTGCTCTGCCAGAGGCTGTACGAGACCTTCGACATCCACCACTGACCCAACAATCAGTGACGTGAATTAATCTGGCAAAACGTTTTCCTATTGCTGTTAGAAACACCATTAAAAGTTAAGCCTTGTTCAAAGACGCGTAACTGTGTTTTAAATGGTGATTTGAGTAATAACTACAATGTTGTTAGTGGTCTCCATTGTGATTGAATATTCAAATGTTTTAAACTAGATATTTTTAAATAATGAACTTTTAAAATAAGCTTTTCACATTTCAGCTCCTACTTTCATCCCGCGTGTATGTCCCAATCTTTATTTTGCTCTGTGTAAGTTTTTTTTAAAGTGATTTGATTTGTAATTGGATGCTGTGAGGATTCTTTAATGTGATTGGCAGCTTGGAAAGCTTGATACTACCACTGCAGCTCCATGCTGAAATCTCTTTAAACAATGCTGCAATCAATTACATATCAAGAGAGTTAAAGTTCTTGCCACAGAGATCGTTAGATTTCTCAGCAATGTTTCCTCAAGGTGGCTGCCCTTGCATTGCTGCTGACCTTAAAATCCAAGCCAATGTAAATTATATGCAGTAAAATCTAGTACTAGAAGTTTACTTCTGGGATCTTGGACGGGATTCTCCGTTGGCTGACGCCAAAATCGGGAAACGCGATTGGGTAGAGAATCGGTTCCAACGCCAAAATCGCGGTGACCGCTGAATTGATGCCAAATCGCAATTCTCCATCACCTCGACAGCGGCGTCAATGCGTACCGGAACGCACGTACAGTAAACACCATTTACATATCATTAGGGGGCCCAACCCAGTATTCTCTGGGGCCTCCGCGATTCTCCGCCTCCGATGGGCCGAGTTTCCGACAGCACGGGTCATTTATGCTTTTAAAAATAGTGAAACCGGCGTTGTGGTTGCTGAGCGAGCGAGAGGGTCTGTGGAAAGTGTCCAACATCACCATAATTTGCTGACAGTTGTGCCGCTGGCTGGGGGGCTTCTGCCAGGGCCGGGGGGATTAGCGGAGGGTGGCTAGGAGGTGAGCTGTGGGGTCGGGGTGGATGGGTACATTGCCACAGCCAGCAAGGCAGCCATGCAGTTACGCACACCGTTACCAGCCCACTGGGAACTTAGGGTCATGGGTCATCTCGGTGATCCCTCAGGGCATCCCTCTGAGGGCCCTCTAGCCTCAGCCGACCCATCAACTGTATGGGCACCCTCCAGCACAACCAGTGTCATCTTGTTGGCTGGGATGAGCGTGTGTGGGGATTATAATGTGTATGCACGGCTGCAGCTTTTCAGCCTCCCGAGTGTCAATCACGGACCCAGTGAATCCCACACCGTTTTTCATTGGAATCAATTGTGTTCCAAGTGGCGCCGGTGATAACCCCTTGACAGTAACGGAATCGGTCCAGGTGTGGCACCAGGTTTGCTGTCGGGAAGGTCCATGAATTCTGCGTTGGCGTCAACACTTAGTCTCAGAACGGACATACCCGCCCCATATCTTTTCTTGATATCAAACAGAAACAACTACCAGTTCATCAACTTCCATTTGGCTTAATGACAAAATCAGTTCTCACAGCTGAAATAGAGAAAAACATATAGTTTTCCAAAAAATGTACATGTAATTAGAAAAAAACAGCTGATAATTGAGAAACAGCATTCATTGAAAAAAAAGCGAAAGAGGTTGGTTTTCTGTTCCATGGACATATGAGAATATTTTCTTCTACAGCTATTTTTTTGCGCTGTGTGCTGAAGTGGATTCATGTAGTGCCCCAAAAATGTACTGGGGAGCACCCCACCCTGGAGTTTCCCTAGAAACGTTTGCACAGCAATTGCCTGGGAAGTTCAAACTTCTGATGGACAAGACCTGCACTGGGAACAATCCGAAAATGTGATATAAATTGCAAATGTTGGTTGGGTCCGACCATCCTACAGCAATAGTTACCCAGAAAAAAATAGAAGCATTAAAACTGCTTCTGGTTTCTGAGTAACTATAGTACTGACCTCCTGTAATTCATCATGGAACACCTGACTACTCACCCACACCCCAGTACAGCCTTCCCCCCGCCCAAAGGATCCCACAAAACCCCTCCCCCACCCCTGACACTCCATGGGACCCACCCCACAACCCCGACCCTCCACAGGACCTGCCCTCCCCGCATACCTTTCTGAACCTCCACAGGATATCTGACAACCCCCATGTGACCGCCCCACACCTATATCTTCAACAGGACTCCTCCCATACCCTCCGACCCCCACCCCCTCCCCCCCTCCTCCCACACAGGACACCTGACAATACTTCACACCACCACTAGGTGTGCAACCCCCCCCCCCCCCAACTATGGACACAATGCCTCCCACAGGATGCCACAACTTCCTCCAACTACTCCTCCTGATTATACACCCCCTCAACTATAATACCTTCGACTACACCTCCAAGACTACAGCCCCCTAGCTACACACACCTCAGACTACACCCCACGCCTTGACTACAACACATACCTGATACCTCCCCCCTTATGTGTGGGCAGTAGTGGGTTGGGTTACACTGTTAATCACTGACCTACATCAGAAATTAAACAGTGGGCCAATACTAGATTAAGGAGTGTCCCCAGAGAAGGAGCATGCAGTGTCTTTTGGCACTGTTGAGTCCTTCTGTGCCTGGTGGGCTCTGCGGAGACAGGGGTGCCTTTTCGGCCTTCTTAATCACATTTTGGTTTCATGTTTTAAGTTTAATTTGCTTTTTATTTTGCACAGTATCCCTTCAGGGGGCTTTGCCTTTTAATTTGTCAACCAGTTTATATGATTTAGTTTAATTGGTTATTGATTTATTCAAAATAGGAATACTGGGGTAAGTGTCCAGGCAACAGGCCCATGTGTCAGAGGCAACTGTCAGACTCTCCGGGATAGCCCATTGGAAGTTTAAACTTCCCGGGCAATTGCTGCCCCATGTGCGCAGCTCAGGACTTCTCGGGCGAGATTCTCCGACCCCCCGCCGGGTCGGAGAATCGCCGGGGGCTGGCGTGAATCCCGCCCCCGCGGTTGCTGAATTCTCCAGCACCAGAGATTCGGCGGGGGCGGGAATTGCGCTGCGCCGGTTGGCGGGCCCACCCCGGCGATTCTCCGGCCCGGATGGGCCGAAGTCCCGCTGCTAGAATGCCTGTCCCGCCAGCATGGATTAAACCACCTCTCTTACTGGCGGGACAAGGTGGCGCAGGCGGGCTCCGGGGTCCTGGGGGGGGCGGTGGGCGATCTGGACCCGGGGGGTGCCCCCACGGTGGCCTGACCCGCGATCGGGGTCCACCGATCCGCGGGTGGGCCTGTGCCGTGGGGCACTCTTTTCCTTCCGCCTTCGCCATGGTCTCCACCATGGCGGAGGCGGAAGAGACCCCCTCCACTGCGCATGCGCGGGGATGCCGTGAGCGGCCGCTAACGCTTCCGCGCATGCGCCGCCCGGCAATGTCATTTCCGCGCCAGCTGGCGGGGCACCAAAGGCCTGTGCCGCCAGCTGGCGGGGCGGAAATCAGTCCTGCGCGGGCCTAGCCCCTCAAGGTTAGGGCTCGGCCCCCCAAGATGTGGAGGATTCCGCACCTTTGGGGCGGCGCGATGCCGGACTGATTTGTGCCGTTTTTGGCGCCGGTCGGCGGACATCGCGCCGATAACGGAGAATTTCGCCCCTGGGCCGGGATTCTCTGAGCCCGCGCCGGGTCGGAGAAACGGCGGTGGCGCTGGAAATTCCTGCCAGGCCGCTCCGATGCCAGGATGGGATTCCGTGCCGGGTCGGAGAATCGGCGGCAGTCATGCGGTCGACGCGGGGCTAGTTCAACGGCACCCACGGCGATTTTCCGTGATCGACCTGCCGAGTTCCCGCCGGCGTGGTTTCAACCTGGTTCCACCCGGCAGGAGCTCGGACCCGCGGCTGCGCTGGCCGTCCTGGTGAAGGGGGTGGGTGTGGGGATCAGACTCTGGGGGGTGGCTGCAGGACGGGCATGCGGGACCTGCGCCGGCAGTGCAGGGCCGTGTATCAGCGCCGGAGCTGCGATCTGCACTCCGGCGCTGTGCTGGCCTCATGTGGGCCCCTGTATCGTTGGGCCAAGAGGCCTGTTGACGCCGGTGTGAAACACTCATGTGTTTACAGCGGCGTCAACACTTAGCCCTGATGAGTGCTGATGCGCATCAGCGGCAGACGACTCAACGCTTTCCACTGTTGACATCAGAGAATCAGCCCAAAATCTTCAAAATAATTTATATCTCTTTATTGCCAAAGCTACAGGAAAATTGTGCTATTTTTAGTTTTTAATTTTTAGCAAGCACTAATTCTCAAGACCTAACTAGCTTTATAACTAAATTACAGTAGTCTATTTCCTCATTAAGTGTGTGACATATGTGGACAAAAAACATCACGTAATAGGTAGTTGTACCACTTTTATGTAACCTGGAATCGGAATCCATAATGGATCTATAAGCCAGAAACAAAAGATAAAGGTCAAACAGATGTGCCCTTGTGCTGATAACAGTTACTCTCAGCTATCATTGGCTTTTGAAAAAAAAAATTTAGATTACCCAATTATTTTTTCCAATTAAGGGGCAATTTAGTGTGGCCAAAACACCTACTCTGCACATTTTTGGGTTGTGGGGGCGAAACCCAGGCAGACACGGGGAGAATGTGCAAACTCCACATGGACAGTGACCCAGAGCCGGGATCAAACCTGGGACCTCAGTGCCGTGAGGCAGTTGTGCTAACCACTAGGCCATCGTGCTGCCCTAGCTTCCATTGGCTTGTACATAAGAGGTTTTAGTCACATAATTAATAACATTCATAATCTATATACCTCGAAGAATATAACCAGCATTCTTACATTGCCCCTTTGTGTCCAGGAACTCTACTTGTCACTACAACAGTCCTGACAAAATCCAGTATATTTGGCAAAAGCGGGTGGTGGAGAGAAATTAATGGTTAGATCTGGAAATATGGGTTTCCCGGAATGGCAAGGAGCTTTAGTTGCAGGGCGTATTTTAATTTGTTTCTCAAGGTGTTTTTTTTATCTGACAGTCAGTCTGACATACAGCTGTGGAGAAAGTAGATCAGTCTAGTGGTGGTGAGAAGGCAGAGATCACGGGGCAGCAGAGAGACAGGTGTGAATGGAGAGGTCAAAAGGTGGGGAACAGAGATTTTTGGGGAACAAAGAGAACATAAAGAGAGTGGTGGGGAAGCAGTGAGATTGTTGGGGAGAGTGGGAAGATTGTGAGTGGGGATGGTTAAGGGCTCAGGAGATCACAGTGATAAATCAGAATGGTCAGTGATCACAAAAATGATTGGTGATTGTGGGGGATTGGAATTAGACAGATTGTGCTGTGGTGGTGGTGACGGTGTATTACATGGTAGGTTAAGTGCTGCAAAGGCATTTAGCGAATGGACTTTGCCCCACCCACCCCCTTTTACCTGATAATTTCCTGTGGCCAAGAAATTCTGACTGACAGAAGGTAAAGTAGAAATTATAGGAGGCCCTAGAAGTTAAATTAAGCAATATTCAATTTGTTAACATAAAGTAAAGGCCACAACGGGTCTTACAGATTACAGATCCCAGTTGGGATTATCGGAAATGCCGATCACAGTACGGGCCGGCTTTTAAAAGGTGAATTTACGAGCCCCAGCTGGGCGGGCCCCTGCCCACTAGCAGGGGAGCTCGTATTCTACGAGTCCCATGGGGAGATTGATCGATGTATCCCCTTGGGTCTTGTTAGGTTTATTATAGAAATCTTGTTACAATTTTGTCACTTAGTCTCCTTAAAAGGTTTTACTGGCCAGTTTGTCTCTTCATTCAATTCAATTCAAATTTTATTGTCCATTTGGAAATTCATTGTGATACATTGCTTGTTCATCAAAAATCAAACAATTAATAATTAACAATGAAAAAGAAAAATTACATCATAAAAATCTGACCTTGAATTCAAAACTCAGCTCTGTTAAAACTGGACGTTCGAGGCGTTGTGTTTGGATTCAACGTTTTTTCGCATTTTAATTTCCCACTTGACCTAAACTCATCAATTCTGGGGGTTAAAATCACTCACATTAACTTTGGCTGCTTCTGCACAACTGCTGCCAGGCATGCAGATTTATTTTCCATGATTTTCTGATATTATTTTGAATTCCCAATTCAAATATCCTTTGAAAGTTTTAAGAAAATATATTTTAAATTAGATGATAGAAAGGAAAGTTACAAACAAAATCATTAATATTCTTTTAGCGCTTAATTTGTGATGGCAGGTATTCATTTCCCTTCCCTCACAGAGTAGGAAATTATGCGCAATGTCTTATATAGAAACTTTTATTTATAGAAGTGAAAACAGAAAGTGCTAGAAATACTCAGCAGGTCTGGCACCATCTGTGGAGAGAGAATTAGAGTTAATGTTTTGAGTTGATATATGACCCTTCTATAGAACTGAAGGATGGTAGAATGTATTTCCAGCACTTTCTGTTTTTATTTGAGATTTCCAGCATCTCGCTGTATTTAAAAAAAAATAGAAAACCCTTTTAAGTGAACCCTTCAAAGTGATGGAGCTTAGAGGATGATATTTATTTTGTGAATCCAGTACTGCTTTACACCCTCCCAGATCTGCATAGTGTGTGTTAGATGTGGAGTAAAGCTTCCTGCACTTTACTCTAACAACGTGACTCAATCTTAGTCATAGACCAAGATGACCATAGCCTGCTTTCTCCATTTGAGGGAGAGAGCTGACTGGTGGTGATGTAACCTGAGGATCACCACACCTCAGGGGCGAGGTTGAGAAGACTTCATGAATAACCTCAGCCGGTATGCGAATTGAACCCACACTGCTGGCCTTGCTCTGCATCACGAACCAGCTGTCTAGCCAAGTGAGCTAAACTGGGTCCCTAAAGTGAATTTACATTCTGCTAGTGGCTGCAGGAATTTAATTAAAACCTCTGCCATAAAATGCTAGTCTTATTAACAATGTCAGGAAACTAACTGGATCATTGGTTATCTGGTTCATTCATATCTTTCATAGAATCCCTACAGTGCAGAAGGAGGCCATTTGGCCCATTGAGTCTACACTGACTCTCTGAAAGAGCACCCTACCTGGGCCCACTTCCCCACCCTATCCCTGTAGCCCCACCTAACCTGCACATCTTTGGACTGTGGGAGTAAACGGCACCTGGAGGAAACCCACACAGATACAGGGAGAACGTACAAACTCCACAAGGAGTACAAACTACACAAATATCAAACATGCCTACCGCTCTATTGCCCGCCCACACTTTGGCAAATCTAACCACAAGGCTGTGTTCCTGCTCC
Source organism: Scyliorhinus torazame (assembly GCF_047496885.1). Lineage (NCBI taxonomy): Eukaryota > Metazoa > Chordata > Chondrichthyes > Carcharhiniformes > Scyliorhinidae > Scyliorhinus > Scyliorhinus torazame. The sequence continues at coordinate 135,734,240 of NC_092712.1, forward strand.
CGGCTTATAAGCAAAAACTGAAGCGGGAGAATCCGTCAAAGAAAATCATGCATTGTTGGTCTGGGGAATCGGATGATCTCCTACGGAACTGCTTAGAGTCAGTGGACTGGTCAGTATTTAAAACCTCTGCGACCAGCCTGAACGAGTACGCCACTACAGTAACTGACTTCATTCGTAAGTGTGCACAAGACTGTGTGCCAAAGAAGCAAATCTGCGTGTTTCCCAACCGGAAACCCTGGATGAACAGGGACATCCACTGCTTGCTGAAGTCTAGGTCTGAGGCGTTCAAGTCAGGTGACCCTGACCTCTACAAGAAAGCCAGATATGATCTAAAGAAATCCATCAAAGATGCCAAAAGACAGTAACGGACCAAGCTCGAGTCCCAGGCTAGCCACACGGATCCCCGCCGTCTCTGGCAAGGTCTGCAAGACATAACAGGCTACAAGATGAAAGCATGTAAAATCGCTGGCTCCAATGCACCCCTCCCTGAGGTGCTCAACGCATTCTATGCCGCTTTGAGTAAGAGGTCAGTGAGAGCGAGCCCTCCACCCCAGAAGCCGTGGATGAACTTGTATCTGAGATCACCACTGCAGACGTCAGAGCAACCTTCTCGAAGGTCAACCCATGGAAAGCCACTGGCCCGGATGGGGTACCCGGACGAGCACTCAGGTCTTGCGTGGATCAGCTGGCGGGGGTATTCGCAGACATCTTCAACCTCTCTTTACAACAATCTGAGGTCCCTATCTGCTTCAAGGAGACGACCATCATCCCTGTAGCAAAAAAAAGTCAAGCAGCGTGCCTTATTGACTATCATCCAGTGGCTCTGACATCCATCATCATGAAGTGCTTCGAATGGTTAGTCATGGCATGAATCAACTCCAGCCTCCCGGATTGCCTTGATCAACTACAGTTCGCCTACCACTGCAACAGGTCCACAGCAGACGCCATCTCCATGGCCCTGCACTCTACCCTGGAACACCTAGATAACAAAGACACCTATGTCAGATTCCTATTTATCAACTACAGCTCAGCCTTCAACACCATTATTCCGACAAAACTCATCTCCAAACTCCGTGGCCTTGGCCTGGGCTCCTCCCTCTGCGACTGGATCCTGAACTTTCTAACCCACAGGCCACAATCAGTAAAGATAGGCAACAACACCTCCTCCACGATCATCCTCAACACCGGTGCCCCATAAGGCTGTGTCCTCAGCCCCCTACTATACTCCTTATACACCTATGACTGTGTGGCCAAATATCCCTCTAACTCGATTTTCAAATTTGCTGATGACTCCACCGTAGTGGGTCAGATTTCAAACAATGGCGAGACAGAGTACAGGAATGAGATAGAGCAGTGTTCTTCAAACTTTTTTTCCGGGGACCCATTTTTACAAACCAGCCGAACTTCGGGACCCAATGTGGCCGAACTTCGGGACCCAATGCGGCCGACCTTCGCGACCCACGCCAGCCGACCTTCGCGATCCACGCCGGCCGACCTTTGTGACCGACGCCGGCCGACCTGAGCAACCCACCATTTTCTCTTACCTTGTTTGCTGCTGATAAAAATGGAGGAAATGGCTTTGGGTCCCTTTGGCCCTTATACACGCTCCTCCAATGGAATCTGTTGGATGAAGGTGAAGCCTTCCTGTGTCGGAAAGTATGGAGTCTCCATCAGTCCAAAGTTCTGCATTTTTTTCCTGTAAAATTTTATCAAATAAAACCCCCCCGAACTTGTAAAAAAATAAAATGAATAAAATAAATGAAAAAAATGAATAAACCCCCCCCGAACTTGAAACAAAAAGCTGCAACCGTAAAATAGCGGCAGCATTGCGCATGCGCGCCCGATCATCGGCGCGCATGCGCATAGTTTTGGCATGCGCACCGATCATCGTTCACGCATGTGCAATGCGGCCGAATTTTTTAAACATGTTCGTGGCCATTTTAAAGGCCGTTATTAAAAGCCGGCTGCTGCTCGGGGATTTGCGCTTACGGGAGAACCCCGAAGGACGGCTCCCCGACCCTCCCGACACTCGCCCGCGACCCACCCACGAGTCACGCACCCGAGTTTGAAGAACACTGAGATAGAGAATCTGGTGAATTGGTGCGATGACAATAATCTCTCCCTCAATGTCAACAAAATGAAGGAGATTGTCATCGACGTCAGGAAGCGTAGCGGAGAACATGCCCCTGTCTACATCAATGGAAATGAACTAAAAGGATCGAAAGCTTCAAGTTTTTAGGTGTACAGATCACCAACAACCTGTCCTGGCCCCCCCATGCCGACACTATAATTAAGAAAGCCCACCGACGACTCTACTTTCTCAGAATACTAAGGAAATTTGGCATGTCAGCTACGACCCTCACCAACTTCTACAGATGCACCATAGAAAGCATTCTTTCTGGTTGTATCACAGCTTGGTATGGAGCCTGCTCTGCCCAAGACAGCAGGAAACTACAAAAGGTTGTGAATGTAGCCCAGTCCATCACGCAAACCAGCCTCCCATCCATTGACTCTATCTATAATTTCCGCTGCCTCAGAAAGGCAGCCAGCATAATTAAGGACCCCACGCACCCCGGTCATACTCTCTTCCATCTTCTTCCGTCAGGAAAAAGATACCAAAGTTTGAGGTCACGTACCAATCGACTCAAGAACAGCTTCTTCCCTACTGCCATCAGACTTTTGAATGGACCTACCTCGTATTAAGTTGATCTTTTCTCTACACCTTGCTATAACTGTAACATTATATTCTGCAGTCTCTCTTCCTTCCCTATGTACGGTATGCATTGTTTGTACAGCATGCAAGAAACAATACTTTTCACTGTATACTAATACATGTGCCAATAATAAATCAAATCAAATCAAATCACCCAAGGCCAGAATTGAACCCAGGTCCCTGGAGCGATGAGGCAGCAATGCTGACCACTGTGCCACCGTGCCACCCTTCAGTATCCTTCAAGGAGGGAAATCTGTGGTTCTTATCAGATGTAGGCTACATTTGACTCTTGATGCTCCAAAATCCGGTTGATTCTCAACTGTTCTCCGAAATGGACCAGGAAGCCACTCAGTTGAACCAAACGGCTAAAGAATAGCACTCTGGCTGTGTACCATCATCTTCAAAAGGCAATTAGAGATGGGAATAATAATAATAATCTTTATTGTCACAAGTAGGCTTTACATTAACACTGTAATGAAGTTACTGTGAAAAGCCCATAGTCGCCACATTCTGTCGCTTGTTCAGGTACACTGAGGAAGAATTCAGAATGTTAAAATTAACTAACAGCACGTCTTTCAGGACTTGTGGGAGGAAACCGGAGCACCCAGAGGAAACCCATGCAGACACAGGGAGAACATGCAGACTCTGCACAGACAGTGACCCAAGCCGGGAATCGAACCAGGGACCCTGGCGCTGTGAAGCAACAGTGCTAACCACTGTGTTACTGTGCCGTGAAATAAATGCCAGCCATGCACACATCCTTGGGGAGTGTGTTTTAAGCTATTTACATAGTTCGAAACAGTGAACAGTTTTAAATTAAGCAATGTGTTTGTTCCATTTATGACTAAAGTAAATTAGTTAATCCCATCATATGATTTTAAAACTGATGAGCAGACTATTGGTAAATCAATTAAATAGCTTTATGTAAAGTACAACATGATAATGACCTTGTTACCTTGCAGTAATTTTGTTCTTTTGCCTTTATATTATGTTTACTTATTTGTTTTAACGCCCGATGTATTCATTCATAATAAATTGGGGATAAAACAGAAATGGCTGATGGACGTAATAATTCTGTGCAGTATGCCCCAGAAGGTAAACAGATTTCCCTTTCCAGTCTGTCTGAGTTGACATTTGTGTTTAGTTGGATCTATATAAGAACTCAGTCATGAAAATTTGAGCTGGTAAAACAGATATCATGCGACTTGAGTTAAATACTAATATAAAGTGGCCAAGCAAGTTGATTATGAACCTGCATATCCTTCCAACACACCTATATGCAAACAGTTTGGAGTGAGAGAGACACCTGGTCAGCCAGGCTTGAAATAGGGTAGTAATCCTCAAGCTCTATCCTCTGGTTTCAGGTTAATAACCTGTTCCAGGACGATGTGCAAAAGATGTGCAAAAAATGTTCAAAGATGTGTAGGTTAGGTGGGGACATGGGGATAGGGCTGGGGAATGGGCCTAGGTGGGGTTCTCTTTCAGGGGGTTGGTGCAGACTCGATGGGCCGGATGGCCTCTTTCTCTGAAGGAGGCATCTTCCAAGTCTATCTCACCCCGATTGAACCCAGTGATGTTGGCTTTAATCTGATTCACCCGCACCCTCGGATATAGCCATTATATTTACTCTGCCTAAGAATTGTGTGCAATCCTATTTGGGAGAAAAAATGGATGACTGTCAACTTTCTCCAGATAGGTTAATATCATGTTTTTGCTTTGAAATTGACACATGGGGGGGGGGGGGCAAGTTGGTGACAGGCTTATGTTCCCGAAAGACATGCTGATAGGTGAATTGGACATTCTGAATTCTCCCTCAGTATACCAAGCGCTGGAATGTGACAACTAGGGGATTTTCACAGTAACTTCATTGCAGTGTTAATGTAAGCCTACTTGTGACAATAAAGATTATTATTATTATGTTAAAGCATTTGGGCGATTTGGCTTTGCGTTCGGATTCTGCACCAAATTCTGATATAAAGTGGACAGCTGAACCGTGTTTAATAAAGTCCTTCGCAACTGTTCCAGTTGGGAACTTGTGGGCCGAATATTAACTAGTCATCTGGCCAACATAATTGCTGCTTTGTTTTCTGTATCCCAACCGGCATCACCGCCAACAAACAAATAACGACTTTAACGCCAAAAAACAACCTGGGGCTTTAACGTGATCAAAATAAGAGGGTGGGGGGGGTGGAGAGAGAATCGAATTTTGCCCTCTCCCCCACTTTCCCCCAATCGCAATCGCTTGGTAAGACAGGAATTATTATTTTTAAATGTTATAGTCGGTGGGAAAAGTGCCCTGTGGTATTATGAAGCCTTTAAGCAGCTTGCGAGAGAGGTGGGGGGAAAGATGATGAACAAGCAGCACAACGCTGACAGACACAGAGAGAGTGCGGGCGGGAAGTGGCTGCACCGCTACTTATTTTGACGGCCATGTGATCCCGCGACAGGCAGATCGATTGGAGAAGAGGGAAGCGCGGAGGGGAAGGAAGCTCAGACATCGGGGAGTCGCAACGAAAACCAAAACCTCGGCTTGTTTCACACACACGAAACGGGGAGCCCGCTCTTTCCGCCGATCAGAGCGACGGCAAAACAACTCCCTCCCCCCCCCCTCTGCAAAGGAGACTGACACCTGGGCTGAAGACGCCGGACCGTGGAGGCAACAACTTGGTCAAAGTGCCCGCGCCCCGTCCCTCAGCGAGCGGCGGCCACCAGTTCGAGCCCCGAGTGGAGAACCGACCCACCCTCTTTCGCCACCTTTCAATGCAGCGCCCTGTCAGAGCCCAGGCACCGTGATGGAGAAAGATGTCTTTCTTCTTCTTCAGCTTTTAGCACTCGTTGTTTGGGGTAAGTGGCGAAAGACACACTAACCTGACACTTGCAACTGCCTTGGCAGACAGACAGCACCGCATGTCACCAAGACAGCAATCAATCGCCCACACATCTATCTACTGGGATACCTGTGGTAAACTATAACCAACTCCAGAACCTCATCCCAAGCATTGCATGGACCGGGCTAACATTCTGTGTAAGATCTCTTTTATGAGAAAGGCAAGCTGTGAGTTAGCCTAATTTCTTTCGCGATATTTCCCTTCAATAAATTAGCTTTAAGCCCTTTTTACTCATCTGTCTAACTGCCGAAATATCTCTGTACAGCTACATTTGATCAAGCATGTTTCCCCTTTATCCATCCTTCGTCCGCAGGGTTTTTCTTAGCCAGCTCCTTTTCGTTCAATTTATTTTGCAACTTTTCCGGCTCCGTTTTCTGCACATTGTCTCTAAATTTAAACAGCCATTTTCTCCTTACTGACATTGGGGATTGTGGCGCTGAGCCCGGTAAACGCTGTGGGGTGGGAACGGGAAACTCCAGGGCTCATAAGGCACAGATAAGCTGCCTTTCCAAAACACTTCAGCAACAATATTACTCGTGTTTAAATTGGTATCGCTACGAATAATTTTATATTCTGAAAAAACGAAGTCGTGCAATGCATGAATATCTTCGTGGCCTCTTCTAATACTTTTTATTTTCTATGTTTTTAGGTAATAGTTTGTTGACATCAAGCCTTTCAGGTAAGAAACACAGCGGGTTGTCTGTGACCTAGTTCACATCTGGCGGCATTCTCCTTTTTAATCTCCACGCTCTGCTCATCTTGTTTGCTTCAGACCTGTGTTTATTGTTTGTAAGGCGGTTTTAAACTACTATTTCTTTACAAAACATTAATAAGCAATAAACTGTCGCAAATATGAACATGTAGCACTCAGGCCAAACCTTGGCATGAAAGTCTCATGCGGCATGTCAGTGCAGATCTGCTACCAAAAATTATCTTAATCAGTTCAAGGTTAAGAACTAAAAATTGGAAAGTAGAAATTTCTATTTTGAAGTCTAGACAAGAGGATTCCAACACCTACACAGTGGGTTCAAAGTCTTATCCAGAGGTATATATATGTTTCTAAAGTGTGTAAAGTTAACTACACAGATGTTGTTCATACAGTTAGTTGTTGCAGAGCTGAAGCAATTATCTTCATGCAAACAATGTTAAAAAATGCCAAATATCTGGAAACCATTACAAAACTCCTAAGGTTTCTTTGAAATCTTAGTTCCATCAGTTAGATATTTTCAAAGCATCGCTAATTATATCATTGTTTCAAAGCGATGAAAAGCAAGGTCATTGGGTGGGATTCTCCCCTACCCAGCGGGGCGGGGGGTCCCGGCGTGATGGAGTGACGGTAACCACTCTGGCGTCAGGCTGCCCCAAAGATGCGGAAGTCTTTGCACCTTTAGGAGCCAAGCCCTCACCTTGAGGGGCTAGGCCCGCGCCGGAGCGGTTTCCGCTCCACAGGCTGGTGTGGAAGGCCTTTGGCGCCACGCCAGACAGGGCCGAAAGGACTTCGCCGGCCTGCGTAAGTCCACGCATGCGTGGGAGCGGCTGCTGATGTCATCCCCGCGCATGCACAGGGGTGGGGGTCTCTTCCGCCTCCGCCATGGTGAAGACTATGGCGAAGGCGGAAGAAAAAGAGTGCCCCCACGGCACAGGCCCACCCGCGGATTGGTGGGCCCCGATCGTGGGCCAGGCCACCGTGGGGGCACCCCTCGGGGCCAGATCACACCGCCCCCCCCCCCCCAGGACCCCGGAGCCCTCCTGCGCCGCCTGCTCCCGCCGGAAAGGTAGGTGGTTAAATCCACGCCGGCGGGAGAGGGTTGACAGCGGCGGGACTTCGGCCCATCGCAGGCCGGAGAATCGCCGGGGGTGGGCCCGCCGACCGGCGCGGCGCGATTCCTGCCCCCGCCGAATCTCTGGTGGCGGAGAATTCAGGACACGGCAGGGGCGGGATTCACGCCAGCCCCCGTCGATTCTCCGACCCGGCGGGGGGTCGGAGAATCCCGCCACTTGTATCTAATTTTACTTGCAAAATAATTCACTAAAATGCCCATGGTGCATCTAATTGGAATTGAGGGGAAAGTAACCTAAAATGAGTATCATTGGCTTAAGTTTACGGTGTTGTATTTGTAAGTTCCCATATTGCTAGAAAAGTAACTTGTAATAATTTGAAAACGGCAAAGTAAGGTGGCGACTTAATAATTTCCCTTTTTTTGAAAATGTCAGGTTTAAACATATATATACATGCATTAAATTAATATTCTACTTCAAATTTCCAGCCAAGAACAATACAAACCTGCATAATCAGCCACAATCAAACCAATCAGAGAGGCAAGAAAAACGGATCTGTAACGAGACTCGCATGTTGGAAGTGGTACACTTGTGTGGATATCATTTTGAAAGCCAACTTAACAGAATTAATTCCAGTGACTGGTGCAACTTCACACTCATTGCTGGGTATGTGTTTTTTTAAAATACATGTCTCATTTGCTATAAGTCAAATCTATAAGGTCAGATGCAAACGCTAACAATTGAAGAAAATTTGTTGCACACTCATTGTTTCTTGATCTTTGCTATAAAATTTGTAGTCATCCAAAGGTTTTGAATTAATCTGTAGTATTCAAGATATAATTCAGTGCTCCATCAATATTTTGAATGAATTAAATTCCAGCAGAGAAGTCAGTATTTGCATTTATAAGCGAGGATGCATTCCAGAAACATGGTATGCAGCCATGGGGCCAAATCTCAATTCCTCTGCAGGAGGTTGTTCATTGATTTTTGTCCTGTCTTGATCTTTGTAGTATTATTTCTGGACTTATTACAAATTAGCTGTAAATCTGGATCTATTACAGTATTTTATTTTGGCAAAAAAATGATTAATTCACTATGCCTTCTATAAAGGGTGCAATCATATACTTTTCTGGTCCAGTGTAACACTTCTAAATGCATCTGATGTTCATTAACAGCAGAAATGTTGCATCCCATTGCTGATAGCATTTGCAACTTGACTCTACAAAATATGTTATAGCTTGTAGTTAAAGATAAGTACTACCCAAACCCATATATCCTGTATTCACATAAGACATCCGTTATGTGCACCGATAACCATTGTCCTCTCTGCATTCATTCTCTGTTATTGAGAGGATAGCAGCTATCTCCTCTTCACATCACCCTCGCCATTTGATGACACACTTGAGCAAATTCAGACATCTACAGAATATATGCTGCATTGACCAGCACAAAATGTTGTGATAGCTAATATCATGATAATCTAGGTCAGGGTTTTTCAAAGTGCGGGTCGTAATCCATGGGTGGATTGCAGACTGGTGTCGAGAGGGTTGCAGAGCAATCGGTCGCGCTGTTCCTGCAGTAGTCCCGATCGCAGGAAAAGTGCATAACGGCCGCTACCGGGTTTTAAATTTAGAATGGCGGCCACTGCCGCTTTTTAAATGAAAAGAAATTAGGCTGTGTGCAGTCTTCCAGCCAGAAGAGGCAGCAGTGAGAAGATCACGCACCCTCCACGTACACATGACGTCAAGCGTCCTGTACGTGCTTTTAGCACCAAATCACGGAGGAGAGCTGCTTCCATTTTCTAGCTGATGGCAAGTAAGGCAAGAGGACTGTGAAGATGAATCATTGTCTTACAAGTAAGAGACGGCCAGAGATACAAATAGGCAGTGTCTCATAATAGAATCTGTTGAAGAGAGCTGCCAGGAGAGTCCAGGTCTTTTTGCTAACAGAGCAGTGCTAGTGTAGCTTTGTACAGAGCTCCAGAGCTCTCTGTTTAACAGCTTGCAAAGAAGAAACTTAAGTCGTGAATAACAAAGGAAACATAAAGGTGATTTCTTGAGAAATGGTTTTGTCAATTGTGTTAATACAAAGGTCCAATGTGTGTTATATGCAGGGAAGTACTGAGAAATGAGAGGAGAAGTTTCAAGATTTTGATAGCTAAGTGGTGGGTGAAAAATTCCCTCTGAGGTTGAGAGCCTAGAGTCAATTTTTAACATCTGACTCCAAAATAAAAGACAACGCTGCTGTACCTGACCTGCGATACCACATACAAAACTCGCCAAAAGCCCATGAGGCTGTCAGCATTCTGGAGTAACATCTCCAAAGAGTGCTGAATAAAACAAGCATTTTGTTGCTATTGCTCTTCATGATGATCTACATGTGCGAGGTTGGATTTTCCATTTTCACAAAGATGAAGACTGCACAAAGGAACTGGCTGAAGTCTGTACCTGATATGTGCTTTGCCCTCTCCTCCTTTGAACCTGATGCAAGTGAGATCATGAGGACCAAGCAGGCTCCCCTTTCGCTTTAAAGATAAGTGAACGTGATATGTGTTGTGAAGGTCAGGTGGCGTGGGTCGCAAAAGATGGTTTGTTGGCAAAAGTGGGTCCCGGGAAATTAAAAAAAAAAAACACTGTTCTAGGTTATGAATACCTGATTCTGGCAAAAACATCAGAGACTTTGGGAAACTGTTAATATGTAAGTACAACCATTCAGACTGGAAGTGTCCCTCAGACAGGATATACCCAGTCAGAAATTGTGGTTCTAGCAGTAGTAGTTTTTTATACTAAGATGTACTTGGAATTTTGTATTGAAAATAGCATATAATGATTTACCTGCCAGGTGGGGAATCCTGAAGTATGGGAACATAAGAACTAGGTGCAGGAGTAGGCCATTCAGCCCCTCGAGCCTGCTCTGCCATTCATTTCAATAATCTCATCTCACCCTCAACTCCATTTCCCCACCCTTCTGCATAACGCTTCAACCCATTACTAATTAAAAATCTGTCTATCTCTTTTTTAAATTTACTCAACATCCCGGCACTCTGGGGTAGTGAATTCCACAGATTCACCACCCTTTGAAAGAAGCAATTTCTCCTCATTTTGGCTTTAAATCTGATACACCTTATCCTAAAACTATGACCTCCTGTTCTAGATTGCCCCGCAAGAGGAAGCATCCACTCTATGCTGACTTTGTCAATACGTTTTATTATCTTATATACCTCAATTAGACCTTCTCTCATTCTTCTAAACTCTAGAGAGCATAGTTCTAAACTGCACAATCCCTCTTCATAAGAAAACCCCCTTATTTCTGGAATCAGTCTGGTGAATTTCCTCTGAACTGCCTCCGATGCAACTACATCCCTCCTTCAATAAGGGGACCAAAACTGCACACAGTATTCCACGTGTAGTCTCACTAATGTTGCAGCAACACTTCCCGACTTTTATACTCTATTCCTTTAGCTATAAAGACCAAAATTTCATTTGCCTCTCTAATTACCTGCTGTACCTGCATGCTAGTTTTCTGCAATTCATGCACGAGGATACCAAGATCCTTCTGCATCGAACGACTCTGAAGTTTCTCTCCAATTGGATAATAGTTGCCTTCCCATTTTTCCGACCAAAATGGATAACCTCACACTTATTCACGTTAAACTCCATCTGCCATATTTTGGCCCAGTCACCTAAGCTACCTAACTCCATTAGTAAATTTCATATTTCCTCATTGCAATTTACTGTCCCACCTATTTTAGTGTCATCTGCAAATTTGGGTTTAATTAATAATAATAATAATAATAATAATCTTTATTGTCACAAGTAGGCTTTAATTAACACTGCAATGAAGTTACTGTGAAAAGCCCATAGTCGCCACATTCAGGCGCCTGTTCAGGTACACTGAGAGAGAATTCATAATGTTCAAATTACATAATAGTGCGTCTTTCAGGACTTGTGGGAGGAAACCGAGCACCCAGAGGAAATTCCCGCAGACACAGGGAGAATGTGCAGACCCGCACAAACAGTGACCCAAGCCGGGAATCGAACCTGGGACCATGGCACTGTGAAGCAACAGTGCTAACCACTGTGCAACCGTGCCACCCTTCATAGACAGGAGTTATAGAGACGTGGTCACACCCAAGGCGCAGGCAGACAGATAGGTGACCGCTAGAAAGGGCAGGCAGTCAGTGCAGGAATCCCCTGTGGCTGTTCACCTTTCTAACAAGTATACCATTATGGATACTGTTGGGGGGATAGCCTATCAGGCAAAAACAACAGCAGCCAGAACAGTTGCACCACAACTGGCTCTGTTGCTCAGCAGGGGAGGGCAAAGTGCAGGAGAGCAATAGTTATACGTGGCTAAACTGGTGGTGTAGAGGGAGGGTTTCAGATTTCAGGACCATTGGGATCTCTTCTGGGACAGGTGGGACCTGTACAAGAAGGACGGGGTGTATCTAAACTGGAGGGACACAAGTATCCTGCCTGGGAGGTTTTCTAGAGTCACTCGGGAGGATTTACGCTAATATGGCAGTGGGGTGGGAACCAGAGCATTGACGTAGTTGGTGTAATAACTGAAGGGGAAATAGAGAACAAAAATAAGAGAACAACAACATCACCCTGTCTGCTCAAACGCAGTGGTCTGAAGTGTATTTGTTTCAACGCCAGAAGTATAGCAGGTAAGGCAGATGAACTTAGAGCACTTATTAGTACTTGGAACTATGATGTTGTGGCTATCACAGAAATGTGGTTAAAGGAAGGGCAGGATTGGCAGCTGAATGTTGGAGGATAGAGATGCTTCAGGAGAGATAGGGATGGGAGAGTAGCATTACTGGTTAAGGAAAATATTTCAGCCGCACTGCGGGAGGACACCTTGGAGGGCCCATACAATGAGGCAATCTGGGTAGAGCTCAGGAACAGGAAGGGGCAATCACAATGTTGGGCTTTTTTACAGGCCCCCAACTGCCAGCGAGAGATAGAGGAGCAGAGAGGTAGAGAGATTTTGGATGGGTGCAAAAGTAACAGTGTTGTTGAGGTAGGGGATTTTAACTTCCCCTATATTGACTAGGACTCACTTAGTGCTAGGGGCTTGGATGGGGCAGAGTTAATTACATTAACATTGCAATGAAGTTACTGTGAAAGGTTCCTAGTCGCCACATTTCGGCGCATGTTCGGGTACACAGAGGGAGAATTCAGAATTCTCAGCTGGACGGGAATGGAACCCACGCTGCTGGCCTTGTTCTGCATCACAAACTAACTGTCTAGCCCACTGAGCTAAACCGGCCCTGCTTATCCTGCTTATGATCATGGCTTTTGACACGCTGCCTCATGGCAGACTGGTACAAAAGGTGAAGTCAGACAGGGTCAGAAGTGAGGTGGCAAGATGGATACAGAACTGGCTCGGTCACAGAAGGCAGAGGGTAGCAGTAGAAGGGTGTTTTTATGAATGAGAGGTTATGACTAGTGGTGTTCCACTGGGCTCTGTGCTGGGGCCTCTGTTGTTTGTAGTATACAAACGGTTTGGAGGAAAATGTAGCTGGTCTGATTAGTATGTTCGCGGATGACACCAAGGTTGGTGGAGTGGCAGATAGTGCTGAGAATTGTCAGAGGATACAGCAGGACATTGATAGGTTGGAGACTTGGGCAGAGAAATGGCAAATGGAGTTTCATCCGGACAAATGTGAAGTAATGCATTTTGGTAGGTCTAACACAGAGGGGAAATATACAGTAAATGGCAAAACTCTTAGGAATATAGAAAGTCAGAGATCTGGGCGTACAGGTCCACAAATCTTTGAAAGTGGCAACTCATGTGGACGAAGTAGTCAAGAAAACATATGGAATGCTTGCCTTCATTGGACAGGGCATCGAGTATAAAAACTGGCAAATCATGCTACAGTTGTATAGAACCTTTGGTGAGGCTGAACTTGGAATACTACGCACAATTCTGGTCGCCACGCTACGAAAAGGATGTGGAGGCTTTGGAGAGGGTGAAGTGGAGGTTTACCAGGATGTTGCCTGGCCTGGAGTGTGTTAGCTATGCGGAGAGGCTGAATAGACTCGGACTGTTTTCATTCTCTGGAATTCCTTGCCCAGTGAAGCAGTTGAGGCTCCTTCTTTAAACGGTTTTAAGAAAAAGATAGATACCTTTCTAAAGAATAAAGAGATTCGGGGATATGGTGTACGGGCTGGAGAGTGGAGCTGAGTCCACAAAGATCAGCCATGATCTCATTAAATGGCGGAGCAGGCTCGAGGGGCCAGATGGCCTACTCCTGTTCCTAGTTCTTATATTCTTATTAGAACGACGGAGGTTGAGGGATGATTCTAATAGAGGTCTACAAGATTATAAGGGGCATGGATAGAGTGGATGGGCAGGCACTGTTTCCCAGGTGGAGGGGTCAGTCACTAGGGGGCATAGGTTTAAGGTCTGTGGGGCAAATTTGTTTTATGCAGAGTATGGTCAGTGCCTGGAACGCGCTGCCAGGGGAGATTCTGGAAGCAGATACATTACTGCCGTTCAAAAGTCATCTCGACATGTACATGGATAGGATGGGTATAGAGGGATAAGGCACTAGGAAGTGCTGAGGGTTTTGGCCAAGGGTAATACCATGACCGGTACAGTCTTGGAGGGCTGAGGGGCTGGTTCTTGTGCTGTATTGTTCTTTGTTCTTTGTGTCTGATATCAAGAATGTTAAGAGGCCCTGCAGAATGTGTCATGATGTTTGTTAAGGAGCAAGGGGCTTTGTTATTTTTTTCTGATGCTCTGAACTAATTGTGGATAACCTGAAGCCCGGGAGCTACATGCGACCCATTTGGGTTCTGAGTGCAGCCCACAAGACATTTTGTTGACCATTGCCCACACGCAGGGTTGCCATGTTCTGCTGATTTCTGTCCAGAAGTTTTTTTCCTGTCAGTATGACTGAAATGATACACATGTAAAGTGAGGACAAGTGAATTGAGGGTGCATGCTGATTGCATACAACATTGACTGCAATAGTCATCCGCACCCTCTGCATCCAAAGTGTAAATATCTGTTTTGCTTTTACCATTTGAAGTTGATAGTTCTATTGATATACAAATGATTAAGTTTTTTCTATAACTCATTCTGAAATATTTGGCATGCATTAAATGCATTCAATCTTACTCACGGGCTCACGGTTAGTGAACAAGCCTGATTTCAATCTTGCGGTCCACTGAGATGAATGAGGGTCACTCATGTGGCCCACTCACTAGTCTAGGTTGCCCATCACTGCTCTGAATGTTTTAAAAGTTTATTTTGTTAATATTAGTTTTAGAGTATGCGGGACACATAGCAGCCGTAGACCACATTTAGTTAAAAGGCAATGAATTCAGTCAGAAATTTGACCAAATGGAAATTATACCGCAGGGATGGTTCTGCAGTCTGATTGGTTGCTGATTAAGGGAGCCGATTGGCTACTGAATCTGGAATTTAATTGGTTAAATAGAATTGGTTTTACATAGGAGGTTTATCAAATCTATGTCATAGAAACAGACTATTCAGCCCTATTGCTTTATACCAGCATTCATATTTTACTTTAAAATGCTCCTGTGAAACAAATTGGGGTATCACATATAAAAAGGCTATAAATAGGGCAGGAAAGATTATATTGACAATATTATTTGAAACCATCATTTTTGTTCACACCTCAATAGTGGTGCTGTTGTTCTATTTATCTCTGATTGTTTTCTCATTACACCACTGTTCATGCATTAACGGTTCATCCCGCATTTAATACTTTTTTTTTTCTCTTTTCACCAATTATTGGGCAGTCTTGCATTTTCTGTGTTCCAGTCCATTGCTCTTATTCCTATGAAACAATCTAATTTAAATACAGTCACTGAAATAAGAGTAACTGGTTATTATAGCATTAGTTGTTGATACACCGTGTACTACTTGTAGAGCAGATGTATGTACAGCCTTAGCCAGTATTTCATTTTATTGGGTCGTTGGAAAAAAGAATATTCAATGTTTCCTCATTTCCTGGTGTATTTCAGAATTCATTTTACATTTCAAAATTAAAAGGATCTGGCAGATTCAAAAACCTAAAAGTCTTATTCACAGCACCAGGAACCTGGGTTCAAATCTGGCCTTGGGTGACTGTCTGTGTGGAGTTTGCATATTCTGCCCGTGTTTGAGTGTGTTTCCTCTGAGTGTTCTGGTTTTCTCCCACAGCCCAAAGATGTGCAGGTTAGGTGGATAGAAATGTTTTCAGCAGTAGGCAGCAGAACTCGCCGGAGAGACCAGCTCTTCAAAGATTGCGGTGCCATTTTTGAAAGGGTGCCCCGATTTCTAAGTGAGCTTGCGGTTCCCCCAAACCCCCCACCCCTGGACAATGCAACCCCCACAAACATTGGCATTACCCCCCCCCTTCCCCAAGTGAGCATACCCCTCTATGGTGTTGCTGAGGACCCCCCATTCAAGCCCCTTCCCTTTTAGGACCCAGCTTCACTCCCACAACCTTAATAAAGCTTCTTCATATTCCCCTTCACCCCCAGCCTTCATAACCCCTCTTCACCGCCCAACCTTTCATGGATATGGCCCCCTTCAGGCTCCATCCCTTGGCAGTGCCAACCTGGTAACCTGCCAGTGCCCCAGGCAGTGCTAGGAGGAATGGCAGGGTACCGCCCTGCCCTGTTCCCGCCCACCCGGGGGTGCTTCAATGGCCACCAAGACCCCTGGAGTGGCCATCCCACCTGTGGAGACCAGTATTAATTGGCACCAGTGCGGTCGGTCACTCCCGGGTTCTGGGAGAATGCAGCCTCGCCAGAACACGCATATTTAGATGAGCCTGATGGCTCATTTAAATATCATTATCTGGATTACCCCAGTGATCCAGATCCAGATCGCGGTGAGTCAGGTGACTCGCGCGCGGATTTGCACCCGGCCCGAATCCTGATTTGGGCCTCTCCCGCGATTCTCTCGACGCAACGAGATCGGCACCAGGGCAACGCGATGGGAAAATCACGCCTGATATCTCTGTTTCACTTTCCACAGTTGCAGCATTTTCTGTTTTCATTACAAATGGAAGTAATACTAGACCTTTGCAGAAAAGCAGCAGGAGGATTAGCGTACTCTTTTTTTTCTATGTACAGGTTGTGCCCTTGTAGCTTTACAACATTTGGCAGGTACTGGGAATTGGAGGTTGGGGGGGTTGGGGACAGTGGGAGACTTTGGAATGGTGACTCGCAGAATGATGAAAGGTTGGAGAATGGCCCATGACAATTCTGTTTTAGATGACCCCTCCGAACACGACTATCGCCTGATACAGTATGGGGTCTGATAGTTTCTGGTGCCCTTGTGGCATAAAATAAAACATCCTGACATTAATCGTTGCTGCACCCATTTTCTATCTGGTAAATGATTGTTGTGAGGGCCAATTTCTCCTCCAATAGCTTTTTATTTAGTTGGAATCAACTGATTTTTCCCCCGTCCTTACAACTTAATTCAGTAGGAAATTTAATGAGTTTTCATTTCACCGAGGATAGGAGTACTATTTTGTTTCAATTGCGTGTGTAAATATTATTATGGGCTTCTATGAAGTAGAATTTTGTTCAGTCTTCATCTTTACTAGTCTTCCTATGATGAGTGGAAAATTTGAATTTCGCCACTCAAATTCTACCCATTCACCAAGTTGACCACAGATTCCCTACTTTTCAGGAGGCCATTTGGCCCACTGAGTCCATGTCGATCCTCCAAAAGTGCACCCTACCCAGGCCCACTCCCCACTCTATCCCCATAACCCCATCTAACCTTTCGACACCAGGGGCAATCCAGCATGGCCAGTCCACGTAATCTGCACATCTTTGGGCTGTGAACACCCGGAGGAAACCCACGCAGACACAAGGAGAACGTACAAAGTCCACACAGGCAGTCACCCAAGGTCGAAATCAAAGCCGGGTCCCAGGCTCTGTGAGGCAGCATTGCTAACCACTGTGCCACCGTGCCTACGCCCATACAGTTTACAGTTATGCTCTTTCAACTGAACTTGGTTGTAACCATTAATAATGTCAGTGAAGAGAAGAAAGTTGCAAGTTTGTCATTCTGATGTTTCCTGTCAACAGCTAATAATGGTGATGTCACTGACAGCCCCTCCAGCCTAGGACTGGCAACAGAATAAAATCTAATCTAATTTAATAATTTGTGCTTACCACGTGTAAGTATAATGGTGTATGACTGATGAGTGTATTGCGTTTCCAATTGTTCATTAATTTGTCCTAATTATCAAAAATTTAAAATCTGGTTCTTCCAAACAATTATGATTTGTAGATGGACTCCTCATTCACTTGAGCCAGTTTTCTGTACAGCAAGATTGCCAAAGCTACATTTTGATTCTGCTGACTTTATTTTGATCTATTAATAATCAAAATTAAAAATCTGGAAATATACTAATTCTTTGGAATAGATTCCTAAAAAAAAACTGCATGTTCCCAATCAGATGCAGTGTATCCCATGCCAAGTAAGTGTTCAGATACGATAACAAAACTAGGAAGTTGCACACAATTGCATTTCAAATCCTCTTTTCAAGATGGTAATAAGATGATGTTCAAAACATAAAAAGAAATGGAACTTGTGAATTTTTGAGGATTGGAATTTATGGATGCAATTTATTTCAATGTAAGATTGTAATTATTGCATGGTAGTTAGTAGCTGTCTTCCTGCTTTTTAAAAATCACTTTAAAATAAACTTCTCTATAAACATAACAGTATAGTGGGCCAACATTTTGGATCTCTCATATGCTTAGAACATATGAATCGATAAAAGGGCTTGCATCTGTGATTTGCCACAGCTCATTCTTATTTATTTTAATTTGCAAGATGCTAACAGATGTCAGGCGACTATCTTGAAAATTTTGTATTTCAGGATTTTCTCTTGCTGAAGAGTTATTGAAAGCCCAAGGTAGCCCTAATTCATTTGCTCTTTGTGATACTTCTCTCATGAAGTTTTTTTCCCAAATATATTTTATTTTGACATCAAGTTGAGTTGACAGTTATTGCATCACACTACTAGCAGTTAATAAAATCTCATTGAGGTGGTGCAGGCTGGCAACTCCATATAGGAGAAACTGATAGTGTGGGTGAAATTAAACATGAGCAGGGTTGCAAATCAAATAGTATCACGTGGGTCACCTGAATGCCCTCTTTCCACTACTCAGTTCCATTTACTTCAATATATTGGTTGGCAAATGTGATTCTGCTTTGGAATAATAGATATGGAGCGTGATTCAACCAAACTATTTCTATGCCTGGCTTTGGGCGTGTTTAGTGGGGTGTTTCTCGGTAGCTGCAGTGCCGAGAAACACGCCGCTATTCAATGGCACTTTGCTTTTTTTTGTCCTCGGGGTTGTTTCTCTCTGCCGAGGCCGCACTTAGAGTGATTTCCTGTTGGCGTCAGATAGAAAGGCTCCTCGCAGATTGGGGAGCCATTTTGGAAGGCTGCCACGATCTCCGCCGCCACCCCCCCCCCCCCCCCCCCCCCCCCCCCCCCCCAGCCCAACCTTTCAGACCCCCTTCTGTTGGACCTGATCCCTGGCTGTACCACCTAGGTGGCACTGACAGGGTGCCAGGCTGGCAGTGCTAAGGTGCCCAGATGCCAGAGGGAGTGCTGGGGTGCCGCTCTGCCCTGTCCCTCACTGCCCGGGGGGGGGGGGATCTAATGGCCTAGAAAATTACAACTGGTCCACATTTGTGTGGATCAGTACTAAACAGCACCCTGGCAAGGTCTCCCAGGCGCAGCCATTAGGTCCCTGGCACCGGGAGAATCCAGCAAATACATATTTAAATAAACCTCAGTGTCGGCTGTTCCTAGCACTGTGTCCTGCTCCCGTGGCTGTACACGCTTTCTCTGGCAACAAAAGGGAGGAAAGGAGACAAAGTTCCCACGCGTGTGTGTATCCTTCCAATTGACGGCTTGAGTTTGTTGCACTGAAAGATTTGAACCCAGTACCTGATTCCCTGTCGGGATGGAAGCCATATACACCCCGTCAGTCACAGCTGGCTCATTTAAGTATGCAGATCTGGGTCAAGTCCAGTGAGGGCGAAATCCAGATCGTGACATCTCGCGAGATTCCGCTGAATCTCGTCAGACGTTTCGAGTGTCACAGATCTCGCAAGAGGCCTCTCACGAGGCCTCGTCCCTGCACTAAGTTTGGCGCGGCGAAGCCGCTGAATCGCGCCCATGGAATCTTGTTGGAGTGGAAGATTAATAGCACCATACTAGGGGAGGCGGTAGCGTAGTGGCATTGTCACTGGATGAGTAATCCAGAGATCCAAGGTAATGCTCTTGGAACCTGGGTTCGAATCCCACATTGGCAGATGTTGAAATTTGAATTCAATAAAAATCTGGAATTAAAAGTCTAATGATGACTATGAAACGATTGTTGTAAACCCATCTGGTTCACTGATGTCCTTTACGAAGAAAATATTTCATGCTTACCTGGTCTGGCCTATATGTGAGTCCAGACCCCAGCAATGTGGTTGACTCTTAAATGCCCTCTGAAATGGCCAAGCAAGCCACTCAGTTCAAGGACAATTAGGGAGGGGCAATAAATTAAATGCTGGCTCAAAACAATACTGAGTTAGACGTTTTACTATAGTTATACAAAACTCTTTATGGATCTAATCTAATGTACAAGGTTTCATATGTACACCTAGCTCTCTATCACTTCTCTCATCCCCTCCATTGTTTCTGGGTTGTCATGCTGCTTGACTGTCATCAATGTTGGATGAACAGAAATTTATTCCAATTACTATTGGAAAGACCAAAACCATTGGGTTGGATTCTCCGGTCAACGACGCCTAAATCACGTTCGCTGACCGGCCAGAGAATCCCGAGTTCCTGACCAAATCGGAGGTGGTGCCACTTTCGCGATTCTCTGCACCCCCAAAGTGGCGTACTCTGAGAGTATGCCATGCCACGTATCGACGGTCTCAGGACATTGCCTGAGGACCCTCCCCCCCCCGTTGCGCCGCCCCCGACCGGCCGAGTTCCCGGCGGCGTGGGACACGTGTGGTCTCACCCGTCGGGAACTCAGCGTGGTGGCCGCGGACTCTTTTGCCCAACCCTAATTACTCTTGAGAGTCGGTTTGAGCTGCTTTCTTGAACTGCTGCAGTCCATGTGGTATAGGTACACCCACAGTGCTGTTAGGGAGGGAGTTCCAGGATTTGAACTCAGCGGCACTGAAGGAACGGGAATGTATTTCCAAATCAGGATGGTGAGTGACTTGGAGTTGGAGGGGAGTGGGGTAGTTCCTTCTAGGTATGGTGTTCTCAAGTATCTGCTGCCTTTGTCCTTCCAGTTGGTAATAATCATTGGTTTGGAGAGTGCTGTCTGAGGAGTGCTGTCTGAGGAGATAGGTATCTGCACCTGCACTGCATCTAGTATCTTCAATATCTTCATATTTCTTTGTGTGGCTTAGTGCCAAAATCCTGTGAGATGTGTTACTACATTCAAGGTACTTTAGGAATGCGAATTGTTGATGTTGCCGTTATTCTCAGGACGCATATGTAGGCCTTAGCTTGGATGCAGCACAGATTCATCAGAGCGATGCCAGGGACAAAAGGTTAACTGATGAGAAAAGGTTACATAGGCGGGGATTTTAATATCCCACAATCATAGGTTTCAAATATTGAAGATTAAGGGATTATGTAATTCAGGTGTTTAGGATGATTGAAGAATTTGGCAGGGTATTTAAAGTGAAACTATTTGCTCTGGTGGTGTATTTCAGAACTAGGGGATAGTGCAAAGCCACTCATAGAATCATAGAATCCCTACAGTGCAGAAGGAGAGCATTCGGGCCACTGAGTCTGCACCGAGCCTCCAAAAGACAACCATTCCCAGGCCCACTCCGCTCCCGTACCGGCCTCCCCGAACAGGTGCCGAATGTGGCGACTAGGGGCTTTTCACAGTAACTTCATTGAAGCCTACTTGTGACAATAAGCGATTCTTCTTCTTATTATTATTCCTGGAACCTGACGTAACCTTTGAACACTGAGGGGCAATTTAGCACGGCCAGTCCACCTAACCTGCACATCTTTGGACTGTGGAGGAAACTGGAGCACCCGGAGGAAACCCACGCAGACACGGGGAGAAAGTGCAAACTCCACACAGTCACCCGAGGTCAGAATCAAACCGGGTCCCCAGCGCTGTGAGGCAGCAGTGCTGAACACTGTGCCAGCACACCGCGCCTCTGGGATGCTGTTAGAAAGTCCTTCTCACAAAGAGTAGAGGAAACCTGGAACACTCTACCTCAAAAAGCTGTTGAGGCAAGGTCATTTGAAAATTTTAAAACTGGGATTGATAGTTATTTGATAGGCGATGGATATAGGACCAAAGCAGATAAATGGAGTAAATGTACAGATTAGCTTTGATCAAATGAAATATCAGAACATGCTTAAGGGACCGATTAACTTATTGCCGTATTTCGATGTTTCAAATAAGGAATCACACAGAGGGGAGGTTGTGGTGTAATGCTTGTAACAGGACTGATAATACAGAAGCCCAGGGTCATGCTCTAGGGGCCCCAGTTCAGATCTCACCAAGGCAGATGGTGAAATTTGAATTCATGATGATGACCACGAAACCATTGTTGATTGTCGTAAAAACCCAGCTAGTTCACTAATAATCTGGTCTTCATGAGACTCCAGATCCACAACAATGAGGCTGACTCTTAAATACCCTCTGAAATGGCCTGGCAAGCCAAGTTCTACGGCAGTTACGGATTGGCAATAAATGCTGGCCCAGCAAGCCATTCAATCCCATGAATTAATTTTAAAAATGTGATGCGAACTGCTAAATACTATATGACGAAATAGAGCTAAACGTTACATCTACGTAATGCCTTTAATGACTTCACAGCATTTCACAGTCAATGAATTAGTTTTGAAGTGCAGTCACTCTTGTAATAGAGGAAAACACAACAGCTAATTTTACGGCTAGCTTTTACTGTCCCTCATCTGGCATTCTTTTGAGGGGTTGCATGTGAAATATGATGAGTGGCTAGCCCACTACCTCCCCACTCATCCCAGCTCGTTACCCATCAAACATTATAATAATAATCTTTATTAGTGTCACAAGTGCTCTTTGGGGGGGTTTAAACTAATGCAGCAGGGGCATGGGAACCTGGATTGTAGTTTTACGGTAAGGGAGAATGAGAGTATAGAGGTCAGGAGCACAGATTTGACGTCGCAGGAGGGGGCCAGTGTTCAGGTAGGTGGTTTGAAGTGTGTCTACTTCAATGCCAGGAGTATACGAAACAAGGTAGGGGAACTGGCAGCATGGGTTGGTACCTGGGACTTCGATGTTGTGGCCATTTCGGAGACATGGATAGAGCAGGGACAGGAATGGATGTTGCAGGTTCTGGGGTTTAGGTGTTTTAATAAGCTCAGAGAAGGAGGCAAAAGAGGGGGAGGTGTGGCGCTGCTAGTCAAGAGCAGTATTACGGTGGCGGAGAGGATGCTAGATGGGGACTCTTCTTCCGAGGTAGTATGGGCTGAAGTTAGAAACAGGAAAGGAGAGGTCACCCTGTTGGGAGTTTTTTATAGGCCTCCTAATAGTTCTAGGGATGTAGAGGAAAGGATGGCGAAGATGATTCTGGATATGAGCGAAAGTAACAGGGTAGTTATTATGGGAGACTTTAACTTTCCAAATATTGACTGGAAAAGATATAGTTCGAGTACAATAGATGGGTCGTTTTTTGTACAGTGTGTGCAGGAGGGTTTCCTGAAACAATATGTTGACAGGCCAACAAGAGGCGAGGCCACGTTGGATTTGGTTTTGGGTAATGAACCAGGCCAGGTGTTGGATTTGGAGGTAGGAGAGCACTTTGGGGACAGTGACCACAATTCGGTGACGTTTACGTTAATGATGGAAAGGGATAAGTATACATCGCAGGGCAAGAGTTATAGCTGGGGGAAGGGCAATTATGATGCCATTAGACGTGACTTGGGGGGGATAAGGTGGAGAAGTAGGCTGCAAGTGTTGGGCACACTGGATAAGTGGGGCTTGTTCAAGGATCAGCTACTGCGTGTTCTTGATAAGTATGTACCGGTCAGACAGGGAGGAAGGCGTCGAGCGAGGGAACCGTGGTTTACCAAGGAAGTGGAATCTCTTGTTAAGAGGAAGAAGGAGGCCTATGTGAAGATGAAGTGTGAAGTTTCGGTTGGGGCGATGGATAGTTACAAGGTAGCGAGGAAGGATCTAAAGAGAGAGCTATGACGAGCAAGGAGGGGACATGAGAAGTATTTGGCAGGAAGGATCAAGGAAAACCCAAAAGCTTTCTATAGGTATGTCAGGAATAAGCGAATGACTAGGGAAAGAGTAGGACCAGTCAAGGACAGGGATGGGAAATTGTGTGTGGAGTCTGAAGAGATAGGCGAGATACTAAATGAATATTTTTCGTCAGTATTCACTCAGGAAAAAGATAATGTTGTGGAGGAGAATGCTGAGCCCCAGGCTAATAGAATAGATGGCATTGAGGTACGTAGGGAAGAGGTGTTGGCAATTCTGGACAGGCTGAAAATAGATAAGTCCCCGGGACCTGATGGGATTTATCCTAGGATTCTCTGGGAGGCCAGGGAAGAGATTGCTGGACCTTTGGCTTTGATTTTTATGTCATCATTGGCTACAGGAATAGTGCCAGAGGACTGGAGGACAGCAAATGTGGTCCCTTTGTTCAAAAAGGGGAGCAGAGACAACCCCGGCAACTATAGACCGGTGAGCCTCACGTCTGTAGTGGGTAAAGTCTTGGAGGGGATTATAAGAGACAAGATTTATAATCATCTAGATAGGAATAATATGATCAGGGATAGTCAGCATGGCTTTGTGAAGGGTAGGTCATGCCTCACAAACCTTATTGAGTTCTTTGAGAAGGTGACTGAACAGGTAGACGAGGGTAGAGCAGTTGATGTGTATATGGATTTCAGCAAAGCGTTTGATAAGGTTCCCCACGGTAGGCTATTGCAAAAAATACGGAGGCTGGGGATTGAGGGTGATTTAGAGATGTGGATCAGAAATTGGCTAGCTGAAAGAAGACAGAGGGTGGTGGTTGATGGGAAATGTTCAGAATGGAGTACAGTCACAAGTGGAGTACCACAAGGATCTGTTCTGGGGCCGTTGCTGTTTGTCATTTTTATCAATGACCTAGAGGAAGGCGCAGAAGGGTGGGTGAGTAAATTTGCAGACGATACTAAAGTCGGTGGTGTTGTCGATAGTGTGGAAGGATGTAGCAGGTTACAGAGGGATATAGATAAGCTGCAGAGCTGGGCTGAGAGGTGGCAAATGGAGTTTAATGTAGAGAAGTGTGAGGTGATTCACTTTGGAAGGAATAACAGGAATGCGGAATATTTGGCTAATGGAAAAGTTCTTGTAAGTGTGGATGAGCAGAGGGATCTAGGTGTCCATGTACATAGATCCCTGAAAGTTGCCACCCAGGTTGATAGGGTTGTGAAGAAGGCCTATGGAGTGTTGGCCTTTATTGGTAGAGGGATTGAGTTCCGGAGTCGGGAGGTCATGTTGCAGCTGTACAGAACTCTGGTACGGCCGCATTTGGAGTATTGCGTACAGTTCTGGTCACCGCATTATAGGAAGGACGTGGAGGCTTTGGAGCGGGTGCAGAGGAGATTTACCAGGATGTTGCCTGGTATGGAGGGAAAATCTTATGAGGAAAGGCTGATGGACTTGAGGTTGTTTTCGTTGGAGAGAAGAAGGTTAAGAGGAGACTTGATAGAGGCATACAAGATGATCAGGGGGTTGGATAGGGTGGACAGTGAGAGCCTTCTCCCGCGGATGGATATGGCTGGCACGAGGGGACATAACTTTAAACTGAGGGGTAATAGATATAGGACAGAGGTCAGAGGTAGGTTCTTTACGCAGAGTAGTGAGGCCGTGGAATGCCCTACCTGCTACAGTAGTGAACTCGCCAACATTGAGGGCATTTAAAAGTTTATTGGATAAACATATGGATGATAATGGCATAGTGTAGGTTAGATGGCTTTTGTTTCGGTGCAACATCGTGGGCCGAAGGGCCTGTACTGCGCTGTATTGTTCTATGTTCTATGTTCTAAGTAGGCTTGCATTAATACTGCAATGAAGTTACTGTGAAAATCCCCTAGTCGTCACACTCCGGCATCTGTTTGGGTACACTGAGGGAGAATTCAGAATGTTCAATTCACCTGATAAGCAAGCCTTTCGGGACTTGTGGGAGGAAACTGGAGCACCCGGAGGAAACCCACGCAGAAACAGGGAGAACGGGCAGACTCTGTACAGACAGTGACCCAAGCCGGGGATTGAACCCAGGTCCCTGGTGCTGTGAAGCAAAGGTGCTAACCACTGTGCTGCAGTGCCACCCACATAAAGTGGCTGGGCACTGAAATCCGCAGCCTGGCCACCATTTTGAAAAAATAACAAATGAGCAATTAAGCTTGTAAACAAACCAATTGACCCGAATATTATACTACCCACGCCATGGGATGGTGGGCAGGGTCAGGTGAGTGGGAGTAGACAGACGATTTAAAAAATCAAAGCTGGTTAAAAGGAAGGTCGGTGTTGTATGCCCATTGGGCTAGTCCCCTTTGTGCACCAGGATCACTCCCCCAAGTTGTTACCACCCCTTGTCACTTCCCATGTGGCCACCAAAACCCGTTTTCCTTCCCCATCAAAAACCCCAGGATCCATGCCGATTCCATCTTACGGCCTACTCGCAGTCCTAACGCTCACTACTGAGTTCTGGTGCTGCTGGGGCTACTAAGGCAGCTGGCCAATCAGATTGGTTAGCAGCTCTTAAGAGCAGGACTTCCTCTGATGGTTAGGAGACCAACCCTCAGCTTGTTTAGGCTACCGCTAATGTATTATCATGGTTGAATGGCCTTTTTTAAAGTCAGTCTGTTCGGGGATGACTTTTGTTCAAGGCAATGTTCTTAGCATTGCAATAATTTTCAACATCTGTAAGAAATAAGCCGATCTTTAAAAATCTTCCTGGTTCCCCATTCTTTCTTGTTATCCGTCATATAAAACAGGAAGTGAAGCCTTAACATACCCCTTTAGAGCATTTGGATACACAATCCTAGGTTTCAGGCTAAAATCTTCCTCAGCATTAATCCAAATGAAGAGCAGTCAACCAACCTATCTTTCACAGCCTTAAATCCAGAACATGCGTTTCTGCTATAGAAAGGTAAGTTTTGTTTGTTTTTTATCAAAAGAGTCTTGTCAGCATTGAAGACTTGACGGGTAAATAACTTCCCTCCTCAAAAGTAGTCTTTATAGTTGCAGGATATGCATCTGCTGCACTTGTATCAGCTTTGCCCCTTCACCAGTAAACTTCAGGTTATGTATGTTTGCCCTGTTCTTGAACGCTGAACTTGCTTTAAATGAAACATTTGAATCTGCTTTGCACTGAAACTGCCAGTTTCCCCCAGCATTACAGCTGTGCTTAAAGAAATTCAGTTAAATTCACAATTTGAAATTAATGTTAAATACTGTTTTAAATACTGTAAGTAAAAATAAGACACCTGCACAGTGAGGCACAATTTTCAACAGAAGGAGTTTTTCTAATGTTGTAACTGAAAATACTTGGGATGCAGTCTTTGACACATGCGGTGTACTTGTAATCAGAGAGGTTGGGCAGAATCTTCCCATAATTTGTCACAATGAGAAAACCGGTTGTATTTCTCCAGCTGCACAGCACGTTTTCTCTCCAGAATCTCTGTGCACAGAGAATCTGGAGGTGCAGTTTGTGCCATCATTCTGGCAGGGTGGCGCCTGATCGAGCCTTCAAGGCCAGCTCCACAGAGATTGGGGTGCCACCTTTTAAAGGTGAACTGCGTAAAAAATAAATGCTCACCACCACCCCATGGACATGGAGGTCCCCTCCCCCCACGAGCATCGGGAGAATCCCCCCCCCCCCCCACCACACAGGTATGGGGTGACTCCCTCCCCCCACCACACAAATGTTGGGGGCTCAGGCCCCCCCCCTCGCCACATGCCCATAATGAGAACCTCCCCAGAGGGCCTGCCCCCGGCACTGCCACCACAGCACTCACAGGCTGGCACTTCCAGGTGGGCACTGCCCTGGTATTCTCTTTCCCCCTGGGGGCTATGCCTATCTTTGTGCCTCCAGCGGGTTCCCCTTGACAGCTTTACGTTTTACAGAAGCTGTTCCAAACCTCGCCGACATGAAGGAATTCCCTACCTTGGGGGGACATATGGTAGAAAAACCATTAAATGTATTTAAATGCATTTAAAGGTTCTGGGCTGGCAACTTGTGTCACCGGCGAGGGGTGGAGAAAATCTGTGAACGAGATCTCGCCAGTGAGATTCCTGTTCCTGTGGTTTGCGGGAAATTCTGCCGGCGCCACCATTTTCGCCGGCTGAAAATTCCACACACTGTTTCTCTGAGCATATGCACAATACCTTCTTGTAACGGTGGTTCTTGGCACATGCGGACTGAACACCCAAAACAGTGTTTGCAAGGACAGAAACCGCGCTAAATCAAAATGGAAGGCTGCTCTGTTTGAATTAGTTCATCACGTTATAATTCATACTAAAATGGAAATCACTGTTGAACTCACTATAATCAGAATTTATTTGTAGTAATTTTCCCCAACACTGATATTAGACTGATTGGTCTGCAGTTAGCAGGTTTACCTCTCTCCCTATTTTGAACAGGGGTGTAACATTTACAGACCTCCAATTGACTGGCACCACTGCAATTTCGAAGGAGGATTGAAAGATTAAGGTCAGAGATTCTGCCACCTTGACCCTTGCCTACCACAGTAACGCATGATGCATCCAATCTGGACTAGGTGACATGTTACCTTTTCTAACCTATTTAGCATCTCCTTTCGATCTATTCTTTCCGATAATAGCCCATATTGCTACTCGTTTTTCCTCTACTGTAACATAAATGGACTATAGCATTGAATTCAACTCTTTCTTTTGGGAAAACAGATGCAAAGTATTCATTCGGTACCTCAGTCATGCCCTTTCTCTTCACAAGAAAATGTTGTCCCCTCATCGGCCTGAGCCATTCCTTTAACTATCCTTTGTGTTCAGCAAGCTCTCTCAAACAGCAATGAGTTGAATGACCTGAGAGTGTTATTAAAGGATTAATGCTGGCTGAGATGCTGGTTGAACACTTCAATCTCCTTCCAGAAATGGCATGGGATTTTATACATTCACTCGACTGGATTTGCTAAAATAATTAAGTGACATGCATCAGAAAAAGGCACATGACTTTTTGGACCTAGACATTGAGGGATTTAATTATCATATTGGTAACAATGAATATTACTAGATTATTTTTCTTTAACATTCAACACAGCACATTGTACTCTAGGAATATTGGGAAGTGAGCTCTATTATTGAATCCTCTTGCCACATTTCAGAATAATGACATTCAAGGCAGCACAGTGGCACAGTGGGTAGCACTGCAGCCTCATGCCGCCGAGGTCCCAGGTTCGATCCTGGCTCTGAGGTGTTTGTCCGTGTGGAGTTTGCACATTCTCCCCGTGTTTGTGTGGGATTCGTCCCCACAAGCCAAAAGGAAGTGTAGGGTAGGTGGATTGGCCACGCTAAATTGCCCCTTAATTGGAAAAATGAATTGGGTACACTAAATTTATATAAGCATAGAATGACTTCTACCTCGTCTGATAGCTTCAGATTTTCCCTTCCAAATGAACGTTGATTATTTTGAAGAGACTTCAGCTGAATAGGATTCAGTAAAACTAGCAGCAATATTCAGGAAAGAAAATCAAGAGCTCAAGCATATTTATAGAAACAATCTTATCTTGTATTGATAAATATTGGAAAGAAGAATGAGCAATGTCATTGGAGGTTGCATCTTAAATGAAGCATAATATTCCCAAAGGTGCAGAAAGAGAATTCTCCGAAAGATTAAGTTGATCAAGGGTCTATTTTATTTGTTCCAGTTGGGCAAGAAATGGAAGACATTGGTTCAGTTGCCCATTGGGAAAGATTACAACTGTCTCCTAAATATTGTTTATTGTTGAATAACTTAATCATAAGTTAATTTAATAGATCTTCTTAGATTTTTGACTTATAATAATAATTAGTATTATAATAATCAAATATAACTGAGTTTATTTGTGAAACTAGGCCATATTATTTTTAAAAACGTTTTTTTCAATTTAGCGTGGCCAATCCACCTACCCTGCACATCTTTGGGTTGTGGGGGTGAGACTCACGCAAACACGGGGAGAATATGCAAACTCCACACGGACAGTGACCCGGGGCCGGTATGAACCCGGGTCCTAGGCGCCTTGAGGCAGCAGTCCTAACCACTGCGCCACCGTGCCGCCCTACTAGACCATATTAAATTAAATTCAGCAATTGGTTTCCCTAAGTGTCTGTTTTTCTTTCTCTTTCCACCTTACAGATATCAACAATTAAAATGTTTACAATTTCTAATTAGCTGCAAACATAAGTGATGATTGGAGACTTTACGGTGAGATGTAAACTTACTCAAAACCCATTTCTCTTACATAGTGTTAAAGTCAGAAACTTTGTTGTGAAATTTCAACTTTAAAAAAAAGTACCCAATTTAAATACACAGAGTGAGATTTTGGATAGATTGAGAGGGCGGGTTTGGGGCAGGCGATCACTGAAACTCACCCTGGGGCTGGCGTGTTCAGCATGTTCAGAATTTGGGATGCAGTTATGGGAGAAAGGCAACCTGCCCTGAACTCATTAATTGGGATTAACATGTCATCAGAACCACAACATGGAGTAGGAAGTGGTGACAGAACAATGGGTAATCTGCAACCGCAGGCCAGAGGCAAAAGGCAGCATTGAAGAGATTAGACTGTGTGTTGGCCCTCACAGTGTTGGCAACAAATATTCCGCAATGTTCATAGCAACAGTAAATTTCCAAGGTGCACTGGAGAGTTAGGATTCAACACAGACCACAATAAAAAGAAACAATTCTGGTAACACATTGGTAAATCTATTAGCATCCATAAGAAGAAATTACAGGCTAACATTTAAAATACAAAGTGCTTTTATGGCCACTCTTCCATCTCTCTCTTTCTTTGGATTATGTTTTTTTCAACACGCCTCTGTTTAGGATGTTCTGTTACGTTTATGGTGTTTTAAAAATGGAAGCTATTGTTTTTATTAGGGCTGACTGCATCTACACCTGAGATATTAATCTATCTTTACCCTTTGGGAAGTTTATGGATTTACTGCCAATTTGTAGCATGGGGGCCCTTGCCTGCCCTCTGCCCTCTACTCAGGTTGTGCTTCCATTTTGTAGATATGCAGCAGCAATGACTACCACTGTTCCTTTAAATCCACCCTGCTTATGGCTTGGTCCTTTCTCCTTCCCATGTCTGTCACTGCTAATTGGAGCAGCATGTGCAATCTTTCAAATGGAAAATTACACCTCTGGCACCTGTAGTTTTGTTACCTACATCCTTTAATTCCATCTCATCCTGGGGATTAGTCACTCTTTAATGCCATTAGTTGCTTAATTCCTGCCATCTTGTTTATTTTTCCATGAGTTCCTGACGCTGATTCAGTATTAATTTCCACTAGAATGTCACATATGCTGACCTCTTCTTCTTTGTAAATACTGATGCTAGGTAATTATTCAATATATCTGCTATTTCCTTATTTTAATTGTCATTATCACCATTACCAATTTTCAATGACTCACATTTCTTCTGAACACACTTTTTTCCTAATAAAGTGCTAAAATGTTTTATAATGATTTTGATATACCTTGCAAGCTCTTTTTCATACCGCTTTTTTGTAGCTCTTATTTCTGTTTTCATCCACTGTAGTTCTTTGTATTGCTCCTGTTCAACCAGATCAATGCTATCTTTTTAATGTTTCTGTGCTTTTTCATTCAGTTTTATGTTGTCTTTTCCCTCTTCAGTCACCCATGGTTGTTTTTTTTTATTGGCAAGTAGGACTGTTGACCCTTCTGATCTGAGAAGACAAAATGGGCTTGGCAATGGTGACCTTGAAAATCAGCCTGTGGAAACCTGTGGATGCATATGACCACTAAAGGCATAAACATAAGGATATAAGTACTAGGAGCAGGAGTAGACAATTCAGCCCTCAAACCTGCTCTGCCATTCAATACGATCATGGCTGATCTCATCTCGGCCTCATCTCCATCTTTCTGGCTGCTCCTCAGAACCCTTATTCCCGCTACTAATTAAAAACCTACCTGTCTCATTCTTAAATTTGTTTAGTGTTCTAGCATCCACTGCACTCTGGGGTAGAGAATTCCAGATTCACAACCCTTTGAGTGAAGTAATTCCTCCTCATTTCTGTTTTAAATCTGCCACCCTTTAGCCTTGATGCACTATTGCCTCTTATTCTAGAATGTCTAACAAAGGGAAACACCTGCACTATGTCCAACCTGTCAATCCCCTTTAGCATCTTATATACCTCAATTTGATCTCGCATTCTTCTAAACTCCAGCGAGTATAGGTCTAAACTGCTCAATCTGTCTTCATAAGACAAGTCCTTCATTCCTGGAATCAATCCAGTGAACCTCCTCTGACCTGCATCTAATGCACTTATGTCCTTCCTCAAGTAAGGGGACTAAAATTGTGTGCAGTACTTCAGATACGGTCTCACCAATGCCCTATAGAGTTGCAACAACAGTTCCCTACTTTATATTCCATTCCATTACCAATGAATGCCAAAATTCAATTTGCCTTCCATATTACGTGCTGCACCTGCATACTAAATTTCTTCAATTCATGCATGAGGATCCCTCTGCACTGAAGATGATGCTCGTTTGGAGAGCCAGTGCAGATACAATGGACCAAATAGCCTCCTTCTGCACCATAATTCTGTGCTGTAGAATGAGGTTACGGAAGAGCTAGTGACATAGATGAAACTATACCTTAGAGTCAGAACATAACAAGAGCAGGAGTAGGCTATTTGACCCCTTGAGCATGGTCTGCTATTTAAGAACATGGCTGATCTGTTTGTGGCTTCAACTCCACTTTCCTGCCTGCCCTCCATAACCTTTGACTTCCTTTTGGATCAAAAATTTATCTAACGCAGCCTTGAATATACCCAATGCCACAGCCTCCAGTGTTCTCTGGAGTAGAGAATTCCAAAGATTAATGACCCTCTAAGAAAATAAATTCCTCCTCATCTCTGTCTTAAATGGAAGGCCATTTAACCTGAACTGGGCCAGCCGTTCTAGATTCCCCCAGGTGGAGAAATATGTTCTCAGCTTCTTTCCTTGTCAAGGATTTTACAACAATTGACAATGGTTTCATGGTCATCATTAGACTTCTAATTCCATCTTCTGTGGTGGGATTGCAACCCAGGTCACCAGAGCATTATCCTGCATCTCTGGATTACTATGCCACCGCCTCCCCATATTTTGACGAATTGAAGTTAGATTTTAGGGTTAGTCATAACCTTCAGAAAGTAAATAAAAAGGTGGGGGTGGGAAATCCATCCATGGGAATTTCATAATGGCTCATGGGACATGGTTCAAAGCTTTGTAAGTAGTGGTGAGTTGGTTGATCGGAACTCGGATGGCAGTTGGGGCATTACATTTAACATCAGTGCCTTGGGCCAAGGAGCTGGAAACAAAAGTCTTAAAGGGGTTCCTGTTTCTGACTGTTTGCGAGTAACTCCTGCTGGAAAATGTGCGTGTGTGAACATTAGGCAAGAGCAGGAATGGGCTTGGCTGAGATTCCTTTGTTAATTGAAAAGTCTGCTGACATACTAGCTGTGGCTGCACAAATGAAGGGTGGCCTCTTGGTTGGACTACCAGTCCTATTAGTGGCTGTTGAGCTACACCTCAGTTAAAGCTCAGTGACCTTAGCAGCAAAAGAGAGGTAATCAGTAAAACATTTCTACATTTAAAGCTTTAAAAAAAATATTATTAACAGTTAACAAATATCTGAAAGCTGGAGACTTTCTCACATGTTCCATTCGTTTATCCTGCACCAGGATGTTTCCTTTATTAATAGAACTGCTACTTCCTTCTACTCAAAACTGGTCAGAAGTAAGCACTTTTGGCCGTATGCTTTCTCAATTCTATTTTTACTCATACTGCCTTTCCGGGTCTGATCGAACTTGGGCGTGTGTGTGCTAAGGAAGTCTGATAGAGACTGGTATCATCCCTCACCTTAATAGAGATGATGTTTTGGTCGGAATAAATCCTTGGAGCTGCTGAAGCTCCACTGGCGTTCATGTTCAAAGTGGAACCAAAAGCCTGCTTACAATCATAAATGGGGTTTCAGCTGTGTTTGATTGTACTTTATAATTATTTGGGGCAGGAAATCAAACAGCCTCCTCGCAATCAGCTGGTCAGCTACATCTTCTACTCCTGTTCTTGTCTATTCTCACAAATTGACCAGTGCAGCCTGAACCAAGAGGACTGATGTCAACCATGAACTGGATTTCGGACCTTATGTGATGAGAAAATGTTGCCGCTGTTGTTTGAACCTCCACAGATAGATTGACCTACAAGGAAAATCTGCCGTGAAATGGGTGCAAAGCATGCCAGTCTGCCCCACCTCAGGATTCATGATGATGTCTCTCAGATAAGTTCTGGAAGAGGTGTTAGAGCAGGCAACACAGAGGGGGCCAATCACTAGCACCGCGGAGATGGGAGAGAATTTCTGTGCTTCCTTGTCTCACAGACAAATATTTAGAAAAAACATTTACCTTTAGTTGAAGGTTGCTGATAAATCCTGAACGGGGCAGACTGATATGCTTTGCACCCATTTCACATCAGAAAAACAGTCACAACACACCAATTTCATGCAGCATTTGGAGTATTTTGTCATTAACACAGACTTTCTGACTGCTGTTGGGATTAAGTTTTTCCATTATCACCTGAGCTATTCAGGGAGGTGCATCACTGTGGCAGAATATCTCCATTTGGGAAAATAAAGCTGCATCAGTTAAGGAGACGTGTTTAGCTCTGCACCACAAATAATGAAGGTCACATGACAGTAACGGCTTCCTCAGTACAATAAAAAAAAGATATATTTGGGAATATAAGTAATCAAAAGGAATGTCTTTATAACTCTGTGCTGATACATTGGCCTTAGTAGGGTGCTTGCTGTCCTGAGGACCTCACCTGGTTGCAATCCCATCATGATTGTGCTGATTTTTCCAAGACTAGTCACCAGACATACCCATTAAAACTTCTGCCTGCAATTGGTTCATTACAGTGACAAAGTAGCATTTCTATGGGAACATTTCCCATCTCTCAGAAGTATCCAAAATTGGGCAGCACGGTGGCGCAGTCGTTAGCACTGGGGTTAGATCCTGGCCCCGGGATCCACACTGTCCATGTGGAGTTTGCACATTCTCCCCATGCTTGCTTAGGTCTCACCCCCACAACTCAAAGATGTGCAGGGTAGGTGGCTTGGCCACGCTAAATTGCCCCTTAATTGGAAAAAAAAAAGTATCCAAAATTGCATCAAATGCAGTGAATTACTGTGAAGTGCAGTGATGTTGTTACATAGGTGGCAGTCATTTTGTGCCCAGCATGGTATTAGTTCAGCAAACATAATGTTGAGGAAACCTTCAGCCCCAATGATGGAGCATACAACCCCAGGAGTCACAGAAAGATTGTGCCCGTCAGTGCTGACCACACTGGGGTTTTCAGGGCCAATGCACCTCATTTGCATAAATACTTTGGGTGCCAAAGCGCTGTGAGTTATATTGCCAAAATCTCCAGGGCTGACAGCCAACTAGCTCAGGCACCCCTCCCAGATTTCTTCGCTCCCAGCCTTTTCACAGGCAAAACATCTAATCTAACTTTATGTATTGGCCTCCAGTCTCATTCCCTCATTGACTGGGAAACGGGAACTCCCAGCACAGGAAGTTTCCACCCTGACCCAGCACCTCTGACGTGGCTGGTCTTCCAGGGCCAGCTGGAATTTTATAACTAAAGTATATCCAGTATCTCCTGAGTCGGTTGAAGTAATTTAGTCCCAGCTCTTGAAATGCAGAGGATGGCACATTGACAATGTAAGTGTCCCTTAAAACTTCACTGGAGTGTCATCCTAATTTGCGCCATCGTGTCCTTGCAGAAGGACGTGAATCTGCCATTTTCTAACGTAGATATGTGAGTGTAATTAACTAAACCAAACTGATACTTCACCATACTGACCGGGCTTTTATCGGCATAGTGGGTGTCACAACAATGGGACTGAAAATCTAGGGCAACCCTGCTTTGGCTATTCGTGAGACCCCAGCAGACACTTTTAGTCACCGGGCAACTAATAATTTCTGTCAGGTCTCCGGCCCTTTAAAGGACAGGTGGCTGCTTTCAGGACCCGCCAGCCAAACAACGGATTGGCAGCTTAGCTGTCACAGCAGTGCCAGTGGAAACAGTGGCAACGATGGGCACTGCATCTGGAAAAGAGGATGTTATGGAAGCAGGCTGTCCTCCCAACCAGGTAAGTGAGGCCTGGGGGCACCAGAGCTGGTCGATAAAGTTACATGAAAATTTCACAAACAAGGGGGTCAAAGAGACACCACATAATTTACTGGAAGGGATGGATGAACACTTCAGAAGCAGTGGGTGAAGGTCAAAGTGGGGCATGGGTGCCTCAAATGTAGTAGGCTCAGTGGTAGGGTTGTTGAATTAAAGGACAGACTTCTTGAGGCTGTTAGCCTTTTCCCTTTGGGTTAGTGACATCCTGCACGATCTGCTGAAGACAGGTGGGCTGCAGAGAGCGGCATGAGTGGGCTGGACTGGTACTTAAACTTGACACCGAGACCTTTTGAATCTGATAGCGGGTAGACGAATCAGCCGCCAGCCCAGCAGGGGAGTCAAGAGGGGAATTCGCCTGTGCATAATTAATTAGGTTCAAAGCACAGAATCTGGCACAGGGTCCTGCCATTCAGGTCAGGAGGAAAGGCACCAATGAAGCCGCCTGCCACCACACTTAGGATGGAACCTTTCCTGAATATCGGTAAATGTCGCCTGCACCAATGGCGACTTTCTCCGTCATATAGTCCAGCACATAGAGAAAATAGACAAAGGTTCTGTGGCTGAGTGGGTGAGAGGGCTTTCCGGGCAAAAATGGTGGAAGAGAGATGGTCCTAGAGAGTGGCATCAGAGCAGCAAAGCAGGAGCTGGAATTATCTCACTGAACACACTTTCAGAAGCCAAAACATGGTGAACTGCAAGCAATGGCTTGCATGATGCGTGACCAGGCAGCACACCCACAAATGATGGCCAGTGCTCAATCATACACACTTGGGATTATTGAGTGAACACATGTTGATAATGTGAAAGAACTGAATGCATATTAAGGGGCTTTTCACAGTAACTCCATTGCAGTGTTAAAATAAGCCTACTTGTGACACTAAAGATTATTGTTATTATGGCCGGAATTCTCCAGCTGTTGGAATGCTCTGTTCCCACCGGAAGTGCACACCTTCCGCGGGTTGACAGGCAATGTGGGGAATGGTGTGAGTGGTGTGAGTAGAGTATCCAGCTGCCAGCGAATGGCACGACGCAGAGAATCATGCGGTTGGGAGACCGGATAACCCAGACCTATATCTATATTAACTGAATCTATATCACAATTATTCACAATATATATTAATCACTTGGATGAGGGAAGCGAATGCACTATTGCCAAGTTTGCAGATTACACAAAAATAGGTAAGAAGTCTGACAACACCAGGTTAAAGTCCAACAGGTTTGTTTCGAATCACTAGCTTTCAGAGCACTGCTCCTTCCTCAGGTGAATGAAGAGGTGGGTTCCAGAAACATATACGTAGACAAAGTCAAAGATGCAAGACGATACTTTGAATGCGAGTCTTTTCAGGTAATTAAGTCTTTACAGGTCCAAGAGAAAGACCTGCACCAACCTTTCCAGAGTCTGCACCCTCCCTGGATTCACTTCCTTTCCCTTCGGTTGCTGCAAGTCACCAATTGAAGGTCAGAATGAGAAAAGAAATGGAAAGGGGGAGAAAAGAAAGTGTTCTACTCACAGATGTTGGAGACAGGAGGAGGTTTCAAAAATAGGTGTGAAGGCAACTGGTGAGGATAACATAAAGAGCGCGATTTACTGGCCCAGTACCGCCGGAATCGGGGCAGGAAGCAGCCGGTAGATCCCATGAGAGGTCTTTTTCGGAATTCCTGATGGTCATTACTCCCTGCTCACTTAACTATGTCTATGCCGGATCTAACCGGCCCTCAGGATCTACCGGCCTTGTTGAGGAAACCCCAGCCGGGTGCCATTTAGCACTGGCCCCCCACAAACGGGGACGAGGTGGAACGGCAATTGAAGGGGGGGGGCGTTTCCCAGGCGATTGGTGGTCCCCAGGTGGTTGGCCTCTGAGCAGGATGCCACCTGGGCACTGTGGCACTGCCAGCCTGGCACCTGACAGTGCCACCTGGCTGCCAGCTTGGTACTGTCAGGCTGACCGAGGCACTGCCAAGGTGCCAGACTGGTAGTGCCAAGGTGGAAGTGACAATGTTCCTGCTCCGGGGATCAGGCCCGGGGTTGCCCTGCCCACATGAGGTGTGGTGCGGGGGGGGGGGGGGGGGCTGCTTGACGACCCATCAACAGGTGACTTGGGACATTGGGGGTGGGGGGAGCTCCTCAGTGCTGGAAATGCGACTCAGTGCAACATTCCCTGTTGAGGTTCAAAAGAAATAACAGAATACAATTCGATAGCGGTGCTGTTATCGGGACTACAAGTGCCGGGAATGACTCCGCTAATCCCGCCCAGAATGGGATTCTGCTCTTTTTTGTTAGATCCCACCCAAAATGTCTACAGAGGGATATAGACAGGTTAGATGAGTGGGCAAAAACTTGGGAGATGGAATATAATGTTGAAAATGTGAAGTTATGCACTTTGGTAGGAAGAATGAAGGATCTTAATATTATTTAAATGGAGAAAGATTGCAGAAGGCTGCAGCACAGAGGGACTTGCTGGTCATCGTGCATAAATCACAAAAGGTTAGCATGTATGTTCAGCAGGTAATAGAGAAGGAAAGTCGAATGTTAGCCTTTATTTCAAAGGGAATGGAGTATAGAAATAGGAAAGTCTTGCTAAAATTATACAAGACACTAGTTAGACCATACCTGGAATACTGTGAACAGTTTGGTCCCCTTATCTAAG
Organism: Scyliorhinus torazame; assembly: GCF_047496885.1. Lineage (NCBI taxonomy): Eukaryota > Metazoa > Chordata > Chondrichthyes > Carcharhiniformes > Scyliorhinidae > Scyliorhinus > Scyliorhinus torazame. The sequence continues at coordinate 135,772,726 of NC_092712.1, forward strand.
GAAAGATATACTGGCATTGGAGGCAGTCCAGAGAAGGTTCAATACGTTGATCCCCGGGAAGGAGGGATTTTCTTATGAGGAGAGATTTAGTAGATTGGGCCTGTACTCATTGGAATTTAGAAGAATGAGAGGTGACCTTATTGAGACATAGGGGGCGTCATTCTCCGACCCCCCAGAGGGTCGGAGAATGGCCGTTGGCCGCCGTGAATCCCGCCCCCGCCGGTTGCCGAAGTCTCAGAAGGGAGAAAAGTCGGCGGGGCGTTAATGGCGCCGCTGCCGCGGAGAATGTCACGGGTCTGCGCAAGGCAGCCGATTTTCGGCCTGCCGATATTCTCCCTTCCGGATGGGCCGAAGTCCCGTCGACGTGATGACCGTTCACGTCGACGTAAATTAAACCTCCTTTTCATCGGCGTGACCCGGTGCTCCAGGCTCACGCCGACCAGCGTGGAGGTGAGTGACGGCCTGGGGGGTTGGCTCTGGGCAGGCAATGGCGTGGCCGCAGTCTGATTGCGTGAGGAGAGGTGTGTCTCGGGTTGTGTGTGTGTGTGCGGCGGGGGGGGGGGGGGGGGGGAGTGGTTAGAGTAGGCTGGGCTCCGGGGGAGTGCCGGGAGGGGGTCCGTGCCGGGGTGGAGGTTGGGGGTTGGGGGGGGGGTCCGTTCTGGGGTGGAGGTTGGGGGTTGGGGGGGGTCCGTGCCATGCCGGGGTGGAGGTTGGGGGGGGGTCCGTGCTGGGGTGGAGGTTGGGGGGGGTCCGTGCCGTGCCGGGGTGGAGGTTGGGGGTTGGGGGGGGTCCGTGCTGGGGTGGAGGTTGGGGGGGTCCGTGCCGGGGTGGATGTTGGGGGGGGTCCGTGCTGGGGTGGAGGTTGGGGGGGGTCTGTGCCGGGGTGGAGGTTGGGGGTTGGGGGGGGGGTCCGTGCTGGGGTGGAGGTTGGGGGGGGGTCCGTGCCGGGGTGGAGGTTGAGGGAGGGGTCTGTGCTGGGGTGGAGGTTGGGGGGGGTCCGTGCCGGGGTGGAGGTTGGGGGGGGTCCGTGCCGGGGTGGAGGTTGGGGGGGGTCCGTGCTGGGGTGGAGGTTGGGGGGGGGTCCGTGCCGTGCCGGGGTGGAGGTTGGGGGTTGGGGGGGGGGGGTCCGTGCTGGGGTGGAGGTTGGGGGTTGGGGGGGGGTCCGTGCTGGGGTGGAGGTTGGGGGGGGTCCGTGCCGGGGTGGAGGTTGGGGGGGGTCCGTGCTGGGGTGGAGGTTGGAGGGGGTCCGTGCCGTGCCGGGGTGGAGGTTGGGGGTTGGGGGTGGGGTCCATGCTGGGGTGGAGGTTGGGGGTTGGGGGGGGGGCCGTGCTGGGGTGGAGGTTGGGGGGAGTCCATGCAGGGGTGGAGGTTGGGGGGGGTCCGTGCCGTGCCGGGGTGGAGGTTGGGGGTTGAGGGGGGGGGGGTCCGTGCTGGGGTGGAGGTTGGGGGGGGTCCGTGTCGTGCCGGGGTGGAGGTTGAGTGGGGTCCGTGCCGGGGTGGAGGTTGAGGGTTGGGGGGGGGGTCTGTCCTGGGGTGGAGGTTGGGGGGGTCCGTGCCGAGGAGGGGGATGGGAGGGCAAGTGAGTTGGTCCAGCTGGCCAGGTGCCAGCCTCCAACAGTTGGACCCATGCGGTCCATGCCACCTGGCTGGGGGGAGGAGGGGATATGGGCAATGATGACATGTCGTCGTTCCCCTCCCCCCCACCAGGCCGTCATATTTTCAGATCATCCAGCGATATTGGCCGCCGTGGTGGCAGCCGCTCATGTCTATGTTGCCCTGGATGAGGAGGAGCGTGCCAGAGAGGCGGCGCAGGCTGCCGCAGAGGGGCAGGCGGCAGCCGCCCAGGCTGGAGGGACACCTGACCGACAGGACGAGGAGGGGGAGGAGGATGTCGCGGCCCCACGGCAACGGAGGCACCCGAGGGCGCCCCGTGTGTACCGGTCCCGGCAGTCATACCAGGACTTCACGGACCGGGAATGCAGGAGGAGACTCCGGATGAGCCGGGAAACCGTGGCACACATCTGCCACCTGCTGGCACACCTGTCACCGCGTGGCACTGGCGGGGGACACCCCCTCCCCGTGTCCGTCAAGGTTACGGTGGCCCTGAACCTTTATGCAACGGAGTCATTCCAGGCACCGAGTGGGGACCTGTCCGGCATATCGCAGACATCGGTGCATCCGGGCAGTGACAGATGCACTATATGCCATGGCGCACCGCTACATCCGCTTCCCCGTGGACCGGGCCAGCCAAGATGCCCGGGCCGTGGGCTTCTCTGCCGTGGCCGGGTTCCCCATGGTCCAGGGCGCGATCGATGGGCTGCACGTCGCCGTGCGGCCACCTGCAGATAACAGGGCCGTGTTCACTAATAGGAAGGGGACCTATTCGATGAACGTACAGGTGGTCTGCGACCACCGCATGATGATCTTGCACGTCTGCGCCCGTCACCCAGGCAGTGTACATGACTCATTCGTGTTGTCGCGGTCATCCATCCCCGGCATGTACGAGGGACGCCATCCCTGGCTGAGGGGCTGGTTGCTGGGCGACAGGGGCTACCCATTGCGATCGTGGCTGATGACGCCTATACGGAGGCCACGCAATGAGGCGGAGAACCGCTACAATGATGCCCATGTAGCGACAAGGGGAGTGATCGAGAGGTGCTTTGGCGTGCTGAAGATGCGTTTCAGGTGCCTGGACCTCTCTGGGGGCGCCCTCAAGTATCGGTCAGATAGGGTCGGCCGCATCATTGTGGTGTGCTGCGTCCTGCACAACATAGCCCATCAGAGGGGCGATGTGCCGCAGGCAGAGGAGGGCGGAGTGGAGGAGCAGCAGGAAGAGGCCCAGTCCTCCCCAGATGAGGGGGATGGGGGCAATGGTCAGGGCAGACAGGGTAGACACAGGCGGGTGGCTGTCCACCGTTACCGGCTGGCTCAGCGGGCACGGGACAGACTGATAGACGCCCGCTTCACTGACTAGATGGGCGTGGGAATCGAGTAGTATGGCCACAGACCGCACACCATGGCAACAGCCGACCACCCACACCCCCCACCCACCCAGCACCCTCATCCCCCTCCCCAACCCCACCCACCCCACCCGCATGCACACCCCCCCCCCCCCCCCCCCCCATTGCCGATCCACCTGCGGCACAACGGGCCGGGCTCACACAGTTGCGGGTGGACGCGTGTCTATCGCAGGCCTTGGAGGATGATGACAACCCGCCCTGCGATGAGCTCCTGGCTCTACATCGTTGGACTATGTCTGACCCATGGCCACAGTACCACCATCCACCCGGACCATCCCTGCATGCAGCTGTGACACTGCAGCGCACGGTCCCGTCCTCTGCCCGGGGGATGTTCATGGCGGCCCAGGGGGAAGGGGGCAGACTCACCTGGGGCTGAGGTAAGACCACCCCTCACACACACACTTGCGCTCAACGTACATGACACCCCCGCACACTTTGGACAGAGCACAAAGGCAGCTTCGGTAGGTGTAACATTGACTTTAATAACCAAAGGAGTTCATGCACGTGCCCTAGCCCCTAAAACTCATCTGTGCCCTGCACCCGTGCCAACTTACTCAGTGTCTAATTGTTTGGCCGTACGGGCCCTTTGACTATGTCTGCGTGGTTCCCCAGATGGTATAGCAGAACTGGAGGTGGACTCCTGTGATTCCTGCCCTCTGACACTGGATCCCTTTGGCGGCCGTTTCCTGGGGCGTCCTGGCCTAGATGGGCCAGGCTGCGGCCCGGGCGACTGGGATGGCGAGCTGCCAGCCTGTCCTGCCCGTTGCCCACCCGATGTACCTGGCGCTGCCAGTCCTGGAGGCCTGTGCTGGTATCGACAGGGGTCTGCAGGTTTGCAGCCGTGGAGCCCAGGGGGTTGGCAAACCCTGTCTGTGACAGTGCGACGCCGGCTCGCACATGGCCACTGGCGCCGATGCCCTCAGCGATGGCTGCAGAGACTGGGCCATGGCCTGCTGAGACTGGGCCATGGCCTGCTGAGACTGGGCTATGGCATCGAGCGCCTCTGCCATCTGGCGCTGGCACTGGCTCATGGCCTCCTGTGAGAGGGCAGCCATTTCCTGGGCTACAGACGCCGCCTGCACGGAAGGCCCCAGGCCTCGCAAACCGTTCCCCATGTCTGACACCGTCGCACCCATTGCCTCCACCGCGGACGCCACCCGTGCGGTGTCAGCCTGGGTGGCACGCATGACCGGCACCACTCCCAGCTCCTGGACGCGGGTGGACTCCTCCACCTGCGACCGCAGCCGCCGCAAGCCGCCCGTCACCCTCTTCGCTCGTCTCCGGGTCGGTGGTTGCATCGGATCTATGTGTGGGTGTGGTAACTGCAGGAACCCGGGATCCATCTGGGCGGCAGATGTTCGCTTGGGCTGGGCTGCCCTCCGACCGCCCGGTCCCTCTGCTGCTCCTACCTCCACCTGCTGTACCGGGACGGCTGTGTTGTGCGCACCAGTGAGTGTACCAGATGCCTCATCACTAAAGTGCCCAACCGTGGTGAGTGTTTCTGCGATGGTGGAGGGTGTTGGTGACAGCAGTGGCATTGTGTCGTGCTCTTCGTCCCACTCTGAGTCCATGGCACTTTGGGGTGGGGGTTCGTCTCCACCCATCCACTCTGAGTCACTGTCCGGTATTTCGTCTTCCAGGGTAGTGCTGTCCCGGGTAGGGGTGTCCTGGGTAGTGGTGTCCCGGGTAGGGGTGTCCTGGGTAGTGGTATCCTGTGTAGTGGTGTCCTGGGTAGTGGTGTCCTGGGTAGTGGTGTCCTGGGTAGTGGTGTCCCGGGTAGGGGTGTCCTGGGTAGTGCTGTCCCGGGTAGGGGTGTCCTGGGTAGTGGTGTCCTGGGTAGTGGTGTCCTGGGTAGTGGTGTCCTGGGTAGTGGTGTCCTGGGTAGTGGTGTCCTGGCTCGGATGTGACGGGGGCCTGTGGCTGCCCCCCTCGTCGCTGGGTGGTCGCTCCCGCACGTGACGGGGGTGTCGTCTCCCTGTTGCTCCAGGTCTCTCCGTCTCCCGTGGTGTGCGAGGGGCATCCTGCGGGCGTCGCATGCTGGAGGGTCCGGGTCTCTCCGTCTCCCGTGGTGTGCGAGGGGCATCCTGCGGGCGTCGCATGCTGGAGGGTGCGGGTCTCTCCGTCTCCCGTGGTCTCCGAGGGGCATCCTGCGGGCGTCGCATGCTGGAGGGTGCGGGTCTCTCCGTCTCCCGTGGTCTCCGAGGGGCATCCTGCGGGCGTCGCATGCTGGAGGGTGCGGGTCTCTCCGTCTCCCGTGGTCTCCGAGGGGCATCCTGCGGGCGTCGCATGCTGGAGGGTGCGGGTCTCTCCGTCTCCCGTGGTCTCCGAGGGGCATCCTGCGGGCGTCGCATGCTGGAGGGTGCGGGTCTCTCCGTCTCCCGTGGTCTCCGAGGGGCATCCTGCAGGCGTCGCATGCTGGAGGGTCCGGGTCTCTCCGTCTCCCGTGGTGTGCGAGGGGCATCCTGCGGGCGTCGCATGCTGGAGGGTCCGGGTCTCTCCGTCTCCCGTGGTCTCCGAGGGGCATCCTGCGGGCGTCGCATGCTGGAGGGTACGGGTCTCTCCGTCTCCTGTGGTCTCCGAGGGGCATCCTGCGGGCGGTCTGCATCTGCGGGGATGGGTGCCTGGACGTTTGGTCCTGCGATACACAATGAAGCATGCATGGTTAGACATCAGGCAGTGATCAGGTGATACGGGGGAGGGGGATATAGGGGAGGGGGGATATGGGGACGGGCTGTCGGTGGCTCACTCGCTAGTACGCCCCCGACCTCTGCATCAGCAACCTCCCGGTCCTCAGGTCCGCCAGCCAGTTCCAGGGCCCTTTCCTCGTGTACGGTCAGTGGCCTCGCATCAGCGGGCCCTCCTCCAGTCCTCACATGCTCCCTATTGTTGTATGCGCGCTTCTCCTGTGGGGGGGGGGGGCAGGGGTAAAAGGCAACAGTGTTAGGCAGGTATATGAATGCACGCCATCGGTTGCGCGTGCATTGCAGAGGTTAAGGTTAGGGCTGGATTCACTTGGGGATATGGGGGAGGGGGGATATGGGGGAGGGGGATATGGGGGATATGGGGGAGGGGGGATATGGGGAGGGGGGATATGGGGGAGGGGGGATATGGGTGATATGGGGGAGGGGGGATATGGGGGAGGGGGAATATGGGGGAGGGGGGATATGGGGGAGGGGGGGAGGGGGGATATGGGGGAGGGGGGGATATGGGGGAGGGGGGATATGGGGGAGGCTCACCCTGCCTGCTCTGACGAGGTCGTTCACCTTCTTGTGGCACTGGGTGCCTGTCAGGGCCACAGCGGTGACGGCCTCTGCCACTTCCCTCCACAGACGCCGGCTGTGGCGTGGGGCAACTCTGCGCCCGTGCCCGGGATACAGGGCGTCCCTCCTCTGCTCCACCGCGTCCAGGAGCGCCTCCACATCGCGTGACTCGAACCTCGGGGCTGAGCGACGGCGAGCCATCCAGTCGGGTGTTGCGGTCGGGTGTTCCGGTCGGGTGGGGGGGAGCAGCGCGGCCTTATGAGCCGTCACGCCGTGCAGCGCGTATGACGCTGCACGGCGTGAACCACTGCGCAAGCGCGGATCCCGTTACGTCGCTGCTAGCCCATTTCGGGCCGGAGACTATCGACCCATTTTTCCGACGTGACGCAAGTTGGATTTGCGCCGTTTTTTGCGCCGATCGGCGGACTTTCCGCCGATAACGGAGAATTTCGCCCAGGGGGTGCAATTCGCCCATCGGGAGACTAAGTCCCGACGTCGGAGTGAAAACTGGAGTGTTTCATTCCGGCGTCGGAGGCCGTTTCCAGCCCCCTATTCTCCCGCCCCCGGGTGGCTAGAAGCGACGCCGCGTCATTTACGCGCACTGGGCCTTGGCGCCAACCCGCGCATGCGGGGTTGCTGTCCTCACCGCGGCCGCCCCGCAAGAAGATGGCAGATCGATCTTGCGGGGCAGCGGAGGAAAGGTGGTCCTTCTTCAGAGAGGCCGGCCTGCCGATCGGTGGGCACCGATCGCGGGCCAGACCCCTTTTGAGGCCCCCCCCGGTGCAAGAACCCCCCTCGCCCCCCCACAGGCCGCCCCCCAGCGTTCCTGCACTGTTTCCGCCAGCAATGGCCAGGTGTGGATGGCGCCGGCGGGAACCTGTCGTGTTGGGCAGGCCGGAGAATCGCCGCTCACCCATTACCAACGGCAAGAGTCGATTCTCCCAGCGGCCATCCGTGATTCGCACCGCGCCGGTTTTGGGGGGGGGGAGAATCACGGGCGAAATTCTCCCCCAACGGCGGGATGCCCGCCGACTGGCGCCAAAGCCGGCGCCAATCAGACGGGCATCGCGCCGGCCCAAAGGTGCGGAAGTCTCCGCATCTTTGGCGGCCTAGCCCCAACATTGAGGGGCTAGGCCGACGCCGGAGGGATTTCCGCCCCGCCAGCTGGCGGAAATGGCGTTTGTTGCCCCGCCAGCTGGCGCGGAAATGCGGCGCATGCGCGGGAGCGTCAGCGGCCGCTGTCAGTTTCCCAGCGCATGCGCGGGAGCGTCAGTGGCCGCTGTCAGTTTCCCGCGCATGCGCAGTGGGGAGAGTCTCTTCCGCCTCCGCCATGGTGGAGGCCGTAGCGGAGGCGGAAGGGAAAGAGTGCCCCCACGGCACAGGCCCGCCCGCGAATCGGTGGGCCCCGATCGCGGACCAGGCCACCGTGGGGGCACCCCCGGGGTCAGATTGCCCCGCGCCCCCCCCCCCCCAGGACCCCGGAGCCCGCCCACGCCGCCTGGTCCCGCCGGTAAATACCAGGTTTGATTTACGCCGGCGGGACAGGCAATTCCTGGGCGGGACTTCGGCCCATCCGGGCCGGAGAATCCAGCGGGGGGTCCCGCCAACCGGCGTGGCCGGATTCCCGCCCCCGCCCAATCTCCGGGAGCGGAGACTTCGGCGGGGGCGGGGTTCACGGCGGGGGGTCGGAGAATGACGCCCCACGTGCGGGCTTCGGGTCGGCGTGGCAGGACTCGCACGGCGCCCGGGCGATTCTCCCATCCGGCGTGGGGGGTGGGGGGGTCCGGGGGGTGAGGGGGGGGGGAGAGAATTCCACCCAGGATTCTCAGGGGACCTGACAGGATAGATGCTGAGAGGATGTTTCCTCTTGAGGGAGAATCTAGGACCAGAGGGCATAATCTCAGAGTAAGGGATTGTCCATTTAAGGCCAAGATGAGGAGGAATTTCTTCTCTCAGAGAGTAGTGAATCTGTGGAATTCATTACCACAGACAGCTGTAGAGGCTGGATCGTTAAGTATGTTCATGGCTGAGATAGACAGATTTTTAATAAATAAGGGAATCAAGGATTATGGGGATAAAGCAGGAATGTTGAGTTGAGGATGATATCAGATCAGCCATGATCTCATTGAATGGTGGAGCAGACTCGATGGGCCAAGTGGTCTACCTCTGCTCCTATGTCTTATGGTCTTAAAGGAGTTTATTCTCGTACTGATACCTGGTATCTTGGCAGCAGTTATTGTGCCTTTATTTTGTGCTAGTTCCTCTGTACCATCAGTATTTGAACTGCCGTATCAAAGCAGAGAGTACTACTGGGTGAGCAGTCAGCATATTACTCTGATATGTAACCCATTGTGGGCAGTGTACACAAATCAAGAGCCATCCTGCCATATGAAATGCCATCAAGCAGACTATTGGGGTGCTTAAGCAATATGCTGCCACTGCTTTGTTAGCTCTGGAGGAGCCCTGCATCTACAGCCTGCTGTATCCCACAGACCCACCCCCCTCCCCGTCACAACCCTTGCTACCATGTGTACGGAGAGCAGCTGAGGCGGAGGGGCGAAACATCAGATCCCCTTCCTGGCTGGGCAGTCGGTGATTGACTCATCTTACTATGATACGAATGAACAAAACCAAATCCCATTCAGCAATAGTTCAATACCTTCCTTACCTTCTCTCTGTTGCAGACCATCACAGCCTCTCCTTTGCTTCAATAATGAAATAAAGATCATCACAAAAACAAGCATTTTAAACCAACTTTATTAAACCATCCATGATTCCATACAACAGTCACCTAATCATCAATGTGCATTCCCTTTGTGCCTGTCCTGCAGGTGCCTTTGCCTTGCCTTGTGCTCCTGGAAAGTACTACCCCATTGATTGCAATATGGCTAATATGAAGCTGCTGACTTTCAGTGGAGGAGGCAGCAGATAGCTTTGAGGATGACCTCTAGCAGCCCTGGCCTTTGGAAGGCCTAGCTTTTGAGCACTCTTCATGGGTGGCAGCAGTGTGGATTAACTTATTGATAGGCAACATCAAGGAAGGACAGAAGGTTCATGTTCCCTGAAGTCACTACCACTCTCCTGGGGTAGCACCCTAGAAATCCTTGTACCCTGTAAGCCACCATGAGAGTAGTCTGAGTCTGCATGGCAGCAAGCTGTGCTTGGATACAGCAAGTTGACCTTCCATAACAACAAGTTGAGCTTACATATCATCAGCTTGAGCTTCCATTGATTTGGGATGTCTTTCACTGGGGCTGTGATGGAAGCTGAGCTATTGGCCGTCAGATGCTGAAGTGTTATTGGGTTTGCAAGTGTTCTCATCGATTAGCCATCACTTCCGCATTGGGAAAGATTGGCTCCAAGCTCTTCATTTTTTTTCTACATCTCTCATTTCATGCTCCTGCATGAGCCCGCTCTCTGCTGTCTGGCTGGCTCACAGTGCTTGTGTATCTAAAAGAAGAAAGGCACAAGAGTAGGGTTGTGGTGAGGAGTTGGGTGGGATGGGGAGCGAGCAATGGGTGCATTCTTACATTTGAAGCTTAGGAATCTGCAGAAATTGTGCAATGAGGGTGATATGTGTTGGGAGAAAGAGGATTAGGTAGGAGCGTATCGTCATCTTTGATGCTTTCAGCTCTTCTACTGGCAAAACAATCAGTCAAAGATGGCGAGCACTGTTATCTCCATCAGAGTGAGAATATTCATCTGTGCCTTTGTACTGCTAATTAGGTCTGCTGTTGCCTTTAGTTTTGTGCCTTGTCATGCAAAGAGAGGGAAGTGTGCCAGTGTATGCTGCAATATGTTTAGGTGATGAAACTCATGGCATAAGTGCAAGATGTGAGATGTGGATGTATTTCTTGTAACTGTGCTAAGTGTATGTGTGTGAGGTAAAGCTATGAATTTTATGTTAAGTTGTGATTGACAGAGATTGTTGATACGTGCAGTTGGTAAATTATAGTATTTGAAGATGCATTCACTGGACTATATCACTTATATAATGCCATTGAACTTCTTTTGGCACTGTATTTGGGTTCTCAGGCTACTCCGCTCTCCAAGGCTATCTACTCTGACTTCTTCCCAGAGATTGTCTTCTGGATCGGCTTGGCCCTGTGGAGAAGACTCTCTCCTCTGTCAACCTCTTGCACCAAAGGCCCCAGTTCTCCATTAGAGATCTTGGAGCCCACTCTCTGCTTTGTTGTGCTATTCCTGCGTTTTTCCCAGAACAAAGTAATTTGTGCAAAACATTCCGGCACCTACTCCTGCCTGAATGCACCACCCTTTAAGAGGTGCACACTTGCTTTAAGTAGCGTAGGCTACCTTAAACTCATGATAATCTGCTGAAGATTTTGCACAACCCCCTACTTAGGTGTGCAGCCACTCAACAGTGACCTCAATCTGGTCACATGCTGCAATTCCTACCAATGCACAGCAGCTTGATATTTACGTGCTGCCTACCTTGGTAGGAATGGGCACAGGTTAACCGTGCATTGTGATTCCTTATGCCTTATTCAAATTTTGCCCCAGGTGCATTGACCCATTAAGTTGTGCTTGTGGGCTCTGGGCAGGGATCGTGACATGGATTGCTGAAGATAAAAGGGTAAATGTCTTGAAACTAATTTGCAGATGGGGCCATTTTGGGTGGCTGAGTACCTTTTGGAGATGGCCCCATAAGCTTCCGATTAGCACATTCGTACTGGAGTTTGTGACTTCTTGGGTCAACCAAATATCTGATTAGAGTGCCGAGTGACATGGGCATCCGCCTGACATATGTAAACCTTGACGTAAATTCCTGAAGTCTTGGGGAAGTGTAGTCTGGGAGTTACATGTGACTGCACACCCTACACTTTTGGACCTAGTATGCATTAACTAGAAATATCACTCTGCACTGTATCAATGTTAAATTTTCCCCCTCCTCACACCCGCAATCATATGGTCTTCTTGGGTGCTGTTGCTAATTTCATACCAGGCCAATTTTGGCTGCATTGTGGACTTTCTTGTGACATAGAACATAGAACATAGAACAATACAGCGCAGTACAGGCCCTTCGGCCCACGATGTTGCACCGAAACAAAAGCCATCTAACCTACACTATGCCATTATCATCCATATGTTTATCCAATAAACTTTTAAATGCCCTCAATGTTGGCGAGTTCACTACTGTAGCAGGTAGGGCATTCCACGGCCTCACTACTCTTTGCGTAAAGAACCTACCTCTGACCTCTGTCCTATATCTATTACCCCTCAGTTTAAAGCTATGTCCCCTCGTTTCCATCCGCGGGAGAAGGCTCTCACTGTCCACCCTATCCAACCCCCTGATCATTTTGTATGCCTCTATTAAGTCTCCTCTTAACCTTCTTCTCTCCAACGAAAACAACCTCAAGTCCATCAGCCTTTCCTCATAAGATTTTCCCTCCATACCAGGCAACATCCTGGTAAATCTCCTCTGCACCCGCTCCAAAGCCTCCACGTCCTTCCTATAATGCGGTGACCAGAACTGTACGCAATACTCCAAATGCGGCCGTACCAGAGTTCTGTACCTCCTGCAACATGACCTCCTGACTCCGGAACTCAATCCCTCTACCAATATAGGCCAACACTCCATAGGCCTTCTTCACAACCCTATCAACCTGGGTGGCAACTTTCAGGGATCTATGTACATGGACACCTAGATCCCTCTGCTCATCCACACTTTCAAGAACTTTACCATTAGCCAAATATTCCGCATTCCTGTTATTCCTTCCAAAGTGAATCACCTCACACTTCTCTACATTAAACTCCATTTTCCACCTCTCAGCCCAGCTCTGCAGCTTATCTATATCCCTCTGTAACCTGCTACATCCTTCCACACTATCGACAACACCACCGACTTTAGTATCGTCTGCAAATTTACTCACCCACCCTTCTGCGCCTTCCTCTAGGTCATTGATAAAAATGACAAACAGCAACGGCCCCAGAACAGATCCTTGTGGTACTCCACTTGTGACTGAACTCCATTCTGAACATTTCCCATCAACCACCACCCTCCGTCTTCTTTCAGCTAGCCAATTTCTGATCCACATCTCTAAATCACCCTCAATCCCCAGCCTCCGTATTTTCTGCAATAGCCTACCGTGGGGAACCTTATCAAACGCTTTGCTGAAATCCATATACACCACATCAACTGCTCTACCCTCGTCTACCTGTTCAGTCACCTTCTCAAAGAACTCGATAAGGTTTGTGAGGCATGACCTACCCTTCACAAAGCCCTGCTGACTATCCCTGATCATATTATTCCTATCTAGATGATTATAAATCTTGTCTCTTATAATCCCCTCCAAGACTTTACCCACTACAGACGTGAGGCTCACCGGTCTATAGTTGCCGGGGTTGTCTCTGTTCCCCTTTTTGAACAAAGGGACCACATGTTTTCCGGGTCCTTAAGGGGGAGGGGGAGCAGCCCCAAGTCGTGGTCCACATTGGCACTAACGACATAGGTAGGAAAGGGGACAAGGATGTCAGGCAGGCTTTCAGGGAGCTAGGATGGAAGCTCAGAACTAGAACAAACAGAGTTGTTATCTCTGGGTTGTTGCCCGTGCCACGTGATAGTGAGATGAGGAATAGGGAGAGAGAGCAATTAAACACGTGGCTACAGGGATGGTGCAGGCGGGAGGGATTCAGATTTCTGGATAACTGGGGCTCTTTCTGGGGAAGGTGGGACCTCTACAGACAGGATGGTCTACATCTGAACCTGAGGGGCACAAATATCCTGGGGGGGAGATTTGTTCGTGCTCTTTGGGGGGGTTTAAACTAATGCAGCAGGGGCATGGGAAGGGCAAGATCCTGCTTTGAATGAATTTGAATCCATTTTAATATAATTGGCGAGTTTAAAGTTGAATCTTCAGACCTCATTTAGTCTTTCCACTCACCAGGGTTATGTCACCAAGGAATAAATTACTGATAGTTTTTAAAAATGGGAACCAGGCACCATATACTCTGAGAGGGAGGAAAGAGGTGAACCCCACTCTCAACCTTAAACCAGGGCGTATAAATGGACAGTGTCCACTAGCCAGCTAGGTGTGGGTGGGGGGGGGGGGGGTGCATGTGGTTCAAGTGTATGGGGTGTGGTATTAGCATAAAGGGCAGCATGGTAGCATTGTGGATAGCACAATTGCTTCACAGCTCCAGGGTCCCAGGTTCGATTCCGGCTTGGGTCACTGTCTGTGTGGAGTCTGCACATCCTCCCCGTGTCTGCGTGGGTTTCCTCCGGGTGCTCCGGTTTCCTCCCACAGTCCAAAGATGTGCAGGTTAGGTGGATTGGCCATGATAGATTGCCCTTAGTGTCAAAAATTGCCCTTAGTGTTGGGTGGGGTTACTGGGTTATGGGGATAGGATGGAGGTGTTGACCTTGGGTAGGGTGCTCTTTCCAAGAGCCGGTGCAGACTCGATGGGCCGAATGGCCTCCTTCTGCACTGTAAATTCTATGAATCTATAAGAACTGCAAGGGTTAATGAAATGTCCAGAGTAGCCACTAGAGGAACTACAGTTACAAGTATATAAGGCATTGATGCTAAGCCTAATGGGGGAAGATGTGCAGGAGTTAGCCAGAGAGAATCAGAAGTCCAGATAGTGTGAGTAAGAGCAGATTATAGTTTATATCAGTAAATTGATTAATTGTAGATGAGTGTAGTTTATATGTTAATAATCAACTGTATTCTTTAGGAGTACATGTTGAATCCAAATTAGTAGCCTTAATAAATTTATGGCTTTGTTTAAGTTCAAGCTATTTTGTGGTCTTTGTGAACACTACGCCAACCATCCTGAATTTAGCAACACAAAGAACACCACATGGGGATGTTGGGGCCTCTTCCCAGATGGGGGTCACGGCTGGTGTTAGTTGTCCTGAAGACTGCAGGCTGTGCATTTTTACAAGTTTTCAGAGTGCTGTGCATGCTGTTTTGTCAGGAAATGAAAATGAGTACTGAGATACTCAGCTGGCACTGACATGGGGGTATGAGACATCTGTGGGTACGGGGCTCATGAAGTGGGGGAAAGGGCGTCATGGGACTGAAGGAGGCCGATCTAAGGAGCTGGTTAGAGGAATCACCGAAACAGAAGGCAGGATGGTGACTTAGAGAGGGGGGGAGGGACCTGACTCTCTGTCATCCCTCACAGCTTTCCGACAGATCACGGGATGAAGCCAGTGAAATTGGCAATTCTGCTCGTCACAGCACTGGAGGAGCATAGACTTTGGTAGGAATAAACCCAGGCAGAGCCCAGCGCCAAGGGGCCGCAAGACAGGCTGAAGGGCTGGATGCAGCACAAGCTGACCAAGGGATTCGAAGGCGAAGAAGGAGATTGAGGGTTTACAGGACCAGGGGTCCTTCATGGAGCTGTGCTGCAGGACACTATGCCTTAACAAGACGACAGTGTGGCACCTACGTGACATTCCAGCCAACGTAGCATCACGTGGAGGAGGAGGACAGCCGCTCCCTGTGGCCTTGAAGGTGATGGCAGCCCTAAACATTTATGCCCAGTGATCGTTCCAGGGCTCATAAGAGTGACCTGTGTGGCATCTCGCAGTCATCTGCCCAAGCTGCCAGCACGCTGACACCCCAGCTCATATGCAAGTGAGGTTCGGACTTACATCTTTGTGTCCCATAGTACTAGAAGGGGATTATGGGTGAGGGTCTAAGGTTCACTGATTAATGTTGGAGCCCTTCTAGGATGTATATTACTCAATTTGAGTAGGCCTAACTTTTTCCCTTACATTTCTGTGTGAAAAGCTGTGTTCAGATGGGGTGAAGACCTATCCCATGGGAAGAGGGAAAGTGAGTGAGGGCTTAAGGTTGTGAACAACAAGCTTTAATAAGGTGACAAGTGGAATTGTAACATTTCAATATGCCCCCAACTATCTGTGCCTAACTCACCCATGCCCACTCTGTGCTCCTACAACTCTTTACTCTTGCAAACCCTTCCACTACGTCTCGGTGTATTCCCAGGATGTACACCAGAAGTAGATGCGGCCTGATGCCTTCCATGCCCTGTTGCCTGAGGTGTCCTTGTTGGGTGTCCTCTGGTGGCTCTGATGTTGCCATGCCTCCTGCCAACTCATGGCTGAATTATGGCCTGCCTCTCCTCCATGGCATCCAGCAATCGAGTGAGGGCTCCTCTGAGAATCTGGGTGCTGGCAACCTCCTGGCTTGAATGAGAGTGAGTGCTGCAGAGCCGTTTAAATGCAGCGCCCCCATGAACGGAGACCAAATGGAATGGCACTCGTGGGAGTCTCCCAGGGGATTGAAGATCCCAGCTGAATGCCCTTTGGGCAGGGTGGTACCCTGGAACTGCTGGTACTGCCATGGCACCCTGATACTGCCAGCCTGGCACTTCACACTGCCACCCTGACAGTGCCAGGGTTCCTGGGTAGCACTGCAAGGCTGACAGGGGCACTGCCAGAGTGGCAGTGCAAAGGTGCCTTGGTGCCAAGCTGCCCATGCCAGGATTTGGGTCCACGGGTACCCTACCCTTATGAGGTGGGGTGAGGGGGGCTCCAGGACTCCCTAACAGTTTTGTTGAGGTGTTGGGGGGGTCCAGAGGCTGAGGTGGGAGGTCCGAGGTGAGTCAGAGATCGGGGCAGCCTTTAAAAATGGTAGCTGATCTCTTCAGAGTCCTGTTAGATAGTGGGGTCATTCTCAGCACTGCAGGCGTCAAGAAACAAGAAGACTTGTCAAGAAGACAAAGACAGAACTTTGTCTTTTGGGCATTAAATCATGCCCAGTAAGGGCACTGCATGTCTCAAGGTTTGTCTTCAGGATCTACTGCTTTGCATGCTTCTCCAAAGCTTTAATGCAACTAAACAACAATTTTAATGCTAGGAATTCATGGCAGTATAGCAGCATAAAAAACTTACAGGATGGGATTCATGTTGATCGGCATCATGGCGTTCGCTTGTGATGCAATTCTCTCGCCCATTGTCAATGGGATTTCCCATTGAAGCTATCCCATATCGCCACCCCACATCACTGGGAAACCTGTGGATAGGGTGTGCTGCCAGATGAAAAACACAATCCCAACGACCAGAGAATTCCAGCCACAGAATGAAATATACCTTTGAAACTAAATTAACCTTAAAACATTCTTTCTTAAACCTAAAATAAAAGTAAAATACTGCGGATGCAGAAATCTGAACAAAAAACCCCAAATGCTGGAAAAACTCAGTAGGTCTGGCAGCATCTGTGGAGAGAGAAAATAGAGTTAACATTTTGAGTCCACATGACTGCCTCTCAGAGCTCTGAAGAAGAGTCAGACGGACTGAACCAATAACTCTATTTTCTCTCCCCACAGATGCTGCCAGATCAGCTGAGTTTTCCCAGCATTTCCCGTTTTTCATTAAACCTGTCTACCTCTTCATGTGCCCACTGAAGCCAACTATTGCAGCCAATCATGAGATCTGGGGCGAAATTCTCCAGAAATGGCGCGATGTCCGCCGACTGGCGCCCAAAACGGCGCAAATCAGTCGGGCATCGCGCCGGCCCAAAGGTGCGGAATGCTCCGCATCTTTGGGGGCTGAGCCCCAACCTTAAGGGGCTAGGTCGGCGCCGGACGAATTTCCGCCCCGCCAGCTGGCGGAAAAGGCCTTTGGTGCCTCGCCAGCTGGCGCGAAAATGACATCTCCGGGCGGCGCATGCGCGGGAGCGTTAGCGGCCACAGACGGCATTCCCGCGCATGCGCAGTGGAGGGAGTCTCTTTCGCCTCTGCCATGGTGGAGACCGTGGCGAAGGCGGAAGGAAAAGAGTGCCCCCACGGCACAGGCCCGCCCGCGGATCGGTGGGCCCCGATCGCGGGCCAGGCCACCGTGGGGGCACCCCCCATGTCCCCGGAGCCCGCCCGCGCTGCCTCGTCCCGCTGGTAAGGCAGGTGGTTTAATTTACGCCGGCGGGACAGGCGGGGGGTCGGAGAATCTCGTCCCACATCTCCCAATTGTCTGTCATGGCTTAGTTTCTGTTTCTTAACATGATTTATTTTCGCTCCCCTTACCATAAAATATCTTGCAGTTCATGACGAGCTCATTAAAACATTTTTTATGGGATGTGGGCATCACAGGCTGTGCCAGCATTTATTGCCCATCCCAAAAAGGTCAGAGAAAATGTCATGCTATATTCCAGCTCTGTTTTTCCCTTTCTCGTTCAAGGATACATGTAATTACAGAACATCACAGAGGAGCATATCTTGCTGTGCAAGATACTTTTGAATGTGTCTCTTGGGGTCATCTTTCGAACGTACGTTCCCTTTTTGTTACTGTTGGCGTGGTAGAACAGTCGACTCCCTTACCAGTGGCCCAGAGCAAAATAGCCTTTCTGAAAATCGTAATTCTCCCACCATATTTACATGATGTGGAGATGCCGACGTTGGACTGGGGTGGGCACAGTAGGAAGTCCTACAACGCCATGTTCAAGTCCAACAGGTTTATTTGGAATCACTAGCTTTCGGAGCGTCGCTCCTTCATCAGGTGAGTCATCAGCATAGCTCCAAAGCATGCAGGCAGTGATCTTGAGGAGATAACACCAGTGGTGAGCAACATGTAATTTGAAAAAGGTCCAAAAATTAACTGTCTGGATAGTCCGATGGATTGCATACAAATTGCTGTGTGCATTATGTAAAAGAAAGAACTGGCATTTATATAATGCCTTTCATGAACTTCGGATCTCTCAAAGGATTGACAGGCATTTAAGTATTTCTTGAAGCACTTGTAAAGCAACAGGGTGGGTGATAATTGGCAGCCATTTCATACTATTGTTATTCAATAAGATATAAGTACTAAACTGACTGAACAATTCCTCAGTCATTTGTTTGATTTGGCTGCGTAAAAGAGAAAAAAGAGACTTGCATTCATGTAGTGCCTTTAATGACCACAGAACATCCCAAAATTCCTTAAACCAATGAAGTACATTTGAAGTGCAGTCACTTGTAATCTAGGAAATTTGGCGGTAATTTGTGCAGATCAAGCTCCCACAAATAATGTAATAATGACCAGTTATTGATTGAGGGATAAATATTGGCTTGGCACCAGGATAACTCCTCTGCCGTTCTTCAAATTACTGCATGGGATCTTTTATGTCCACGTCAGAAGGCAGAGAGGTCTTGAATTTAATACCTCATTCTAAAGGCGATCTTTGAAGATGGCAAGGTGTATTGAGAGAGTAGTTAGCAAAGGTTACAGGATTTTGGCTGAACCCGCCTCGGGAGCAATTCCTGCAAATGGCAGGATCTTCATTTAGGTTGGGAGGCTGGTGCAAGTTGGAGTTGGGCCCACCACCCCTGGACGTAGATCTGAGGTGACCATTGAGCGTGCCGAGTTCCTGAGTTCTCGGGGACTTCATCCAGTTGCCCATAGCTTAGATCTTCTAGCCTTCACCCCTCACACCCCACACTATTCTCCACACTCATCCATGTCAACACACTCGCACTAATGTTCCACTCACCCCCTCATATCCTTCCATGCAAGCTTATTACCCCAACCCGCCCACCATGAGCCCTAATACCTTTCATGCTAATCCATGGCCCCACCCCCACGGCCTGATAGCCGCAATTCTAACATATCTCCATCTCTTGACAACTCACACACCACCCTTGGCCGTTGCACCCTCCATGCCAACTCACTCAGTAACCACCATGGACAGATCTCAGGAGCCATGTTGGATGATATAAAATAAAGTTCTAAATGCTTTGTTTGGAAAAAAAGGTCCCACTCATGAAAGCTCATTCAAAATTTATAAATGCCCTCAAGTAGTGGATGGAGATTTAAATAACTTCAAAGCTCGAGTGTATTTACCTCTCACTGACACAAGCAAGCTGTTGCCTTTTATTGTTTAAGAGCTGGGGATTTAAGTAGCCTCACAGCTTGACAGTTCTACAAACCTTTCCCAGTCTTCAAGAGCATTTACATCTAGTCTTAAAAATTCATAATTCCCACACAGTGTGTTAAGGCCCTTGCTACAGCAAAAATGGGGTGTGTTTGAACTCAGCATTGAGTTCAAATGGTCCTTCTAAGTTTGGGTTTGCCTCATTTGTGAGTCATGCCCCGACCCTTTAACCCCACCGTCTAAAATGGGATCTGTCGGAAATAGGAGAGGGACTTCCAAATCCACATCCTGTTTGCCATTTTGAAAGGCCTCCATGGCTCTACAAAAATCCAGGCCTATGATTCTGGTAATGCACTCTACCCTCAGTGTCTAACCAAGCTGTTTTAAGTTTATTGATTTTTGTGCTGAAGTCCTTGAGTGGGACTAACACCCACAACCCTCTGACTCCGAGGCAAGGGCATGACTAACTAAGTCACACCTGACATCTAATAACCCAGATGATTGGATGATAATGCAGGTGATCCTGTGCCAAATGGGAAGAAGACCCAGGCTGGATGCAATCTGGAGCGAAATTCTCCTACCCGCCCCGCCACATTTCTGCCCCGACCCGCCGGTGGGATGCTCCGATACACCGGCCGGTCAGTGGGGTTTCCCATTGTGGGGCAGCCCCACGCCGTCGGGAAACCCCCGGGCGCCGGCAAAACGGAGACTCCCGCCGGCGGAGAATGACGCCCCAGGTCTGTCACTGACAGTTTCAACCATGTAATTTGCTTGTAGAAGATGGTATAGCTGTGCAACCGCTGACCTAGAGCCTGCAGTAGCTATTGCAGAGATAGACGTTCAGACATGGTTGATCATAATGACAATTGGTCTGACTCTACTATCTGCCTATTACCTGCTGAACCTGCATGCAAGCTTTTTGTGATTTATGCACAAGGACCCCAAAATCCCTTGTGCTTTCTGCAGTCTTCATTTAAATAATATTCATCTCCTTTATTCTTCCTACCAAAGTGCATAATTCACATTTTTCTATGTTATATTCCATCTACCAAGGTTTTGCCCACTCATTTAAACTGCCTATAACCCCCTGTAAACTCTGTGTCATCCTCAACAGTTGCATTTCCACTTATTTTTGTGTCACCCGCAAACTTGACAATAGTACATTTGCTTTCCTCATCCAAGTCATTAATACATATTGTATATAACTGTGGCCCCAGCATGAATCCCTGGGCATTCCACTAATTACAGGTTGCCTTCCTGAAAATGCCCCTCTTATCCCAACTTTGTCTTCTATTAGGTAGCCAATCCTCTATCCATGCTAATATACTACCCCTAATACCCTGGGTTCTTATCTTATTAAGTAGCCTTTTGTGTGGTACCTTATCAAACGCTTTTTGGAAATCTATTTATATTAGATCTACTGGTTCCTCTTTATCTAACCTACTCATTACCATCTCAAAGAATTCTAATAACTTGCTTAGGCATTATTTCCCCTTCATGAAAGCTTGCTGATGCTGCTTGATTTTATTATGTATTTCTAAATGCTCTGCTGTTAACATCCTTTACAGTGGACTCTAACATTTTTCCAATGACAAATGCTAAGCTAACTGGTCTGTAGCTACTATTTTTGTCTTCCTTCCTTTTTGAATAAAGGTTGGTAGCTTTCCAATCCTTAGGGACTTTTCTAGTATCTAAGGATTCTTAAATGGTAGCACAATGGTTAGCACATTGGCTTCACAGTGCCAGAGTCCCAGGTTCGATTCCCGACTTGGAATCACTGTGCGGAGTCTACACATTCTGCGTGGGTTTCCTCCGGTCGCTCCGGTTTCCTCCCACAAGCCCTGAAAGATGTGCTTGTTAGGTGAATTGGACATTCCGAATTTTCCCTCAGTGTCATCCGAACAGGCACCGGAGTGACTCGGGTATTTTCACAGTATTTTCATTGCAGTGTTAATGTAAGCCTACTTGTGACAATAATAAAGATTATTATTATTACCAGTGCATCCATTATCTCCGTAGCTACCTCATTTAATATCCTAGGATGCGATCCACCAAGTCCAGGGGACTTATAGGCCTTTAACCCTATTAGTTTCCCGAGTACTTCTTCTCTAGTGATAGTTATTGTATTTATTTCCCCTCCCCCTTTTGCCTCTTGATTATTTAGTGTCATAAACCTAACGAGGAAAACATTTAAAAAAATAAATTTTGAGTACCCATTTTGTTTTTCCAATTAAGGGGCAAATTAGCATGGTCAATCCACCTACCCTTTAAAAAAAAAATCTTTCAGGGCTTGTGGGAGGAAACCGGAGCGACCGGAGGAAACCCACGCAGAATGTGTAGACTGCGCAGAGACAGTGATCCAAGCCGAGAATCGAACCTGGGACTCTGGCACTGTGAAGCCAATGTGCTAACCACTGTGCTACTGTGTAAGAATCCTTAAGTTCTAGAAAAGTCCCTAAGGATTGGAAAGCTACCAACCTTTATTCAAAAAGGAAGGAAGACAAAAAAGGTAGCAGTCTGTGCAGAGTCTGCATGTTCTCCTTGTGTCTGCATGGGTTTCCTCCAGGTCCTCCGGTTTCCTCCCACAGTCCAAAGCCGTGCAGGTTAGCGGATTGGCCATGATAAATTGCCCTCAGTGACCAAAAAGGTTAGGAGGGGTTATTGGGTTACGGGGATAGGGTGGAAGTGAGGGCTTAAGTGGGTCGGTGCAGACTCGATGGACCAAATGGCCTCCTTCTGCACTGTATGTTCTATGTTCTCTGTTCTAATGTGCAAACTCCACATGGCCAGTCACCCAGAGCCGGGATCGAACCTGGGACCTCGCCGTGAGGCAGCAGTGCTATCCACTGCGCCATCGTGCTGCTCTCTAATCCAACTACCCTGCACATATTTGGGTCTGGGGTTAAGACCCACGCAGACATGGGGAGAGTGTGTAAATTCCACCACAGAAAGTGACGCGGGGCCGGGATCGAACCACGGCGCCGTGGTAATCACTGTGCCACTGTGCCGCCCTACACAAGGAAACCATAATTGATCTCCCTGTGGGACTCGTGGAGTACCAGCTTCCCCAGTAGTGGGCGGAGGCCCACTCAGCTGGTGCTTGTAAGACCGAGCATTAAAGCCAGCCTGAACGTGGTTGGTTGTCCCATCGGGGACTGTGAATTGTACAGAGTTATTGTTGTGGACAGAATTTATGTTGAGTTAAATTAAATAGTTTGTCATTCCTACTGCTGGCGTCCTGGTCATTAATTTGACGACAAGGAGAAAGGAAACTCCGGACTCTGCTGCAAGACTCCCCAGCGGCCATGGAACATTGCTGTGCAGCAGCACGAGGAACCAAGGTTCAAAAATGCCACTTTAATATCCTAGGATGCGATCCATCAAGTCCACGGAGGCTTTTGATGAAGGCCTGGAATGTTGGGCTCAATACATGGAACTTATGAGGTACTTTTTTTCAGGCCAATGGCATTTTGGGAGAAGACCAGCAGAAGGCAACCCTTCTAACAGCCTGTGAAGCCCTGGCCTTCGGGATTATAGAGAGCCTTACCTACCCAGTACACTGGACTTAAAGTGGGCCATTGGGCAGTGTCCCATCAAAACACGGAGAAAGTACAGGAACTTCAAGGGTCCATGGATTGTGGAGTCCATAGTATGACCTGATCTCCATATCGGATTTTCGCGGTATCCCAGGGCAGTGCCCGAGTGGCCAGGTTGCCTCCAAAGAGACACCCAAAGGTGCAATACTGCAGTTGGGCAGCCTCCTTCAACCCTGGGAATGGCCAAGACATCCCTGGGTAAGGCTGATTTTGACAGACATTTTATAGGGTCCACCTTATCATTGTGGATGCCCATTCGAAATGACTCAACATCTATAAGATGGCTTCTACCACATCACGGGCCACCATTGAGAAGTTGAAATGCTTATTCAGCACTTACAAAATCCCTGAAGTCCTTATAACTGACAACAGGACACGGTTCACAAGTGAAGAATTTTCAATGTTCGCGAAGATGCACGCAATCAGGCATATTAGAAACGTCCCATATCACCAGTCATCTAATGGCCTGGCTAAATGGGTGGTTCAGATAGTTAAAAGAGGCACGCGGAAGCAGACCGCTGGCTCCCTGGGCACGCAATTAGCAAGATTCCTTTTCAATTATAGGACTATAATATTACAATAAGGGTGGCGGAGCTACTGATAGGCTGCTGCCTCTGGACATGGTTAAGTCTCACTTTCGCAAACCTGGGCGTGAAAGCTGAGCTGCAACAGGATTCGCAGAAACATTCGCAGTATCATGACCATAGGATGCCAGAGTGGAATTTCCAACCGGGAGCCGCGATCCAGCTCTGAAATTTTGGAGATGGTGCACTCTGAGAGAATACTCTTCGAGAAAACAGGGCCCAACTCATTCAAGGTCAAGGTCCAAGGGAAGACCCCACATGAGCATGTGGACCACCTAAAGAAGTGAGAGTCCGCTCTAGAGTACACCCAACCAGGGACGCGATGCCTTTGCCTTGCCAGAAACCACTCCTTCGCCAGAGAGTGCATCCAACCATGGCCCAACGCCTGGACCATCAGGATGCAGATGATTCTGGCTTAGAAATGGACACAGAGGCGTCAGCTCAGATGGACGATGCCGTGCTCGGGGCTGAGATCCCGGCACTAGCTCTCCGGAGGTCACCCAGAAAAAGATGTTACACCCCACCTAACACAGACCCGCTACAGGCAGACGCTCAGTCTTGGGCGAAGTGGCGCAGAAGGCCTCGACAAATGATTCTGGAGTGGAAACATTCAGACTTGGTTGGGGGGGTGGGGTGTGACAAAGGTCACGGAGAAACCATAATGGATCTCTCTGTGAGCTTTGTGGAGTTCGAGCTTCCTAGGTACGAGCTTCTTAGGTACGGAGCAGCACGGTAGCACAAGTGGATAGCACTATGGCTTCACAGCGCCAGGGTCCCAGGTTCGATTCCCTGCTGGGTCACTGTCTGTGCGGAGTCTGCACGTTCTCCCCGTGTCTGCGTGGGTTTCCTCCGGGTGGTCCGGTTTCCTCCCACAGTCCAAAGACGTGCAGGTTAGGTGGATTGGCCTTGATAAATTGCCCTTAGTGACCAAAAAGGTTAGGAGGGGTTATTGGGTTATGGGGATA
The DNA here is from genome assembly GCF_047496885.1 of Scyliorhinus torazame. Lineage (NCBI taxonomy): Eukaryota > Metazoa > Chordata > Chondrichthyes > Carcharhiniformes > Scyliorhinidae > Scyliorhinus > Scyliorhinus torazame. The sequence continues at coordinate 135,796,987 of NC_092712.1, forward strand.
GGGTGGAAGTGAGGGCTTAAGTGGGTCGGTGCAGACTCGATGGACCGAATGGCCTCCTTCTGCACTGTATGTTCTATGTTCTATGTACTCAGCTGGGGCTCATAAAACCAAGCATAAAAGCCGGCCTGAACAGGGACCGGCATGTTGGTTGTCCCAATGGGGACTGTGATGCGTACATAGTTACTGCCATGGGCAGACTTTATGTTTAGTTAAAATAAATCTATTGTCGTTCCTACCGCTGACTTCCTGGTCATTAAATTTAGTATTTTTGAAATGCTATTAGCGTCTTCTACTGTGAAGACTGACACAAAGTATTTATTTAACTCCTCTGCCATTTCCTGGTTCCCCATTATTATTTCCTGAGTCTCATTCTCTAAGGAGTCTTATGTTCACTTTGACCTCACTTGTCCTTTTTAAATATTTAAAGAAGCTCTTACTGTACGTTTGTATATTATTTGCTAGTTTATCTCATAGTTTGTCTTCTCCCTCTTTTTTTTTTAGTCATCATTTGTTGGTTTTTAATACTTTCCCAATCCTCTGGCTTACCACTAATCTTCGCTGCATTGTATGTTTTTTCTTTCAGTTTAATAACTTGCTTGGTTAACCATGGCTGATTTATCCCTTTCTTCGAATCATTGATGTTGAATGATTTGGAGGAGAACGGTCTCAATTGTATCTTCCTCTACTTTTCTCCCTGTCTCTCCTAAGGAGCTGTCTCATTCTGGGGTAACTGCCCCACCTGTGATACAGTTGGCCATTCCAGAATGGGATCTATCACATCCAAGCACGATTCCTATTTCAGTTGTCATCCAAGCACACAAACATACCAACGCATATTCATGATTTCATGTTCAAAAATGGATTTCTGGATATGAAAGAGACGAGGAATACTGGCTGATGATTTTTCTCCTCCTAGTTTGGAGGTGATGGTGTGTATTGCTGCCACAGCTGAGATCCACTAATTCGATCCGGACCAGGGATCAAACATCAGACTTCTCTGAGATGTATGTCTGAGCTCCATATCAGCTATCACCCAATGATTATGAATAACTTATTACTGGCAGTTGTGTCACAGCTATAAGTACTGATCCAAATGATTGCAATTCTATTGCCCGATTAAAAGTGGCACTGCTCATGGAATATCAGACGTTTGTCTGTTTTGTAATGACATGACCATGTAATACAAAATGCAATTACATCTGAACAATATATCCTAGAACAGGCAGTGGATTTTAGTGATTTTATTGTCCATCGCATAGCTGACAGACAACTGTAACTGTTGTTAGTGCACTAAAGAAGGCTAGAAGTGCTGAGAGATGCTGTCATTACTGAAGAGTAATTGTGAATTTGGAGCACTGATAGGGAGAAAGATCTGTGAAGTCTGGAGTTAGAAAGACATTGGAAAGATAGGGCATAACACATGGGGTGCAGCAGAGGAGATCCTAGATTGAATGTCTTTGTGAAGGCATTAGCTATCCTTCAGAGGGGTAGGCCAGAGGCATTACCTGGAAACAATGACAAAAAAACTAAGTGGTACCCCTTAAAGAGCTCTACTTTCAAGCAAGGCAGAGGCACTAACTAGGAGCAGGTTGCAGCTCTGAGTGAGACAGAAATGGTACTGGGAGAGATTTAGAGGCATAGGCGTCAAATAAATTTTTTGAAGCTACAGCTTGTATCTAGTTTGCAAGTTCTTTGAAGACAATAACACAAGAATTAGGAGTAGGCCATTCACCCCCTCAAGCCTGCTCCACTGTATGGTAAGATCATGGCTGGTCTGATTGTGGCCTCACTTCACTTTCCTGATTGCCCCCCACAACTCTTGATTCCGTTGTTGATCAAAAATCAAACTAACTCAGCCATGAATATGTTCAATGACACTGCCCCACTGTTCTTTGGGCAGAGAATTCCACAAACTAACGAATCTCAGGGAAAACATTCTCCTCATGTCAGTCTTAAATGGGAAACCTAATTTTTTTAAACTGTCTCCCCTAGTTCTAGATTCCCTCACAGCATCCACCCTGTCAAGTCTCCTCAGGATATTATATGTTTCAATAAGATCTCATTCTTCTAAACCCTGGCCTGGTCTGATGGGGGGACTATTTTAGGCATATATGGCCAAATCCTCTCAGCGGAGTCAGCTCCATTGAGAGAGGTGAGGTTGAAATGGGAGGGTGAATTGCATCCCATTCTGGATGGTGAGGTGTGGAGTGAGGCCCTTCGCAGGATCAATCACATGTCTTCATGTGTTCGGCTATGTTTGATTCAATTCAAGGTGGTGCATAGGACGCATCTGACTAAAGCGAATGTGAGTGGATTTCTCTCTGGGGTGGAGGACAAATGTGAGTGCTGCTGTCAGGGACCAGGGACCAGGGGCGAAATGCCGCTCATGGCATCCCCGCGCATGCGCTGTGGAGGGAATCTCTTCTGCCTCCGCCATGGTGGAGACCGTGGCGAAGGCGGAAGGAAAAGAGTGCCCCCATGGCACAGGCCCCCCTGCGGGCCAGGCCACCGTGGGGGCACCCCCCAGGGCCAGATGGCCCTGTGCCCCCCCCAGGACCCCGGAGCCCGCCCGCGCTGCCTTGTCCCACCGGTAAGGTAGGTGGTTTAATCCACGTCAGCAGGACAGGCATTCTAGCAGCGGGACTTCGGCCCATCTGGGCCGGAGAATCGCGGGGGGTGGGGGGGGGTGGGGGTGGAGGTGGGGGCGCGCCAACCGGCGTGGCGCGATTCCTGCCCCCGCCGAATCTCCGGTGCCGGAGAATTCGGCAACCGGCGGGGGCGGCATTCACGCCAGCCCCCGGCGATTCTCCGACCCGGCGGGGGGTCGGAGAATCTCACCCCAGATAACCACACTCAAATGTTCTGTTCTTGTCCCAGGTTGGTAAGCTTCTGGGCCTCTGTCAGAGATACTCAATGTTAATTTGGATCCATGTCAGCTGGTGGCCATATTTGTGGTATCAGACTCGCTGGTGCTTCAGTCGGAGTGAAGGCGGATGTCTTCACCTTCGTCTCCTTGATAGCTCAGAGACGAGTTCTGCTTGGGTGGTGGTCTGCTACTCCACCTACTGCATCGGCTTTGTTCGGTGACCTCATGTCTTTTCTATATTGGGAGAAGGTTAAGTACACCATTCGAGGGTCGGTGGAAGGGTTCTACCTAAGATGGCAGCCATTCATTTCCTTTTTTCAGGAGCTAGTCACCTCAGCTGTTCGGGGTTTAGTTTAGTTTTGGGTTAAAGTTAGTATGTTTTTTTGCTTGTTTGTCTCTTTCTTTTATTGTGTAATTTTGGTTAATAGTTTGGGAAATTTTAAAAATAAACATATTTTAAAAAATCTTCAAAAATCCAATGGACAAAGACTCAACAAGCTCAATATTTCCTCATACGCTAACCCCATTCATCCCAAGAAGCAGTTGAATGAGCTTTCCCTGAACTGCTTCAAAGCAATTATTTCCTTTCTCTGGAACACTGGAACAGTTCCTACAAATTGGAGGGTAGCTAATGTAACCCCACTATTTAAGAAGGGAGTTTGAGAGAAAACAGGAATTATAAACCAGTAAGCCTGACGTTGGTAGTGGGGAAAAGTTTCAAATCCATTATCAAAGATTTTATAGAAGAGCACTTGGAAAACAGTGGAAGGATCAGAAAAAGAGTCAGTATGGATTTATGAATGATCATGCTTGACAAATCTACTGGAATTCTTCGAGGATGTAGCCAGTAGAGTTGATGATGGGGAGCCAATGGATATGGTTTATTTGGATTTTCAGAAGGCTTTCGACAAAATCCCACACAATAGATTAGTATATAAAATTAAAACTCATGGGACTGACGGTAGTGTATTGAGATAGATAGAAAACTGGTTGGCAGACAGAAAATAAAGAGTAGGTATAAACTGGTCTTTTTCAAAATGGCAAGCAGTTACTAGTGGGGCATCACAGGGATCGGTACTGGGACCCCAACTATTCACAATATATATTAATGATTTAGATGAGGGAAATAAATGCAATATTTCCAAATTTGCAGATGGCACAAAGCTGGGTGGAAGGGTGAGCTGAGGGGAGGATGCAGAGATTCTTCAGTGTGATTTGGGCAGGCTGAGTGAGTGGGAAAATGCATGGCAGATGCAGTATAACGTAGATAAATGTGAGGTTATCCACTTTGGTAGCAAAACGCGGAAGGCAGATTATTATTTGAATAGCCATAGGTTAGGAAGAGGAATTTGCAACGAGACCTGGGTGTCCTCATACAGCAGTCACTGAAGATAAGTATGCAGATACAGCAGGAAGTAAAGAAGGCAAATGATATGTTGGCCTTAATAGTGAGAGGATTTGAGTACAGGAGCAGGGATGTCTTGCTGCAATTATACAGGGCTTTGGTGAGGCCATACCTGGAATATTGTGTGCAGTTTTGGCCTCCTTATCTGAGGAAGCATGGTCTTGCTCTAGAGGGCGTGCAGAGAAGGTTTATAAGACTGATTCCTGAGATGGCAGGACAGATGTATGGGGAGAAATTGAGTTGGTTAAGATTGTATTTGTCAAGCTCAGACGAGAGGGTAGATGCAAGAAGGATGTTCCCGATGGTGAGGGTGTCCAGACCCAGATGTCTCAAGGTACGGCGGAGACCACTTAGAACAGCGATTAGGAGAAATTTCTTCACCCACAGAGTGTTGAGCCTGTGGAATTCATTCCCACAGAAAGTAGTTGAGGCCAAAACATTGTATGGTTTCAAGAAGCAGTTAGATATAGCACTTGGGGCAAAGGGGATAAGAGGCGGCAAAGGCAGGATGAGGCTATTGAGCTGGATGATCAGCTTTGATCATAATGAATGGCGGAGTAGGATCGAAGGGCCGAACTGCCACCTCCTGCTATTTTATTTTTATTATATTATTATTATTTCTGTGTTTCTTAAGTAAGCAGACCAAAACTGTACACAGCACTCCAGGAGCTGTCCAATTGAAGATTCTGTACAGCTGCAGCAAAACCTACCCTTGCAATAAACGACAACATTCAATTTGCCTTCCTCATCTCATGCTGCACTTGCACACTGACCTTTTGTGATTCATTAAACAGGATCCCTCTACTGTAGAGTGCTGCAAGGGGAGGAAGTAGCACCCATAACACAAGTAAAGCGACAGGTGTTCGGTACAACGGGGGGGGTGAGGGGTGTCCATGAACATGACTACAACAACACGCCCCAAGAGAAGGGCAAAATCCCCAAACATGACTGTTGTGTTATGTAATTTGGAATAACACAAGCTGCCACTTGATGCTATTTTGAGTAAAAGATGCTCCAGACTTTGAAGTGAGTTCAATGTGTTTTATTGAACTATTAACACAGTTCTCAGTGAGTTCGACTCTCTGCTAATCTAAATGTAGTAACTCAGTCTAACTGAACCAGCCTTGCTCTAAGCCACGTGCTGGGGTGGATGCTGAGGATCCACTCTGTCTCACTCTGTAGATGTTGGTCTGTGGAAAGAGGCAGGTTGTGAGTGCCTCATCCCTTTTATAGTGAGATACCACCCCTGAGTGTCCTGACTGTTCATTGGTCGTGTCCTATTCTATGTGTTCATTAGCTGCATGTTTGCATATCATGACATCTCCCCTTTTTAAAAATGTTTTGTTGGCGTATGTGAATGTATTTACATGTGAATGAGTCTGTCTAACGTGACTGACGGAGGACAACAGAACAGAGCAAACAAAACAAATGTTCATAAGTCCAGTCTCAGGCTTGCGTCTGATCCTGGTCGACCACTGGAGAGGTGGCAGAAGGGATCACGCCGCCTTGACAGGCGGGATGGAAGCCTGACTGGTGGCCTCGTGGTGCGAGGTATCAGGAGGTGGCAATTCAACATATGGAAATGGAGGAGAAAGTGGTTGCGGGCAGGCAACTTTGCGCAGTGCACGTCGATTCCTTCGCACGATGGAGCCATCAGCCATACGTACAACATAAGAGCGGGGCGCGGCCTGTCGAACACCCGACAGCCGGGGCAGACCACCCACCATCCGGTATCTTGATCCCTGTCTGCCAGGGATAGCACGGCCAGATCGGTGGCATGGGCATCATAGCCCTGCTTTTGACGGTCTCTGAGCTGCTGCATCTTCTGCAGCACCGGGAAGTGATCCAGGTTGGGCAGGTGTATGGCTGAAGCGTGGTCCGCAGGTCCCTGTTCATCAGGAGTTGAGCCGGCGACATGCCAGTGGACAATGGAGTCGCCCTATATGCGAGCAGTGCAAGGTGTATGTCGCAAGCAGAGTCCGCGGCCTTGCAGATGAGCTGTTTCACATTGTGTGCCCATTTCTTGATTTTTCCATTGGACTGCAGATAGTGTGGACTGGAGGTGACATGCTGGAAATTGTATGACCTGGCAAACGTGGACCATTCTCGTCTGTTAAAGCACGGGCCATTGTCGCTCATGATGGTGATTGGGATGCCATGCCTTGAGAACGTCTCCTTACAGGCTTTGATGACAGTCCGAGAGGTGAGGTCTGGGAGCTTCAGCACCTCAGGGTAATTCGAGAAATAGGCGATGATCAATACGTAGTCGCGACCATTCGCATGAAAGAGGTCGATGCCAACCTTGGACCACGGAGAGGTCACTATGTCATGCTGTTGGAGCGTCTCCTTGCTCTGCGCTGGCTGGAACCGCTGACAGGTAACACAGTTCAGGACCATGTTCGTGATGTCCTGGCTGATGCCGGGCCAGGAGACAGCTTGCCGGGCTCTGCGTCTGCACTTCTCGACGCCCAGGTGTCCCTCATGAATCTGGCGCAGCACCAAGTTCTGGAGACTGAGTGGAATGACAATCCTGTCCAGCTTGAGGAGGATACCATCAATCACCATCAGGTCATCCTTCACATTGTAAAATTGTGGGCACTGCCCTTTCTGCCAGCCATTGGTGAGGTTGTGGATGATGCGCTGCAAGAGGGGGTCTTTAGCTGTCTCATCATGGATGAGAACTACCTTCTCATCTGTCACCGGGAGAGTGCTAGCACACAGCTGCACCTGCGATTCGATGTGCTAGATGATCTCCAGCGGCTCACTGGGCGAGGGTGACGGAGAGGGACAATGTATCAACGATGGTGAGCTCCTTGCCAGGTGTGTACACTAAGTTGAAGTCATACCTCCTAAGTTTAAGCAGGATTCTCTGCAACCGAGGTGTCATGTCATTCAGGTCCTTGTGGATGATGTAGACCAGAGGCCTATGATCCGTCTCAACAGTGAATGTCGGCAGGCGTCGACATAATCATGAAATTTGAGGATGCAGGTGAGAAGACCCAAGCACTCCTTCTCAATCTGTGCATATCTGGTTTCAGTGGGTGTCATCGCCCTTGATGCGTAGGCTACTGGTGACCAGGATGATGTGTTATCTCGTTGAAGCAACACCGCACTGATGCCATCCTGACTCGCATCTGTGGATATCTTTGTCTCCCGGTCTGGGTCGAAGAATGCCAGGACTGGTGCAGTGGTGAGCTTGGCTTTGAACTCCAGCCACTCTGTCTGGTGTGCCTCCTTCCACTCAAAGGCAGTTGACTTTTTCACCAGGTTGCATAGGGCCGCCGGGTGTGTGGCCATGTTTGGAATGAACTTGCCCAGAAAATTGACCATACCCAAGAAGCGCAGCACCGCCTTTTTGTCCGCAGGAACCTTCATCGCCTCGATGGCCTTGATTCTGTCTGTGTCCAGGCGCAAACCATGCTGTGAGATCTGGTCGCCTAGGAACTTGAGCGTCGATGTGCCAAAACAACATTTGGACCTGTTTAACTTTAGGCCGTTGGCATGTAAACGGCGGAATACCTTCTGGAGACGGGACACATGTTCTTCAGGGGTCGTGGACCACATGATGATGTCGTCCACGTACACACGAACCCCTTTAGTGCCTTCCATCATCTGCTCCATGATGCGATGGAATATCTCCGATGCCGAGATGATGCCAAATGGCATGCGATTGTCGCGGTATCTGCCAAAAGGCGTGTTGAAGGTGCAGAGCCTTCTGCTGGACTCTTCCAACTGGATTTGCCAAAATCCCTGTGATGCATCCAATTTGGTGGAGAAGCGCACGTATGCCATCTCACTCGTGAATTCCTCCCGCTTCAGGATGGGGTAGTGTTCCTGCATGATATTCTTATTGAGATCCTTGGGATCAATGCAGATGTGCAGGTCCCCCGAAGGCTTCTTTACGCACACCATCAAGCTGATCCAGTCAGTCGGTTCGGTGACCTTGGATATGATGCCTTTTTGCTGAAGATTCTTGAGCTGTGCCTTCAGGCGCTCTCTCAGTGGAGCAGGGACTCATCGTGGCGCGTGGACCACTGGCTTGGCATCAGGTCGTAGCAGAATCTTGTGTCGATATGGCAGCGTGCCCATCCCGTTGAACACATCTGGATACTGGGCGAGGATGTCGTCGATGCCGGCCTGAAGATCCACCTGGGAGGATGTTGTGGTGTAAACCCTTTGAATGAGGTTCAGCTGCTTGCAGGCGTGCGCATCTAGTAGGGATGCCCTGTCCGGCTTAACAATTTCAAAGCGTAACCGTACTTGTGTGTGTCGGTTGGATACATGCAGATGGCAGGATCCCAGTGTCCTGATGACATTCCCGTTGTAATCCAGGTGCTTGCAGGCAGCTGGAAGGACCGTGGGGGGCTTCTTAATGCGTCTGAAGTCTGCCTGTGAGAGGAGGTTGGCAGAGGCACCCGTGACCAGCTTGAATTGGATGGGGCAGTGGTTGATCTTCATCACTGCTCACCATTCATCCTCGGAATCCACAGCTAGGATGGATTGGACTTGCAATGTGTCTGGTGTGGCACATTCACATGTTGAAATAATGCCCACACAGTCGGCATTGTTCAGGCATTCATCATCTGGATCCGTTGCACTGCCGGGATCAGAATCCTGTAGGTGGTGTTGCACACTCCGGATGCGCCGTCGTCGGAATTGGGAGCACTGGCTCCTGACTGGTGGTGCAGATCTGCACAGGGCTGCATAGTGGCCTAGCTTCCCGCAGTTTAAACAGCGTCTGCCTCTTGCAGGGCAATGTTTCTTTAAATGGGCGATGCCACAGGTCGTACACGTCATGACGTCGGCGTCCTGACGTTCTGTGCGTCGTTGCACATGCGCAGTGCGGTTCCCAGACCTCTGCACCTGCGCATTTCGGGTTTCGGCCGCTTCGTTATCCCGTTCGTATCACGCATGCGTTGTGCCCCGGGAAGAGCGCGCAAAATGGCCGCTTTCGTCAATGTTGAGGTGCTGCATCCGGGAGATGGCCTGCACACTCTCCACCTCGTGGGAGGCTAGTCTATCATTTTCTGCCGTTTTGTACTGGGAATAGCGATTTTCCGCGTGCTCATGCACTGTGCATGTTTCAATCGCGACTGGCAGGGTCAGTAGCTGCTCTCTCAGAGGATCAGAGTGAACTTCAAAAATGATTTGGTCTCTGATCATGGAGTCAGTGATATCACCGAAGTTGCAGGATTGCGCTAGCAGTCTAAGGTTAGTTAAATATGGTGAAGAATTCATCTTTACCTTGCAATCACTGCTTGAATATGTAGCGCTCGAAGATTTTGTTGGTGTCCACCTCACAGTGGCTGTCAAACTTGTCCAGGATGGTCTGAAACTTTGTCTTGTCCTGGTCTTCGGTGAAGTGAAAGGAGTTGAATATTTCCAAGGCCTGATCACCCGCTGTGGTGAGGAATAGAGCTCTCTTCCGTGCATCAGATACACCATTGAGGTCTGATGCTTCGACGTAAAGCTGAAATTTCTGCTTGAATGTCCGCCAGTTCGCACTGAGATTGCCGGAGGTCCTGAGCCGTTATACATTCGCTGGTCATCATGGATCTTGCTGAGTTGAACTAACTAGATTGAACAAACTCCTGGTATCATGTGTTATGTAATTTGGAATAACACAAGCTGCCACTTGATGCAGTTTTGAGTAAAAGATACTCCAGACTTTGAGGTGAGTTCAATGTGTTTTATTGAACTATTAGCACAGTTCTCAGTGAGTTTGACTCTCTGCTAATCTAAATGTAGTAACTCAGTCTAACTGAACCAGCCTTGCTCTAAGCACGTGCTGGGGTGTGATGCTGAGGATACACCCTGTCTCACTCTGTAGATGTTGGTCTGTGGAAAGAGGTGGGGTGTGAGTGCCTCATCCCTTTTATAGTGAGATACCACCCCTGAGTGTCCTGACTGCTCATTGGTCGTGTCCTATTCTATGTGTTCATTAGCTGCATGTTTGCATATCATGACAATGACCTCACCACCTTTGGTTGCCACACCCCTCAGGTGTAATCAGGGTTTTTTCATTTCTGTTTTTTGTTCTTCTTTTCTTAACATTTTGATAATAATAATAATCTTTAGTGTCACAAGTAGACTTACATTAACACTGCAATGAAGTTACTGTGAAAATCCCCTTGTCCCCACATTCCGGCACCTGTTCGGGTACACAGAGGGAGAATTCAGAATGTTCAATTCACCTAACAAGCATGTCTTTCGGGACATGTGGGAGGAAACCGGAGCACCCAGAGGAAATCCACGCAGACGCAGGGAGAATGTGCAGACTCTGCACAGACAGTGACCCAAGCCGGGAATCAACCTGGGACCCTGGTGCTGTGAAGCAGCAGTGCTAACCATTGTGCTACCATGTCGCCCATAAACCGACCATAAACCTACTGTACTTGTCACAGTTTGTAAATATTAACCGCTCTGCCAAGATGCTTACCACAAGTGTATAGTTTAATTGCATAGTGTCTAGATTGAATTCAAAGATGTATTGGGCTGGATTCTCTGTTTCAGGGACTATGTCCCCACCCCGTTGTGTAAACTGTGGTCTTTTGCACCAGAAAATTGCCGTCAAAAGGCCACAGATTCTCAGCCCTGCAGGAGGCTAGCAGGGAGCCGTCTTGGAGCTTGCAGCTCCAGTTGCAGATACGGCTCCCTGCACCTCCTGGTCAGAGGCGGCGCATGTGCTCCGGGGCGGCCTCCAGCGGCCGCGCTGTGCTCCATGGCGGGCTCAGACTGCGATAGTGCCCCGATTGGCCGCGCGCCCGACCCAGACCTGGCAGCGCGCCCGATCCGGACCTCCTGCACAATAAAGATCCAGTCCCGTCTGAGGCCCCCCTGCCCTCCGATCGGTCCGCCCCCGCCATGGTGGCCGTGGACTGAGTCCGCAGCCGCCTCACGGGTTTTCCAAAAGGCTGGGGCCATATTAGAATTATGCCGTTGGGACTTCCCCGATCGGTGGCGGAGAATAGCGGCCTGAGCCTCAAGCAATGGCAGCAGGTGGTGGATAACGCGGCGCACTCCACAAGTACCCCGCTTTTCAGGGGCTGGAGAATCGAGGAACCGGCGCCGGTCCTGATTCCATGCGTGAAACTGGATTCTCCACCTGCCGCCGGACGCGGTTTCATCGTCAGGGTGCGGAGAATCCAGCCCATAATATTTATTTCTGGTATTTTGTTCGAAGTAACTGTATAGTTGGTTATGTGTGTGTTACGTTTGTTCTAAAATGAAAAGCTTTCAATAAAAATCTTCAAAAACAAATGTTCACGCACGTCGCCCCTCTGCTGTGCCAGGTTGTGTAGGGCACAGCAGACCACCACAAAGCAGGCAATACTCTGGAGGGTGTCCTGTAGTGAACCACCAGAGCGGTCGAGGCATCAGAACCGCATTTTGAGGAGTCCGTACACCGCTCAATGACAGCACGGGTGGCCTCACCGGTCTCGTTGTATCGTCGCCGTCCTCCATACTGGCATCATTAGGGAGGTCCTCAGCGGCTATCCTTTATCCCCCAAGAGCCAACTGGCCATTCTGGGGCGGTCATCAAAGTGGCCGGGGATGTCCGACTGCATCAGGATGTAGCTGTTGTGCACACTCCCTGGGAAGCATGCACATGTGCATGATCTTCATGTGATGGTTACACATGAGCTGGATGTTCAGGGAGTGGAACCCCTTGCTGTTAATGTTGGCACAGCCTGATGGCCCAGTGTCTGCAAGGCGACATGTGTGCTATGTATTAACCCTTGAACCTGGGGCGACCCTGCGATGGTGGAGAATCCTGCTGCCCGGTCACCTTGTAAGGCCTGGTACAGATCAAAGTTTATATAGATTTCTGCCCTGGCAAACAGGGCATCTGTGACCTCAAAGATGCACTTGTGAGCTCTAACTTGTGAAATGTCCACAAGTCCCCGCTCGAGCCTGGAATGACCCCCAGGCATAGACTTTCAGAGCTGCGGTGTTCGAGAGTGGGTATCCTCCTCCTCCACATGGTGCCATGCCTGCAGGGACATGGCATAGGTGCTGCACCATCTTGTTGAGGCGGAACCTCCTGCGGCACATGCTGTCCGTCATATGTTCAATAGACCAGCGACACCTGCACACCCTGGGCCATCTCTGACCTCCCCCTCTGTGTCCCTCTCTGGCCTGATTGTGGGTCGGATCCTCAGGGTGTGGGGCCGGGTCAGGCCTGTCGACACTCCTGCCGCCACATCCTCTGGCATCTGGCCTATCAGCAGCACTGCGAGGGCAGCTTCCACAGGGTCCAAGATATCATCCATCTTGTGTAATCGCTGTAAAGAATTGAAGAGGGTGTGAGACTGACAACCAGCGGTGTGTTCCACCCCGGGACTCTCCATTCCCCCAATGCTCCCCCCTCCTTACATCCCCTGCCATCCAACACGTCCTGCCCATGCACCCCCGACTGCAGAGTGGGCCCCTGATCACCGGACCCCAGACCTTGTACCACAGACAGGCGCGCATAGCCTTAGTTGGACCAAGTGCTGGTCCTCTCCCCGGTGCATACACCCACCCTCTGGTCACGGAAATGTCCCCGGTGGTGGGGCCCAACCGCTGAGTTTTCGGATGTTGGCTGCTGCGTTCGTAGTGTTGCATCCTGCAGTGTTCAGGCATAGTGTCTAGGCCCCATGGTCTGATTGGGATGCTAGGCAATAACTTTCACATGCTGCATGACATGCCCATCCACGGAAATCCACTTGGGAGCTGTGAAGTATTTACTTAACTATGATTGCCAATTCACTATGATTGCCAATTCACTATTATCAAAAGCCTTCGGCCGTGCGGCCAGAGGCCTCCACGGTCAGTTGGAGTTATATGTGGTCGGTGGGACTGACAGGCAGGGGCTGGGATTGCCCCCCTAATGGGTGCTCGCGAACCAGGTGGTGGCATGGCAGACCAACGGGCGACACACCTGCCCCCACCCCCCACCCCCAACTCAGGGGCGATCACCAACTGCCCCCCCCCTACCGACCAAGGCTGCCCTCCTTGGGGCTCCCCCGAGCTCTAGGGCAGCAACCCCAGTGCCCCTGAGCTCATTGCCTGTGATCAAGGATGGTTAGTCACCTCCCTGGATTCCCAACTGCAGCTATTCTGCCAACTTCAAGTTTTTTAAAAGTTGTACTGTTCGGCACCCGCGTGACCACTTGCTGGGAGGCAGGTAGATCACGGGAGGCCGTTAGTTAGGGGTCATTCTCGTTAATTGTATGGAGATTGGCTTCAAGTGGTGTTTATTGGTTTCTCGCCACGCCATGGTGGGATCATGATTACGCCAATGGGAGCGGGCTGGTTAGATCACAAACGGACCAGCTCCTGGCGCGGTTCTTGATTTTGACCTCGCCCGCAATGTAACGCCCGGGTCGTGCTCTCGCTTAAGCGCAACGCAACTGTAAAATTGCACCCAACGTTTGAAGTCCAATATGACTTATTTGGAACTGCAGTTTTACACTGTTTTTCTCACTTCAAAGAAGTACCTAAGTTATGAGGTTGTGGGGAATATGTGCTGGAGACACAGACAGTGCAGTGAGCATTAGCTTCAACATGGGATGTGAATTTTCTTCTTCACTGTGTTTTCATTGCAGAACAGATCACCTGCCTGTTACATGATATATCCGAATTTCATTTTTTAACGAGGCAGGTTCTAAACTGGGTGTACGATCCACTGCCTGATTATTGTCCTTTCGGTGAAAAGACTATTTATTTCATGGTCACTTCTCCTCCTAGTTGCAGAGACTTTGCTGGTTCAATAAGTTACCATAAAATGCAATAATAAGCTCATTTATTCATTATACATTATCTTCAGAATATATGTGCTAATTAACTTTGTCTTTTTTATTCACAGCCATTACAATATTTTCTCGCATTGCATGGAGTCCTTAATAGAAAAAGTTGACTGCTTCTGGCCGAATCCACAAGCGGAAAACTACGTAATTAATACCCATAAACTTTTCTTTTCAAATTGTACTTTGGAGATGACAAGCTTCCAGGACCCTCCTGACAAGATCCTCATTATCCTCATCACAGTGCCCATTTTACTAACCATTCTAATGATAGCCTTGGTGGTGTGGTGTAGTAAGAGGAATGATATACTCGTGTAGGCTTAAGAATATTGGACAGCAATACAAAACTACTATTTTACAATCACTCTACTTAAATGTGATTGAGTCGATTCCACTGACAATGCCTTGATTGTTGTTCATCAGCTTCAGTTGGAAGGGGAAATGATCCAGTGGTGAACTCAGAGCAAGCACCTGCAACAGAGATGGATTAAAGCTATGGACCTTACTGGGGAAGAAACAGTGTCTCATTTACTCAGTAACAAAAAGTTGACCCATTGGACTCAAATGAACATTGTGTTACAAAATCATGTGGCTCAACAATTTATCAAACTCAGACACAATACTGGATAACCAATTGTATTCACTAGCCAACATCGCAAATTAAATTTGTAATACACAAATCTACTGTAAATTATAAAGCCATCTATGTAATGGTAAGAAGGGACATCTATGGATACAATCATATGAAGACGTTATCAGCACTTACTAAAAAAAAAATGTATCCAATCCACTTTAAGTTGATTTCTTGGCGTTGGAGTGTGTGGAGCAAGCTCCAGGAAGGATGTTGAGAGTACTTCCCAGAGAAGGAGAAGAATGAAAGGAAATGGCTGACTGTGCTTTCGTGAGGAGTGGTACGGGAACTGACAAGAGCTCTGCATTTCCTAAGCTCTCTGTTATGACTTAGAATTAAATATGCTGCTCATCTCCTCCCAGTTTGTTTTGGGGCAGTGGAAAAATGACAAAGGTTGTTTTGTGATGAACATTATGCTGTTAAGTATTAAACACACATAAGCGAAACAGATAATTGTTACCATAAAATGAATAATGATCAGAATACAATAGTTTTGTCCCAGTCTGTGATCGCTGTAATGTGAGTAGAAGTGAAGATTGCTGTGCTGTGTCCTATTTTTTGCCTGAAATGACATATACCTGCTTGTGTAAATTTTAAGCTGATGACCTCTTCAAACAATGGTCGGAAATTAGCGTGTTCCACTTAAAGTTAAAACATGCCTTTTGGTAAGTTAGTTAGTGCACCCGGGCTGCATATGACAACACAACATCTCATTTAACACGTTATTCATTCTCAAGACAATTTATAAAGGTTTTCTTCTTTGTCCTGAAAAACATGGGAGTGATCCTGATAATTACACTTAGTGAACACTGCATGTTAAGTTCTGTCACTGAACCCTGAACCCACTGTACTATCAGGCCAGGGAGAGTGTTGGCTCTAATTGATTAAGGAACATGTGGGTAATTTGTGCAAATGCACAAGCCCCTTAATGCATTTTGCGTAGCTGCACATGTGCATTAGCGTAAATGGGTCAACTTTAATTGTGCGTGGTCTGTGTGGCCACTTTTGAGAAAATGCTTGACCTTAGAAGGAGCATTGGTCAGGAAGAGATTACATTTCACTGGAGGACATTCAAGCCACAGGGGCTGCTTATTCTGTACCTGCCTTCCCCACGCTGCAGGCCTTGCTCTGCATCACAAGCCAGCTGTTTAGCTAACTGAGCTAAGCCGGCTCCCATACCGGCTGAGGTTATTCATGAAGGCCCTGCCTTCTGAACCTTGCTCTTCGCCTGAGGCATGGTGACCCTCAGGTTAAATCACCACCAGTCAGCTCTCCCCTTCAAAGGGGAAATCAGCCATTGGTCATCATGGACTCTGGAGACTTTAGACTTTACACCCGCCTTGGATCTTTGTAAGTTGTTGTGAGGTGTCTCATAATGCAGGCCATACAATTGCCACTTTGGAGGGGATTCAGGCGGGTACATGTCAGCCATGGGACCTGCTCTGCCTGGAAGCAGGGACACTTCCAATGAACTGACTCCTTGTCCCTGCTTAACCCTGGTCACACCTCCACCACATCAGTGGACTTTCTTGGGACAGATAGAGGTTTCACTCACCAAAAAGACCACAAGAAACACTGGGGAGGGTTATAACCTCGAGTACATGATTTAATTTTCAGCCATTCTGCTGTACTCCACTTCCAACCATGGTTACATTTGAATGGCACAGAAGGCTGAGGATTTTTCACGTCTTTAACTTTGGTGTCAATATTGAAAATATGTCCAGTGAATGAGAAAATCCATTTCTTTTTACAAAATTTCAAATTACAATTTAAAGATGTTTGGTATGTTTTTGTTCTAATTTTTAAACCACTTATTATCTATTATGGTAGAAAATAACATTTCACCTAATTGTGAAGATTTATTATATTTTATTTGAATTTTCCACATGCTCTGACTTGGACCAAGATATGAAAGTTTATTATGAGGGAACGTCAGAGGTTTTTGTGCTCTGCTCCTGAGGTACAGGATCCTAAAAAGCATCCTTCTTCAAAAAAAGTAGTATGCACAGAATAAAACAATAAACCATGCTTAAGATTAATATATTTAAAACTAAACAATAATTTATTTAAGTTTACTTCAGTCCACTATTCCATTTTAGAATAGGAGTCCTTAAATATGGGTGGCATGGTGGCACAGTGTTTAGCACTGCTGCCTCACAGTGCCAGGGTACTGGCTTCAAATCTGGCCTTGGGTGACTGCCTGTGTGGAGTCTGCACGTTCTCCCCGTGTACTACGGTTTCCTCTCACAGTCCAAACATGTGCAGGTTAGGTGGATTGGTCATGCTAAATTGCCCCTTAGTGAACAAAGGGTTAGGTGGGTGTGGTGATACACCACTGTACTCCCCTACCATTGTACATAGTATATAATAGTTGTGTGTAACGTGGCCCGGTAATACTGTGTATTGTACTGTAGCTCTGTAGAGGTTCGGTCACCGGTAGGTAACCCGACCTGGCCACGGAGAGCTCCGCCTTAGCCACTCCCCCGGGAGTTATGTATAAGAACCCTCTTCTGGGACCGGCCCCATTCTGTCTGGGGTCGTCTGTGTCGGGTAAGCCTCCCATGTAGTATATTAAATCCTTAGTTAAAGTCTCACATGTCTTTGTGGTTCTTGACGCTTAGTGCATCAGTGGGGTTACTGTGATTTGGCGATAGAGTGGAGGCGTGGGCTTAATGGGTGCTCTTTCCAAGGACCGGTGCAGACTTGATGGGCCGAATGGCCTTCTGCACTGTAAAGTCTATGCTTCTGTAACAATTAAGTTTATTTCCTACTTTATAGAAGCAATAATGTAAAATCCTCAATTGCCATACAAAATGAACTGACATATCTTGTGTGCGTATCTAATTCTCCCAGTTTCAAAGAACACAATGGTTAGTGGGACTACCATTGTAATTCACTGCTACTTTTTGATTCAAATAAGAGTAAAACATTTTACACATGGTAAGGTTAAAGTTACCCGTTTTCTCCTTCGCGTGAGGAATCCTGACAATGACCACCCTTTCAACTCAAATTTTAGAGTAACTAAAGAAGGCAGATTGAGGTTTTAAGTGTCCTCCAATTCCAGAATGATATTTCCTCCACCCTTTTTTAGGCATCCTCCCACCACATCCCTATCATCATTAGTCAAATCACCAATTTCTAGGCCAATGTTACTTTTGAACGCGTTTCTAGGGAAGACAGGCCTGATTTTCGCTGTCTTTTTCTGGAAATTCTTAGTTTCTGCTTGACAGTTGTTGGGTAGAGATTGGGATTTTGCCGCGCAGAGTCCGAAGCATGAGCAACACCTTAACACTTAACAATGACTGTATTCTTCCATTCTGATCTCTGTAGAAAATGCAATTCGTAACAGCTTGTCATATGGTTACCGTAACCCTAAAGGTGGTAACAGGATAAATTCCACTATAATCTTGATACTAAACGATTTGCAGAACTGATATGAAACCTAATCAAGAGGAAGAGAAGTTCTCCTTGTGGGTGGTGGAAGGGGTTGGGAGATGCTGACAATACAAAAGCTATGGAAATAATCTGGAACAGCATTTTCATAAAACCACTGTAATCGGAGATTGGTTCAAGTAACCAGTTGAGGACTACCATGTTTCTGTCTCATCATGCTATACACAATTCAGATGCAAGAGGCTGGGAAAGCAATCACTTCAGCTCTTTGCCAGTAACCATCTGAAGTTGACTATGATGAGGCATAAGCAATCGGGCTGAGGCAATCGTCAATTCCTGTTATCCTCTTGTATTGTGGTGAAACATCTGAGCTACTACTGTCCACACCTCTCCATTGTGGCATAGTTGAGATCAGACATTGTTGAAATGAGAATGCATTTGCTGGTGTAGTCTGTATTCAAACATGCTCTGATACTATGCACCACTTAGCCCTTTAGCTATTATTTCATGCTCAATCATTTATTTCCCTTATTTTGTACATCTGACAGCAGTGGCTCACATAATAATAATAGTGACATTGGGATATAGTTCCACAGGAGTCATCAACCCTTCAGTATCTCATCTAAGTGCAAGGTAAGACAACATCAGCAGGCAACTTGATCAATGGAAACACTATAGATAATCCTTCCCTTAACTAATGATCAATCAAATGTACTATCAAGCAGAAACTAGTGACTAGCAACCAGCACCAGAAACAGCAGCTATTTTTAGTACTTTTAAGCTCTGAGCATTGAGGCAAGTTGGAGCACTCTTATTCCTGCCAGGGTTGAAACCAGCTAAATCAGCTCAGGCCCAGAATCAATCCTGGCACCTTGATGGACTATACCATATGATTATTTACCCATCAAATTACTGGCTTCTGCCCTACCAGTGTCAGGCAATTTTATGGAACTGATTGCTTTTGACAACAACAATATGTTCCTGTATCAGTTCTAGTTTGTAAACCAGAAACATCTGATGATATTTTCTTTACTTTTCCTTTTGAATCTACCTCTTTTCACCTCCGAAAAGCACAGGAATATTAAATGCTATGCTTCAATTTGCAGTGTTTGAATATGCTTGTTTTTTGCTTTTAATTGATAGCACATTACTTTTAAAACTGTATTCTTGAGGCCTATCGCATCCCAGTGCTTATAAGCAGCCTGTAGGTGATTACGATTGTTATGCACCCGTGCACAGTAGTCCTGTGGGCGGTTAAGTGTATATTATGCTCCAGTGCAAATCACATTCAATGTCATAACATGTCAGAATTTTAAAAAGCTTGAAAAATATCTATGTATATATTATCTTTACTAAACATTTATGGTCAAAAATGAATCCCAGCATTTTGAAATGAATAAGAAAACAGATATATAAAAGGGGATGCTGTGCATCTTTGATTTTCAATGTTTCCAAATACTGTACAAACTATGTAGCCTTATCAAATGGGAAAAATCCAGCTTTGTATTATTTAAAAATTGAATTTTGGAATAAAATGTGAATTGGTGTGAAATATGTAGAAAATTGTGCATCTTTCTTTACAAGCTACTTTTTTATGCAGATCCAATTTTATGAATGTGCCAGGTGTGCCATATTAAGAAGAAACAATGTCCAAATTTCACATTGAGATGGTGTTGCAATTTGCAGCTCTCGCATGCGTTGTTTGCGATCAGCTGCACTATGGCTACAGCAGTATGGTTATGTTACTGGAATAGTAATCCAGAAGCTTGGCATTTGGTGATTTTGAGCTCAAATCTCACCACAAACATGGTGGGGAATTTAAATTCAATGATTTACACAAGTCTCAAATTAAAAAGCTAACATCAGCAGTGGTGACTGAAACTACTGGATTATCATAAATACCCAACTGGCTCATTGGTTATAGGCTCTGATCTGAATGCGACTCCAGATCCACAGCAATAACTCTGAACCGCCCATTGAAGTGGCCTAGCAAGCCACTCAAACTGCTACGGAAAAAAATAAGACAACAATCCAAGCACCTACTTCATATATGACTAATGGACACCCTGCCCAAGTCAACCTTGCAAAGTTGTCCTCACTAACATCTTGTGCCAAAATTGTGAGAGCTGTCCCACAAATTTGCCAAGGAACAGGTTAAGATAGTCGTACTCACAGAATCATACCTTTTAAGGAATGTCCCAGAGTCCTCAATCACCATCCCTAAGTGAGTCCTGATCCATCAGATGGTCAGCACAATGGTATGTAGATGGGAGAAAGTGGCCCTGAGAGTTTTCAACATTGGCTTTGGATCCCAGGAATTCCATGGCCAAACATGGACAAGGAAACCTCCTGCTGATTACCATCTCGTACCCTCCCTGTGAAACAGTACTCCTCTATGTTGAACACCACTTGGAAGAAGTACCGAGGGCAGCAAGGCACAACAATTTACTCTGAATGGGGGACTTAATTGTCCACCACCAAGAGTGACTTGGAAGAACCACTACTGACCGAGCTAGTAGAGCCCCGATGATCTACTTACCAGATTAACTAGAAAAGTATGCCTGGAGCACAAAGTGTATCTAAAAATGAGGTGCCAACCTTGTGAAGCCTCAACACAGGACTACATGCATGCTAAACGGTATAAACAGCATTCTATAGACAGAACTAAGTGATCCCACAGCCAACTGATCAAATCAGGGCTCTGCAGCACTGCCACATCCAGTCATGAATGATAGTGTACATTAATTAATGGGAAAATCCACATCTTCAGTTATGGCAGAGCCAAGCAATTGATGATTTACCTTATTCCCTTCCTGAGGTCTCCAGCATCATTGATGACAATCTTCAGTCAATTCAATTCAGTCCACGTGATATCAAGACATGGTTGAGCTTGCGAGATCTGATGACGGCTATGGGTCCCGATAACACCAGAGCTGTATTACAGAACTTGTTGCTCTTCTAGCCAAGCTTTTCCAGTACAGCTACAACACAGGCATTTATCTGACAATGTATAAAATTGCCCAGGTATGTCACCTCAACAAAGAGATGGACAAATCATATTCATTCGATTCCCACCTAACAATCATCAATTGTCTGCAAAGTATGAGAAGGCGCTGCCAATAGTGCTATCAAGCGGCACTTACTCAGTTAAAGCACGCCCACCAATGCTCAGTTTGCATTTGATATGGCCCTCTCGGGAGAGTTAGTGGCCATTACGGGATTTGCAACTGCAGCGAACTGGCCAGGAAAATCCCTCCCCCAGTAAAATAGATGTCAATAGGTATCAGGCAGAAGCTGGTCCTCTGACTAAATTCATATCTAGCACAAAGGAAAATGTTTGTGGTTGCTTGAGGCCAATCAGCCCCAGGACATCACTTCAGGAGTTGAAGCTGATTTACAGCAACCCACCAAGGCTTCTTCAAGAACACCTTCTAATCTCACAACCTCTACCCCCTAGAAGAACAAGGCCAGTAGGTTCATGGTAACACCACCATCTCCCAGTACCCCTCCAATTCACACTTGGAAATATATAATTGTTCGTTCATTACCGCTGGGTCAAAATCCTGGAGTTCCCTCCCTCACAGCACTATGGGTGTAGCTACACCACAACAATTGAAGTGGTTCAGGAAGATGGCTCACCATCACCTTCTCTAGGGAAATTTGGGATGGTCATTGTTAGCCTTGCTAGTGACGTCCACAACCTGTCAATAAAAGGAAGAAAAAGCGCAACTTTCCAATTACAATTTACAACTGTTCTATTTTGTTTCCAACTGTGTTTATGTTGGAACATGTTCAAACAGCGAATCAATACTGTGTTCTGTGAAGGAAATAATTCAACTGCCCAGTTAAGTTGCCTGTGTATACAGAATAACAAAACAAGCTGCCATGGCAAAGTATAAGAAGATTGTAAGAGATGCGAGTCAGGTTCTACACATAGTCATGCACCTGCATATCCTCAGGTGAAATCATAACATATTTTCCATCCACTATATTCCTGCTGAAATTGTTACCAGAACAAGCTAAACATTTACTATGGCCTGTCAACAAGGATAGGGATTGTGATGCACGATTACCCTGCACTTCATGCTACCTCTGCTTTCCATAATTTTGCTGTGCAACTCAGAGCTAAACATGCTGCTGAGTCACTGTAGGCTCAGCAGGTGAGGATCAATTAAAACTAGCTTTCAATTCTTAAAGCCAGCCTGCACCTCTTAAAGGATGGTGCATTCTGGCTGCAGCATGCACTGGAGTGTCATGATATTCAAACACACACATCATGATAGACACACCAACAGACAAATCAGAACACACAACACCACAACCAATGACAGAAAGATATAAAAGCACAGACACGACCCCCGGTGGTCAGTATTAGCTGCAGAGGAGAACCAGGACACATCTATTGCCAAACACACTCAGGGAGACAGCACGTGCAGAGTATCCAGAACGAACTGTATTATAAGAGTTATAATAAAATAGAGTTGTACCACATACAACTGTGTTGGCTCATCTGTGCACCAGAGCACCCAACACCACATGGTACAGGAGTGGATCGATACCTGCCGGCATACCTCAGTGTACACAGACAACCAGCAGTGCCCAGGCATGATGTACAAGCTCCCGGTTCCGCAGGCGCTCCAGTGTCACGGCGACCTCCACGAAAACTGGCGGCGATTCCGGCAAAATTTCGAATTGTTCCTGGTGGCAGCTGAACTCAAAGACCTGGATGATAGGGAAAAAATTGAATTTATCCTCACCGTCGCCGGTGCAAGGGCAAGAGAAATATTCAGAAGGTTCAGGTTCTTCAGGAGGCAGCAAAGGTACGATTACCAGGCAGTCCTGGGCAAATTCTCCAAGTACTGTGAAGAATACGCAATCCAATGGGCACTTAAAGGTAAGAAAAGCTGCAGTACTCACCTCGTGGCTGGGATCCCGGAGCCCGAAATCCCGGGCCTGAGAGAAGGCTGGGTCGAGGTCGGCGGCCATCTTGCTAAAGGTATAACGCTAGCACAGTTGCGCGAGAAGTGCGCAGAACCGGAAGTTTCGTTTGCGCATGCGTGAGATGCTGCGCATGCGCAGTCAAGAAAACGGCCATCGGTAAAGGAACAGCGATCTGAGCATGCGCAGTCGCTTCCTACGTGCTACATACCGAGCGTCAGGATGTCAGAGGCCCCAGACTGCACCAATTTAAAAGGGAAATGTCCCAAATCCAATTTAAAAGGGAAACGTCCCAAATCAAAAAAAACAAAAATCTGTTAAAGCTGTAAAACAACCTTCCCTCACCTGGAATTACAGCACAGTGTCGCAAATTGACCCAGGAGATGAATTTGACCTCCGAAGAACCCTCCGACAAGCAGTTACCTACGCACAAGCCGATGATTCCGACCTTGAATACTTCGATGACGATTTTTACAGTGTTTCCGGACCTCGCGAGCCCAATGATAGCTCCGTGGTCCTATATGACTATGACACGGACGAACCTTTCGTGTTGCACATTGGCGGCCCCCACATTGAATCCGACGCAGATGCGGATTCATTTTTCGGATTTGAGGATCTTCAATCCAGCAGATATGACGTTCTAACTTATCAGTACCGGATGATGCTGCAGCCTGACATTAACAGACAGGGAGCGGTGCAAGCACACGGAGAGTGCCCTGCTGCCACACAGAGCGTGGTCCACGTCCCGCTCAACGTTCCCGACTCTATGAAAGAAGACATGCAAGACTCCAGAGTGCAGTCCTCGCATGAACCAGAAGTGACTCCAGTGTCACAAGCCTCCACAGAGAGCTCGTGGACAGCCTCCACGATAGAAGCAACGCAAGACTCCAGAGCGCAGTCCTTGCACGAACAAGAAGTGACTCCAGTGTCACAAGCCTCCACAGAGAGCTCGTGGACAGCCTCCACGATAGAAGCAACGCAAGACTCCAGAGCGCAGTCCTTGCACGAACAAGAAGTGACTCCAGTGTCACAAGCCTCCACAGAGAGCTCGTGGACGGACTCCACGATGGAAGGAACGCAAGACTCCAGAGCGCAGTCCTTGCAGGAACAAGACCATGAGGGTCTAGCGACCTCTCCTGACCAACCAGCGGCAGACGATGCAAGTCTGCCATGCTCACGTGAACAGCAAGAAGGCTATAACAGCCTACCATGCTCCACTACACAGCAGCATGACCATGACGGTCTCTCATGCTACAATGAAGGGCACAGCGCTGAAGACTGTT
The DNA here is from genome assembly GCF_047496885.1 of Scyliorhinus torazame. Classification (NCBI taxonomy): domain Eukaryota; kingdom Metazoa; phylum Chordata; class Chondrichthyes; order Carcharhiniformes; family Scyliorhinidae; genus Scyliorhinus; species Scyliorhinus torazame. Next base: position 135,821,291 of record NC_092712.1, read on the forward strand.
CAAGCCCAACTGAAGACAAGCCAAAGGAATCGCCTCGTCCAAGCCCGAAGAAAAAAGGTTTATGCGCTGACCTTCAGGATCATTGTAGCCGAACAGAGATTAATAATGCTGCACGGCCACAGAAGGATGCTGAGGATTTGCTAACGAAATTAATTGAATGTTTAACTTGCAAGGAGCAGACTGAGAATTGCCAGTGTTTTAGTACGGATCGAAAAAATGGACAAGACATTGATCCTCAGGTAATGGAAATAACACAACCTGAATCATATCTACAGCAGGGACAAATGTCTCCCTTCAACACAATGCCGCAAAATCCCAACTTCGGAGACCAGCAGTTAGTCAGTAATGACTCTTCAAACCTTGAGGGGAACATTAATTGCATTGAACCTATACACACTCCACTGATTATTGAGCAGAACATTGGAGCAAGAATCCTGAGGACACCGATATCGAGTAGCCAGATAACGAATTTAAAACCCACAGCAGTTTCAAGTGAACCAAGTGTGCTTTCCACTAATGGTGAAGATGCAGATAAGGTCGACCCGATTATCCATTGTACCACACTAACCCCAGTGATTAAGCAGTTATGTATGGGGAGTATAATGTGGGCAATTGAGAACAGTAAAAGAGAGACTGTGACCATGCCAGTCCCAGCAAAATCAGACCCAGAGACCATGAAGGCATGTACATTAAACAAAGTTACATATGAGGTACCTGAGAAGAAAAGTGAAATGGAATGTTCTTTGGAAAATGGTACAATGTCGATAGAAACAGTGGATCCTATATTCGAGACCATACATATGGGAGAATTTGGGGGTAATAAACAAGGTTCTGCAATGTCTGGGGAAGATTTAAAGTTCCAAAGAAGAAAAGCCCAAATGAAGGACAATGGCAAGACAATGACAGTCCACCGACATGGTGTGCACCACCAGATGAAAACTCTGACAATTTACCCAACCCTAGTGAACAGCAAGCTGCTAATGACGATCTATCCACGGGATGTGAGACGAGTGACGACAGCATCCCACTTCCCATGCAAAAGGTGCAAGGTGACAGACCTCGCCTAGTGCGTACCGAGGCACTCGACGATCACGGTGGGACCACTGACGACTGCGGTGGCGGCGCACCGCTTCCACCCTCGATGGCTCGAGCCTCTCCACTGGTTGGTGCATTCCTGCATGTTCCGACTCCAGAAGTGCAGCTTCAGGGAATCTCGGCTGCCTCCAGTGAACCTGTTGGGACTCCGGACGGGGGGCATCGATGGAAGGCAGACCGGACTCCAGATGGGGAGCAGCCAAGCGCCGACTCTGATTTGCGCACGCCAGACCTTGCTCCGGACGGGCGGTGTCGCGGCCTCGGTGATGGCACGCTCAGGGTGACGGCAGATGCCACGGCGACAGGGAATGGATCGCGTGGCAGTCCCACTGGGTCGGCAGTGGCAACCAGCACCGGCGGTCCAAGATGGACACACCAATTCGCGCCATCGCCAGACGTTGATGCGAGCAACAATTCTCTCTCCAAGGCGACATGCTTCGACGTTTCTCTGCGGAGTCGCCCTTCCGGCACAGCAGGTGGCCGGAACCAGCGTACACGGTCTCGGCCAACTTCCACATCTGGCACAGTCATCGCCTTGCATGTTATTAGTGATGGTGCTACTTCGATGGCAACGACCCATCGGCTACAAGATGCCGTCCACCACAAACATAAAAAGAAAACAGACTCCACCTTGTTCCTGGCATGCAGGGCGGATGGATTGGTGCGTAGGCGCAATCAGCGGGCTTTGTGCCGCCTTCCACGCTCGCAACTGCACCGTACGCACACGCCGGATCCTCCACTGGTTCCCAAGGATGATTTCGTGGAGATGCCACGGATCATGCCCCTTCCATCGCCACCAGAACCAAACCACAGCCAGGGCACCACTAACAAAGATGTTGAATGTTATATTTGCACGAATGAAAAAACCAAGCACTGCACGAAGTACAACAAATGGTAAAGTAGAGACTTCGGCAACAGCATCACCTCCAACAGTCCAAGGTGAACCAGTGTGGCCCCAAATCTCCACAGCTGAACCGGCTTGAGGACCAGCCCATTCTTGAGGCGGTCACCCATTAGACTGGACTTATAACGCTGTTCATACGTTCAAAAAGTCAAACACTTCTGTATTATAACCTGTTGTTGTTTATTGTTCCAGATATCGTCTGACCGGACCAATGTTCAAGTTTTTTTTTTCTCTCACATCCAAGTTTTGTTATGGTACAACCTTGTTAGTGTGACGCACCCGACATCGCCCCATGTAAATAGTTACGTCATAAACACACGCTGTACACAACACACACACACACTCTTAGATGCACTCACGACACAATTATATTTATAACCACGTAGGCACTTATCTTTGTAAAAAGGGGGGATGTCATGATATTCAAACACACACATCATGATAGGCACACCAACAGACAAATCAGAACACACAACACCACAACCAATGACAGAAAGATATAAAAGCACAGACACGACCCCCGGTGGTCAGTATTAGCTGCAGAGGAGAACCAGGACACATCTATTGCCAAACACACTCAGGGAGACAGCACGTGCAGAGTATCCAGAACGAACTGTATTATAAGAGTTATAATAAAATAGAGTTGTACCACATACAACTGTGTTGGCTCATCTGTGCACCAGAGCACCCAACACCACATGGAGGTGGCTGTGGAAGAGTTTCTCAGCAAAGACAATTGGAGCAAAGAAGCAATCAGCCAGAAAGAAGACTCTCATGTTCTCAGATTCAGCACTGAAGGCCTTAGTGAAAGGAAGTGGAAAGGAGGAGAGAAGTAATGTTTCCCAGGGGGCCAAGAAGCCTTCCAGACACACACTGTGACTGCAATGGCAGCAGACAGCCAAGGAGGTCAATGTCAGGAGTCTGGCCCCAAGGGTCTGGATATAATGCCAGAGAAAGATTAATGTCCTCACATGAGTGATCAAGGTCTTGAATGCCTCTTCATATGTCATCTCCTACTCACAGCAGGGGCTGTTTAGCACAGGCCTAAATCGCTGGCTTTGAAAGCAGACCTAGGCAGGCCAGCAGCACGGTTCAATTCCCGTACCAGCCTCCCCGAACAGGTGCCGGAATGTGGCGACTAGGGGCTTTTCACAGTAACTTCATTTGAGGCCTATTTGTGACAATAAGCGATTTTCATTTCATTCATTTCAGCACCACCAACCGCACACACTGCTGAATACACCACACCCCATTCTATGGCCATCAGCAATCTCTAGCAATCAAGACTCATGCCTAATATTCATATGCTCCATCTCACCCTCCTACATTTATAGTTATTGTGAGTTCAACACTCACATCTTATCGTTTCTGCATACTTCCAGCTGTTCAGCCACAGCATGCACATCAATAAAACAGATTTCAATACACTCATCTGCATTGTTGCCTCTGTTTTTGTAGAACAAGGTTGCACGTGACATTTTGCTACTCCTAAATGACCTTGGTGAAGCTGAAGAGTCCATGGTATTCTCTCACTCAAGACTAGTAAGTCCTCCATGCCTGTGGGTTCTAGCGCAGTACTGCTGGAGTATCGAATTAGCGGCGATATAGTTTGACCATCCTTCCAGAAAATAGATTTGGAGAAATTCTTCATCTCGTTGTTGGGCTTGTTTTATTTCCTGCAATTATTTTGCAGTAGGTGTTAAGTGCTGAGTAAGTAAGGATGTATATGTTTCAACGTCCTTGCAGAAGTGTAACTCTTCTTGTTTGGTTCCTTCGGATGACAGTAGGCAAAATTCTCTGTTTGGGAGACTCTGGGCGGGATTCTCTGATCCTGAGGCTAAGTGTTGACGCCGTCGTAAACGCCGTTGCGTTTTACGACGGCGTCAACAGGCCCACAGGAGCAGTGATTCTGAGCCCTTCAGGAGGCCAGCACGGCACTGGAGCGACCCACGCCGCTCCAGCTGCCGATACCGGCGTCAAATGGGTGCCGCGGGTCTGCGCATGTGCACTGCAACTGGCGTGATTGCGCGCATGCATGGTGGCTTCCTGTGCGGCGCCGGCCCCGACGCAACATGGCGTAGGGCTACAGTGGCCAGCACGGAGCAAAAGAGGCTCCCAGCCGGAGAGGCCGTCCCACCGATCGGTAGGCCCCGATCACAGGACAGGCCACAGCCGAGGCCGGACCCCCCCCTCCCCCCCCACCCCCCTCCACCAGGCCGCCTCCGAAAGGACGCACGCCGAGGTTCCGCCGGGTAAGACCACATGTGGATGGCGCCGGCAGGACTCGGATTATTTTGCGGCCTCTCGGCCCATCCCGGGAGGCGAATTGCCGGGGGGCCGATTCTCCGCTAACCGGAGAATCGGCAGACCTGTGCGGGGGCGGCGTCGCGCGATTTTCTCCCGGCCCGCCGATTCTCCGGCCAGGCGTGGGCTGAGAGAATCCCTCCCTGAGTGTTAACACCGGGATTTAATTGCTTGTGGTTCGCATTCCTGTTGGGGGAGCTATTTCCAGAGCAATTCAGTACATGCTAATGGACCAGCACTGGGCCTCCTGAATCTAGAGTGATTCTCATTTCCGCTGGTGTCGGATTCACTGGGACCAAAATTGGCGCTGGGGAACTTAACAATCTGGAGTTGCCTATATGCACTCCACTCATCACATACCTTCATTCCAGCAAAGATGGTTCCACGAAAAGCAGCACCACTCTTCGCAGACAAGGAGCTCGAGAGGATGTTGGATGCACTGGAGTTGAGGTGGGACATCCTTTTCCCCAGGTTGGACAGGAGCCTACCGCCGGCATCGTCAACTGGGCTTGGGCAGAGGTAACTGAGGCACTCAGCGCAATGAACCTCACCAGGCGGACTGGCATTCTGTGCCGCAAGAAGATGAACAACCTCCTTAGGGTAGCTCAGGTGGGTCACGACCTCTGTTCCCCTGGCATCACTCCTGTCCCTCACTCCTAACATAACACTCCCACTCCCATAGAGGCCAAACAAAACCCACCTACCTGCATCTCCCTCATATCCCACCCTGTACCAGAACCTGCATGTCCTCTTTGGTCAGGTGCCTTGCACACTCATGCCATCAGCTACAGACCCCCACCTCCGCACCCCAACCCCATGTAACCCGCCTCCATGCGTCTGACCATGTCCTTTATGTGTTCCCGAGGAAAAGAAGGCCCATAACAGAAGTGAGCGGGAGAAGACTGTCCCAGATCTCCGGGTTCTCACCCATCCCGAGCAAAGGGCATGGCATTATCCGAGGAGGTGCAGGAGAGGGCTCTGAGGTGGATGTCGGCATGCGACAACTAAGTTAGCCCCTAATAAATTACCTTAGCAAATGAGTCACCCCTCTCCCCCAGACCACTCCTTCCCAAGATCTCACAATGTGTCTTGTCTTTTGTCTTGCAGAATCACCATCATACCATGCCAGCCCATCTGGGGTACCTCACCCTCAGCCATGACCTCAGCACACTGGAGGACCAGTTCAGGAACCAGCTCTAGTCCAGACAGGCATCGCGCTTCTGAAAAGTATGACCCCCTCACTGGTGGAGATGCAGACACAGAGCCAGGATTTACAAGAGGGAGTGTCAGCCACCTTTCAGAACCTGCAGGTGCTGTTGGAGGAGTCCACTGCCTTCAGGTGCAGGAGATAGTGCCAACAATGAGTGGTACCCAGGCCAACACATCGGCCCAAGGGGGGCATCTGCAGTGTACGTCTTGGGTCAAAAAGGCACAACCATAGGTCAAGACGCACAAGCTTGGGGCACACTGTGCAGTCGATGACCGAGGCTCATGACAGGGGAGTCCAGTCGCAGGCAGCCAAGTACCAGGCCCAGATGGTCATTGCTGCGGCACTCCAGAGCTTGACCCAGTCACAAAAGGGGCCATGGTCGAGGGCAACGAGCGAATTATCCAGGCGCTGACTGAAATAATTTCTGGAAGTGGTAGTCTGGATTCCAAGCTTCTGCTGAGCCCTGGAATTGTTCCTGTGCTGCTGCTTTCTGCTTGTTCTCGATGATGTACCGTCTCCAGTCCTCTATCGTAGCTTGCAGCTTTTTCTCCCATGATGTTCTGACGTATTGGTGAGTCTTAATTTTTTTCCTTTAGTCCTTCCCTCGAGGATCTATTTTCTTTCCAGCTCTGTCTCTTCGTTTTAAGGTCTGTTGGCTCTTGTATTTGCTGTCACTATGTTTTTTTTATGTGGTCGTGGTCCAGATGGGTGTCTGTGAAATCATCCGGACATCCACAGCTCCTACAGATCTTTCTTTTTGGTGTACATTCTTCTGTTGTTGCTGCACTGCATCAACTCAATTGTCTTTCTCTTGGTTTAGTGTCTTCATCTGCCTGCTCGTGGTTTTGTATGCTCTGGCAGTGTCTACAGCCTGCATTATTATGAGCTTGTCTTTCTTGATAAACACTTTCAGTCCTTCAGGATGCGCAGAAACCCAAATTAGTTGATCTATCAGCTGTTCATCAGTCTTTTTAAAATTACATTTTCTAGCTGAATTTTTAAACTTTGTTACAAAGTTATTAATTATTGACTAATTCCAATCTGAGGCCTTGAAATTCATACCAGTAGATCCAATGATTTGATTTTGGCTAGAGATGGATGCTCAATCGTTCAAAGTTACATCTGTGCCTTTGCTGTCCTCAGTAAGTTCCCAGCTGTTAAACAAATGGAGTCCTATATCTTCTGCCCACATTGCTTGTGCCTTTTAGGAAACTATTGGTTTAGCATCAGCTTGTAGGATGATATAGTGCTCAGATTTTAACTTCCCTAGCCCTGTAAAGAACTTTGGAAGTTCATTAGCTTTAGGAAACAACTAAATGTCAATCTGCACTTTTGTTTGCACCTTGCAAATGCCTCTACAGCCTCGTTAGCTTCCCAATTAAATTATGGACTGTAGCTGTGCATTTATTGCTGCACTGGTTTACATTTTGGGCTGGATTCGTCTTTCCCATCAACCGCAAGATCGACACGGGTGGGAAGTGGACCATGTAAAGGTCCATTGACCTTGGGGGCGGGCGGGCAGGCGGGGGGGGGGGGGAGGATTTCTATGTGAGCAAAATTCACTCAGAATTTCTGCTTTCATTTTACTCATAGACCCTCGCTACCACGATGCTATGTGTTCTTATTGCTTTTTAGATCCTTGATGTTGGTAATAGTCATACTTTAAACTTGGAAAGATGACAGCTCTTTCCATTTAATATTTGTCATGCTGTTCTTTGCGCAATAGAAGGGCCAGTTTGAACTGGTTCTGTTACACATCACATGCCTCTCTAGTGCATCCATGAAAAGTGGCTCCTGGAACATTTAAAGATAAGAAGTAGTTCCTACCTAATTAGTTCCTCGTTCTTTACAGATATTTTCAGATAATACAATATATAACAAGCATCTTATTTAATGTCCTCCTACCTTCAGATATCTGTAGATTCCATTGTCCCTCTGGCCCTTGAAAGTTTTCAGAATATTGCCGTTTATTGTTTATTCCCTGGTCTTATTTGTCCTTCCCAAATACTTTACCTACCACTTCTCTGAAGTGAATTCCATTTACCACTTTTCTGCTCACCTGACCAGTCAATTCTGATCTTCCTGCAATCTATACGGTTCTTCATCGCTATCAACCACACAGCCAATTGTGTTGTCTGCAATCTTCTTAATTAGACGCCCTTCACTTAAGTCTAAATTGTTGATATCTACCATGTATAGCAAGGTATTGAGTGTTGCAGAATCTCACTGGAAAGAGCCTTGCAGTCACAAAAACACTCATCAACCATAAACGAAAGCAAAATACTGCTGATGCTAGAGATCTGAAATAGAAACAAAACATGCTGGAAAAACTCAGCAGGTCTGGCAGCTTCTGTGGAAAGAGGAACAGAGTTAACATTTTGAGTCCAATATGACTCGGTTCCGAACAAGAGTCATATTTAAAACGTTAACTCTGTTTCTCTCTCCTCATCACATATAAATATTTTCCTCCTGCACAGAGCCAATTGTGGATCCAACTTGCCATTTCCCTCAGATCCCAGGAACCATGGGCAGGATTCTCCACTCCTGCGCCGAAGTGGCCGCGCCATCGTGAACGCCGTTGAGGTTCACAACGGCGCGAAACGGCCCCGATCCCGACCGATTCAGGCCCTGACAATGGGCCAGGATCGGGGCCGCGTCATCTACACGCGCCAGGCCTTGTCGCCCGCGTAAAGGCGGCGCCGCATAGATGACGCTGCCAGCGCCGCATAATGGGCATCACCCGCGCATGCGTGGGTTGGCCGACGCCAACCCGCGCATGCGTGGTTGCCGTCCTCTCTAAGTCTGCCCCGCAAGAAGATGGCGGACGGATCTTGCGGGGCCGCGGAAGGAAGGAGGTCCTCCTTCAGAGAGGACGGCCCGACGATCGGTGGGCACCGATCGCAGGCCACCCCACATTTCAGGTACCCCCCGGTGCAGGATCTCCCCTCGTCCCCCCGCAGGCCACCCCCCCAGCGTTCACGCACCGCTCACGACGGCAGCGATCAGGTGTGGACGGCGCCGGGGGGAACCTGCTGTTTTGGTCTGGCCGCTCGGCCCATCCGGGCCTGAGAATAGCGGGCGTGCCGGAGAATCGCCATTTTGGGTGTCTCCGGCGATTCTCCAGCCTGCGTCCCGGGAAATTTTGGCGGCCCAGGCGATTCTCCCAACCGGCGCGGGAGTGGAGAATCGCGCCCCATTAATTTACTGATCAGTCTTGGCCGGGGCGAGTTCGTGGATGCGCGTCACGGCCGGTGCGAGTTCGCGCATGCGCTGTCGTGGATTTAGGTTATTCCAGACCTGATACTCTATTACTAACCTATGCCCTAGATTAACCTATTAAAAGAGGGAAACCTGTTTTCCTGCCAAGACTCAGAATAGATCTCACGAAGGGAGACTGCTTTTCCGGGTCTCAGACAGTTAAGCAGGATTTCAGGCACTTTCTATAGGGAGAGTTCAGGTAAGTCACTCATAACTAAATCGATACCTCTTGAGGTCGTGGGTCCTATCGCCTACTTAGGCTTCCTAAATGAGTGTCTAGGAATTCAACCTCGAGATTAATTCTCACACAGTATGATTTTAATTAAAGTATCTTTATTGTGAAAATACTACCAATAGATACATACTGAATTGCAGAGTTAAAGAATAAGTGGACTAAACAGTCCTTCTAGTTATCTACTAACATATCTAAATATGGAAAAATCCTGAAAGAATCTCTATCAGTTTCTTAGTACATTTCTAAGAAGTTAAAAACCATACTTACAATAGGTTTTGTGCGATGAGACAAGCTTCTTGAGAACCAACTGATTCTCGCCCTAAGAAGGGGGGTCAGAGAGAGAGAACTCTAGCTTCTGCTAAAATGCCTCCTCCTTTTATACATTAAACTTGCTTATCGGTTCAGGAAGGCATTTGTTACCTTGGCATTTATTGTTGGTTAATTACCTATAGCCAAATGGCTAATTGGATGTACTATCACTGATAAATCTTTTAATAGATTGTAGTGTTTGTGTAATTGTCCAGGGTTCTAAGATATATTGGCAAGGGAGGCACTGGTTGGTGCCTGCCTCTCGTCTGGGTGACATTCAGTCCAGATATCAAAACAGACACTTTTGTGAGGGTGTTATCCTAAGTGTCAAGGGGTATAGTTAGGGAAGGATTTGTGTATCTATTTATCTGGAGCCCTCCCTGTCCTTGTATGTTTTAATACTTCTCGGGAGGGGAGTTCGTCTCAAAGGATTTATGGTCTATCAAAGAAAAGGCCTTAATTGTTCGATACTAATGAGTCCTTGGAACCAGCTTGGAGTCTCTCCCATCAGGTGGTAACCTCTATCTGACCTTTAGCTGGAGTGGTTTTATTCCATCTTGAATTAAAATGCTGTTTGTATTACTGCCTTATTTTTAATCCAGATTCTGCAGTGAACGTGATATCCACCACAGTGCGCCACGGCCGGCGCGAGTTCGCGCATGCGTGTGGGTTCCCGTCTCTGCGTAGGGCTCCGCCACATTGCCCAGGGGCCGGCGCGGAGACGGGAACCCACGCGCATGCGCAAACTCGCGCCGGCCATGGCGCGCATGCGTGAACTCGGAACATAGGAACATAGGCCCCTACGGAAATAGCCCATCCGCCGATCGCGGGCCAGGCCACTGTGGAGGCCCCCCCTGGGGTCGGATCCCCCTACCCCACCCACCAGGACGGCTCCTGCAGACAGAGCTCTGAGATCCCACCGGATGGGACCATACGTAACCCATGCCGGCGAGATTCAGCCAAACTTGGCGGGCACTCGGCCCGTCGAGGCGCGGAGAATCGCCAGGGGGCCGCTTTCAATGGCTCCCGATCGGCGTGGCAGCGATCCCGCTGGCGCCCGAAAATCGGCGCCAGAGAATTGGCGAGCCGGTGGCGTAGTGCGATTTGGGGAATATCGGCCAGGATTCTCCGACCCCGTGCCGGGTCGGAGAATCCTGGCCGATATTCCCCAAATCCATGCTGACTGTTCTTAAGAAATCTTGCTTCTCTAAATGATGATTCATGCAATTGGACTTTTTTCAATAATTTTCCTACAAGTGAGGTTTGGCAGGCTGTCCTGTAATTACTTGGCCTATCATTTCCTCCCTTTTTAAACATTGGTTCATTGTTAACAGTCCTCCAGTCCACTGGCACCAAGTCTGCAACCAGAAAGAATTAGAAAATGATGGTCAGAGCCTCTGACATTTTGTCCTTTGCTTCTCATAGCAAAGTGGACTCATTTCATCTGGGCCTGGTGGTTTATCCACTTTCAGGGATACTGAAACGAGAATATTGCTGCCCTCACTACACTATGTTTTTGAATATTTCACACTTGTCCTCCTTAGCTACATTTTCTGCAATATCCCTCTCTTCGTGAAAGCAGGTATAAAGGCACAGACTTTTATGTGGCCTTGCGTAAACTCAACTTGTACACTTTTGCACCTTACGAAATGTACACCTGGTCCATGTGTGACTTTTCCCAGGAATTCTGCCTTTCCCGCTGGGTTTGTATTTTCAGAACTGGGGAAAAGTTAGAGATGTAATTAGTTTTGAGCAAGGAAATGGTAATGGGGCAAGAAAAGATTCCGCAGACTAGATGACTGCTTTGTGCAATACCTCCTTTCGACTTCCGGTTGCGGCTATGCGGAGCTAAGACGCACGATTCGGCAGCTCCCACGATTACGGACTTTCGGGCTCGCTAGAGGAGCCTCAACGGAATTTCTTTTACAGACAACCCGTGGGGAAGAGAAGAGGGAGGTCCCCTACCGACTTTTATGGACCGGACCCGAAGTGCAACGACCAAAAAAGCGGAATTGGAGCAGCGGGAGAAGCGAGGGAAAAAAGCAAAATGGCGGCGGCCGGGGACAAAGAGGAGATGCAGGAATTCATCAAGCGCTGCTTCAAGGAGCTGCATAAGGAGATGCTGGCGCCCATGCTGGCAGTAATTGAAGGACTAGGGATAACCCAGAAGATCCAGGAGGTCCAGAAAAGAGTGAGTGAGAATGAGGACGAGCTCTTGGGCCTGGCGGTGAAAGTGGAGCGGCACGAGGCGCTTCACAAGAAGTGGGCGGGAAGACCCGAAGACCTGGAGAACAGGTTGAGGAGAAATAAACTGAGGATCCTGGGTCTCACAGAAGGAGTGGAGGGGGCCGATGCCGCGGCATATGCGGGCACGATGATTGGGGCGATGATGGGCGCGGAGGCCCCTTCGAGGGCGCTGGAGCTGGACGGGGCGCACCGGGTGCTGGCGAGGAAGCCCAAGGCAACTGAGCCGCCACGGGCGATGGTGGTGAGATTTCACCGGTTTACGGACAGAGAGAAGATCCTGAAATGGGCCAAGAAGGAGCGGAGCAGCAAGTGGGACAATGCAGAGATCCGAATATACTCGGACTGGAGCACGGAGGTTGCCAAGCGGAGAGCGGGTTTCAACCGGGCTAAAGCACTGCTGCATCGGAAAGGAGTGAAATTTGGAATGCTGCAGCCAGCGCAACTGTGGGTCACATACAAGGAACAACACTACTACTTTGAAACGCCTGAAGAGGCGTGGACCTTTATACAAGCTGAAAAGTTGGACTCTAACTGAGGGTTTGTGAGGGTGGGGGGTGTTTGAGGGTTGAAGTATGATGGTTGTTGTATATAGGGGGTCAACCACACGCAGGAAATGTTGTATGGGCTGGGGGAGAGAGACTAGGCTGCGACAGGAGCTGCGCCAGAGGGGGCGGGGCAGGCTCTGGAAAGTGCGTTTTTCCCCCCCGCGCGGGAAGAAAGGCGGGAAGGGGAACGAAGGATTGATTGGGAGACTCCCACACGGGGGGGGGGGTGTCAAAGGGATGGCGGGGGAAGCCGGGGTCAGCAGGTGTCAGCTGACTTACGGGAGTGATATGGGGGGAGCAAAAAAGCTAGACAGGGGTCTAGCGGGGGGGAGAGGAGGGGGGAAGGGGGGGAGGGGGGGAAGGGGGGGAAAAAGGGTTGCTGCTGCACTAGCCGAAAGGGAATGGGACACAGAAGAGGTGGTCGGGACGGATGTCCCCTGGCTGGGGGACTGGAGGGCGAGGGAGACGCGGACACGGGACTGGCCCAGTAAAGGAGATGGCTAGTCGGCGGGGGTTGAGAGCCCCTCCAATCCGGCTGATAACGTGGAACGTGAGGGGCCTGAATGGGCTGGTGAAGAGGGCTCGTGTGTTCATGCACTTGAAGGGACTGAAGGTAGACGTGGCTATGCTCCAAGAGACACACCTGAAGGTGGCGGACCAGGTCAGGTTAAGAAGGGGATGGGTAGGACAGGTATTTCACTCGGGACTGGACGCGAAAAATAGAGGGGTGGCAATTTTGGTGGGAAAGCATGTGTCATTTGAGGCCAAGACTATCGTAGTGGATAATGGAGGGAGGTATGTGATGGTGAGTGGTAGGTTGCAAGGGACGTGGGTGGTGTTGGTAAATGTATACGCCCCGAACTGGGATGATGCTGGATTCATGAAGCGCATGTTGGGGCGCATTCCGGACCTGGAGGTAGGAGGCCTGATAATGGGAGCGGACTTCAATACAGTGTTGGATCCAGCACTGGACCGCTCCAAATCAAGGACGGGAAAGAGGCCGGCAGCCGCCAAGGTGCTCAGGGGGTTTATGGATCAGATGGGGGGAGTGAACCCATGGAGGTTTGCAAGACCGCAGGCCAGGGAATTTTCTTTCTTCTCCCACGTGCACAAAGCCTACTCCCGGATAGATTTCTTTGTTCTGGGCAGGGCGCTCACCCCGAGGGTGGAGGGGACGGAGTATTCGGCCATAGCCGTTTCAGACCACGCCCCACACTGGGTGGAAATGGGGCTGGGAGAGGAGAGCGACCAACGCCCGCTGTGGCGGCTGGATGTGGGACTGCTGGCAGATGAGGTGGTTTGTGGGAAGGTGAGGGGGTGTATCGACAGGTACTTGGAGGCCAACGACAATGGGGAGGTGCGAGTGGGGGTGGTATGGGAGGCGTTGAAGGCGGTGATCAGGGGAGAGCTAATCTCCATCAGGACTCATAGGGAGAAGACAGAGGGCATGGAAAGGGAGAGGTTAGTGGGGGAGATTTTGAGAGTGGACAGGAGATACGCACAGGCCCTGGAGGAAAGATTACTTGGGGAAAGATGACGGCTCCAGACGGAGTTTGACCTGTTGACCACGGGGAAGGCGGAGGCACAGTGGAGGAAGGCGCAGGGGGTGACCTACGAGTACGGGGAAAAGGCTAGTCGGATGCTGGCACACCAGCTCCGTAAGAGGACGGCAGCGAGGGAAATAGTGGGAATCAAAGATGGAAGGGGAGCCACGGTTCGGAGTGTAACAAAAATAAACAAGGTATTCAAGGCCTTCTATGAAGAGCTGTACAGATCCCAGCCCCCAGGGAGGGAAGAGGGGATGAGATGATTCCTAGACCAATTGAGGTTCCCGAGGGTGGAGGTGCAAGAGGTGGCTGGTTTGGGGGCACCAATCGGGTTGGAGGAGCTGAGCAAGGGCTTGGGGAGTATGCAGGCGTGGTAGGCCCGGGGGCCAGACGGGTTCCCGGTGGAGCTCTACAGAAAGTACGTAGACCTGTTGGCCCCGCTACTAGTGAGGACCTTTAACGAGGCAAGAGAGGAGGGGACTCTGCCCCCGACAATGTCGGAGGCGACAATTTCCTTGATTCTAAAGCGAGACAAGGACCCACTGCAATGTGGATCGTACAGGCCGATCTCGCTCCTCAATGTGGACGCTAAGTTATTGGCAAAAGTGCTGGCCACGAGGATTGAGGATTGTGTCCCGGGGGTGATTCATGAGGACCAGGCGGGATTTGTAAAGGGCAGGCAATTAAACACTAATGTGCGGCGGTCCTTAAACGTGATAATGATGCCATCGGAGGAGGGAGAGCCGGAGATAGTGGCAGCTATGGATGCGGAAAAGACCTTTGACCGAGTAGAGTGGGAGTACCTCTGGGAGGTGTTGCGTAGGTTTGGGTTCGGGGGAGGGTTTATCAGCTGGGTTAAGCTCCTTTACAGAGCCCCGGTGGCGAGTGTAGTGACGAACCGGCGGAGGTCGGAGTACTTTCGGCTGTACTGAGGAACGAGGCAGGGGTGCCCCCTGTCCCCCCTGTTGTTTGCACTGGCGATCAAACCCTTGGCCATATCACTGAGTGAGTCTAATAAATGGAGGGGGGTGGTCCGAGGGGGAGAAGAGCATCGGGTGTCGCTATACGCGGATGACCTGTTGCTGTACGTGGCGGACCCAATGGAGGGGATGGTGGAAGTCATGCAGACTCTTAGGGAGTTTGGGGAGTTCTCGGGCTATAAGCTCAATGCAGGGAAGAGTGAGCTTTTTGTATTACAGGCAGGGGACCAAGAAAGAGGGATAGGGGACCTACTGCTGAGGAGGGCGGAGAGGAGTTTTCGGTATCTGGGGATCCAGATAGCCAGGAGTTGGGGGGCCCTACATAAACTGAATCTGACGAGGTTGGTGGACCAAATGGAGGAGGACTTCAAAAGATGGGACATGTTACCGCTCTTGCTGGCGGGTAGAGTGCAGTCGGTCAAAATGGTGGTCCTTCCGAGGTTTTTGTTTGTGTTTCAGTGCATTCCCATTGTGATCACCAAGGGCTTTTTCAAGAGAGTAGGTAGGAGTATTATGGGGTTTGTGTGGGCGAATAAGACCCCGAGGGTAAGGAGAGGGTTCCTGGAACGCAGCAGGGACCGAGGAGGGTTGGCGCTGCCAAACCTAGGGAGCTACTACTGGGCAGCAAATGTGGCGATGATCCGCAAGTGGGTTATGGAGGGAGAGGGGGCAGCATGGAAGAGGATGGAGATGGCGTCCTGTAAAGGAACGAGCTTGGGGGCGTTGGTGATGGCACTGCTGCCGTTCTCGCCAGCAAAGTATACCACAAGCCCGGTGGTGGCGGCAACGTTAAGGATCCTGGGGCCAGTGGAGACGGCACAGGGGTGCAGTGGGAGCCTCGGTGTGGTCACCGATCAGGGGTAACCACCGGTTTGTCCTGGGGAAGATGGACGGGGGGTTCCAGGGCTGGCACCGGGCGGGGATTAGAAGAATGGGGGACCTGTTCATTGACGGGACATTTGCGAGCCTAGGGGCACTGGAGGAGAAGTTTGAGATACCCCCGGGAAATGCTTTTAGATACATGCAGGTGAGGGCTTTTGTGAGGCGACAGGTCAGGGAATTCCCGTTGCTCCCGGCACAAGAAATTCAAGACAGGCTGATCTCGGGTGTATGGGTCGGGGAGGGCAAGGTTTCGGCAATACACCAAGAGATGAAAGAAGAGGGGGAAGCGCTAGCAGAAGAGTTGTAGGGTAAATGGGAGGAGGAGCTGGGGTAGGAGATCGAGGAAGGTTTGTGGGCTGATGCCCTGGGTAGGGTTAATTCCTCCTCCTCATGTGCCAGGCTCAGCCTGATACAATTTAAGGTGGTCCACAGAGCGCACTTGACGGGGGCGAGGTTGAGTCGGTTCTTTGGGGTAGAGGACAGATGTGGAAGGTGCTCAGGGAGCCCGGCGAACCATGTCCATATGTTTTGGTCATGCCCGGCACTGGAGGGGTTCTGGAGAGGAGTGGCGGGAGCAATATCTCAGGTGGTGAACGTCCGGGTCAAGCCAAGCTGGGGGCTAGCAATATTTGGAGTAGTGGACGAGCCGGGAGTGCAGGAGGCGAAAGAGGCCGGCATTCTGGCCTTTGCATCCCTAGTAGCCCAGCGAAGGATCTTGCTAATGTGGAAGGAGGCGAAGCCCCCCAGCATAGAGGCCTGGATAAATGACATGGCTGTGTTCATAAAGCTGGAGAGGATTAAGTTTGCCTTGAGAGGGTATGCGCAGGGGTTCTACAGGCGGTGGCAACCGTTCCTAGACTATCTTGCGGAGCGTTAGAGGAAAGTCGGTCAGCAGGAGCAGCAACCCGGGGGGGGGGGGGGGAATGGGGGATTGCTAGGGGGGATGGAGGAGCAGGAGATAACATGAAGGGTGGGGGAAACTGGCATGTGCGGGAGAGAGTCAGTGTATAATGCAAAGTAAATATACCATTATACCATTTTGCCAGTTATCTATCATTCTCAGTGCGATTTCGTGTTATTTTTTTACGGGGGTGGGGGGTTATTGTTTGTAAGGGGAAAAAATTGTGTTGGTAAAAAACTTTAATAAATATATTTTTTTAAAAACCCAAAAAAAACCTCCTTTCAGTCCTCAAGGCAATTCCGTCATTTTAATTCTCCGCCTTGCTCTCATGCTGACATCTCTGTCCTCGGCCTGCTGCAATGTTCAAGTAAGGCTCAATGTAAACTTGAGGAGCAGCAACTTATCTTTCTATTAAGTACTTGACAGCCTTTCACACTCAACATTATGAGCAACAATTTGAGATCCTAATCTGTGCTCCATTTTGTTTTCTTTTGACAGGTGGTAGTTGGTAGGGTGACAAGTGGCAGGTTGGTATTTGGGTAGGTGTTACAACGGCAGAGTGATAGATGGGCAGGATGGCAGGGTGTAACTGGATAGGGTGGTAGGGTGGCAGGGTGGATGGTGGGTAGGTGGGTGGAATGGCAAATGGATGAGATGGGTAGGGTGACAGATGGGTGAACTGCTAAGTGGCTCAGGGTTAGACAGATCAGATTGGGAGGGGTTGCCAGGTCAGAGGCAAATCAGGTGGGTTTGGGGTGACTTGGGTTGTGGAGGCAAGTCAGGTCTGGTCAAGGCTATTCGGTTCAAGTTAGAGAGAGTCGGGGGTCAGGATGTTATTGGGGGGGGTCCGGGATAGGCGAGTGTTGGTGCTTGTGTCATGGGTCTGGGTTTACAGAACCACAAAGTGTTTCATGGAGTTCAACCGACCCACAACTTTTAATAGATTGTGCTGTGGGAAACACATGGTGTACTCTCCAGGTGTGATACAGCAGAAATGGACAAGTGGTTTTTAAAACAAAACAATGTTTATTCTATGAACTCAGGTTAACCTTTTTAAAACAAACATTGAATATCTTAACACCCATTACTTCAAAGATAACCCCAAAAAACTACAACATTAAATAATCTTTCAAACTGTTCCTTTAAACATCCAAAAGACTTCAAACCTTCAAAAATAGGACCACATTAGGTTACACTCAATATATTTATAGTCTTTGGATTGTAGAAATCAACAGACCAGCTCTGTGTTTCTTCCTGCAGCTCACAGCCAAACAAACAGACACACCTAGCTGCTTTCTCAAACTGAAACTCAAAAAGCAGAAGTGAGCTCAGCTCCCCCCACCCTCTGACATCACTTCAGTAATATGATCAACTCAATTTCTTAAAGGTACATTGCTTAAACATTCATTTCTTAAAGGTACTCTACATGTCACCTCCCCCCAGGAAAAAAAACCAAACCATCAACTTCAAGATGGTTTCATTTTTCATCTTTGCACCATCAATTAAGAAATGCACACAGTAAAAACACTTTACCGGTTCAAAAAAAACAACACATGCAAACAGGTAGAATAATCTCGTCCATTTTCTTTTTCCGTTCTTCTTCCTCCAACCAAAATCCTTCTGGATTGATAGTCTCTTTGAACAAGAAAGTCTCTGCACGATCCATCCATTCCTCTACGCCTCAGCATTTCTCTTTAAAGTTAGATACTTCAGTTCAATCTGATCACAGAGCCCCTTGCAATTCTCCAATACAGGAGCATCGGTTGCCACAGCTTTCAGGCAGTCAAATGCCTGTTGAAAGTCCGCTATCCATTGAAACTTTTGACGTTTCATCAGCAAGTCCATCAGTGGAGCAACCACGCTACAAATCTTTTGCACAAAGGTTCGATCAAAACCACTCATGCCAAGAAATCGCATTATTTCCCTTTGTCTTGAGGGTATCGGAAACTCCTCAAGGAAAGTGATTTGGGCTTTTCCAAATTCACTGCTTATCACCAAACCCGCCTCCTGAAGCCGATCAAATGACTCCATAATATGTTTTAAATGTTCTTTCCATGTCTGGCTGAAAATGACCAGATCGTCGACACATACCGCACAATTGGGTAATCCTGAAACAACTGTATGAGTTAACCGTTGAAATGTGGCTGGGGAGTTTTTCATGCCAAATGGCATACCTTTGAGTTGGTATATACCATCTGGAGTCACAAAAGCTGAAATCTCCTTCGCCCTTTCGGATAAAGGTACCTGCCAGTAACCCTTTAATAAATCCAATTTGGAAATAAAAGCGGATTGTCCCACTTTCTCAATGCAATCCTCCAAACGTGGGATAGGATAAGAGTCCGTTCTTGTAACTGCATTCATCTTTCTATAGTCCACACACAACCGTTGGGTACCGTCTGGTTTAGGTACCATCACTATGGGTGAGCACCATTGGCTGCAACCCACTTCAATTGTGCCATTTTTAAGCATACTCTCAATCTCTTTGTTAACCAGTGCCAATTTTAAAGGATTAAGTCTATATGGATGTTGTTTGATAGGAACAGCATTTCCCACATCTACATCATGTATAGCCATTTTAGTAATTCCCAATTTATCTCTACAAACTTGCCCATGTGATATCAATAACTCTTTCAGGTCAGTTCATCTTTCCTCTGGAAGGTAACTTAACAATTCATCCCAATTTTTAAGAACATCCTCATTTTCCAATTTAATTTGAGGTATGTCAAATTCACAGTCATCTGGATTTGGTTTGTCACTTTGAGTTAGAATCATGAAAACCTCCTTTTCCACTCCTTCCTTTTCAAAGTACCTTTTAAGCATATACACATGGCACATTTGGTGAGTCTTCCTTCTATCTGGTGTTTTTACCACATAATTCACCTCACTTAATTTCCTTTCAATCTGATATGGTCCACAAAACCCAGCTTTTAAAGGTTCCCCTTCCACTGGTAACAACACTAAAACTTTATCTTCACTGGTAAAAGTACAAACGTTGGATTTCTTGTCCGCTACCCGTTTCATCACATCTTGTGCAACTTTTAAATGTCGTCTAGCCAATTCACCTGCTCTATTTAATCATTCCCTACAATTTGACACGTAATCCAATAGTGTAATTTCCGATTTCTCACCCATCAATTTTTCTTTAATCAATTTAAGTGGTCCTCTTACCTCATGACCAAAAATTAGTTCAAAAGGACTAAATTTGGTTGATTCATTAGGTGAATACCTAATTGCAAACACTACGAAAGGAATTCCTTTATCCCAATCCTCTGGATAATCTTGACAATAAGCCCTCAACATTGTCTTTAATGTCTGATGTCACCTTTCTAACGCTCCCTGCGATTCTGGATGGTACGCAGTTGATTTAAATTGTTTTATTCCTAAGCTATCCATAACTTCTTTGAATAACTTTGAGGTTAAATTTGATCCTTGATCCGATTGAATTTCTGTGGGTAGTCCATATCTAGTAAAGAATTTAAGTAACTCCTCCACAATCTTTTTAGCTGTAATATTACGTACTGGAATGGCCTCTGGAAGCCTAGTAGACATATCCATTATAGTCAAAAGATATTGATTCCCACTTTTTGTTTAGGAAGCAGTCCTACACAATCAATTAGGACCCTTGTAAAAGGTTCCTCAAATGCTGAAATGGGTATTAAGGGCGCTGGTTTTATCACTGCTTGAGGTTTCCCTATCATTGACATGTGTGACATGATTGACAAAATTTAATTACATATTTATGTAGTCCAGGCCAATAAAAATATTTCTGGACTTTAGCTTGAGTTTTCCTTATCCCCAAATGACCTCCCACTGGTACCTCATGTGCCACTCGCAACACCTCCATTCTATACCCTACCGGCAATACTACTTGATGAACTGCTGCCCACTTTTTATCCGCCTGCATATGTACAGGTCTCCATTTTCTCAACAAGACATCACTTTTACGGTAATAACACTCTGGTATACTGTCGGATACCTCTTCCGTATATGCTTTCTGATATATCCGTTTTATTTCTACATCTTTTTGTTGTAACTCCGCCAATTTTCCTGAACTAAAAATATCCGCCTCATCCTCCACCTGTTCTTGTTCTTTTTCAACCATCTGATCAAAAATCGTTTCTGATAATTGCACTTCAACTTCATCTTCACTCTTCGATTTCTTCTGTTGTCTTAACCTATGACTTTGCGACCTTGTTACTACACAATCCGGAAAAATCCCAGGATATTCGTCCTTCAACACTTCAGTTGTCTGATTTTCCACTGGCTTATCAACCACAGTAGGCATCACTCCCACCTGTATCCAGCTATATCATTACCCAAGATAAACTATTCCTGGACAAGATAGTTTCTCTATTACTCCTACTACCACTTCACCACACTTCACTAGACTTTCCAACCTTACCTTATATAATGGAATGCTATTCCTCTCACCCTGAATTCCACATATTACCACCTTTTCTGGCAACATTCTTCCCAAACTACATCATTCCTCATCTCTTACCATTAAAGATTGACTAGCTCCTGTATCTCTTAAAATTGTGACTTCTTTACCTGCTCCTCCTGGTACACATGAGTAAACTTTACCCACACAAGTAAATTCTTTAAAGACATCTGGCACCTTCTTATCAATTACTTCTTGAACAGGCTGTACAATCATTTGCACCTCCTTCGCTTCCCTTGGGCTTTCCTTTACCACTCTAACAAACCCCACTGTCTTACCCTGTTTTACCACATCAGCTTTTCTTCAACCACCAACACTGTGACTTTACATGGCCTAATTTATTGCAGTGAAAATATTTTAAATTTTAAATTTCTCTTCCACCCTCCTGGATTTCTTTTTAAATCTAAGGTACACTCTCTTTATTATCTCCCATCAGATCACCTTTACCTTCACCAATTGAGTATTTCTCATGTCCCCAGTTTCTATCCCTCACCGGCTGAAACTGCTGTTGGAAACCAAGCCTTGATTTATGAACTAATTCATAATCATCTGCCATTTCTGCTGCTGACCTCGCAGTTTTAACCTTCTGCTCTTCCACATGAGTTCTCACTACATCAGGAATTGAATTTTTAAACTCCTCCAAAAGTATAATTTCTCTGAGAGCTTCATACGTTTGGTCTATTTTTACAGCCCTTATCCACCGATCAAAATTGCTCTGTTTGAGCCTTTCAAACTCCATGTTTGTTTGACCAAATTCTTTCCTTAAATTTCTAAATCTTTGTCTGTAAGCTTCAGGCTCATATGCACCTAAGATGAATTTTTTCACCTCCTCATACGTTCCAGATACCTCCTCCGGTAGTGATGCAAACACTTCACTAATTCTACCTACCAGCTTTGTTTGAATCAGTAATACCCACATGTCCTGTGGCCATTTCATTTGTTTAGCTACCTTCTCAAATTAAATGAAAAAGGCTTCTACCTCCTTCTCGTCAAACCTTGGCAATGCTTGGACATATTTAAATAGATCCCCACCACGTCTTTGACTATGACGCTCTGACTCACTATCCTCATCAATCTCATCCAACTGTATGTTTCCCTTTGCATCTGCCAATTTTAACTGATTTTCATGTTTCATAGCCATTTTATGAAGTTCAAACTCTCTCTCTTTTTCCCTTTCCTCTCTATCTCTTTCTTTGTTTCTTTCTTCTCTCTCCTTTTCTTTTTCCTCTCTATCTCTATCTCTTTCTTTGTTTCTTTCTTCTCTCTCCTTTTCTTTTTCTCTCATTGCATAATCAAGCTGCTTTCATTCTTTTTCATGTTCAAATTGCTTAATCTGCAACTGGAGCTTTGCCATTTCTAATGAGTCAGAATGTATCTCAGGCAAATTTAAATGCTCAGCTACCTTGGTAAGTACTTCATCTTTTCGCATTTTGCCAGGCAATGGTAACTGCAATGCTTTTTCCAAATCTAACAATCTGTTTTTAGTCTCTGTCTGTAAGGTATTGCGTGTTACCGTGTCCACCCCCAAAAACGTCTGAGCTCTGAAAGAGCCATTGTCCACAACACACTCCCCACATAAACTAAAATACCACACCTGAAAACAACCACAATATGCTCACCACTCACTGTCTTTAAGTTCGTTAAGCCAATCCAATCGATAGACTTTTATCCCCTCGAGCCCCCAATTGTTATGGGTCCGGGTTTACAGAACCCCAAAGTGTTTCATGGAGTTCAACCGACCCACAACTTTTAATAGATTGTGGAGTGGGAAGCACACGGCGTACTCTCCAGGTGTGATACATCAGAAATGGACAAGTGGTTTTTAAAACAAAACAATGTTTATTCTGTGAACTCAGGTTAACCTTTTTAAAACAAACATTGAATATCTTAACACCCATTACTTCAAAGATAACCCCAAAAGACTACAACACTAAATAATCCTTCAAACTGTTCCATTAAACATCCAAAAGACTTCAAACCTTCAAAAATAGAAGCACATTAGGTTACATTCAATTTATTTATAGTCTTTGGATTGCAGAAATCAACAGACCAGCTCTGTCTTTCTTCCTGCAACTTACAGCAAAACAGACACTCCCAGCTGCTTTCTCAAACTGAAACTCAAAAAGCAGTAGTGAGCTCAGCTCCCCCCACCCTCTGACATCACTTCAGTAATATGATCAGCTCCATTTCTTAAAGGTACATTGCTTAAACATCCATTTCTTAAAAGTACTCTCACATGACACTAGTCAGATCAGGTCAGGGTGGAGTTGGGCAGCTGGCGTGACTCAGTTGCTGAGTTGGTTCAGCTCAGGTTGGAGGAGTTGTTTGGTGAGTCAGGTGGGAGTTGGAAAGGTAGTTCGGGGCTGTGTGAGTGACTGGAGGTAATTATGGAGTTACCCAGGAGATGGACTAGGATTTTTTTCTCTAACATTCCTTGGTAACAAACTAAGTAAGAAAGTCGAAGCTGTCCAAAGTCTCTAACTCAGAGTTGGAAACATTTTCAGAGGGTCGTGGGGAGAAGGGGAATTGTCCATTAGAAGTTACAACTTCCTGGGCAACTCCCACGGAGTGCTTCTATTGGGATTTCCAAGGGGTTCCAAATTTTAAAATTTCATTTTTTTTGACCTTCGAGTACCCAATTCTTTTTTCCAATTAAGGGGAAATTTAAGTGTGGTCAATTCACCTACCGTGCACATCTTTTAGGGTTGTGGGGATGAGACACAGGGAGAATGAGCAAACTCCACGCGGACAGTGACCCAGGGCAGGGGTCGAACCCGGGTCCTCGGGTGACAGGGAGTATAATCTGCTGGTGAACAAAGTGATGTTTATTTACAAGTGAAATTTCACAGCGGTGACTTGTCTTAGCTAGGTGCCTATGTTTCGTCCTAACTACATGCCTACTATTTCTTACTCTTCTTCACCCTCCCACCACGCCCAAATGTATCCTCAGGATCTGCAGCTGAGTTTGAGCTAGCCTGCTGCCTTCCATGCCCTAATGCGTTAGATGGCTTTGGTGGGCATCGTTTGGGGGCCCTGGATCTTGAGGGTCTGGGCATATTTCTGGGCAGCAGTGTTGCAGTGCTACCCTCCTTGGTGTGCGGGGCTGGAGCTGTCTTACTCACAGGTAGGGGTGTCAGATGGGCTGGACATCCCCAGGGTCCCCTGAATGGAGGGCCGCCAAGGGTCCCCTGGGTGGAGGTCCAATCCCTTTGGGTGCCTGGGACCGCTATGCTCCTCCGTGGGACAGAGGGACAGCTGGAGTGAGATCCAGAAGCTTTGTTTTCCTCTTGCACAGACACTCTTAGATACCCATCAGTGCCGACACCATGCAGTTGTAGCCCTGCACAATGAAGTTCATACCCTCAGACATGGTGGTCGGAGGGTGGCACAGTGGCGCTGTGGTTAACATGGCTGCCTCATGGCACCGAGGACCCGGGTTCGATCCCAGCCCGGGTCACTGTCCGTGTGGAGTTTGCACATTCTCCCCGTGTCTGCGTGGGTCTCACCCCCACAACTCAAAGATGTGCAGGGTAGGTGGGCTAGCCACATTAAATTGCCCCTTAATTGGTAAAACTAAAAAGAAAGACATGAAGGTCATGAGCTGAGCCATGGAGCGGACATTTCCCGCCATGGAGTGTACATCCTGCGCCAAGGTTTCCACTGTGGGCACCACCCTTGCAATGTAGGCCTCGTTGCATAGGAGTAATGGCACCATCTCCTCGGACAGAAGATGATGAGACTCCTCCAGGCGGCCCTGCAGTCCGAGGAGGAATGTTGTCATCCCTTCCTGATGCTTGCGACTCTGTCTTTTCAATTCCAGCAGCTCTGAGAGGACTGGATCCAGGAGCCCGTCATCAGCTAGGGGCTCAGCAGTGTCCAGGACACCAGCATTCGTCCGAGTGCCGGATCCCTGGGACGTCCCTGCCTCTGCCTACTTTGGATCTTCAACTCTGAGGTGCTCATCAGTGAGTGACTCAGAAGTCTGCCTACTGCTTAATCCACTGAGGTGTGAGTATCTACACTGGTAGAGAGTGCCGGTGATAGCTGTGACGCCTCTTCGATGCTGATGTCCGAGAAGGCTCTCTTGGATCCGTGGTTTCCAGTGCATGCAAGGATGGTTCGGGCTCCTCTCCTGGGATGGGAGATGGAATTAATCCATCATGGGGAACAAATGATCCGAGATGTTTACTAGCGTGAGGCTTGAAGAATGACTGTGTATCCTTATGGTTCTCGCTTTTGCTTGCTGCCCCATTTCGCCATCGGCACTTCTACGTTCAAGCTCCTCCCCTGCCAGCTCAAGGCTCTCTCCTCATGTGGGGTCAGGGTGAGGAGCTCTCTCATCACTCTGGGTGGCTGTGCCCTCTCATGTCGATTGTGTTCAATTTTGTCCTGTGGGGATACAGATGGGGAGAGTGTAGGTGGGAGTCCTGCCAGTTCAGATGGTTGAAGAGTGGCTTGCTTGGGATTTGAGTGGGGTCAGGGATGCGAGGAGCTGAGTTGAGACTGGGGGTCACCATGGGGATTCGGTGGGATGGGGGAGGGAGGGACGAGAAGAGAGCCTCGTGACAGGGGGGAAATCTGCAAGGTGACTGGGTGAGCAATTACCTTGGAGGTGCGAGGAGTGGTTGAGGGGTGAAGTGAAAGATTGGAGTTGGTATACTTACCCTGGCTGCACAAAGAAGGTCATTCATTTTCTTCCTGTACTGTTGCCCTGTCCTCCTCTGGAGTGAGCTGGCACTCACTAATGCCACTATAATACTAGGGCAAACCAAGGAAACACAGAAAGTAAAAGGGGGTCTAGATGGAGAGGAAAGATCCCTTTCACCTGCCCAGCTTCATTCCCGAAAACGTAAGTCTAGAACTGCCCCTTCCCATGTTGGACATGTTACATACTGGCTGATAAAGTTCTTCTGAATGCATATTAAGAATTCTGGCCCTTCTAAACCTTTTATAGTGAATTTATCCCAGTTAATATTAGTGTAGTTGAAATCCTCTGCAATCATTACTGTGTTGAAAGCCTTCCTCTCCCACCCTCTGAAAAACAACATTCTCTCTCTGCTGACTCTGCACCATCTCCATTTATGCTGCAACCTAAGAGGAAATGCAGCTAGATGCTTCATGACTGGCACCAAGTTTTGTTTTTGCTGAAAACCCTGTCAAATCCACATCACTCCTTCCAAAGTTCCAGTACAATTCCCTTCTGATTGAAAGAACGTCTGTTAACTCCTGCAACAACACAGTATACAGATCTTGCACAAACTCCACAGCAGCAAAAGAAAGCCAAAGGTATCTCACCAAAAAGTTGCATGGTGATCTATTTAAATAACACTAGTGGATGCACTCAGGTATCTATATATATATTCAGCTGTGCTTACTAAAGAGATTGTTTCAACAGGATGTTCAAAGTTCAAAATGGCAGGTTGGGCACCAAGTAATTTTAGATCCCAACTGACATCATGACCTGCCCAGTCTTCTTGTTTCCAGTACACTTACAGTATGCCTGTGCAATCACCCTGCAAAACATGCCAATCAACATGGGCCATAGAAGTCATCAGGGAAGGTCCCTCTACCATAATTCCCTTCTGCGGAATACCGCAGCACTCAAAACCTCAGCTGTCTCAATTTCTCTGCTCCTCTCACCCACTCCAATCTGTCTCCTTCTGAACTTGCTACTCTTATGTCCAACTCTGACCTTGTGGTCAAACTGGCTGACAAAGGTGATGCTGTTGTTGCCTGACGTACTGATGTACTGACCTCGACCTCGCAGAGGCAGAGTGCCAACTCTCAGACACTTCCTCCTACCACCCCCTGGACCATGACCACACCACCAAATATCAAGGTATTGTTTCCAGGGCTGACTTCACCACCTCTGGAGATCTTCCCTCCACAGCTTGCAACCTCATGGTTCCCCAACCCTGCAAAACTTGCTTCTACCTCTCGATCCACAAGTAGTACTGCCCTGGTAGACCCATTGTATCAGCCTGTTCCTGCCCCACTGATCACATTTAATCCTATCTTGATTCCATCCTCACTCCCCTGATACAGACCCTTCCTACCTACATTCACGATTCCTATAATACGCTGCCTCATATCAACAATTTCCAGTTACCTGGCCTTAACTGCCGCCTCTTCACTATGGATGTACAAACGTGTTACACCTCCATCCACCAGCAAGAGGATCTGAGGGCTCTCCGCTTCTTCCTTGAGTAGAGACCTGAACAATTCCTGTCCACCAGCATTCTCCTCTGCCTGGCTGAATCTGTTCTGTCACACAACATTCATCCTTTAACCTGTTTTACTTCTGTCACAATACCTTGGCCTAGTGTGCGATCAATTCCAGCCCCACATGCCCCGGAGTCGCAACACAGGTGAAAATAGATTTTATAATAAATGCCCGAGGCCTTCGTTGAGCTCAATAAACTATAGTCACCATGTTTGTAACTTTACAACAGAAGTAACCTTTTATTATGTACAGTATTATAATTAAACGAACAGAAAATGTATTTGACTACTACTCTTTCCTAACCCCCTCCTTCCTAACTCGCCCAAGATATTAATAAAAATACAAGAATAAGGATCTTTGATGCACTGGGATGACTTCCAGTCAATGTCTTTCTGAAGTCTGTGCTTTTGTATTGATACTGCTTCCTTCTAGGGTTGAGCTGATTTTCTCTGGAAAGGTTGTCTACTTTCTCTGTAGACTCAGCATAACTTCAGGTTTACAGCAAAGGCTGTGCCAGGCACTCACTGCTTTCTGAACAATAGAGCAGTTCTTTTATTTCAGTAAGCGGGAGAGAGGCAGAGAGAAAGTTCCTTTCACTTCCAAGGTCTAAACACTTTTGCTAAGTTCTCTCAGAAAAGATCACGCAAGAACCAATCACTCACCGTTTTCAGGCACAACACTGGCCAACCTGCTGGTTGCCAGTTAACCAATCGAACCGACTCCCTCCACAGCCTGGTTCCTAAGGTCCACTCTGGTGCTGACGAATCGAGCATCTCCTTTCCAAAATGGAAAACCTGGGAACACAGTGTCCTGGCAAGCAGCTTGTTTTAACTTTGAACCTTCTGCTTAAGGGTACATCCTGATTATGGGTCCACAGACTAAAATAATAAAAAGAAATGGGAGAAGAAATGGGAACAAAGGAAATATATAGGCAGGACTTTTACATTTCCTGCAAATAAAAGGTATGACTATGGGTTCCCTCATGGACCCCAGTTATGCCTATTTTTTGTGGGGTATCTGGAACAATCCTTGTTGCAGTCCTACTCAGGCTGGCTCGCACAATTCCATTTGTTTTATATCGATGATTAGATAATGGCCACTTTATGTTCTCATCTGGACCTGGAAAGATGTATTGATTTTGCTTCCAATTTCCACCCCTCTCTCACCTTTATATGGCCCATCTCCAACACTTCTTGATCTCTTTGTCTCTATTTCAGGTGATAGACTGACCACCAATATTCATTACAAACCGCCAGCTTGCTCGACTACAGCTCCTCACACCCCGCTTCCTGTAAGGGCTCCATCCCATTCTCTCAGTTCCTCCACCTCTGTTGCATCTGTTCCAATGATGCCACCTCAAAAATGTCGCTTCTGACAAGTCTGCCTTTTTAAAAGGTTTTAACCAAGGTTTCCCCCATGCTATGGCTGACAGGGCAGTCTAAACTCTATTCCTTTCTCCACAGATGTTACCAGACCTGCCGAGTCTTCCAGCATTTTCTGTTTGGTTTCAGATTTCCAGTATTTTGCTTCTTTTTATTTATTTGCCAGAAATACCCCAGGCACAACAGTCATCTGAATATGTGCCAGATCGCTTGTACAGCATCTCCATTGTTCCAAGCATACAGAAAAAGCGAATCATCTCCAATTACCTTAATCTACCCGGGCTATTAGGAAACATTGCTGTATCAGCCATCCGAACAGTTTATAACCCTTACAGTGTTCTACAGTGTGTTCAGTGGATACAATTTTCAATTCTCTGTATTTCAGTGTGAGACTAGCAGTTAAACATCAGGAGCAGGAAGGATAAATGATGTTGCACCCTTAACTATGTCTCTGCAACTTTAAGGTACAGTTGGGTGGAGGGTCCATCATGTCAAAGGGTACTAGATAGTGAGTAACCTAACAGTATAACAGTTACACAAAAGGGTTTCAAACTTTCTTTTATTATGTGGGGCCAGGAGATGTAACCATGAGGTATAAGAGTGTTTCTGCTGCCCCTACAAAAATATTATAGCCTACTGTTGGCATGTTCTCACACCTCGATTTCTGCCTGCCTCCCAAGCCTGAGCAGTCAGACAGCTCAACATACAAACCAAATGATTTCCGAGGCTTCTGCAACTGACAATATAAACAAATTTAATCACCTCATTGTTGACCTTGGCCAATCGGTGCAGTTGTTCAGCAGACTTATTTGCACCCATTACAGGTGGAAGGTGAGGCTTCAGTCCAGTCTTTGTCCCCGGAGGGTTCCTTCAATGAATGTTCACGATGTATAACTTCTAATTCCGAATCAGATCTCCTTCTAAATGACTCCTCAATGAGAGGAGGAAGTGAGGCTGATGGCTAATTGGCCCAATCTCTGGAATAGAAGTGGATCAGTAGGTGCCTTGTAATGATATTGGTGTGGTAACTCCGTGGGACTGAGATTGGAGATAGGTACTTTATACAAAAATTCATATTAGGAAGCAATAATTATTAAAAACCCACAATGCAATGATATAATGATCATCACAGTTGAATGAATAACACAGCTGTGACATGAGTGAATTGCTGTTTTTGCTTGGTCGACTCCTCATTTGAATATATTAGAATACATGGCTGCCCTCTCGTACCTCATTCAGTGCCTATTACTGATATGTGTCTACAGGCTATTTGATCACTGGGGTCTTTCTAATAGGAGTCAGCAGATAGCATTCATGTTTTTCTGATCCATAGTCCAAGCCAATTATGCTAAAGGATCCTGTAACTGAAATGAGACAGGATGGATCAAGAATTGAACCACTATCCTTTCTGCTTTATGTGCCTCACTCCCCAAATTCAGTTTCCTTTGTCCTTAAAATTATATTTTTTGTTTCCTTTCTTTTTGTTTTTCTTTCCTTCTACCATCAACAGACTTTTAAATGGAAGGTTGCTGCCACTAATTCGTACCGTGTTTCTCTTCAAGCCGCACCAAAATCTAGGAGCTCCAAGAGCAGTTTGGAAGGCCTGAGACAATTTCCAAACCAAAACCTAAACTTTCTCAATTGGTTGAAGACTTTGAAACCATTGCTTGAATCAGGAGGCACAAAAAGTATTCAAGTTCATGCTAACTACATCCAAAAACAAAGTCCCCAAAACTCAGTGCTTCTATAACCTATATTGAGAGAATATACCAGCCTTGAATCATGGGCAACCCATTTGCCTCTCAATCCATAATCAAGAGTCAGTGCAGTGCTGAAGGAATGCTACACTGTGAGAGAGGCTATTCCCTCAGGTAGATGTAAAAGGTTCCATGAGTCTAACTGAAACAGAGCATGTGTTCTATTATTCTGTTCCTCAAGCAGCCCTTCTAAAAATGTATTATCTAGTCATTTATTTTGTTTTTATTTGTGGAACTTTGTTCTGTGAAAATTGGTTGCTGTGCTTGATTACAGTGAAACAGTGGGCTGAGTTTTGTGGCAAGGCTGCAGGTCACAATGTTAGGATCAGAAACAGGTGCCACCTCCATTGGGCATTGAGCAGCTGACCACACACAATCTTACAGTGGTTAGCCAGTTAACACCGGGGAGGCATGGGGGAAACAACTAATTACACATATTTAAAGGTGTGCCAGCATTGCAGACACTGTTAACTGGTATCAAGAAGCTTTTACCTGCCTGTCTCTCTTCAGTAACCGTCTGTCTGCCTGCCTCGCTTTGAGGAGCATAATGGAAGCCTGCAGCTATAATGACAGATGGAAGACCCCGGGTAGCCCAACAGTTTATCGCTGCCTGCTTTCAGGTCCTCCCCTAGGCTGAAAGGACAAGATGTGAAGTCCCCATCCCCAGAAGTTGGCCCTCTTGACCAAGCAAGCCTGGAAGAAAATGCCAAGGAAGTTAGCAGGCATGGGGATCACCCAGAAAATCTGGATCCAGTGCTGCAAGCATATCAATGACCTCATTCGGTCAGCCAAGGTGAGTGCTCCATGCCTCATTTCCATTTGGGGCTTGTGTTTAGCAACATGGGTGAGTGCATTTAGTTACAAAGGGGTGACGAGTAACATGTCCTCTGGGAAGCATGTCTCTGTCCTGGTGAGAGAAGCTTTGCTGACCCAAACAATATTCCTCAAGAGTTTCCATTGGCAGGGCACTCATACTGCTGGGCTGCCACTAACATAGGGGTTAGACTTGACTCCATGGGGAAACTATCTTTCCTCTTTTTTGGGCTTACAAGCGAAGATAGTACATAACACCTAGGAAAGGCCAAGACTGGCGGAGGGGTGCTGTATCTGCACATCCTGCCCATCTCTGTCTCCAAACCCATTCCAAATTAGTTCATGGTTTGAAGTTGGTGAACTCGATGTTGAGTTCAGAAGGCTGCAAAGTGCCGAATCGGAAGATGAGGTGCTATTCCTTGCGTTTGCGTTCAGCTTCATTGAAACATTTTAGCAGGCTGGAGGATAGAATTGTGAGCATGAAGGAAAGATTGTGAACTGAAATGGCAAGTGACTGGAAGGTCAGGATCATGCTCACAAACTGAGTGGTGTTCCACAAAGTAGTCATACAGTCTGCGTTTAATCTGCCCAATGTAGAAGAGACCAGATTGTGAGCAGTGAATACAGTATACTAAATTGAAAGAAATACAAGTAAATCGTTGCTTTGCCTGGAAGGAATGTTTGGAGCCTTGGACAGTGAGGAGAGAGGAGGTCAACAGGCAGGTGTTACATGTCCAGCATGGGAAGATTCTGTTGAAGGAAATGAAGTGATGTAAGTGATAGAGGAGTGGACCAGGGTGCCACAAAGTGAACTGTCCCTTCAGAATGCTGCCAGGGAGAAGAAGATGTGGTTGGTGATGGCATCATGCTGGTAGTGGAAGAAATGGCAGAGGAAGATTCTTTGAATACAGAAGCAAGTGGGGTGGAAAGTGAGGGCAAGGGGAACCCTATATTCTAGATGGGTAAACCTAGGTAGTTGACCCTGCTTGCAAATTTCTGATTCAAGGCCAGAAGAACGTACTAGGCCTTCTTAGATTTTCTAATTTTTGAAAGATTGTTTTACATTTGCAACAGAGCATGATGTTTGAAGTCTGGTGGCTGGTCTATGGTCTAAAATGCACAGTACTCATGTCTCCTGTATACTAGCTGGTCCATTACTATGATAAAATATGCAATCATATACAAATAAAGAGCCAAATTTTATTTGTGCTATTTACATTCATGCCGTTGTTAAACATTATTCAATTAGAGGCGGCAAAATAACATAGTTTAATTTCAATCTAATTACATTTCCAGCATACAGGGTACTTTCATTTTGCGCGGTTAAGACCTGCCAGTACATCAGGAAGGAAATGATGCAGGAATTTAAAAGGTAATTTCCCCACTGGTAATGGGACTGAAAAGAAAACAATCAAAATTGCATTCAACCCAACAGCATCACCATTATACTGCTAGTGCTAGCAGCTAAAGCTAACAGGCAGGTGCAAAATAAACTACCTTACATTGCTAGCTTATTCAATGCTACATTAATATTTCCTCTGCCTTCCCCAACCTCTATAGAAGCAAAGGGCTGGATTTTATCGCTTGATCAGATACCAATGTCAGCATCGATTCAGGGCGGAAACCTGTCATGGCGGGGCATCATTTGCAATCTGTCTAGAGACAGTCAATTAAGTTATAGACTGAAAGTGTCAGTGGCACTGGGCTGACAGCCCCGCTGGGAGAGGTGAACACGACCAATTTGGCGCCGCTAGGAAATCCGTGGGCGGGGGTGCACTGCCGGTGGGAAAAGAGAATTCCGGCCATAATTGGGATAAAGACCTGGGGGCAGATGTAGACTACAGGGTTAACATGAAACATTAGGTAGCTTACTTTTGTCAAGAATAGGCACTCTCCAAAGACCAGACCTACACAAACATGTATAATGAAGGATAATGAAGGAACTAACAGCTCGTGCAGTTCTAATTCTAAATATCTCTGGCTGAATATATATCTGGTTCTGCTCCAAGAACCTCATGACCTCACATTATAGAAGATCAACAGGAAGCACACAGACACAAGCAATCATCATGGTGACATTGCACTGAAATCGTATTAACCACACACAGTTCCTATACCACTGAAGCTGCAAGGCAATATCATCTGGAAAATGATATCTGGCTACTGGAGATGTGAAGATGATTAAATATTTTGGAGTATAGCTTGATTGACTTTGGAGATAATCGAGCACTATGCGTGACTCTGCATTAGCATTTTAATTAGGTGGGTTCGAGGCCATGATCAGCATTCTGTTGAAGTAAATTTAATGTGCCAGCTGACCTTATCCAATCCAAGCTTTCTTAATCTCTTATAATTTAAACTGATGAAAAAGTATCATAATTGACAGAGTATCCAATATGTTACAGCAAATAATAAGCCAATGTATGAAATTATGTAAATAAACTTCCACAAATGTAATCAGTTCATTGTTTACCTTCTGCTGACTGCACTGCAATTTTGGCTACAATGTCTTCTTACAAATTGTTAAACTCAATCTCTTTTGAATTATTGTGTTATTCAACATAAAACAAATTCCTGTAATTAAATATCAGAATAACAGTAAGTGCAGAAGCAAAGCAATATTGGATGCCACTAGACAAAATCTGGAAATAACCTGTAACCCTAATTGAATACAGATGATTAAAAATCCAATTCTAATCATTACGCTAGATACATCTGGAACTCATCCTCAGAGACAAGACAGAAAGTAAGAAAAATAAGCAGGAAAAACCAAATTCTGAAATCAGAGAATCTATTCAATCAAACAGGTGGATATCTGAGACCCAGGTCCCCATCCTCTCCAAGACCAGACTTTCACAACCAAGACGAGTAGCATGATTTGGGAAGTTTCCCAACTTGGCAGCAGACCTCCCTCAGTTTAAAGGTCTGGTCACATACCAGGATTGTGGGAGATGTGGATTGAGAAAAGTCTGGTCCGGCAACTCCAGAATTAGATCCTAGCAGCCATGGGGATGGGTAAGTGCCAAGGTGGGCTGGTTTGAAGGCTACCTCAGTTTTTTGGGACTTTGTCCCAGTTGTAATAAACGCAATTCACGTCCCCCTCTCAGGTTCTCCATTTGCTTGAGGATAGCTAAATGAACTGGGTACATGAATAATTTTGCTAAATTGTGGAATAGTTCATCAGCAAATTGCAGCTCATTGTCTGATACTATGATGACTGCTACTGCTGGGATATTGTATTGTATTGTATTCCTTTTGTTTGGTTCCTTCTGATGGTACTTGTGGCAGTGTCTGCTGTTTAATACTTCTCTTGCACATACTCTGCAATAGAGTCACATCTCATCAATCTTAATCTGAGCTGCTAGATTATGGGCAGCATCTTCACAGTTTCTTTCATGTTGAGTAGGGTGACTAGTGGCTTATGGTCTGTTCCGATTTTAAAACTAAATCCCAGAACAGTCAGAAAATTCTTTGAATGCCCACGATGCTGCCAAAGCTTCTTCTATTATGCCTTTGTTCCGTTTCTGTTGGTGACCTAGAGGTATAATAGACTCGATTACACTTGCTGTCTCTCTGCACTTGAAATAAAACTGCCCTCAGACCTGTAGACGATGCATTTGTTGCCTCTGTGGTTGGCAATTCTAGGTTGTAATGTGCCAAGGTTTCAGAGGAGATTAAAAGTTGTCTAATCCTTTTGAAAGCATTTTTATGGTCCACCTTCCCATTGTTGACTGTCTGCTGACCTTCCTTTAATGCATTTAGGATGAAAACTGCACAAATCCCAAATTCAACATTCATGATATGAACTGGTTAAATAAAGATAACCAATGGTACAGGCCATCTCATACACATTATACACTTCCCTGTTGTTGTTATGTATTTAAGTAATGCATCCCTATTGGTGGAATATCACGTGGCCTGTAGTGACATCAGCGTAATATTTGAGTGGGCTTGAGTATATGAGCAACATCATCTGACTAAACCTTGCATGGCGTTTGGAAAAAACTCAAATGTGTGGCACCTCCATACTTTTTCTCTTTCTGGAACATTTGGAATAGAACAAAAGAGAAAACTGGCGACGAGGACTGAGGCAAGAGCAAACTGGTGAAGCACTAAAATTGTCGATGAGATATTGAAAACAGCAATGAGAGCGGAGGAGAAGATTCTCTGGACCGGGCTCAAATATTGATCAAAGGAAAAGCTGCCAATGCAGAAAGGTTTGAAAAAAACAAACAAACGAAACTGTGAGTAAGCAGAACAAAAGATCCAAAAACTTGCTTACCATTGGAAGTGGATAGATTTTAGGCTACGGGGACTGTGCACATGGTGAAGTGAAAAGGGCTGCAGGAACAGCGATTCAAAATTCTTTCCAATTTTGTGCAAGCTGCTACTCGAATTAGACAAACCACAGGCCAGGCAAAATAATTTTTTAAATTTTAATTTGCATTACATAATAGAGGACCTCTTGCTTCATTTATAAAAAAGAAATTGCAGGGAGAAAAGTTGAAAGAAGTATAGACCCTGTGTGTCCGAAATGGCAGGCAAAGGTGGTGCAATGGAAGCATTTGATGAAGGGGTTGAGGCTTGGAACTCGTATGAAGAGAGATTTCAACATTATCACAGAGCTAATCAAACATCAGAGGTTGCATAAAGGTTGCAACATTTCTCAGTTTGGTAGGGTGTAAAAACTTTATTCTACTGCAAAACTTAGTCCATCCAGAAAAGTTGGGAGATAAGACCTACAATGAATTAATGAAGATTCGAGAAGAGCATTTATGACCAAGACTACTTATAATTGCAGAAATGCTTCCATTTCTCCACCGTACTAAGGAAGAAGGTGAAAACATCTTACAATTCGTGGTGACTTCAAGAAGGTTAACAAACTACTGTGAGTTAGTGCAACAATAGATGACACCTTTCATGATAGGCTGGTATGTAACTCTGCAGCTAAGTTATTCAGAAGGAGCTGCATACTGTAAGCAACTTAACTCTTAAATTAGCTGCAGAAATTGCCATGTCAATGGAGCACGCAGAAAGAGAGGCTTCACTGATAGGACCTGGAGCAGAGGTCAACAAGGTGGAGACCACCAAAAACAGGTCAGCAAGGGTATAACCATGTAATCAATGTGCATAAGTTGATAAGTTAGTGGGGAATGCTGGAGTTGAGACAATAAGACAATGGTGGCAAAAAGGGCTGTATTGCCAAAGCATGCTGGTCACGGCAAACTTCACAAACACCTAAGATATATAAAAGGAAGAAAACATCTAAGCTTACTAGTCGAGTTTGCAAGATAATAGACAAAGTTCAAGGGTAAGAACGTTTCACCCACTACCTTTATCAACCCTTGGAGAGGATGTACCCAAACAACCTCAAGAATTCAAACTAGGCGTCTTGTCAGAATGGGGGATCAACAACGTTCCTAGGTATTCCCAAACTTGATGGTAACTGTGATAGCGTGGCCATTTAAGGGACGATCCGATGTGACCCGCTGAGAACCGATGGGGTGCCAGGGCATGGACCCAAGTAGTGGGGGAATCTTCATTAGTTAGTAGTTAATAGTTTATAGTTAACAGTTAACCAACTGTATCTGCTGCATATTTCATTATAGTTCTTGTTATAAATAATCAGTAATTGTGTTTACATTTACAAACCTGGTGCCTGTAATTATTGGGCAGCCAAGGGCCAAAGACCTTGGGTACTTTTATAATAATTATTGGTTAATTCACATGTGTTGTGACTCTGCTGTGGTGTTCTTTGTGTTGCTAAATTCAGGATGGTTGGCGTAGTGAAACAAAGATCACAGATAGCTTTAAATTGAACAACGCTATAAATTTATGAACACTACTAATTTGGATTCAACATTACTCCTATATAATACACAGTTGATAATAAACATATTATCGCCACACATCTACTAACTAATCTCTGCACTATTAACTATGATCTGCTCTCACTCACACTATCGTTCCTTCAGTCTGTACTCTAGCTGTCGCCTTAACGTCTCTTCCCCCAAGGCTTAGCATCAATGTATTATATACTTGTACATCTAGCTCCCTCTACTGGTTGATTTAGACATTTAATTAACCCTTTCAGTTCTTACATTTATAATGTCACATCCCACATTCTTTGGAAAAAAAGTTATAAACTTCGTGACATTTTTTCTTTGAACATTACATGAGCGACATGAATCATTAACTTGTGTTTTTACATTAATTTGCAAAAGATAACTGTTAAGTCACATTGGTGATGATAAATGAATAGTTATTACAGTGATTACAAATTTAATCTAGTCGGTGGTCTCCTGTTTCTGGCTGATCCTCTCAGTGATTTCGTTAAAGTATGCAATTGATTTTCCTAATTGTCTTGATGCATTGGTGACAAGGGAGGATTAGGAATGTCAATGTCTTTAACGATGTCAGCCTGAGCAATAATGTTCTGAGCTGGAGATGAAACATGATTTTGTATTTGCAGTAATGCTCTTCTATTTCTTCTGAACATTGACCTTTGTTCTGTCTGAACCAAGTGCGATCTGGGTGTGACTTGTCTTAGAACATTAGCTTTGTGTTGCCATCCACCATCAGGATTTTGTATACGTACGTAGTCGCCTTTAAATTTTGATAAAGGTTTTCTGTGCTTGCTGTAATACTCTTCTTGTTTCTGTTTTCTTAATCTGATATGGTTGTGTATCTCTTGATGATCCATATCTGGAATAGTTATCTCATGTAACATGGTGCGAATTTTTCTTCCCATCAACATCTGAGCTGGGGATTAGCCTGATGACAGTGGTGTTGCTCTGTTCGTCAATAATACCAAAGATAAGACTTTGTGGTCATCGATTGTTTTATGGAACAATTGTTTGACTATTCCTACACCTTTCTCTGCTTTGCCATTTGATTGAGGATACAATGGGCTCGATGTGATGTGATTAAAATTATACTGTTCTGCAAATTGTGTCCACTCCCAGCTGGTGAAGCGAGAACCATTGTCAGAGACAATGTATAATGATATTCCATGGTGAGCAAAAATGGATTTTGCAGCTCATATTACAGATCCCGTCGTTGAATCATTCAGCGTAATCACCTCGAGATAGTTGGAATAATAGTTGATGATGACTAGATAGTCACGGCCTTTAAAGTAGAACGGATCCATACCAACTTTGATCCATGGATTGCTGATGAGGTTAATTTTCTTCCAAACTTTCTTTACATTGCACTGATTGATGCATTTGACAGATGCTGAATTCCCGTACATGATTGTCCACATCCTTCCAGGCCAGTACACAGATTGTCTTGCTCGTCTACGACATTTTACAATCGTGTATCTGTTCCAAAATACCCTGTAGGAGACATGAAGGATTAACTATCCTGTCTCCTTTGAGTAGGAATCCATCAATTACTGTGAAGTCATCTTTGATATGTTGCTCTTATTAGCCTTAGTTTTATTAGCTCTGATTCTGTCACCTTTGCTCACGAGTCGCCAGGTATCTTTCTGATACCGCCACGTGGTTCAAGCTCTAGTTATGATTAATAAGACAGCACACCGCTTAGTAAGAGTAAAATCAACGGTCATTTATTATCTACAGCAATAAATACGTATACAATAATCCTACTTTCTAGACTACTACCTACCACTACAGGCCAATACTTAACTTTGGGAATGGCCCACCAGGTCAGGGAAACGAATGGCTTATCGAATTGGGTCTGGCCTGCGGGATTCAAAGGCTGATACAGGTCGATGGCTAGGAGTTTCTATCGGGTAGCGATCGCTGGAGTCAAACTAACGTTTTTTTGTTGATGGTTCTTGCGAAGGTTGCGAGCAGGAGAAGAAGGGAGAGAAGGGTCGATCTGAACTTGGCCCCTTACTCTTATAGTTCCCAGGGGCTTCCCGCCTCTCGGGGCGGACCTTGACCCTGGTCCCAAGTGATTGGACTTGGTCCCAATCACTGGGTTCGATATGCTCCAATAATGGGGCGATTCCTTGATCGGGGGGTGGTCGTCCACCTTTCTTTGTCTCGGCCACTGCTGGCGCCGAGAGGTCTGGATCGGCTTTCAATTGCTAATTTGTTGCAATTGTTCCCGGGGATAGCCGATTAAACTGCAGATGGCTGGGTTGATGTGCTGCTAATGGTTACAGGTATCGATCTGGGCTGACTTCCCCAGAGCCGAATACGCTGATCTGTCTGCAGCTGTCCGTTTGTGCCCTGTTGGCTGATTTTCCCATCAGCCTTTTCAGTTAGCCATTTTACATCGGGTTTTGGCCAAATTATTCGGGAATCAGCCATTTTTGGTGGCTACAGATACGGTGAAAAGCTGAGCAACATCCATTGAGCCATCCTTCTTTGAGGTATTTGATTATCTTTTGGAGTGTCAGGTCCTTTTCTGTTTCTTCTTTGATGATTTGTAGTTTTCTGTCAGACACTGGTAGCATCTCAGCAACAAATGAGGCTTGTGTTCCACAATGTGTACAATATCTGTATCTGAGGTGTCATTATCAGTGGTTAGGGTTAGGGTTAGCTCTGGATAAGATATCAGCACCAACTAAGTCTTTCCCTGGTCTTTCGAAGTCTAGGTTGTGTGTAACCTTTCAATTAGGTTTAATTTATTGCAAGAACACGTGGTTAAATGCGCTCACTAAGGAACTTCGCTCCCATTTGATTAAACTGCGTCCTAAGTGTGTGCTTGACTGGGGAGAATCTCCCCAGGGCCCAGAAATGTGACTGGTTAGATAGCGGTGGTGAACTCGCCGACAGAGTCGGGGTAAAATTCTTCGCAAAACCTGTCACAAATGATACTTAGAAACTTTTCCGTTAGATCGCGCCCCCCCCCTCCCCCCAGTCTCCTCAACCTCTCCTCATTGAAGAGTTTTGTCATCCCAGAGATTAGTCTGATGAACCTCCAATGCACTCCTTCTATGGCCAGTATATCCTTCCTTGGGGCCAAAACTGCACACAATATCCAAGATGCTGTTTAGTCAAGGTTCTTTACAATTGAAGCAAGACTTCCTTGCTCCTGTATTTAGATATACCTAATATACCCAAAATACCATTTGCCTTCCTAATTGCTTGCTTTTTCAAGTTAGCTTTCAGTAACTTATGAGCAGGAAGATCCAGGCCTCCTTGGACATCAATACTTCCCAATTTTGCCCATTTAAGAAATAGTCTGCACCTCTGTTCCTCCTACCAAAGTGGATAACTTTGCACTTGTTGACATTATATTTGATCTGCCACATTCTTGCCCACTTTCTAAGTCTGTGCAAAGGTTGGGCGGCACTGTAACACAGTGGTTAGCACTACTGTCTCATAGCACCAGGGACCGGGTTCAATTCCAGCCTTGGGCGACTGTGTCAAGTTTGTATGTTCTCCCTGTGTCTGCGTGGGTTTCTTCCCAGTGCTCCGGTTCCTCCCACAGTCCAAAGATGTGCTGGTTAGGTGGATTGTCCATGCTTAATTGCCCCTTAGTGTCCAAAAGGTTAGGTGGGGTTTCAGGGATCGAGTGGAGACGTGGGCCTAGGTAGGGTGCTCTTTCAGAGGCTCAGTGCAGGATCAATGGACTGAATGGTCTATTTCTACACTGTAGGGATTCTATGAAATCTCCTTGAAATCACTTTGCATCTTCCTCTCACTTCCACCTAAGTTTTGTGTTATCCACAAAATTGGAAATATTACATTTGGTCCCCGCATCAAAATCATTGATATGGAATGTGAACAGCTTGGGCCAAAGTATTGAAAATTGTGCTATTCCACAAATCACAGCCTGCCAACCTGAGAATGACCAGTTTATTCCTACTCTCTGTTTCCTGTCAGTTAACCAATTCTCAATCCATAGCAGTCCTCTAGCCCATGAGTTCTAATTTTTTTTCCAACCTCCTGTGTGGGACCTTATTGAAAGCCTTCTGAAAATACAAATACACCACATCCACTAGTTCCCCCTTATCTATTCTGCTATTAACAACCTCAAAAAGCTCCAAAAGTTATGTTAAACATGATTTCCTGTTCATAAATCCATCCAATCCAGTTTCTGGAGAACTATTAGTTTCCTTATTTAAGGAAAGATGTAAGTGCATTGTAAGCAGTTCAAAGATTTACTGAATTAATGCCTGGAGTGGGTGGGTTGGTTTATGAGGAAAGGCTGGACAGGCTAGGCTTCTATTTGCAGGAATTCAGAAGAATAAGAGGCAACGTGATTGAAACATATTAGATCCTGAGAGGACTTGACAGGGTAGATGTGGAGCGGACGTTTTCACTAATGGATGAACCTGGAACTCTGGCCTACTAAGGGAAAATTTAAAAATAAGGGTTGCCTATTTTGGATAGAGATGAGGAAAACATTTTTCTCAGAGGTTTGTGGGACTCTTGAAAATGCAGTTGAGGCAGAGTCCTTGAATATCTTGAAGGCAGAAATGGATAGATTCTTGATGAACAAGGGGGGTGAGAGGTTAGTGTGGGTAGGCAGAAATGTGAAGTTAAGGTTAAAATTAGATAAGCCAGGATCTTATTGAATGGTGGTGCAGACTCATAGATTATCATAGAATTTACAGTGCCGAAGGAGGCCATTCGGCCCATCGAGTCTGCACCGGCTCTTGGAAAGAGCACCCTACCCAAGTTCAGCACCTCCACCCTATCCCCATAACCCAGTAACCCCACCCAACACTAAGGGCAATTTTGGACACTAAGGGCAATTTATCATGACCAATCCACCTAACCTGCACATCTTTGGACTGTGGGAGGAAACCGGAGCACCCGGAGGAAACCCACGCACACACGGGGAGTATGTGCAGACTGCGCACAGACAGTGACCCAAGCCGGAATCGAACCTGGGACCCTGGAGCTGTGAAGCAATTGTGCTATCCACAATGCTACCGTGCTGCCCCTTGACTCAAGGGGCCAAGTGGCAGATTCCTGCTCCTAATTTGTATGTTCATATCAATTTTTCAATTCAATCCTCCTCAAAATAAACCTTAGTATTTGGTTAGCTTTTTTATGGCCTTATTAATCTGCAAAACTACTTTTATTACAATTCTATTGTATTCCAGCTGCTTTTGATATGTTTTGGGCCCCGTATCTAAGGAAGGATGTGCTGGCCTTGGAAAGGGTCCAGAGGAGGTTCACAAGAATGATCTGGAATGAAGAGCTTGTCATATGAGGACCAGTTGGGGACTCTGGGTCTGTACTCGTGGGAGTTTAGAAGGATGAGTGGGGATCTTATTGAAACTTACAGGATACTGCGAGGCCTGGATTGAGTGGACGTGGAGAGGATGTCTC
Organism: Scyliorhinus torazame; assembly: GCF_047496885.1. NCBI lineage: Eukaryota > Metazoa > Chordata > Chondrichthyes > Carcharhiniformes > Scyliorhinidae > Scyliorhinus > Scyliorhinus torazame. The sequence continues at coordinate 135,863,585 of NC_092712.1, forward strand.
CACTTGCAGGAAAAACTTGAAGTAGAGGACACAATCTCAGACTAAAGGGACAATCCTTTAAAACAGAGATGAGGAGGAACTTCTTCAGTCAGAGGGTGGTGAATCTGTGGCGCTCTTTGCCGCAGAAGGCTGTGGAGACCAAATCACTGAATGTCTTAAAGACATATAGATATAGATCATGCCATCATTGATATCAGCCATGATTGAATGGCGGAGCAGACTCGATGGGCCTAGTGGCCTAATTCTGCTCCTATATCTTATGGTCTTATAAAAGATGGCGTCCCTTTATATCTCACTTTAAGGAATTAACCTCAGTCAGCAGTTAAAATGGGAGGAGGTAGTTAGTTAATTGTTTTTGGGTTGAGGAAGGGATTGTTAAATGTTAATTAAATATGTGTAGTGCAACTTATGCATAAGAAAACGTTTGAAAAAGCTAATAAAAATGTTTATTAAAAAAGGTTGGGTTAAAATTGCCCCATCGTCTCAAATGAACCTGGTATTTGAGAAAAACAATATTGACATGACTGGTATAACAGCAAAACATTTCAAAAAACTTAAGTGATTGAGAACCTTACCATTTTTGAAGCAAATTTAGTTATATGATAACTTTATATTATAATTTAATCCAAGTATCTGTTCAAGGCCAAATAGGTAACAGTCATGAAATATGACATGAACTTAATTTTTCACTGAGTGACTGTTTTGGAAATTGTAGCTGTGTTTGAATTGTTTTTTTGTGTGCTGATTGTGCAGTTTTAAGTGTGTTTAAATAGATATACGAGTGATAGGCAGTTGAGTAATGTATTGTCAACTGAATGAGAAGGCAGCCAAATGAGACAGAGGGAGTTTGGCTTGAACTTCATTTCAGCACTGACATTTAGTTGGCTTGAAGTTATGAACAAATGTTGGTGTTTCCAAATCTTTTGAATCTGTTTAACTGACAAGACAAAGGAAATGAATGTTCTGTAGAACTTTGATGGTGTCAACATGTCTGAAAACCACAAGTATCCAGAACCGATACAAATATAAGAACTATGTTCAGGATGACCCACTTAATCTCAAATGCAGTTGTAAACGCTACATAGAATCATAGAATTTACAGTGCAGAAGGAGGCCATTCGGCCCATCGAGTCTGCACCGGCTCTTACAAAGAGCACCCTACTGAAGCCCACATCTCTACCCTATCCCCATAACCCAGTAAGCCCCATTAACCTTTCTTTTGGACACTAAGGGCAATTTAGCATGGCCAATCCACCTAACCTGCGCATCTTTGGACTGTGGGAGGAAACCGGAGGACCCGGAGGAAACCCACGGACACGGGGAGAACGTGCAGACTCTGCACAGACAGTGACCAAAGCCGGGAATCGAACCTGGGACCGTGGAGCTGTGATAATATAGGAAGAGGAAGGTTCATGAAGATCACGGGCGGGATTCTCCGGTCGGCGCCGCCGAAATCGCGATCGGCGGTCGGCCTGAGAATCAAAGTTCGCGACCAAATCGGGGGTGGCGCGCTTTCGTGATACTCCGCCCCCTCCAAAGAGGCTAACTCAGAGAGTACGCCGCATGACGTATCGACGGCCTCAGGACATTGCCTGAGGCCCGCCCCCCGATGCTCTACCCCCGACCGGCAGAGTTCCCGACGGCATGGGACACGTGTGGTCTCATCCATCGGGAGCTCGGCGTGGCGGCTGAGGACTCAGTCGGGGGAGGGGCAATCCCTGGGCAGGGGGGACTTTACCAGGGTCTGGGGGTATTGTAGGGGGGGGGCGTCCGGGGCGTGCAAACCGGCCAAGGGGGGGGGGACACTATTTTGCAGGCCGGGTCCACAAGCAGCTGGCGCCATGTTGCACGGCTTGACCGCTGTAGGCTGCCGCCGTGCGCATGCGCAGCCACGGACCTGACAATTCTCCGGGCCGTATCGGCAGCTACAGCCAGGTTCTCTACGCTGCCGGCATGCTAGCCCCCAGCTCAACGGAGGATCGGTGGCCGTTTTGTGCCAATTTTCCGGGCATAAAATATCACCGTTCCCTCGCCTGTGTCAGGACATAGCCTCATAATCGGAGAATGCAGCCCCACATTTCACAAGTTTGTCCCATTATACCTGGAGAATAAGGAAGGCAAATCTGTAATCATTAGCAGGGAGGCAGTGGATTATGGTATGCGACCATCAATTCACTCAAAGACACGTGGAGAAGTAAACCATGGTTTTAATCAGCTTAGATCAGTGACTGGTACAATACTGGGAACTGCCTGCAGGTCAGCTGCTCTTTATACTTCCTCTTAAGGGAAGGAGCCATGGGCGGAACCCATACATGCCCCAACATATCCCCCTGTGGGTGAAGCCACACAATGGCCCATAGGTGGAGCCCACAGGGTTAACAACATAACACAACAGCAGAACACGATACAAATGCACTGGTGAATTATTAGCACTATACATTCACCACATTCACCCCCTGTTAAAAAATGAAGTCTGGCGAGGGTGACGGGCTCATAGGTTCAGCCGGTCCGGCACACGGATCGTGCGCTGTGAACGCCGAAGCACTGGTGTTGCAGCCGGTCCGGGTGGCTGTGGAAGTGGGTCCGGAGCAGGCACAGGCGTGGACTCCGGGAACGGCTCTTCTGGAGCTTCATTCCTGTGGACCGGTGTGGCGGGTGGGAAGGAGTGCGGGAGCCATATAGGGGTGGGGGCTCTGGACATGGTAAGTTGGATGGGATATAGTGTAGGGGCTGCGGTGGTGGTGGTGGTGGAGCCTGCGGGCGCCAGGTCCCGGAGAGAGACGGTATCTTGTCGGCCATCGGGGTGTGCAACATAAGCATAGTGTGGGTTGGAGTGTAGGAGCTGGACCCTCTCTACCAGGGGGTCGGTCTTATGGCTCCAAACGTGTTTTCGGAGGAGGACTGGTCCCGGTGTCTTCAGCCAGGATGGAAGCGAGGCCCCTGAGGTAGCTCCCCTAGGGAAAACAAACAAACGGTCATGAGGAGTCTGGTTTGTGGCCGTGCAAAGGAGGGACCGGATAGAGTGGAGCACATCGGGGAGAACCTCCTGCCAGTGAGAAACTGGGAGATTCCTGGACCGCAGGGTCAGTAGGACGGTCTTCCAGACCGTCGTGTTCTCCCTCTCAACCTGCCCTTTTCCCCTGGGGTTATAACTGGTAGTCCTGCTCGAGGCGGTGCCCTTACTGAGCAGGTACTGACGCAGTTCGTCGCTCATGAACGACGAGCCCCGGTCACTGTGGACATAACTGGGGAAACCAAACAGGGTGAAGACACTATGCAGGGCTTTAATGACAGTGGGAGTGGTCGTATCGGGGCAGGGTATGGCAAATGGGAAGCGGGAGAACTCATCTATGATGTTGAGAAAGTATGTATTGCGGTTATTGGAGGGGAAGAGCCCTTTGAAATCGATACTGAGGCGTTCAAAGGGCCGGGATGCCTTTACCAGGTGGGCCTTATCCGGTCGATAGAAATGCGGTTTACACTCCGCACAGATTTGGCAGTCCCTGGTCACAGCTCTGTCCTCCTCGGTGGAGTAGGGCAGGTTGCGGGCCTTGACATAATGGGTGAGCCGGGTGACCCCCGGGTGTCAGAGGTCATCGTGGATAGCCCGTAGTCGGTCATCTTGTGCTGGCGCATGTGCCGTGGGACAGGGCACCTGGGGGCCCGTTGAACTTCCCAGGACGATATACTATATCGTAGTTATAGGTGGAGAGTTCGATCCTCCACCTCAAGATCTTATCGTTCTTGATTTTGCCCCGCTGTGTATTGTCAAACATAAAGGAAACCGATCGTTGGTCGGTGATGAGGGTAAACCTCCTACCAGCGAGGTAGTGCCTCCAGTGCCATACGGCTTCCACGATGGCTTGGGCTTCTTTTTCGACTGAGGAGTGTCGAATTTCAGAGGTGGTGAGGGTGCGGGAAAAGAACGCTACTGGTCTGCCTGCTTGGTTGAGGGTGGCGGCGATAGCGACCTCTGATGCATCGCTCTCCACCTGGAAGTGGACGGACTCGTCCATCGCACGCATCGCGGCTTTGGCGATGTCCGCTTTGATGCCGCTGAAGGCCTGGCGGGCCTCAGCCGCCAGTGGGAAAGTGGTGGCCTTGATTAGTTGGCGGGCGTTGTCCACATAATTGGGGACCCACTGGGCGTAATAGGAGAAGAATCCAAGGCACCTCTTCAATGCCTTGGGACAGTGAGGGAGAGGGAGTTGCAGGAGGGAGCGCACATGATCAGGGCTGGGCCCTAGGACCCCGTTCTCCACGACGTAGCCGAGGATGGCTAGTCTGGTTGTGTGGAAAACGCATTTCTCCTTGTTGGTGAGATTGAGTTTTTGGGCGGTTTGGAGAAATCGGTGGAGGATGGCGTCGTGATCCTGCTGATCATGGCCGCAGATGGTGACATTGTCCAAGTACGGAAATGTGGCCCGCAGCCCGTACTGGTCCACCATTCGGTCCATTGCTCTTTGGACCACCGAAACGCCATTCGTGACTCCAAAGGGGACCCGGAGGAAATGGAAAAGGTGGCTGTCTGCCTCAAAAGCCGTGTAGTGGCAGTCCTCTGGGCGGATTGGGAGCTGGTGGTATGCAGACTTCAGATCCACCGTGGAGAACATGCAGTAGTGTGCGATCTGATTTACCATGTCTGCAATCCGGGGAAGGGGGTACGCATCGAGTTGCGTAAACCGGTTAATGGTCTGGCTGTAATCAATTACCATCCGGAACTTTTCCCCGGTCTTGACGACCACCACCTGAGCTCTCCAGGGGCTATTGCTGGCCTCGGTAACCCCCTCCTGCAAGAGACGCTGGACCTCGGACCTAATGAACATTCTGTCCTGCATGCTATGGTGGCGACTGGCTTGCAGTCGGCAGTGAGGTTTGCGAAGAGAGGGAGAGGGTCGACTTTTAGGGTCGCGAGGCTGCATATGGTGAGTGGGGGCAGGGGCTCCCCGAACTTAAGAGTAAGGCTCCTGAGGTTACATTGGAAGTCGAGTCCCAATCGGAGAGGAGCGCAGAGGTCTGGGAGCACATATAGTTTAAAATTAGCATACTCAGTGCCCTGTATCGCTAGGGTTGCAGTAGTGCACCCTTGGATTTGCACCGAGTGCGACCCAGAGGCGAGGGAGATGGTTTGTTGCGTCGGGAAAATTGGGAGCTAGCAGCGCCTTACCAAGTCCGGGTGAATGAAGCTCTCTGTGCTCCCGGAGTCGAAAAGGCAAGGTGTCTCGTGCCCGTTAACCCGGACGGCCATCATAGAGCTCCAGAGGTGCTTGGGTCGCGACTGGTCCAGGGTGACAGCGCTGAGTTGCGGGTAGCCGGCGGCGTGATCGGAGGTGCTGGGGCGGCCCCGCGATGACTGTCCGTGTAGATCGTACGCGTCGAGTGGCGTAGCAGATGGCGGCCATGATGGCAGCACCCGTTGGTCGAGCGTGGCGGGCGGTGAGGAAGATGGCGTCCAAGATGGCGGCACCCATGGGTCTCACGTGGCCGGCCGGGTGGGGGAGGATGGCCAAGATGGGGGCCCACGTGAGTCGCAAGTGTTGTGAGGAGGCGGAGTCGGCAGACATGCTGCCACATTGCGGGGTCTGCGGGCCTGTGAGTCTGAGGATTGGGTCTGTGAGTTAGAGTTCTTAGACCTGGCCAGGCAGACCTTGGCGAAGTGTCCTTTTCGCCCGCAGCTGCTGCAGTTCGCATTGTGGGCCGGGCAGTGCTGCTGGGGGTGTTGAGACTGGCCCCAAAAATAGCAGGCTAGCCCCCAATGATGGACGGGTGGCCGCGCGGCATAGGCCTGGGGTAGTCCCTGGTCGGGGGCCCACAAGGGGGTCGCGTGGTCGGCCGGGAACGCAGTAAGGCTCTGAAAAGCAACCTCCAGAGAGGTTACCATGTCGTCCAGGTCCTGGGCCCCTTTTTCGAGCAGGCGCTGTCTCACATATTTCGACCGGACTCCCACCACGTAGACGTCTCGGACGGCGAGCTCCATGTGCTGAGTGGCCGTAACGGCCTGGTAATTACAGTTGCATGCGAGGGCTTTGAGGTCGCGTAGGTAATCATCTAGCGACTCCCCGAGGCGCTGGCGGTGAGTGGTGAAGACGTGTCGCGCGTGGACCTCGTTCACAGGCCATATGTAGAGGCGTTCGAGCAGTGCGAGTGCATCTGTATAGGAGGCGGCCTCGTCGAGCTGGACAGAAATGCGATGGCTCACCCATGCGTGGAGGAGGCTCAGCTTCTGTTCCTCAGTGATGGATAGCGTGGACGACGCAGCGAAGTAGGCCTTGAAGCATTGAAGCCAGTGCGAAAAAATTTCTTTCGCCTGCGGATCGAGTTCCAGTCTGTCAGGTTTGAGGGCTGATTCCATAGTTGTATTTAAGCTGATTAAATTGATGCGACCATCAATTCACTCAAAGACATGTGAAGAAGTAAACCATGGTTTTAATCAGCTTAGAACAGTGCCTGCCTGCGACTGGAACAATACTGGGAACTGCCTGCAGGTCAGCTGCTCTTTATACTTCCTCTTAAGGGGAGGAGCCATGGGTGGAGCCCGTACATGCCCCAACATATCCCCCTGTGGGTGAAGTACAACAATGGCCCATAGGTGGAGCCCACAGGGCTAACAACATAACACAACAGCAGAACATGATACAAATGCACTGGTGAATTATTAGCACTATACATTCACCACAGGCAGGAAAGTGGAGTTGAGGAATATCAGAGCAGATCAGTGCCATGATTTTGCCTAGTAACAGCAGTAACACAAATCTAACAAGACATAATAGAATGCAATCTGCCCAGCAACAGATTAAAATCTGCCTAGCGACAGCAGTAGCCAGTATTCAAAAGTCTGGATGAGATGCGTCATTCCCAGTAAAGACATTAACAGACATCGAGATAAAATCAGGTGTGAATTGGCTATTAGTAGAAGCAGCTTACTTATATTTGCACTGGTAGATCAGTGAGGTATACACATGTTAATTTCTAGAGTCAAGGAATATGAGGGGCCAGACAGCAAAATGCACATAATGCAGAATCAAAGGGGAACAAGGTATAATTGCCAGCACCTTCAGAAGCAGGCAGCCGGTTAACATTTAGCAACTTGGAGGCTAATTTTACATCTGATTGCCGAAAGATCCAGGTTTACATCTAAAAGCCTCTAAGATTTAGAGCCAAGGCAGTACAGAATACATAGAATCCCGACAGTGCATAAGGAGATCATTTGACCAATCCAGTCTGCATGAACCTTCTGAAAGAATACCCCACCCAGGCCCACTCCCTGCCTTATCCCCATACTCCACCTAACAGTTAAACATTAAGGGACAATTTAGCATGGTCAATCCACCTAACCTGCTCACCTTTGGACTGTGGGAGGTAGCTGGAGCATTCAGAGGAAACCACACAGATATGGGGAGAATGTACAAACTCCATATATACAGTCACCCAAGGTGGGCAGCATGGTAGCACAAGTGGATAGCACTGTGGCTTCACAGCGCCAGGGTCCCAGGTTCGATTCCCTGCTGGGTCACTGTCTGTGCGGGGTTTGCACGTTCTCCCCGTGTCTGTGTGGGTTTCCTCAGGGTGCTCTGGTTTCCTCCCACAGTCCAAAGACGTGCAGGTTAGGTGGATTGGCCATGCTAAATTGCCCTTAGTGTCCAAAAAGGTTAAGAGGGGTTATTGGGTTACGGGGATAGGGTGGAAGTGAGGGCTTAAGTGGGTCGGTGCAGACTCGATGGGCCGAATGGACTCCTTCTGCACTGTATATTCTATGTTTTATGTTAGAATCAAACCCGGGTCCTTGATGCTGTGAGGCAGCAGTGCTAACCACTGTGAAGCCATCGTAAAGGGAGGTTAAATGTCTTCAGTGGACCAGGAAAAGATGATTCCCAGACTTGATCATCAACCCTATATTTTCTGGTAATTATAAGCCGGATGTATTTACTTTGGATGTTGTTTGGGGAAAGTCTTTTAAAAAAAATACTTTTATGAAAAGCTTTTTCATTTGAACAATATAACACAAAACAGATCCTTCAAGTTAGTGTAGCCACCTAAATTGGCCAGCTCCCGATTTAAAATGGCGAATGGCAAAGGCTGATGGGAAAGTCAGCCATCACAAGCAGAAACCAGCAGGTGCAGGTTTGCTGTGTATTTAACTCTGCAAAAGGCCAGACAACATTGATACCAGCGACCATCAGCATAATAATGTAGCAGCCATGTACATACTGATGAGCAATCCCTGGGAACAAAAAGTAACATTTGGGACACACAAAGCAAAGCCAGACTCCCCGGCGCCAGCAGGAGCCAACACAAAGGAGGTGAACGAACACTTCAAGACCACCCATCGATCAGGGAACCGCTTCAGTATTGGAGAAATTGAACCAAGCGATTGGGACAAAGTCCAATCACTTGGGACCAGGTATACAGGTCCACCCCGAAAGGCGGGAAGCCCCTGGGGACTATAAGAGTTAAGCCCCAAGTTCAAATTGCTCTCTCTCTCTTCGTCCTGCCCGGGTCACCCAGCAACACGAACCAACATTGACCGTGACCGGTGCAGTGACCGCCGACAGAAGTAAGTCTTAATTCAATGCTTGCTACGAGATAGGCGCTCCTAGCTACCAATCCGTACCAACTTCGAATCCCGCAGACTCAGAACCCGAACGAAAGGCCATTTGTTCCCCTGACCTGGTGGGCCAGTCCGAATTTAAGTATAGGCCTGTTAGTTGTAGAAGTAGCTTAGATGTAGAATTTGTGCATGAGTAGCGATTACTGTGTATAATAAATGTGCTTTGATTTGAATCTTACTAATCAGTGTATTGAGTTTTGATCATTACTTGGACTTGAACCTCGTGGCGGTATCATAAAGATACCTGGCAAGTCGAGAGCAAAGGTAATAAAACAGAGCAATTGAACCAACTGGAAAGTTAGCAACATTATTTGGCCTCTCTGGTGGGACTCAAACCCACAACCTTTGAATTAGAAGTCCAATTGGGAACAGAAAACCACAAGCGTTCAAGCAGTTCTGATCAATACTCATAATTCGGAAGTGTGTGTATGCATGCATAACTAACAGGGCGATAAGGTAAAACTGATAGATTTTTTTGTTGCGACAAAACTGTCGGGAGTTTGTATTTCGGAAAGTAGCGAAAACCGTACCCGTATTTACAGCACCGCCTTTGGGATCCCTGTCCCAAATTTGAAGAGGAACATTCGGATAGGAAAGATGGCAATGCAGGCAATGCAGCGCCTCATGAACCCAGAGGAATTTGCGGTCGCAGCGACCAGCAGCAGTAGAGTGGGACAATGTTCCATTTGGGAGGAAGAAATCAGGAAGTACCTCAAAGGGAAAGGATGGCCCCTTTGGAGTGAATTCTGTGACAACGAGGAATCAGGCCCCAGGAGTATAGGACATACTTGGTGGGAGAACCTTAGCGAGATCCACAAAAAGAGCTTAGGGAAAGCTCGCAAGCCGATGGCAATCATGTCCTGCTTGGCACAATTGCGAGGCACAGAGGAGGTCATTAGGATGCTCTGGAAAGAAGTAGAAGGCATACATCGAATGAGTCGATATAAGCGAGGTAGAAAGAGAGAACTTAGAATTGAGAAGGAAGTTGGCAGCAAAAGACGGAGAGGTGGAGGATGCCAAAAGGGCACACCAGTCTTGTCTGGCGCACTTAAGCAGCTTCCAGTCCCAATATGAAAAGGCGTATCAGGACACGCAATGTGCAGTCCTGGTACGTGAAGAAACAGAGAAGCAGGTAGAGACATTGCAGAGACAGTGTAGTGACCTGAAGGCAGCGTTAAGAGAACTCCATGCTGCCACCACGGAGCAAAGACAAAGCTCACTAGACCACGCAAAGTGCCGGAAGCAGATTGCAGAGCTGCAATCTCTGCTTTCAGTTCAAAAAGGATTCCAGGAAACCTTTGGAGCAAAATTAGATGAGGAAGACGGCCCTGATTGGGAAGAATTAAACGAGACAGCGCAGAGATATGTTCAGGGAACATGTGCGCAGGGAAAGCCACAGAAGAGGAAAGCGCCCCAACCCCCCACAGAGCAGATAGTTCAGGCTCCAATGAACCCAGTAACCACCCACCGCACAGCCATACCGGACGATGGGGAATTTCTATACTCCACCCCCTTAACAGTGACCCAATTACGGGACGCGTGCGAGAAAATCACCCTGTTCCTCCCCACCTCAGACCCCCACCATTTCTTTGCCAGAGTAAAGCAGCAGGCGACCATGTATGGCCTGGATGAGCGAGAACATGTAAAGCTCACAGTTTTAAGTTTAGATCCTTCAGTCGCAGCAGCCCTTCCCGACCCACAGAATGTAGGAGGAGGCACCCTTGCAGAAATGCATACCGTGATCCTGGATGCGATCGGGTATAACCGGGGTGACCCCATAGATGGCCTCAACAAATGCAGGCAAAAGAAAGCCGAGCACCCCACAGCGTTTGCTGGATGCCTGTGGATCCACTTTGCAGCAGTCTTTGGAGACGTAGACCGTGCCCATTTGTCCCCAGACAACATGGCCAAATGGACCTGCACCCTTATCTCCCATGCCACAGAAACAGGACAGAGAGCGTGCGCCAATTATGATCCCTCAGAGGAGGCTCATAACGAGAAGTGGGTAGTGAAAAGATTGTCCCGCGCCTGGGAGCAATCTATACAAAGCAAACCCGCAGTTAAAAATCCCGAAGAAAAGCAGGCCGCCACAGATATACAGGCAGTTACAACACACCAGAACCCGGCATGGGTGAATGAAGGAAAGAACAGCCCCCCACAAAATTCACAGGAGTGTTACAACTGTGGACAGTTAGGACGCTTTGCAAAAGAGTGCAATGCTCCTAGAAAGCCACAGAGAGCCCAGCAGGCGGGCACTCTGAGTAAGAAGACAGAGCCCATTCATAGTGTTCGCGCCCGTTCAGATCAGACGGACCTGACCGGAACGGACTGACGGTGTATGGGCTCCCCCAGTTGGGTCTGCGACACCCTTTGGGATAGGTCCGGACGACCGGTAGTTGCAGCGAAAATTTGGGGACAGCCCATCGAATTTCTATGAGACACAGGAGGGTCCCACACCACAATTAATTCCTGCACCATGTTCCAAAAGAATACGTGGCCCACTACAGCCACTATCACCCTCAGCGGCTTTACAGGCCACTCACAGCAGGGACACATCACAGCCCCTGTACCCATTCAAATCGGCAACATCACCACCAAGCACCCCGTAGTTTTAGTTGACCTGCCCCACACAGCAGAACACATTCTGGGAATCGATTTCATGAATTCCCACAATCTTTCATTTGATCCAGTCAACCAGTGTGTCTGGAAAATGGCAAAGTCTGCAAGAGCCCCCGCAACGCTCAACATAGGAGAATACGCGAACAGAATTAGCGCAGTAGGCGAATTTTGGTTCAACCCGACCACGCTTAGTACAGACAAGCAGGTTAGGGCAGTTCTGCAAAAGAACAGGGCAGCATTCGCGACCCACAAGCACGACTGTGGATGGATGACTGGTTCCGTACAAATCACAGGACCTGACCCTGGACCCTAAAAACAATATGGATTTCCCCAAGAGGCAGAGGGAGAAATCTCAAAGGTAATAGAGAGCTTATTAGAGCAGGGCGTACTTAGATCAGTAGCCTCCACTAATAATGCCCCGATTTGGCCAGTGAGAAAGCCCGATGGACCATGGCGACTGACCATCGATTACCGGGAACTCAACAAAATCACCCCCGCAGCAGCCCCCACAGTAGCAACAAGTCCCGAGACCATGCTCAAGCAGGGACTCAATTCCCAATTCTTTACGGTTTTGGATGCCAGTAATGGATTCTGGTCCATTCCATTGGCAAAGGCGTGCCAGTACAAATTTGCCTTCAGCTTTAAAAATCAGCAGTACACGTGGACATGCCTGCCACAAGGATTCCACAACTCCCCCTCCATTTTCCACCGACAGCTGGCAAATGGTTTAGCCAAATTCTCTTGCCCCGAATGTCTGGTTCAGTACGTAGACGACTTACTACTGCAGACAGACACCAAGGAAGAGCACATTGAGCTTCTGTCCGAACTCCTGGAACTCTTACACTCAATCGGTTGTAAAGTTAACCCCAAAAAGGCCCAGATTTTGCAGGTGCAGGTTTGCTGTGTATTTAACTTTGCAAAAGGCCAGACAACATCGATACCAGCGACCATCAGCATAACAATGTAGCAGCCATCTGCATACTGATGAGCAATCCCCAGGAACAATAAGTAACATTTGGGACACACAAAGCAAAACCAGACTCCCCGGCGCCAGTAGGAGCCAACACAAAGGAGGTGAATGAACACCTCAAAACCGCCCATCGATCAGGGATCCGCTCCAGTACTGGAGAAATCGAACCAAGCGATTGGGACAAAGTCCAATCACTTGGGACCATGTACAGGGTCCGGGGCGAAAGGCGGGAAGCCCCTGGGGACTATAAGAGTTAAGCCCCAAGTTCAAATTGCTCTCTCTCTCTTCGTCCTGCCCAGGTCACCCAACAGGAAAGTTAGCAACATTACGATATATCTGTAGTCAATCTAAGCCGAGCACAGGAGGACGTGGAGTTGACCCTCCGAAGAGCCTCTCGTCCAGAATTCACCCTGCCATTTTATCTTCACCTCGTGCAATGGAACCGACTCCGTTCATATAATCTGATCTTAAATATCCAAAATGCTCCCCCCGCCGCCAGATCCAACCAAAGATAAAATCCTATTCAACGGGGAGGACGGTGGTGCCAGGGGAAAAAAAGATCACAAATCTGGAAGAATATAAACAAATTTGTCACAGGGAGTTGAAATTTTTCCGAGAGCTCCTCAAAACTGGCAATCCTTCCCTCCATGAACAAATGCCGAAACCTTTCCAGCCACTTTCAGAGATGATTATTGTTGTAGATGGAGGCAAAGACTCCACAAGAGGCCGCGCTGACAGGGTACAATCTCTTTAGTCTTACATTAGATGCAGCAATTACTCCTCTCCTCTGTATGCTGGCTGCCTCTTCTGGACTTTGAAGCCTGGACTACGGCACGGGAGAACGGTGTCCGACCAGTTGGATGGAGGGCAGGACGAGCCTGTTGCTGCTGCCAGTTGCTTGCAGAGGAGAGTGCTTGCCTGCAGTTGCCATACCTGGGACTCGTACTTGTTACTGGCTGCCTTTCTGCTTACCAGCTGGGAGTGGAGCATGGGGCGGATTTTGGTTGGCCAGCTACTGGGTTGAAAGTGAAGGAGAACGGACTTGATTTTGCAGTTTTGGACTGGAGGGTGTCCGAAGACCGAATGCTGGAACTGTGAGAGCAGGAGGGCGGTGGCCCAATTGATGATGTGTATTGTTTGTACTGATGTTAGTTTTGGTCAGGGGTGTCATAATATACACCAGTATATCATGGTGCAGACACACACACTGATGGGCACACAGCAAGACCAATCAACACACACAACACCGCAGCCAATCATCAGTTAGAGCACACTCACTATATAGACAGAGGGCATCAGAGTTCCCGCTCATTCGGGATGCAGCCTCTCAGAAGGACAGAGCTTACAGCTTACAGCACAGATCTTCACCAGGTGCTGAGTGCATAGACTGGTTAGGACAGGCATAGGTCTTTAGTTTAATCTAACATCGTGTTAACCCACAGTGAAAGTATGTTCAACAGTTTCTAACTTAATAAAATAGCGTTGTACTATTTTAAGTGTTGGTGGCCTGTATGTGGTCCACGGATCCAGAGCACCCAACACATCATGGTACCAGTAGTTGAGGGATGTTAGAACTTCTTTGACCTATCTGCCTTCCACCAGCATACAGCCATCCAGCAAAATGGACAGCGTCCGCCCGCCGCCGCCGCTCTGCATCACCGGTAACCTAGGGGCCAACTGGAAGATATTCAAACAACGCTTCCAGCTCTACCTTGAAGCCACAGACCGTGAGGATGCCTCAGACACCAGGAAGATTGCTCTCTTCCTATCCACGGCCGGGGAACATGCCATCCACATTTTCAATTCTCTCACCTTTGCTGATGGTGAAGAAAAATCAAAATTCAAGACGATCCTCCTTAAGTTTGACAGTCACTGCGACATCGAGGTGAATGAAAGTTACGAGCGCTATGTATTCCAACAGAGTTTGCAGGGTAAGGATGAACCTTTCCAGTTCTTTCTCACCCACCTCTGCATCCTTGCGCAGTCCTGTAATTACGGGCCCACCTCCGACTCCATGATACGCGACCTGATCGTTTTTGGTGTTCAGTCGGACCCCCTACGCCAGCAGCTCCTCGGGGTAAAGCAGCTCACCCTAGCGATTGCCATCGAGACCTGCGTGCTACATGAACACGCCACTAGTCGGTATTCCCACATCCAAGCGGCTGAAACGGCGCGGCAAGGTGCCCACGAGGCAGAATGGATCCAAGCAATCAAGGGCCTCAGCCTGGATGATGGCAGCCATTTCGCGTGCTTTTTGCGGAGTCCCGCGCTTGTGCGCACCGAACGAGGGGACAGCGACGGCGACAAACGTACTGCGCAGGCGTGCACCATGTACGACTCCACCGCACATGCGCGGTGGCGCATCAAATGTACTGATGCTACAGCGTGCGGCAACTGTGGCTTTGCCCACTTAAAGCGGCAATGTCCTGCCAAATCCCGACGATGCCTGCGATGTGGCAAACTTGGCTTTATGCAGATCAGCTCAGCTTGCCAACTCATGTCGCTTCAGCCAGCCTCGCAGGAATGTCCGGGCCATTCAACCCACGGCCACCGAGCCCGATTCGGACCTGCTACCCGATATCGACACCGAGGACCCGAAGGCGCCTTTTCGAGTCGGTATCATTACAAAAAACAGGGTGTCCCCGAAGCAAAGAATCCAGCCTCTATCGGTATACAGCATCAATCTGGACAATGAGTGGTGTGCCACCCTTACGGTCAACCGGTCCCAAATACGATTCCACCTGGATACTGGTGCCTCCGCCAATCTCATTGCGCGGTCTGACCTCCAAAGACTTCGTGTCAAACCAGCCATCCTGCCATCAGCCTGCCAGCTATTAGATTATAATGGCAATGCCATTGCTGCCAGCGGCTCATGCCAACTTGAAATGATGCACAGGTCACGCAAAGCCATTCTTCCCTTTGAAATTGTGGGCTCCTTGAAAGCCTCCCGGCTTGGCGCGCAGGCATTTAAGCTGTTGAACCTAGTTCAGAGTGTCATGATATTCAAACACACACATCATGATAGACACACCAACAGACAAATCAGAACACACAACACCACAACCAATGACAGAAAGATATAAAAGCACAGACACGACCCCCGGTGGTCAGTATTAGCTGCAGAGGAGGACCAGGACAGATCTGCTACCAAACACACTCAGGGAGACAGCACGTGCAGAGTATCCAGAACGAACTGTATTGTAAGAGTTAAAATAAAATAGAGTTGTACCACATACAACTGTGTTGGCTCATCTGTGCACCAGAGCACCCAACACCACATGGTACAGGAGTGGATCGATACCTGCCGGCATACCTCAGTGTACACAGACAACCAGCAGTGCCCAGGCAAAATGATAGAGCTCCCGGTTCCGCAGCCGCTCCAGTGCTACGGCGATCTCCGCGAAAACTGGCGGCGATTCCGGCAATGGTTCGAATTGTTCCTGGTGGCAGCTGAACTCCAAGACCTGGATGATAGCGAAAAAATTGAATTTCTCCTCACCATCGCCGGTGCAAGGGCAAGAGAAATATTCACAAGGTTCAGGTTCTTCAGGAGGCAGCAAAGGTACGATTACCAGGCAGTCCTGGACAAATTCTCCAAGTACTGTGAAGAAAACGCAATCCAATCGGCAAGTAAAGGTAAGAAAAGCTGCAGTACTCACCTCGTGGCTGGGACCCCGGAGCCCGAATTCCCAGAGGCCGAAATCCCGGGCCTGAGAGAGGGCTGGGTCGAGGTCGGCGGCCATCTTGCTAAAGGTATCACGCTAGCACAGTTGCGCGAGCAGTGCGCAGAACCGGAAGTTTCGTTTGCGCATGCGCGAGATGCTGCGCATGCGCAGTCAAGAAAACGGCCATCGGTAAAGGAACAGCGATCTGAGCATGCGCAGTCGCTTCCTACGTGCTACATACCGAGCGTCAGGATGTCAGAGGCCCCAGACTGCACCAATTTAAAGGGGAAATGTCCCAAATCCAATTTAAAAGGGAAACGTCCCAAATCAAAAAAACAAAAATCTGTTAAAGCTGTAAAACAACCTTCCCTCACCTGGAATGACAGCACATTGCCGCAAATTGACCCAGGAGATGAATTTGACCTCCGAAGAACCCTCCGACAAGCAGTTACCTACGCACAAGCCGATGATTCCGACCTCGAATACTTCGATGACGATCTTTACAGTGTTTCCGGACCTCGCGAGCCCAATGATAGCTCCGTGGTCCTATACGACTATGACTCGGACGAACCTTTCGTGTTGCACATTGGCGGCCCCCACATTGAATCCGACGCAGATGCGGATTCATTTTTCGGATTTGAGGATCTTCAATCCAGCAGATATGACGTACCAACTTATCAGTACCGGATGATGCTGCAGCCTGACATTAACAGACAGGGTGCGGTGCAAGCACACGGAGAGCGCCCTGCTGCCACACAGCGCGTGGTCCACGTCCCGCTCAACGTTCCCGACTCTATGAAAGAAGACATGCAAGACTCCAGAGCGCAGTCTTCGCATGAACCAGAAGTGACTCCAGTGTCACAAGCTTCCACAGCAAGCTCGTGGACAGACTCCACAATTGCAGACATGCAAGACTCCAGAGCGCAGTCCTTGCACGGACAAGAAGTGACTCCAGTGTCACAAGCCTCCACAGAGAGCTCGTGGACAGCCTCCACGATAGAAGCAACGCAAGACTCCAGAGCGCAGTCCTTGCACGAACAAGAAGTGACTCCAGTGTCACAAGCCTCCACAGAGAGCTCGTGGACAGCCTCCACGATAGAAGCAACGCAAGACTCCAGAGCGCAGTCCTTGCACGAACAAGAAGTGATTCCAGTGTCACAAGCCTCCACAGAGAGCTCGTGGACAGCCTCCACGATAGAAGCAATGCAAGACTCCAATGTGCAGTCCTTGCAGGAACAAGACCATGAGGGTCTAGCAACCTCTCCTGACCAACCAGCGGCAGACGATGCAAGTCTGCCATGCTCACGTGAACAGCAAGAAGGCTATAACAGCCTACCATGCTCCACTACACAGCAGCATGACCATGACGGTCTCTCATGCTACAATGAAGGGCACAGCGCTGAAGACTGTTCAAGCCCAACTGAAGACAAGCCAAAGGAATCGCCTCGTCCAAGCCCGAAGAAAAAAGGTTTATGCGCTGACCTTCAGGATCATTATAGCCGAACAGAGATTAATAATGCTGCACGGCCACAGAAGGATGCTGAGGATTTGCTAACGAAATTAATTGAATGTTTAACTTGCAAGGAGCAGACTGAGAATTGCCAGTGTTTTAGTACGGATCGAAAAAATGGACAAGACATTGATCCTCAGGTAATGGAAATAACACAACCTGAATCATATCTACAGCAGGGACAAATGTCTCCCTTCAACACAACGCCGCAAAATCCCAACTTCGGAGACCAGCAGTTTGTCAGTAATGACTCTTCAAACCTTGAGGGGAACATTAATTGCATTGAACCTATACACACTCCACTGATAAATGAGCAGAACATTGGAGCAAGAATCCTGAGGACACCGACATCGAGTAGCCAGATAACGAATTCAAAACCCACAGCAGTTTCAAGTGAACCAAGTGTGCTTTCCACTAATGGTGAAGATGCAGATAAGGTCGACCCGATTATCCATTGTACCACACTAACCCCAGTGATTAAGCAGTTATGTATGGGGAGTATAATGTGGGCAATTGAGAACAGTAAAAGAGAGACTGTGACCATGCCAGTCCCAGCAAAATCAGACCCAGAGACCATGAAGGCATGTACATTAGACAAAGATACATATGAGGTACCTGAGAAGAAAAGTGAAACGGAATGTTCTTTGGAAAATAGTACAATGTCGATAGAAACATTGGATCCTATATTCGAGACCATACATATGGGAGAATTTGGGGGTAATAAACAAGGTTCTGCAATGTCTGGGGGAAGATTTAAAATTCCAAAGAAGAAAAGCCCAAATGAAGGACAACGGCAAGACAATGACAGTCCACCGACATGGTGTGCACCACCAGATGAAAACTCTGACAATTTACCCAACCCTAGTGAACAGCAAGCTGCTAATGAGGATATATCCACGGGATGTGAGACGAGTGACGACAGCATCCCACTTCCCATGCAAAAGGTGCAAGGTGACAGACCTCGCCTAGTGCGTACCGAGGCACTCGACGATCACGGTGGGACCACTGACGACTGCGGTGGCGGCGCACCGCTTCCACCCTCGATGGCTCGACCCTCTCCACTGGTCGGTGCATTCCTGCATGTTCCGACTCCAGAAGTGCAGCTTCAGGGAATCTCGGCTGCCTCCAGTGAACCTGTTGGGACTCCGGACGGGGGGCATCGACGGAAGGCAGACCGGACTCCAGATGGGGAGCAGCCAAGCGCCGACTCTGATTTGCGCACGCCAGACCTTGCTCCGGACGGGCGGTGTCACGGCCTCGGTGATGGCACGCTCAGGGTGACGGCGGATGCCACGGCGACAGGGAATGGATCGCGTGGCAGTCCCACTGGGTCGGCAGTGGCAACCAGCACCGGCGGTCCAAGATGGACACACCAATTCGCGCCATCGCCAGACGTTGATGCGAGCAACAATTCTCTCTCAAAGGCGACATGCTTCGACGTTTCTCTGCGGAGTCGCCCTTCCGGCACAGCAGGTGGCCGGAACCAGCGTGCACGGTCTCGACCGACTTCCACATCTGGCACAGTCATCGCCTTACATGATATTAGTGATGGTGCTACTTCGATGGCAACGACCCATCAGCTACAAGATGCCGTCCACCATAAACATAAAAAGAAAAAAGACTCCACCTTGTTCCTGGCATGCAGGGCGGATGGATTGGTGCGTAGGCGCAATCAGCGAGCTTTGCGCCGCCTTCCACGCTCGCAACTGAACCGTACGCACACGCCGGATCCTCCACTGGTTCCCAAGGATGACTTTGTGGAGATGCCACGGATCATGCCCCTTCCATCGCCACCAGAACCAAACCACAGCCAAGGCACCACTAACAAAGATGTTGAATGTTATATTTGCACGAATGAAAAAACCAAGCACTGCACGAAGTACAACAAATGGTAAAGTAGAGACTTCGGCAACAGCATCACCTCCAACAGTCCAAGGTGAACCAGTGTGACCCCAAATCTCCACAGCTGAACCGGCTTGAGGACCAGCCCATTCTTGAGGCGGTCACCCATTAGACTGGACTTATAACGCTGTTCATACGTTCAAAAAGTCAAACACTTCTGTATTATAACCTGTTGTTGTTTATTGTTGCAGATATCGTCTGACCGGACCAATGTTCAAGTTTTTTTTTCTCTCGCATCCAAGTTTTGTTATGGTACAACCTTGTTAGTGTGACGCACCCGACATCGCCCCATGTAAATAGTTACGTCATATACACACGCTGTACACAACACACGCACACACTCTTAGATGCACTCACGACACAATTATATTTATAACCACGTAGGCACATATCTTTGTAAAAAGGGGGGATGTCATGATATTCAAACACACACATCATGATAGACACACCAACAGACAAATCAGAACACACAACACCACAACCAATGACAGAAAGATATAAAAGCACAGACACGACCCCCGGTGGTCAGTATTAGCTGCAGAGGAGGACCAGGACAGATCTGCTACCAAACACACTCAGGGAGACAGCACGTGCAGAGTATCCAGAACGAACTGTATTATAAGAGTTAAAATAAAATAGAGTTGTACCACATACAACTGTGTTGGCTCATCTGTGCACCAGAGCACCCAACACCACACAGAGAGTTCACTCTCTCTCTCCTGCTGACGCATCTGCCTTTCAGGACACTGACTTCAGGGCGCAGCTCGACGCCATTATCAACCAGTACCACAACGTCTTTGAGGGCATGGGCACGCTCCCGTACACCTACAAGATTTTATTAAAACTGAATGCCACGCCTGTGGTGCACGCACCTCGCAGGATCCCAACACCCCTTAAGGACCGCCTCAAGCAGCAGCTGCAGGACCTCCAGAACCAAGGAGTGACTTCCAAAGTCACGGAACCGACCGACTGGGTCAGTTCCATGGTATGTGTAAAAAAGCCTTCCGGCAACTTGAGACTTTGCATTGATCCCAAGGATCTAAATCGCAATATCATGAGGGCCATTATCCAATTCCCCAGCGCGAAGAGCTCACATGTTTGATGGCTCGCGCCAAGCTCTTCACCAAACTCAACGCCTCAAAAGGATTCTGGCAAATCCAGCTCGATAAATCCAGCAGGAAACTCTGCACATTTAACACCCCCTTTGGAAGATATTGTTACAACAGGATGCCGTTCGGGATCATATCTGCATCAGAAGTGTTCCATAGAATTATGGAACAAATGATGGAAGGCATTGAAGGTGTTCGCGTCTATGTCGATGACATAATCATCTGGTCCACCACCCCGCAGGAGCATGTTAGTCGCCTCCAGCGCGTATTCAGACGTATATATGAGCATGGCCTCCGCCTCAACAGGGCCAAATGCTCTTTTGGTCAGACAGAACTCAAGTTCCTCGAGGACCACATCTCCCAATTGGGTGTGCAGCCGGATGCGGACAAGGTAGCTGCCATCACAGCTATGAAAACACTAGAGGACAAGAAGGCGGTCCTCCGATTTCTGGGCATGGTCAATTTTTTAGGGAAATTCATCCCTAACCTCGCCTCTCATACCACGGCTCTCAGGAACCTGGTCAGGAGGACGACAGACTTCCAATGGCCCCCTGCCCACGAGCGCGAATGGAGAGAACTCAAGGCAAAACTGACCATGGCCCCGGTCTTAGCTTTCTTTGATCCAGCAAAGGAGACCAAAATTTTGACCGATGCCAGTCAATCCGGCATTGGGGCAGTGCTCCTTCAACATGATGAGGCCTCATCATAGGCCCCCCTTGCATATGCGTCACGTGTGATGACCCCCACGGAGCAGCGGTACGCGCAGATAGAAAAGGAGTGCCTGGGCCTTCTGACCGGTGTTGTTAAGTTTCACGATTATGTCTACGGACTTCCTCAATTCACCGTCGAGACCGACCAACGCCCGCTGGTCAATATAATACAGAAGGACTTGAGCGACATGACACCTTGCCACCAGCGTATTCTTCTCAAGCTCCGGCGATATGACTTCCAGCTGGTATACACCCCAGGCAAGGACCTCATCATTGCTTACGCTCTCTCCAGGGCAGCCAACACTCCATATGACCCAGGGGGATTTGTCTGCCAGGTTGATGCCCATGTGGCATTCGCGGCCTCCAATCTATCTGCCTCGGATGGACGCCTCGTCCAAATTCGCTGCAAGACGGCGGCTGACCCTTTGCTACAGCGTGTCTTGCGCCACCTAACGGACGGGTGGCTCAAGGGCCAATGCCCTCAATTCTATAATGTCAGAGATGATCTGGCGGTAGTAGACGGGGTTCTTCTAAAACTGGACCGCATTGTCATCCCGCGTAGCATGCGCCAACTTGTCCTGGAGCAACTACACGAGGGCCACCTTGGCGTGGAAAGTGTTGCCGACGGGCCCGAGAGGTAGTGTACTGGCCCGGCATTAATGAGGACATAGCCAACACAGTGCTCAACTGCCCCACTTGTCAGCGCTTCCAGCCGGCCCAACCACGCGAGACCCTGCAGCCTCATGGGTTGGTCACGTCACCATGGACCAAGGTGGACAGCGACCTATTCCACGCGCTGGGTAGAGACTATGTCCTGATCGGGGACTACTTTTTGAATTACCCGGAGGTGATACGGTTGCACGACCTCACCTCATCTGCAGTCATTCGTGCATGTAAAGAAACCTTTGCTCGACACAGCATCCCGCTCACGGTTATGTCGGACAATGGCCCCTGCTTCGCCAGCCAAGTATGGTCCAACTTTGCCAGGCGGTACAATTTTGCCCATGTGACGTCCAGTCCCCTGTACCCCCAATCCAACGGCAAAGCGGAGAAGGGAGTACATATCGTCAAACGGGTCCTATGCAAGGCTGCCGATGCTCGGTCTGATTTCTACCTTGCCTTGCTGGCCTATCGCTCCGCCCCACTGTCCACTGGCCTGTCGCCAGCCCAGTTACTCATGGGTCGTACCCTGAGGACGACGGTGCCGTCCATGCATGTCCCAGACCTCGACCACGTTCCGGTGCTTCGCCGGATGCAGCTGTCTCGTGCACAGCACACGGCGGCTCATGACTCCCGTGCAGCTGATCTCCCTGCTCTGGCTCCAGATGACAACGTCCACGTCCATCTTCCGGATGGTGGCTGGACTTCAACCGCTGTTGTCCTTCGGCAGGTGGCCCCCGCTCATTCCTGGTTCGTCTACCGGATGGCTCCATTCTACGCCGCAATCGACGCGCCCTTCGTCTCGTTCCACGCTCGCCACTTGATCCTCCACTGTCGCCTCGCCCTCCTGCTGACCCTGACCTGGACTATGCAGAGATCCCGGTCACTCTGCCTCCCCCTGACTTTGAACGCAGTCCAGCCCACTCCTGAACCGGCGGCTCTCGACCCACCCTTGAGGCGGTCAACCAGAATTTGTCGCCCACCTCAGATACTAAATTTATGAACTTTTCGAATTTATGGACTCTCTGAATTGTTTTGTTGCTTTGTTTGATCATTTCCCTGGTTTGTATATAGTGTTGACTCATTATTCTTGTTGCATACTGCTTCTCTGCACCAGGCACCTTCCCATGTAAATAGCTTAGTTCTCATGTACGTAGTCCTGTAAATATGTCTTCGCACCCCACAGGTAGTTAGGAACATTCTCACCACACATTATTTATTGCCACACACATACATTTCTTTATAAAAGGGGGGATGTCATAATATACACCAGTACATCATGATGCTGATACACACACACTGATGGACACACATTGGGACCAATCAACTCACACAACACCGCAGCCAATCACCAGGTGTTCTATTTGCAGTGCTTTTAAAATATCTGCAGCAGCCACAAGCTTCCAGCTTACTTTTGGTTTCTCTTTCTTAGTGAGCACACCCCGACGTGATTAATAGCACACAAAGCAGAAATGTCAAAAAAACAAACTGTTGAACACTAGGGGCTGGATCCTCCATTTTGCCGGCAGCGCACTCACACCTCTGGATTTCCCGGCAGCGTGGGGGTGCCCCCTCTCCCCCCCCATACACCCCATCACTCCCCTTATACGGTCCATCTCTCCAAGTCCCCTCCCCCAGCGACCAAGCCCCCACGCACCCCTGCTCACGAGTAACCACGCGTGCGGCAAACAATGCCCCGTCTCTGTTTACGCAGAAACATTTTGCGCAGAGGAACATGCACTGGAGGTCGCTGGGAGGTCCGAGGGCCATGCAGTAGAGGTTGTCGTACAGCGCAGAGGTGGGGATCCACCGGCCCCCACTCAGGTGACTTGTCAAATGTGAGTTGTTAATGCCATACAGACTGGTCCATCCTTCCAACTGACCATGTGTCCATTATCCTGCAGGACCTGCAGCCGACGGCACCGGCCCATCTGGGGTGCCCCCTCCTCCCAAGAAAACACCTCAGATGTGAGCTCCGAGGATGCCATAATAATAGTGGCAACACAGCTGTCATCCCACCTTCCACCAGTGCAGAGACACACACCTTGGTGGGCTAAAGTAGTGGTTAGGCTCCTGGGGCACAATCTGGTGAGCACCACACAGTTGCAGATGTACGTCAGGTGGAGGCAGGTACTCCCAGGCGAGACATCAGTCAGAGGTATGCTGGATCCCAGGACCCAGCTGGGTCCCTGTCAGATGCTGAGCCTCTGGAACTGATGCAGACGATAGGGTGAGGTCGTGAGATTCAGAGGGGGCTGCCAGCGACACTCCAGCAGGTTCATAGCTGATTGGGGGGATTCCCAGTCTATGGGTGCAAGAGATGGCACCAACAATGCTTGGCACCAAGGCCAACATTAGGGTGGTGACCGCAATGGAGAGCCTGGTGCACAACGTTGGCAGCATGATTGGAGGTGTCCAAGGCATGGCTCGGTGATGGCCATAGCTGAGCACCTTGACAGCATGTCCCAGTCGCTGGGGGACATCACCCAGTGCCAGGTAGACCTTGATGTGGTGCTGAGAAACATGTCCAAAACCCAGGTGGGGATAGCCGAGGCAGTGCAGAACATGTTCTGGTCGCTGGAGGACGTGACCCTGTTGCAGGTGGCCTTGCCGGGCCGCTGCAGAGCATGCCACACTCACTGAGGGGCATCGTCGAGGGCGACGGCACAATGCTGCAGACGTTGGGGAGCCGCTAAAGCTAGCATGGTGGGGGAGGGGGGGGGGCGGAAAGGGCATGTGGGGAGAGGAGGAATGACGGACGAGGCCACACTGAAATGGACGAGAATGAGGAGTTCTCTGGCCCTCCCGACTTGCCGGAATCTCACTGCTGCCGCCTGTACCTCCATCCTCCGGCTGATCCTGCGGGTCCTCCTAGATATCGTCTTCCAGCTCATCCTGGTCTAGCGTCTCATTGTTTTCCTCCTCGGAGGTGATCATATGTTCCTCCCCCTCCACCTCCAGCACGTCACCCTGCTGCTGTGCTAGGTTGTGGAGGACACAGCAGACCACCACAGATGGCGGCCCTCGGGGTAGTACTGCAGTTACTCAAGCGGTTGAGGCATCAGAACCGCATTTTGAGGAGTCCGGTGCACTGCTCAATGACAGCCCGGGTGGCCACATGGACCTCGTTGTATGGGGTCTCTGCATCGGTCACAGGCCTCTATACTGGTATCGTTACCCAGCTCCTCAGTGGGTACCTTTTATCCCCAAAGAGCCGACCGGCCACCCTGCGGTGGTCCGTCAAAGAAGCCGGGGATGTCCGGCTGTTCCAGGATGTAGCTGCGATGCACACTCCCTGGGAAGCATGCACACACGTGCATGATTTTCATGTGATGGTCGCATACAAGCTGGATATTCAGGGACTGGAACCCCTTCCTGTTGATGCCAGGTACTCCCAGATGGCCTGGGGCACGCAAGGTGACATGTGTGCCACCTATTACTCCCTGGACCTGGGGGATCCCGGCGATGGCAGAGAATCCTGATGCCAGGGCATTTTGTTGGGACTGGTCCATGTCAAAGCTTATATAGTTTTCTGCCGGGCAAACAGGCCACCCGTGACCTCACAGATACACTTGAAATGCCTCAAAAGTCCCTGCACAAGCCCTGGAATGATCCTGAGGCATAAACGTTCAGGGCTGTGGTGCCCTTGAAGGCCACTGCGAGCGGCCATCCTCCTCCTCCATGTGGTGCCAAGGCCACAAGTAAACGGCACGGGTGCTGCACCATCCCTTTGTTGAGGCAGAGTCTCCTGTGGCGTACGCTGTCTGTCATCTGTTTGAAAGACCAGTGATGCCCACTTTGGCCCATCATGAATATCCTTCTCTGGGTCCCTCCCTGGCCTGATGGCCGGCTGGGTCCTCAGGGTGTGGAGCAGGGCGTGGCGCATGGGCTGTTGCCTCGAGCCTCTGTCGACGCTTCTGCTGCTGCCTTCTCCACCGACTGGCCACCTGGCCTGTCGGAAGCACCACTGTGGCACGTTCCGCAGGGTCCAAGATATCGGCCATCCCATGAAATATCTGTAAGAGGTTGTGAGGGTGTGAGGCTAACAACCAATAGTGCCTTCCAGCCCGAGACCCTCCATGTCCACCATCGCTGCTATCCCCTTTATCTGACACGCCCTGCCCAAGCACCCCCGGGCGCAGCGGGGGCCTCTGGTCACCGTACTCCAGAGACCTACATGTAATGTTATTATCTGGGCTAAATGCTGGTCCCACTTCGGTGCACATGCCCACCTTCTGATCGCGGAGATGTCCCCGGAGCCGGGGCCCAGCCCCTGGGTGTCAAATGTTGGCTGCGTCCAAGGTGTTGCTTCCTGTACTGTTCAGGCAGAGTGCCCAGACATCCCAGTCTGAATGGGATGTTAGGCAATAACTCCCACGTGCTATATGGCACGCCCACCCATGGGGATCCACTTGGGATGTGTGAAGTGCTCACTTAACTATGATTGCCAATTCCCTTTAGCTATCACCAGAGGCCGTGCGGCCAGAGGCCTCCATGTTCAGTGGGAGTTGTGGGTGGTCGGTGGAGCATGCAGGCAGGGGCTGGAGTTGCCCATGAAATAGGACCACATTGTCCAGTGGTTGGCATGGTGGACCCGTGGGCGCAGAGACATCCATCTACATCCCCCCATCCCCAAACCTAGCCCAGGTCATAGGCCATGGGTGGCCATCCCCCCTGCTCCGCAACCCCTCCCCCAATGGCATCCCACCCCAACCGAGCCTGGCCCCCTCGGTGGCTTCCCCACCCCTCTCCGAGCACCGAGGCAGCAGGTGCCTGTGAGCAAAGGTCACTACTCACCTCCTTGGGTCCCTGCAAAACCCTTCCAACAGCTTCATGTTTTTAAAAAGGTGTACTAATTGGGACCTGCGTGACCACTTGCTAGGGGGGCCGTTAGATCACGGGAGGCCGTTAGATAGGGGGTCGCTCCCGTTAATTGTGCGGAGATTGGGCTTAAGTGCTGATTATTGCTTCCTCGCCATGCCACAAGGGGATCCTGATTTCGCCAATGGGAGCAGGCCGGTTAGATCGCAAACAAATTGACGCCCGGCACATTTCTCGTTTTTGACCTCTCCTGCGACTTAACGGCCTCGTCGTGCTCCCACTTAAGCGCAATGCGGTCATTAAATCGCACCAATAACTGACAGGTTAGGCACTGCAATCTCACCGTGAGGGATTTGTCTACTTGCCAGTTATTTACTTGAGCACTAGATTAGTTCCGTGTCTCCAAAGCTTTCCTTCGCAGTCACAACACTGAGTTTTCAACACTCTGATGCTGTGACGTGGTCTGATGCAAAATGGCGAGGGTCTTCTCATGCCGTGTAGCACGATCTAAGGCTGCTCACCATGTCATAACTGTACTTAATTTTGCTACACCTGTCTGAGCACTGCTGATCACCATGTTGTGTTATTATAATGATATAATAGCTTGGGCTTAATTACTGTACAAGATACAAGGCACCAATTGCTTCTAAGCAATTTGGTAAACACATTGTGGGTTAATGTATTAAGATTAGGTAAATGAAAACAAATATACATATGTATAAAGCGTGAAGGCATCAGAGCTGTGTGTGTGTGCTCTGCCCAAAGTAAAAGTGAAACTAAGACTGGATCTCATGGCACATTTCCTTCTAATGACAGTATGCTGATATCTCTTAAAGGCATATTTAAACAACTATTAAATAATACACCAGGAGGACATCCTGCTCTTTATTGTATGTTGGTTGTGACTGGCTGAGGAATGATTGCTGAGACATTGGTATGTTTAAACAATGACTAGTTTATTGGATATAACAGAACTATATATAGATACACATGGTTAGGTATTATTCTGTTTAAGCTAGAAGCATTCACCCTCTCCACTTTTGGTCATGTGTCTCTTATATCATCAATTGGGTGGCATTTTTCCACAGTTCCACATCTTAACCCTTTCATTCCAAATGCTACATCTCTCCTCAAGTTTTTGTCCACATATATTTTACTTTCACATTTACATACTACCCCATCTCCCTCTAAATCACTGTCATAATAGATTAAATCTGCCAGGAGCTTTGTGACTCTCCCTGATCATGTTCTTGTCATTCTGGGAAGAGCAATAGTGTCTCCTTGAACTTTATTTTCTTGACTTGTTTAGTCCTCATTGAAAGTTGCAGTATTTGGTGCTTTGGCAACTTGTGACCCAACATCTGCTTCTTCCCAACGTATGATTTTTGGCCATCTTTGAGGAATGAAGATAAGAATTCTCCTGTTCCTTCTTATAGAATCTTCTGAAGTATGTACTAAATGGGATCTCTGTTGATTATCATCCCTCTGGACACTTGCTCCTTCTCTGTCTCTGTCTTTTATTTGGATTTAAATTTGATCCTCTTCTTTACCTCTTTGTTGTTATACTTCCCGCGATCAATTGTGTCTCTCTCTTTTGGATGGATTTTGTGGGTTTATCCCTCTGTTTGCATTTCACATGTTCCCCTTCCCTTGTCTGAATCATTTGCTCTGGTTCCTTTGGATGGTGTTATTTGTCTTTATTTGCTGCTGGAGTGGTGACTCACTGTAGCCTCTCATTCGATGATATAAGATAGCAGTTCAATTCTGAACTGCTATCTCTGGAAATAATTGTTATGTAGAATGTGAAGCTGTGAGGAAGCCAACTGACCAATATCTAGCTTTCCTTTAAAATCCAGCAGCCTGGTGTAGCAATGAGGTCAGTGTCCTCAAACGTAGAAGAGGCGAACATTGGATGGTTTGGTTTTGTGTCTACCCTTGATTGCCACTTTTAGTGGATGATAGGTCGGATGTACTTTTGAGAATCATAGTCTTACTCAAGTATTTTCTGGTCTAATTGGTTCACCATGTCTTTGGTGACAACTATTTACTCACTCCCTCCTGGAAATCTCCCTGGAAAAGGGCTGGATTATCAAACTCTGTGAAGAGTGTCAATAATTAGCACTGAAGTCCCAATCCATCTTTAGTGCTATTGTATAGTTTCAGGGGTTCAGTTTTGATGTTATCTTTGGATGTCTGTTGATTGATGTTAGGCATTGTGTTACTAATCACAGTCCGTGGTTTGACAAAACTGTTCCCCATGCTCATGTGTCCAGTTTATAGTTGGTGATCTGTCCATTTACACTGATGTCAGTGTTCGAGAATGTGTACATAGGGGTTTTGATTTCACCCAGGAAACATTGCTGTTCCTCTGCTTGTTGAAATTCCTCAATTTCTTTAATGGTCTATGTGTGTGAAAACGTTTGCCTGATCACTGCAAAGTTAGAGGCTTGAGTACATCTTCCCAAAGATCTTCTTACTGTGAAAGCATTCTGCAGTGTTTGCAGGGCACTGTTCATGCCTGTGCATCTTTCTGGTGCCACATGGTTTGATGGTGTCTTACACCTTTCCTCCATATTATATTTTCTTCCCCGGAGTTTCTTGACATTCCTATGCTCAATAAACTGTATGGTCACTGGAATTGTCCTGAGCAAATGTATTGCTTCACCTCTCAGTATTGCCTTATTTTGTTTAGGCCCTCTGTTTGCCTCAGTACAGTATTGTTTTCTCCAAGTCTTCCTTGGATTGGAGTAGGTCTGATAGGGTGCCATCAGAAATATTAACTACAATACGGTCTTGTATCAATTCTGTTTTAGGTCTCCATTTTCACAACCTTAGATTAGATTTCGATTTTGATTTATTGTCACGTGTACCGAGGGACAGTGAAAGGTATTGTTCTGCGCACAGTCCAGGCAGATCATTCCATACATAAAAAACATAGGACAAAAAAATAAATAGATAATGTAAATACACAGACATAAACATTGGGTGAAGCATACGGAATGTAGTGCTACAACAGAATAGAGAGGTCAGTTCAGTCCATAAGAGAGTCTTTCAGGAGTCTGGTAACAGTGGGGAAGAAGCTGTTTTTTAATCTGTCAGTTCGTCTTCTCAGACTTCTGCCTGGTGGAAGAGGTTGGAAGAGAGAATAACCGAGGTGGGAGGGCTCTTTGATTATGCTGCCCACTTTCCCAAGGCAGAGGGAGGTGTAGATGCAGTCAATGGATGGGAGGCGGGTTCACGCGATGGGCTGGGCTGTGTTGACAACTCTTTGTAGTTTCTTACGGTCTTGGGCCGAGCAGTTGCCATACCAGGCTGTGATGCAGCCAGATAGGATACTTTCTATGTTACATCTGTAAATATTGATAAGAGTCAATGTGGACATGCCGAATTTCATTAGTTTCCTTTTTTAAAATAAATTTAGTGTACCCAATTCATTTTTTCCAATTAAGGGGCAATTTAGCATGGCCAATCCACCTAACCATCCTTTGGGCTGTGGGGTGCGAAACCCACGCAAACACAGGGAGAATGTGCAAACTCCACACGGACAGTGACCCAGAGCCGGGATTGAAACTGGGACCTCGGCACCGTGAAGCAACAGTGCTAACCACTGCGCCGCCCTGCTGCCCATTTCCTTAGTTTCCTGAGGAAGTATAGGCGCTGTTGTGTTTTCTTGGTTGTAGCCACGACATGGGTGAACAAGGACAGATTGTTGGGGATGTGTACGCCTAGGAATTTGAAGTAGTCAACCATCTCCACCTCGGCACCATTGATGAAGACAGGGGTGTGTACGGCACCTCGCTTACTGATGTTGATGACCAGCTCTTTAGTTTTGCTGACATTGAGGGAGAGTTTATTGTCGATACACCATGCCACTAGGTTCTCCATCTCCCTCCTGTGCTCCGGCTCATCATTGTTTGAGATCCCATCCACGACGGTCGTGTCATCAGCACACTTATAGATGAAATTGGAGCCAAATTCTGCCGCACACCTTTGTGTGTGTAAGCAATACAATAGGGGATTAAGTACACCCTTGCAGGGACCCTGTATTGAGGACTATCATGGAGGAGGTGTCATTGTTTAACCTTACTGATTGTGGTCTATGGGTCAGGAAGTCGAGGGTCCAGTTGCAGAGGGAGGAGCCAAGTCCTAGGTTTTGGAATTTGGATATGAGCTTTGCTGGGATTATGGGTTTGAAGGCGGAGCTGTAGGCAATGAATCAGAGTCTGAGGTAGGAGTCCTTGTTGTCTAGGTGGTCCAGGGATGAGTTAGAGCCAAGGAGATGGCATCTGCTGTGGACCGATTTGTGGCGCTATGCGAATTGTAGTGGAACAAGACATTCTGGGAGTATGGAGGTGATGTCTCATGACCAACCTCTCGAAGCACTTCATAATGATAAATGTCAAGGCCACTTGACTGTAGTCATTGAGGTACGTTGCCTGGTTCTTCTTTGGCACCGGTATGATAGTGCTCTTCTTGAAGCAGGTGAGAACCTCGGAATGGAGTAGGGAGAGGCTGAAGATGTCCACAAGCACACCCACTAGTTGGTGCGCTCAGGATCTGAATGCACGATCAGGGATTCCATTACGGCCCCGTTGCTTCCCATGGGTTTACTTTCAAGAAGGCCAATCTGACTTCGAAAGCTATGACAGTGGGTATGGGTGTTGGGGCAGTTGATGACGGTTTGTTGACTTCCTGCTCGAAACAAGCATAGGATGCATTGAGTTCATCGGGAAATGTGATCTGCTGCCGGAGATTCTACTCAGCTTCGCTTTGTAGCCTGTTATATTGTTTAAGCTTCGCCACAACCGATGAGAGTCCATGTCGTTAGTCAATGACCCTCGCCTAGTCTGGTATTGTCTCTTGGCGCCCCTGATGGTTTTGCGGCGGTCGTACCTACATTTCTTGTAGGGGTCCGGGTCACCTGTCTTGAACGCCTCAGCCTTGGACTTCAGTAGGGAATGCATCTCTCAGTCAATCCACGGTTTCCGGTTAGGGAACACACGTACTATCTTCTTTGGCATGCAATCATCAACACACTTACTGATGAAATCTGTGACGGTAGTGGCATACTCATTTAATTTAGCCACTGAGTTCTTGAATATGGACCGGTACACTGATTCCAAGCAGTCATGTAGGAGCTCTTCCATTGCCTCAGACCAGCATTGCACGACCTTCTTAACCAGATTCACCCACTTAAGTTCCTGCTTATAATCTGGGAGAAGGAGCACCGTCTTGTGGTCCGATTTTCCGAAGTGCGGTCGGGGAATGGATCAGTAGGTGTCCTTGATGTTTGTGTAGCAGTTGCCAAGGACGTTGGCGCCCCTGTTGGGACAGGAGATGTGGTATTGGAATTTTGGCAATGCACTCTTGAGGTTGGCCTGGTTGAAATCCCCGGCCACGATGAACAAGGCCTCGGGTATTCTGTTTCATTGTTATTTATAGAGCTGTTCAATTCAAAGCTTGACAAAGGGTCACCTGGACTCGAAACGTAAGCTCTTTTCTCTCCGTACAGGTGTTGCCAGACCTGCTGGAGATTTTCCAGCATTTCTCTTGCACGGTCTCATCGATTCCCTGGGGTGGCGGAGGTGGGGACGGTGGGGTGGGAGTTGGATACCAAAGCAGTGAGCACTGGATGACCTGCGGTCCCTGAGCCAAGCCCACACCCAATGTCTGCCAATTCTGCCCCCATCATCAGCGCCCCCCTCTGCGGCCAGCCCTGACCAGCTCACCCCTCACACACTTCTGACAGAGCACTGAGGCAGTTGTAACATTGTGAACAGGTGTTTAACCTGACAACATATATACAGATACGTGCCCTTGTCCCTACTGTGGTAGTATCATAAATGTAAGAACTGCAAGGGTTAATGAAACGTCTAGATCACCCAATAGATGGAGCTACAGTTACAAGTATATAAGACATTGATGCTAAGCCTTGTAGGGAGAGAGAAGTGAAGGAGTTAGCTAGAGACAGACTGAAGTAAATATAGTGAGTAAGAGCAGATAGTCTATTATTGCGCAGAAATTAGTTATAGGTGAGTGTAGATTATATGTTATTTATCAATTGTGTATTATTTAGGAGTATGTGTCAAATTCAAGTTAACAGATTTATAGCTTTGTTCAAGTTAAAGCTATTTTGTGGTCTTTGTGAAAACAACGCCAACCATCCCGATTTTAGCAACACCAAGAACACCACATCTATCGCTAAGCTGTGCCCCGCACCCGTGCCAACTTAACTGGTATCTAATTTTCTGGCCTTAGGGCACTAATGTTATATCGAGGTAGATCCCCAGATGGTACATCAGGATTGGAGGCGGCCTGCTGTGATTCCCGCCCTGTGGCCTCGGTCCCCCTTGCCGTCTTCTATGGAGACCAGGCCTGGATGTGCCTGGCTGCTGTTTGGGTGTCCCAGGTGGTGTTATGTTGCCCTGTTCTGCCCGCTACCAGGGGACAGGAGGGGGAAGTCCGAGATGCTTTGGTGTTCTGGCACCCCCCCTGTGGGGGACACCGGCATGGGCCCCATCACCTGATCCTCCCTCGGGGTGCCTGGTGGCCCCCGGGCTACTCCATGGGACATGGGTGCAAGCGGAGCTAACCCTTGAGGCTCCCCCTCCAGCTGGCGCTACCAGTTCTGGAGGCCCAACTGGTCTGATTAGTAAGTTTGCAGACGACACAAAGGTTGGTGGAATTGCGGATAGCGATGAGGACTGTCGGAGGATACAGCAGGATTTAGATTGTCTGGAGACTTGGGCGGAGAGATGGCAGATGGAGTTTAATCCGGACAAATTTGAGGTAATGCATTTTGGAAGGTCTAATGCAGGTAGGGAATATACAGTGAATGGTAGAACCCTCAAGAGTATTGAAAGTCAAAGAGATCTAGGAGTACAGGTCCACAGGTCAGTGAAAGGGGCAACACAGGTGGAGAAGGTAGTCAAGAAGGCATACGGCATGCTTGCCTTCATTGGCCGGGGCATTGAGTATAAGAATTGGCAAGTCATGTTGCAGCTGTATAGAACCTTAGTTAGGCCACACTTGGAGTATAGTGTTCAATTCTGGTCGCCACACTACCAGAAGGATGTGGAGGCTTTAGAGAGGGTGCAGAAGAGATTTACCAGAATGTTGCCTGGTATGGAGGGCATTAGCTATGAGGAGCGGTTGAATAAACTCGGTTTGTTCTCACTGGAACGAAGGAGGTTGAGGGGAGACCTGATAGAGGTATACAAAATTATGAGGGGCATAGACAGAGTGGATAGTCAGAGGCTTTTCCCCAGGGTAGAGGGGTCAATTACTAGGGGGCATAGGTTTAAGGTGAGAGGGGCAAGGTTTAGAGTAGATGTACGAGGTTTGTTTTTTACGCAGAGGGTAGTGGGTGCCTGGAACTCGCTACCGGAGGAGGTAGTGGAAGCAGGGACGATAGGGACATTTAAGGGGCATCTTGACAAATATATGAATAGGATGGGAATAGAAGGATACGGACCCAGGAAGTGTAGAAGATTGTAGTTTAGTCGGGCAGCATGGTCGGCACGGGCTTGGAGGGCCGAAGGGCCTGTTCCTGTGCTGTACATTTCTTTGTTCTTTGTTCTCAACCAAGGACTGCATTCTCCCGGCCATGGCGCATAGGGAGTGGACCAGCTTTGTCTGGGACTGCGCCACACCACCCACTTTTTTTTAACAAACATTTCATGAAGGCACTTATGGTTTTATAACAACAAAAGATACAAATATAAATGTAAACATAATTCAGTACGTAACACCCCCCCAACCAACAGCACACACAATTCCCAAGTCCCTCCATCTCCTCTCGCTGATCCCACCTAAACTAAACTAAACTAAACTATCTCCTCCTACCGCCCCTCATACCCTAACCCCCTCCCCCGCCACCCCCTCCTTATTGTATCTGGTAACAGTTTAGTTTTCCCCAATAAACGGCTTCCACCTCCGGATGAACTCTAACATTGATCCTCTCAGGGCGAACTTAATTTTCTCAAGCCTGAGAAACCCAGCCATGTCGCTAATCCATACCCCCATTTTGGGTACTCTGAGTCCCTTCAGGATCATAGGATCCGTCTCCGGGCTACCAAGAAGGCAAGGGCCAAAACGTCAGCCTCTCTCGCCCCCTGGACTCTCCGGTCTCCGACACTCCAAAAATTGCCACCTCTGGACTTGGCGCCACCTTCATTTTTAGCACCGTGGACATGACATCGGCAAATCCCTGTTGAAATCCCCTAAGCTTCAGACATGCCCAAAACATGTGGACATGGTTTGCGGACCCTCCTGCACACCTCACCCACCTGTCCTCCACCCTAAAAGCCCGGTGAACCACCTTGAATTGAATCAGGCTGAGCATGGCACATGATGAGGACGTGTTGACTCTACGCAGAGCATCCACAAACCTGCCTCTAGCTCCTTACCCAGCTCATTTTCTCACTTGTGCTTTACCTCCCCTATCTGGGTACTTCCCACTCCATAAATTCTTTATAAATTTTGAGACCTTCCCCTCCCGCACGCCTGTTTTGGAAACTACCTTGTCCTGCATCCCCTCTGGCGGTAACAGCAGAAAGGTCGAAACCTGCCTTCGAACAAAGTCCCTCACCTGCAGATATCAGAACCCATTCCCACCCGTCAATTCAAACTCCTCCTCCACATCCTCCAAACAAGGAAAGCTCCCATCGATAAACAGATTCCCCAGCCTCTCAATACCTGCTCTCTGCCTTCGCCCTTGGTCGTCCGAACCTCCACGGATCTTACCCCTCCCATCTGTTTCATGCAGCCCTTTGGTTCCTTCGCCATGGCTGGCACCCTCCCTGTCCTTGTACTCGACCGATCCAACCTTGGATCTATAACCGTATTGAAGTCCCGCCCATGATCAGCCTATGCGAGTCCAGGCGTTCGAGTCCCCGCTCGAACATACATATGCAAAACATCACAATCCCCAGCAAACACAACAAAGAAAATTCCACCCACCATCCCCCATTAAGAACAAAGTTAATCTGCAAACAAAACGGAGCAACGGTCCCAAATTTAGTGGAAAACAACACATACAAAACCCAAAGAGAAAAGAAATTTAGCAGCATATCCAGAACACAACTACTCACCCACAAGTTCAATGTTCTCCACCTGCCAGTCGCCTGTCCTTAACAAAGTTCATTGCCTCATCTGACGATCCAAAATAAAGTTCCTGGCCCTCATAGGTGACCCACAAATGCGCTGGGTACAGCATGCTGAACTTCACACCCTTCTTAAAGTGGGCCGATTTCACCTTATTGAAACTCGTCCTTCTTTTGGCCAGTTCCGCACCCAAGTTCTGGCAAATAAGCAACTCATTGCCTTCCCATTTGCAGCTCCTCGTCTGCCTGGCCCACCTCAAGATCTGTTCATTATCCAGGAACAGGTGCATTCGTACCACCATCGCCCTCGGCGGCTCATTCCTCAGTGGCTTCCTCATAAGCGCTCTGTGCGCCCTGTCCACCTCCAAGGGTCAAGCAAATGCACCTTCCCCCAGCAGCTTCTCGAACACATGCGCCTGCATATGTCCCTGCGTCTGATCCTCGCTGCCCTCCGGAAGGCCAACAATCCTCAGATTCTGCCTGCGTGACCTGTTCTCCAAATCCTCCATTTCCTCGTGCAGCCTCTTCTGGTGGATCTTCATTAGTCCCATCTCCACCGCCATTGCGGCTATCTGCTGCTCCTAGTGCCCAGCAACCGCCTCTTCCACCTTCTGAATCGCCTGGCCCGGGGCCTCCAATCTCTGCTCCACACGATCAATCCCCGTCTTAATCGGATGCAGGTATTCCTTTCTTTTCTGAGCAGGCAGGCAGGAAGGTGGTTTGAAGTGTGTCTACTTCAATGCCAGGAGCATCCGGAATAAGGTGGGTGAACTTGCGGCATGGGTTGGTACCTGGGACTTCGATGTTGTGGCCATTTCGGAGACATGGATAGAGCAGGGACAGGAATGGCTGTTGCAGGTGCCGGGGTTTAGATATTTCAGTAAGCTCAGGGAAGGTGGTAAAAGAGGGGGAGGGGTGGCATTGTTAGTCAAGGACAGTATTACTTTGGCAGAAAGGATGTTTGATGAGGACTCGTCAACTGAGGTAGTATGGGCTGAGGTTAGAAACAGGAAAGGAGAGGTCACCCTATTAGGGGTTTTCTATAGGCCTCCGAATAGTTCCAGAGATGTAGAGGAAAGGATTGCAAAGATGATTCTGGATAGGAGCGAAAGCAACAGGGTAGTTGTTATGGGGGACTTTAACTTTCCAAATATTGACTGGAAACGCTATAGTTCGAGTACTTTAGATGGGTCTGTTTTTGTCCAATGTGTGCAAGAGGGTTTCCTGACACAGTATGTAGATAGGCCAACGAGAGGCGAGGCCATATTGGATTTGGTACTGGGTAATGAACCAGGACAGGTGCTAGATTTGGAGATAGGTGAGCACTTTGGTGATAGTGACCACTATTTGATTACGTTTACTTTAGTGATGGAAGGGGATAGGTATATACCGCAGGGCAAGAGTTTTAGCTGGGGGAAAGGCAATTATGATACGATTAGGCAAGATTTAGGATGCATAGGATGGGGAAGGAAACCGCAGGTGATGGGCACAATTGAAATGTGGAGCTTGTTCAAGGAACAGCTACTGCGTGTCCTTGATAAGTATGTACCTGTCAGACAGGGAGGAAGTGGTCGAGCGAGGGAACCGTGGTTTACTAAAGTAGTTGAATCACTTGTCAAGAGGAAGAAGGAGGCTTATGTAAAGATGAGACATGAAGGTTCAGTTAGGGTGCTTGAGAGTTACAAGTTAGCCAGGAAGGACCTAAAGAGAGAGCTAAGAAGAGCCTAGAGGGGACATGAGAAGCCCTTGGCAGATAGGGTCAAGGAAAACCCGAAAGCTTTCTATAGATATGTCAGGAATAAAAGAATGACTAGGGTAAGAGTAGGGCCAGTCAAGGACAGTAGTGGGAAGTTGTGCGTGGAGTCCGAGGAGATAGGAGAGGCGCTAGATGAATATTTTTCGTCAGTATTCACACAGGTAAAAGACAATGTTGTCGAGGAGAATACTGAGATACAGGCTACTAGACTAGACGGGATTGAGGTTCATAAGGAGGAGGTGTTAGCAATTCTGGAAAGAGTAAAAATAGATAAGTCCCCTGGGCCGGATGGGATGTATCCAAGGATTCTCTGGGAAGCTAGGGAGGAGATTGCAGAGCCTTTGGCTTTGATCTTTATGTCATAATTGTCTACAGGAATAGTGCTAGAAGACTGGAGGATAGCAAATGTTGTCCCTTGTTCAAGAAAGGGAGTAGAGACAACCTCGGTAACTATAGACCAGTGTGCCTTACTTCTGTTGTGGGCAAAGTCTTGGAAAGGATTATAAGAGATAGGATTTATAATCATCTAGAAAGGAATAATTTGATTAGGGATAGTCAACACGGTTTTGTGAAGGGTAGGTCATGCCTCACAAACCTTATTGAGTTCTTTGAGAAGGTGACCAAATGGGTGGATGAGGGTAAAGCAGTTGATGTTGTGTATATGGATTTCCGGAAAGCGTTTGATAAGGTTCCTCACAGTAGGCGATTGCAAAAAGTACGGAGGCATGGGATTTAGCATGATTTAGCAGTTTGGATCAGAAATTGGCTAGCTGTAAGAAGACAGAGGGAGGTGGTTGATGGGAAATGTTCAGCCTGGTGTCCAGTTACTAGTGGTGTACCACAAGGATCTGTTTTAAGGCCACTACTGTTTGTTATTTTTATAAATGACCTGGAGGAGGGCGTAGAAGGATGGGTGAGTAAATTTGCGGATGACACTAAAGTCGGTGGAGTTGTGGACAGTGCGGAAGGATGTTACAAGTTACAGAGGGGCATAGATAAGCTGCAGAGATGGGCTGAGAAGTGACAAATGGAGATTAATGCAGAAAAGTGTGAGGTGATTCATTTTGGAAGGAGTAACAGGAATACAGAGTATTGGACTAATGGTAAGATTCTTGGTAGTGTGGATGAGCAGAGATCTCGGTGTCCATGTACATAGATCCCTGAAAGTTGCCACCCAGGTTGATAGAGTTGTTAAGAAGGCGTATGGTGTGTTAACTGTTATTGGTAGAGGCATTGAGTTTCGGAGCCATGAGGTCATGTTGCAGCTGTACAAAACTCTGGTGCGGCCGCATTTGGAGTATTGCGTGCAGTTCTGGTCGCTGCATTATAGGAAGGATGTGGAAGCATTGGAAAGGGTGCAGAGGAGATTTACCAGGATGTTGCCTGGTATGGAGGGAAGAACGTATGAGGAAAGGCTGAGCGACTTGAGGCTGTTTTTGTTAGAGAGAAGAAGGTTAAGAGGTGACTTAACAGAGGCATACAAGATGATTAGAGGATTAGATAGGGTGGACAGTGAGAGCCTTTTTCTTCAGATGGTGATATCTAGCACAAGGGGACATAGCTTTAAATTGAGGGGAGATAGATATGGGACAGATGTCAGAGGTAGGTTCTTTACTCAGAGAGTAGTAGGGATGTGGAATGCCCTGCCTGCAACAGTCGTGAACTCGCCAACATTAAGGGCATTTAAATGGTCATTGGATAAACATATGGATGACAATGGAATACTATAGATGGGCTTTAGAGTGGTTTCACAGGTCGGCGCAACATCGAGGGCCAAAGGGCTTGTACTGCGTTGTTATGTTCTATTCTATTAAAGCTCTACTGGAGAAAAGTCACCAGTTGCTCCGTCGACCATTGGGCCGGCAGTTTAGGTCCATGACCATGTGCCATATTCTCCTGTGCTGCAGACTCCACTCCCATCTTCGACCAAGCTTCCCTCCTTTTCAGGCCACTTCTGGTCCACAAATCCATACACTGGTGGGGAATCCTTCTCCTCTACTTCACCAATCTCCTGTTTTGTCGGTCAAATTCACCGTAAATCGGTAAATCGTCGAAAAAGGTCCCAAAGATCCACCAGGAGTGGGAGCTACCAAATAAGCGACCACTCACTCCATGGCCGCCACCGGAAGCCCTGCGCCACACCACCCATTGACTGTACCACCACCTTCTGGGTCTGTGCTACATCAGCCAATGACTTCCCCATCTACCTCTGGGACTGGGCCATCTCCCCCTGCGTCTATTCCATGTTGGCCAGTGCCTGGGCAATGTGCCGATGCTCTTAACCATGTGACTGGGCCATGCTCAGGAGCGCCAGTGTAATGACCAGGTGGCTCTGGCACATGGCTGCCTGTGAGAGGGCAACCCAGTCCTGAGCCTCGGCCACTGCCTGCACAGAATGCCCAGACCTTGGACACGCTGATCCATGGCCAAAACCCTCGCCCCCAAGGTCTCCACCGCGGATGCCACCCATGCAACATGGTGGCACATTTTGCCGGCACCACATCCTGCTTCTGCACACAGTTGGATTCCACCACCTGCGCCTGCAGGTACTGGATGCTCACTGACAATCCCTCTTGCAGTCCCTGGCTCTGCGACTGCATCTCCACGATCAATGGGACTGTCCATTCCAGAAGACCGGAACCCGCCTGGAGGGCAGCTAGTCCCTGGAGTTGATCCGCCCCCTCAGGAGTTCCTTCCGCCATCTGATGTAGCGAAGTATTTGTGTGATGGGCACCAGATAGTGTCCCAGGAGCCTCTTCACTAAAGTGCCCAACCGAGGTGAGTGTCTCTGGGATGGTGGAGGGTGTTGGAGACTGCTGTGACAGGAAACCTGTGTCATCATCAGGCTCAAGCTCGGGGTTGTCCTGGGCTCCGTGTTGTTATCCTTGTCGCTGGTCGGCACCTGGGGCTCTGGCTCAGGCTCTGGCTGTGGCGAGGGCTGGGTACACCAGAAGGGCCCACCCCATCACTAGCAAGTCCTGAAATACACAAGACAAGACGCATGAATAGACCATAGGTAGTGGGGGTAGTGGGGGTGGAGAGGATGTGGGGGTGGTTTGAGGGTGATGTTGGGGTGAGGGTGTTGTGAGGGTAAGGGTGGTGTAGGGGTGAGGGTGGTGTGGGGGTGAGGGTGGTGTCGGGGTGGTGGTGAGGGTGGTGTTAGAGGGGGTTGACACACGTGTCACGGGGAACTGCAACTCAGCTCGGTCTCACTTCCTCGCCCGAGGCCGATCTCCACCCCGATGACTTCCCTTTCCTCAGCCCTGCCGCCGACGTCCAGGGCCCTCTGCTCTGTCGCCGTGAGGGACTGCAGGTTCAACTGTCGCCCCCAGTCTTTCCACGCTTCCGGCTGTTACGGGCGGTCTTCAAGTGATGGGGGGGGGGAGGGTTGGGGAACAGAAAAACCCAGTGTTAAGACAGTTCGGCGCCTGCAGCCCACGGGTGGGTAGCTGGTGACTTCAGAGGCCAAGGCACGCGTCCATGGCCATGGCGGCCAATATGGGTGCCGGCATGTTGTGCCGGGTGGGGGTTCGGAAGCCCTCCGGGTTGGAAGGGCGGGTAGGGTTACGGATGTGTGGGAGGGGGTTCGGTGCTGTGGGCACAGTGCTGTGGACTCATTCTGTCCGCACTGAGGAGGTTGTGCAGTTTTTTACGGTACTGCAGGCCGGTCCGGATGGAGTTATCCATGGCGCTGACTGCCTATGCCACCTTTACGGGCCGTGGTACAGGGTGGCCCGCCCCTCTTCCACAGCATCCAGCATGATCTTAAGCTCGGCGTTGTCAAATTTTGGGATCGCTCTCCTTGCTGTCATCTTGTTGGGTGGGATGGTGTGTGTAGGGAGTGAAGTGTGTATATAAGGCTGCAGCTTGTCAGCTACCTGAACGTCAATCGTGAATCTGGCGAATCCCGCACCGTTTCTCATTGGAATCGATAGTGTTCCATATGGCCCTGGTGCTAGCCCCTTAGCAGTAGCTGAATCGGTCCAGGTGCGGCGCCAGTTTTGCTGTTGTGGAATCCTGCCCCGGCATCAAC
This sequence comes from Scyliorhinus torazame, assembly GCF_047496885.1. Taxonomy (NCBI): domain Eukaryota; kingdom Metazoa; phylum Chordata; class Chondrichthyes; order Carcharhiniformes; family Scyliorhinidae; genus Scyliorhinus; species Scyliorhinus torazame. Next base: position 135,905,052 of record NC_092712.1, read on the forward strand.
ACTAAGTCTCAGGAACGGGGAATCCGACCCGTTCTATCTCAAAGTTCATTAAGCTTTCAATTGTGTGTGTTGTATCTCTAAACCTCATTTCTGTCTCCCTATCTCCTAGAGTGCTATCGAAAATAAAATAAACTTGAATTGCTGCTGACAGATACAGTTCTGACAATTCAAAGTTTAGTCAAACAGAGATTAGAGAGGGAATCCTTCTATTAAATTTATTGGGGTGGAAGTTCCTGTGGGGTTGTAATTGGAAAGTTACATCTGAAACTCATTCGTGGACCAATTTAGCTGATATCAGTTTGTGGTGAACCACTGTATTATGGGATGTAAGGTAGGACCTCATAGATTATCATAGAATTTACAGTGCAGAAGGAGTTACAGTTACAGTGCAGAACCTGCACTACAGGTTCGCCGGTAGCCCCTGCCGGCTGGCCCTGCCCACTAAGATCTGTATAAATATGCGTGACCTCCATTGCCCTGCCGTTTCGCCAGCTGCAGAAGGAGGCCACGCATCCGACTGCAATAAAGCCACAGTTGTACCCAATCTGTGTCTTTGTGCAATTGATTGCGCATCAATTTATTGCAGTCAGATTTTTCCACAGAATGGATATCAGAATCAAACCAGATCGCCTGCAGCCTGATGCCAGAAAAGACTTTACTCACTGGCTAGCCTGTTTTGAGGCCTACATCAACGCTGCGGACCCCGCGGCAAGAGAGGCTCAGAAGATAAACGTTCTGTCCTCCAGACTGAGCTCCAGCGTGTTCCCGTTGATCCAAGATGCCTCGAATTTCACGAAAGCAATGGTACTCCTTAAAGAACATTATGCTGAAAAGACGAACACGCTCTTCGCCAGGCATGTACTCGCCACCTGCTCGCAACTACCTGGTGAGTCCATCGAAGACTTCTGGCGCGTCCTAATTCCACTCATCCGGGACTGTGACTGTCAGGCCGTCACGGCCGCCGAACAGGCAAATCCCCTCATGCGCGATGCTTTCGTGACAGGGATTGCGTCAGACCGCATCCAAGAACGATTACTAGAAGGGGCCATGCTCGAACTAGCGGAGACGAAAACCTTGGCGCTCTCCATGACGGTCGCATCCCGTAATGTACAGTCTTACCCCTCCCGCCGCGCTGCCCACCATTCTACCCCTTCCTACCCCTCCTGGACCACGCCAATGACCTCCTCAGCTGGGGCCCTGCCTTCCCAATATGCCTGCGCCGCACGCCGATCCGCGCACCCCGGGGGTCCACGCTGCTACTTCTGCGGTCAGCAGAAGCACCCCTGCCAACACTGCCCGGCCCACACTGCCATTTGTAAATCCTGCAGTAAGAAGGGCCACTTCGCGGCTGTGTGCCAGGCCCACGCAGTCGCTGTGATCACGACTGCTATCACCCCCTCCCCCACGCCAAACGCACAATGTGAGCCGCCATCTTCTCCTCCCGGGGCCATGTGCGACCAATGGGCGCCGCCATCTTGTTCCCCTTCGGCCACGTGTGCCCCATGGGCGCTGCCATCTTGTCCCGGCCCCGCAATGTGCGCACCATGGGCGCCGCCATTTTGTTCAGCCACAGGGTCTCCGGACATCCCGAGATTGGACCCGCACATGCTTGTCATCCGAAGACTACCCGCAGCTCGCTTCGATGACGCTGGACCAATCTCGCCCGCACAACCTGGCCACCGCGTCGACAACGGTGAAAATCAACGGCCACTTGACCTCGTACCTGCTGGAGTCTGGGAGCACCAAAAGCTTCGTACACCCAGATACGGTAAGGCGCTGCTCACTTGCGGTCCATCCTGCCAATCAATGGATCTCCCTAGCCTCCAGATTCCACTCCGTCCCGATCCGAGGCTTCTGTACAGTCACCCTCACTGTCCAGGGCATAGAATTTGGTAACTTCCGCCTCTATGTCCTTCCTAATGTCTGTGCTGCACTCTTGTTGGGCCTGGACTTCCAGTGCAATCTCCAGAGCCTCACCCTCAAATTCGGCGGGCCCCTACCCCCATTACCGTTTGCGGCCTCGCGACCCTCAAGGTCGACCCCCCCCTCCCTCTTTTCCAATCTAACTGTGGATTGCAAGTCCGTCGCCACCAGGAGCTGACGGTACAGAAGCCAGGACAAGATCTTCATCAGGTCCGAAATCCAGCGGCTGCATAAGGAGGGTATTATCTAGGCCAGCAACAGCCCCAGGAGAGCCCAACTGGTAGTGGTTAAAACTGGGGAGAAACACAGGATGGTCGTGGACTACAGCCAGACCATCAATCGGTACACGCAACTCGACGCGCACCCCGTCCCACGCATATCTGATATGGCCAATCAGATTGCGCAGTACCGGGTCTTCTCAACAATTGACCTGAAATCCGCCTACCACCAGCTCCCCATCCGGAAGTCGGACCGTCCATACACTGCCTTCGGGACGGACGGTCGGCTCTATCACTTCCTTTGGGTTCCTTTCGGCGTCACAAACGGGGTCTCGATCTTCCAAAGGAAAATGGACCGAATGGTCGACCAGTACGGTTTGCAGGCCACCTTTCCGTACTTAGATTATGTCACCATCTGCGGCCATGACCAGCAGGACCACGATGCCAACCTCGATAAATTCCTCCGCACTGCCACTCTTCTCAACCTGACCTATAACAAAGAGAAGTGTGTGTTCAGCACGACCCGGTTAGCCATTCTCGGCTATGTAGTCCAAAACGGACATCTCGGGCCTGACCCCGACCGCATGCGCCCCCTCATGGAGCTCCCCCTCCCCCACTGCCCCAAGGCCCTCAAACCCTGCCTGGGGTTCTTTTCCTATTACGCCCAGTGGGTCCCAAACTATGCGGACAAAGCCCGCCCACTCATTCAGTCCAACCAATTCCCCCTCGCGGCCGAGGCACAACACGATTTCGCCCGCATCAGAGCAGACATCGCCAAGGCCAGGATGCTCACAGTGGACGAGTCACTGCCTTTTCAAGTAGAAAGCGACGCTTCAGACGTCTTTGCCGCCACTCTAAACCAGGCAGGCAGACCCATGCATTCCTTTCCCGCACCCTTCATGCCTCTGAAATTTGACACTAATCCGTCGAAACGGAGGTCCAAGCTATCATTGAAGCTGTGCGGCATTGGAGGCATTACCTGGCCGGTAAGAGATTCACTCTCCTCACTGACCAACAGTCGGTAGCCTTCATGTTCAATAACACACAGCGGGGCAAGATCAAAAATGATAAAATCTTGCGATGGGGAATCGAGCTCTCCACCTATAATTACGAGATTTTTTATGGCCCCGGTAAACCCGACGAGCCCCCAGACGCCCTCTCCCGAGGTACATGTGCCAACGCACAAGTAGACCAACTCCGGGCCCTACACGACAGCCTTTGTCACCCGGGGGTCACTCGATTGCACCATCTGATCAAAGCTCGCAATCTGCCCTACTCCGTCGAGGAGGTAAGGACAGTCACCAGGGACTGCCAGGTCTGTGCGGAGTGCAAGCCGCATTTCTACCGGCCGGACCGTGTGCGCCTGGTGAAGGCCTCCTGCCCCTTTGAACGCCTCAGTGTGGATTTCAAAGGGCCCCTCCCCTCCACTGACCGTAACACGTATATTCTCAGTGTGGTCGATGAGTACTCCAAATTCCCCTTCGCCATCCCATGCCCCGATATGACGTCTGCCACCATCATCAAGGCCCTCAACACCATCTTCGCTCTGTTCGGTTTCCCCGCCTACATCCACAGTGACAGGGGATCCTCATTCATGAGCGATGAACTGCGTCAGTTCCTGCTCAGCAGGGGTATCGCCTCCAGCAGGACGACCAGCTGCAACCCCCGGGGAAATGGGCAAGTAGAATGGGAGAATGGGACAGTTTGGAGAGCCGTCCAGCTGGCCCTATGGTCCATGAACCGCCCAGTCTCTCGCTGGCAGGAGGTCCTCCCTGATGCCCTACACTCCATCCGGTCACTATTGTGCACCGCCACTAATACCACATCCCATGAACGTGTTTTTACCTTCCCCAGGAAGTCCACATCCGGGGTGTCGTTCCCGACTTGTCTCGCAGCTCCAGGACCAGTCCTTCTCCGTAGGCACATATGACTCTGCAAGGCGGACCCCTTGGTGGACAGGGTTCACCTGCTCCACGCCAACCCTCAATATGCCTACGTTGAGTTCCCCGACGGCCGCCAAGATACTGTCTCACTCAGGGACCTGGCACCATCAGTTTCCATCCCAACACACTCCCCCACCCATGCGCCCCCCCCTCCCACCGCGCCACCAACATTGACCCCACCAGACCAACCCCTCACCCCCCCCCTTTCCGCACAAGAGGACGAAGAGGATTTTGGCACGCTCCCGGAGTTCCCCGATGACTGGCCACAAATTTCCTGCAATTATGTTGGTTCAAAACGGATGTAAAATTATGCGTATAATCTGCGTCTTTGTGCAATTGATTGCGCATCACAGTTTACTCTTAAATTTCCACAAATCAGGGATAAGAAATTGATTATAAATTTCAGAAATCAGCATAAACACTCAGGGCCCAAGAGAAACACCACACTTCCACCACATATCCCTTCTTTTAGAAAGGAAAATAAAATAGGAATAGCATGCTTAACGATCTGCCATCTGGGAAGCTTTTCAATGTTTAATGTGACTCATTCCCAAGTCATAAGAAGCACAGAAAATATAGTGCCGGTCTTCGTGGGGTTACATTTACAAAACATTGCTCACAGAATCACAGCAAAGCACTCGAAAAATGACCTTGTTTCCTGCTGCACCTAAAATTCTGGGCAGAATTTTACATCCGTTTTGAACCAACATAATTGCAGGAAATTTGTGTCTACGGCTCGAAAGCTTGAGCACAAAGTGATTATAATGAATAGAACTACATTTACTGCAAGGATGATTCGATGGGTTTAAAGATTTGAGGCAATTTGGGCCTAATGTAATTACACGTATAGTATAATTGTGCCTTTGTTTGCTCCATCTTTTATGCTAATATTTGTTTTAAGCTCCGATAATGCATGTTTCTCATTGCAAATGCAGAGGAAATACAACACCATTGTATTTATTTTTTGTTTCATATCTTTTAAATTGCACCCTGATATAATCTGATGAAACAATGCTTCTGTACGATTTGAAAGTCCAAAGCAACAATTGCTATGCCAGTAAAGTCTGCAAAACAATACTTGGGATAAAAAAAAGTAATAAATAACAATGCTATATTTATGCGTTTTGTTGCCAAAAATAAAGCCACCTGCCCATGAAAGTGTTCAAAAGCCATCTATCCAGCTCCTGTAGAATGTTTTAATGTCACCACACTTTCCTTCAAACTAGGAATGGCCATCGACTGTTGGGTTTGTGACGTTTCCTGTTGTTTTAAACTACACTTCTGCCAGCTGCTCTTCCCCTGTAGGAACGAAAAATGCACAACTTTTCACACCATTATTTTGAGTAAGAAAATCAGGCACAAATAAACACATGAACTTAGCACCCACTTGGTGGGCTCCAATTCTTTATTCTTCCTGTAATTCTTTGACATTCATATTTGAAAACACCACAGCAGATACAGAAGTTAAGTTTGAATTCTTTGTTGCCCTTGCTAAAGTTAATGTTATTTACTTATCCTCTCTTGAAAGCACACTTGTTGTGCAATTAAAGATGTGCAATAACCCTCTTCTTGACTGTTGTGCAGGATGCCAAGACTTGAAGTTACACTGATGACATAGTTCCCATATGCGCATACAATTGGATTGGCAGTTAGCTTGAAGTGAGCCGCAGGATGTTTTGCTCTACTCTATTGACACCAGTGCTACATAGAACATAGAATCACTACAGTGCAGAAGGAGGCCATTCGGCCCATCAGGTCTGCACAGACTCGCCGAAAGAACATTCTACCGAGGCCAATTCCCCAGTCCACAAGTGCAGATTCCACACAGACAGTTACCCAAGGCTGGAATTGAACCTAGGTCCCTGGCACTGTGAGGCACCAGCTCTAACAATGTGGGTTTCCCCCTCGCCCCCCCCACCAATCCCGGGACATATTTTCCGGCGATGGAGGCGGCTCGCCACTGGCTGCCAGTGGGATCTTCTGTCCTGCCGATGTCTACTTTGTTTTGCATACATCGCCTCTCCTGCCTCCAAGGAACCTGCCATTTGGGTGGGTGGGGGGGGGGGGGGGGGGTGTGGGTGCCTTTGATGGAATATACTGCCAGCGGGAAGGGTTAGAAAATCCTGCCCAATGCATGCCTTTCACAGATGGAATTCAAAAATTAAAGAAAGCTGTCAAAGCAATAATCCATATACACATATGCAGCTGAATTAGACTCAAATATTTGGCATCTGCACATCAGGCCAGGATGAGACCCAGAGGGGGAGGCCTACGACGGCTCGAGGTTTACAGGCGTCACTCGTCGTTCAAACAGATGATAGACAGTGTGTGCTGCAGGAGATTCTGCCTCAACTAGAGGATGGTGTGGCACCTGTGTCATGTCCTTGCGGACTTGGCACCACGTGGAGGAGGAGGAGGATACCCGCTCACAGTGGCCGTCAAGGTCACCGCAGCCCTGAACGTTAACCCCTCAGGATCAATCCAGTGCTCAAGCGGGGTCTTGGGTGGCAGATTCCAACCTACAACCCACAAGTGCATCCGTGAAGTCATGGATGCCCTGTTTTCCCAGGCAGCTGACTATATAAACTTTGACCTGGACTAAACCCAACAGGATGCTTGGGCAGCAGGATTCTCCGCCATCGCCCGGGTCCCCTGGTTCAGGGGGTAATAGATGGCACGTATGACACCTTGCACACGTGGAGCATTAGGGAGTGCCCTCATCAACAGGAAGGGATTCCTCTCCCTGAATGTTCAACTTGTGTGTGACCATCACTTGAAGATCATGCACGTGCTTCCCAGGGAATGTACATGACAACTACAACCTTTGGCAGTTGGAGATCCCCGGCATCTTTGAGCAACACCCCAGGGTGATTGGTTGGCTCTTGGGGGATAAGGGGTACCCGCTGAGGACCTGGCAATGATGCCAGTGCGGAAGCTGGTAATCTATGCGGAGAGTCAATATAACAAGGCCTATGTGGCCACCTGGGCTGTCATTGAGTAATGTAACAAACTGCTTTAAATGTGGTTCCGATGCCTTGACCTCTCTAGTGGTGCACTGAGTACACCTCCAGGAGAGTTACCCGCTTTGTGGTTGTCTGCTGTGCACTCCACAACCTGGCACAGCAGCTGGAGGCGGAGGAGGAGGAACATGCGGGCACCTCCAAGGAGGAGGATAAGAAGTAGCCGGACTAGGAGGGGCTGGAGGACGAGCCCAGTGAGGACCCCAGGACCAGCCGAAGGATGGGGAACAGGTGGCAGCGGTAAGGCCCGGCATGCCCAGAGGACCAGCAATGCCCTTGTCCTCAGCCGCATCTCATTGATGTAGCTATGTGTGTCATCTCACCACTTCCCCCCTTCCCATCCACCATCCCAACACACCCCTTCCCCATGATCCAACCAGCCCGCCTCACCTTGACCCCCCGCCCATTCCCACCCCCGACCCACCCAACCGCCCTGTTCCACCCACCCAGGGTCTGTATTATATCACTCCACAGTGACGGACCTGTGTTGGCACTGTCAGTGGGTCTATGTCGAAGGCAGGAGGGTGTTGATAACCCGCTGTGAGCTATCTGTCTGCTAAGTGCGAGTTCATGCCCATCACCTGTTCATGCAATGCCTTGGGTGGAGGGACAAATCTAGGACCACCGTACCCAGGGGACTGGGCAGGGGGTCGGAGGCTCGCCCCCTTTGTGGAATAACATGCCAGAGGCTTCACATGTCTTGGGTGCAATGTGTTTTATTTTTCTACACTTGTGACTCCAAATGTCCCCAGCCCCCGATGGTGCCGCTCCATTCCCCTCCTCAACCTCCTTCCCCCACCCCCCCCCCTTCTCCCCACTTCCCCACCCCAGTGTCATCTCAGTGATCCTCTATCTTCTTGGCCCTCCGTTCTCTGACACCATGTCTAGGTGTGTCCCCAGGATGCACAGCAGCGGTGGAGGCGGCCTGTTGCTTAATGCGTCCAGTGGCCCTTGATGCCCCTGGCAGGTGTCCTCTGGGGGTCCTGTAGCCGGAGGGACTCGGCCCACCTGCTGGGGCAGCACATGCCCCGATGTGTCACAATGTTCCGGTCACTGACTCCGAGAAGCACGGGTGTCGATGAGTGTGTGTGTGTGTGTGCGTGTGTGTGTGTGTGTGTGTGGGGGGGGGGGGATACTGATGGCCACCGTCACCACCCTGTAGGAAGGTTCCGGGTTGGCATCCAATGCTCCCTCCTCTCGGCCGGTTCCCGTAGGACCCTGGGGGTTACCTTGGGACGGAGAGGCAGCTGGATTGTGCTCTGGATGCCACAGTGTCAGCTGGCTCTGCCAACCCTGGCAGCTCCCCGATGTCTGTACTATGGTGTCGGTGCCCTCAGCAATCCCCCTATGTCAGTAGGCCATGCTCTGCAGCGCTTCGCCAATGACCACCAGCTTCTGGAACACATTCCTCAGTGTCGGGACATGCTCTGGAGAACTTCAGCAATGCCCACGTGTGACTGCAATATGCTCCCCAGTGCCCCGGCAAAGTCCACCTCAGACTGAGATATGTCTCCCAGTGACTGGTACCTGAGACGTGTTGCGCATTGCCGAGGAAAGGTCCACCTGCATCAAGGATACATTCCCCAGTGACTCGAATATGCTGCTGAGGCTCTCAGCCATGGCCGTCACTCACTGAGCCACGCCTTGGACACCACCACTCATGGTGCTGACACCATGCACCAGGCTCTCCATTGCTGTTGCCACCCTGGCAGTGTTGGCCTCGGTGCCACGCATTGCCGGTGCTATCTCCTGCACCTGCAGCCTTGCTGTGGCGAAGCTCATGTAGAGACTTTGTTTTGGGAGTCTTGTGTCAGGAATGTGGACGATGTGGCCTGCCCAATGTAGCTGATTAACCATAACCAGTGCCTCAATACTAGGGATGTTGGCCCGAGAGAGGACACTGATATTGGAGCACTTACGCTGCCATTGAATTTGTAGGATTTTGTTGGTTATATTTCGGCTGTCTGCTGTACAGTACCCATATGTACAGGAGAGGAGGTAGTGCTGCAACCCTGTAGACCATGAGATTGGTGTCAGGTTTGAGGTCATCAAACACTCTTGTCCTCAGATACCCAGGCTGTGCTGGCACACTGGAGGCGATGTTGAGTTTCATCGTCTGTGTCCATATCGAATCACAGTACAAACCGAGACATCACGGGCGGGATTCTCCGCTGGCGGGATTCTCCGTTGCGCTAGCAGCCCACCCACATCCGGATTTCCCGACAGTGTGGGAGTGCCTACAATGGAAAACCCCATTGGCCGGCTGGCGGGACGGAGGATCCCGCTGCCAGTGGGGACGCGCCGCACCGCGGGACGAAGAATCCCAGAGGTTTGAGGGTGTAATTACGGTGTGATAAATTTACAAAGCACTGTGGAGTAAAATTTAAATTTGGCAGAGACACAAAAAGGGTGGAAGGGGTTAGCCACCCTTTAAATATCCTCCATGATTTTCCATTGTTGTCCATGAAAAGGATTATCAGGCAGCTTATATAACAGGTGTCTGAGCTGCCACAGCCCATTTTGTGCCGCAACCAAAGTTGAAGTTGATCCTAGTTTCTATTATGAATGAAAACTTAGGAATTTATTGCAGACGGGTTAGCATAAAAGAGAGATAGAAACATGACAACAAGCTGGATATTTTGAGCAGCTGTAAAATGTTAATATGATACTTGTCATCCCAACATTACAGTGTACTCGGGGAGTCAAGTGTTGTCTTCAAATAAAGGGCAGTTAGAAGGTGGGGATCTGGATGCACGCACATTATGCTACCCCAATTTTAAGATAATTAATCTTGGCTTTTATGTAAAACTGTAGTGTCTTCATTGGGAAAAAGATCTAATTACAGTGATAATTTTATATCACCAATTTCCAGTTTAAATGTGAACATGGGATTTTCTTTAAAAATATATATATATTTTATTAAAGTTTTTCGATCAAAAAGAATTTTCCATTTTTACAACTTTGTAACAAAATGTACATTGACCATTATTTAAACAATATATTAACTAACAACAAGTGCAGAAAAAGAAATAGTAACATTGAAAAAATAAATATAAACAACTAGCATGGAAAAGAACAAAAAAGCCCCAAGGACCCACATGTACCCTCCCCTCCCCCCCTCCTCCCCCCCCCCCCCACTCCCCCCTGGGTTGCTGCTGCTGTCTTTCCTGTTTTCCCTTATCGCTCTGCGAGATAGTCAAGGAACGGTTGCCACCGCCTGGTGAACCCCTGAGCCGAACCTCTTAGTGCGTACTTTATTCGCTCCAATTTTATAAACCCTGCCATGTCGTTTATCCAGCCCGGGGGTTTAGCTTCTTTCCACATAAGTAGAATCCTTCGCCGGGCTACTAGGGACGGAAAGGCCAAAACATCGGCCTCTCTCGCCTCCTGCACTACCGGCTCTTCTGCAACCCCAAATATAGCCAACCCCCAGCTTGGTTCGACCCGGACCCCCACCACCTTTGAGATCACTCTTGCCACACCCACCCAGAACCCATGCAATACCGGACATGACAAAAACATGTGGGTGTGGTTCGCCGGGCTTCCCGCGCACCTCCCGCACCTATCCTCCACTCCAAAAAATCTACTCAGCCTTGCTCCCGTCATATGCGCCCTGTGTAGAACCTTGAATTAGATCAGGCTGAGCCTGGCACACGAGGACGAGGAATTTACCCTACTTAGGGCATCTGCCCACAGCCCCTCCTCAATCACTTCCCCCAGGTCCTCCCCACATTTACCCTTTAGCTCCTCTACCATCGTCTCCCCCTCGTCTCTCATTTCCCTGTATATATCGGACACTTTACCATCACCGACCCATGCCCCCGAGATCACTCTGTCCTGGATCCCCTGCGCCGGGAGCTGCGGAAATTCCCTCACCTGTTGCCTTGCAAATGCCCTCACTTGCATATATCGGAAGGCATTCCCAGGTGGCAACTCGTATTTTTCTACCAGTGCTCCCAGACTCGTGAACGTCCCGTCCAAGAACAAGTTCTTCAATTTCACAATTCCTGCTCGTTGCCAAGATTGGAATCCCCCATCTATCCTTCCCGGGACGAACCTGTGGTTGTTCCTTATCGGGGACCACACCGAGGCACCCGTCACTCCCCTATGTCATCTCCACTGCCCCCAAATCTTCAAAGTCGCCACCACCACTGGGTTTGTGGTGTATTTTTTCGGGGAAAACGGTAACGGCGCCGTCGCCAGTGCTTTTAAACTTGATCCCCTACAGGACACCATCTCCGGCCTTTTCCACGCCGCTCCTTCTACTTCCCTCATCCACTTACATATCATAGACACGTTGGCGGCCCAATAATAGTCACTCAGGCTCGGCAGTGCCAGTCCCCCTCTGTCCCTCCTACGCTGCAGGAACCCCTCTTTACCCTTGGGGTCTTTCCAGCCCACACAAAGCTCATAATACTCCTACCACTTTCTTGAAGAAGGCCTTTGTAATCAGTATGGGGAGGCACTGAAACACGAAAAGAAATCTCGGGAGGACCACCATTTTAACCGCCAGTACCCTACCCGCCAATGACAGGGGCACCATGTCCCACCTTTTAAAGTCCTCCTCCATCTGCTCTACCTGTCGTGTCAAGTTAAGTTTATGCAAGGTTCCCCAGTTCCTAGCCACCTGGATCCCTAGATATCGAAAGTCCCTTGCTACTCTCCTCAGCGGCAGATCGTCTATTCCCCTGCCCTGTTCCCCGGGGTGCATCACAAATAGTTCACTCTTTCCAAAGTTCAATTTGTATCCCGAGAACTCTCCAAACTCCCTGAGTGTCTGCATTATCTCAGGCATCCCCTCCACTGGGTCCGCCACATATAGCAGCAGATCATCCGCATATAATGACACCCGATGTTCCTCTCCTCCTCTAAGCTCCCCTCTCCACTTCTTAGAGCCCCTCAGCGCTATGGCCAATGGCTCGATTGCCAACGCGAAAAGTAACGGGGACAAGGGACACCCCTGTCTTGTGCCCCTATGTAATCGGAAATAGTCAGATCGTTGCCTGTTTGTAACCACGCTTGCCACAGGGGCCCCGTACAGGAGCTGAACCCATCTGATGAACCCCTCTCCAAATCCAAATCTCTTCAGTACCTCCCACAGGTAGTCCCACTCCACTCAATCGAATGCCTTCTCTGCATCCATCACCACCACTATCTCCGCCTCCCCCTCCGGTGGGGGCATCAGCATTACGCCCAGCAACCTTCGTATGTTGGCATTCAATTGCCTCCCTTTAACAAACCCTGTCTGGTCGTCATGTACCACCCCTGGGACACAGTCCTCTATCCTAGTTGCCATCACCTTGGCCAGTAACTTGGCGTCTACATTTAGGAGGGAGATGGGCCTGTATGACCCGCACTGCAGCGGGTCTTTGTCTCGTTTCAGGATCAACAATATCGTCGCCTCCGACATCGTCGGGGTAGTGTCCCCCTTTCCTTAGCCTCATTGAAGGTTCTCGCCAGGAGTGGGCCAGTAGGTCCACATATTTCCTGTAAAATTCCACCGGCAACCCATCTGGTCCCGGGGCCTTTCCTGCCTGCATGTTCCCGATTCCTTTTACCACCTCCTCCACCTCAATCTGCGCGATTGGGGTCTTTTAATAGGACTTTGGCCTCTTCAGGGGAATCCAGTTCAGTGTCTGGCCTGGCGCTAGGACAACTGTGGTGTTCCAATTTCTGTTGCTAGGTGCTTAACATTGGCACAGCAACATAGATACATAGATACATAGAAGATAGGAGCAGGAGGAGGCCTTTTGGCCCTTCGTGCTACTCTGCCATTCATCATGATCATGGCTGATCATCCAACTCAATAGCCTAATTCTGCTTTCTCCCCATAGCCTTTGAACCCATTCTCCCCAAGTGCTATATCTAGCCGCCTCTTGAATATATTCAAAGTTTTAGCATCAACTACTTCCTGTGGTAATGAATTCCACAGGCTCACCACTCTTTTTGTGAAGAAATGTCTCCTTATATCTGTCCGAAATGGTTTACCTTGAATCCCCAGACTGTGACCCCGGTTCTGGACACACCCAACATTGGTAACATCTTCGCTGCATCTACCCTGTCTAGTCCCGTTAAAATTTTATAAATCTCATTGAGATCCCCCCTCATTCTTCTGTACTCCAGCGAGAACAATCCCAACCTAGTCAATCTCTCCTCATATGACAGCCCCGCCATCCCTGGAATCAGTCTGGTAAACCTTCGCTGCACTCCATCGAGAACAAGAACATCCTTCCTCATAGAAGGAGACCAAAACTGCACACAATACTCCGGGTGTGGCCTCACCAAGTCCCTGTATAATTGCAGCAACACATCCCTGCTTCTATACTCGAAACCTCTTGCATGAAGGCCAACATACCATTTGCCTTCTTTACCGCCTGCTGCACCTGCATGCTTACCTTCAGCGAATGGTGCACAAGGATACCCAGGTCCCGCTGCACACTCCACTCTCCCAATTTACAACCATTCAGGTAGTAATCTGCCTTCCTGTTTTTGCTTCCAAAGTGAATAACCTCACACTTATCCAAATTATACTGCATCTGCCATTGGTTTGCCCACTCACCCAACCTGTTCAGATTATGCTATAGGATCCCTGCATCCTCATCACAATTCACCCTCCCGCCTAACTCGGTATCATCTGCAAACTTTGAGATGTTACATTTTGTTCCCTCATCCAAATCATTGATATATATTGTGAATAGCTGGGGTCCCAGCACTGATCCCTGTGGTACCCTACTGGTTACTGACTGCCAATTTCAAAAGGACCCATTAATTCCTACTCTTTGTTTCCGCTCTGCCAACCAGTTTTCTATCCACCTCAATACATTTCCCCCAATCCCATGCGCTTTAATTTTGCACAACAATCTCTTATGCGGGACAATCTCTTTGTCAGGCGGGCAATATGCTCCTGAACCTGGAGTAGCCTTTCTGGGCCTGAAAGATAGGAAGAATGCCTGTTGGAAGCGGCCCCTCCCACATCCATACCAGGTAGGGCGACAGCGGTGCAGCCTGGGGACTGTTACAGATCATTTTAAATGCAGTGGACAACCCTGTCAAGTTGCCTCGCTATTCTGCATTTCAGGTGAATGAGTATGGGGTCTAATCTGGTTGGGATCCACCTGCTGGTCAGCTGGGTAGTAGGCTCTGTGTTGTGGAACATTACTACTCTCTGGTGGATGGTCAGCTCTCACTGTACCTTCTGGTGGTTTTTCAATTAAGTAAGACATCACCCTCACTCTTTCTGGGCTTATTTAGGAACAGTCCTGGTCCCCATGTACATTTGCCATAACGCTGTCAGACAGACCAATCACTGGCTTCTTAGCCAGTGCCCTTGGATTGGGAAGGGGTTTCCTGCTAACTTATTCCATATCCCTGGAACAGCACTGCCCTCATGTGGAGGTGCAGCTCCAGCTACACTCCCTTGTGGCTTATCGACTGGAGCAGGCATTTCACTCCGTATCTGCTCATTGGTTTGGAAACTCCCTTTGTCCCTGTTTAATGTCGAAAAGAGGGTTTCTGCCAGCCAGACCTCTGTAAATGTCTTCATCTTCCCATTTCCTGGTTTAATAGCTTGCCTTCATTCAGGCTCTTTGACTAAGTGGGCACCTCTTTCACTTTCTCTTTTCCAGCTCTGGGACTACTCGGGTCCTGGGCGCGATTGTCCCCAAAAATGACTAAGTGCGGGATTTTTTGGCCGCTCCCACCCGGCAACTGGAATTTTCCACCCGAGGTCAACGGACCTTTACATGATCCCCCTCCCGCCTGTGGCGATCTTGCGGTGGGCGCAGCCAAGAAACACAGCCCTAACTTTCACTTTGGGCTAGAACCCCGGGGTGATTTGCGTTGGGTGTATGGGCATAATCCAGATCATTATTCTCCTACACTGAGTGCAAAAAACTAAACCCCACCTGAAACAAAGAATGTCTGAGTCCCCAGGCATCTGATTCGCCGCCTCAGGGCTCAGCTGTTCAATACTTGTTTAAAATATAAATTTAGAATACCCAATTTTTTTTTCCAATTAAGGGGCAATTTAGCATGGCCAATCCACCGACCTGCATATCTTTAGGTTGTGGGGGTGAGACCCACGGACATGCGGGAAGAATGTGCAAACTCCGCACAGACAGTGACCCAGGGCCGGGATCGAACCCAAGTCTTCAGCGCCGTGAGGCAGCAGTGCTAACCACTGCGCCACCGTGCTGCCCTGCAGCTGTTCAGTATAAACAGGGGGAGCATCATTTAAACGGTCCCTCAGCATTCACTCCCAGTCAAGCCAGGAGGATAACATCGGGGAGACCCGCTCCTCGATGTGTGGAATCAGACCTGGCCAAGCTCCTGGTGCCACTCTGCACCCCCTAGGGGGTAGGAGACCGAAGAGAACGGTGACATGTGCTACCTGGGAGGCAGTGGCAGCATCACTGAATGTGGGCACCATGACCAGGAAGACCACTGTGTAATGTAGGAAGAAGATAGTGGTTAGCACAATTGCTTCACAGCTCCAAGGTCCCAGGTTCGATTCCCGGCTTGGGTCACTGCCTGTGCGGAGTCTGCACGTTCTCCCCGTGTGTACGTGGGTTTCCTCCGGTTCTCCGGTTTCCTCCCACAGTCCAAAGACGTGCGGGTTAGGTGGATTGGCCGTGATAAATTGCCCTTAGTGTCCAAAAAGATTAAATGGGGTTACTGGGTTAAGGGGATAGGGTGGAAGTGTGGGCTTGGGTAGGGCGCTCTTTCCAAGGGCCGGTACAGACACGATGGGCCGAATGGCCTCCTTCAGCACTGTAAATTCTATAAGATGAATGTGACCTCCTATGAGCTGGAAGATTAAGTTACCACCTCTCTCCTCCTGGCATCAGTCCCGCCTAACACCCTTCAATTCCCAATCCCCGCCTCCCCCTCTCCCCCACTCTCGCCACTCCCAATCCACTGGCTGACACCTCGCACCCAGCAAACATCTGACCATCAAGCTTTTTCCTCAGGACCCACTAACACCCACCATCACAAGCCATTCACGGCCTGATGCGGTGCCCACACATGTCACCTGCTATAGACCGCTGACTCATCAAACATGTGGCTCACAATGTCCTCTCTTTGTCCCCGTAGGAGAAGATAGCCCATAATGAGAGAAAGGGAGAAGACAGGTGGCGGAATTCCAGAGTTGCGAGCCCTCAGTCCCTATGAGGAACGGGCCCTGGAGATTGTCGGTTTGCCCGAGGAGAGAGCAGTTACTGGCAGCGAGATTGGCCTTCACCAGAGAAGTCAGGACCCACTGCCCCTTCATCCAGATGATCTGTTGCAAGTGGGTTGTTGATGTTCCAGACAATTATCCTTGCCCTTAACTGTACCCATGTCCCTTGTCTTGCAGGATTACCATCTGAAGAGGCCAGAACATCTGGAGTCGCTGCCGCCACAGCCACCCAAGAGATCAATCGGAAAAGAGTTCCGAGGAGAACACTGACAATGCATCACAGCTTTCACCTGCATCTTCCACCATCGCAGAAACACCCACCTCAGTGGGTGAGATTAACAGACAAGTTTTTAGGTCACTATCTGGTGAGCATCTCACATTGCTGATGCACATCAGGTAGAGGCAGGAACATACAAGGGAGACAGCAGTTGGAGGTCTGCTGGATCCAGGACTAGGCTGGGCCCCATATTACAAACCCAGTCCTGACCCCAACAGTGGCTAGGATGTTGGACCGAAACCCCAATATTTTGCTTTATTTGTAAGACTGTACAGAAAGAATGATTCACTCCAGGAGTGATTGCATGAAAAAATAGGGCTTTGGTATTTCTAAAACAAAACTTTATGATAAATACAATATTAAACTTGTTAACTTCACATCCGAAAATAACAACTTACAATTACCCCTTAACGCAACTATACAATTTCACATTAAATAACAATAAAAGAAACATACATTTCTCAATCCAGCTGACATATTAGCAGGGCATATAGTAATATTTGCTCAACAGAACAGATTCTGGCTCTTGATCAAGCCCCTTCAGACTCTGGCTGAATATCTTCAAATAGCTGCTTCATCTGGGTTGCTTCAGCATCTTCCTTGTCTTCAGGCAAGAAGACTGCTCTGCTTTTTAAATATCATTACTCTTTTTTTTAAACTATCCTACTGGGAAGGGAAACTGTCTTTACTTGTGCTCTAAAAAACACAAAGGCTGTCAGCTTAAACTTTACTTCTAAAAGCCTTTCTCCAAAAAACATCTCTCTTAGCTCCAGCCAGCATGGACATCATCTCCCCAAGCTAAAAAACAAATGAACTTTCCAGGGACTGAAAGCACATGAACTCCTCAGAGATTTCCTCAGTCAAACCACTATGTGTTAGCCCAGACTGACGGATACATTCCTTTGTCAATTTCACCTTCTGGTTGCTAAAACCCCCCAGGCCCTGCAGAACAGAATTATTTTAAAAAACATGACCATTGCAGCCAAACACATTCTAACCCGATGCTTTTAATCTTTACATTGCCCATACATTTATAATCCAATTTTCCTAACATCTTCCAATTGTCCAATTGTCACACCCAGCCAGACGCTAAGCCTCTGAGCAAGGTTCTCCCTGAGCTGCTGGAGATGATAAGCCTGAGCCGTGAGATTCACGAGGCAGTGTCAACGACATTCCCACGACTGCAAGGCCGATTTGAGGAGTCCAAAAGGCTTCAGGTATAGGAGATGGTGCTGGCAATGTGTGGCATGCCCAGTGATAATATTGCAGGTTTGGGAGGGCTAGGCCAGCCATGGATCTTGCTCTCTGCAGTACTCTCTCTCTCTTTGGGGTCCTTGCGTTCTTCCTGCCCCACACAAGCACCATAATCAATTTGTCCAATGAATTGAAAAAGGCCTTGGGGATGTAGATCAGGGTGGATTTAAACAGGAAGAGGAACCTGGGCATTTTGATCATCTGCACACTGCCCGCCAGGGAGAATGGGAGTGTGTTCCATCCCTCTAGGTCCATTTTTACTTCCTCCATCAGGCTGGTCAGATTTCACTTGTGGATCCCTGTCCAGTTGTGGGTGACTTGGATCCCCAGGTAGTGGGATTTGTGTCGGCACCATTTAAAAAGCAGCCCTTCCAGTTCAGCCTCTCCTCCTTGCGGGTTCACCAAGAAGGTCTCGCTTTTGCTCAGGTTAAGTTTGTAGCCATCGTGTTGAGTGGCACCATCACCGTGCTAAATAAGATAGACTTCGAACAGATCTAGCAACTCAAGACCGGACATCCATGAGGCCCTGTGGGCCATCAGCAGCAGCAGAATTGTACTCAACCACAATCTGCAACCTCATTGCCCAGCATATCCCCCACTCTACCATTACCACCAAGCCAGGGGATCAACCCTGGTTCAATGAAGAGTGCAGGAGAGCATGCCAGGAGCAACGTCAGGCATACCGAAAAATGAGAAGCTACAAGACAGGACTACTTGTGTGCCAAACAGCATAAGCAGCAAGTATTAGACAGAGCTAAGCGATTCCACAACAAACGCATCAGATCTAAGCTCTGCACTCCTGCCACATCCAGCCCTGAATGGTGGTGGACAATAAAACAACTCGCTGGAGGAGGAGGCTCCACAAATATCCCCATCCTCAATGATGGAGGGGCCCAGCACCTATGTGCAAAAGGCAAGGCTGAGGCATTGGCAACAATCTTCAGCCAGATGTGCCGAGTGGATGATCCATCTTGGTCTCCTCCAGAGGTCCCCAGCATCACCATTGTCAGTCTTCAGCCAATACGATTCACTCCACGTGATATCAAGGAATTGAAGGCACTGTATACTGCAAAGGCTATGGGCCCTGACAATATTCCAGCAATAGTACTGAGGCTTGTGCTCCAAAACCTGCCGCACCCCTAGGCAAGCTGTTCCAGTGCAGCCAAAACACTGATATCTACCCGGCATTGTGGGAAATTGCCCAAGTATGTCCTGTACACAAGAAACAGGACAAATCCAACTCAGCTAATTACCGCCCTATCAGTCTACTCTCCATCATCAACAAAGTGATGGAAGGAGTCATCAACAGTACTATCAAGCGGCACTTACTCAGCAATAACCTGCTCATGTACGCTCAGTTTGGGTTCCACCAGGTACATTCAATGGCATTATCATCATCACTGAATCCCCCACAATCAACATCCTGGTGTTACCAATGATCAGAACCTGAAGATATAAAAATCATAGCTACAAGAGCAGGATAGAGGTTAGGATTTCTGATGCGAGTTAGTCGCCTCCTGCCTCATCAAAACCTGTCCACCATCGACAAGACACAAGTCAGGAATGTAATGGAATACTTTTCATTTACCTGAATGAGTGTAGCTCCAACAACACTCGAAGCTCAACACCATCCAGGATAAAGCAGCCCTGTTGATTTCCACCCCATCCATACACATTCACTCCCTTCATGACAAACGCTCAGTAGCAGCCGTGTGTACCATCTACAAGATGCACTACAGGGACTCAGCAAGGCCCCCGAGGCCCCCCTACAAAACCCATGATCACTACCATCTAGAAGGACAAAGGCAGCAGATACCTGGGAACCCCACCACCTGGAGGTTCCTCTCCAAGTCACTCACCACTCTGACTTGGAAATATATCGTTGTTCCCTCACTGTCACTGGTGCAAAAACCTGGTACACCCTCCCTAACAACATAGTGGGTGTACCTACACAATATGAACTGCAGTGATTCAAGAGGGCAGCTCACCACCACCTTCTCAAGGGTAATTAGGGATGGACAATAATTGCTGGCCTAGTCAGTGAATTTAAAAAACTGTCAGTGGCATTTTGTAGCCATATTTAGACAATTGATACTTTGGCAATGTCTCTTTTGAAATGTCACCTTTGATGACGATGTCAGTACACACATCCAGAAAGCAGGTTCTGTCTTTGGCAACTTCGTGATCATGTCTGAAAGCAGCATGGCATAAGGGTTAAGAATAAGAGCAAGGGTAAGAATGGAGAGGTTATCCTTACCATTGTCACAGAATCCTGGGTCTGTCATAGGCACTACATCAATGATCTGGAATGCTTCCACCAAACATTCATGAGATCCATTATGAGTGTTCGCTGGCATAACAAAATCGCAAACAAACATGTCCTTCACTGTGTTGGACTCGAACAGCATGGAGACCACCCTCTAGAACCAAAATTTAGTTGGTTAACATGTCTTCCACATGGATGACTGCAGAACCCCCAGGCAGATCTTCTGTGGGATACTGTCTCAGGATAAATTATATCAAGGTGGTCAGTACAACCAAAAGAAGAACATCTTAAAAGGGAGCCTTACAAAATTCTGCAATACAGATCATTACCTCTTGGGGTCAGCAGGTTTCAAAACCATCTGCACCAAACTGCGGAACATCCAACATGCCCAGAGACAGCCTGGAGCTGAGACAGCTGCAGAAGATCCCAATGCATCAATGATAACAACATGAACTGCCTGTTCTAAGGACACCCATGACAATCTCACATCGTCAATCATGAGAAGCCCACAGAACATGATGAAGTCACTGACAGCTTAGGCATCCTCAAATAATGAGGCTACTATCACGATTTTCAGTTAAGATTAACAGATTTAGCAGTTTGAAGCAGACATGAAAATGACGACACCCATTCACAAAATACATTTGTGTTACTGTTATTGCTTTAATTATTCCATTTCCAAAGTGATTCCGATGGTATTCTATATAAATGAAGAGCAGGGAAAAAGAAAAGATACAATCTTCACAATTATCAGTCAGTAGGTAGTAGCTATCCCTGGAGTTGTTGAATAAAATGTTTCTTCAGCAGTGAAAGACAATAATATATAGAATTTACAGTGCAGAAGGAGACCATTTGGCCCATCGAGTCTGCACCGGCTCTTGCAAAGAGCACCCTACCCAAGGTCAACACCTCCGCCCTATCCCCATAACCCCATAACCCAGTAACCCCACTCAACACTAAGGGCAATTTTGGACACCAAGGGCA
The DNA here is from genome assembly GCF_047496885.1 of Scyliorhinus torazame. NCBI lineage: Eukaryota > Metazoa > Chordata > Chondrichthyes > Carcharhiniformes > Scyliorhinidae > Scyliorhinus > Scyliorhinus torazame. Next base: position 135,926,115 of record NC_092712.1, read on the forward strand.
ATTTATCATGGCCAATCCACCTAACCTGCACCTCTTTAGACTGTGGGAGGAAACCGGAGCACCCGGAGGAAACCGACGCACACACGGGGAGGATGTGCAGACTCCGGAATCGAACCTGGGACCCTGGAGCTGTGAAGCAATTGTGCTATCCACAATGCTACCGTGCTGCCCAAATAATAGTCATGAGCTACAGCTCCATGAGCTGCCTTTTGTCACTTTGAGTCCTGACATGGCCTGCAACTAATATTATTTATAACATTTTTATGGCTATAACTAATCAGTGAAGTTAATAGAGGTAGGAACTGTAACACTAACTTTATACGCTCATTTCCATTACGTAGCACATCTATCCTGACACAAATTGGCAGAAAGTACCATATTTGGTCAAAACAGCAGTCGTACTTCTACAAACGAGGAATATTACAATATTAAATCTGATAGACCTGTAAAATTTAATTTGCTATTCAGACACAGCCATTTTTAAACATTGAAAATGATAATGCAACTTATATACTATTTTCAAGAAAAGAAAGCTGTCCAGCCCTGGAATGGGGGTGTGCAGTAAAATAATCAGAAGCAAGATATCTGATGAGATCAAGGTTTGGAAAATCTGTGGGTGGCCTGTTTTCTGCAGATGTGTTGGAATCATGCCTGCCTTTGAACTCTGCCACTGACCCTGCCAATGATTGTGGGATTCGGCACAGAGTCTTCATGGCAAACCTTCTCTCCTTGTATCGCTAGCCCTGAAGTAAGTGGTGGCTTCTCCCCCAACAAATCTATTGCAGAAAGTCATGTTTAATACGAGGATTCAGCATAGCCAGGTCCTTGCTGGTTAACATCCATTCAGCAAGAACTCCTCACTCAGACTTAAACTGCAAATCTGCCAGAAATGCCGCACAGTTTTCTTTGGCCCATCATGGGTCTCAATGCAAATCACAGCTAGTCTCTTAGAAAGCTGGCAGCAAAAACCCACAGGTCCCAGGGATGAGATAGTCAATTCCATGGTGGTGTCCAATGTAAATAGGTTGACTCAACTTCACCTATTCAAAGTGAGTGAATAAATTATAACTACTCAACACCAACAGCCTGCAGTAGAGGCATGTTTGACCGTATTCCAGGGCGGTGGATAACTGCAAAAGTATTCATGTCAACATTTATAGAAATAAAGATATACAATGTGAGGGAGAAATTTTCATAAAATAGAGAGAGATATGCTCATTGCTATCTCTAAAAATTTCAAACTGGATAAAGACCTAAAATATCAGTCTGTGACCCCGAACAAAAGAAGCTGTCTGGCAGTATCAGGGAAACTCACATTGTTATCCCTGAAGAGGCACTAATGATCCTTCTGTAAGGTGCGCAGACCAAATTCAAAGAGAGTTATACAAAGGCCATCTACATTTTAAAACCAAGGCTGACCAACAGAAGTCTTTTCATTCACTGAGTTTATGGGCCCCATAACCTTCCTTTCAATTCTTAATGGTTAAGAAATTTAACAATCTTCGGGACGCAGACAATGTACACACATCCTTTGTCAAAGACAGTCATGTCACATGCACATGTGGAACCAGTAATTTAAAAAAAATGTTTTTATTGAGTTTTTTGTGGTATACAGAACAAGGATAAGTATGGAAAAACAGTCGGAGACAGAGGAAAAATAAAAATATTTACACATCAGTCGGTTTCAACTATTTACATACATACATAGTGGTTCTATCCCTTGCATTATTTGCAGTGGTGTTGTGATTTCCTGTTTTTCATTCCCCACTGGTCTTTTGGTCTGGTTGTTGCCCCAACCCCCCTCTCTTTCCTGCCTCCCCCCTTGCTTCTCATGCTTCTTTTGTTGGGTATGGTTGGGTTCCATGTTTCCCTGCCCACCCTCACTCCCCTATCCCCCCTTTCCTTGCTGTGTCATGGCTACCCTCTCCTGTTCTTTGGCTTCTTGTTGTTGGCTATGAACTGATCTTGGAACAACCGAGTGAATGGCTCCCACGTTTTGTGGAAGCCTGCTTCCGAGCCTGGGAGGGCGAGTTTAATTTTCTCCATTTAGAGAAATTCCAATAGGTCGGACAGCCAGTTTGCAGCTTTTTGTGGTACTGCTGACCACCAGCAGAGCAGGATTCTCCAGCGGGCGATTAGGGAAGCAAACATAGAACATAGAACATTGCAGCGCAGTACAGTTCCTTCGGCCCTCGATGTTGCACTGACCTGTGAAACCACTCTAAAGCCCATCTACACTATTCCCTTATCGTCCATATGTCTATCCAATGACCATTTGAATGCCCTTAGTATTGGCGAGTCCACTACTGTTGCAGGCAGGGCATTCCACGCACTTACTACTCTCTGAGTAAAGAACCTACCTCTGACATCTGTCCTATATCTATCTCCCCTCAATTTAAAGCTATGTCCCCTCGTGCTAGACATCACCATCCGAGGAAAAAGGCTCTCACTGTCCACCCTATCCAATCTTCTGATCATCTTGTATGCCTCAATTAAGTCACCTCTTAACCTTCTTCTCTCTAACGAAAACAGCCTCAAGTCCCTCAGCCTTTCCTCATGAGATCTTCCTTCCATATCAGGCAACATTCTGGTAAATCTCCTCTGCACCCTTTCCAATGCTTCCACATCCTTCCTATAATGCGGCGACCAGAATTGCACGCAATACTCCAAATGCGGCCGCACCAGAGTTTTGTACAGCTGCAACATGACCTCATGGCTCCGAAACTCAATCCCTCTACCAATAAAAGCTAACACACCGTACGCCTTCTTAACAACCCTCTCAACATGGGTGGCAACTTTCAGGGATCTATGTACATGGACACCGAGATCTCTCTGCTCATCCACACTGCCAAGAATCTTACCATTAGCCCAATACTCTGTCTTCCTATTATTCCTTCCAAAATGAATCACCTCACACTTTTCTGCATTAAACTCCATTTGCCACCTCTCAGCCCAGCGCTGCAGCTTACCTATGTCCCTCTGTAACTTGTAACATCCTTCTGCACTGTCCACAACTCCACCGACTTTAGTGTCATCTGCAAATTTACTCACCCATCCTTCTACGCCCTCCTCGAGGTCATTTATAAAAATGACAAACAGCAGTGGCCCCAAAACAGATCCTTGTGGTACACCACTAGTAACTGGACTCCAGTCTGAACATTTCCCATCAACCACCACCCTTTGTCTTCTTCCAGCTATGCCAATTTCTGATCCAAACTGCTAAATCACCCTGAATCCCATGCCTCCGTATTTTCTGCAGTAGCCTACCGTGGGGAACCTTATCAAACGCTTTAATGAAATCCATACACACCACATCAACTGCTTTACCCTCATCCACCTGTTTGGTCACCTTCTCAAAGAACTCAATAAGGTTTGTGAGGCACGACCTACCCTTCACAAAACCGTGTTGACTATCTCTAATCAAATTATTCCTTTCCAGATGATTATACATCCTATCTCTTATAAACCTTTCCAAGACCTTGCCCACGACAGAAGTAAGGCGCACTGGTCTATAGTTACCGGGGTTGTCTCTACTCCCCTTCTTGAACAAGGGGGACAACATTTGCTATCCTCCAATCTTCTGGCACTATTCCTGTAGACAAAGATGACTTAAAGATCAAAGCCAAAGGCTCAGCAATCTCCTCTCTAGCTTCCCAGAGAATCCTAGGATAAATCCCATCCGGCCCAGGGGACTTATCTATTTTCACACTTTCCAGAATTGCTAACACCTCCTCCTTATGAACCTCAAGTCCTTCTAGTCCAGTAGCCTGAATCTCAGTATTCTCCTCGACAACATTGTCTTTTTCCTGTGTGAATACTGACGAAAAATATTCATTTAGCAACTCTCCTATCTCCTCGGACTCCAAGCACAACTTCCCACTACTGTCCTTGACTGGCCCTACTCTTACCCTAGTCATTCTTTTATTCCTGACATATCTATAGAAAGCTTTAGGGTTATCCTTGATCCTACCTGCCAAAGACTTCTCATGTCCCCTCCTGGCTCTTCTTAGCTCTCTCTTTCGGTCTTTCCTAGCTAACTTGTAACTCTCGAGCGCCCTAACTGAACCTTCATGTCTCATCTTTACATAAGCCTCCTTCTTCCTCTTGACAAGTGTTTCGACTGCTTTAGTAAACCATGGTTCCCTTGCTCGACCACTTCCTCCCTGCCTGACAGGTACATACCTATCAAGGACACGCAGTAGCTGTTCCTTGAACAAGCTCCACATTTCCATTGTGCCCATCCCCTGCAGTTTTCCTCTCCATCCGATGCATCCTACGTCTTGCCTCATCGCATCATAATTGCCTTTCCCCCAGATATAACTCTTGCCCTGCGGTATATACCTATCCCTTTCCATCACTAAAGTAAACATAATCGAATTGTGGTCACTATCACCAAAGTGCTCACCTACCTCCAAATCTAACACCTGTCCTGGTTCATTACCCAGTACCAAATCCAAAATGGCCTCACCTCTCGTTGGCCTATCTACATACTGTGTCTGGAAACCCTCCTGCACACATTGGACAAAAACGGACCCATCTAAAGTACTCGAACTATAGCGTTACCAGTCATTATTTGGAAAGTTGAAGTCCCCCATAACAACTACCCTGTTGCTTTCGCTCCTATCCAGAATCATCTTTGCCATCCTTTCCTCTACATCTCTGGAACTTTTCGGAGGCCTATTGAAAACCCCGAACAGGGTGACCTGTCCTTTCCTGTTTCTAACCTCAGCCCATACTATCTCAGTAGACGAGTCCTCCTCAAACGTCCTTTCTGCCACCGTAATACTGTCCTTGATTAACAATGCTACCCCTCCCTCTCTTTTACCACCTTCCCTGAGCTTACTGAAATATCTAAACCCCGGCACCTGCAACAACCATTCCTGTCCCTGCTCTATCCATGTCTCCGAAATGGCCACAACATCGAAGTCCCAGGTAGCAACCTAGCAAGTTCACCCACCTTATTCCGGATGCTCCTGGCATTGAAGAAGACACACTTTAAACCACCTTCCTGCCTGCCGGTACACTCCTGCAACTTTGAAACCTTACTCATGACCTCACTACTCTCAACCGCCTGTATACTGGAGCTACAATTCAGGTTCCAAACCCCTGCTGAACTAGTTTAAACCCTCCCGAAGAGCATCAGCAAATTTCCCCCCCAGGATATTGGTACCCCTCTGGTCCAGGTGTAGACAATCCCGTTTGTAGAGGTCCCACCGACCCCAGAATGAGCCCCAATTATCCATAAATCTGAAACCGTCCCTCCTGCACCATCTCTGTAGCCACGTGTTCAACTGCTCTCTCTCCCTATTCCTCGTCTCGCTATCACGTGGCACGGGTAACAACCCAGAGATAATAGATCTCTGATTGTCCTAATAGATTGTCCTAGATCTAAGTTTCCACCCTAGCTCCCTGAATTCCTGCCTTACATCCCTATCCCTTTTCCCTTTTCCTACCTATGTCGTTGGCACCTATGTGGACCACAACTTGAGGCTGCTCCCCCTTAAGGATCCCGAAAACACAATCCGAGACATCACGCACCCTGGCACCTGGGAGGCAACACACCAACCGCGAGTCTCTCTCGTTCCCACAGAATTTCCTATCTATCCCCCTAACTATGGAGTCTCCAAAGACTAATGCTGTACTCCTCTCCCCCCTTCCCTTCTGAGCAACAGGGACAAACTCTGTGCCAGAGACCTGTACCCCATGGCTTACCCCTGGTAAGTCCCCCCCCTCAACAGTATCCAAAGCGGTATACTTGTTACTAAGGGGAATGACCACAGGGGATCCCTGTACTGACTGCTTCCTCCCAGCCCATCTCACCGTCACCCATCTATCTTTATTCTTTGGAGTAACTACATCCCTGAAGCTTCTATCTATGACCACATCTGCCTCCCGAATGATCCGAAGTTCATCCAACTCCAGCTCCAGTTCCCTAATGAGGTTTCTGAGGAGCTGGAGAGGGGTGCACTTCCCATAGATGAAATCAGCAGGGACACTGACGGCGTTCCTCACCTCAAACATTCTGCAATGAGTAGCGATCTCACTGAAATATATAAGATTCTGAAAGCTTCTGAAAGCTTCGACAGGATAGACGATGAAAGATTTTATCCATTAGTTGGGGAATTGAGATCATGGGGGCAAGACTCCTGGATAAGGGGCTGATCATTTAGATCTTATGCAAGGAGAAATTACCTCACTCAAAGGGTTCTAAATCTTTGGAATTCCCTACCTCCGAGGATTGTGGATACTTTATTGTTGATTACTTTCTAAGGTTGGGATAGAGAGATTGTTCATCTCATTGGGAATTAAGGGTATTTGGGGAACAGATGGGAAAATGTACTTGGAGCCCAAGATCAACCATGATCGAATGATGGAGCAGGCTCAATGTTACATGGAATCAGAGTTTTGGAGTGAGCCTTGATAAAGCAGGTTTGAAATTCCAGAGAAGAGAGTGCAGCTTGGGTATGTCCATTTTAAGGGAGACTCCTGCTGATATAATCTAGTTTTGAACTTTCAAAAAACCTTGCTAAGCTGTTGAAAATTGCAAAGGTCAGGTGACCCCCCTCGTCAGCCATCTTACATTTCATCAGAGTCCATCGTAAAAGGAATACGGTTTTTAAAACAAATTGTAATATCCTCATGCCTGCACTGGCGTGACACAACACAAATACCATACGATGAATTATTACAAGAAAATATAATAATAATAACTTATTGTCACAAGCTTCAATGAAGTTACTGTGAAAAGCCCCTAGTCGCCTGAAGGAATTCTAGTCACTGCACATTTCTCATGTATGGAAGCATCAAGCTGTACAGTACACCATGTCCTTGTTACTACCCTCTTCATTTTGATTGAGTACTCTGCCCTCTTCAGTACTTTCCTTACATCTGGAAACATCTGCTGTTTGTAACTTGAGAGATGGCTTCTGTTTTGAGAGTGTCTTTTTGTCTCACCTCACAAACATGTTGGCATGCTTTCATTATAAATATACAAGAATCATCTGCGTACAAGATCGTTCCATAAATATACAAGAATCCTCAAAGGGAAAGCCTCTTGTAAAAATAAATCAGACATTTCAAAATTTCTCAAGAGGGTGACATTCGCCTTATTGTTGGATGACTTTCCACCAGAGTTGTGCTGGATTTTACTTGATGTTGCAGCCTCCCTGCCTCCTCCCGCCCCACCACTGGTTAACATGTCGATGGTTAGCCTGCCCATGATCTTGATGACTGCCCTGCAGCAAATGAATGCTCGGAGCAGCATTAATTGCTCCAGGATGAATCTAACAAATGGATTGGCTGGCAGTTCTGTAGTTCCATCAGCAGCAGCAACACCAGCCAGAAGCAGTGACAACTGCTGAGGCCACAGACATTCCTACCATCGCCGAAGAGTTCAGTTAAGTCCCTTATCTGGGGAGGGAGAGGGAGTATCGGGTGTGGGGGCCAGGTTCAAGAAGCCAGAGGAGTGGAACAAAGGAGAAAAGGGTCTTTGGAGGATGCCTCTGAGAGGCCCAATTGGGCCGCATAAGAGGATCCCTCCTCCCTTGCCTGACACCTTCCCATGCAGCTGAAGCTTCCTGCATGGCATAGGCCTCCTCGTGCCACAGGCAGAATACCAGTGGCTGTTGGACGAGGCCCTTAAATGGCCTCCTGTAAAATTCTAGACAGGTCAGGGAAAGGGGTTGGTGGCGGTAAGGCCTCCCATTGGATTTTATCATGCCCCCCACCTTCAAACCCATCTGTGGGGAACATAAATTCCAACCTGTGGTTCTAAGCAAGGAGTTCCCTCTGTAAATCCATTTTATTGCATCTTCGCTTTCTGACCTCTGAGAATACCAGTACATTTTAAAGTCCCATAGAGCGCTTAAGTAAATCATTTTTATTTATTGTTTCTCTTCTTCAGTGTCCTTATAACAGATTGAAGCTTTTGTCATTGTTTCCCCTCCACCATATTTTGTTGTTTATTCCACCCCTCTGGACTAGCAAGTGTCATAATGGCAATATTCAAATATATTTTTATTTGCAAGAACTTCACGAGGTCAATTCATGTCAAAAGTGTGATGTCCAAGCAAGTTACAACATTGCAGACCACTTGCACGTATTGAATGGCACTAGCTTGTGTTGGGGATTAATGCAGTGTGTAGCAATTTTCACCGCCAGAGGGATGCCATTACTTATTCTTCATCCAGTGCATTTTGGGAGTGATGGTATGATTTGCTCTGAATAGAACAATGGAACTTCTCAAAATCTAATACTTCAAATGAATATTTTAGCTTAAGTCAACCTTTGCAAAAGTGCAGCTACATCGGCCTGAGGGCAAAGCACAATTGTATAGCATAGCCACCAACTATAGTGCCATTCTTGCCAGGATGCACTCACTACCCAATAGAAAAGTAAGAATGCGGCCTTTGTGATGAGAACATTCATTGCTCACTTAGCCTGTTCCTCCACAGAGACACTTTATTAAGTCCAATCACCCCTCATTGGCACAATTTGGTTCATCTTTGATGCATTGTAACCCAAAAGAGTAGCTGCTTGACAGTTAGACTTATTGCTAACCACTATAAAGCATGAATATATCCAAATTAATTTACATTCATGGTAAGAGAGGTGTTAGTAGTTATTTGGGGCAAAACAACATAATTATTTACTTCTGTTACGCTGCCTAATTAAGAGTTCTAAAGTTCAGCTCATCAGGTTGTAAGAGTCTTTCTGATTTATTCCCTGTTTATTTCCCTATTTCACCTTTCTTTTATTTTTCTGTTACATTTTTGATCCATGGCTGATTTATGGACACGTGTCTTTAAGGTAGCCTGTGCCTTTAATTCAAACAGAAGATTCCGGAAAGCTGGGCTGGTTTAGACTGGTGATTGCAGACTGACCAGCATTAGTGATGAGTCAGTTTGATTGATTAGACTGATGGCCGATGAATTGGGGCAAAAGGCTGCACTCTGTCCGGTATAAGATGGTGATTGCATACCCTTCCACTGGAATGCTTTCAGAGTCATGTGGTTCCAATTTGGTTTCAGTTTCTGAACTGGAAGGGAACCTGAGTGAGTCTATCTACATGAGACCATCAAAGGCTATGCAGGCAAAGTCCCGAAACTGCTAACTCTCTCCAGCAAGTCTGGGTGCCACTATCCTGAGTCTGCAGAGGCCTGAAGTTAAACCACGAGCTGGAAGCAAATTTTGATGTGAAATAAAGTGTCTCTCCAGAAAGGCGTAGGTCTGAATGTGTAACTCGAGTTGAAGGCCCAGTTTGATAAGAACCAAAGTATCTCTCCAGAAAGCCTGGTGCCTACAAGTACTGTATTTTTCCAAACTACAGGGACTCTGAATGAATGACTCTGCAAAGAAGACCATTACCAGCTGCAGACTAGAGACTTTAACCAGTGAGTGCACTGTGAAGAAAGTGTGCAATAAAAACACCATTTGTAGCAAATATCTTTCGACATTCATCCTTATTACTTACACCCCTGCTCCCCATGTTTGTCTGTTTTTGTGTGTGTGGGTATAGGGTGGGACAGTTAAAGGCTTGTCATTAACCAATTGTATTTACTGCATATTTTATAATAGTTCTTGGTATTAATAAACAGTAAATCTGTTTAAACTTACACACCTGGTGACTGTAATTATTGGGCAACCGAGAGCCAAAGACGTCTGGAATTTTTATAAGAATTATTGGCTAAGACTTCCGGTGGCGGCCATGGAGGAGTAGGTCACACATTTGACAGTTCCCGCCTGTAACGGACTTTTGGACCTGTTGATGGGGGCTGGGGCGTTCCCTTGGCCCCTGGAATTGGACAGAGCGCACAGAACCCTCTCGAGGAAGCCCAGAGCAAATGAGCCATCGAGGGATAAGGTGGTACGTTTTCACCGTTTCGTGGACAAGGAACACGTTTTGCGGTGGGCCAAGAAAGAACGGAGCAGCAAGTGGGAGAACTGTGAGTTACGCAAATATCAGGACCTGGGAGCGGATTTGGCCAAAAGGCAGGCTGGGTTCAATCGGGCAAAAATGACCCTCTTTAAGAAGGGGGTGAAGTTCGGGATGCTGTACCCAGCACGCCTGTGGGTCACACATGAGGAACGGGACTTCTACTTTGAAACGCAAGACGAAGTATGGACCTTTATTAAAGAAATGAAGCTGGAGGCAAATTAAAAGACACTTAAGCCTTGGAGAAGTACTGTGGCAGCGATTTGTGGTGGTGGATTGTATAAATTTAAGTAGCTCCATGTGAAATAATGGGCTGTGTGGATGGTTAAAGGTTGATCTGTCTTGCAGGGACCTTGTTAGAGTGGTGGATGGGTTTTGAATTTAGTTCTGCTTTTTGGGTGACTATGTTTTCTAAAGCGATTGTTCCTTCACAGTTTTTTTTCCTGTTGTTTGTTTACTGGGGAATGTGATGAGAAAATATTAATTCATGTGGGGGGAGGAGAGGAGAGTACAATAGGGAGACAGACTGCTTGGTGCCAGGGGTGGGAGCTATCGAGTCAGCATGGGTCAGCTGACTCTCGGACGCGCAGTGGGGGGTGAGCAGGTGTTAAGCTGGAGCTTGACTTGGGGGATTGGGTTTCTAGTGTTGTTGCTAGGGGGGAGGGAGGGGGGGGGGTTGCTGCTTTGCTGACAGGGGAGGAACTGTTCCTAAGGGACAAATGGGAGGTCGGGAACGTTGACAGCCCGAGTGGGGACTTAAGGCAGCGGAGGGCGCAAGCTCGCGGCTGGCCTAAAAAGGGCGATGGCTAGTCGGCAGGGGTGGAGGGGGGGGAGTTGGAAGCCCCCCGTCCAGGCTGATCACATGGAACGTGAGAGGACTGAATGGGCCGGTCAAGAGGGCTTGCATGTTCGCGCATTTGAGGTAACTGAAGGCGGACGTGGCAATGCTACAAGAACAAACCTAAAGGTTACAGACCAGACAAGATTGAGGAAGGAGTGGGTTAGCCAAGTGTTCCACTCAGGACTGGACTCAAAGACCAGGGGGGTAGCGATCTTAATCAGCAAACCAGCGGCATTCGAGGCAGGAAGAATCGTGCCAGACATGGAGGGTAGGTACATAATGGTGAGTGGGAAGCTGGAGTGGGCGTGAGTGGTACTTGTGAACATATCTGCTCCGAATTGGGACGACGTGGTATTTATGAGGCGGGTGTTAGGTAACATCCCAGACTTAGAGTCACATAACCTGATCATGGGAGGGGACTTCAACACAGTCATTGATCCGGAATTGGAGCGGTCAAAATCCAGGACAGGGAGGAAGCCGGCTGCGGCAAAGGAATTGAAGGTTTTTTTGGAACAGATGGGGGGGGGGGGAGTAGACCCATGCAGGTTTGCACGGCCGAGGACGAAGGAGTTTTCCTTTTTTTCACATGTCCTCTCGCATCGACCTTTTTGTTCTGAGCAGGGCACTAATACCGAAGGTGGTGGATACTGAGTACTCGGCAATTGCAGTGTCGGATCATGCCCGCACGGGGTGGATCTACGGATTAGTGTGGAGAGAGGGCAACGTCCACTGTGGAGACTGGATGTGGGGTTGCTAGCGGTCGAAGCGATCTGTGGGTGGGTTAACAAGTCCATCCAGAACTACCTGGAAACAAATGATACGGGGGAGGTTCCTGCAGCGATGGTCTGGGAAGCTTTGAAGGCAGTAGTCAGAGGGGAATTAATTTCGATACGGGCCCACAGTGAAAAGGTGGAATGGCTGGAGAGGGATGATTAGTGGAGGAGATACTCCAGGTGGACAGGAGATACTCGGAGGCCCCGGATGCGGGGCTACTGAGGGAGCGGCGGAGGTTACAGGTAGAGTTTGGGCTGTTGACCACAGGGAAAGCAGTGGAACAGTTGAGGAAGGCAAGGGGGGCGATCTATGAGTACGGGGAAAAGGCAACCAGAATGTTGGCGCGCCAGCTCAGGAAAAGAGAGGCGGCCAGTCAGATAGGTAAAGTAAAGAATAGAGACGGTAATACTGTCCTGGGCCCAGCGGGGGTGAACGAGGTGTTTAAGGACTTTTATAGTAAATTATATGAGTCGGAACCCCCGGCTGGGGTGTTGAGGCAATTTATGGATCAGTTGAGGTTCCCGAGGGTGGATGAGGACTGGTGGAGGGGCTGGGAGCCCCAATTGAGATTGTGGAAATAATCAAGGGGCTGGAGGGCATGCAGTCGGACAAGGCCCCGGGGCCTGACGGCTACCCGGTGGAATTCTGTAAGAAGTTTTCGGACATATTGGGCCCACTGCTGGTGAGGACATTTAACGAAGCAAGAGAGAAGGGAGTCCTCCCCCCAACAATGTCGCAGGCCTCGATTTCATTGATCCTGAAACGGGAGAAGGATCCAGAGCAACGCGGGTCATACTGGCCGATTTCTCTACTGAATGTGGATACCAAACTGCTGGCTAAGACCACAAGGATAGAGGACTGTGTCCCGGGGGTGATAGGGGAAGACCAGACGGGATTTATTAAGGGCAGGTAACTCAAGGTCAATGTTCGAAGGCTTCTAAATGTTATTATGATGCCCTCAGAAGGAGAGGAGGCGGAGGTGGTGGTAGCGATGGATGCGGAGAAGGTTTTTGATCGGGTGGAGTGGAATTACCTGTGGGAGGCACTGGGAAGGTTTGGGTTTGGTGAGGGTTTTATTGACTGGGTGCGGTTGCTCTATCAGGCGCCTGTAGCGAGTGTGCATACAAACCGGCTGAGGTCGGGGTATTTTGAACTACACCGAGGGACGAGGCAAGGGTGCCCCCTCTCCACGTTACTGTTTGCTCTGGCCATAGAGCCATTGGCCATGGCGTTAAGAGCCTCTAGGAACTGGAAAGGGCTGGTTTGGGGGGAGAGGGGGGGCGGGGGGGGTGTTGGAGCACCAGGTCTCGCTCTACGCAGATGACCATTTCGGACCCGTTGGAGGGGATGGGGGAAGTAATGAGAATATTGGGGGAGTTTGGCAATTTTTCGGGGTATAAATTGAACATGGGGAAAAGCGAGATGTTTGTGATGCAGGCAAGAGGGCAGGAGAAGAGACTGGGAGAGCTGCCTCTAAGAATGGTAAGAAAGAGCTTTCGATATCTGGGAATCCAGGTAACCCGGAAATGGGAGGTACTACACAAGTTAAACCTATCTTGGTTGGTAGAACAAATGGAAGGGTCTTTAAGAGATAGGGCATGCTCCCGCTATCACTGGCGGGGAAGGTACAGATTGGGAAAATGACGGTCCTCCCCAGATTTAGGAGAGTGGTCCAAGAAATGGCTCATGAAATTCAACGTGGGCAAGTGTGAGGTCTTGCACTTTGGAAAAAAGAATAAAGGCATGGACTATTTTCTAAACGGTGACAAAATTCATAATGCTGAAGTGCAAAGGGACTTGGGAGTCCTAGTCCAGGATTCTCTGAAGGTAAACTTGCAGGTTGAGTCCGTAATTAAGAAAGCAAATGCAATGTTGTCATTTATCTCAAGAGGCTTGGAATATAAAAGCAGGGATGTACTTCTGAAGCTTTATAAAGCATTAGTTAGGCCCCATTTAGAATATTGTGAGCAATTTTGGGCCCCACACCTCAGGAAGGACATACTGGCACTGGAGCGGGTCCAGCGGAGATTCACACGGATGATCCCAGGAATGGTAGGCCTAACATACGATGAACGTCTGAGGATCCTGGGATTATATTCATTGGAGTTTAGGAGGTTGAGGGGAGATCTAATAGAAACTTACAAGATAATGAATGGCTTAGATAGGGTGGATATAGGGAAGTTGTTTCCATTAGCAGGGGAGACTAGGACCCGGGGGCACAGCCTTAGAATAAAAGGGAGTCACTTTAGAACAGAGATGAGGAGAAATTTCTTCAGCCAGAGAGTGGTGGGTCTGTGGAATTCATTGCTACAGAGGGCGGTGGAGGTCGGGACGTTGAGTGTCTTTAAGACAGAAGTTGATAAATTCTTGATTTCTTGCGGAATTAAGGGCTATGGAGAGAGAGCGAGTAAATGGAGTTGAAATCAGCCATGATTGAATGGTGGAGTGGACTCGATGGGCCGAATGGCCTTACTTCCGCTCCTATGTCTTATGGTCTTATGGTCTTATTTCTGTTTGCCTTTCAGTGCCTCCCCATCTTCATCCCTAAGGCCTTTTTCAAGCGAGTGAATAAGATTATATCGGGCTTTGTGTGGGCGAGTAAAACCCCACGAGTGAAGAAAGTGTTGCTAGAGTGCAGTCGGGGGGAGGGTGGGTTGGCGCTGCCGAACTTCTGCAATTACTACTGGGCGGCTAATATAGCCATGATTAGGAAGTGGGTATTGGGGGAAGGGTCGGCATGGGAGCGGATGGAGGCGGCGTCATGTAAAGACACCAGTCTGGGAACATTGATAACGACACCTCTGCCGTTCTCGCCGGCCTGAAACTCCACACGTCTGGTGGTAGTGGCGGCTCTGAGGATCTGGGGGCAGTGGAGGAGATAAAAGAGAGTGGAGGGAGCATCGATTTGGACCCCGATTTATAATAACCAGGTTTGTACCGGGTAGGCTAGATGGCAGGTTCCGGAGTTGGCAGATGACAGGAATTGGAAGGATGGGGGATCTATTTATAGACGGGAGATTTCCCTGCTTGAAAGCTTTGGAGGATAAATTTAAATTGACAGCCGGGAATGGTTTTAGGTATTTGCAGGTGCTAGACTTCCTGAGAAAACAGGTGCCGGCCTTTCCGCTGCTGCAGCCACGGGGAATATAGGATAGAGTAGTTTCCAGTATCTGGGTGGGAGAGGGGAAAGTATCGGATATTTACCAGGAGCTTTCGGAGACGGACAAAACTCTGGTGGAGGAGCTTAAGGGCAAGTGGGAGGTCGAGCTAGGAGGAGAGATAGAGGCGGGGCTATGGGTGGATGCCCTAAGCAGGGTTAATATAGAACATAGAACATAGAAAATACAGCACAGAACAGGCCCTCGGCCCACGATGTTGTGCCGAACCTTTGTCCTAGATTAATCATAGATTATCATTGAATTTACAGTGCAGAAGGAGGCCATTCGGCCCTTTGAGTCTGCACCGGCTCTTGGAAAGAGCACCCTACCCAAACTCAACACCTCCACCCAACACCAAGGGCAATTTGGACATTAAGGGCAATTTATCATTGGCCAATTCACCTAACCCACACATCTTTGGACTGTGGGAGGAAACCGGAGCACCCGGAGGAAACCCACGCAGACACGGGGAGGACGTTCAGACTCCGCACAGACAATGACCCAAGCCGGAATCGAACCTGGGACCATGGAGCTGTGAAGCAATTGTGCTATCCACAATGCTACCGTGCTGCCCTTAAGAACAAATAAATCTACACTATATCATTTTACCGTAATCCATGTACCTATCCAATAGCTGCTTGAAGGTCCCTAATGTTTCCGACTCAACTACTTCCACAGGCAGTGCATTCCATGCCCCCACTACTCTCTGGGTAAAGAACCTACCTCTGATATCCCTCCTGTATCTTCCACCTTTCACCTTAAATTTATGTCCCCTTGTAATGGTGTGTTCCACCCGGGGAAAAAGTCTCTGACTGTCTACTCTATCTATTCCCCTGATCATCTTATAAACCTCTATCAAGTCGCCCCTCATCCTTCTCCGCTCTAATGAGAAAAGGCCTAGCACCCTCAACCTTTCCTCGTAATACCTCCTCATCATGCGCCAGGCTTAGCCTGATACAATTTAAGGTAGTCCACCGGGCACACATGACAGCGGCTAGGATGAGTAAGCTCTTCGGGGTTGAGAATAGATGTGCGAGGTGCATGGGAAGCCCAGAAAATCATGTCCACATGTCACGGGCAATGATACCCACTGAGACCAGATATGCGCAGATTGAGAAGGAATGTTTAAGTCTTCTCACCGGCATCCTCAAATTTCATGATTATGTCTAGGGCTGGCCAACATTTACTGTTGAGACGGATCATAGGCCTCTGGTCCACATCATCCAAAAGGACCTGAACGACATGATACCTCGTTTGCAGAGAATTCTGCTCAAACTCCAGAGGTATGATTTCAATTTGGTGTACACACCTGGCAAGGAGCTCATCATCGCCGATGCATTGTCCCGCTCCATCAACTCACCCAGTGAACCACTGGAGATCATCCAGGACATTGAATTGCAGGTACAACTGTGTGCAAGCACTCTCCCGGCAACAGATGAGAAGATCGTTCTCATCCGAGAAGAGGCGGCCAAAGACCCCCTGTTGCAGCGAGTCATCCACAGCCTCAGCAATGGCTGGCAGAAAGGGCAATGCCCTCAATTCTACAACGTCAAGGATGACCTGACGCTGATCGACGGCATCCTGCTCAAGCTGGACAGGATAGTCATCCCGCTACGTCTCCAGAGCATGGTGCTGCGGCAGATTCATGAGGGACACCTGAGCGTAGAAAAGTGCAGACGCAGGGCCCGGCAAGCTGTCTACTAGCCCGGCATCAACCAGGACATCACGGACATGGTCCTGAACTGCGAAACCTGTCAGAGGTTACAACCAGCGCAGAACAAGGAGACCAACCACATGACCTAGAGACCGCTCTGTGGTCCAAGGTTGGCATTGACCTATTCCACGCGAATGGTCGTGACCATATCTTAATCATCGATTACTTTTCGAACTATCCTGAGGTGCTGAAGCTGCCAGACCTCACCTCACGGACCGTCATCAAAGCGTGTAAAGAGACATTCTCACAGCATGGCATCCCGAACACCGTCATGAGCGACAATGGCCCGTGCTTCCACAGTCGAGAATGGTCCATGTTTGCCAAGAGCTACAATTTCAGGCATGTCACCTCCAGTCCGCACTATCCGCCGTCCAATGGCAAAGTCGAAAAAGGGGTGCATATCGTTAAGCAGCTCATCCGCAAGGCCTTGGACTCCGTTTCCGACATACACCTTGCACTACTTGCGTACCAGGCGACTCCCTTGTCCACTGTCATGTTGCCAGCTCAACTGCTGATGAACAGGGACCTGCGGACGACGCTTCCAGCCATACACCTGCCCAACCTTGATCACCTCAAGAAGCAGGGCTATGACGCACATGCCACTGATCTGGACGTGCTATCCCCGGCAGACATGGTCAGGATCAAGATACCGGATGGTGGGTGGTCTGCTCCGGCTGTCGTTGTTCGACAGGCCGCGCCCAGATCCTATGTCATACGTATGGCTGATGGCTCCATTGTGCAAAGGAATCGAAGGGCACTGCGAAAAGTTACTTGCCCACAACCACTTTCTCCTCCATTTCCACATGTCGAATTGCCACCTCCAGACACCTCGAACCACCAGACCACCAGTCGTGCCTCCCACTCGTCTGTCAAGACACCGTCACCCCCTCCACCATCTCTCCGGCAGTCGGCGAGGATCAGATGCAAGCCACAGAGACTGGACTTATGAGCATTTGTTTTGTTTGTTCTGTTCTGTATTCCTCAGTCAGTCACATTAGACAGACACATTCACATGTATATACATCTAAACAAAAAGGGGGAGATGTCATGATACGCAAACATGCAACCAATGAACACTCAGAATAGGACACAACCAATGGGCAGTCAGGACACTCAGAGGTGGCATCACCACAAGGGGGCATGACATAAACACTATAAAAGGGATGATGCACTCACACCCTGCCTCTTTCCACAGACAGACATCTAGAGAGTTAGACAGGGTTGATCAGCAGCATCACACCCCAGCAAGTGGCTTAGAGCAAGCTGGTACAGTTAGACTGAGTTGCTACAGTTAGATTAGCAGAGAGTCGAACTCATTTGAGAACTGTGTTAATAGTTCAATAAAGACGTTGCACTCATTTCAGAGTCTGGAGCATCCTTTAGTTAAGACTGCATCAAGGGGCAGCACGGTACCATTGTGGATAGCACAATTGCTTCACAGTTCCAGGGTCCCAGGTTCGATTCTGGCTTGGGTCACTGTCTGTGCGGAGTCTGCACATCTTCCCGTATGTGCGTGGGTTTCCATGATAAATTGCCCTCAGTGTCCAAAATTGCCCTTAGTGTTGGGTGGGGTTACTGGGTTATGGGGATAGGGTGGAGGTGCTGACCTTGGGTAGGGTGCTCTTTCCAAGAGCCGGTGCAGACTCGATGGGCCGAATGATAAAAAAACAAGTAGCAGCCTGTGTTATCTGAAGCAGCATAACACAACACACGGTACTAAAAACACGGGTGGTGCCGAGTCCTGGAGGTAGCGATCTTTGGAGTGTCGGAAGATCCGGGAGATGAACTTAGAGCCTGGATTAGTACTTGGAACTATGATGTTGTTGCCATTACAGAGGGAAGGACAGGATTGGCAGCTAAACATTCCAGGATTTAGATTTTTCAGGCGGGATAGAGGGGGATGTAAAAGGGGTGGCGGAGTTGCGCTACTGGTTAGGGAGAATATCACAGCTGTACTACGGGAGGACACCTCAGAGGGCAGCGAGGCTATATGGGTAGAGATCATGAATAAAAAGGGGACAGTCACAATGTTGGGGGTTTACTGCAGGCCTCCCAACAGCCAGCAGGAGATAGAGGAGCAGATAGGCAGACAGATTTTGGAAAGGAGTAAAAGCAACAGGGTTGTTGTGATGGGAGACTTCAACATCCCCAATATTGACTGGGACTCACTTAGTGCTGGGGCTTGGACGGGGCAGAGTTTGTAAGGAGCATCCAGGAGGGCTTCTTAAAACAATATGTAGACAGTCCAACTAGAAGGGGCTGTACTGGACCTGGTATTGGGGAATGAGCCCGGCCAGGTGGTAGAAGTTTCAGTAGGGGAGCATTTTGGGAACAGTGACCACAATTCAGTAAGTTTTAAAGTGCTGGTGGACAAGGATAAGAGTGGTCCTTGGGTGAATGTGCTAAATTGGGGGAAGGCTAATTATAACAATATTAGGTGGGAACTGAAGAACCTGGATTAGGGGTGGATGTTTGAGGGTAAATCAACATCTGACATGTGGGAGGCTTTCAAATGCCAGTTGAAAGGAATTCAGGACCGGCATGTTCCTGTGCGGAGGAAGGATAAATACGGCAAAGTTCGGGAACCTTGGATAATGAGAGATATTGTAGGCCTCGTCAAAAAGAAAAAGGAGGCATTTATCAGGGCTAGAAGGCTGGGAACAAACGAAGCATGTGTGGAATATAAGGAAAGTAGGAAGGAATTTAAGCAAGGAGTCAGGAGTGCTAAAAGGGGTCACGAAAAGCCATTGGCAAATAGGGTTAAGGAAAATCCCAAGGCTTTATCACGTACATAAAAACCAAGAGGGCAGCCAGGGAAAGGGTTGGCCCACTGAAGGATATGCAAGGGAATCTATGTGTGGAGCCAGAGGAAATGGCCGAGGTACTAAATGAATACTTTGCATCAGTATTCACCAAAGAGAAGGAATTGGTGGATGTTGAGTCTGGAGAAGGGTGTGTAGATAGCCTGGGTCACATTGAGATCCAAAAAGACGAGGTGTTGGGCGTCTTGAAAAATAGATAAGTCCCCAGGGCCTGATGGGATCTACCCCAGAATACTGAAGGCGGCGAGAGAAGAAATTGCTGAGGCCTTGACAGAAATCTTTGGATCCTCACTTTCTTCAGGTGATGTCCCGGAGGACTGGAGAATAGCCAATATTGTTCCTTTGTTTAAGAAGGGTAGCAAGGATAATCCAGGGAACTACAGGCTGGTGACCCTTACGTCAGTGGTAGGGAAATTACTGGAGAGAATTCTTTGAGACAGGATCTACTACCATTTGGAAGCAAATGGACGTATTAGCGAGAGGCAGCATGGTTTTGTGAAGGGGAGGTCATTTCTCACAAACTTGATAGAGTTTTTTGAAGAGGTCACAAAGATGATTGATGCAGATAGGGCAGTGGATGTTGTCTATGTGAACTTCAGTCAGGCCTTTGATAAGGTCCCTCATGGCAGACTGGTACAAAAGGTGAAGTGAGCTGGCAAGATGGATACAGAACTGGCTAGGTCATAGAAGGCAGAGAGTAGCAATGGAAGGATGCTTTTCTGATTGGAGGGCTGTGACTAGTGGTGTTCCACAGGGATCAGTGCTGGGACCTTTGCTGTTTGTAGTATTCATAAATGATTTGGAGGAAAATGTAACTGGTCTGATTAGTAAGTTTGCAGACGACACAAAGTTGGTGGAATTGCGGATAGCGATGAGGACTGTCAGAGGATACAGCAGG
This sequence comes from Scyliorhinus torazame, assembly GCF_047496885.1. Classification (NCBI taxonomy): domain Eukaryota; kingdom Metazoa; phylum Chordata; class Chondrichthyes; order Carcharhiniformes; family Scyliorhinidae; genus Scyliorhinus; species Scyliorhinus torazame. Next base: position 135,946,256 of record NC_092712.1, read on the forward strand.
ATTTAGATTGTTTGGAGACTTGGGCGGAGAGATGGCAGATGGAATTTAATCCGGCCAAATGTGAGGTAATGCAATTTGGAAGGTCTAATGCAGGTAGGGAATATACAGTGAATGGTAGAACCCTCAAGAGTATTGACAGTCAGAGAGATCTAGGTGTACAGGTCTACAGGTCATGAAAGGGGCAACACAGGTGGAGAAGGTAGTCAAGAAGGCATACGGCATGCTTGCCTTCATTGGCCGGGGCATTGAGTATAAGAATTGGCAAGTCATATTGCAGCTGTATAGAACCTTAGTTAAGCCACACTTGGAGCATAGTGTTCAATTCTGGTCGCCACACTACCAGAAGGATGTGGAGGCTTTAGAGAGGGAGCAGAAGAGATTTACCAGGATGTTGCCTGGAATGGAGGGCATTAGCTACGAGGAGCGGTTGAATAAACTCGGTTTGTTCTCACTGGAACGACGGAGGTTGAGGGGCGACCTGATGGAGGTCTACAAAATTATGAGGGGCATAGACAGAGTGGATAGTCAGAGGCTTTTTCCCAGGGTAGAGGGGTCAATTACTAGGGGGAATAGGTTTAAGGTGCGAGGGGCAAGGTTTAGAGGAGATGTACGAGGCAAGTTTTTTACACAGAGGGTAGTGGGTGCCGGGAACTCGCTGCCGGAGGAGGTGGTGGAAGCAGGGAAGATAGTGACATTTAAGGGGCATCTTGACAAATACATGAATAGGATGGGAATAGAGGGATACGGACCCAGGAAGTGTAGGAGATTTTAGTTTAGTCGGGCAGCATGGTCGGCACAGGCTTGGAGGGCCGAAGGGCCTGTTCCTGTGCTGTACCTTTCTTTGTTCTTTGTTCTTCAGGGGGCAAACGAGACCGACGTCTTGGCCTTTGCCTCCCTGGCAGCCCGGAGACGGATCTTATTAATGTGGAGGGACTCGAAGCCCCCGAGTGTAGAGACCTGGGTTAGTGACATGGCTGGGTTTCTCAGTCTCGAGAAAATAAAGTTTGCCTTAAGAGGGTCAATGTTAGAGTTCTCCCGGAGGTGGCAGCCGTTCGTCGACTTTCTCGGGGAAAATTAAAATGTCAGCAGATGCAACATTCCAAAAGGGGGGGGGGGGGGGGGCGGATTGAGATGCGTGAAGATTGAGCTGGGGGGGGGGAAATGTTTATTTTACCATGTTGATGTCATTGTTTATGTTACTGTTATAAAAATTTTCAATTACCTTCATAAAATATTTTTAGAAAAAAAAAGAATTATTGGTTAATTCACTTGTGTTGTGACTCCGGCACGAATGGGGCTGGAATTGACTGCATACTTGCCCAGGGTGTTGTAACAAGGTTAAAACCTCAATCCGGGTCATAAATATAAATATAGTTTGAGTGCAGCATTAAAAGGTTCTCCGGTGAGATATTCAAACAAGCTTTGTCTGCCTAGACAGGTGTATGCAGAGCATCACACATCAACATTCAAAGAAGTAGAGCACCACTGTAAAACCAGCTACCCAATTGATTGCCTTCTAAAAGATCAGAGCTGATGTTCATTAATATATATGACCTGAATAATCAGTTCCTAAAATTAAAGTGAAGTGTCACTTTGCTTTCTCTTCGGACTCAGAAGAGAGACACCACATAACTGCTCTCGTTATATTGTAGATTCAACAGACCTTCTTACATCACTGGTGTCAAGCATGATTTATAACGCTGTACATTTCAAAAGAATCAGCAGTTTGTTGTGAATATACAACATTTATTTTGCACTGTTAACATTATTCATCATCAGATACTACCTAGTGAACTTTTGAAACTTTTAATTTGTATTTATAGAAAAATGTTAATTATCCTGCTAGCTTTTCTGCATTTTCAACATTTCAACAGGGTGGCACGGTAGCACAGTGGCTAGCACTGTTGCTTGAAAGCGCCAGAGTCCCAGGTTCGATTCTCAGCTTGGGTCACTGTCTGTGCAGAGTCTGCACGTTCTCCCTGTGTCTGCATGGATTTCCTCCGGGTGGTCCAGTTTTCTCCCACAAGTCCCGAAAGACGTGCTTGTTAGGTGAATTGGACATTCTGAATTCTCCCTCCGTGTACCAAACAGGCACTGGAGTGTGGCAACTAGGGCACTTTCACAGTAACTTCATTGCAGTGTTAATGTAAGCCTACTTCATAGAATCATAGAATTTACAGTGCAGAAGGAGGCCATTTGGCCCATCGAGTCTACACCGGCCCTTGGAAAGAGCACCCTTCTTAAGCCTACACCTCCACCCTGTCCGAATAACCCAGGAACCCCACCTAATCTTTTTGGACACTAAGGGCAAATTAGCATGGCCAATCCACCTAACCTGCACTTCTTTGGACTGTGGGAGGAAACTGGAGCACCCGGAGGAAACCCATGCAGACACGGGGGGGGGCAATGTGCAAACTCTACACAGACAACGTGCTGCCCCTAATAACAAGTGGGCTCTACTTGTGACACTAATAATGATTATTATTTCACCAGTGATCTGTGTATACTTTTGGGTTGTGCTTGAGGTGTTGGGTGCTCTGAGGTACAGACGAACCAACACGGTTGCGATTGGTACAACGCAGTTTTATTCCAACCAACTATTTATACACCTGACTTGGTACTCAGCACGTTGTGACTGTGTGAGTGTCTTGCTAATGAGGTCCTGGCCCTGTGCTGTCTCCAGATGGACTGCCCAGGAAGTGTTGTGTTTCTTGTCTTATACTGTGTCTGCTCTTGTCTGTGATTGGCTGTCGTGTTATGTGTGCTAATTGGTCCGTTGGTCTGTCTATCATTATGTATATGTTATGATGTATGTTTGAATATCATGACAGTGCTTTCTTCTGCTGATAGTGGTAAGGCAAGCAATGCAATCACAGTGGCCTATATCGTATTACTTTAGTCCAACCAATATTGTATTACTTGATACCAGAATGCTCATCTCCACTATTACCATAGCTACTATTATTTGGAGAACATACTACAAACCATTAAGCTGGGTACTGCTGCTGGTTTTGGCAACATCCTCCCTGAGTTCCGAAGATGCATTGGTCCATGGCTCCACTCCTAGTTCTCCCAATTCTTTTATAAGGCTCTTATTCGAAGCAAGACAATCAAAATCCTGGCGCATGTCTAAAGTTATCGGTCTTCAAAAACCAGGCAAAGACTCAAAATTACCATCAAACTAACAGCCAATGTCCCTGCTATCAGAATGTTTCAAGGTAGTAGTGCGCCTAATTTGACAGTGGATCAAGACGGGAAATGGAGAACATCCTGAGTGCAGCCAAGCAGGCTTTCTACAAGGAAGAAGCTCATGTGATCAGGTCCTTGCATTAATGGCTTTTATTGAAAATGGCTTTCAAAAGAATCTTTAAACAGGGGCAGCTTTCCTTGAACACATGGCAGCATAGGATACAGTTTGGCATATTGGCCTAGTTGTCAAAATATTACCATCCTGACTTGGAAATACGTTGCTCTTTCTTCACTCTCACTGGGTCAAAATACTGGAACTCCCTCACAAACAGCACTATGGGTGTACCTGCACCTCAGAGATTGCAACGATTCACAAATGCTGTTCAAGAAGGCAGCTCACCACTACCTTCTCAAGGGCAATTAGAAATGGGCAATAAATGCCTATTTAGCCAGTGAAGGCCTCATCCCTTGAATAAATTTTTAAAAATGTAGTGCCACCCTGAATTACTGACTACATCGAGACAGATGGTTCAGTGTGCCTAAAGATGACAAGATAAGTAGCTGGATGAAACAGATGAATGGACCACCCCATCAACACTTTTCAACTTGTCCAGCAATGAACTACCCTCAACTTGGTCCAGAAAGTGTATCTATGCAGATTACATCGGATGTGGCATACAGGCTTAAACTTTCCTTGAGTTAGAAGGTACACTAAATGTTGAGATTACAAAGCTGGCCAACTACTGAAAAACACAGTGCCGAAGTAGTAAACGTTTCGAGCACATTCCACCTCACAATGCTAGCACTAAGAATTAACTGAACATAATCCTCGATGGTGAGAGACTGAAACACGATCCCCACCCTGGGTATGTAGGTGTCCCACAGAACCCTTACATACAGACAGCACCTCATCAAGACGACTAAAAAAATGAAAGCCTGCAATAACCTACTCAGTAAACTGGCCAGTACCTTGGGATTTCACAGGCAAGGCCCCGAGGACCTCTGCTCTTGCCATCACATACTCAATGGCAGAATGCTACACCACGCAATGGTACCAACCTGCCCACACCAAATTTATCAATGTGCAACTCAGGTCAATGATGCACTGTGCTACCGTGCTACCCCAACTAGCCATTGACAAAGCTATTGCTTGGCACTGTGACTAGCACAGCCCAAATAAATGAATAGGCAGCTTGGGAGGGGGGGGGGGCGAGGGGGCTGGGGTGGGGGGGCGGGGGGGGGGGGGGGGGGGTTGTGTAGTGGTCATCAAGAGAGCTCATGGAAAACTGTGACAGTCAAAAGATTTTTTCTCCATTGATCAATGAAAGCGGATTGAGGATTTGGTTGAAGTGCTCTGCTCATCTTTCCAGAATTTAGGCTTGTCTCTGAGCATTGTTGAACTGTTAGAACGATTAGTGATAAAGAAGTAGACTGGAGCCAAGACAGATATCAGAGCATTGTAAAATCTCTTCCAGGCTTTGTAGTCTGCTTAAGACTGAAATTTGTTTGGATAGACTGATTCTCTCTCTGAAAATGTCTCTAAGGTTTTGACAGGATTCTCCGAAGCCCGACACTGATATCGTAATCGACGATCGGGCGGAGAATTGACTCCGACGCCCAAATCGGGGCCGACGTTGGTCAGCCATGCTCCGCTCCCTCAGAAATCGTGTAATCGTGTTGCGTGCTGCGCGCTGTTGCAACGGTGTTAGCTCGTCATCAGCGATGCCCTGATGGGCCAAGTTCCCGACGGCGGGGGACACGTGTGGTCTCAACGGTAGGGAACCCGGCGTGGCGGCTGCAGACTGTGTTCAGCGTCGCCACACCTGGCTGGGATCCATGCAGCTGGCCGGGGTGGCCTCCGCGAGGGCTGGTGGGGGGATGGCCAGGGTTGGCCTGGGGGGTCACGGATGGTGAGTTGGGTCCGCACACGGCCAGTACCATGTTGCACAGCCAGGGAACCGGCTATCCTCCAGCTGTTTCGGTGGGGCAACCGGAAGTTTCACCCGGCGCCGCTGCTAGCCCCTCAACAGTCCCAGAATCGGTGAGGGGTCGGTGCCGATTGTTTGGTCATAAGCCTCCCGCAACTTCTCCATTCGAGCCAGCACTTAGCCGCTGAAATAGAGAATACAGTTCTTTGTTTTTACACTCGTTTCTCTTTCAATTCAGATTCAAAAACAGCTTATTTCCCGCTGTTACCAGACCCCTTAACAACCCTCTTATGGACTGACCTGATTAGTATGCCAATCCTGTACATAGATATATAGATGCATAGAAGATGGGAGCAGGAGGAGGCCTTTTGGCCTTTCGAGCCTGTTCCACCATTCATCACAATCATGGCTGATCATCCAACTCAATAGCCTAATCCTGCTTTCTCCCCATAGCCTTTGATCCCATTCTCCTCAAGTGCTATCCAGCCACCTCTTGAATATATTCAAAGTTTTAGCATCAATTACTTCCTGTGGTAATGAATTCCACAGGCTCACCACTCTTTGTGTGAAGAAATGTCTCCTTATCTCTGTCCGAAATGGTTTACCCTGAATCCTCAGACTGTGACCCCTGGTGCTGGACATACCCATCATTGGTAACGTCTCGCCTACATCTACCCTGTCTAGTCCCGTTAGTATTTTATAAGTCTCTATCTGATACACCCTCATTCTTCTGAACTTCAGCGAGAACAATCCCAACTTTTATGCTTCGTCTGGATGCTTCATCCTATATATTGTTGCGAGTCGAGCAAGATAGCAGCGTCCACTGGCCGCATGTGGTCCTAGGAGGGGAAGATGGCGGCGCCCACTGGCTGCACATGGGAGGACAATAGCGGCGATTGAGCGGGCCTGGCACACTGCAGCGAAATGTCCCTTCTTGCCACAGGCCTTGCAGAGGGCGCTCCACTCTGGGCAGCGCTGTCGGGGGTGTTTTGACTGCCCACAGAAGTAGCCCCCCGGGGTTGGTTGGCTGCCGCGCGGCACAGGCGTGGGATTGGCTGAGGGCGTTCGCTGATGGGGTCCCCGATTATCATAGAATTTACAGTGCAGAAGGAGGCCTTTCAGCCCATCGAGTCTGCACCGGCTCTTGGAAAGAGCACCCGACCCAAGGTCAACACCTCCACCCTATCCCCATAACCCAGTAACCCCACCCAACACTAAGGACAATTTTGGACACTAAGGGCAATTTATCATGGCCAATCCACCTAACCTGCACATCTTTGGACTGTGGGAGGAAACCGGAGCACCCGGAGGAAACTCACGCACACACGGGGAGGATGTGCAGACTCCGGAATCGAACCTGGGACCCTGGAGCTGTGAAGCAATTGTGCTATCCACAATGCTACCATGCTGCCCCTAAGCTGCCATCCAGCTAAGCTGCCCCACGATGGGGCGGCCGTCTGTGGAGTCCACGATGAACAGGGGAGGTGGGCCGCGCGGTCGGGGGCATAGGCCTGAATGTTCCGTGATGCGACAGTAAGTGAAAGCGCTAGTTTTTTGGTCGCCGCGAGGTCGAGTGTGGCCCCCTCTAAGAGGCGCTGGCGGATGTAGTCAGACCCTATGCCTGTAACAAATGCGTCTCTCATTAGCAAATTTGAGTGTTCCATGGCCAAAACGGCCTGACAGTCACAGTCTCTAACTAGGGGGAGCAGGGCGTGCCAGAAATCTTCCACTGACTCACCGGGAAGTTGACGCCGCGTAGAGAGAAGGTGCCTGGCCTAGAGGGTGTTAGTCTGCTGAGCGTAGTTTTCCTTGAGTAACGCCATGGCCTCTGCGTAGGCCGGCGCGTCCTGGACAAGTCCAAAGACGTTGGAGCTCAGCTGCGTGTAATGGATTTGGAGCTTCTGTGCTTCTGGAATTTCGTCTGGCGCAGACCCGATGTACGCTTCAAAACAGGCTAGCCAATGTTCAAAGTCTTTTTTGGCGTTGTCTGCTTGCGGATGCAGCTGCAGGCGATCCGGCTTGATGCGAAGGTCCATCTTCTGAAAAACTCAGTGTAATAAATCGATCAATTACACAAAGACGAGAGTAGGATGTAATCGAGGCTTTATTACACTGAGATGTGTGGCCTCCTACAGCAGCTGACGAAATGGCTGCTGTACTGGGAGCACACATATTTATAATCCGCCTACTGGGCGGAGCCACAGGTAGGGATCTACCCCCGTACCTGGAGTACAGGGGCCTTACCGTAAAGCACCTATATCAACATCCTACATGTACAATATATACATCAGTGGTGACTACCACACCCATTCATTTGTCTATCTGTACATCCAGCTAATTCTGAGCACCCTCTGCTATACCTACATTTCAAAAGCTGTTTAGCATCTTCTGATCCTCTTTCTGCGGTGTCCAACTCTCGCATCCACAGAGTGAAACACTACACATTAATGATTATAAGATATTTGTTCAACTTCATGCTCATGTTTACTTCAGTTGGTACTTCAGTCACTGGTCATACCTCTTGCTAATCTAACGTGGATTTCTTTTGTGGATCCATTTTTGATATTTATCACCAAGCCAAGGTACTATAAAATTGTCAGTGCCTTAAACTCGGTGCTTCCAATCTTGACTTTTTCATTGGCAAGTGATAACATTGGAGTGATAACATTGGTCTTTGTCTCATTTTATGTTCAGTCTGAAAGACTGTGGGCGTGATTCAGCGGACAAAAGTTAAGTCTGCTTTTCGGCACGTTTGGCGGGTTGTTTCTCGGCGGCTGCAGCATTGAGATTCACCTCATAATTCACCAGCACTTTGCTTTTTTTTTGGCCATGGGGAGTTTCTCCCTGCTGAGGCCACAGTTCAGTCTATTTCCTGCAGGACTGACTCCTCACAGATCTGGGTGCCCCCCCTTCCAGGCCCCATGCTTTATGAGCCCCACTTCAACCACCCTCAACCTTGTCGAGGCCCCGGGGTCCCCCTCACCCTTCCCTCCAGTGGGCAAGGCCTCTCCCATGGGCAGAGACCCTGATAGTGCCTTCCTGGCGCCTGGGCATTGTCAAACTGGTACCCTGTCGGTGCCATCCTGGCAGCCTGACAGTTCCAGGATTCTAGGGTGGCACTGCCAGGATACCCAGGTGCACTCCCAGGGTGTAAGGCTGGCAGTGTCAAGGTGTCTGGGTGCCAGGGGGAGTGCCAGGGTACTACCCTGCCCTGTCCTCAACCACCCGGGGTCTATAATGGCTGGCAGGAACCCCCGAGGTGTCGTTACACCTAGTCCACATTTGTGGAAATTAGTATTAAACGGTGCCATGAGGAGGCCTCACATATGCAGCCATTAACTCCTAGGCGCCGGGTGAATGGGCTGTCCAGGTATTTAAATGCGAGGGCGAGCTCCAGATCACACCGGGTGACTTGCGATCAACCCGGCACCCGGCGTGGAGCTCATCATTGCAGGAGGTGAGGTAAGTGTGGCTTCGGCGCGGGGGTTTCTCGCCAAAGCCAAAGAAAGAGTCCCGTTTGATAGCGGGGTTCAAACACTCCGCTATACGTGCCCAAAATGGGACTCTGTTTTTTGGGTGTTAAATTGCACTCAAGATCTATTAACCTAGCTCTAGGATGTAACTTCATTTAGGTCAGACAGAATGTATTTGCAGAATGGGCAACATAGCGACACCTGGGGTGGCAATAGGTATACTGTATGATTGCAGTCTAGCTCATACAAATGGCCATCCATGCCATGGTTGCAATCAACTATGCACAGTGCGGACTTAACTAGGTGATAGCTCCCCAAGAGCTCATTTTCACAAAGACTGGATATCTGACTGTTTATCTGCAAAGATGTAGAGATGCCAGCGTTGGACTGGAGTGGGCACAGTAAGAAGTCTTACAACACCAGGTTAAAGTCCAACAGATTTGTTTCGAATCACTAGCTTTCATGGCGCAGCTCCTTCCCCAGGTCACATTCACCTGAAGAATCCAGAGGTTATGGAATTCCCAACCTCTACCCTGTCACCCTTTATAGTGAGGAAACCCGAGCAGTTGATGTAGAGGGTGTTAGGCAAGAGAAATTAGGATGCATTATGGCAGATTAAGGTTCATACTTACATTTTGCCACTCTTCCTTCATATTCTACTGCAATATGCATTACCTATTTTAAACTATGAAGGCGATTTTTTGTCCGCCTTGCGCCTGGGGAAAATCCTGCTATGTCAGGAAGATACCCGGAGAGCCCTGAAATGGGAATCATTACTGCTCTCCACAAACTGAGACAAGACGCGCTGACCAAAGCAGCAGACCATTGTAGCCCATGGGTGGTCGGGGACATGGGCACTACCTCCTGACACCCTGGCAGTGCCTGCTTGCCAGTGGGCAGTGCCATGGTGTGGGCCATGAAGGGGGAGGCATGAAGGGCGACCCAATTCACCTAACCTGCACATCTTTGCACTGTGGGAGGAAACCAAAGCACCCAGAGGAAACGGCGGTGGCACTGTGGTTAGCACTGCTGTCTCACAGCTCCAGGGACCCGGGTTCAATTCTGGCCTTGGGTCACTGTCTGTGTGGACCTTGTACGTTCTCCCCGTGTCTGTGGGGTTTCCTCCGGGTGCTCTGGTTTCCTCCCACAGTCCAAAGAGGTTCAGGTTCGGTGGATTGGCCATGCTACGTTGACCCTCAGTGTCCAGGAATGTACAGTTTAGGTTTTGGGGATAGGGCGGGGGAGTTGCCCCAGGTATGTTACTTTTTCAGAGGGTTGGTGCAGACGTGATGGGCTGAATGGCCCCCTTCGGCGCTGTATGAACTCTATGGTTCTATTCCATGGTTCTCGGAAACCCATGTAGAGACACGGGGAGAATGTACAAACACCACACAGTCACCCAAGGTCTGAATTGAACACGGGTCCCGAATGTTGGGAGGCAGCAGCGCGAACTAATGTGCCACCATGTCAAATATGTTTCTGCCTTGTTTACTTCATGTTATAACCCTACAGGAGGCCCAGGGATCTGCAACCTCAGAGTCCCAGTGGGCTCACCTGAGGTGGGGTTTGGGGGAGGGGGGAGGGGAAAGGGACGCTACCCCCTTCAACCCCGCCCAAGTGTGGACCAGGTGGGGGAGACCCTTCGGGGAGTAGGAGGTGTAAATATATAAGGGAAAAAATGTAACCTTTTCTACAGTCATCGCTTCCGAGTGGTCGCTTGCCTGAGACTTCACACTTCCATTATCTTATTTATTTATAATTATCTCAGTTAAATGCTCTGTTCTGATGTTTCAGTAAGACATTTATAGAAGCTTGTAAAGTTTAATGTAAAACATTTATGAACAAAAATGATTTTATAAATACAAAACTTTGAAACCAGTTAACATTTAACTTAACATTTAACTTTATCAGCTGAACAATGACATAAAACAGCTTCAACTTTTACTAATTTCTTGCAATAAAATATATTTTCACACTTGAGCACAACAGTCCTGTTTCTTTATAAAGGGGAGGGAGGGGTTGGCGGAGATGGATGGAAGGGGGGAGGAAGGGGAGGGCTTTGACAATTGTTAATTGGCAAGCTTAATGTCCGAAAGCAGCAGCTGCTGAAGCGCAGTGTTCTGGCACACATCTCCTCTGACATCATTTTGGGATGTCCTTTGGCAGTAGAGTCTTAAGGGTGGTGATGGATTCACTGCAATACTTGTCAGACAGATAGTTCATATTAGCTTACAGGAGGCTTGCATATATCAACTAAGGCATTAAACGTTATTAAAGCATTTGAAGTAACCACTGAGGCTTCTAAGGATGAACATTACATCAGAGAGACTCATCAACAACTCGGATTAAAATACATTGCAAAATCCAAATGTACTTTAGCTCTGAATCAGCTGGGAGGACAGGCATGCTAATATTAGTGTCCTTGAAAGAGTCAATAGCACCAGTATCAAGGCCTGATCATCAAATTCCAACTCCGCTGTGCGCCCAAATGCTTATGATGTCAGACACCTGACTGCCAAAGCAACTCATCTTCACCCAGCTAAAGGAAGGATTCCGAACAAGAGGAGGTCAAAGGAAGCTCTTGAAGCTTATCTCAAGAAATGGAATAAAGACATCAATGCCTGGGAGAACTTTGCCAATTCTTTGAAAACACCCAACAGCAAGAGGAGGCCTGGAAACAGAGCCTGAGACAGGAATACTGCGACTTAGAGTCCAAGGACTGTCATGTGAGAGTACCTTTAAGAAATGGGTGTTTATAAATGGGTGTGTATATAAATATCTGTAGTGAGAGTACCTTTAAGAAATGGGTGTTTACAACTGCAGTGATGTCAGAGAGTGGGTGGAGCTGGGCTGTCTGTCAGCTTTTTACTTTTGTTTTAGGCTGTTTGCTGCAGGGTGTGTTTTAGTTTCGTTTTCAGAGCTGGATAGCTGCAGTCACAGCCAGAAGGTGTATGAATCTATCTCTGTAACCTAAAGACTGTAAATTGATCCTGGTGATTTAAAGCTAATAACAGTAGTGACTTTAACCTGATGTGCTTCTGGTAAAAGGTGTTTTAAGTCATATGGATGTTAAAAGGAAAGCTAAAAGGATTACTTAGTGTTATTGTCTTTGTGGGTTGTATTTGAATTAATGTTTGCTAAGATGTTCACTGTATGTTTTAAAAAGGTTAACTTGAGTTCATAGAATAAACATTGTTTTGCTTTAAAAAATACTTTTCCATTTCTGCTGTACCACACCTGTAGAGTGGGCCGTGCGCTCCCCATACCACAATCTATTAAAAGTTGTAGGTCAGGTGAACTCCATGATACACTTTGGGGTTCTCTAAACTCTGGCTCATAACAGGACTGATCCCACCTTTTGGAAACTCCTGCCAAGTGAGTAATTGAAGATGCGGCTCTGTGATCAGGCTCATCAGCCACGCAAGGACCCACAGAACCCATGACCAGTAACACTGAGCATCTTAGGTGGCCAATCATATCCGTTATTGAGTGATCACTGCATTATATCCATTATAGTTCATTTAATGGAATTAACAGCCTCATGACAAACCAAATTTTTAGAACAATAAAATATATTTTCCTTTCATTTTATTTGCATTTTAAACTTATTTTTAAACGCTAAGCATTAATAATATAAATCTTTACCCTACTGAAAAAATGCCTCCTGATGTCTCTTGCCTCTGCTAGATGCAAAATTTCTGTGTATATAAAAAGATGTAAAAACTTTCCAAATGTCTGGGTAAGTGGCCCAAGTTAGTGCTACAGTTGGATTTTTCATTCAGCACCGCAGAGCTTCAAGCAGACAAAAAAAAACAGCCGAGAATTTAAACGCCTCGCGCTTTTACTGTGCATGACTGAACGCCCAAACTTCCGGGTCATCACACCACGCACGTGCGGCACACCAGCGACTTGGAGTCGTGAATCTTCCAGGAAGTTACAGGCCATGATTCGAGATGACCTGACCTGAAAGTAGAGAGCCGGCTAAAACTGAAAAAATAATATTGAGCAAGGCTAGGAGAATGAATGTGAGTGTGAGTGTGTTTGTTGTTTTATATTTCATTTATTTTCTCCTTTTGTAATGAAAATAAGAACGAATCTCATTGAATTTGTCATGTGGTGGAAGTGTCATGACTATGAATCATAGCCCCAAATTACTTATGGACGTATTGAACTTTTGAGACATGTATTTTTCAAAAAAAAGGATATACAAGCAAAAACTGGCTGGGATGCAAAGTAACCACTTGCTGGAATTCCTTTGTGGGATCCTCTGACCAACTAAACCAGACAGAACAGAATGTCACACCTTTTTCAAATAGAGACTCTTCAAAGGAAGAGATAAAATGCAAAAACTGAATTGCAGTCTTGTGCACATAATGGAGATTGATTGCCATCTCCTGTAAATTATGTCCAAACTGTGAACATGATGTGAGTTTAAAGAAAGCAGTTTCTGGGTGAAAGACTTGTCTGTGTTTTTCCCCTTCCAGGAACACACAAGCGAGGGGTTAAGAACCAACAGCAATGCTAATCTGTGTGCCAGCCTGATGTCCTAGTTCTACAGGGCTATGTGTGCTGTGAAAGTCACAGCTGAAGAACCTTCACTAGGCATCTTTGTGCTTGCAAGGAAAAAATAATCTTGCCCTCTCTGATTGCTGGAAGCAAGTCACAAGTCAGCAAAGCCACAGTCGAAAAGGAAACAACACAACTCTTAGGGTCTTTGCATGGAGAGGAAGGCCACTGCAGTTCCAAAATAATGGTATAGGAACACAATGGGAAGATGCCTCAAACAATCCTACCATGTAGGAAACCCTTAGAGCAAACACAGTGCTAGATTTAAGCAATCACATAGTCGAACAATATAATACACTCACACAAAATGAGATTTTATTAACATCTTTGTTGTACTTAAGTGTTGTTTATTTGAAATGAAATGAAATGAAAATTGCTTATTGTCACAAGTAGACTTCAAATGAAGTTACTGTGAAAAGCCCCTAGTCGCCGCATTCCAGCACCTGCTCTGGGAGGCTGATACGGGATATTTCAGCTCCATGGAAGGTTTATACCTGAATTGCCAACAGACTTGTTTTTTTAATGGACACTGCCTGACCTGCTAACTATAATTTTCTTTGTGTTTCAGTTTTCCAATCTTTTCAATGGTTCGCTTTATTTCCTTTCATTCTCTCCCCAGTTAAAATCTCCCCTCTTTGTGGTCCTCTTTCATTTTCACCCCATCATTTTCCTTGCATTCTCTCACTTGTCCTTTCAATCTCTTATCCTTTTCTTCCCCTGTATTCCCACCCTGTTACCTTCCTCTTGTGTTCCCTTCTATCGGCTTGGATAGACTTCCTCCTTTCATTCTCCCCTCACAGGTGGACACAAAGACAGGTTTGGCCCCTTGGGGTCAGGAAGTACCTGACAGTGTCATGTTTCCAACTTCTGAAAGTCAGTTCATTCACCCAGAATTTCCATCTTCCACAGTGGGGGGCAGGCTAGATTTGGGGCCACCTCTCTATGCAGGCTTGAGGCAGGAACAAAGGCAGGGAGGTGCCAAGGCTGACAAGTCTCCAGGTCCTGATGGACTTCATCCTAGGGTCTGAAAAGAGGTGGCTAATGAGGGAGTAGATGCATTGGTGTTAACTTTCAAAAGTTTGCCAGATTCGGGAAAGGTTCCATCAGACTGGAAAATAGCAAATATAACTATTCTATTAAAGAAGGGCTAGAGGCAGAAAACAGGAAATTATAGGCCAGTTAACATGATGTCTGTTGTAGGGAAGGTGCTAGAATTGATCATTAAGGAGATTATAACTGGGCACTTAGAAAGACTCAAGGTAATCACGAAGAGGTAACATGATTTTGTGAAAGGAAAATCATGTTTAACCAATTTATTGGAATTCTATGAAGGAGTAACATGCACAGTGGATAAAGGGGAGCCTGCAGATATACTGTATTTAGATTTGTAGAACGCATTTGATTTTGTGCCATTTCCAAGTTAATTGCAGAAAATAAAAGCTTATGGTGTAGGAAACAATATATTAGCATGGATAGAAGATTAGCTGGCTGGCAGAAAACAAAGCGTATGTATTAATGGATCTTTTTCTGATTGCAGAATGTGATGAGTGGAGTCCACTAAGGACTTGGACTGAGGGCTTAGTTGTTTTAAATGTGTACCAATGACTGAGACAAGTGAAGCAAAGGCATGGTAGTTAAATTTACAGATGATACAAAGATAGGTCTATATCCAGTTGAAAAGAATCCTCAGAACTCATAAAACTGTCAAGTAAATATGCAGCCATTGACACTCCCTGTAAAAATAGTCTCACCTCAAGTGCTCATTTATCTGCCAAAATAAATAAAACCATTCAAAAACTACTTCAAACCAATTGGTCAATGATATGCTCAGAAAACTGTCAATCAAACAAAGCACACAGTCCCCTCCACAGCTGTCTAAATTACTTCTAATGAGCTAAACATATTAATGGAGAGTGGAGTTTTGTCAAGAATTCATAATGGAATGACATTGCACTGCTGGATAAAGAGATGTTGTCGAGCAAAATACAGTAGAATATTTGAGATTACCTGACCAGATGTCCAACCATCTGCTTCATTTTCCCAAAGGCTTAATGGAGTTTTAATCAAATAAGTCTAGAAAATATTCAGTTTCTCCCCCAAAGTTTGACAGGTTTTCTGGACTTCAAACCATTGTAAAAATCAAACCACAGTTTCTAGATGACCAATTTAAATCAGATTTCCAATATTGTTGAATGCAGACTGACTGGATAAAGTACTCCCATGCATATAAACATTTCGACAATTCTGATCAATTTAATAGTCATTTATCTTTTAAGGACAGAGGCCTCTGATCAAACACTGCATTAAAAACATACTTAAATTAAAATACACCATTACATTATGGTAGGTGCGGGAAGAGAATTGGAATTACTTTTTGGCATTTGAAGTTAGCAAGACCTTTTTGAAATTACCTATCAAATGTTTCCTGATTACACAGCAGGTTCCACTCAGTTATCATGAATTGACTTTTCTCTCAAATGGTTCTGACAACCTTCAGGAACCCACCCTCTTCACTGAAAATACCTTTGTCAAGGAAAATTAGATTTTCTGCAGGCATTTAAATGGCCACCCCGATGTCATATTATGTGAGCATTGGGTAGCAATCTGCCACGCTTCCTGCCTGGGTGGAAAATAATGTCCATCGGGTATTAGCTGGTATGTTTAATATTGCAGATCTACACACCACCAGTTTGGGCCTCCTAACTTAGGTTCGCTCAGCATCAGGAGTAGAAAATACAACGCCGAAGATCACATGACACTATTTGAAGAGGAGTAGAGAACTTTTCCTGTAGCTCTGACGATCACAGAACCCTTGAACAATATTACTGAAGCAGTTTAATTGGTCATTCATTTCATTGTTGGTTGTGGAACTTTGAGTGCAGATCGACGTTTCCCTTCATTGCTGTGAAATACTTTAGGACATTCTTAGGTTATGAAAGCAGTGTGTTTCTTTAGGAGCAAATTAAAATCGTGAAATTCATGGAGAAATGGGAATGCTGCAAAGCTTAATAACAAAGCTTTATAACAGGTGGCACAGTGGTTAGCATTGCTACCTCACAGCACCAGGGACCCGGGTTCAATTCCACCCTTGGGCGACTGTCTGTGTGGAGTTTCCACTTTCTCCCAGTGTCTGCATGGGTTTCCTCCGGGTACTTCTGTTTCCTCCCACAGTCCAAAGATGTGCAGGTTAGGTGTATTGGCCATGCAAATTACCCCTTAATGTCCAAGAATGTGTAGGTTTGGCGGGGTTATGGGGATAGGGTGGGGGAGTGGGCCTGTGTAGGGTGCAGCGAGTCGGTGCAGACACGATCGACCAAAATACCTCCTTCTGCACTGTAGTAATTCAATGGTTCTATCTATGCCTGACTCTCTTAAATTTACTTCTGCCAGCTTCTCAACCATTCTCCAGAAATGTGCAACCTGGTGTTGTAAGACTTCTTACCATTCTCCAGAGATCCCCACTTCTTTTCTTGTCCCCACTTATCCAATTGTCGGTTGGTTTAGCTCAGTGAGCTAGACCGCTGGTTTGTGATGCAGAACAAGGAATGGGTTCAATTCGCATACCGACTGAGGTTATTCATGAAGGCCCCGCCTTCTCAACCTTGCCCCTTTCCTGAGGTGTGGTGATCCTCAGGTTAAACCACCAGCAGTCAGCTCTCTCTCGCCCTCGGGGGCTGGTTTAGCACAGGGCTAAATAGCTGGCTTTTAAAGCAGACCAAGCAGGCCAAGCAGCGCGGGTACCAGCCTCCCCGAACATGCGGCAGAATGTGGCGACTAGGGGCTTTTCACAGTAACTTCATTGAAGCCTACTTGTGACAATAAGCGATTTTCATTTCATTTCATTGCAAAGGGGAAAGCAGCCTCTGGGACTATGGCGACTTTACCTTTACTGAAAATATTTGGTAGATTTTCTAACTATCCCAAATATATGAAACAGCAGCAATTCCCCACAAACAAGAATCTGCCTTTGCTGTGAAATCCATGCCATATAAGTCCATTTTGCACGTAGAATCATAGAATCCCGACAATGCAGAAGGTGGCCATTCAACCCATCTAGTCTGCACCGACCCTTTGAAAGAATACCCTACCCATGTCCACTCCCCCGTCCACCCTGCTCTATCCCCATAATCTGCACACCCCTGGACACTAAGGGGTAATTTAGCATGTCCAATCCACTTAAGCCACACATCTTTGGACTGTGGGAGGAAACCGGAGCTCCTGGGGGTAATCCATACAGACATGGGGAGAATGTGCAAACGCCACACAGACAGTGACCCAAGGCCGGAATTGAACATGAGTCCCTGGCACTGCGAGGCAGCAGTGCTAATCACTGTGCTACCGTGCCACCCCATGCTCATGTTCAGCACATGAAGACTGGATTTCCTCCTTCGGAAGCAGAAATTCAGCAATTAATAAGTACGACAAAGCTAAAAACAGTTATCAACAGCACAGTGCGCCACCTCAAAAGTGCTGGATCAATGTTACAGTCGGCAGGATTGAGCTAAGGGCTGGAATTCTCCGCCTGTTGGGATTCTCTTTTCTTGCTGACAGTGCACCCCTGCCTGCAGGTTTCCTGGTGGCGTGGGTGGCTTCAGTGGGAAATCCCATTGACAGCAGCGGGAATTTAGAATCCCGCTGCCAGCGAATGGCACTCCACCAAGAAACACTCAGCTGGAGGATCTGAGAATGCAGCCCCATGTTGAACTCCAGACAATGGTGGACAGTACCATGAAATTCCATCCAGGTTAAAACTTAACTTTGCCAGCAAGTGATACGCTAATATGTAGGATCAGACCAAAAGCAAATTTTACGAAATATTTTAAAGAAGCTGCTATTTTGAACTTTGCCTTGTTCTGCCAAATGGACCAATCTTACAATAGTTCGGACTTCTCCCCTCCCCTGATCCCTACCTGCGTTCCAACACTACAGTGTAATATTGCATGACAATTTTGGAGGCAAATGAATGCTAACCCTGCTCTCAGATCTTGCTGCTTCTAGTGCTTGTGCTAAACCATCTGACAAAGCTAAGGGCATGAAAAAAATCAGTGGAGATAATAAAATATGTAAAAAAATAATAAAATTACCATGACAAATTGATGTCTTCATGATTAATATCCAACAGAATAACAGAATGCTGAACAGTTCACTGTGCAAATACACACAATCATTGAGAAGGAAAGCTCAGAATAGCCGAAGCTTCTCCAGATACTTTTTCTTGTATTCAGCAAAAGATTCCAGCTTCATTAGGCGAATTCCCACTTGAATTTAAGTGAGACCTTGTGCATGAGGTAATCAGCATCATTGTGGATAAGCAACAGTTTTGTTTATGCTCACTGGATTTCACGTGGGATTTCCACAACCCATCCATCCGCTCCAGAAGATCAATCAGTTATGTATTAGACCAAACTGCCAAGCAGTTTACTGTAATTTGCTGCAGGAACCCAGTAATTGTGAGATGTTGAAAACAGTCCAAGTAACTCAGTTGCTTTGAACTAGTTTGTAAAAGTATTAAAAAGCCAAGCCCATTGGTTAACTTACTTTGATTTCTTTCGTTGTTGACCTTTAAGATAAAAGATTCACAGATACTTTGCAGAAGAATTAGCCACCCACCCATGATTATACTGAAGCAAAGCACTACAGATGCTGGAAATCTGAAATAAAAATAGAAAATGCTGGACATACTTCAACAGTCAAATTTGTTGCACCACGGTTGGTTCTGCTACAGAGGGGAGGAGTAAAAAGCGTGGGAATGCTTATAGGGGATTCAATTGTAAAGGGAATAGACAGGCGTTTCTGTGGCCACAAACAAGACTCCAGGATGGTATGTTGCCTCCCTGGTGCTAGGGTCAAGGGTGTTTCGGAGCGGTTGGAGGACATTCTGGAGGGGGAGGGTGAACAGCCAGTGGTTGTGTCCACATTGGTACCAACGGCATTGGTAAAAAAAAGGATGATGTCCTAAAAGCAGAATATAGGGAGTTCGGAAGAAAGTTGTGAATTTGGACCTCAAAGGTAGTGATCTCAGGATTATTGCCAATGCCACATGCTAGTCAGAGTAGAAAAGCAGGATATATCGGATAAATACGTGGCTGAAGAGATAGTGTGAGGGGGAGGGTATCAGATTCCTGGGCATTGGGACTAGCTATGTAGGAGGTGGGACCAGTACAAACTGGACTGGTTACACCTGGGCAGGACCGTGATTGATGTCCAAGGGGGAGTATTTGCCTGAGTGGCTGGGAGAGAGTTTAAACTAATATGGCAGGGGGATGGGAACCAATGCAAGGAGTCAGAGGAGGAGGAAACAAAGACAAAAACAAAAGACAGAAAGGGAAATAAGAAAAGTGATAGGCAGAAAAATCAAGGGCCAGATTCAAACAGGGCTACAGTGAAAAATATTGGGAGCGGGACAAGTCATGTTAATAAGACAAATTTAAATGCTTTGTGCCTTAACGCACGGAGCATTCGCAATAAAGCAAATGAACTGATAGCACAAATAGACGTAAACAGGTATGATATAATCGGGATTACAGAGACATGGCTGCAGGGTGACCAGGGTTAGAATTGAATGTCCCAGGGTATTCAGTATTTAGGGAGGACAGACAAAAAGGAAAAGGCGGTGGAGTTGCAGTGCTGGTTAAAGAGGAAATTAACACAGAAGTGAGGAAAGATATTAGCTCTGACAATGTTGAATCTGGATGGGTAGGGCTGAGAAACACCAAGAGGCAAAAACATTAGTGGTCGCCGTATGTAGACCCCCAAACTGCAGTGGTGATGTTGGTAATGGCATTAAACAGGAAATTAGAGACACATGCGATAAAGGAACATCTGTAACTATGGGTGATTTTAATCTGCATATAGAATGGGCAAATCAAATTACCGTAGCCACAATACCGTAGAGGAGGAATTTTTGGAGTGTGTACAGGATGGATTTCTGGACCAATAGTTTGAGGAACCAACGAGAGAGCAGGCTACCCTAGACTGGGCACTGTGTAATGAGAATGGAATCATTGGCAATCTAGTTGGGTACAACCCCTTGGGGATGAGCGACCATAATTTGATAGAATTTTTCAAAATAGAGAGTGAAGTAGTTGATTCTAAGACTAGGGTGCTGAATCTTGATGGTAAGAGGTGCAAGTTGGCTATGATAGACTGGAAAACGTTACTTAAAGGGATGATAGTGGATAGATATTGGCAAATTTTCAAGGAGCGCATGGGAGAACTGCAACAGTTGTTTATTATGTCCAGCACAAAAGTAAAAGAGAAAGGTGGTCAATTATAAGGGAAATTAGAGATAGTATTTGATGCAAGGATTAAGCATACAAATTGTCCAAGAAAAACAACAGGTCTGAGGATTGGGGGCAGTTTAGATTTCAGAAAAGAAGGACCAAGGGATTGATTAAGAAGGGGAAAATAGAGTACTAGGGCAAGCTTGAGGGGAACATCAAAACTGACTAGATGTCTTTGAAGAGAGAAAGATTGGTGAAGACAAATGTACAGTCAGAAACAGGGGAAAGTATAATAGGGGACAAATAAATGGCTGAGCAACTAAACACATACTTTGGTTCTGTCTTCAGAAATGAGGACATTAATCAGATACCAGAAATGTGGGGGGAGGCAGGGTTTGGTGAGAGGGAGGAACTGAAGAAGATCAATATGAGAAGAGAAATGGTGTTGGGGAAATTGATGGGATTGAAGGTTGATAAATCCCCAAGGCCTGATAATGTACACCCCAGGCTACTTAGAACATAGAACATAGAACAATACAGCGCAGTACAGTCCCTTCGGCCCACGATGTTGCACCGAAACAAAAGCCATCTAACCTACACTATGCCATTATCATCCATATGTTTATCCAATAAACTTTTAAATGCCCTCAATGTTGGCGAGTTCACTACTGTAGCAGGTAGGGCATTCCACGGCCTCACTACTCTTTGCGTAAAGAACCTACCTCTGACCTCTGTCCTATATCTATTACCCCTCAGTTTAAAGTTATGTCCCCTCTTGCCAGCCATTTCCATCCGCGGGAGAAGGCTCTCACTGTCCACCCTATCCAACCCCCTGATCATTTTGTATGCCTCTATTAAGTCTCCTCTTAACCTTCTTCTCTCCAACGAAAACAACCTCAAGTCCATCAGCCTTTCCTCATAAGATTTTCCCTCCATACCAGGCAACATCCTGGTAAATCTCCTCTGCACCCGCTCCACGTCCTTCCTATAATGCGGTGACCAGAACTGTACGCAATACTCCAAATGCGGCCGTACCAGAGTTCTGTACAGCTGCAACATGACCTCCCGACTCCGGAACTCAATCCCTCTACCAATAAAGGCCAACACTCCATAGGCCTTCTTCATAACCCTATCAACCTGGGTGGCAACTTTCAGGGATCTATGTACATGGACACCTAGATCCCTCTGCTCATCCACACTTTCAAGAACTTTACCATTAGCCAAATATTCCGCATTCCTGTTATTCCTTCCAAAGTGAATCACCTCACACTTCTCTACATTAAACTCCATTTGCCACCTCTCAGCCCAGCTCTGCAGCTTATCTAGATCCCTCTGTAACCTGCTACATCCTTCCACACTATCGACAACACCACCGACTTTAGTATCGTCTGCAAATTTACTCACCCACCCTTCAGCGCCTTCCTCTAGGTCATTTCTAAAAATGACAAACAGCAACGGCCCCAGAACAGATCCTTGTGGTACTCCACTTGTGACTGTACTCCATTCTGAACATTTCCCATCAACCACCACCCTCTGTCTTCTTTCAGCTAGCCAATTTCTGATCCACATCTCTAAATCACCCTCAATCCCCAGCCTCCGTATTTTCTGCAATAGCCTACCGTGGGGAACCTTATCAAATGCTTTGCTGAAATCCATATACACCACATCAACTGCTCTACCCTCATCTACCTGTTCAGTCACCTTCTCAAAGAACTCAATAAGGTTTGTGAGGCATGACCTACCCTTCACAAAGCCATGCTGACTATCCCTGATCATATTATTCCTATCCAGATGATTATAAATCTTGTCTCTTATAATCCCCTCCAAGACGTTACCCACTACAGACGTGAGGCTCACCGGTCTATAGTTGCCGGGGTTGTCTCTGCTCCCCTTTTTGAACAAAGGGGCCACATTTGCTGTCCTCCAGTCCTCTGGCACTATTCCTGTAGCCAATGATGACATAAAAATCAAAGCCAAAGGTCCAGCAATCTCTTCCCTGGCCTCCCAGAGAATCCTAGGATAAATCCCATCAGGTCCCGGGGACTTATCTATTTTAAGCCTGTCCAGAATTGCCAACACCTCTTCCCTACGTACCTCAATGCCATCTATTCTATTAGCCTGGGGCTCAGCATTCTCCTCCACAACATTATCTTTTTCCTGAGTGAATACTGACGAAAAATATTCATTTAATATCTCGCCTATCTCTTCAGACTCCACACACAATTTCCCATCCCTGTCCTTGACTTGTCCTACTCTTTCCCTAGTCATTCGCTTATTCCTGACATACCTATAGAAAGCTTTAGGGTTTTTCTTGATCCTTCCTGCCAAATACTTCTCATGTCCCCTCCTTGCTCGTCTTAGCTCTCTCTTTAGATCCTTCCTCGCTACCTTGTAACTATCCATCGCCCCAACCGAAACTTCACACCTCATCTTCACATAGGCCTCCTTCTTCCTCTTAACAAGAGATTCCACTTCCTTGGTAAACCACGGTTCCCTCGCTCAACGCCTTCCTCCCTGCCTGACCGGTACATACTTATCAAGAACAGGCAGTAGCTGATCCTTGAACAAGCCCCACTTATCCAGTGTGCCCAACACTTGCAGCCTACTTCTCCACCTTATCCCCCCCAAGTCACGTCTAATGGCATCATAATTGCCCTTCCCCCAGCTATAACTCTTGCCCTGCGGTGTATACTTATCCCTTTCCATCATTAACGTAAACGTCACCGAATTGTGGTCACTGTCCCCAAAGTGCTCTCCTACCTCCAAATCCAACACCTGGCCTGGTTCATTACCCAAAACCAAATCCAACGTGGCCTCGCCTCTTGTTGGCCTGTCAACATATTGTTTCAGGAAACCCTCCTGCACACACTGTACAAAAAACGACCCATCTATTGTACTCGAACTATATCTTTTCCAGTCAATATTTGTAAAGTTAAAGTCTCCCATAATAACTACCCTGTTACTTTCGCTCTTATCCAGAATCATCTTCGCCATCCTTTCCTCTACATCCCTAGAACTATTAGGAGGCCTATAAAAAACTCCCAACAGGGTGACCTCTCCTTTCCTGTTTCTAACTTCAGCCCATACTACCTCGGAAGAAGAGTCCCCATCTAGCATCCTCTCCGCCACCGTAATACTGCTCTTGACTAGCAGCGCCACACCTCCCCCTCTTTTGCCTCCTTCTCTGAGCTTACTAAAACAACTAAACCCCGGAACCTGCAACATCCATTCCTGTCCCTGCTCTATCCATGTCTCCGAAATGGCCACAACATCGAAGTCCCAGGTACCAACCCATGCTGCCAGTTCCCCTACCTTGTTTCGTATACACCTGGCATTGAAGTAGACACACTTCAAACCACCTACCTGAACACTGGCCCCCTCCTGCGACGTCAAATCTGTGCTCCTGACCTCTATACTCTCATTCTCCCTTACCCTAAAACTACAATCCAGGTTCCCATGCCCCTGCTGCATTAGTTTAAACCCCCCCCAAAGAGCACTATCAAATCTCCCCCCCAGGATATTTGTGCCCCTCAGGTTCAGATGTAGACCATCCTGTCTGTAGAGGTCCCACCTTCCCCAGAAATAGCCCCAGTTATCCAGAAATCTGAATCCCTCCCGCCTGCACCATCCCTGTAGCCACGTGTTTAAATGCTCTCTCTCCCTATTCCTCATCTCACTATCACGTGGCACGGGCAACAACCCAGAGATAACAATTCTGTTTGTTCTAGTTCTGAGCTTCCATCCTAGCTCCCTGAAAGCCTGCCTGACATCCTTGTCCCCTTTCCTACCTATGTCGTTAGTGCCAATGTGGACCACGACTTGGGGCTGCTCCCCCTCCCCCCAAGGACCCGGAAAACACGATCCGAGACATCACGTACCCTTGCACCTGGGAGGCAACATACCAAACGTGAGTCTCTCACGCTCCCACAAAATCTCCTATCTGTGCCCCTGACTATAGAGTCCCCAATTACTAATGCTCTGCTCCTCTCCCCCCTTCCCTTCTGAGCAACAGGGACAGACTCCGTGCCAGAGGCCCGTACCCCATGGCTTACCCCTGGTAAGTCCCCCCCCCCACAAGTATCCAAAGCGGTATACTTGTTTCTCAGGGGAACGACCGCAGGGGATCCCTGCACTGACTGCTTTTTCCCAGTCCCTCTTACAGTTACCCACCTATCTCCAATCTTTGGTGTAACTAATTCACTGAAGCTGCTATCTATGACCCCTTCTGCCTCCCGAATGATCCGAAGTTCTTCCAACTCCAGCTCCAGTTCCCTAACTCGGTCTTGGAGGAGCTGGAGATGGCAGCACTTCCTGCAGGTAAAATCAGCAGGGACACTAACTGCATCCCTCACCTCAAACATCCTGCAGGAGGAACATTGCACTCCCTTCCCTGCCATTCCTCTAACTTTCTACCAAGATCTGGCTAACAACTAAATTAAATTTTTTATAAAAAATAATAATAATATAATAAAATATGGTACTTATCTCAGACCAATGGGTTTTATTATTAGGTTAGAGGAGGAGGGCGGGTGGGAGACACTACACGTGTAGTGTCTCGGGTTTCCTCTCCACCAGAATTTATTGGTGAGGGTCTTCCCAGACGTCCGCGGGTCGACTTCCTGTTCCCGTCTAAAACACTAATTAAAAAAAAAAAAAAATTCTCAGCTCCTGCTGAAATTGACTAACCAGCCAGCTCCACGCCCGCCGAAATCGACTGGCCTGCCCCTGCAAAGACAAGTGGACAGGACAAGGACAGATTTACCTCCCAGCAGCCACTTCCGCACTGCTCCCGCTGAAACTGACACACCAGCTGTTCTCCCGCCGAAATCGACTGGCCTGCCCCTGCAAAGACAAGTGCTTTTAAAGGACAGACTTACCTCCCAGCAGCCACTTCCGCACTGCTCCCGCTGAAACTGACTCACCAGCTGTTCTCCCGCCGAAATCGACTGGCCTGCCCCTGCAAAGACAAGTGCTTTTAAAGGACAGACTTACCTCCCAGCAGCCACTTCCGCACTGCTCCCGCTGAAACTGACTCACCAGCTCCACTCCCGCCGAAATCGACTGGCCTGCCCCTGCAAAGACAAGTGCTTTTAAAGGACAGACTTACCTCCCAGCAGCCACTTCCGCACTGCTCCCGCTGAAACTGACTCACCAGTTGTTCTCCCGCCGAAATCGACTGGCCTGCCCCTGCAAAGACAAGTGCTTTTAAAGGACAGACTTACCTCCCAGCAGCCACTTCCGCACTGCTCCCGCTGAAACTGACTCACCAGCTCCACTCCCGCCGAAATCGACTGGCCTGCCCCTGCAAAGACAAGTGCTTTTAAAGGACAGACTTACCTCCCAGCAGCCACTTCCGCACTGCTCCCGCTGAAACTGACTCACCAGCTGTTCTCCCGCCGAAATCGACTGGCCTGCCCCTGCAAAGACAAGTGCTTTTAAAGGACAGACTTACCTCCCAGCAGCCACTTCCGCACTGCTCCCGCTGAAACTGACTCACCAGCTCCACTCCCGCCGAAATCGACTGGCCTGCCCCTGCAAAGACAAGTGCTTTTAAAGGACAGACTTACCTCCCAGCAGCCACTTCCGCACTGCTCCCGCTGAAACTGACTCACCAGTTGTTCTCCCGCCGAAATCGACTGGCCTGCCCCTGCAAAGACAAGTGCTTTTAAAGGACAGACTTACCTCCCAGCAGCCACTTCCGCACTGCTCCCGCTGAAACTGACTCACCAGCTCCACTCCCGCCGAAATCGACTGGCCTGCCCCTGCAAAGACAAGTGCTTTTAAAGGACAGACTTACCTCCCAGCAGCCACTTCCGCACTGTTCCCGCTGAAACTGACTCACCAGCTGTTCTCCCGCCGAAATCGACTGGCCTGCCCCTGCAAAGACAAGTGCTTTTAAAGGACAGACTTACCTCCCAGCAGCCACTTCCGCA
This sequence comes from Scyliorhinus torazame, assembly GCF_047496885.1. Taxonomy (NCBI): domain Eukaryota; kingdom Metazoa; phylum Chordata; class Chondrichthyes; order Carcharhiniformes; family Scyliorhinidae; genus Scyliorhinus; species Scyliorhinus torazame. Next base: position 135,972,568 of record NC_092712.1, read on the forward strand.
CTGCTCCCGCTGAAACTGACTCACCAGCTGTTCTCCCACCGAAATCGACTGGCCTGCCCCTGCAAAGACAAGTGCTTTTAAAGGACAGACTTACCTCCCAGCAGCCACTTCCGCACTGCTCCCGCTGAAACTGACTCACCAGCTGTTCTCCCACCGAAATCGACTGGCCTGCCCCTGCAAAGACAAGTGCTTTTAAAGGACAGACCTACCTCCCAGCAGCCACTTCCGCACTGCTCCCGCTGAAACTGACTCACCAGCTGTTCTCCCGCCGAAATCGACTGCTTCCCTTAGAAACAGTGGATGCATTGGTGGTCATCTTCCAGGATTCTATAGATTCTGGAACAATTTTTGCAGATTGGAGGGTGGCTAATGTAACTCCACTATTTAAAAAGGGAGGTAGAGAGAAAACAGGGAATTATAGACCAGTAAGTCTGACGTCAGTGATGGGGAAAATTCTAGAATCCATTATCAAAGATTTTATAGCAGATCACTGAGAACATAGTGGCAGGATCGGACAGAGTCAGCATGGATTTATGAAGGGGAAATCATGCTTGACAAATCAATTGGAATTTTTCAAGGACGTAACTAGTAGAGTTGATGAGGGGGAGCCAGTGGATGTGGTATATTTGGACTTTCAGAAGGCTTTTGACAAAGTCCGACATAAGAGATTAGTATGTAAAATCAAAGCGCATGGGATTAGGGGTAATGTATTGAGATGGATAGAAAACTAATTGGCAGACAAGAAACACAGAGTAGGAATTAATGGGTACTTTTCAAATTGGCAGGCAGTGTCTAGTGGGGTGCCTCAGAAATCATTGCTCGGACCCCAGCTATTCACAATATATATTAATGATTTAGATGAGGGGACAAAATTTAATATCTCCAAAAGTTGGGTGGGAGGGTGAGCTGTGAGGAGGACGCAGAGATCCTTCAGTGTGATTTGGACAAGTTGAGTGAGTGGGCAAATGAATTGCAGATGCAGTATAATTTGGAGAACTGCCAGGTTATTCACTTTGGTAGCAAAAACGAGAAGGCAGACTATTATCTGAATGATCATAAATTAGGAGAGGGAAATATGCAACGAGACCTGGGTGCCCTCGTACACCAGTCACTGAAGGTAAGCATGCAGGTACAGCAGGCGGTAAAGAAGGCAATTGGTATGTTGGCCTTCATAGCGAGAGGATTTGAGTACAGGAGCAGGGATGTCTTGCTGCAATTTTACAGGGGCCTTGGTGAGGTCACACCTGGAATATTGTGTGCAGTTTTGGTCTCCTTATCTGAGGAAGGATGTCCTTGCTCTAGAGAGAGTGCAGAAAAGATTTACCAGACTGATTCCTGGGATGGTGGGACTAATGTGCGATGAGAGATTGAATCGTTTAGGATTGTATTCGCTGGGGTTCAGAAGAATGAGAGGGGATCTCATAGTGCCTTATAAAATTCTAACGAGACTAGACAGGGTCGATGCAGGAAGGATGTTCCCGATGGCGGGTGTGCCCGGAACCAGGGGTCACAGTCTGAGGATACGGAGTTGACCATTGACAGAGCTAAGGAGAAATTTCTTCACCCAGAGAGTGGTCGGCGTGTGGAATTCGTTATCACAGGAAGTAGTTGAGGCCAAAACATTGCATGTTTTCAAGAAACAATTAGATATGTCACTTAGGATGAAGGGGATCAAGGGGAAAGCTGGATTAGGCTATTGAGTTGGATGATCAGCCATGATCATAACGAACGGCAGAGCAGGCTCGAAGGGAAGAAAAGCCTCATCCTGTTCCTATTTTCTATTTTTCTACTCTGTTGGTCAGACAGTATCCCATAACTTAGGTTGAATCTTTTGGCGTACGGAGATTGTATGCCACACATGTGCGTCGGGACCATATGGATGTTGTGATGCACGGAAATGTGTGTTGAAAGTGCTCCAAGTTCAACCTTCTATTTCAGTATTTGTGAAGTCCGTTGCTGCAAGTGTGACACTGAAGCAGCTGAATGCTGAATCATGGGACAGCTCTAACTTGGCCTGCTTGCCCTGATGTCAGGTAAGATTTTACCTTTATTTATTAGCACTTTTTTTTCCCGTCCAGAATCATCGAGCAGAGGCAGGAAACATCAGCGAGCATTTTGTCAGTGAATATAATCTTTTATAATAGTGTTTAGAAATATGTTTAAAACGCACATAACGTGAAAGAAAGATATATATTTTTTAACTTTGGTTTGCCATGAGGCTGTTAATCCCATCAAAAAGTAGCTGAATGTATAAAGTGAGTTTGGTGTCACATGAGGAAATTAATTCCATTAAAGGACCCATAATGGATAGAGTGGGTTTGGAGTGTATGTAATAAACTTCAGCTAAAGTACATTTGGATTTTGCAATGTATTTTAAGCTCTATTGTTTGAGAGTCTCCCTGATGTAATGGTGATCCTTACAAACCTCAGCGATTACTTCAAATGCTTTAGCAAAGTTTCATGCCTTAGTTGACATCTGCAAGTCTCCTGTAAGCTAATGTGAACTATCTAAGAACAAAGGAAATTACAGCACAGGAACAGGCCCTTCGGCCCTCCCAGCCTGCGCCGATCCAGATCCTTTATCTAAACCTATCACCTATTTTCCAAGGATCTACTTCCCTCTGTTCCCCGCCCATTCATATATCTGTCTAGATGCATCTTAAATAATGCTATTGTGCCCGCCTCTACCACCTCCGCTGGCAAAGCGTTCCAGGCACCCACCACCCTCTGCGTAAAAAACTTTCCATGCACATCTCCCTTAAACTTTCCCCCTCTCACCTTGAAATTGTGACCGCTTGTAATTGACACCCCCACTCTTGGAAAAAGCTTATTGCTATCCACCCTGTCCATACCTCTCATAATTTTGTAGACCTCAATCAGGTCCCCCCCTCAACCTCCATCTTTCCAACAAAAACAATCCTAATCTACTCAACCTTTCTTCATAGCTAGCAACCTCCATACCAGGCAACATCCTGGTGAACCTTCTCTGCACCCTCTCTAAAGCATCCACATCCTTCTGGTAATGTGGCGACCAGAACTGCACGCAGTATTCCAAATGTGGAATAACCAAAGTCCTATACAACTGAAACATGACCTGCCGACTCTTGTACTCAATACCCCGTCCGATGAAGGCAAGCATGCTGTATGCCTTCTTGACCACTCTATCGACCTGCGTTGCCACCTTCAGGGTACAATGGACTTGAACTCCCAGATCTCTCTGTACATCAATTTTCCCCAGGACTCTTCCATCGACCGTATAGTCCGCTCTTGAATTAGATCTTCCAAAATGCATCACCTCGCATTTGCCTGGATTGAACTCCATCTGCCATTTCTCTGCCCAACTCTCCAATCTATTTATATTTTGCTGTATTCTCTGACAGTCCTCCTCGCTATCTGCACCTCCACCAATCTTAGTATCATCTGCAAACTTACTAATCAGACCACCTATACCTTCGTCCAGATCATTTATGTATATCACAAACAACAGTGGTCCGAGCATGGATCCCTGTGGAACACCACTAGTCACCTTCCTCCATTTTGAGACACTCCCTTCCACCACTACTCTCTGTCTCCTGTTGCCCAGCCAGTTCTTTATCCATCTAGCTAGTACACCCTGAACACCATACGACTTCACTTTTTCCATCAACCTGCCATGGGAAACTTTATCGAACGCCTTACTGAAGTCCATGTATATGACATCTACAGCCCTTCCCTCATCAATTTACATTGTCACTTCCTCAATGAATTCTATTACGTTTGTAAGACATGAACTTCCCTGCACAAAACCATGCTGCCTATCACTGATAAGTCTATTTTCTTCCAAATGTGAATAGATCCTATCCCTCAGTATCTTCTCCAACAGTTTGCCTACCACTGACGTCAAGCTCACAGGTCTATAATTCCCTGGATTATCCCTGCTACCCTTCTTAAACAAAGGGACAACATTAGCAATTCTCCAGTCCTCCAGGACCTCACCCGTGCTGAAGGATGCTGCAAAGATATCTGTTAGGGCCCCAGCTATTTCATCCCTCGCTTCCCTCAGCAACCTGGGATAGATCCCAACCGGACCTGGGGACTTGTCCACCTTAATGCCTTTTAGAATACCCAAAACTTCCCCCTTCCTTATGCCGACTTGACCTAGAGTATTTAAACATCCATCCTTAGCCTCAACATCCGTCATGTCCCTCTCCTCGGTGAATACCGATGCAAAGTGCTCATTAAGAATCTCACCCATTTCCTCTGACTCCACGCATAAATTCGGTCTTTTTTCTTTGGGTGGGCCAATCCTTTGTCTAGTTACCCGATTGCTCCTTATATACGAATAAAAGGCTTTGGGATTTTCCTTAACCCTGTTAGCCAAAGATATTTCATTACCCCTTTTAGCCCTCTTTATTGCGCGTTTGAGATTTGTCCTACTTTTCCGATATTCCTCCAAAGCTTCATCAGATTTAAGTCGCCTAGATCTTATGTATGTGGTGAATGTATAATTACTGATAATTCACCAGTGCACTGTGTTATGTTATTAACCCTGTGGGCTCTACCTATGGGCCATTATGTGGCTTCACCCACAGGGGATATGTTGGGGCATGTACGGGCTCCGCCCATGGCTCCACCCCCTTTACAACAAGTATAAAGGGGCCTGTTCCTATGCTGTACATTTCTTTGTTCTTTGTTCTTTGTTGTTCTATAAGAGCTGCTGACCTGCTGGGCCGCCTTCAGTGTTGTACCAGTCACAGGCAGGCTCAGTTGTAAGCTGATTAAAACCACGGTTTACTTCTCCACGTGTCCTCGAGTGAATTGATGGTAGCATCAATATATGCTTCCTTTTTCATTTTAGCTAGTCTCATAATTCCACCCGTCATCCATGGTTCCCTAATCTTGCCATTTCTATCCCTCATTTTCCCAGGGACATGTCTGTCCTGCACCCTAATCAACCTTTCCTTAAAAGACTCCCACATTTCAAATGTGGATTTACCCTTAAAGAGCTGCTCCCAATCCACATTCCCTACCTTCTGCCGAATTTTGTTATACTTGGCCTTTCCCCAATTTAGCACTCTTTCTTTAGGACCACTCTTGTCTTTGTCCATGAGTATTCTAAAACTTACGGAATTGTGATCGCTGTTCCCAAAGTAATCACCGACTGAAACTTTAACCACCTGGCCGGGATCATTCCCCAATACCAGGTCCAGGATGGCCCCTTTCCGAGTTGGACTATTTACATACTGCTCTAAAAAACTCTCCTGGACGCTCCTTACAAATTCTGCTCCATCTACGCCTCCAACACTACATGAGTCCCATTCAATGTTGGGGAAGTTAAAATCTCCCATCACGACCACCCTATTGTTCCTACATTTTTCTATAATCTGTCTACATATTTGTAACTCTACTTCATGCTCGTTTTTGGGAGGCCTGTAGTAAAGTCCAAACAATGTCAGTGCACCCTTCCTATTTCTTAGCTCTACCCATATTGCCTCAGTGCTTGAATCCTCCATCGTGCCCTCCTTAATCATAGCTGTGATATCATCTCTGACCAGTAATGCAACTCCTCCACCCCTTTTACTTCCCTCTCCATCCCTCCTGACGCATCTATACCCTGGGATATTTAGTTGCCAGTCTTGCCCTTCCCTCAACCAAGTCTCCGTAATACCAATAACATCAAATCCCCTGGTACTAATCCAAGCCCTAAATTCATCTGCCTTACCTGCTACACTTCTCGCATTAAAACAAATGAACCTCAGACCACCTGTCCCTTTGCGTTCATCATCTCTCCCCTGTCTACTCTTCCCCTTAGTCACATTGAGTTTATTATCTAGTACCTTACTGGCTTTAGTTGCTGCCTCTTTACTGACCTCTGACTTCCTAATCTGGTTTCCATCCCCCTGCCACATTAGTTTAAAACCTCCCCAACAGTGTTAGCAAAAGCACCCCCTAGGACATTGGTTCCAGTCCTGCCCAGGTGTAGACCATCCGATTTGTAATGGTCCCACCGCCCCCAGAACCGGTTCCAATGTCCCAAAAATCTGAACCCCCTCCCTCCTGCACCATCTCTCAAGCCACGTATTAATTCTGACTATTCTTGAATTTCTACTCTGACTGTCTCGTGGCACTGGTAGCAACCCTGAGATTACTATCTTTGAGGTCCTACTTTTTAACTTATCTCCTAACTCCCTAAATTCTGATTGTAGGGCCTCATCCCATTTTTTTCCTATATCGCTGGTGCCTATATACACCACGGCAACTGGCTGTTCACCCTCCTGCAGCCGATCTGAGACATCCCTGACCCGTGCACCCGGGAGGCAACATACCATTCGGGAGTCTCGCTTTCGACCACAGAAACGCCTGTCTACTCCCCTTACGATTGAATCCCCTATGACTATAGCCCTGCCAGTCTTTTTCCCGCCCTTCTGTGCAGCAGAGCCAGCCATGGTGCCATGAGCCTGGCTACGACTGCCTTCCCCTGGTGAGCCATCTCCCCCAACAGTATCCAAAACGGTATACCTGTTTTGGAGGGAGATGACCGCAGGGAACACCTGCACTGCCTTCCTGCTCTTTCTCTGCCTTTTGGTCACCCATTCCCTGTCTCCCTCATCAACCCTAATCTGCGGTGTGACCAACTCACTGAACGTGCTATCCACGACCTCCTCAGCATTGCGGATGCTCCAAAGTGAGTCCATCCGCAGCTCCAGAGCCATCATGCGGTCTAACAGGAGCTGCAGCTGGACACACTTCCCACACATGAAGGAGTCCGGGGCATCGGCCGCGTCCCTGAACTCCCACATTGAGCACGAGGAGCAATACACGAGTCTGGGATCTCCTGCCATTTTTACACTTTACCTTAACTGATTACAATTATAATATCAAATAATGAATAAGTGAAAGGAATAAGGATTTTACTTACCAATCACAATACTTACCAACCCACGAAGAGTTAAATTTCTCCCAGCTATTTACCTTCCCGACAGACCCCTGGCCACTGTTCCTGCCGAAAATCTGAAGCTATAACTTGCAAATAAAAGAAAAAGAAAAGAGAGAGCTTACCTGATATTCACTCACCCCCTTAGGTTAGAGGAGGTGGAAGGGTGGGAGACACTACAAGTGTAGTGTCTCGGGTTTAGCAACCGGCCAACTTAAATAGAGGTAAAAATCAAACACTTGAGCACCTACCTGATTCTCAAGCTGCACTCCGGCTCCCTTTCTCTCTCTCTCTCCCGAAAATGAAGGCCGCTGGAACCTGGGGGCAAGTTTAAACACCTACCTGAATCCCAAGCTGCACTCGCTGCGCTCCGGCTCCCTCTCCCGCTCGCGGAAATGAAGGCCGCTGGAACCTGGGGGCAAGTTTAAACACCTATCTGAATCCCAAGCTGCACTCGCTGTGCTCCGGCTCCCTCTCTGATAGGTATTGCAGAATCCAATGCAAATTCAAAATCTGGAGTCATGCTCCACCCCCGCCGGTACATCACTTTTAGCTTGACATTTTAACATAATTGAAGTTTTTCTGAGACTTTAACGTAGGCGCAAGAATCATGTGAGACGAGTCAAGCTAAATCTCTGCATCGTGATAAAAGCAAATGAATTACCATTCCCTAAGAGTGTACAGGCAAAGGACATCATATGAAATGATGTCAGAGAAGATGTGTGCCAGGGGACTGATTTCAGCAAGCAATCAATGGGACGCCTTTGTGAAATGCTGAAGGAAGGCCTGAAGCCAAATTCTAACACCCGCAAAGAAGATGAAACTTACAACAGTTGTAGTGTGCAGTGCATTGCACAACTTTGCTCTTCAGCATGGACTAAGCATTCACCCGGAAGGTGACTTACCACTAAAAATGGAAGAACTGGAGGAGAGCAAATGGAGCCTGATGTGGACATACCTCCTGGTGCAGGTGAAGAAGTCCGGACTCCAGGTGACAAGGGCAGCTCAAGATCAATTGGCAGCTGCTGCTTCTGGATATTGAACCCTCCATCCACCTCGTCCCCTTCCTCACCTATCTCCCCTCCCTCTACTCCCCTCACTCCACTCCCTGACACCATCCCCACTGCAATCGCCCCCACCACCCCCCACCACAAATCAGCCGTTACCTCCCCCGCACCACATGGCAGCACCCCACCCCCAGACTTCTTGGGTGCCCCCCTACCCCCTAGTACGGGGTGACCCGACTGCCCCTCCCCAGGGACCCCTGTATTAGGGGGACCCCCACAGGAACCCACTGCTGAAAAGAATCCTGACATGAGAACCCCACCCCCCACACAGACGACCACCCCCACACTGACCCCTCCCCCCCCAGAAAAGGGACACCTGTATGGAAGCTAGAGAGCAGTCCATACAGGGGGAGTGGGAAGCATTATAGCTGTAATACTTGCCAGGCGGCTCCACATGTCTATTCCTCAAAAGGGAGCAGCTGTGCCTGCATTTGGTTCCCACAGATTCACTGTCTGCAGGCCATTGATAGCTTTTGTCTCGTGGTCTGTAATTGACAGCTCGTAAAAACCATCTGCAACTTTGATCCATTCATATCCCTTCATGCTTCAGTGGCCTAAGTGGTGAAGCTCCAGGTTAGAGTCCCACCCCAGGACTTGATGGCCAAGGAAGGTGTGTTCATAACGTGGCCAAAGAGGTTGAGTGTGGCAACTTGCAATTCCTTCCAAGCAAGCAAATGGCTGACAGTAAGAGGGGTGGATACACATGGTCAGCGGGGCTTGATGTGGAGTGGTAGCTCCCCAAACTATAAGCCCCTGGCGACAGACTAGCGGCCTGTTCCAGGAATTACTAGCTATGGAACAGACTCAAGTCTGCCTTAGTGCACCATTAGGTGTGGTAAGACAAATGGAATTACTACACTCCCTTATCTTTACAGGAACTCCAGGAGCAGCCAGGTATCGTGGGAGCAGTGTCCGGAGTGCGCAGCCTAGTGACCGGAAAGAGTTTAAATTGAGCGCGGAGCAGATTTCGGGCCTAGTCTCGCTCGGAAACTTACGTTTACAGGAACTCCAGGAACAGCTTGGAATCGCGGGAACAGCGTCCGGAGGATGGAGACTAGCAACTGGTAAGCGGCGTGTCGAGCTTGCATATGGTTAGCGTTCCATTACCATCAATGGAATCGTCCATCTATCTTCTATGGTCTTTGCATCCGCATCACTATGGCTGATGGTGAGAAAAAAATTGCCGTTTTGGCTGGTCGGACTATTCGTGTCCTCTGTCAAAATCATGTTCACAGCAGCCAGGTTATTGATGAATATCTCATTATCTACACTAACTGGCCCTGTTTGGTCAACCATTGGATGTGAGAGATATCGCCTAACAAAGTGATTCGTTCTGCCATACATGTAACAGACCTTTCCAAGTGTGGGACATCGCTGTGGCAAATGTTGATTGCCACATTGCTGGCACAAATGGCGGATCCGGCTTGCTGCTCAAAATGGCCACCGGCACTGAGACCATGTTTCTTTTGTGAGTGCATCACAGTGTCTATGGCGCTGGCGTCTTCTTCCCGATTGGTGCCAATATGTTGCAGGTTGAGCGTACTGATCTGCTGTGCACCTAGCTCACTTGCATTGCAAACCTTTAAAAAAAATTTTATTCTCCTCCGTTTTCACATTTTCTCCCAAATTTACACCCAACAATAAACAATAGTCAGTAACGAATGTAATGTCAATCCCCATATCAATAACAACGATCCCATCCTCCCACCAAATCCCCAAACATTAGCCCGCATGTTAACATAAACAAATGACAAAAAGGAATCAGGAATCACCCATAGTCACCATTAACACACACAGCCCCCCTCCCCCCAACCCTCCCAGCCCCCAACCCCCCGAATGTTCGATGTGATCCAATTCTCGAAAGTGCATAATGAATAACGCCCATGAATTGTAGAACCCCTCCATCCTTCCCCTCAGTTCAAATTTGACCTTTTCAAGCGACAAGAATTCCAGCAGGTCCCCCCGCCATGCCAAGGCACAGGGTGGAGAGGTTGATCTCTACCCTAACAGGATCCACCTTCGGGCGAACAATGAGGCGAAGGCTACAACATCTGCCTCCGTGCCCGTTTCCAACCTCGGCTGGTCCGACACCCCGAATATGGCCTCCCGAGGGCCCGGGTCCAGTTTCACGTGCACCATTTAAGAGATTACCCGAAACACCTCCTTCCAGTAATCTTCCAGCTTTGGACAGGACCAAAACATATGAACGTGGTTTGCGGCCCCCCCCCCCCGCAACGTTCACATATATCTTCTACCCCCTCAAAGAGCCGGCTCATCCTCGCCCTTGTAAGGTGCGCTCTATACACCACCTTGAGCTGTATCAGCCCCAACCTCGCACACGCGATAGAGGCGTTCACCCTCCGGAGCACCTCACACCATAACCCCTCCTCCATACCCTCTCCCAACTCTTCATCCCACTTTGCCTTCATTCCTTCTAGCGGCGCCTTCTCCTCCTCCAAAATAGCTCCATAAACCGCCAATACTACCCCCTTCTCCAGTCCCCCTATCGTCAGCACCTCCTCCAGCAATGTGGAAGCCGGCTCTATGGGAAGCTCTGTACCTCCTTTCTGACAAAGTCTCGAACCTGCATGTATCTAAATATTTCCCCCTACTCTAGCCCATACTTCACTCCCAGCTCCTTCAATCCTGCAAACTGACCCCCAAGAAACAAATCTTTTAGTGTCCCAATTCCTTTATCCTCCCATCTCCGAAAATTTCCATCCCACTTCCCTGGCTCAAATCTATGGTTCCCCCGAATCAGCACTTCCCTTGACCCTGCCCCCAACCCTAAGTGCTATCGAAACTGCCTCCAAATTCTCAATGAAGCTATTAGTACCGGACTCCCTGAGTATCTCCCCGGGGCTATCAGGAGTGGCGCTGTTGCTAGCACCTTCAATCCTGATCCCCTACCCAAACTCTCCTCCATTCTGACCCATTGGGAGTCAACCCCTCTGACCCAGCTCCGTACCTTCTCCACATTCGCCGCCCAGTAGTAATACATCAGGTTCGGAAGACCCAAACCCCCTGCCTGCCTTCCTCTCTGTAGTAGCACCTTTTTAATTCTGGCCACCTTCCTGTGGTGGTGTGTATTAGGGGTAGTACGGTACCTGTGAAGCCGAGAGGCTATTGGCAGACAGGTCCCGGGTCCTGGTTGGATCTGCCGCCTGCTGGCTCCGCCCAGAAATGCGGAGTATAAGAGCCCGGGTTCTCCCAGCAGCCGCATTCTGTAACTGAGCTGCTGGGGAACAAGTCTTGCTTAATAAAGCCTCGATTGACTTCATCACTTCTCGACTTGAGTGAGTAATTGTTGTGCTACAATTTATTAAGCAGACTTAAAAAGACTATGGAGCCGATCGCCCCGGAGTGTCTGCGAATCAACCCCCATGCAGCAAACTCGGCAGCCGTGTTTAAACACTGGCTAGCATGCTTCGAAGGTTACCTTCGAACGGCCCCCGGCTGGACCACGGAAGATCAGAAAATGCAGGTCCTGCATTCCAGGGTGAGCCCGGAGATCTACATGCTCATCGAAGACGCGGTGGATTTCCCGACGGCGCTCACCATGCTGAAAGTAGTCTACATTCGGCCCATAAACCAGGTCTACGCACGCCACCAACTCGCGACGAGACGGCAAATCCCCGGAGAATTGCGAAGCGAGTTCTACAGCGCACTGTTGATATTGGGAAGGAACTGCAACTGCCCGTCAGTGAGCGCAAACGAGCACACGGATCTCCTAATCAGGGATGCTTTTGTGGCAGGTATGACTTCTTCTCAAATTCGCCAAAGACTGTTAGAGAGAGACTCGTGAGGACTCACAGAGGCACGGGCCCTTGCGGCCTCCCTCGACGTGGCCTCACAAAATGCCCGCGCCTACGGCCCCGACCGCGCGGCAGCCCCTTGGGCTCTGTGGACCCCCGTTGTGACCGACTCCCCGGCACCCCCCACCCCCCGCAAGCCTGCGCGGCTAGAGCACCAGACCATCCCGGTGGGCCCCGCTGCTATTTTTGCGGGCAGGCGAAACACCCCCGGCAGCGCTGCCCGGCCCGCTCAGCTATTTGTAAGAGCTGCGGCAAAAAAGGGCATTACTCAGCGGTGTGCCAGTCCCGGGGGGTCGCCGCAATCTCTGGGGGAGAACGGGGACAGCAGACTCAAACCCCCAACGATCCATGTGCGGCCCGCGGGCGCCGCCATTTTGGGTCCCGGACACCACGCGGGGAGGATGGGCACTGCCATCTTGTGACCCCCCCGGCCACGTGTGATCCATTGGGGTGGCCATTTTGTCCGCCCCCAACCACGTGCGATCCATGGATGCCGCCATCTTGGCTGATAGCCAAGGACCCCAGCATAGACGGCTCCACGGGGTCTGAAGAAAACGCCGCGATGCAACAACTACGACTGGCTTCGGTGACCCTGGACCAATCGCGGCCTCGGACGCTCCAAACGGCAACAACAACGGTGCTAGTCAACGGGTACGAGACGCCATGCTTGATCGACTCTGGGAGCACGGAAAGTTTTATCCACCCGGATACGGTAAGATGCTGTTTTCTTTCCATTCGTCTGAGCACCCAAAAGATTTTCCTGGCAGCGGGATCCCGTTCCGTAGAGATCAAAGGGTTCTGCATCGTGAACCTAATGGTGCAAGGGAGGGAGTTTAAGAATTATAGGCTTTATGTCCTTCCCCAACTCTGCGCTCCCACTCTCTTAGGGTTAGATTTCCAGTGTAACCTCCAGAGCCTAACGTTCCAATTCGGCGGCCCAATACCCCCACTCACTATCTGCAGCCTTGCGACACTCAAGGTTGAACCGCCTTCCTTGTTTGCGAACCTCACCCCGGATTGCAAACCCGTCGCCACTAGGAGCAGGCGATACAGCACCCAGGATCGGACGTTTACCCGGTCTGAAGTCCAGCGGCTGCTGAAGGAAGGCATAATCCAGGCCAGCAATAGTCCCTGGAGAGCCCAGGCGATAGTTGTGAAGACCGGGGAGAAGCAGAGGATGGTCGTAGATTATAGTCAAACCATCAATAGGTACACGCAGCTCGATGCGTACCCTCTCCCCTGCATATCCGACATGGTCAATCGGATTGCACAGTACAAAGTCTTTTTCACCGTGGACCTCAGGTCCGCATACCACCAGCTCCCCATCCGCCCGAGTGACCGCAAGTACACGGCCTTCGAGGCAGACGGGCAGCTCTACCATTTTTTAAGGGTCCCATTTGGCGTCACGAACAGAGTCTCGGTCTTCCAACGGGAGATGGACCGAATGGTTGACAAGCACGGTTTGCGGGCCACGTTCCCATACCTCGACAATGTAACCATCTGCGGCCATGACCAGCAGGACCACGCGCCACCTCCGCAAATTCCTCCAGACCGCTAACGCCCTGAACCTCACCTATAACGAGGAAAAATGCGTTTATAGCATCAACCGTCTGGCCATCCTGGGATACGTAGTGCGTAATGGAGTGATAGACCCCGACCCCGAACGCATGCGCCCCCTTATGGAATTTCCACTCCCCCACTGCTCCAAAGCCCTAAAACGCTGCCTGGGCTTCTTCTCGTACTACGCCCAGTGGGTTTCCCAGTATGCAGACAAGGCCCGCCCGCTAATTCAGTGCACTACCTTCCCCCTGTCGACAGAGGCCCGCCAGGCCTTCAGCCACATCAAAGTGGATATCGCAAAGGCCACGATGCACGCAATCGACGAGTCCCGCCCCTTCCAAGTCGAGAGCGACGCATCCGATGTAGCTCTCCGAGGCGGCCACTCTCAACCAAGTGAGCAGACCTGTGGCCTTTTTCTCCCGGACTCTCCACGCCTCAGAAATCCGCCACTCCTCAGTGGAAAAGGAAGCCCAAGCCATAGTGGAAGCTGTGTGACATTGGACGCATTACCTGGCCGGCAGGAGATTCACTCTCTTCACTGACCAACGGTCGGTAGCCTTTATGTTCGATAATGCACAGCGGGGCAAAATCAAGAATGACAAGATCTTGAGGTGGAGGATTGAGCTCTCCACCTATAACTTTGAGATCTTGTATCGTCCCGGAAAGCTGAACAAGCCGTCCAATGCTCTATCCCGTGGCACATGTGCCAACGCACAAGTAGACCGCCTCCAAGCCCTCCACGAGGACCTCTGCCACCCTGGGGTCACTCGATTCTACCATTTTGTGAAGTCCCGCAACCTCCCCTACTCTGTTGAGGAGGTCCGTACAGCCACCAGAAACTGCCAAATCTGCGCAGAGTGCAAACCGCACTTTTTCAGGCCAGATAGAATGCACCTGATAAAGGCTTCCCGCCCCTTTGAACGCCTCAGTTTGGATTTCAAAGGCCCCCTCCCCTCCACCGACCGCAACGCATACTTCCTAAACGTGGTGGACGAGTACTCCAGTTTCCCCTTCGCCATCCCCTGCCCCGACATGACAGCGGCCACAGTCATTAAAGCCCTTGGCACCATCTTTACACTGTTCGGTTTCCCCGCGTACATCCATAGCGACAGGGGGTCCTCCTTCATGAGCGACGAACTGCGTCAGTTCCTGCTCAGCAAGGGCATTGCCTCGAGCAGGACGACCAGTTACAACCCCTGGGGGAATGGTCAGGTAGAGGGGGAGAACGGTACGGTGTGGAAGACCGTCCTACTGGCCCTACGGTCCAGAAATCTCCCAGTTTCCCGTTGGCAGGAAGTCCTCCCGGATGCCCTCCACTCCATCCGGTCGCTGCTGTGTACCACCACTAATCAAACGCCCCACGAGCGCCTCCTTGTCTTCCCTAGGAAGTCCTCTTCCGGAATGTCGCTGCCGACCTGGAGGTCGCAGCCCCAGGACCCACCTTGCTCCGAAAGTATGTGCAGGTGCACAAATCGGACCCATTGGTCGAGAGGGTTCACCTTCTCCACGCAATCCCTCAGTACGCCTACGTGGCGTACCCCGAGGCCGACAGGACACGGTCTCCCTGCGGGACCTGGTGCCCGCCGGAAACACACACACACCCCCAGCACCAATCACCCCCTCCCTCCCACCGGTGCACCCCACGACTGCTCCCTTCCCGGGTGGATCGGTCCTCCTCCCGTGCCCGCCCAGGAGTAAAGAAACAGGGATGAACAGCGCAACGCTCCCAGAGACGACAATGCCCGAGCCAGCACCTGCACCACCACCAGGGCTGAGGCGATCGACAAGGACGACCAGGGCACCCACTCGACTCGTGGAATCCGCGTGACAAAAACCTGTAAATAATTCTGACAAAACCTGTACAGTTAACTGTTGGGCTAAATGCATAGCCACTGTACGAAATTAGTTCCAGGACCAGCCTTGTAAACCCCTACAACCATGAGACCCACCACCCCGCCGGGTTCTTTTTTAACAAGGGGTGAATGTGGTGGTGTGTATTAGGGGTTGTACGGTACCTGTGAAGCCGAGAGGCTATTGGTAGACAGGTCCCGGTTCCTGGTTGGATCTGCCGCCTGCTGGCTCCGCCCAGAAAGGTGGAGTATAAGAGTCCGGATTCTCCCAGCAGCCGCATTCTGTAACTGAGCTACTGGGGAACAAGTTTTGCTTAATAAAGCCTCGATTGACTTCATCACTTCTCGACTTGAGTGAGTAATTGTTGCTACACTTCCCTCCCCATATGAACGAGGAAATCATCCCTTGAATCTCTCTAAAAAATGCCTTTGGCAGGAAAATTGGCAGGCATTGAAATATAAACAGGAATCGCGGCAGCACATTCATTTTAACCGCCTGTACCCGGCCCGCCAGTGACAGAGGGAGACCATCCCACCTTGCCAGATCAGATTTCACTCTCCCCACCAAACTAGAAATGTTGTACCTGCGGAGCCCCCCCCCCTCTTCCAGTCCCGAGCAACCTGCAGCCCAGGTATCTAAAATGAGTCCCTGCCCTATGGAATGGCAACCCCCCAACCCTGCCCCCACCCCTGGCCGAGACACCACAAAATATTCACTCTTGTCGAGATTTAATTTGTACCCTGAGAAAGACCCAAACACCCGAAGCAGCTCCAGTATGCTCCCTATTGACACACTTGATTCCGACGCGTATTATAACAAGTCATCGGCATGTAAGGACACCCTATGCTCTATCCCCCCTGCACTATCCCTTTCCATACCCCCGAACGTCTTAATGCGATGGCCAATGGCTCAATCGCGAGTGCAAACAGCAGGGGGGCCATAGGACATACCTGCCTAGTCCCACGGTGGAGAGGAAAGTATTCTGAGCTGATGTTATTTGTGCGCACACTGGCCCTCGGCTCCTTAGCTATACCCAGTCCACAAATCTGGGTCCAATTCCAAACCACTCTAGAACTGCCATCAAGTATCCCCATTTTATCCGGCCAAACGCGTTCTCGGCGTCCAATGCCACAACCACCTCTGTTTCCTTCCTCTCCGCCGGTAGCATAACCACGCTCAATACCCTCCTAATGTTCGAAAAGAGCTGTCTCCCTCTCACAAACCCCGTCTTATCTTCACCGATCACCTTTGGGAGGCACTCCTCTAGCCTATCTGCCAGTACTTTCGACAATATGTTTGCGTCCACGTTTAAAAGTGATATGGGCCTATACGACACACACTCCGTCGGATCCTTATCTTTCTTAAGTAACAGGGAAATCGATGCCTGCCCCAAAGTTTGTGGTAACACCCCCTTCCCTATCGCCTCCTCAAACATCCCCACTATCAGCGGTACCAGCTTATTTTGACATTTTTAATAATATTCCACCGGAAACCCATCCGGCCCTGCCACCTTCCCCGACTGCATCCTCCCAATCACATCTTTTATCTCCTTCTCCACTATCGCTCCCTCTAATGTAGCCCTGTCTCCCTCCCCTACCCTCGGATACCCCAGCCCATCTAGAAATTCCTGCATCTCTCGACCTCCCCCAGGTGGCTCTGACCTATACAACCTCTCACAAAATTCCTTAAAGACCTTGTGAATCTGATCTGGAGCTATCACCAACTTCCTTGCCCTGTCCCACACCTGGACAATTTCCCTTGCCGCAGCCTCCCTACGGAGCTGACCCGCCAACTTACCCGCTGAAGTGTTGGGGACTCTGAGTCACAGACGAACCAACACGGTTGCGACTGGTACAACGCAGTTTAATTTCTTTTAACTATTTATATAACAAACTCTGGTACTCAGCACATGGTGACTGTCTGAGTGTCTGGCTTGGAGGTCCTTGCCCTGAGCCGTCTCCTGCTGGACTGCCCAGGAAGTGTCGTGTTCCTTGTTTTGTACTGTGTCTGCTCTTGTCTGTGATTGGCTGTCGTGTTGTGTGTGCTAATTGGTCCGTTGATCTGTCCATCACTATGTATGTGTGTATGTGCTGTGATGTTCACTTGAATATCATGACATCCCCCCATTTTTACAATATTATTTGCCTACGTGGTTATAAATAGAGATGTGTACTGAGTGCAGCTAAATGTGTGTGTATGTAATATTTACAGCATGTACCATGGGGATTAACTATATACAAGGGGCGATGTCGGGTGTGACATAATAACGAGGTTGTACCATAACAAAGAACGTGGAAATGTGGAACGATAAAACGAATTCCTGGAACGATAAGAACATAAACATGTAAAAACAATGGTTGCATGAGTTCAACGTGTAAAAACAGTCTCATAAGTCCAGTCTAGTAGGTGGACGACGAATTCGGGTTGACCGCCTCAAGGGTGGGTCTGGAACCACCGGCTGAGGTGCGGGCCTGGCCACGGGCGGCGATGGAAGGGGCATGGTAGCAGGCAGCTCCACAAAGTCGCTATCAGGAACCACAGGAGGACACGGTGTCAGTGTAAGGTCTTGTTGCGAGCGTGGAAGTAGGCGAAGAGCCCGGCGATTGCGCCTACGCACGGATCCATCAGGCATGCGAACCAGGAACGAGCGGGGAGCCACGCGCCGGAGAACTTCGACCAGCCACCTTCTGGTAGGTGGATGCGGACGTCATCTCCAGGGGCCAGGGCGGGAAGATCAGTTCCCATGTGTCATATGAACTCTTCTGTCGAAAGCGCTGCAGTTGCATCCTGTGCTGTATCGGAGCATGGCCTATTGTCGGTGCCAGGATGGAAGGCACAGTGGTCCTGAGGGCGCGACCCATCAGCAGCTGGGCTGGTGAGAGATCGGTGGCTAGTGGGGCCGAGCGATAGGCTAGCAGGATGAGGCAGAAGTCCGACCCGGCAGCAGCAGCCTTGCAGAGGAGCCGCTTGACAATGTGAACGCCCTTCTCCGCCTTTCCATTTGACTGGGTTTGCAGAGGGCTGGACGTCACGTGTGTGAAGCCATACGAGGCAGCAAACGATGACCATTCCTGGCTGGCGAAACAGGGCCCATTGTCCGACATGACAGTCATCGGAATGCCGTGGCGAGCAAAGGTGTCTTTGTAAGCCCTGATGACAGCAGACGACGTCAAATCGTGCAGGCGTATGACTTCTGGGTAGTTGGAGAAGTAGTCAACTATGATGACATAGTCCCTGCCGAGCGCGTGAAATAGGTCCACACCCACCTTCGCCCAGGGGGACGTCACCAACTCATGGGGCAGAAGCGTTTCAGGAGGTTGCGCCGGCTGAAACCTTTGGCAGGTGGGACAGTTGAGCACCATGTTGGCAATATCGTCACTGATGCCCGGCCAGTATACCGCCTCTCGGGCCCTCCATCTGCACTTCTCGACCCCCAAGTGGCCTTCGTGTAGTTGGTCGAGAACCAGCTTGTGAATGCTGTGCGGAATCACAATCCGGTCCAGCTTCAGAAGGACACCATCAACGACGGCCAGGTCGTCTCGGACATTGTAGAACTGCGGGCACTGCCCTTTGAGCCACCCTCCCGTCATGTGGCACATCACACGTTGTAGAAGGGGGTCGGCCGCAGTCTCTCGGCGAATATGGGCCAAACTGGAGTCGTCAGCTGGCAGATTTGCCGATGTGAAGGCCACCTGTGCCTCGACCTGACATATGAACCCCTCCGCATCTGGCGGCGTGCTCACTGCTCTGGATAGGGCATTCGCAACGATGAGTTTCTTCCCTGGGGTGTAGACCAGTTGGAAGTCGTACCTCCTGTGTTTAAGTAGGATGCGCTGGAGGCGAGGGGTCATCTCGTTCAGGTCCTTGTTTGTGATGCTGACCAGGGGGCGGTGGTCAGTTTCGACAGTGAACCGGGGAAGACCATAGACATAATCATGGAACTTGTCTAAACCGGTTAGCAAGACCAGGCACTCCTTTTCGATTTACACGTAGCGCTGCTCTGTGGGAGTCATGGCTCGCGATGCATAGGCAACTGGGGCCCATGATGCTGTGTCATCCCGCTGCAGGAGCACTGTTCCAATGCCGGATTGGCTGGCATCAGTCGAGATTTTGGTGGCACGAGACATGTCAAAAAACGCCAATACCGGTGCAGTGGTGAGTTTGAGTTTGAGCTCCTCCCATTCCAGCTGGTGTGTGTGTTGCCACTGGAACTCTGTGGACCTTTTACGAGGTGGCGCAGAGCCGTCGTGTGGGAGGCAAGGTTGGGAATGAACTTCCCCAGGAAGTTGACCATGCCAAGGAAGCGTAGCACAGCTTTCTTGTCTGCCGGCTGCATCATGGCTGTGATGGCACTCACCTTGTCTGCATCCGGATGGACCCCTGACCGGGAGATATGGTCCCCCAGGAACTTCAACTCGGTTTGGCCAAAGGAACACTTGGCTCGGTTGAGGCGCAGGCCGTTTTCCCGTATGCGGGCAAAAACGCGTTGGAGACGATATATGTGCTCCTGTGGTGTGGTGGACCAGATGAAGACGTCATCCATGTATACGCGCACCCCTTCGATGCCTTCCATCATCTGCTCCATGATCCTATGAAAGACCTCGGATGCCGAGATGATGCCAAATGGCATCCGGTAGTAGCAGAACCTGCCGAAAGGGGTGTTGAAGGTACATAGCTTTCGGCTGGACGGGTCGAGTTGGATCTGCCAAAAACCCTTAGAGGCATCCAGTTTCGTAAATATTTTCGCCTGGGCCATTTCGCTCGTGATCTCCTCCCGTTTGGGTATGGGATAATGTTCCCTCGTGATATTGTTATTGAGGTCTTTTGGGTCAATACATATGTGGAGCTCGCCGGAGGGCTTCTTGACACACACCATGGAGCTGACCCACGGCGTGGGCTCCGTGACCCTGGATAGGACCCCATGGTCCTGGAGATCCTGCAGCTGCTGCTTGAGGCGGTCTTTAAGTGGAGTAGGGACTCTGCGAGGTGCGTGAATGACCGGGATGGCGTCCGGTTTGAGGCGAATTCGGTAGGTATATGGCAGTGTTCCCATGCCCTCGAATGCCTCCTGGTTGTGGGTGAGGAGCGATTGGAGCTGTGCGTTGAACTCTGCATCCAGGAAGTCAGATGTGCCGTCTGGAGAGAGAGAGTGGACTCGTTGCACGAGGTGGAGAGCCTTGCATGCCTGTGCGCCCAGCAGGGAGTCCTTCGATGAGCCGACTATCTCGAATGAGAGTGTGGCCGTGTGTGTGTGTTGTGTGTCACATGGAGCTGGCAGGATCCCATAGCCGGGATAACGTTCCCGTTGTAGTCGACCATCCTGCACCGGGACGGCCGGATTGGTGGTCTGACCTTCATGGCGTAGAAGGCTGACCATGCTATGAGGTTGGTGGAGGCGCCAGTGTCCAGGCGGAATGTGATCGGCGATCGGTTGACCGTCAGGGTGGCACACCATTCATCACCCGGATTGATTGTGTTGACTCGGTTCCCATCAGTGACCGCAACCCGGAAGGCGTCTCGGTCATCTGTGTCATCGGTTGGATGTCGTAATGTGGAGGCTGAATGGTCCGCACGTTCTTGCGAGGTTGTCGGAGATGTAGAAGATTGACAGGTTGAGCTGTTCGACAGTAAGCAGCGTAGTGGCCCACCTTGCCACAGCGTATGCATTGTCGGGTTTTTGCGGGACATTGCCCTTTTAAATGTGCAGCTCCACAGTTGCCGCACGTCATGACGTCATGGCGTTCGTTGCGCCACTGCGCATGCGCAGTTCGGTCTTGCGTCGAGCGCGCCTGCGCATCACGTCCCTCAGTGTTGGCGTAGGTTTTGGCGTGCACAAGCGCGGGAGGCCTCGAAAAGCGCGCGAAACGGCCGCCCACGTCCGGGCCGCGGGCCGGGAGAAACTCGATCGCCTGGACCCGTTCGGCCTCGTGGGGCACCTGGCTCGCCAATCCGGTCGCCTAGGACCCCCTCCGCGCCGATTCGGTCACCTGAAATTGGGCATAGCGGCTAGTCGAGTTCTCGTGCAGGACACAGGCTTCAACTGCAGATGCTAAGGTTAGGCCTTTTATTTTTAAAAGCTGCTGGCGTAGGGTGCCCGAGGCGATCCCAAAAACAATCTGGTCCCGGATCATGGACTCTGAGGTGGTGTCGTAACTGCAGGACTGCGTGAGTATGCGGAGATGCGTCAGGAATGACTGAAAGAGCTCATCCTTACCTTGCAGGCGCTGCTGGAAGACATACCTCGCAAAGCTCTCGTTGACCTCAACGTTGATGTGTTGGTCGAGCTTGAGGAGGACCGTGTCGTACTTAGATTTGTCCTCGCCTTCCGTGAACACCAGGGGATTGTAGACATGGATGGCGTGCTGACCTGCGGTGGTGAGGAGGATGGCGATCTTTCTTTTGTCAGAGGCGCTCTGTTTTTCATTGGCTTCCAAAAAGAGTTCGAAGCGCTGTTTGAACAGCGTCCAATTTACGCCAAGGTTCACTGAGACTTGCAACGGCTGTGGTGTGTTGACGGTGTCCACGGCGCAGGATGGCAGATTTGTGGGTAGGTTTAATTCACTTCTGGTACCATGAAGTGTTGGGTACTCTGAGACACAGACGAACCAACACAGTTGCGATTGGTACAACGCAGTTTATTTCTTTTAACTATTTGTATAACAAACTCTGGTACTCAGCACATGGTGACTGTCTGAGTGTCTGGCTTGGCGGTCCTTGCCCTGAGCCGTCTCCTGCTGGACTGCCCAGGAAGTGTCGTGTTCCTTGTTTTGTACTGTGTATGCTCTTGTCTGTGATTGGCTGTCGTGTTGTGTGTGCTAATTGGTCCGTTGATCTGTCCATCACTATGTATGTGTGTATGTGCTGTGATGTTCACTTGAATATCATGACACCCACCTTCTCTCCATGCTCATAAAGTGCCCTCCTTGCTCGCCTCAATTGGCATACCGCCTCCCTGGTAGATAGTCGGTCAATGCTCGCCTGGAGTTCCTTCCTCTTTTCCAACTGCGCTGCGTCCCTATCTTCTGCATACCTCCTGTCTGCCTCCAGCATCTCATCTATTACCATCTGATGTTCCAACCTCTCCTCTTTGTCTAGCCTAGCCTTGAACAAGATCACCTCTCCCCTCACCACTGCCCTTAAAGCCTCCCAGACAACTGCCTTTGACACATCACCCGTGCAGTTAAAACCTACATATTCCTTGATTACTTTTTCAATTTTGTCACAGAACCCTTGGTCCCCCAACAGTCCCACATCTAACTTCCACCCTGGTCTCTGTACCATCCCCTTCTCCAGTACCATATCCACCCAATGCGGAGTATGATCTGATATTGGAATTGCCGAGTACTCCGACCCTTTAACTCCAACTAGCAGCGCCTTCCCCACCATGAAAAAGTCAATCTGCGAGTACACCTTATGGACTGCTGAGAAAAACAAGTACTCCCGCTCCCTCGGGTGCAGAAACCTCCAAGGGTCCACCCCTCCCATTTCCACCATTAGCCCAGCCAGCGCCTTCGCCCCCCCCCTTCCCCCCACCCCCCCCACCCCCCCGACGGGACTGGCGAGCGCGGCCATGACTGGTCCAATTGTGGCTCCTGCACCAAGTTCCAGTCCCCCCCCACTATCAGTTTGTGTGTGTCCGAGTCGGGGATGGCCCCACACACCTTCTTCGCGAATCCCACATTGTCCCAATTGGGACCATACACACCTACCAGCGCCACTAGCTACCCCTCCAGCACCTCTGTCACAATCACATACCTACCCCTCTGATCTGCAACCACCTTCTCCATCTGGAACTGTACCCTTTTGCTGTCCATTTCCGCTACCCCTTGAGCTCTTCCGTCAAATCCAGAATGAATCACCTGACTAACCCAGCCTTTTTAAGTCTCACTTAAGTCCTTCACCCTCAGGTGAGTCTCCTGCAGCATTGCTACATCAGCCTTCAAACTTTTAATATGCGCAAGCACCCTTGACCTCTTGACTGTGCCTCCCAGCCCCCTCACATTCCACGTGACTATCCTAGCTGGGGGTCTCTCACCCCCCCCCTTCTTATCCACCACCATCATACCACCGGGCCCTGCCCCATGAGCCTGACCCGCCCCTATCCATTATTAACATCGAACCCCCTCCCTCCTCCCAGAATCACTCCCTGCACATCCCCTCGAGAAAATCTCCCCCAGTATCAATCCCCCCCACCCCCGCTCCCACTTGCTCGCCTCATAGGCCCATCGAAACCTGCTACCCAGGCTCCAATGTCCGCAGCCCTCCTTTCACCTCACATCCGTTCACTAGCCGACTTTAGTTAGCTAGCGTGGGTAGTCCCCCTCTCCCCAAAAAGGTGTACTGTCCCCTCCCACCCAGTCCCAGAAGAAAAAGAAAAACAATCTAACCCATGCAATTCAATGAAATAACATATAACCATTGCAACAAAAAAAAGGAGCAAAAATGCCAATCAAACCAAACAAAAACTTGAACTCTATAACAATGTGAAGTCAAGTAAGTTACAATACAGGGGCGAAATTCTCCGGTATCGGCGCGATGTCCGCCGACTGGCGCCAAAAACGGTGCAAATCAGTCTGGCATCGCGCCGCCCCAAAGGTGCGGAATCCTCCTCCCCTTGACCGGCCGAGTCCTAACCTTGAGGGGCTAGGCCCACGCCGGACTGATTTCCGCCCCGCCAGCTGACGGAAGTGCCCCGCCAGCTGGCGCGGAAATGACATTGCCGGGCGGCGCATGCGCGGGAGTGTTAGCGGCTGCTCACGGCATCCCCGTGCATGCGCTGTGGAGGGAGTCTCTTCCGCCTCCACCATGGTGGAGACCATGACGAAGGCGGAAGGAAAAGAGTGCCCCCATGGCCCAGGCCCGCCCGCGGATCGGTGGGCCCCGATCGTGGGCCAGGCCACCGTGGGGGCACCCCCCGGTGCCAGATTGCCCCGCGCCCCCCCCAGGACCCCGGAGCCCGCCCGCACCGCCTTGTCCCGCCGGTAAGGGAGGTGGTTTAATCCACGCCGGCAGGACAGGCATTCTTGCAGCGGGACTTCGGCCCATCCGGGCCGGAGAATCGCTGGGGGGGGGCCCGTCAACCGGCACTGCGTGATTCCCGCCCCCGCCGAATATCCAGTGCCGGAGAATTCGGCAACAGGCGGGGGCGGGATTCACACCAGCCGCCGGCGATTCTCCGACCCGGAGGGGGGTCGGAGAATCTCGCCCCAGGTTAGTGAAAAGAAAGTTATAACATTTATACATTTTCCAGCTTCCCAATCACAATCTACAATCTCTCTGCCAGCTCCACTCCTCACTTCTGTCCCAAGCTTTCTGCCTTCATGAATTCCTCAGCCGCCTCCACCGTTTCAAAATAAAAATCTTTGTCGTTGTACATCACCCTCAGCTTTGCCGGGTATACTATACCAAATCACACCCCCTTGTTGTACAGTGCCGCCTTCACTCGGCTGAATGCCGCTCGTCTCTTTGCCAACTCCACCGTCAAGTCCTGGTAAATCCAAACTCTAGCTCCATCCCACTGCACCTCCCGCTTCTGCTTTGCCCAGTTTAACACCTTCTCCTTCATGTGGTATTTATGGAAGCAGATAATTACTGCTCTCGGCGGCTCGTTTACTTTGGGTTTCAGCCTTAACGACCGATGAGCCCGGTCCAGTTCATACTGGGAGGGGTCTTCATCCTCCCCCATCAACTCCGCCAGCCTCTTAGCAAAGTACTCAGTTGGCCTTGAGCCCTCTGCCCCTTCAGGTAAGCCCACAATTCTCAGATTTTGCCACCTCGAGCGGTTCTCCAAGTCCTCGAGCTTTGCTCGGAGTCCTCTGTTGACCTCCACAACCCTCTGTAGTTCATCTCCCATCGAGGTGAGCTGGTCGCTGTGCTGCGACATGGCCTCCTCCACTTCCTTCATCTTTTCACCCTGTTCTCTCACCTCGGCCGATGTCTTTGCCACATCCGCCCTCACCGGGGCGATTGCCTCTTCCGCCAATTATCTCAGTGCGACCGCCATCTCCTTCCTCAACGCCTCCATGTGCCTCGCAAACTGCTTCTCCAGCTCGACAGCCATCACATCGGTCATCCTTTCCACTGTAAGTTGTGCGGCCCCACCACGCGTCCGGCATCCGCCATCTTGTCAGCGCTTTTACTGGTCCTCTCCTTTGGCAGCGAACCCACGTTTCCTCCCTTCTTCACAGCTGTTTTTGACATCCCTTAACCACTTAGTATTTTCCTCCTTTCTTCAATCTCAAGATAAAAAATAAAACAAAATAATAAAATAATAAAATAAATAAATTATATTGAAAACATTTTTTTGTAATAAAAATAATGAAAAAAAACTTTTTTCTTAAATAAAAAAAAATTTCTCCAAAAATCAAAGTTCAAACCATCTCTTCTCCTGGGACCAGACTTCAAACATCCCAAACATTCATTTTCAGTGGGGGGCCACAAGGTGTGCGCTGCTCCCCCTCTACATGCGTGCCTCGCCTCAGGCCGCGCTCCTCCTCTGCCGTTTGCTTCGGTCTCGATGCCCCTTCTCCTCCGGTCACGGGGGTCCCCACTGGCTCCAAACCTGCCTGACCTGGCGCCCGTCCCTGGCAACCGGCGAAATCCCGGAAAGCACCAAAATGCCGCCGACCGGCGGGAGCCTCTCTCCAGCACGACCTCTGAAGTGAAACTTAAACAGTTATTATAAATTCAGAGACTTTACCTGAAAAATTTCATTTAAAAAAAAAATTGCCAGTACTTAACCTCTGCGTGTTAGAAATCCCTGCACCTATCTGCATTCCTTCCTTTACCTCACTTGCATGGCAAACCTTGATGGTATTTTCTAATTTCAGGTCTTCTTCCCTCAATGACTTCTCATGTCCTTTGTCATTTGATATGCCGAACACTGTCTGATCACGGAGCATTGACGAGTTTAAAGTAGTAAAATTACACGACTGTGCCTTCAACCGCAAGTCAGTTCCAAAGGAATCAACAGATTCGCCTGTTTTTTGGGTACGGGTAAGAAACATATAACATTCCAACGTTTCCTTTTTCTTTGGAGAGCAATGTCGATCAAAGTACTGTATTACTTCATTGAAGCTCTTGCTTTCCTCTTTGCTGTCGAAGGCGAAAGTGTTGTATAATTCTACTGCTTGAGAACCTGATACCATGAGCAAAAATGCAATACTCCGCTCGTCAGGCTGTGCCTGCAGGCCAAGGGCTGCAATGTAAAGTGTAAATTGCTGCATGAAAACATGCCAATTTTCATCTACGTTACCTGAGACTTGAAGCTGGCGGGGTGCCTTCAAACATTCCATATCTAACTTCACAGTCTTTCCATGCGTTGAGTTCCAGATGGCCATAATTCACCAGGTTGAAGAATTTTCTGTTTTCTTTGGTCAGCCTATTTTTCCCCATCTTCTCCGTTGTTATCTTTAATTGTTCTGCACTCCTGGTACCATGTTGTATTCTGTGTTATGACCATGATAACGATGTACACAGAACATTAGTTGTTTAACTCGAAAGATGATTTATTAACAAACATGTGGAAGGATAACTGACAAACTATAATGCAGCCAATAGCTATTAAATGAATTCAGTGAATTCTCCTGGAGCTACTGTAAGTGCAACTATTCTCTTGTATGACTTACTACCAACTAGTGGGTGTCTCAAGTCACATAGTGGATCTCTATTGCCACTTGCTGGTCAGAGGTCATACCGATAACTATATACATTGATAAACAACTATATACATTGATGTGTACATCAGCACGAGTGTGTCCAGAACCAGGAGTCACAGTCTGAAGATACAGGGTAGACCATTTAGGACAGATATGAGGAGAAATTTCTTCACCCAGAGAGTGGTGAGCCTGTGGCATTTGCCACCACAGAAAGTGGTTGAGGCCAAAATATTGCGGGCGGCATTCTCCACTGGCCGACACCGGAATCGGGAAACGCAATTGGGCAGAGAATCAGTTTCGACACTTAAATTGCGATGGCACCAAATTGCAATTCTCCATCATCTTGACAGTGTTGCCAATGCGTTCCAGAATGCACTTACAGTAAACACCGTGGGCTGGATTCTCCACTCCCTGACACCAACGAGGGAGGGGAGAATCCCCGATGACGCCAATAAAGGGGGCACTGCCTCTTTTGTGATGCTCCGCCCCCTGAAAAGCGGTATACTTTAGAGTACGCCGCGCCACGTATCCACGGCCTCAGGCCATTGCCGAGGAGAAGGTGCAAAGGAGGCCTTGCGTATACCAGCAGCTTCTGCTATTCGAGGACCCACAAGACCGGGAATGCCGTTGAAGACTCCAGCTGAGCAGGGAGACAGTGCGACATATCTGCCAGATCATGGCACACCTGGCACTGCGGGGATATGGGGGAGGACACCCACTCTCAGTGGCCGTCAAGGTGATGGTCACCCTGAATGTCTACGCTGCGAGATTCATCCAGGCGCTGAGTGGGGCACTGTCCGGGACCTCACCGGCCTCAGTGCACAGGTGTATCCACGCCTGGGTATTG
The DNA here is from genome assembly GCF_047496885.1 of Scyliorhinus torazame. Taxonomy (NCBI): domain Eukaryota; kingdom Metazoa; phylum Chordata; class Chondrichthyes; order Carcharhiniformes; family Scyliorhinidae; genus Scyliorhinus; species Scyliorhinus torazame. The sequence goes on from NC_092712.1 coordinate 136,000,278, forward strand.
ATGCCCAGTAGGCTCAATACATCCACTTCAATATGGACCGAGTCCACCAGGATGTCAGGCAGTGGGGTTCGCCCATTGCCAACATGCCCTGGGTCCAGGGGGTGATCGATGGGATGAATGTCCCTTGAAGCACCTGCAGATGCAAGGTCGCTCTACACAAATCGAAACGGGTTCCACTCCATGAACATGCAGCTGATATGTGACCATGAACTGCACATCATAAATGTCTGCGCCTGATACCCGGGCTGTGTGCTTGACACCTTCATCCTGGCACACTCGGCGATTCCTGGCATGTTCGAGATGCCGCCACCCCCCCCCCCCCCCAACCCCGCTGGGGGATTGGCTCCTGGGTGATTGGGATTATCCACTGCGGTCATGACTCATGACGCCAGTCCGGAGGCCATAGGCCAGGGCCGAGGCCCGGTACAGTGACGTCCATGCAGCGACCAGGAGCGTGATTAAGGTTCAGGTGCCTTTGCCTCTCTGGAGGGACCCTTCGGTATGACGCTGAGAGGGTCGCCCGCAGTGAGGCAGCCTACTGCGTCCTCCACAACAGCGTGCAGCAGAGGGGCGACGAACTGGAGGAGGAGGATGAAGCCCAGGCCTCGTCCGATGAGGAGGATGCGGGGGGAATGTGTGGAGATGGGCAGGACATGGGGCCCGGGCAGGCACCGGAGGCTGCAGACATGTGGACCAGGGCCAATACGCATGGGACGCTCTGATCGTCTCCAGGTTCACCAACTGGGGAGGGGTTGGAAACTGGCCAGAGGTATGGTCATCGTATCCCCCCACTCTGGCCACCCCCTTGCCTGCAACCCCCTCCGTGATACATACCTGCCACACTGCAGGGTGGGGGCACTGGGTTGGCAGTAACAACGGGTCTGGTCCATGGGATGAAGGATGACGTGAACCTGCTCTGCGATGAGCTCTGATGCTCCACATCGTTTGGCAACGTCTGATTCTTGCCCACTATAGCACTTCCCACCGTCCACCTGGATGGTCCCACATACGAGCTGGCCAATCCACCACACAGTGCCATCGGATACCTGGTGTGGCAGTGGTGGGGCGATCGGGGGAGGGGGAGGGGGTGGGGGAGGGGAGGGGGGGGATCCCAGGCCACCCATAACGTCGGCCCATTCCCCCCCACCCCGCTCCCCCAAATCGCACAGCCCCTTTCTGGCCAGACCAGACCAGCCTACCTCTCAGACCCATCTGACAGAGCGTCAAGGCAGATTGTAACAGGTGCTTAATGTGACAACATATGTACAGAGTCGTGCCCTACCCCCTATAACTAAACTGTGCCCTGCACCCATGCCAACTTAACTGGGACCTAACACTACGTTCACATGGAACCCCAGATGGTACATCAGGGATGGATGTGGCCTGCTGTGATTCCCGCCCTGCGAACCTGGGTCCCCTCCTGGATGAGCCTGGCTGCTGCTCGGTGTCCCAGGTGGCATGGAGACACCCTGTGCTGCCCACCAGATGTGCCAGGGACAGGGAGGGGGAGCACAACGTGCTGCGTTGTTTCAACACCTACCTTGTGGGATTCACGGCATGGGCCTCGGCATCTCCTCCTCCCTTGGGGTGCCCGATAGCCCCCGGTCTACTCCACGGGATGGAGGTGCGAGCAGAGCTAACCCCTGAGGCTCCCCCGCCACCTGGAGCTGCCAGTCCTGGAGGCCCACTCCAATCTTGACCAGGGCCTGCTCGCTCGTGGCCATGGAGCACAGGGAGTGGACAATCTCCCTCTAGGACTGTGCCATATCACCCAATGACAGCACCTTCTGGGTCTGTGACACATCAGCCAGTGTCATCTGTCATCTCCCTCTGGGACGGGGCCACCTCCCTCTGCGTCTGCTACATGTCGGCCAACACCTGAGCAATGCCACTGATGTCCCCAGCCATGGCCTGCTGTGACTGGATCACGTTCAGGAGCGCCGCTGCGATTTCCAGGCTCTCGCACATGGCTGCCTGTGAGGTGGCAACCCTGTCCTAGGCCTCTGCCAATGCCTGCACAGAGTGCCCCAGGTCATGGACATCCTGATCCATAGCCGAAACCGTCGTCCCCAATACCTCCACAGTGGACGCCACCTGTGCAGTATTGGCCTGGGTGGCACGCATGGTCGGCACCATCTCCTGCCCCTGCACGCGGTTGGACTCCTCCAACTGCACCTGCAGGTGCTGGATGCTCGCCGACAACCCCTCATGTAGTCCCTGGCTCTGCGACTTGTCTTTACAATTGATGGGACTGTCCGTTCGAGAAGCCTGAAACCCGTTGAGATGTCAGCTAGCCCCTGGAGTTGACCTGCCCTCCGACCATCAGCCCCCTCAGGTGATCCTACCTCCACTTGATGTACCGCATCTGCTGTGTGGTGTGCACCAGATAGTGCCCAGGAGCCACTTCACTAAAGTGCCCAACCGAGATGAGTGTCTCTGGGATGGTGGAGGGTGTTGAAGGCAGCTGTGAGGGAAAATCCATGTCATCTTCGGACTTGAGATCCGGGATGTCCTGGGGCTCGGTTCGAGGGCTGCCATACGGGCTGCTCTCCTTGTCAGTGCTCGGCTCATGGAGGGGGGGGGGGGGGGGGCTGTGGCAATGGAGGGCGCGGGGGACACTGGATGGACGCTCCTCATCAACATCAGGTCCTGCAAGACACAAAACAAGATGCATGATGTAATAAGTCCACGGAAGCAGAAGTCCCTTCACCAGAATTCCTTTTATTTACAAACCCAACAGCCGAACAACTAGGTGCATTCAGCTTGCGGTCTACACTGGGAGTGCAGAGGATCTGACACTCCCTGTTATATACAGAGAAAGGGGTTCACTGATTGGGCCACTAATCAGGGAACTCACATTCTAATTGGCCAATCTCAAAGGCCTGGCCTAAGTCATCACACCCCTCCCTCCCAAAGCCCGAGGAGCCCCCGTGGTCTTCGTGACTCACGGATCTCCTGTTTCGTTTCTGTGCAAGGTCCGGATCCTCCACTTCGGCCTCCGATGTAGGAGGGGTATAACGGCTCGGCGCCCGACTTTTCTGATGAGAACGCCTTCGGGGGTGTTTGCCCCCTTCCTCCGGCAGCAGGGAGACAGCCATGGTGTCCATATCCGAAGCCGATGTCCTCACCAGTGGTGTCGGAGGGGCGTGAATAGTTTGTCAGGGCGAACTCTCCACGGTCCTTGGTATGCTGGTCTGAGTCAGCTCCGGAGGAGGAAATGAATCTGAGGCCCGCACCTGGTCCAGGTGTTTCTTTATTAAATGTTTTCCCACACGTATCGCATATGACACAGGTCCTGTCCTGGCTTTGATTGTTCCTGCTAAACATGTGGGCCATTGGCATAATTCCTGACCCACACATTTTCACCCGTGCTGAACTGCCTTTCTCGGCGAGTGTTGTCATGGCCCCTGCATTGGGCCTCTTGGTGTCACTCTATTCTGCCACCTAAATTCGGGAATATTAGACTCAGCCGGGTTCGGAGCTCATGAGTAGCTCCGCCAGTGCTATTTCCGTTGTGGCGTGCGGGGTTGTTCTGTAATCAAATAGCCAGCGCGATATGGTGTCCAATGATGCTGCTGACTGTTTTTTCAACCCGACTTTTAGGGTCTGGATGGCTCTCTCCGCCAAACCATTCGATGCCGGCTGGTATGGTGCCGTCCTTATGTGCCAAATGCTATTTGACTTCATGAATTTTGTGAACTCCTGGCTGATGAAAACCGATCCATTATCTAAAACTAACACCTCCGGGATACCATGTGTTGCAAACGAGGTGCAAAGTTTTTCGATGGTTGCTGTTGTATTTGCCGAGTTCATTTTGTAGACATCCAGCCATTTGGAATGGGCGTCTACCATCACAAAAAACATTGAACCCATGAACGGGCCTGCAAAACCGACACGAGGTCGTGACCATGGTCTACCTGGCCATTCCAATGGGTGCAGCGGGGCTGCCGGTAGCACCTTCTGCTCTTGTTGGCATTCTTGGCACCGACCTACCAATGCCGCTATGTCTGTGTCCAGGCCTGGCCACCAGACATACCTCCTGGCCAGCATCATCATTTTTGAGACTCCATGATGTAGTTCAGCCAGTATGGCTCGACGGCCTTGACTTCGAACTATTGCTCGAGCTCCCCATAGCAGTATCCCGTCTTCCACAGTGATCTGCTCTCTTCTGCTCCAATAGGAGTGGACTACCGCCTGGACCAGTCTTTCCATCTCCCCCGTTAGCACCATGTGTTTTACTTTTGCTAAAAGTGGGTCCACGCCGTGCTAGCCCCTTAACAGTTTTACTGTTGTGGAAGTCCACGAATCCTGCCCCAGCATCAACACTTAGTTTCAGAAACGGAGAATCCAGCCCTGCAAGTTTTCAAGAAGTAGTTAGATAGAACACTTGGGGAGAAGGGGATCAAAGGAAATGGGGGAAGTCTGAATTAGGCTATTGAGTTGGATGAACAGCCATGATTATAATGAATGGCGCAGCAGGCTTGAAGGGCTGAATGGCCTCCTATTTTCTGTATTTCTATACACGACACGCGGTCACATTTACACAGTGGCTGCTGGAATGGGCGACTGGTGAGCACCAGGAGGCAGCCCCCGTAACCCCACCTGAAGACCAATCCAGAGCTGTGCAGGTTACTCTGATTCTCGATACCCTTGCTGGGCACATTACAGAGTGATAAGGGCACCTGAAGCACATCTTCAAAATATCAGTTTCATGTTCGATGGTACGTCTTGACGATGACATGGTTGCTGTTTTAGTTTCATCTGCCTCTGTTTGTGGACTCCTGAAAAGGGTCATAATTCAAGTCCTTGTCCGCTAGAAGTCAATCACAGATTAGTGTTAGGGACTGAAATAGCAGTCCTTTAGTAAAAAGGAGTAATGGCAGCTTCCAAAGGACACTTTGCACACACATGAAGGAAGATCTTGTTGTGGTCATTGCGTGGACAGCGGACAATGGTGTCCCCATGTTGAGTTAGGTTCTTTATGAAAACATGGGTGCAATCACTAGCACCACCCTGCACCTGAGGGAAGCCTACTAATTGGGCAAAGGCCATCGCGCTCTGTGTCTGAGTCACCAAACCTACAGGGAAATTAATGAAATCCCCACACTGGCAAACAGGACATCAGTTACAGCCTGTGTGCTGCTGATTAAAATATACCGCACAGATCTCCTGATAAACCTTGGCAGGATCCTGAGGCAGAGTACGAGAACAACAGTGAGCTTTGCAGTGACTGGCAAGGCAAAGGGGCCGATGGATAGTTCTGAACACCCTTCCCACAGGGTACAACTTGGTTGTTCTGTCTCTTCTCCTCCTCCTTCCTGGTATGTGTGCAGCACCCTCTCTTTCCTTAACCTCTGCTCTCCCTCTGGCCTCCAGCTGTTCATGGTGACTAGCTTCCATAGCCTCTATGTGGGAGGGTGCCAACCCATCTTCTATGGTACTAGAGTACTTTGCACCCTTCTCCATGTTTGAAATATTTAAGTGTCCGAATCTTCTCATCATTCTCCTTTTTAATTTAGTCAAAACAGTAACTAACACATGAAAAGACTTATATGTATTGTCACAAGTAGGCTTACATTAACACTGCAATGAAGTTACTGTGAAAAGCCCCTAGTCACCACACTCCAGTGCCTGAGGGAGAATTCAGAATGTCCAATTCACCTAACAGCACTTATTTCGGGACATGTGGGAGGAAACCAGAGCACCCGGAGGAAACCCACACAGATGCAGGCGCAGGGAGAATGTGCAGACTCCGCACACAGACAGTGACCCAAGCAGGGAATCAAACCTGGGACCCTGTCGCTGTGAAGCAACAGTGCTAACCACTGTGCCACCCATCATTCTTATATCCTAGAAGCCATTTGCACAGTAGTCTTGAAATGAAATGAAAATCACTTATTGTCACGAGTAGGCTTCAATGAAGTTACTGTGAAAAGCCCCTAGTCGCCACATTCCGGCGACTGTTCTGGGAGGCTGGTACGGGAATTGAACCGTGCTGCTGGCCTGCCTTGGTCTGCTTTAAAAGCCAGCGATTTAGCCCAGTGAGCTAAACCAGCCCCTCTTGCCTTTGAGAATTCGTTCTTTGCTAAAGAGGTAATTTATTTGAACAGTAGACCGAACATAAACTCTTCTGTTGTGGACCAAAATACCCAATTTTTGGCCCAATTGTTTTTATTTCACTGCATATAAGTAAAGCTCTTCAGTAATCTGACAAAGTGGAACACAGGGCTGCAGAGCCCAAATTTGAATTAGTTGGCTGATAGCGCATATTTCAAATGATTCTGCTGAAAGATCCAATGTTAAAAAGAAAATTGAATGCTGAATAGGTAATAACAGAAGAACTGGAAGTTGACTCTGCATCAGGTCGATAAATTACTAATGTAATAAATAGCTTACCAATCAATAAATCCCCAATATACTGGTGTTCGATCTTTTTGTGGGGAGATTGAAAGAATGAGCTGGATAATTATCTAGAGTTATTCTTCAAAGAAAAGTTCTCATAAATAAGATATACAAGTGGTATTTTTGGAATTTTCTGCTGCAGGAGGGAATAGAAACTTTCATGGGAGGCAGTGGTGGAATGGTATCGTCACTGGACTTATAATCCAGGGACCCATGGTAACGTTCTGGAGAACAGGTTCAGAATCAAACTATGGCAGATAGTGCAATTCGAATTCAATAAAAACCTTTGATGAAAACCCATCTTGTTCACTAATGCCCTTTATGGGAAGGGATTCTGCCGCCGTCACCTCGTCTGGTCGACACCCTTGACTCTTAAAGGTCCCAGCAAGCCACTCAGTTCTATCAAACAACAAAAAACATAAAAGGGTTTGAACCGGATGGATCACCCAACATTGGCCTCAGCACCGGAAACGACAAGGGCAACTCAGCCCTGTCGACCCTGCAAAATGCTCCTTACTAACATCTGGGGGCTTGTGCCAAAATTGGGAGAACTGTCTCACAGACTAGTCAAGTAACAGGCTGATATAGTCATACTCACAGATACTGCCCCAGACACCACTATCACCATCTCTGGGCGTGTTCTGTCCCACCGGAAGGATAGACCCAATAGAGATGATGGCAGTTAGGAGGAAGTTCTCAGCTTTGACTGCACACCTCATGCATCAGGTTAAACATGGGGCATGGAAACATCTTTCTGGTTACCCTGTACAGTCCCACCTAGCTGATGAATCAGTACTCCTCCAAGTTCAACACCACTTGGAGGAAGCACTGAGGAAGGGTACTGCAGGTCCTCTGGGCGTCTCAATAGCGCCACTACAGACAGAAGTGGCTGAGTTCTATAGGAATGACCTGCTAGACTGAGACTGCAGTAGGTGGTGAGGGAACTGACAAGAGGGAAAAGCATACTTGACCTCATCCTCGCCAACACACCTGCCACAGATGCATCTATCCATGATAGTTTTGGTAGGAGTACACTACTTCTACACTACTACACAGTACTTGTGGAAGCAAAGTCCCGTCTTCATATTGAGAATGCACTCCATTGTGTTGTGTGGCATTACCACTGTGCTAAATGGAATAGATTTTGAACAGCTCTAACAACTCAAGAGTGGCAACCATGAGGCATTGTGGGTCATCAGTAGCAGCAGAATTGTACTCAGTCACAATCTGCAAACTCAAGGCCCCACTCTACCATTGCCAACAAGCTAAAGGATCAACTCTGGTTCAATGAAGAGTGCAGGAGAGCATGCCAGGAGCAGAACCAGGCAGAGCTAAAAATGAGGTGTCATCTTGGTAAAGCTACAAGACAGGACTACTTGCAGGCCAAACAGCATAAGCAGCCAGTGATAGACAGAGTTAAGCAATTCCACAACCGATGAATCAGGTCTGACCTTTGCAATTTTCCACATTGCTGCCTAGATGTCAATGTTGTATCTGTACTGGAACAGCTTGGCTAGGAGTGTGGCAAGTTCTGGAGCACATGTCTCCTGCACTATTGTTGGAGTATTGTCAGGGCCCATAGCCTTTGCAGTATCAAGTGCCTTCAGTCATTTCTTGATATCACGTGGAGTGGAACAAATTGTCTGAAGACAGGCATCTGCAGTCCTGGGGATCCTTGACGAGGCCAAAATGGATCATCCACTCGGCATCTCTGGCTAAATGTTGTTGCAAATTCTTCGACCTTATCTTTTGCACAGATTTCTGGGCTCCCCATCATTGAGGAGGGGGATATTTGTAGAGATTCCTCCTCCAGTGTGGTGTTTAATTGTCCACCCACCATTCATGTCAGGATGTGGCAGGACTGCACAGCTTGGTCAGTAGTGGTACTACAAAGTCACTCTTCATGATGGACATTGAAGTCCCCCACCAAAATTACATTCAGCGCCCTGCCATCCTCAGTGCTTCCTCCAAGTAGTGTTCGACGTGGAGGTGGACTGGTTCATCATCTTTTTTTAAAAAAATACTTCTATTCTCCTCCTTTTTCACATTTTCTCCCAAATTTACACCCACCAACAATAAACAATAATCAGTAATAAATATGTCAATCCCCATATCAATAACAATGATCCCATCCTCCCACCAACCCCCAAACATTGGCCCGCATGTTTACATAAACAAATGACAAAAAGGAATCAGGGATTACCCATAGTCACCCTCAATACACACAGCCCCCCTCCCCCCCAACCCTCCCACCCATCCCCCCCCAACTAATGTTCGATGTTATCCAGTTCTTGAAAGTGCATAATGAATAATGCCCATGACTTGTAGAACCCCTCCATCCTTCCCCTCAGTTCAAACTTAACCTTCTCTAGAGTCAGGAATTCCAACAGGTCCTCCCGCCACGCCAGGGCACAGGGTGGAGAGGCTGCTCTCCAACCCAGCAGGATCCGCCTTCGGGCGATCAATGAGGCGAAGGCTACAACATCTGTCTCCGCACCCGTTTCCAACCCTGGCTGGTCCGACACCCCGAATATGGCCTCCCGGGACCCAGGTCCAGTTTCACACGCACCACCTTGGAAATTACCCGAAACACCTCCTTCCAGTAATCCTCTAGCTGTGGACAGGACAAAAACATATGAACGTGGTTAGCGCCCGGCCCCCCCCCCCCACCCCGCTCCCCCCCCCCCCCCCCCCGCAACATTCACACACATCTTCTACTCCTTCAAAGAATCGGCTCATCCTCGTCCTCCTGAGGTGTGCTCTGTATAACACCTTCAGCTGTATCAGCCCCAACCTCGCGCACGAGGCGGAGGCATTCACTCTCCGGAGCACCTCACACCAGACCCCCTCCTCTATGACCTCTCCCAGCTCTTCCTCCCACTTTGCTTTGATACCTTCCAGTGGTGCCTTATCCTCTTCCAAAATAGCTCTGTACACCGCTGATACTACCCACTTCTCCAGTCCCCTTGTCGTCAGCACCTCCTCCAGCAATGTGGAGGCCGGTTCCTCGGGTAAGCTCTATATCTCCTTTCTGGCAAAATCTCGAACCTGCATGTATCTAAACATTTCTCCCTGCTGCAGCCCATACTTCGCTTCCAGCTCCTTCAATCCTGCAAACTGACCCCTAAGAAACAAATCTTTGAACGTCTTAATCCCCTTCTCTTCCCATTCCCGGAAATTTCCATCCCACCTCCCTGGCTCAAATCTGTGGTTCCCCCGAATCGGCATTTCCCTTGACCCTGCCCCCAACCCGAAGTGTTGGCGAAACAGCCTCCAGATTTTCAATGAAGCTATTATTACCGAACTCCCTGAGTATTTCCCCGGAGCTATCGGGAGCGGCGCCGTTGCTAGTGCTTTCAGTCCCGACCCCCTGCACAAACTCTCCTCCATTCTGGCCCACTGGGAATCAACCCCTCTGATCCAGCTCCGCACCTTCTCCACATTCGCCGCCAGTAGTAATACATCAGGTTCAGAAGCCCCAAACCCCCTGCCTGCCTTCCCCTCTGTAGCAGCACCTTTCTCCTCTGGCCACCTTCCCTCCCCATATGAACGAGGTATTCCTTCCCTCAATCTCCCTGAAAAAAGCCTTTGGCAGGAAAATCGGTAGGCATTGAAAAATAAACAGGAATCGCGGCAACACATTCATTTTAACCGCCTGTACCCGACCCACCAGTGACAGGGGGAGACCATCCCACCTTGCCAGATCGGCTTTCACTCTCCTCACCAAACTAGAGATGTTGTACCTGCGAAGCCTTCCCCACTCCCGGGCAACCTGCACCCCCAGATACCTAGGCCGGGATTCTCCCCTACCCGGCGGGATGGAGTAGCGGGAACCACACCGGCGTCGGGCCGCTCCAAACGTGCGGGTTTCTCCACACCTTTAGGGGCCAAGCCCTCACCTTGAGGGGCTAGGCCCGCGTCGGAGTGGTTGGCGCGCTGCCGGCTGGCGGGAAAGGCCTTTGGCGCCACGCCAGCTGGGCCGAAGGGTCTCCGTCGGCCGGTGGAAGTTCGCGCATGCGTGGGAGCGTCAGAGGCTGCTGACGTCATCCCTGCGCATGTGCGGGGGGGGGGTCACTTCCGTATCGGCCATCGTGGAGGCTATGGCCGAGGAGGAAGGAAAAGAGTGCCCCCCACGGCACAGGCCTGCCCGCGGATCGGTGGGCCCCGATCGCAGGCCAGGCCACCATGGGGGCACCCCCCGGGGCCAGTTCACCCCGCGTCCCACCTAGGATCCCGGAGCCCACCCGCGCCGCTAGTCCCGCCGGTAAGGTAGGTGGTTTGATTGCCTGGCATGGCAGCAGCTGGACTTCGGCCGCGGGTCGGAGAATCGCCGGGGGGGGGGGGTCCGCTGACTGGCGCGGCGCGATTCCCGCCTACGCCGAATTTTCGGTGCCGGAGAATTCGGCGGCCGGGGGGGGGGGGGCGGGATTCACGCCCCCTCCCCAGCGATTCTCCGACCCGGCCGGGGGTCAGAGAATCCCGCCCCTAAAGTGTGTCCCTGCCCTACAGAATGGCAGCCCCCCCACCCCTGCCCCCACCCCCGGCCGAGACACCACAAAATACTCACTCTTGTCTAGGTTCAGCTTGTACCCCGAGAAAGACCCGAATACCTGCAGTAGCTCCAATATTCCCCCTATCGACACACTCGGTTCCGACACATATAATAGCAAGTTGTCGGCATATAAGGACACCCTATGCTCTATCACCCCCCCCCCCCCCCCCCCGCACTATTCCTTTCCATGCTCCTGAACTTCTTAATGCGATGGCCAATGGCTCAATCGCAAGTGCAAACAGCAGGGGGGACATAGGACATCCCTGCCTCGTCCCACGGTGGAGAGAAAAGTATCTCGAGCTGATGTTGTTTGAACGGACACTCGCCTTCTGCTCCATATATAGTAACTTTACCCAGTTCACAAATCTTGGTCCAATCCCAAACTGCTCCAGAACTGCCATCAAATACCCCCAATCTACCCAGTCAAATGCCTTCTCGGCGTCCAATGCCACAACCACCTCTGTTTCCTTCCCTTCCTACGGTACCATAACGACGTTCAAAACCCTCTTAATGTTCGAAAAAAGTTGCCTCCCACTCACGAACCACGTCTGATCCTCCCCTATCACCTCCGGGAGGCACTCCTCCAGCCTACCCGCCAGTATCTTCGCCAATCCTTTTGCGTCCACATTCAGAAGTGATATGGGCCTATACGACCCACACTCCGTCGGATCCTTATCTTTTTTTAGCAACAGTGAAATCGATGCCTGCCCCAAGGTTTGTGGCAACACCCCCTTCCCTATCGCCTCTTCAATCATCCCCACCATCAGGGGTGCCAGCTTACCCTTGAATTTTTTATAATATTCCACCGGAAACCCATCCGGCCCTGCCACCTTTCCCGACTGCATCCTCCCAATCGCATCTTTATCTCCTGCTCCACTATTGCTCCTTCTAATGTAGCCCTGTCCCCCTCCCCTAACCTCGGGTACGCCAACACATCTAGAAATTCCTGCATCTCATGGTCTCCCCCTGGTGGCTCTGACCTGTACAACCTCTCATAAAACTCCTCAAAAATCTTGTCAATCAGCTCCGGAGCCACCACCAACTTCCCCGCCCTCTCCCTCACCTGAAGAATTTTCCTTGCCGCTGCTTCCCTCCGTAGCTGACCTGCTAACATACCTTTTCAGTGGAAGCTACCCAGTGTGCTCTCGTCCCCCTCTACATTGCGTTCTGGACTCAGGCCTGCCACCTCGTTTGCCTCGCCTCGTGTCAAACTCCGTCCACGCATCCGACCTCTGGGTCGATGCCTCCCGCTCCGGCCGCTGGACACTCCCGCGGGGCTCTTCACCGGCTCCAAACTGGACTGACCCGATGCCCGTCCCTCAGGACCCAATGGCCGAAGATACCCGGGAAGAGAGAACCATAGGGAAACCCCCGAAAAATCGCGGACCGGCGGGAGCCTCTTCCCGAACTGGTTCATCGTCTTAGGGGGTGCATGGTAATCAGCAGGAGGTTTCTTTGCCCATGTTTGATCTGATGCCATAGGACTTCATGCGGTCCAGATTCAATGTTGATAACTCCCAGGACAACTGCCTCCCAGCTGTATATCACTGTGCCGTCACCTCTGCTGGGTCTGTCCTGCTGGTGGGACAGGACATAGCAGCACGGTAGCATAAGACCATAAGACCATAAGACATAGGAGCGGAAGTAAGGCCATTTGGCCCATCGAGTCCACTCCACCATTCAATCATGGCTGATTTCAACTCCATTTACCCGCTCTCTCTCCACAGCCCTTAATTCCTCGAGAAATCAAGAATTTATCAACTTCTGTCTTAAAGACACTCAACGTCCCGGCCTCCACTGCCCTCTGTGGCAATGAATTCCACAGACCCACCACTCTCTGGCTGAAGAAATTTCTCCTCATCTCTGTTCTAAAGTGACTCCCTTTTATTCTAAGGCTGTGCCCCCGGGTCCTAGTCTCCCCTGCTAATGGAAACAACTTCCCTACATCCACCCTATCTAAGCCATTCATTATCTTGTAAGTTTCTATTAGATCTCCCCTCAACCTCCTAAACTCCAATGAATATAATCCCAGGATCCTCAGACGTTCATCGTATGTTAGGCCTACCATTCCTGGGATCATCCGTGTGAATCTCCGCTGGACCCTCTCCAGTGCCAGTATGTCCTTTCTGAGGTGTGGGGCCCAGAATTGCTCACAGTATTCTAAATGGGGCCTAACTAATGCTTTATAAAGCTTCAGAAGTACATCCCTTCTTTTATATTCCAAGCCTCTTGAGATGAATGACAACATTGCATTTGCTTTCTTAATTACGGACTCAACCTGCAAGTTTACCTTTAGAGAATCCTGGACTAGGACTCCCAAGTCCCTTTGCACTTCAGCATTATGAATTTTGTCACCGTTTAGAAAATAGTCCACGCCTCTATTCTTTTTTCCAAAGTGCAAGACCTTGCACTTGCCCACGTTGAATTTCATCAGCCATTTCTTGGACCACTCTCCTAAACTGTCTAATTCTTTCTGCAGCCTCCCCACCTCCTCCATACTACCTGCCCCTCCACCTATCTTTGTATCATCGGCAAACTTAGCCAGAATGCCCTCAGTCCCGTCATCTAGATCGTTAATATATAAAGAGAACAGCTGTGGCCCCAACACTGAACCCTGCGGGACACCACTCGTCACCGGTTGCCATTCCGAAAAAGAACCTTTTATCCCAACTCTCTGCCTTCTGCCTGACAGCCAATCGTCAATCCATGTTAGTACCTTGCCTCGAATACCATGGGCCCTTATTTTACTCAGCAGTCTCCCGTGAGGCACCTTATCAAAGGCCTTTTGGAAGTCAAGATAGATAACATCCATTGGCTCTCCTTGGTCTAACCTATTTGTTATCTCTTCAAAGAACTCTAGCAGGTTTGTCAGGCACGACCTCCCCTTACTAAATCCATGCTGACTTGTCCTAATCCGACCCTGCACTTCCAAGAATTTTGAAATCTCATCCTTAACAATGGATTCTAGAATCTTGCCAACAACCGAGGTTAGGCTAATTGGCCTATAATTTTCCATCTTTTTCCTTGTTCCCTTCTTGAACAAGGGGGTTACAACAGTGATTTTCCAATCCTCTGGGACTTTCCCTGACTCCAGTGACTTTTGAAAGATCATAACTAACGCCTCCACTATTTTTTCAGCTATCTCCTTTAGAACCACATAGTGGTTAGCACAGTTGCTTCACAGCTCCAGAGCCCCAGGTTAGACTCCCGGCTTCGGTCACTGTCTGTGTGGAGTCTGCACGTTCTCCTTGTGTTTGCATGTGTTTCCTCCAGGTGCTCCGGTTTCCTCCCACAGTCCCGAGATGTGCAGATTAGGTGGATTGGCCATGATAAATTGCCCTAAGTGTCCAAAAAAAAAGGTTAGGTGCGGTTACGGGGATAGGGTGGAGGTATGGGCTTAGGTAGAGTGCTCTTTCCAAGGGCCGATGCAGACTCGATGGGCTGAATGGCCTCCTTCTGCATTGTAAATTCTATGATTCTATGACATAAGGTGGGATGTGATGGTGGTGTCTGGGGCATTATCTGTAAGGTATGATTCCGTGAGCATGACTATGTCAGGCTGTTGTTTCTTTAGTCTGAGAGACAGCTCTTCCAAATTTGGCACAAGCCCCCAAATGTTAGTAAGGATGATTTTGCAAGGTTGACAGGTTTGCCGCTGGTGTTTTTGCTGCCTAGGTAGTTGCCAGATGGCCCGTCTTGTTTCATTCCTTTGAGACATTGTAATGGTTTGATATAACTGAGTGGTTTGTCAGGACATTTCCGGAAGGCATTTAAGAGTCAACAACATTGCAGTGGATCTGGAATCACATGTTCTTCAAGACCATTAGTGAGCCAGGTGGGTTTTAATAACAATGGTTTCATGGTAAGAAGTCTTACACCAGGTTAAAATCCAACAGGTTTGTTTTGAATCACTAGCTTTCGGAGCTTGAGGGATAATCACAGGTTAAAGAGGTGTCAATTGTCTCAAGCTCGGACAGTTGGGAGGATCTTGCAGGCCCAGGTCACCTGCGATTATCCCTCTCTCCAGTCGCACCATCTGGACCTGTAAAGACTTAATTACCTGCAACGATTCACATTCAAAGAATCATCTTGCATCATTGAATTTGTCTATATATGTGTTTCTGGAACCCGCCCTCATCTCCCAAACAGAGAATTCACCTCTTAATCTCTCAAATGGAGAACCTCGCCCAATATTACATGGGCCTAGTAAATGTGTGGAAATGTATCTGGTAATTAAACAAGGAGTATACCTGCCGTGGAACAGCCATTCGCCTTCAAGGTTTCTGGGTTGGAGACTAAGGCACTCAGCGGCATTCAGGGGTGACTTTACCATAGCCCCCTCTACTGAACACCCTAAAAATACCAGCTAGCTGGCCTGAAATGAAAAATGAAATGAAAATCGCTTATTGTCACAAGTAGGCTTCAAATGAAGTTACTGTGAAAAGCCCCTAGTCGCCACATTCCAGCGCCTGTTCGGGGAGGCTGTTACGGGAATTGAACCATGCTGCTGGCCTGCCTTGGTCTGCTTTCAAAGCCAGCAATTTAGCCCTGTGCTAAACAAGTGTCCGGCTCAATCGGGAAGTGCAATCTGCAGTCTGGCGGGGTGGGGTATTGATAGCTCCAAATCGTATCTTCCCCATCAAAGCAAATCAGACTTCAGATTTTTTTTCTTTCTTTCATTAAAAATTATTTGTCATTTTGTTATGGGCGAGGCATTTTCAGAACCCCAAAATGTATCATGAAGTTCAACCAACCTCTCCCTTTAATGTATTTGTTGCTTTTCCTAGCACACGGCTTGATCCCTAGGTGTGGGACTACAATTATGGACACGTGGGTTTTTAAACACAAAACAATGTTTATTCCATGAACTCAACTTAACATCTGAAATAAGCATTGGATCTCTTAACACCCCTTACTTCAAAGATAACTCAGAAAATATTGCAACAGTAAATAATTCCTCAAAATGTTCCTTCAAACTTCCAAGAGACTTAACACCTTTAAACAGAATCACATCAGGTTAAAGGCTTTACAATTATGAGTTTAAATCACCCAAATGATCCAGAGATAGTCTTTCATGGCAGAGATCCAGCTCACTGCAAACACAGACACACCCCAAGCTCTTTTTCTCCAAACTGCAGCTCTCTGGAAACC
Organism: Scyliorhinus torazame; assembly: GCF_047496885.1. Taxonomy (NCBI): domain Eukaryota; kingdom Metazoa; phylum Chordata; class Chondrichthyes; order Carcharhiniformes; family Scyliorhinidae; genus Scyliorhinus; species Scyliorhinus torazame. Next base: position 136,016,383 of record NC_092712.1, read on the forward strand.
CACATACACACACAAGCTGCTTTTTAAAACTGCAGCTCTCTGGAAACACCCAGACACACACAAGCTCTTTTTCCAACTGCAAAACTAAACTGCAAAATGGCTGACCTGACTTCAGCTCCACCCACTCTCTGACATCACTGTTTTCTTAATGGTAAATTGCTTAAACATCCATGTCTTAAAGGTACTCTCGCATGACAATTTTTACTTCTGAAAATGATTATGGAATAAGCCGACTGAGTTTATGAATTGCCAACCGATTCAATGTATGAATGTGCAACTAATTCACCTCAAAAGGCAATAGCTTTTTGAGTGCTGAGTTAAATCAATACCTCAAACAAGCAACAAAGCTTGGAGTATAATTAGCTGGTGACATATCACTTAAAGGTTTCCAGTTCAGTTGCTACCACACTTTTTATGTAGCACGTAGAAGTACTGAAATTACATTCTTGGAAGCAAGATTAGAAAATACTGAGGAAAAGAAAACCAGCTGAAGCAGCCAGCTGATTAACGATTGGTTGTTTTATTTTATTGTATTGCCGAAGACCAATTCTTATGTAATTTTTCTGCTTCCCTATAAGCCAGGATTAAGTAAAAAAAAATGCAGCAAAATTAAAACCTTTAGTAAACAAAATAAATGAATTCTGAAATGAGATTAATAAAAGAAAATATTTTATTGCTGGTTGGTTAGGAGGAATTGTAATAAATGCACTGGCTTCAGTTCGATGCTCTGTTTTACTTCAGTTCAAGTTGACAAAATGCCAGTAAACCCCAATTCATTGTACTGCAGCCAATCAATGCATCCAACCAGCAAATATATTAACCTGCTTCAGATTGTTAGGCTTAGGTTGGATATCTGACATGAAAATATTTATGTCAGTTTATACCTGCCTCCAGCTACTGACGCAAAGAAACACGTTCACTAAGGTCCATTCACAATGCAGTTGCTTCAACACCTCAGGTGGCAGAGTCTTCAATAACCTGCTTCACTTCCTGAATAAAAGCAAAATACTGCAGATGCCGGAAATCTGGAATAAAAACAGAACAGTTCTGAAGAAGAGTGATACGGACTTGAAAAGTTAACTCTGTTTCTCCCTCCAAGGTACTGGTGGACCTGCTGAGTCTTCTGAGCATTTTTTGTTTTTTTTAAAAGTACATTTATTGAAGTATTGCATTTTAACAAATAATGTAACAAAATCACAGGAATAGTACAGCTCAGCAAAAAAAATAAAATCTTAACATACCTGAATACAGAGGGGAACAGGAGAATAGCGATATAGCTGGTTCAGGGCGGCACAGTGGCACAGTGGTTAGCACTGCTGCCTCATGGTGCCAAGGTCCCAGGTTCGATCCCGGCTCTGAGTCACTGTCCTTGTGGAGTTTGCACATTCTCATTGTGTCTGCGTAGGTATCGCCCCCACAACTCAATGATGTGCAAGCTAGGCGGATTGGCCATGCTAAATTGTCCCTTAATTGGAAAAAGAAACTAATTGGACACTCTAAATTAAAGAAAAATATACAGTTGACTCAATACGATCGTTAGATTCAAGTTGACGCCTCCATATGCACCACCAGAGAACAAGGGAGAAAAGGAAAAGGCGATGTGAACATGGTAAAATGGTGGACACCTTCCTGCACGAAGATTGCTCACATCGGCCACGGGAGTTGAGGATAAAAGTTTTACGCCAAGTTGGAACACTCACCAGTACACATACCCTCAACTATAGCAGCACCAGAGGCATCAATGACACAGTAACCTCCTCCCCTTGGATAACAGGCCTGTTTGTTCTGCAGGAACCAATTACGGATTCTTTATACCCACCATATCAAAAAAGGAAAAATACAAAGAAAATACATGAGAACCCAGTCATAAAAGGATTTTACACATCTAACTAAAAAGGTAAAGTCGCCATTGGCCCAGACGACCATAGACTTTCCCCTTTAAGGGGAAGGGCTGACTGGTGGAGGTTTAACCTAAGGAACACCACACCTCAGGTGAGGGGAAAGGCTGAGAAGGTGGGGTCTTCCCCTACCCGAACCCGTAGGCACCGGACATAGCACAGAGGCAGCTTGCATTGGTGTAACAGTGAGTTTAATTAGAAAGGTTACATACATGTGCCCTAGCCCCTATAACTAAACTGTGCCCTGCACCGTGCCAACAAACTAGGTGTCTAACTTCCTGGCCTTACGGGCCCTACCATTACGTCTCTGTGCTTCCCCAGGCGGTACAGCAGGAGTGGAGGCAGACTGCTGAGACTCCTGCCCTGCGACTTGGCTTCCCATTGGCGGTCGTTTCCTAGGACGGCCCAACCTGGATGGGTCAGGCTGCTCCTCGGGCGCCCTGGATGGTGTGGTGCCACCCTGTTCTGCCCGCTGTCCACCAGATACACCAGGGGCGCAACGGGGGAGTCCGAGGTGCCGTGGTGTTCTGGGACTTCCCCTGCAGGAGTCACCGGCACGGGCCCCAGCAGTGCCTCCTCCCTCGGGGTGCCTGGTGGCCCCCGGGCCTCTGCATGGGATGGGGGTGCGAACGGAGACAAGCCCCGAGGCACCACCGACGCCTGGCACTGCCAGTCCTGGAGGCCCGCTGTGGTATCGACCAGCATCCGAACGTCAGCAGCGATGGAGCTCAGGGAATGGACCATCCCCATCTGGGACTGCGCCATCTCCCTCTGGGCCTGTGCGATGCCATCCAGCACAAGGGCAATGCCTCCGATGCTCTCAGCAATGTCCAGCTGAAATTGGGCTATTACCTGGGCAATGCCGCCGATGCGCTCAGCGATGGCCTGCTGAGACTGGGCGATGGCCTGCTGAGACTGGGCGATGGCCTGCTGAGACTGGGCGATGGCCTGCTGAGACTGGGCGATGGCCTGCTGAGACTGGGTGATGGCCTGCTGAGACTGGGCGATGGCCTGCTGAGACTGGGCGATGGCCTGCTGAGACTGGGCCATGGCCTGCTGAGACTGGGCGATGGCCTGCTGAGACTGGGCGATGGCCTGCTGAGACTGGGCGATGGCCTGCTGAGACTGGGCGATGGCCTGCTGAGACTGGGCCATGGCCTGCTGAGACTGGGCGATGGCCTGCTGAGACTGGGCGATGGCCTGCTGAGACTGGGTGATGGCCTGCTGAGACTGGGCGATGGCCTGCTGAGACTGGGCGATGGCCTGCTGAGACTGGGCGATGGCCTGCTGAGACTGGGCGATGGCCTGCTGAGACTGGGTGATGGCCTGCTGAGACTGGGCGATGGCCTGCTGAGACTGGGCGATGGCCTGCTGAGACTGGGCCATGGCCTGCTGAGACTGGACCATGGCCTGCTGAGACTGGGCGATGGCCTGCTGAGACTGGGCGATGGCCTGCTGAGACTGGGTGATGGCCTGCTGAGACTGGGCGATGGCCTGCTGAGACTCGGCCACACTGCAGAACGCCGCTGCAATCTCCAGCTCGCTCTGGCACATGGCTGCCTGTGAGAGGGCAGCCCTGCCTGGGCCACGAGTGACGCATGCACATGAAGCCCCACGCCTTGCTGAACCTGACCCATGGCCGAAAACATTGCCCACATTGCCTCCACCGCGGACTCCACTCGTGCGATGTTTGCCTGGGTGGCATCCATGACCGACACCACTGCCTGCTCCTGGACGCGGACAGACTCCTCCACCTACGTCTGCAACTGCTGGAAGCCGGCCGTCATCCTGTCGTCTAGTCCCTGGGTGTGTGGCTGCATCGGGTCTCTGGATGGGTCTAGTAAGTCCAGGAACCGGGGAACCGGTTGGGCGGCAGCTGCCCTCTGACCGCCCGGCCCCTCGGCTGCTCCTACCTCCACCTGCTGTACCGGTTCGGCTATGTGGTGCGCACCAGTGAGTGTCCCAGAAGCCTCATCACTAAAGTGCCCAACGGAGGTGAGAGTCTCTGCGATGGTGGAGGGTGTGGGAGACAGCAGTGATGAGAAGTCAAGTTCGTCATCGGAGCCAAAGTCCGGGGTTTCCTGCGTCGACCCTTGGCCCGATGGTCCCTGTGTCGCCCCCGTCTGCTTGTTACTGTGCAGTCTGTCCGTCCTCCGTGTGTCCGTCCTCTGGGTGTCAGTCCTCTGTGTGCCAGTGTCCTGGGTGTCAGTGTCCTGGGTGTCCATCCTCTGGGTGTCCGTCCTCTGTGTGTCACTGTCCTGGGTGTCAGTGTCCTGGGTGTCCGTCCTCTGCGTGTCCGTCCTCTGTGTGTCAGTGTCCTGGGTGTCAGTGTCCTGGGTGTCCGTCTTCTGGGTGTCCGTCCTCTGTGTGTCAGTGTCATGGGTGTCCGTGTCCTGGGTCGCGGTGTCCTGGGTGTTTGTCCTCAGTGTGTCAGTGTCCTGGGTGGCCGTGTCCTGGGTCTCGATGTCGGTGGTAGGCCTTCTGTGAAGCCTGCCCTCCCCTCTGTCATAATATCCACTCATGTATATAATGAGATGCAGACAGGCAGTGATTGACACACAGGATGACCAGTAAACATACATCACAGCACAGCCAATCACCAGACAGGACACTACACCATAAAGCCAGAGGGCACTAGGTTTCCCGCTCTCTCGGGACCCAGCCACTGAGACAGTCAGAGTCCACGGGCTAGCAAGCACAAACACCATGAGGTAGCTAGTAAGTCTGGTCAGGCTACTACAAGGTCACTAGTCAGATCAGTATCGTGTCGACCCACAGCTGAATATGTACAGCAGTTCATCATAGTTTAATAAAACAGTGTTGGATCTTCTCCTGTGTTAGACGTCTGTTTCTAACGCCCCTGCATCGAGTGCAGTCCACATCGAACCAACCTGTCTAACACATCATGGTACCAGAGTGATATTGATCTTAACGGACTACCTCGAGTGAATTAGCATCGACCAGCAGGCAGCCATCCAGCGAAATGGAAAACATCCAGCCTCCTCCGCAGCTCCGCACCTCCAGCAACCTCGGCGCCAACTGGAAAATCTTCAAGCAAAAGTTCCTCTTGTACATCGAGGCCTCCGACCTCGAGGCAGCATCGGATGCCAGGAAGATCACGCTATTTCTCTCCACTATGGGGGACAACGCCATCCATATCTACAATTCGCTTACGTTCGCCGACGGCGAAGACAAAACAAAATTCAAAATAGTCCTGCTAAAGTACGACAGCCACTGTGACATTGAGGTGAATGAGAGCTTTGAATGGTACATCTTCCAGCAGAGGCTTCAGGGTAAGGATGAACCTTTTCAGTCCTTCTTGACCCATCTCCGCATCCTAGCGCAGTCATGTAACTATGACTCGACGGCTGATTCCATGATCTGGGATCAGATTGTTTCCGGGGTCCACTACGACTCACTGCGGCAGCAGCTTCTTAAAATCAAACAGTTGACCATCTCTGTCGCTATCAAGACGTGCGTTGTCCATGAGCATGCCAAGAATCGCTACTCCCACATCAGGGCAGCAGAAACTGCAAAGCTGGCCTCCCACGAGGCAGAAAAGGTGCATGCCATTGCACAGATGCAAGGCCTGAGCATCGAGGAGAGTGGCCATTTCGCACGCTTTTCTCGGATCCCTGTGCATGCGCACCATGACCGAGTGGACGAAGAGACCGAAAACCCGACTGCGCTGGTGCGTACGACGGCCGACCGCACTACGCATGCGCGATGGCGCACGGATCGCACTGACGTCAGCATCATTACGTGCCCAAATTTTGGCTCCGCCCACTTAAAGCGGCAATGTCCGGCAAGAGGACGCCGATGTCTCCAGTGTGGCAAGTTTGGCCACTACGCAGCCCTCTGCAGATCCGCTCCACCGCTCAGCAGCCAGCGATCCCAGCTGCGGCGCAGAAGTATCCGTTCAATACAACAAGGCATGCCAGATTCTGATCCCGACAGCCCAACGGACCCTGATGCTGACTGCCTCAAGTTTCCATATCGGGTGGGCATCATAACCACACATGAGCTGGCCTCCATCACACCTGCTCAACGCCTCTCAATCCTCAGTGTGGATCCCGATGATGAGTGGTGTGTTGTCCTCACAGTTAACAAGGCTCGCATCCGATTTAAACTGGACACCGGCGCATCTGCGAACCTCATCTCACACTCGACACCATCCGGGCCCGACCAAGCATTCTTCCACCGGCCTGCCAGCTCCTTGACTACAATGGCAATGCCATAGCTGCCAGTGGCTCGTGTCCACTAGGGGTATCCAACAAGGCGATCAAGGCAACGTTACGATTTGAAATCGTCAGGCCTGACAGGGTGTCCCTGCTCAGTGCTCGCGCCTGCAAGCTCCTGAACCTGGTTCAGCGAGTCCACACCATGTCATCGTCACTGGCGACGGCCTCGCCTGATGGAAATTTGCAAGCCGACATAGACGACATTATAACGTAGTACCACAGTGTATTCGATGGAATGGGCATGCTCCCGTACCGATACAAAATATTGCTCAAGCCGAACGCCACCCCTGTAATCCATGCACCACGCCGGGTGCCGGCGCCCCCTCAAGGATCGTCTGAGAAAACAACTACAGGACCTCCAAGACCAGGGCATCATCTCGAAGGTCACGGAGCCAACAGACTGGGTCAGCTCCATGGTCTGCGTAAAGAAGACATCAGGGGAGTTCCGCATTTGCATTGATCCCAAGGATCTAAACCGCAACATCATGCGGGAGCACTACCCGATCCTGAAGCGTGAAGAGTTAACCAGTGAGATGGCTCATGCCAAATTCTTTACTAAGCTGGACGCCTCCCGGGGTTTTTGGCAAATACAGCTGCACGCGTCCAGTCGCAAGCTGTGCACGTTCAATGCCCCGTCCGGCCGCTACTGTTACAACCGGATGCCTTTCAGTATCATATCTGCTTCCGAAGTGTTTCATCGCATCATGGAGCAGATGATGGAGGGCATCGAGGGGGTACAAGTATACGTGGACGACGTGATCATCTGGTCCACAACGCCCCAAGAACACATCGCTCAGCCTCAAGCAGGTCTTCCAGCGAATTCATGAACATGGTCTCCAGCTCAACAGGGCCAAGTGCTCATTTGGTCGATCTGTTATAAAGTTTCTAGGCGACCACATCTTGCGGCAGGGTGTGCGGCCAGATGCCGACAAGGTCTTGGCGATCAACGCCATGAAGACCCTGGAGGACAAGAAGGCGGTCCTCCGCTTCCTTGGGATGGTCAACTTTCTCGGGAAATTCATTCCCAATATGGCATCCCACACCACGGCCCTCCGCCATCTCGTCAAGAAGTCAATGGAATTCCAGTGGCTGCCCACACATGAAGCGGAATGGCACGAGCTGAAGATAAAGCTCACCACAGCCCCAGTTCTAGCGTTCTTCGACCCAACCAAGGAAACCAAGATATCAACTGATGCAAACCAGGACGGCATTGGGGCGGTGCTCCTCCAGCGAGATGACTCCTCATCCTGGGCTCCAGTGGCATATGCCACCAGGGCCATGACGCCCACTGAGCAACGGTATGCCCAGATTGAAAAGGAGTGTCTGGGTCTCCTGACAGGAATAGTCAAGTTTCATGATTACGTTTACGGCCTGCCGAAATTCACGGTGGAAACGGAGCACAGGCTTCTAGTCCACATAATCCAGAAGGATTTAAATGACATGACACCTTGGTTACAGTGAATTCTTCTTCGACTCCGCTATGACTTCGAACTTGTCTACACGCCAGGCAAAGAGCTGATCATTGCAGATGCCCTATCCCGGTCCATCACCACACCGTGTGAACAAGGTGACTGTATTTGCCACATAGAAGCGCAAGTGCAATTGTGTGCCACCAACCTCCCAGCCTCTGACGAACGGGTGGTCCAAATTCGTGAGGAAACGGCCAAGGATCCTTTACTGCAGCGTGTGATGCAGCACCTTACCCATGGCTGGCAGAAGGGACAATGTCCCCAATTCTTTAATGTTAAAGACGAGCTGACCGTTGCGGAGGGAATCCTTATGAAACGCGACAGGATCGTTATTCCTCAAAGCATGCAGGCTATGGTGCTGGGTCAACTCCATGAGGGTCACCTTGGAGTCGAGAAATGCCGACGCAGAGCTCGGGAGGCGGTTTACTGGCCGGGCATTAACCAGGATATTGACAACACGGTCCTCAACTGTCCCACCTGTCAGAAGTTTCAACCGGTTCAACCCAAGGAAACACTGCAACAGCACGAGATCGTGGCCTCTCCTTGGTCCAAAGTAGGTGTAGACCTTTTTCATGCCAAGGGGCGTGACTACGTATTCCTGGTCGACTACTTCTCCAGTTACCCAGAAGTGGTGAAACTGTCCGACCTCACGTCGAAGGCGGTCATCAAAGCCTGCAAAGAAACGTTCGCCAGGCACGGGATACCATTCACGGTAATGAGCGACAACGGTCCTTGCTTTTACAGCCAAGAATGGTCTGATTTTGCACAGTCCTACAACGTCCGTCACGTTACCTCCAGCCCCTACTACCCGTAATCAAATGGGAAGGCCGAGAAAGGGGTCCATATTGTCAAGCGGTTGCTGTGCAAAGCTGCAGACTCAGGCTCCGACTTCAACCTGGCAATGCTGGCATACAGGGCAGCCCCACAGCCCACTGGGTTGTCTCCAGCGCAGATGCTCATGAATCGCACTCTGAGGACCACAGTTCCAGCCATCCATGTTCCAGACCTTGACCACCTCACGGTACTACAAAAAGTGCAGCAGTCCCGGGCCCAACAGAAGGCCACATATGATGCTCATGCCACGGATTTACCTGAGCTGGCCCCAGCCAATCATGTTCGCGTCCAGTTGCCTGAGTGCGGTTGGTCAGCCACAGCTGTTGTTGTCAAACAAGTTGCCCTGAGGTCTTTCATTGTTCGCATGGCTGATGGCTCCCTGCTACGGTGCAACAGACGGGCATTGCGAAGAGTTCCACGCCCACCACCTGACCGCAGTGCTCCGCCGGCTATCATGCTTCCTCTGGACGTATCCTGCCACGAGGCCACCGATCTGCCAGCGATCCTGCCGGCCCACGCGACCACCGCAATGCCAGCGATCCCACCTCTCCAGGTGCAGGCGGCTCCTGATCCACCTCTGCAGTGATCGACAAGAATTCGGCGCCTGCCACAAAGACTGAATCTGTAGACTTAACTTTTGTAAATTTTGTGACTGAATCCATCGACTTAACTCTTGTAAATATTGCTTAGTTTGCCATGTATCTGCATTATCGACACCTTCCCATGTATATACGTTTGTTCAATCACCGTTTGTATATAGTCCGGCATATATATATATATATATATACATACCTCAGTATTTATTTAACTCAAAAAAAAAGGGGGGAGATGTCATAATATCCACTCATGTATATAATGAGATGCAGACAGGCAGTGATTGACACGTAGGATGACCAGTAAGCACCCAACACAGTGCAGCCAATCACCAGACAGGACACTACCACTATAAAGCCAGAGGGCACTAGGTTTCCCGCTCTCTCGGGACCCAGCTACTGAGACAGTCAGAGTCCACGAGCTAGCAAGCACAAAAACCATGCGGTAGTTAGTAAGTCTGGTCAGGCTACTACAAGGTCACTAGTCAGATCAGAATAGTGTTGACCCACAGCTGAATATGTACAGCAGTCCATCATAGTTGAATAAAACAGTGTTGGATCTTCTCCTGTGTTAGACATCAGGGGCGTCATTCTCCGATCCCCCAGCGGGTCGGAGAATGGCCGTTGGCGGCCGTGAATCCCGCCCCCGCCGGTTGCCAAAGTCTCCGGCACCGGATATTTGGCGGGGGCGGGAATCGGGCCGCGCTGGTTGGCGGCCCCCCCCGCTGGATTCTCCGGCCCGGATGGGCCGAAGTCCCGCCGATAAATTGCCTGTCCCGCCGGCGTGGATTAAACCACCTTTTGAACGGCGGGACAAGGCGGCGCGGGCAGGCTCCGGGGTCCTGGGGGGGGGGGGGGCGCGGGGCGATCTGGTCCCGGGGGGTGCCCCCACGGTGGCCTGGCCCGCGGTTGGGGCCCACCGATCCGCGGGCGGGCCTGTGCCGTGGGGGCACTCTTTCCCTTCCGCCTCCGCCACGGTCTCCACCATGGCGGAGGCGGAAGAGACTCCCTCCACTGTGCATGCGCGGGAAACTGTCAGCGGCCGCTGACGCTCCCGTGCATGCGCCGCCCTGAGATGTCATTTCCGCGCCAGCTGGCGGGGCAACAAAGGCCGTTTCCGCCAGCTGGCGGGGCGGAAATTCCTCCGGCGTCGGCCTAGCCCCTCAATGTTGGGGCTCGGCCCCCAAAGATGTGGAGCATTCCGCACCTTTGGGGCGGCGCGATGCCCGTCTGATTGGCACCATTTTGGGCACCAGTCGGCGGACATCGTGCCGTTTCGGGAGAATTTCGCCCCTGTTTCTAACTTCCCTGCATCGATTGCAGTCCACATCGAACCAACCTGCCTAACACATCACTCTCTTTGGCCTGCGTCCCTGGGGGCCACTGGACCTGGCACTGGCCATCGGCGTGCCACGCCAGACGGCCCGCGATGATCGGCGGCTGGTCCTGTAAGACACAAGACAGCATGTATCGTTAGACAGGCGGCCGGGGGTGAGGGTGTGGAATGGGGGGCTGGGGTGAGGGTGTGGAGTGGGTGCTGGCGTGAGGGTGTGGAGTGGGGGGCTGGGGTGAGAGTGTAGAGTGAGGGGATGGGTTGAGGGGGTGAGGGGGTGGAGTGGGGGGCTGGGGTGAGGGGCTGGGGTGGGGGGACTGGCGTGAGGGGATGGGTGGCTAGGGTGAGTACACAGCACCGTGCTCCTGGCACCACCCCCCTACCCCTCACACATGTGAAAGCCCCCCTCCAGTGGGGGGCTGGGGTGAGGGGGTGGAGTCAGGCGGGGGAGTCTCACTTGGTGGTGCGCCTCCGACCTGGCAACCGTCAACCTCCTGGTCCTCAGCTCCGCCTGCGAGGTCCAGTGCCCTCTGCTCATGGTCAGTGAGGGGGTGCAGTACGGGTGGACCCCCTTCGGTTCTTTCCCGCTCCCTTTGATTGTGGGCGGTCTTACCCTGGGGGTGGGGGGGAGACAAATATTTGTGTTAGGCGGTCCGACGCATGCAGCGCAACTGTTGGGTATATGATGGCATGACAGCACGGGGCACCTGGCCAATGCGGCTGGCATGGGTGGGTGCAGCCCATGTGGATCAGGGAGAGGGTTGCGCCGTCCTCCTGGGGGGGGGGGGGGGCTTTCACATGTGTGAGGTGTAGGGGGGGGGTGGTGCCAGGGGCGGTGCTCACCCTGGCTGCCCTCGTTAGGTGCACTGGTCGCCGGTACGTGGGGTTGGCCCCATGGCGCTAACGGCATGGCCCACCTCCCTCCACATATGCCGGACAGTGCTGCGCAGGCGGTGGTGTCCACGCCTGGGGCATGGGACCGCCCTCCTCTCCTCCATCACGTCCAGGAGCCTGTACAAGTCATGGTCCCTGAACCTCGGGGCAGCACGGCGGGCGGCTACAATTGTGCCGGTGTCGTCAGTGAGCGCCGCTCGTGCAACTTAAGCGGTTCAGCACCGCGTAAGTGACACGGTCCGTGTAGCTGACGCTGGTCTGTAGCCGTTCCCCCCGCACTTCTCGCGTCGCCCGCGCTGGCCCCTTTTGCGGTGCAGAATCGCTGGTCACAACGCCCCGCTGGCACTGTCGTAAAATGCTGCGGCTTTTACGATGGCATCAACATTCTGTCGCTGGTTCAGAGAATCCCACCCCCAGTCTCTCAGGACATCTCTGATAAGTGACTTTGAGAAGGGACATCCCCAGCTCCAAAGGGCAACAGGACACCAACCACAGCACCGGACCTGGCCTAGTCCAGCACTCTCTGACACACAGGAGTCAGTACCCCCAGGACACCCAGCACACACCAAGACCTACCACTCAGCCATCGCTGAACCTTACCGACTGCACCCAGGGCAGTGCACCAACCACCCTAAAACTAGAAAAATCACACCAGCCTCAACCGAGGAGCCACCAACACCAAGAAGAAAAAGAATCTGCAAGACACTGAATAATTGGGAATCCTGGGAGAGGGACCAATTCCCTCTCACCGGAACAAGAAGGGAATCTCCCCATAACCCATTGTACCAAACGAGGGTTTATGACAGTATGCTGCTCACCCAGATGAAGAGAACAAGAACCCCACTCAGGGAGGAACACACGTGGTAGCCCAGGAAAGTTAACCACAGACTTTTACTATTTGCCATTATAAAGAGGATATTAGGGAACAAGGCAGCACTGCTTCCACAGAGACACAAACACTGCATCCCCTTGGAAGACCTACCCACAAAGAGGAGGACACTCAAGAAGCTACTATATAAGACCACTTGGAGGAGGGCAACTTTTTTTAAAAATTGTTTTTGTGGGGTGTGGTGTTGCTCGTTTTAGCCTTAGTTTAATTGCTCTAATTCTGTCACCTTTGCTCTTGAGTCGCCACGTATCTTTCTGATACCACCACGTGGTTCAAGTCCGAGTAATGATTAATAATCCAACACACCGCTTAGTAAGAGTTAAATCAACGCTCATTTATTATATACAGCAATCAATACTTATACATTAATTCTACCTCTAAGCTACTTCCTACAACTAACAGGCCAATACTTAACTTTGGAAATGGCCCACCAGGTCAGGGAAACGAATGGCCTTTCGTATGACTTCTGAGCCTGCGGGATTCAAAGCTGGTACAGGTCGATAGTCAGGAGTGTCTATCCGGTAGCGATCGTTGGAGTAAGACTTACGTTTCTTTCGGCTGTTGTTGGAGAGAGTGAAGAAGGGTGCAGCCGGGAGAAGAAGGGTGAAGAAAGTTTGATTTGAACTTGGCCCCTATTCTTATAGTCCCCAGGGGCTTCCCGCCTCTTGGGGCGGACCTTGTACCTGGTTCCAAGTGATTGGACTTGGTCCCAATCACTTGGTTCGATATTCTCCAATGCTGGAGCGATTCCTTGATCGAGGGGTGGTCGTTTACCTCTCTTTGTGTCAGCTCCTGCTGGCGCCAAAAGGTCTGGGTCGGTTTTGTGTTACTAATTTGTAGCATATTGTTCCCGGGATTGCTACTTTATATGCAGATGGATGGTGTGTTGTTGTGTTGATGGCTGCAGGTATCGATTCGGTCTGGCTTCCCCAGAGGCGAATAACTGTTTTACCTGCAGCTGTCTGTTTGAGTCCTGTTGGCTGATTTCCCCATCAGCCTCTTCCGTTCGCCATTTTAAATCGGGGTTTGGCCATTCTAATCGGGAGTTAGCCATTTTAAGCAGCTACAGTGGGCTTCACTGGCTAGGCCAGCATTTGTTGGCTATCCCCATTTGCTTAACTTCCCCATGAAGCCAACCCACCAACCGAAGAAGGGCTCCAACAACGTAGAGGCAGAGCATACAGAGTCTCACTTCAGCAATTCAAACAGCCAACCCCACATCGGTGTGCAATCCTACTTATTTCCAGGAGTGATGACCAGCGGCTGGTTTAGCACACTCGGCTAAATTGCTGGCTTTTAAAGCAGACCAAGGCAGGCCAGCAGCACGGTTCAATTCCCGTACCAGCCTCCCCGAACAGGTGCCGGAATGTGACGACTAGGGGCTTTTCACAGTAACTTCATTGAAGCCTACTTGTGACAATAAGCGATTTTCATTTCATTTCATAAGAAATAGGACTTGATTATTTTATAAAACAAGTTCTATTAATACAACAGGAAAAATAAACCAATATTCAAACCTTTAAATTTCAACCCCAACAAAAACAGATTGCATGTTGTTTCGTAACGCTAACACACAAATTCCCATCAAACAGCACTTTTAATGAACATGCTCTCATTCCACTTACACAGGAAGGCAAAGATAATACTTGTATTTATGAAGCAATTTTCTTCTGTCAGGGAAGTTCTTTCAGAACACTTTTCCAAAGCCTTCCTCAGTGGCAACTTTCATGACCTTTACACTTTACAAAGGATTCTTTTTACCTGTTCAAAACAGGCTTCTTTCTCTCTCTCTCTAAGTGCCCGCTCCTCAAACAAAGATTCTCTCCTGGGGTGTCCAGACCTGAACCCATTATTATTACCTTGGCTGTTTGATTTCCCACTCCCATTTATACAAAAGAACAGAGCCATGCTATTGATATACATCTAATCTCCCCTTTGCAGACAAAAGAGCCCATCAGACTCTGTAATGGGCTAATGGCTGGCCAAACAAGAGTGTCCCGAAGGATAATGGATCTCAAGTGACACATCCTGGCTGAACAGGGGCATCTTGCATGTACCCACTAATGAGGCTAAATCTGAATGGGACAATGTCAATGAAGCCAGGTTAGGGCCTATCCCTCTGACTCCGTGCTAGCAGTTTTTTCCCTCAGTCTATTAATCCCCAAATTTCCTATAGCTTTGATTCCATTTCTGGACCCAATTTCCTAATATTTCCCTTGAAATATTCCTAGAGAGAAAATGAACCATCAATACACATAGATGGTTTCATTTTTTGAACCCTTTTCCAATTTTTAAAACATTTCTTAAGATTGCATGCATTTTACATACTATACGGTATATATATTATTTTACATGTTTAAACAAGCAAACATCACATGACTATAGTCCATTATATTCTTTCCCCATGTTACAGTCATGATATGGCATCAGCTGTCACATTCTCTTCCTGGCACAAGTAAAATTTGTAAATTGAGCAGTTGTAATAATAAACTCCATCGAAGTAGTCTCGCATTTTGCGGTTTGAATTTGTCCAGGAATTTCAAGGTTTTATGGTCCATATATACAAGTGTGCCAGATACATTGTTGCTAGCATAAATGTGAAAATGTCGCAACGCCAATACCAAACTTAAAGTTTCCTTTCACTGGTTAAGTATTTCTTCTGGGTGAATGTTGAGTTTCTGAGAAAAATACCTGACTGGTCGTTCAATTCCCTCGTCAGCTTCCTGTAGCTTTACCGCACCGACCTCCACATCACTGACATCAATTGCCATCTTAAATGGCTTGGCATTATTAGGTGTCATCAACACTGGTGCGGTGGTTAATACAACCTTCAGGTTCTCGAATGCATCCTGACATTCCAATGCCCAGCGAAATGCTGCTGAAATTCGGCACAAATTCCTGCTAGAACCCGCCCATGCCCAGTATTTTCAGTACATCTCTCCTAGTGGCTGGTATGGGAAATTCTTCTATAGCCTTCGTCTTTACATCTCGGCGAGCCATCTACCAGTCTCAGTTTCCAAAGTTCAAATTCTATCTCTTCTCTCTCTTTTTCTTTCCTTTCAATTTCCCCTTGAAAAACCCTCTCTCTTTCTTCTCTCTCTTTTCTTATTTTTTTCCTTTCCATTTCCCTTGCCATCCCCATTTCTTTCAGTTTTTGTTGCATTTCCAATTCTTTTATTTTAAATTGGATTCAAGATAATTCCAATGGTTTAGACTGTGTCACTGGTAAGTTTAAATGTTGAGATATGGCTTGTATTATCTCGGCCTTTTTTGTCCCTTTTGGAAGGGCTAACTGCAGTTTCTCTTCCAAACTCAAAAGCTTTGCTTTCGATTCACCCGGTAGCTCCACCCGAGTGATTTCTTCCACCCCCAGGACACCTTTTGCAACTGCATGGGCCATCTCCAGCCAGTCCCTATTCAATATTTCAAACCAGGAAAGAATGCAATCGATCCATGATCCATGATCCACTGTCTGTAGTTCGATAACCTCAAGTGAAACAAAGAATGAAACCATTGTTGATGGTTTGGAAAAAAAAACAATCTGCTTCAATAATGCCCTTTAGGGAAGGAAATTTGCCATCCTCACCAGGTCTGGCCTACATGTGACTCCAGATCCACAGCAATGTGGTTGACTTTTAAATGCCCCCTGAAATGGCCAAGCTCAGTTCAAGGACAACTAGGGATAGGCAACAAATGCTGGTCCAGTCAGAGGCTCCCACTGTCGTGTTATGTACTCTGGGATAACACAGGCTGCAACTGGATGCAGCTTTAACCAAAAGATACTCCAGACCTTGAAGTTAGTTCAATCTGATTTATTGAACCAGTAGCACAGTTAGCACAGTTCTCTATGAGTTCGACTCTCTGCTAACCTAAGTGTGGTTACTCTATCCGACTGACCAAGACTAGCTCTTAGCCACATGCTGGACGTGTGATACTGTACATACACCCTGACTCACTCTGTAGATGTTCATCAGTGGAAAGAGGCGGAGTGTGAGTGCCTCGTGCCTTTTATAGTGAGATACCACCCCTGAGTGTCCTGCCTGGTCATTGGTCATGTCCTGTTCTCTGTGTTCATTAGCTGCCTGTCTGTGCCTGTCTGTATATCATTATCTGCATATCATGACACCCACATCCCATGATCAAATTATTAAAAAACATATTAAGTTATGCCAGGATCACTTGGGACAAGAGCATTTCAAACAGAGGGCGCGATTCTCCAGAAACGTTTCAATGTGTGGTAGCGAATTGGAATTGCTGCGAGCTTCCTGTCGCTCGGCCCAGCGAGGCTGGCATGCTATTGAACGTTAATTGGTCCACTTAACAAGACCTCAAGGGCTTCTCGCCGCAAATGCCGGCTCGCCAGCTGATTCCCGGGACCGTGCGCGCCAGTCCCCTGCTAGCAGGATCGAGCAGCACTTAAGCTGCACTTCCTCAGCCAACCCCAGCCAGCTTACGACAATGGGGCCCAGGAGACCAGCCCCAAGATTCAGGGACGCTTGCCTGGGAAGGCTCATAGATGCTGTGGAGGCCAGAAGGGATGTCCTGTTCCCCTGAGGGTCCTGGAGGGTGAGTCACAAGGCTGCCAGTGCTGCCTGGGACAAGATGGTGGCAGCCGTCAGCTCGGGGAGTGTGACCAGGAGGACGACTGGCTTTCAGTGCCGGAAAAAGGTCAACAATCTACACCGGGCAGCACGAGTGAGTAGACACCAACGCCGTGTCTCCCCCCCCCCCAAAGGGAGCATCCACCCCCCTCCCCAACCCCCCAGGTGACCCCCAGACCTCCCTCTCCCCCTCCCCCCTCAACCCCCAACCCAACCCCCGCCTTCACATCCCCTCATCAACCTCAGCCTGGTACTAGGTGACATCTGCCAGCGAGGTGGTCATTCTGCCGAGGCCCTCAGCCATGGCCGTCACCGACTGCGCAACACCTTGGACACTTTCACTCATGGACTGAACCACGCGTGTGGCTAACGATGCCCTCTCTATGTCTCCACAGGAAAAGCTCTCCCACAATCGGTGGGAGATGGCCCAGATTGCCGGTGGTGTGACAGACATCAGGATCCTCACCACCTTCGAGCAGCGTGCCCTGGAGATGATGGGTGTGGCCGCGGGCAGAGCGGTCACCAACGGAGAGGCTGGCGGACGCCGCAGAAGTGAGGAACCACCGGGCTCCACCCAGCGGACCTGTCAAACATGAGTAATGATTGCCTTACTCACTGACTCATGCCTCCCACTGACCACATGTCCATTCTACTGCAGGTCCTCCAGCTGATGGCGCTGGCCCTCCCGACTCCGAGGAGAACACCTTGGAGGTGAGCTCTGAGGATGCAACCGTTATTGTCGCGTAACAGCTGTCATCCCCACCCTCCATTAGCGCAGATACACACACCTCGGTGGGAAATATCAGTGGTCAGGCTTCTGGGGCACAATCTGGTGAGTACCACACCGCTAATGATGCACATCAGCTGGAGGCAGGAACCCCCAGGCGAGACAGCAGTTGGAGGGCTGCTGGATCCCAGGACCCAGCTGGGCTGATGCAGAGCCTCCAGAAGTAGGTTATCTGGAGCTGATGGAGATGATAGGGAGCAACCGGGATGTTCAGAGGGAGATGTCAACATCGCTCCAGCAGATCGATAGCCGCTTGGAGGAGTCCCAGAGTCTACGGGTGCAGGAGATGGCACCGGCAATGAGTAGTACCGAGGCCAACACTGCTAGGGTGGCGACCGCAGTGGAAAGCCTGCTGAACGATGTCGGCACCATGAGTGAAGGTGTCCAAGGATTTGCACAGTCAGTGATGGCCATGGCTGAGGTCCTCGGCAGAAGGACTGTCTCGCTAGGGAATGTCACCCAGTACCAGGCTGACCTTGATGAGGTTCTGTGGGACATATCCCGCTCTCAGATGGGCATGGCCGAGGCGCTGCGGAGCTTGTCCCGGTCATAGGAGGGCATGGCTGAGGCACTGCAGAGCATGGCTCAGTCACTGAGGAGCATCGCCTAGAGAGTTAACACGATCGTGTGGAACATGGGGAGCCGCCAAAGTTTGCAGAGCCACATGATGCAGGTGCAGCCGGGGCTTGAACCAGCTGCCCCTCCGTCCCAAGGTGAACCCCAGTGCCCTTTGGGCACAAACGGGAGGAGGAGGCGCTGAGTGCCAACCCGAACCCGTCCCATGGTGCGGCGGCGGTGGTCACCAGCATTCCTGAATTCCACCCCTCTGATGAGACTCGAGGTCAGCACACGGGACAGGGCGGTACAGCTGTGCATGTGCTGCTGACAAGTGAGCCAGGGCCCTCCGGCTCCAGAGTCCCCAGAGGACACCCACCAGGAGCATCAAGGGCCACGAGACGAGGTAAGCAGCTGGCTGCCTCCTCCTCAGATGTGCATCCAGGGGAAACACCAAGACGTAATGGTAGAGCTAGAAGGGCCAGGCACGTTGAGGATCACTGAGGGCACCAGGGGAGGGGGTGGGGATGGGGGTAGGTAGGGGGTGGGAAGGTGGGGGTCGGGCGGGTAGGGGGTGGCACTACCGGGAGTGGGGTATTGTACAGCACATGAAACTACTTTTTGCACAACCATCATGATGCCGCTGTCACTTTCTTCCACAAAGCGGGCTGACCCCTGGACCCTTTGCCCTTCTCTCCAGGCATTCCCCCCTTCCTCATGGCACTCAACCTCCTGCCTTGGACATGTCCCCGGAGCTGTGTCCCATCTCCTGGGTGTTTGGATGTTGCCTGTGTGGTGTTGCCTCCTGCAGTGCTCAAGCACAGTGTCCAGGCATCAAGGTGTGATTCAGATGCCAGGCAATGACTCCCACATGCTACATGGCCCACCCACCCATGGGAATCCACTTGGCATCTGTGAAGTGCTTACTTAACCACGATTGCAAATTCCCAATCAGCAATAGCCTTCAGTTGCGCTGCCAGAGGCAGTCGATTGGGGTTATTGGTGGTCAGCGGGTCAGACAGGCAGTGACAGGTGTTGCCCCATGAATGGGTAAACATGATCCAGGGTTGGCATGATGGTGCTGCGAGGGGTTGCCACCAAGTTGCATCCCCAGCATCTCTCCCCACCTACCCCATGGTGGCCCACCCCTGTGGAGGGTCCCCCACCCCCAGCCGAGGGTCCCTCACCCCCCGCCGAGCACTGGGGTGGCAAGCCCAGCACTCCAGGTCTCTTTGCCCATGAGCAAAGGTGGCTATTCACCTCCTCAGCTGCCCACAGAAGCCCTTCCGCCAATTTAATGTTTTTCAAAAGGAGTATTAATCGGCGGCAGCATTAGCAATTGCTGGGGAGGCCACTGAATGACAGGAGGCCATTGGGTATGGGGTGGCCCCCGTTAATTGTATGGAAATAGGGATTAAGTGGTGATAATTGGTTTCTCGCCACGCTACGGTGAGATCCCAATTTCGCCTACGGGAGCAGGCCGGTTGCATCGCAAACTGTTTGGCACCCGACGCGGAACTCGTTTTTGGCCTCTCCCGCTATTCACCGGCCTCGTTACATTTGAGCGAGAGCCAGAGGGTGAAAAGATCACCCAGCAGATTTCATATACTGTAAATGTAGATGGTTCCGGATATGAAACCTGACAGAGACAATCCAGTCTTAGATTGTCAATTTTGCTCCAGTTTCATCTCTGTTTATTTTGCTGATACTAAATGATATGAAAGAGAAGAGATGACTAGATTTATCATAGGACTAAACATTTTGCCCTCACAATGAGAAGTTAAACAATCTACATAATTCAAAACAAAGTGTAAACATGGTTGTAGATTTACCAGTTTAGAAATGAATACGCACCGCTGGAGAATCCAATTAGAGTTGGATATTGAATAAATAAATCAACAAAAATAGTCTTTGACTGTAAAATGGCCTGATGATTCATCCTCTGATTTTATTTCCCATATTTGCTATGAAGAAGCGTTGTGCCTCAGTCTGCGGTGGCATAAAGAGGTTCACACTACCACCCAGGGTGCAACTACTAAACATTGTAATGCACTGCATCACCAAACCCCCATGACGTTTTATTGGCAGTCAATTGAATTTGCTCGATCACACATCACTGAAATGTAAAAGATAATAGCCTCCCACAAGCTGGTAATATAAACCACATGTCCCCATCTTTTGTTTTCAAAAATTAATTCTCAGGATCGAGGCATCTTCTTAGTGAAGGCCTATTTTAAAATTCTGGGAAAATTAAAACAGGCAAAAAGAAAATCTGGAAGAAATAACATTTCTGAACTGCTGCACGCTTTATTCTGTGGAGCTGTTTGATTGGAGGTGAAGAGCTGCAATCTTCTCAGTCATCTTTATAATTTGTGCAGTAACATCTTGGGGTAATTCAAGGGGGTGGGGGTAGTTAGCATAAACACCTGAAGGGGCATAACAAATGAATTCACATTGCTTCCCTCATCATTGCGAAGGATCTGACGTTGGGCTTCGCCATTTATTTTAGACAACTGCTTACAACGTGGGGCGATTTCCCAGCCCTGTTAACAAATCCCGTTAACTATCGCGAGAGGCCCACAATGGGATTTGCGCCGGCAAGAACCCAGAACCCAGAATGCAATGTTCCTAGGCTCTGCCTGCTGACATAATCAGGTTCCTGTCCAATGAGGGTGTGAACCTGGTTACCATTCATTTAAATAGATTTAAATATCTGGAAACAGTTTCGTTCCGTTGCTTCCGGGTACACCTTCTGGTCCCCCCCCCCACCCCCGTTGGCGTGATGTAATGCCAGTGGGAATCACTGCTCCTTTCCAAAAGCGGAAACCAGTTGTGATGACCATGACAGGGGCTTGGAGGTCAGTATAGCCCTCGGATCGAGAAGGAGATGGCTGGACTGTGCCCTGGCACTGCCGTTGACACACTGGCAGTGTCAACCTGGTATTTTCAACCAGGTTGGTATTGCTAGGAGCAGGGCCAGGCTGAGGCCTCCAGAGAATCCCACTGGGGCTTCCCATTATGTGGAGGCGGGGGGAGGGGCAGCAATGGTGGTGATGGGGGGTGACGTGGAAGGTGGGACGCCTACATTGCAGGAGGGGGGGGGGAAGGATGTCTGGATTTGTGGGAGGAGGGGGATGCCTACATTTGTCAGGGCGAGAGGGCTATGATGCGGGAGAGGGGTCATTAGCTTCAATTTAACATTGGGGCACCCTTTTCAAATGGTGCTCCCATCTCTGTGGAGCTGGGCTTGCTGGGGTCTTTAAGCCCCACCCCTCTGGAATGATGCCAAAAATCATGCCCCACTGCTTTTTTCTGACAGTGTCAGGAGGTCTGGCGAGAAATTCCCTGGGGAGAAACATGCCGGTTTTTAGTCAGACCTGACTACTTTGCTGTTTCTTCAGAAATTTGCCCCCCCACCAATGATATGCCCTTAAGTATGTAATCAAACGATCTAATGCCTGGTTGCAACCCCTCTGGGAAAAGGGGACACCGCAGTCAGGAGTACAACAGTTAACTTTACATGATACGGAGGCAAGACTGACAACCTGCATGGAAGCTTGATGTTTCTAAAATTGTGGTTAGTTTCACAGCTGGCCACTTCAAAATCACTCAACCGTGAAGGAAGATGAATGGAATAATGTGGACAGCTGGGTTTGTGTGGAAACTGTCAATCACAGCAAAGTAAAATCAATATCAAAGACAAGTGAATGAAGGGCTGTAGATCGAAGATCTGAGGGGATTTAAACCCAGCTGACTGGTTTTCTCTTTCCAGGAAGTTACCTGAGCCAGCAGGTATATTGCCCAGCTGATCTTAAAGCACTGATTTTTCTTCATTGCCTCTGCCTAGACTGCTCTCTACATTCCAGATAGGGGTCTCTCTACGGGGAGGGAGTCGCTTTAATTAGGGGCTCTTTGTGAGGGTTCTCTTTAGTTAATGTGTCTTGGGGGTCTCTTTAATTACGGATCTCTGTTGGGTGGGGGGTCGGTGGGCATGGGGGGCCTGGCCACTCGCGTACTGGGAAGGAGAGGAGACCCAGAAAATTCTGTGGGGGGGCTGAATTGCACTGCGGGGTGGGGGAGGGGGGCTGCGCAGTTGCCCAAAAGTGCCTCCCAAAGCAGGGAATCCTTTGCAATCCAAAAATTCGGTTGGCTAATGTTGAGAGCGGAAATCAGGAGCAATTCAGCTCTGACAGGAGAGTGTAGTCTCCCAAAAGAGGAATTGTGCCCATTGTTGTTTGTGGTACACAAAGTGCAAAATGGCTGGTGTGTTTCTTACGTTCCAACAATGCCTACAGTTCAGAAGTACTTCATTGGTTGTAAAATGCTTTGGGACATTCTGAGCTTGTGAAAGGTGCTATGTAAAATGCAAGTCTTTCTTCCTGTCTAGGTATATACGAAAATACAAATTAGATGTAGGAATTGGTCATTGGACTCCTTGAGCCTGATCCGCCATTCAATATGATCATGGCTGATCTGATTGTAATCTTAACTATTGTAATCACATTCCTGCTCACTCCAAATAACATTCCACCTCCATTTATTTTGTATTTGTTCATGGGACGTGAGCGTCGCTGGCTGTGCCAGCATTTATTGCCCATCCCTGATTGCCCTTGGGGGCGCAGTTAAGAGTCATCCACATTGCTGTGGGTCTGGTGTTATATGTATGCCAGATCAGGGAAGGACGGCAGATTTCCTTCCCTAAAGGACATTAATTTAATTTAATAATCTTTTTTGTTACAAGTAGGCTTACATTAACACTGCAATGAAGTTACTGTGAAAAACCCCTAGTCGCCACATTCCGGCGCCTGTTCGGGTACACGGAGGGAGAATTCAGAATGTCCAAATTACCTAATAGCACATCTTTCAGGACTTGTTGGAGGAAACCGGAGCACCCGGAGGAAACCCACGCAGACACAGGGAGAACGTGCAGACTCCACACAGACAAGACCCAAGCTGGGAATTGAACCTGGGACCCTGGGCTGTGAAGCAACATTGCTAACCACTGTGCTGTGAACCAGATGGCTTTTGACGACAATCGACAATGGTTTCATGGTCATCATTAGACTTTTAGATCCGGGGCGGGATTCTCCACCAGCGGGAACCGCGATTGAGTGGAGAATCAGTTTATACGCTGAAATCCTGGTGGGCACTGGTTACACACAAATCGCAATTCTCCGGTGCCTCAACAGCAATGTCAAAGCGTTCCACTCCGCACGTACAGTAAACACTGTAATGGGCCAGGGTTTAGAGAACCCCAAGGTGTATCATGGAGTTCACCTGACCCACAACTTTTAATAGATTGTGGTATGGGGAGCACACGGCCCACTCTACAGGAGTGGTACAGCAGAAATGGAAAAGTATTTTTTAAAGCAAAATAATGTTTATTCTATGAACTCAAGTTAACCTTTTTAAAACACAGTGAACATCTTAGCAACCATCAATTCAAATACAACCCCCAAAGAATACAACACTAAGTAATCCTTTAAGCTTTCCTTTTAACATCCATAAGACTTAAAACACCTTTTACCAGAAGGACATCAGGTTAAAGTCACTACTGTTATTAGTTTTAAATCACCAGGATCGATTTACAGTCTTTAGGTTACAGAGAGAGACTCTAATACACCTTCTGGCTGTGACTGCAGCTATCCAGCTCTGAAAACGAAACGGCCTAAAACAAAAGTAAAAAGCTGACAGACAGCCCAGCTCCACCCACTCACTGACATCACTGCAGTAATAAACACCCATTTCTTAAAGATACTCTCACGACAGCTACTTATATACATACCCATTTATAAACACCCATTTCATAAAGGTACTCTCACATGACACCTCCCCCCAAGAAAAATAAAGAAACCATCAACTTCAAGATGGTTTCATTTTTCAACTTTTCACTATCCTTTAAGAAATGCACACAGTAAATATACTTTTTGGTTCAAAAAACAACACACTCAAACAGGTATCATAATATAGTCCATCTTTTTTTTGTTCTTCTTCCTCCAACTGGAATCCTTCTCGATTGACAGTCTCTTTGAACAAGAGTTTTCTTGCATGATCCGTCCATTTCTCTATGCCTCGGCATTTCTCTTTAAAGTCAGATACTTTAGTTCAATCTGATCACAGAGTCCTTTGTAATTCTCCAGCACATGAGCATTGGTTATCACAGCTTTCAGGCCGTCAAATGCCTGTTGAAACTGTGCTGTCCACTGGAATTTGTTACGCTTCTTGAGCAAGTCCATCAGTGGAGCAATCACGCTACAAATATTTTTCACCAATGTTCGAACAAATCCACTCATGCCAAGAAATCACATTATTTCCCTTCATCTTGAGGGTATCGGAAACTCCTCAATAACTGTTGGTTTCACATCCCGTGTGACCATTCGACCCTGTCCCATTGTATGGCCAAGGAAATTGACTTGGGCTTTTCCAAATTCACTTTTGGCTAGGTTTATCACGATACCCGCCTCCTGAAGTCGATCAAATAACTCCACCAGATGTTTTAAATGTTCTTTCCATGTCTGGCTGAAAATTACCAGATTGTCGATGTATACCGCACAATTGGGTAATCCTGAAACGACTTTGTTAGTTAACCGTTGAAATGTGGCTGGGGCGTTTTTCATGCCAAATGGCATAACTTTGAATTGGTATATACCATCTGGAGTCACAAAAGCTGAAATATCCTTCGCCCTTTCGGAAAAAGGTACCTGCCTGTAACCTTTAAGTAAATCCAGTTTGGAAATAAAAGCTGATTGTCCCACTTTCTCAATGCAATCTTTCAAACATGGGATAGGATAAGAGTCCATTCTTGTAACTGCATTAACCTTTCTATAGTCCACACACAACCGTTGGGTACCATCTGGTTGAAGCACCATCACTATGGGTGAGCTCCATTGGCTGCAACCCACTTCAATTATTCCATTTTTAAGCATACTCTCAATCTCTGTTAACCTGTGCCAATTTTAAAGAGTTAAGTCTATATGGATGTTGTTTGATTGGAACAGCATTTCCCACATCTACATCATGTACAACCATTTTAGTACTTCCCAATTTATCTCTACAAACTTGCCCATGTGATATCAATAACTCTTTCAGGTCAGTCCATTTTTCCTCTGGAAGGTAACTCAACAATTTATCCCAATTTTTAAGAACGTCCTCGTTTTCCAATGTAATTTGAGGAATGTCAAATTCACAGTCATCTGGATTTGGTTCGTCACTTTGAGTTAGAATCATTAAAACCTCCTCCTTTTTCTCTCCTTCCCTTTCAAAGTACCTTTTAAGCATATTCACATGACACACTCGGTGAGTTTTCCTTCTATCCGGCGTTTTTACCACATAATTCACCTCACTTAATTTCCTTTCAATCTGATAAGGTCCACAAAACCTTGCTTTTAAAGGTTCACCTACCACTGGTAACAGCACTAAAACGTTATCTCCAATGGCAAAACTACGAACTTTGGATTTCTTGTCCGCTACCCGTTTCATCACATTTTGTGCAACTTTTAAATGTTGTCTAGTCAATTCACCTGCTCTATTAAATCGTTCCCTAAAATTTGACACGAAATCCAATAATGTATTTTCCGATTTCTCACTCACCAATCTTTCCTTAATCAATGTAAGTGGTCCCCTTACCACATGACCAAAAATTAGTTCAAAAGGACTGAATTTGGTTGATTCATTAGGTGCATCACTAATTGCAAACAGATCAAATGGAATTCCTTTATCCCAATCCTTTGGATAATCTTGACAATAAGCCCTCAACATTGTCTTTCATGTCTGATGCCACCTTTCTAACGCTTCCTGCGATTCTGGATGGTACGCAGTTGATTTCAATTGTTTTATTCCTAAGCTATCCATAACTTCTTTGAATAACCTTGAGGTAAAATTTCATCCTTGATCCGATTGTATTTCTGTGAGTAGTCCATATCTAGTAAAGAATTTCAATAACTCCTTCACAATCTTTTTAGCTGTAATATTACGTACTGGAATGGCCTCTGGAAACCTAGTAGACACATCCATTATAGTCAAAAGATATTGATTCCCACTTTTCGTTTTAGGAAGCGGTCCTATGCAATCAATTAGGACCCTTGGAAAAGGTTCCTCAAATGCTGGAATGGGTATTAAGGGCGCTGGTTTTATCACTGCTTGAGGTTTCCCTATCACATGACATGTGTGACATGATCGACAAAATTTAACAACATCTTTATGTAGTCCAGGCCAATAAAAATGTTTTTGGATTTTAGCTTGAGTTTTCCTTGTTCCCAAATGACCTCCCATTGATACCTCATGTGCAACTCGCAACACCTCCTTTCTATACCCTACCGGCAATACTACTTGATGAACTTCTGGCCACTTTTCATCCGCCTGCATATGTAAAAGTCTCAATTTTCTCATCAAGACATCACTTTTACGGTAATAACACTCTGGTATACACTCAGATTCCTCTTCTGTATGCTTTCTGATACATCCGTTTTATTTCTATATCTTTTTGTTGTAACTCTGCCAATTTCACTGAACTAAAAATATCCGCCTCATCCTCCACCTGTTCTTGTTGTTTTTCAACCATCTGATCAAATATCGTTTCTGATAATTGCACTTCAACTTCATCTTCACTCTTTGATTTCTCCTCTTGTCTTAACCTGTGACCCTGCGACCTTGTTACTACACAATCCGGAAAAATCCCAGGATATTTGTTCTTCAACACTTCAGGGGCGGGATTCTCCCCTACCCCGCTGGGCAGGCGGTCCCGGAGCTGAGGAGTGGCGTGAACCACTCCTGCGTCGGGCCACCCGGAAAGTACAGAATCCTCCTCACCTTCAGGGGCTAGGCCAGCAGTGGCGGAGTTGGCGCCGCGGGGGGCTTGGAGCCGCGCCAACATACGCCAAAGGATCTCCACCGGCCGGCGCGTGTTGGCGTATTCACGGGAGCGCCAGCGTGTTCTGACGTCATCCCAGCCCATGCGCAGGGGGCTTCGTCTCCGCACCGGCCATGGCGGAGGTCCACAGCAGCCGGTGCAGAGGGAAAGAGTGCCCCCACAGCACAGGCCCGCCTGCGGATCGGTGGGCCCCGATCGGGGGCCAGGCCACCGTGGGGGCACTTCCTGGGGCCAGATCCCCCCGCGCCCACCCGAGGACCCCGGAGGCCGCCCGCAGAGCCAGGTCCCGCCTGTAAGTACAAGGTCTAATTTACGCCGGCGGGACCGGCCTAAAACCGACAGCCGCTCGACCCATTGCAGGCTAGAGAATCGCCGGGGGGGGGGGGGGGGGGGGGGGCGCTGCCAACTGGTGCAGCGCGAACCTGCCCCTGCCAAAACCACGGCACCGGAGCATTCGGCAGCCGGCGGGGGCGGGATTCACGCCGCCCCATGGCGATTCTCCGGCCCGGGGGGGGGGGGGGGGGGGGGTTGGAGAATCCTGCCCCAGTTGTCTGATTTTACACTGGCTTGTCACCCACAGTAGGCATCACTCCCACCTGCGACCAAGCTATATCATTACCCAAGATAAACTGTATTCCTGGACAAGATAGTTTCTCTATTACTCCTACTACCACTTTACCACTCTTCACTGGACTTTCCAACCTTACCTTATATAATTGAACACTATTGCTCTCACCCTGAATTCCACATATTACTCCCTTTTCTGGCAATATTCTTCCCAGACTGCATAACTCCTCATCTCTTACCATTAAAGATTGACTAGCTCCCGTATCTCTTAAAATTGTGACCTCTTTACCTGCTCCTCCTGATACACCTGAGAAAACTTTACCCACACAAGTAAATTCTTTAAAGAGACCTGGCACCTTCTTATCAATCACCTCTTGATCAAGCTGCACAATCTTTTGCACTTCCTTCGCTTCACTTGGGTTTTCCTTTACCACTTTAACAAACCCTACTGTCTTATTCTGTTTTACCACATCAGACATCCCAGTGCTTTTCTTCAACCACCAACACTGTGACTTTACATGGCCTAGTTTATTACAGTGAAAACATTTTAAATTTTTCATTTCTTTTCCACCCTCCTGGATTTCTTTGTTAATCTGAGGGACACTCTCTTTATTGTTTCCCATCAGATCACCTTTACCTTTATCACTTGAGTACTTCTCATGTCCCCAGTTTCTATCGCTCACAGGCTGAAACTGATGTCAGAAACCAAGCCTTGATTTATGGACTAATTCATAATCATCTGCCATTTCTGCTGCTTATCTCACAGTTTTAACCCTCTGCTCTTCCACATGAGTTCTCGCTACATCAGGAATTGAATTTTTAAACTCCTCAAAAAGTATAATTTCTCTGAGAGCTTCAGACGTTTGGTCTATTTTCAAAGCCCTTATCCACCTTTCAAAATTACTCTGTTTGATCCTTTCAATCTCCATGTATGTTTGACCAAATCTTTTCCTTAAATTTTCAAACCTTTGTCTGTAGGCTTCAGGCACTAGTTCATGTGCACGTAAGATGTATTTTTCCCCTCCTGATACATCTCAGATACCTCCTCCGGTAGTGATGCAAACACTTCACTAGCCCTACCTACCAGCTTTGTTTGAATCAGTAATACCCACATGTCCTGCGGCCATTTCATTTGTTTAGCTACCTTACCAAATGAAATGAAAAAGACTTCTACCTCCTTCTCGTCAAACCTTGGCAATGCTTGGCCATATTTAAATAGATCCCCACCAAACCTTCGACTTTGACGCTCTTTCCCACTATTCTCATCACGATCAACCAACTGTACGTTTCCCTTTATGTCTGCCAATTTTAACTGACTGTCATGTTTCATGGCCATTTTCTGAAGTTCAAACTCTCTCTCTTTATCTTTTCCCCTGACCTGTATCTCCCTTTCTCTTTCTTTTTGTTCTGCTAGGGCTATTCTTTCTGTTTTCCTTTCTTCTCTCTCTTTTTCCTCTCTCTCTCTTTCTCTTTCTTTTTCCTCTCTATCTCTTTCGTATTCAAGCTGCTTTAATTCTTTCTCATGTTCCGTTTGTTTAATTTGTAACTGAATTTTTGCCATTTCCAATGAGTCAAACTGTATCTCAGGCAGCTTTAAATGATTAGCCACCGCCATAATTACCTCCATCTTTTTGCATTTTGTCAGGTCATGTTAACTGCAATGTTTTTGCCAAATCTAACAGTCTGCTTTTAGTCTCAGTCCGTAAGGTACTGCGTGTGACCGTCTCCACCCCCAAAAACTTCAGAGCCTCTGAAAGAGTCATTGTCCACAACACACTCCCTACTTAAACTAAAATACTACACCTGAAAAGCACCCACATATGCTTACCCCTCACTGTCTTTAAGTTCACAAAGCCAATCCAATAGATAGACTTTTATCCTGGACGAGCCCTCAATTTGTTATGGGACAGGGTTTAGAGAACCCCAAAGTGTATCCTGGAGTTCACCTGACCCACAACTTTTAATAGATTGTGGTATGGGGAGCACACGGCCCACTCTACAGGTGTGGTACAGCAGAAATGGAAAAGTATTTTTTAAAACAAAACAATGTTTACTCTATGAACTCAAGTTAAACTTTTTAAAACATACAGTGAACACCGTAGCAACCATTAATTCAAATACAACCCCCAAAGAATACAACACTAAGTAATCCTTTAAGCTTTCCTTTTAACATCCATAAGACTTAAAACACCTTTTACCAGAAGGACATCAGGTTAAAGTCACTACTGTTATTAATTTTAAATCACCAGGATCGCTTTATTGCCTTTAGATTACAGAGAGAGACTCTAATACACCTTCTGGCTGTGACTGCTGCTCTCCAGCTCTGAAAATGAAATGAAAACACACCAGGCATAAAACAGCCTAAAACGAAAGTAAAAAGCTGACAGACAGTCCAGCTCCACCCACTCTCTGACATCACTGCAGTAATAAACACCCATTTCTTAAAGGTACTCTCACTACAAATACTTATATACATACCCATTTATAAACACCCATTTCTTAAAGGTACTCTCACATGACAACATCGTTTGCATATTATTAGCGGGCCTGACCCAGTATTCTGCGGGGCCTCCACTGGGGGAAGTTTCGGCGGTGAGGTCCACTTGTGATTTTAAAAATAGTGAGGGAGCGGCAGGGGGTATGTCCCTCCAGGCCACACCTCTAGGTGCCATCTGGCCACAGCTGACCTATCAGCGGGATGGTTGCGTTCCAGTGCCACCAGTGAGATCTTGTTGGCTGGGATGAGGCTGTGTGGAGAGCTAACTGTGTACATTTGGCTGCAGCTTGTCAGCCTCCTGAATGTCAATCGCAAATCCGGCAAATCCCACACCGTTTTGCATTGGAATCGATTGTGTTGATTGTGGCGCCAATGCTAGTCCCTCAACGGTCTCTGAATCAGTCCAGGTGGGAGACAGTTTTGCTGTTGTGCAAGGCAATGAATCCTGCACGGGTGACAACTTAGTCTCAGGAACCGAGAATCCCGCCCCAAATTTTTATTGGATTCCAATTTTGCCATCTGCAGTGACTCTGCATCTCTGGTTTACTCGTCCAGTGTCAATACCACTATGCCACTACCTCACGATGTTGATCAACAATCAATCTAGCTCTGCCTTAAAAATATTTAAAGACTCTGCTTCCACCACCTGTAGAGGAAGAAAAATAGTTCCCGACACTCACGATCCTCTGAGAGAAAAACTCTCCTAATTTCTGTCTTAAATCAGCAAGCCCTTAATTTTAAACAGGGACCCCTAGTTCTAGATTCTCCAACAAAAGGAAACATCCCCCCCCAAATGCATCCTGTCAATATACCTCAGATATTAACGGTTTCGATCAAGTCACCTCTGACTCTTCTAAACTCAAGTGGATACAAACAAAAACTCTATATCCTTTCCCCATACGCCAACCTGGCTCCACTCGCCAATGCAGATAGGGATCGTGGCACCATTTTTAAATGGCTCCCCATCTCTAAACTATGCCCCGCTGAGGCCTACGGACCTCCACAACACTGCAACTCACCAATAAGTGGTCATTGAGCCCTCATAATGGCACAGCACCCCCGGACCCGATCCCCAGTACTAGGCACCTTGGCACTGCCAGCTTGGTGCCCAGGTTGCACTGCCAGGGTGCTTGTGTGTCACTGCCAGGGTGTCAGGCTGGCCATACCAAGGTGCCCAGGTGGCATTGGGGGTGCCAGGGTAACACCCTTCACAGGGCCTGACCATCCAGCAGCCCCCAATCAGCTGGGAGACCCCCCCCCCACAAGTGCCGGTACGCCTGGTGCACATTTGTGGAAACCAGTGCTAAATGGTGCCTGCTCGGGGGTCTCCTAGGCCAGGCCATTCGATCCCAAGCGCTGGGTAGATCCGGCATAGGCATATTCAAATGAGACTAACTACTCACTTGAATATGCAAATCTGGGTCCTGACCTCAATGGGCGGGATCCAGATCATGACACCTTGCGAGATCTGTTCAGCCCCTTGCGAGGCATGACAAGGCTGGTAAATCTTTACTGAGTCAGGCGCGGCGAGACCCATAGATCGCCTCCTACATCTTTCCTTAAATAAGGTGACCAATACTGTACACAATATTCCAATGCCCTATACAACTGGACCATAACCTCCCTTCTTTTGTCGCCTTGGAAGAAGTAGCATCAAATAAACCGTGAACTTCATGACAGATCGCCATCCCTTTCCAAGGTCAGCTCAGCCCACTTTACCATTTATTATGTGTACTTAAATCAAAATTCCAAACAAACACTTTGCAAAGAATGAATAAGTTGATATATTTGGTGCTGGCAGGCAGCAAGGATATTAAAGCATGAACATATCTTAACAAAATCTCAGTACCAAGAATTATTAGCACAACTTCATAAGAGCTGCTGCAGTTTGATGTCCCAATCTTGTGGGTAACGTGAGTTGTCAGCTGCAGATGTTCAGATTTAACAAATGCTGCTTTGAAGTTTTCTGGCTGTAGTTTGTAAAAATCTTAATTTGCAATGTTGGCAATACATATATTCGACTGTCATCATTCTTGGACTATGGTGTTGACCTACTCCTAAAAGCAATATATAATATTTATAACTTTTGTCTCTATCAAACATAGGAAACTTAGGAACAGGAATAGATCTTTCTGTTCCTTGAGCCTGTTCTGCTATTCTATTAGGTCATGGCTAACTCGATCATGGCTCAACTCAATTTATCCACCTTTCTTCCATATCCCTTGAAACTCGAACAATCTCACTTTTGAAAATTTCAATTGACACAACATCCACAGCTTTGTTTTTTGCAGAATGAGTTTCAGATTTCCATTTTCATTTATGTGAAAATTACTTTTGAATTTCACTCATAAATGGATTAGCTCACTTTTAAGATTATGCTCTCTGGATTTCCCTTTTACAGCATTTTTAATCTATCCTGTGTGGTATTATCATACATGAAGGTAATGTAAGGGTTAATGAAATGGATATAGACAGCCACTAGAGGGAGCTTATCCTAGAAGTATATAAGGGATGACGTTGAGCCATGTGGGACACAAGGTTGCAGTAGGTGATAGGAGCAGGAGCTGGCTAGGAATACTGAAGATAGTGAGAAAGCAAGAGAGTAGTTAATCTGTTCGTGAGTTACATGAGTATAGTTTATATGTGTTTAGTCAACTGTTTGTTTCTTAGGGATAAGTGTCGAATTCAATTATTAATGTTAAATAAATAGTCTTGTTGTTTTACAAGACTTGTTGTTCTCTGATCAACACTACACATCGAAGCCATCTGGTTAGAGCAAGACAGAGAACAAAACATGGTACCAGGAGTTTGTCCCTAAAAAAACAGAAATAGGTAGATTAGCAAGGACACTATAAACGGAAAAAAAAGAAAAGTGAACAAAGCAATCAAGCCTCTACATCTGAAAGAACATCCGTGAAGCAAGATGGAGACTCTGCGGAAACTGGATCATGTCACGACAGACGGTAAGCTATGTAAAAATTGGGCGTTCTTCAAGCAGCAGTTTGAAAATTTTCTTTATGCTGCCGCACCTGAAAATGCCTCAGAACAACGGAAATAGCACTCCTCTTACATTTGACTGGACTGCTGGCTGCATAGCTGTATAACCTATCCTATTTTGAGAATGAGGATGAGAAGAATCAGTTTAAATTAGTCATGGAAAAGATTTGATGAGTATTGTGGGCTTCCAACAAAGGAAAAGCCAAGTGAACGACTGCAAAAGCAAAAAAAAGTAATGCTGGAAGATTCTGTTAAAATGTCCCATGCGAGTACAGCAACTGAAAATAGATGTACAGAAACGATGAATCGGGAAAGTGGCATGAAAATTCTCGAGTCCGTTGAGGCTGTGGTGCAGCAAAAAGGCCAGCATGCTAGAAGTGAAGACCAGTTTGCGCAAGTGCACCTAAGAAAAACGCACGCTCGGGAAACGGACATTCCGCACATATGCAGTTGAGCAGAAGACGCAATTCAGAAAATTACCGTTCTGCGCATGTGCACAATGCAAGGCAGCGAACAACACATCCTGATGAACCCTGTTATCATTATAAACACTTAGAAAACACCTCCCATCCTTCCAAACTCAAGAAAATACAAGTCAGATATATGCAAGTTAGCCTGATAATTTAACAATTTATTTACACAGTGAAAGGGAATATTCCTGGCCATTGCCTTCTTATATGAATCATATTAATCATTTCATGTTGTATTATAGCTAAGTCTGTAGCTGAGTGGCTGAGCATGTCTGAGACTGAGACCCACCCTTCAATGCAAATTCACCATGCTTTTCCGCATGTTAATATCCCTATACATAACAAATCACATCTGCACACTCTTACCAGATTCACAATATCATGCGACACATGGGGCGGGATTCTCCCAGCCCTGGGCTGGGCTGGAGAATCCCCGCGACTGGGCCACACCGCCCTGATGCTGGCACTCGATTCTCAGCGGAGAATCGGCGCCATTGGCGCCAGCGTGGTTGGCGCAGCTCCGGTCGCGGGCTGCTGTACGCGGCCGGCCCACCGATTCTCAGGCCGCGATGGGCCTTCGTGGAAAGGCTGAGTCCCGCTGGCGCCGTCCACACCTGCTCTCAGCTGGCGGGAACTCAGCGTGGAAGGGTCGGGTGGCGGCCTGTGGGAGGGGAGGGAGGCTCCGACCCCGGAGTGGGGGGGGGGCTCCGATGCGGCCAGGCCCACGATCGGGGCCCGCCGATCAGCGGTCTGGCCTTTCTGGCTGGGGGACTAATTTCCTACGCGCCAGCCCCTGTAGTCCTGCGCCATGTTGCGCCGGGGCCGATGCGTTGAAGGAAGCCAATGCGCATGCGTGGATCCTGCGGCGCCCAGTTCGCGCCGGGATCGGCAGCTGGAGCGGCGAGAACCGCTCCAGCACCGTGCTGGCCCCCTGTAGGGGCCAGAATTAGTCCTGGGAGCGGCCCGTTCACGCCGTTGTAAAACACGGCGCCGTTTACGATGGCGTGGACACTCTGCCGCGGGATGAGAGAATCCCGCCCATGACATCTGGCATATCCCGCCGCCAGCCAATGTGAGGCTACCTCCATTGCACAAAACATGCCGTGGGGATGAGGAGATGTGGGGGTATGTGGGCAGAAAATCCCGCCCTCCAGCTTCTATTTTAAATTAAATATCCCATGAGTGACCATTTTGTCTCATTCATGATTCTTGGCTTCATGACCATTATTGTCTAACACAATGTTCTCATAATATTTTTAAGATATAAATCAAACATTTCCACATGTTCCCAGTTATTAACACTTTTTTTTGTTCTTTATTTTACATGGTCTCTTGTTTACCAAAGTTTTATTTACCATTTCAAAATTATCCCAAATTCAACCAGCAGTATTCTTGGATTTACAGTTTTTTTTCAACGTTCAATTTTATTTCACCCCAAAAGAAACTTTCTTTCTTGATACTCAGGAATTACCTGGACTGTTTTCCATCAGTTTCTTTTAATGAAAATATGGTGGTCAGGTAAAGTTTCCCTTCTTGTGTGCCAGAAATAGCAACTAACATCAATCTAATTTATCAATTCCAATCTCAGAAACAACCATCTCCAGGTTTGGTGGTTTTACTTCAGAGAAATAAATACTTGCAGTATTTCCCCCTCCTTGTCAGCTCTCTCTCAGAAGATGGCAAATGGATTCAAGCAAATCTTTGACAGGAAACGCTTTCATCTAAGTTGTCACCATGCTGTGACATGTGATGCCTGCAGATATGGTTTAAAATTCTTAAACCTGCTGTGTCTCTTGCTTTGCTATCAGCATCCTCAAGGACTTGAAAACAATAGTCAGCTGCTTAAAACGAAAAAAGATTATTGTGGATCTAGCTAAGAGCTTAAAATGTTAATTTTCCCAGTCTATGTCTGTCAACTTAAAAACGTAAAATTTAACAATGCCAATATATAAATTTACATTCAACAATGAAAAAGTTATTGTCTGCCATCAAGGTGAGGATTGAGGAAAAGGGGCTCAGCAGCAATAGCCGGGAGTTAGCTCTCAGGGTGCCCAATCATGTCCCCCTACCTTCCCACCTCCTACTTGAAGCTGGGTCTCTCGACAAGGCACTGAGGACCTTTGAACGAGGGACCCCTCGGGAACCTATAACCAAATCCAGTGGTGGTGGGGTGAGGCCCTTAATTTGGCATTAATTTACTACTTAAAGACCTCTATTGACGCTTCGTCAGTGAACCTGGAGGCAGTAGGATTCCTGAGTGGGTGGGAAGGGGCTTTCCGAAGTGAAAAGTGACTCACCTGTCCAGTAATGTGGGTCTTTCTGCTGCTCCCACCAATAATGTTACTTCTGGAATCTGCAGATGCCTCCCTCAGTCTTGCTCCACTCCTGCGTCCAACATTGTGATCTCCATTAAAAAAGTATTGGAGGCTGAGTTATACTGTTGGACAGCACAGCATTAATCCTGGTCCATACAAGGGTGCTATAAGATTATTTATAATAAAATCATGATAGGTGATTATCTTCTGTATACAACATTCTGCTGCTCTTGGATAATTTTTGCCCTACCATATATTTCATACACCAAGGATCCAATATTCAAGAGGTCATCTTGTACTGAGGTTAAGTTGACAAAAATATCACTGGGGGCCACAATCTGCTCTTTCTCCCTCGGATTGTTCCATCAAACCCTCCCCCTCAAATCATTGTCACTGGGTCTCTTTCATCAGACCTTCCTCCTCTGATCTTTGTCCTTCGGATTGTTCTATCAGACCCTCCCACTCTAATCTTTGTCTCTCCGACTGTTCCATCAGACCTTCTTCCTCTGCTCCTTGTCCCTTAGACTGCACCTTTGCAAACTCCTTCAATCCTCCTGTGGAATGTGGCAACAGGCTGGCTGGACATCCATTTCCCTGCTTCAACACCACCAGTTCACACTTGTTAGGGATCGTGATCACCATTCACCACTCGCTTGATCGGCAAAGGTGTGTTTTATTCTATTCACCAACATGA
Organism: Scyliorhinus torazame; assembly: GCF_047496885.1. Classification (NCBI taxonomy): domain Eukaryota; kingdom Metazoa; phylum Chordata; class Chondrichthyes; order Carcharhiniformes; family Scyliorhinidae; genus Scyliorhinus; species Scyliorhinus torazame. The sequence goes on from NC_092712.1 coordinate 136,052,886, forward strand.
AATTTATTACCAACAGCTTTCTTAACTAAAACGCAACTGTTTTCTCGCTGTGTTGATGTGGATTCACCACCCCACTGCTTTACTGACTGTCACTTAATACAGCTATTAGTTCCCACCATTGGGAATCCTTCCTGCGTAATCCTGTTCCGGATTCCAAGGCTCTTTCCGCCATGAAACCCACTTCAACGGGTTGCATTAAATTCTGCCTGAGGGCTCCAGTTTAGGTGAAGACCATCTGTAGTATCCCACGTGGGATTTAGGGGGCAGTAATGTTTGTATCCATGTGCTCCTTGCGGAGTAGGAGCTCCCCAGCTATCTGCGAGGTATCTCAATTACCAGTGTATATAAGGTCGGCCTTATCAAGCTGACTATGAGGAATAAACGGCTTTGCTGTCGACATTGCGACCTACTCAGCTGAGCCATCTCCCCGATTTTCTGGACCCAGGTTTGGATTTCTTTGATTCGCCATGCCTCTGTTTGGCTGGTTAGATACATTTGGCGCCGGTGTTGAAGACCGGAACCAATATGCTGAACAAATGCATTATTTATTCCAGGCCAACAATAGCATGGAGAACAAGTGCCACAGTCATACTGCTGATGGTATGTGGATTGCACACGCTCGGGGTGATTCGGAGTCTCACGTACCCGGCGACGCCAGATACGTAAACATTTGATCAAACTCGTGACACATTGACGCAACGCTTTAATGCAACCCTGTTGATGATTGTTCAAGAATATCGGTTAATATGGCAGAGAGGTCTACTAGTTAGTCCGTCACTGAGTTTTATCTCAGCTATGGAAGATAGCCGGGTTTTGTAAGTATAGAACTGTTTTGTCCGATACGCTCCGCGATCGCTTGGTCTGCGGTATCAATAACATGGAAACTCAGAAAAAGCTTTTGGGCGAACTCTCCCTAACGTTTCAGCAAACGGTGCCGATCTCCCTGCCCCAAGAAAGCAAGGAAGGTGGCACCCAGTAGATACAAGGGATAGAGGGGAATGTTCTGGAATGTCACCCCTCACGTGGTGTCCCTGTGGCCCGGTCCGAACACCACAGCGACTCTGGCTTCTGGGCGAAGAGCCGACTGCCAAGAAGTCCGATATCCCCGGACTCGACTGAAGGTGATTCGGGCCCGTTTGCGACATGTGGACACTGGTCTAGGCATACCTACATGCAGCAGGAAGGCCAGTGCTCCAGGCACCCCGGACGAGGTAGGCGTCAGCCATGGGGCTGGGCCTTGCATTTGGAAGACCCAGAAGAGACAGAGGATGAGGCTGAGATGCAGCTGAACTGTTTGGCAGCGCCTTGTGTGGCCCCTATTCGCATTCCAATACAAGTGAATGCTCCAAATGGAGCTGGATATGGGAGCGACTGTTTCTGTGGTGGCACAGAGCACTATTGATCTTAGCAAACAAGGAGTGCATACTTTGTCTTTATCTGACACTGCGGCTCGTTTGGAGACTAAGACTGGGGAATGACTAAACATCGTGGTGTCCATCCTCACCCACGTGTTTATGTGTGCCAGTCAGTGCGCCTTCACCGCATTGTTGGACGAGGAATGGTCCTAGCCTGTTGGGCCATGACTGGCTGCACCAGCTCAGTTGGATTGGCAGCATATCCTCCAAGTGGGGTCTGGCAGTTTGTGTACGGTACTGAGTAAAATCCCAGACGTTTTCCAACCTAGTTTGGGTACCATTAAAAAGGCCATGGCCAAAATCCAGGTGGACCTGGAAGTCCAGCACCGATATTTTCATGCCCGCCCGGTTCCCTATATCATAGTGGAGAAAGTTGAGACTGAACTTCAGTGTTTGGGAAGTTTGGACATTATTAGGTCTGAGCGCTTTGCTGAATAGGTGGTACCGGTGCTTCCTGTCATGAAGCTGGAAAAGCCAGTGTGCCTCTGCAGAGACTATAGATTGATGGTGAACACAGTTTCAAGGTTGGACCGTTACCCATTACCTTGCATCAAGGATCTGTATGCAACATTGGCCGCTGGCTGTACATTCACAAAATTGAACATGAGCATTGCTTATCTCCAGCTGGAGCTCAGAATCCTCATGGAAGTACGTCACAATTAGTATGCACAGGGTACTCTATAAGTACACTTGGCTTCCGTTCGGGGTCTGCTTGGCATGCCAAGTCTTCCAGCGCGTCATGGAGAACATCCTGCGTGGATTGCCACGCGTTGCAGTTTACTTGCCGATGTGTTAGTCACAGTGGCCACAGAACAAGAACATTTGCAGAACCTCGAGGCGGCGTTGAAGCATTTTCTGAATATGGGGACCGTCTGCGCCATACAAAGTGTGTATTTAACTCAAAAGCAGTGGTATATTTGGGATGTCGAGTGGACCGAGGTGGCCTGAATTTGGTTGCAGAGAAGGTACGGGCAATCAAAGTGGCCCCCGTTCCGTGAGACACCACAGAACTCCACTCTTTTCTTGGATTAGTGAATTATTATGGCCTCTTCATTGCAAATTTGGCTACCATCCTCGCCCCCTCCACTTGCTTTTGTGCCAGCCTTGGGCTTGGGGCAAGGCCCAGGGTACAACGTTTAACAAGCTGAAGCGGCAGTTGTCTTCTAGTTGGCTTCTTCAGGGATGTTGACGTCACAAAACAGTTGTTTCTTGTGGCCCCCCCCTCTTCACTTCATCTCCCATCATTACCTGCCCTCCACCTCCATCTCCTCCTATTTTCCTCCACTTCCCCTCCCCCTTTCTGAACCACCCTACTCTCGAAATTCTGTTATTCCCATCTTCAAACACAGTTGCACCTGAAAACTTGTAATTGCTCTTGTGTAAACATGAACAATGCCCCAGAGGATTGACTAGTAGTTTGGTAAAACCAATGCACTATGTTGTCAATGCAATATAACGTTCTGTCATGTGAGAGTACCTTTAAGAAATGGGTGTTTATAAATGGGTGTGTATATAAATAACTGTAGTGAGAGTACCATTAAGAAATGGGTGTTTACTACTGCAGTGATGTCAGAGAGTGGGTGGAGCTGGGCTGTCTGTCAGCTTTTTACTTTCATTTTAGGCTGTTTGCTGCAGGGTGGGTTTTAGTTTTGTTTTCAGTGTTGGAGCTGAAGCCAGACAGAGCAGGTGTACTGTTGATCTCTCTGCCATGAAAAGGCTATTTCTTGATCATTTGGTGAATTCAGAATTATAAATGTTCTCAGTAGTGAAGTTAAGCCTGATGTCTTTCTGTTTTGAAGGTTTTTTAAGTCTTATGGATGTTAAAAGGACAACTTAATCATTACTTAGTGTTGTATTCTTTGGGGGTTGTATTTGAATTGATGGTTGCTAAGATGTTCACTGTATGTTTTAAAAAGGTTAACTTGAGTTCATAGAACAAACATTGTTTAGCTTTTAAAAAATACTTTTCCATTTCTGCTGTACCACACCTGTAGAGTGGGCCGTGTGCTCCCCATACCACAATTTATTAAAAGTTGTGGGTCAGATGAACTCCATGATACACTTTGGGGTCCTCTAATACCTGGCCCATAACAGTTGTTCAACGTGATGCTTGGTCGTGATTGTTTAAAGTAGATTTATAATGAGAGTAAGGAATGGTTGTGTAGCAAGCTACCATTAAAATTGGACACAGGATTTTCCACCCATTCCTACTGGACCTAATCGTCCAGTCCCGCCGACAGCAAGCCCACGCTGCCGGTTCCCCAGCAGTGGAGGGTGACAATGGGAAACCCTGTTGACAGCAGTGGGACTGAAAGATCCTGCCACTGACCAATGATGCCTCCAGCACAGGGGTGGGGCTGGGAGTGGAAAATCCCACCCAGTGTCTGAATAGATTCATTGGCTCTGTACAAAATGTTATTATGCATAGAAGTGTCATGAGTTGGCATAGAGAGGGCAGCACGGTGGCGCAAGTGGTTAGCACAGTTGCCTCACGACGCCGAGGTCCCAGGTTCGATCCTGGCTCTGGGTCACTGTCCGTGTGGAGTTTGCACATTCTTCCTGTATTTGCGTGGGTTTCGCCCCCACAATCCAAAAGATGCGCAGTGTAGATGGATTGGCCAAGGTAAATTGCTCCTTAATTGGAAAAGATAAATTGGATAGTCTAAATTTATATATTTTAAAAAATGAGTTGGCATAGAGAGTATAGAGGGCCATGGGAGGATAGGTGAGGGGTACAAATTGGCATAGGTTGGCATGGATGTTGCAAGGGGAGTGAGGGTAAGGGATAGAATGCCTGAAACATAAGCGAACAATCCAGCTCTCGGTTGCCCCTGTGGCCATCCCCGATCAGCATCCGATGGCTGACAAGCCTGAATCCACCCGCACCTGGCTCCCAACCCCCTCACCCCCATCCCAGAGTGATAATTGGGTCTGATAATGCACTTTCTCCTCATGTCGGTTTGCTGAACTGGGATATTTCCCAGCTCATGCTTCTTGCCTCCGGAGTGAAAATCTGGCCCTAAGAATGAAATGTCGATATTCTAAGACAAATAATCTTGGGGAATTTGAGCAGTTGTGAGGATTTGAGACACTGAGAAGAAAAGATGAACAAGACAAAAGAAAGAGCTGTTCATGCGTGCTGGCCATAATTGTGAAGAAGGATTTATGCTGCTGTAATTTTGCATGTAGTTACTAAGCCATTTTCAATAATTTTACTGCTGTCTAGTACTACATCTTAATTTGCAGATGTGCTGCAAGTTTCATTTTACTGGAAGCTGCTTTGGGTTTGGTTACCCTAGAAACAAAGCTAGTGAAATGATTGGGTAATGATAGCCAACCCTAGGGCCAAATCTGGATAAATGCATAATAGATAACCATACCGCAAAATGGTGTTAGGCTTTTCATTCAACCTTGTTTAATTAGAACTCTGTTGGAATGAAAGTTAATTAGTGTGTGGAAGTAGAATAGGAGTTATTTTGATGAACCATGATCCAACAATTTGATAAGAAACAATAGATGTTGGACTGAATGGCATTTATGAACAGCTCATTGGCAGGCCTTATGAACCACTTTCAATATAAGTAATTGATAGCTGAATAGATACAAATAACAAAATCCAAGTTAGTTTTGAAGGCTTGGAGGTGGAATGGGTTTTCGGGAAGGTGAAACTGATCATGGGGTACATATTTAGAAATGATAAGGAAAGGGTGAGGTAAGGGTGTTTGATCAAGGTCAGGAGGTATGTGCAAAGCTCCAAGAAGCGAATGGCTTGTGAATGGCTTTAAACGGGACTTTTCAACCCAAGATTTAGATAAAGAGTTCATCATTTTATCAAATCTTTTGTAATAAAGTATAGGGGAAAATGCCTTGTCAATAAGCCATCCGGGTGTCCAACCCTTAAAAAGGGTATCAAGTTAAAGACTTTGGGAGGCCTCAGTGCAGTCGACAACAGAGAGAAATTCTGAATGATAGATCTATGCAAACACTCTTGGGCCATTTTGGTCAGCAGTATCTCCTTCTGGAGCTGCGCACCCTGACACCTTTCCCTCCTTCATCTCCCACATCAGGGACGAAATTCTCCCCCAACGGCGGGATGCCCGCCGACTGGCGCCAAAGCCGGCGCCAATCAGACGGGCATCGCGCCGGCAAAAAGGTGCGGAAGTCTCCGCATCTTTGGCGGCCTAGCCCCAACATTGAGGGGCTAGGCCGACGCCGGAGGGATTTCCGCCCCGCCAGCTGGCGGAAATGGCGTTTGTTGCCCCGCCAGCTGGCGCGGAAATGCGGCGCATGCGCGGGAGCGTCAGCGGCCGCTGTCAGTTTCCCAGCACATGCGCGGGAGCGTCAGCGGCCGCTGTCAGTTTCCCGCGCATGCGCAGTGGGGAGAGTCTCTTCCGCCTCCGCCATGGTGGAGGCCGTAGCGGAGGCGGAAGGGAAAGAGTGCCCCCACGGCACAGGCCCGCCCGCGGATCGGTGGGCCCCGATCGCGGGCCAGGCCACCGTGGGGGCACCCCCCGGGGTCAGATCGCCCCGCGCCCCCCCCAGGACCCCGGAGCCCGCCCACGCCGCCTGGTCCCGCCGGTAAATACCAGGTTTGATTTACGTCGGCGGGACAGGCAATTCCTGGGCGGGACTTCGGCCCATCCGGGCCGGAGAATCCAGCGGGGGGTCCCGCCAACCGGCGCGGCCGGATTCCCGCCCCCGCCCAATCTCCGGGAGCGGAGACTTCGGCGGGGGCGGGGGCGGGATTCACGGCGGCCAACGGCCATTCTCCGACCCGGCGGGGGGTCGGAGAAGGACGCCCCAGATGAGGATTCTCAGAAAAGCAGCTTGAACCACTGGGTCCATTATCATTTTTGCCTCCTCTCTGAAAAGGCATATTGAAGGCCAGAATGGTTTAATGGTGCAGAAAAAGAAGGTGTGAATGAAAGACCTGTGGGAGAAGTGGGGAAGCTAATCTCTGGCAGCCTAGATTGCATTATTACTCATGCTTACCTTATCCTGGGACTCTAGCACACAAACATCGAAGCAGCTGCCAGCTAACCTGATTTCGGAGCTGGAGCTAAAGCCTTCACTCACCAAGCTGCATTCCTGTCTTCCACTTACCTTTTCAAACTTTAACATGGTGCCTATCTCTTTAAAAGCACAGAACTATAAAGCTGGCCTGCTCTTGCTTCCTAGGCTATAGGCCCTGAGTCCTGTGTAATTGGCCTGGACCCTGTCCTACAGCACCAACAAGTGAGTATGGGTCCCAAGAGGAGCCCCAGAACCAATTTAGCGACCCTCCCAGGTATAACCGATCTTACTTTCAATTTTGTAAGACGTCATTTTGCTTGAATGTCGATATGGTGGTCCTACACTTCTATTACAGGACAGAGTTGATACTGTGTGCCTCTCATTTATCTGGAGCCTCATGATGTGCAGGTACAGATATCACCTGTTATTCTCCAGCCTCCCCCATTAATCATGGATTGTGGAGGAAATTCCCACCCTCCTCCACCAACAACCCCCACCCCGGCCCCGAGCTCATGCCCATGCCACACGTGGACCTACACTCAGGGGCTGTTCAGCACAGGGCTAAATCGCTGGCTTTGAAAGCAGATCAAGGCAGGCCAGAAGCACAGTTCAATTCCCGTAACAGCCTCCCCGAACAGGAGCCGGAATGTGGCAACTAGGGGCTTTTCACAGTAACTTCATTTGAAGCCTACTTGTGACAATAAGCGATTTTCATTTCATTTCACCCCATCTGGAGGCTGTATGCACCATAACCTACAGGGGTTCCTCCACCACATACCAGCTTCACACACCACCACTCTCCTCATGTATTATATATTCCATATCTACAGGCTGAAGATGCCCTTGTGACTATCACCATATTCTCTGCAGCCCAGTACAAAGCCCTCCACTCCCAGGGGCATTGACCGTAGGACAGCCCTGCACACCAAGCTGAGCATGTTTTCTTCGAAACACACAGCTCTTGCCCCTCCCTGCAGCTGGGGTAAATGATCCTTCCACTGATTGTTCCTGCTGCATGGCTGTTACTCTTCAGCACTGCCTCCTTTCTCTGACTGTCAGCTCCACATAGCCCCTAGACTGAATCTGAAATGAAATGAATGAAAATCACTTATTGTCACAAGTCGGCTTCAATGAAGTTCCTGTGAAAAGCCCCTATCTGTGATTCTTTTCCATTTTGCACCAGATATGTCTGCAGTCCCTGATTCCTGTCTGCCAGCCCCTGAACTTAAATGAGAGCCTTGACAGAGTTCCTGTTTCTAAAGAGGACTACAGTCAACAGTGACCTTCACAAAGCACTCCAGCCCTGACCTGTTCCATGTCTGTGCGAACCATCCCCAATGTGCCACACTAACAGCCCCGCACTCCATATCCCAGAGTCTGCGTGCATCCCCTTCCAGTAATACATGTGGTATGCCTTAGAATCATAGAATAGAATCCCTACAGTGTAGAAGGAAGCCATTCGGCCCATCGAATTTGCATCGACCCTCTGAAAGAACACCCCACTTAGGCCCAATCTCCTGTCCTATCAACGTAATCCCACCTAATCTTTGGACACAAAGGGACAATTTAGCATGCCCAATCTAACCTGCACATTTTAGGACTGTGGGAGGAAACCAGAGCACCCGAAGGAAACCCATACAGATATGGGAAGACTGTGCAAACTCCACGCAGGCAGCATCCCTAGGTTGGAATTGAACTTGGGTCTCTGGCACTGTGAGACAATAGTGCTAACCACTGTGTCACCGTGCCACCTGTGTCTGTCAGCTTCCCTCCCCTTGGTCTTCCCTCTGCCTTCCATTATTCGTCTTCTTCATCCACCTCCTTGCCCCTCTGCCTGCCATCATGAGCCTTGCTCTCTGCCCCCCCCCCTCCCTCCCGCACCCCGCCTTGCATAGCTCTCCTTTCACATTTTCCCCTTTGTTTTCGTCAACCCAACCCCACCCTGGCCTCATCTTGCACCCCACCCCCAGTCAAACATTTGGGGTGGCTGCATGAGTCCCACAGCACAGTGCTGTCCAGATAGATAGTGGTCTGTGGAATCTGTGGGGGAAGGAGATCTCTGCACTCCCCAAGTCCAGGCTCAGTACTGATCCGAGTCAGTGACACAGGAGGGTTCATGGGTCCAGCAGCATGATGCTGTCCATGAAGCCCAGCTCGGCCAGGAGATGGAGGGCAGGAACAGGGCTGCCCTGGCAGAGCTGACCAGGAGCAGCGCAGAAAGGCTTGCTTGCACCCACCTCGGAGTATCTTCCAAACTGAGGACCATCTTGTGCACGCCATTCTTTAGCTATCGGTTTTTAGAGCAACATAATTTCACGCTAGCATGAGCAGTGCAGCACTGTAGCAGGTATGCTTTGTATGTTGCATTCACCTGAAAGTCCCTTGCGAATTGAGGATCACCTTGTGCACACCAATCTTTATCAATCGCGTTTGATACTAAAGTAATTTCCATTGGTGTGACGCAAGATTGAAATGCCTGACAGGATTCCAGCGGCCAGCTGTTTTAATGAGCATTCATGAGATGCAAATGGAATTCACCATTCACGCCACCAGCAGGAAGGCTGACTTGCCATTAACCCACCATTGGGAAAATTGGAATGTGTTTTCACACCTGCGGATATTCAACATTTTGGCTCCTCCTAGATTTTCTGCTCCAGCTTGCCAACAAACTCATCGTAGGATGGATGGGAGAATTACACCTAGATATTCACTTTACCGGGATCAATTTTATCCCTACCTGCCTGTTACAGTCCAGGAGAGTAAACATTTAAAATTGACCGAGTGACTTCCTTGCTTGCATCCCATCTGAATTCTGCTATTTTCAGTATTCAGCTTCTCTAAACAGTTCAGATAAATGCTCCTTAAAATGATAAATACAATTGGGTTCTAATACAAAAACACTTACCTGAAGCCAGCAGGTAATTTTTAATATGCAGATTGAAACCTATAACAATCAGGTCCTGACGACCAATATTCACACTCGGTAAAGTCAGGTGAGAGAAGGATTGAATGCAGAACAGGCCTTCACAATTGGGCTTTTACTTTGCTTTGTGAGACGTGGAGCGTTCATCTGGACCCCATCAGGATAAACCCCCCCCCCGTCTCCGCATTCTCCTATAAAAATGGACAAACTATTAGATACGGAGTCCAAATAAAAGCACTTTAATATGATGGTGGCAGGGGAGAGTTTGGCAGGGAACTGTGTGGGAGGAATTAATAAGGCTGATGGTGTCAGCAAGCTGAATGAGGGTCAATCGATGCTGTTAATAACTGAAGGTTGTTCAGCAATCTTGTCTGTATTTTGTTAATTAAGTGGATTCTATTTACTTCATAGTTGCATAAATTACTTGGATGAGACCAAACTCATTATTTATTATTTAATTAAAGGTATTATAAGCACCAAGGAATAAATTAAAAAGGATGTAAAAACAAACTATAATGGCAGATCCTTTTTGAATACCTTTTTCTAATATATTTACCTCTTGAAGTTTCATCAAAGCTCAAATTATTGATGAATGAGAAGTGACCATTGGCCCTTCTGCGTCCTTTTGTCTTTGTTTTTTAGGTCAGCGAAGAATATTTGCTATTTCCTAAATATGCAATGTTGGGCAAAAGTTGAAAAAAACCTTTCAATTGCCTTCTGGAAAAAGCAGCTATCTCACTGGGACCTGTGTTCTACGATAACTGCTTCAAGGTTTGCTCCCAAATAATGTCACCCCAACAATTGGAAATCTTAAGGAAATCTTATAAAGCCACAAAGGAGTCCACACTGAGTAGTTCAAAGAAACTTAGTTTATTTACAATAACTATTATATACATCCCTATTGGATCTGCCTTGCCGGTGCCTAACTAGCCGGCTTTATAGCTCATACAACTAGACATTGTTTAGAGGTCTCCTGCCCCCTTAACGGGGGAGTTTGTATTCTGCAAGGTTCACGGGGAAGTTAATTGTTCCCACCCCGTAAGATATTTGTGGGTTATAACAGGAAATAAATGTAAAATATTCAGATTCCACAAAGAAGCCTTGTAAATGTAAAGTTAGTTAGTTCAGTTGGCTGGATGGTTGGTTAGTGATGCAGAGTGATGCCAACAGTATGGTTCACTTCCCATATTGACTGAGTTTATCACGAAGGCCTCACCTTCCTAAATTTGCTCCTCATCTCAGGAGTGGTGACCCTGAGGTTAAATCACCACCAGTCCGCTCTCTCAAAAATGGGGAGGGCAGACTTTGGAAGTTTTCATTTATAGCGAATAAATAGAAGGGATGTAATAGTGAATGATTAGTGTATTAGTACTGAAAAGGGCTCACCACACAGAGCCAGTACTCAAAGTGCTTGCTGTCAGTACTGAAGACTATTTAAAAAACAAGTTATTTGGCCCATTTCTGCAGGACTCTGCTCTGCTTTACATAGCTGGACAGACACAAGCTGAGCTTGGAAGAAATCTTTGTAGGTGCCAGACCCTGCTATACAAGTCATTCTGTTCCTCAGAATTTTGGAATATGTCTCCAGTTTAGGAAAAGGTAGGTGAAGGTTTCTTTCCAGAGCACCTATGCTGGCAGAACAGGACCGCAGAAATGTCCTTTCCATTAGATTCAGTGGAGAAAGTCTCAAAGTATTGTTCCAAAACAGTGACATTTTCTTCACTACACGTTCACTGTATCCCATAGTTATCTTGACTATATTTCCTCGCACGCCGTTTCCTGTAACGAATCTATTTCATTCTCCCAATTTCTCCATATCATGCATCCGCTCTGTCCATTCCAGCATTTTTGACAGGCCGTCCTTTTATCTTTACCAAGGATTGCCCCCCCATTACAATGGTCGACCAGGCCCTAGATTGTGTCTGTTCTATTTCACAGTATTTTTTCTCTCACCTCTTAATCCCCTTTCAGAACCACAGTAGGGTTTGCCTTGTTCTCACCTTCGATGTTACCAGCCTCCATATTCAACGCATCATCCTCCGACATTTTCTACCTCTTGTGCGATGCCACCACAAAGCACAGCTTCTCCTTCCTTCCCCTCCCGTTATAGCACTTCCTCTGTCAAACTCTGCTACACCCCTCAAGCACCCTAACGCATGCTTCCCCTTCCCAAACACCTTATCTTGCAACATCGGCTCTCTTACCTCCTCCATATTTTGGGTGACCGTTTTGTAGAACATCTCTCGTCAATTCATCAAGCTTCCAGTCACATGTCATTTTGATTCGCTGTTCCACTCCCACTCTAACCTCTCTGTCCTCGGCCTCCTCGACTGTTCCAATTAAGCTCTATGTAAACTCGGAGAACACCACCTTATCTTTCAATTAGGCAATTTACAGCTTTCTGGCCTCAACAGTGAGTTCAACAATTTTAGATCATAATCTCTGCCACCGTTTTTTCTTAGGTTTGCTTTTAGATGGAAGTTATTGCCAATGATCCTACTTTCCCGTTTATATTTCTTCAATACACATCTTTTGTTTTGTTACTTATGAACTTATAATCCTATTCTGCTTCACATCATCACCTCTTTTGTTTAGTATCAACTATGGCTCAGTTGGTGACACTTTTGCCTCTGAGTTGCAAGGTTCTTGCTTCAAGTTTCACTCCAGGACTAGAGCCTATGCTGACATTGCAGCTCAGTACTGAAGGAGTGCTGCACTACCGGCAGTGCCACCTTTCAGATGAGACATTAAACCCACTATCCATCTGCCTGCTCGGGTGGATGTAAAAGATGTCGGGCTGGATTCTCTGTTTGGGAGACTAAGTCCCCACGCTGGCGTGAAAACAGTGGTGTTTTAAGCCAGGAAAACTGGCGCAAAACAGCCATCGATTTGTCGTTTTGCTGGGGGCTAGCAGGGAGGCAGCGTAGAGCTCCCAGCTCTAGCTGCCGATATGGCCTGGAGAGTTGCCGGGTCCGTGGCCATGCATGCGCATGGCGGCGATCTGCAGCAACCGCGCCGTGCTTCATGGCAGACTCAGCCCGTGGACGTGGACCATAAAAATAGTACCCCCCCTCGGCCGTTCACGCGCCCTGGACCACACCTTCCCCCCCCCCCCACAGTGCCCCCAGCTCTGAATGAAGCCCCCTCCCGGCCCACGGATCGGCACTCTCCCGACTGTGGCGGCGCTGAACTGAGTCCGCCGACACCACGCTGAGTTCATGACGGGTGAGACCATGAGAGTCCCACGCCGTCGGTAACTCAGCCGGTCAGGATGGAGCATCGCGGGGCGGGCGTCAGGCAATGGCCTGAGGCCGTGGATAAGGCGAGCGGCGTATACCTAGTGTACGCCGCTTTTCTAGGGCGGAACATCGCAAAAGTGGTACCTCCCCCGATTTTGGAGTCATTGGGGATTCTCTGCCCCTCGCTGAACATGATTTCGGCGTCGGGGATGGGAGATCCAGCTCATCATGTTTCTAAGAAGGGGAGGGGAGTTATCCTTGATGCACCAGCCAATACTTAATCCTCAATGAAAATCACAGAAAATAAATTATCTGGTCATTATTATATTGCTGCTTGTGAGAATTTGCAGTGTGTAAAGAGCTGTCATATTTCATACCTTTCAACAGGGACTGCACTTCAAAAGCATTTAATTGGCTTTAAATCACTTTGAAATATCCAGTAGTTGTGAAAAGTGCTATAGAAACACAGGTCTTTCTTTCTTTTCTTTCACTATGTCATTTAATCTTTCCTGTCCTTCACCCTATCACAGACTTCCCTTTGGTTCTATCCTTCACTTCTCCCCTTTTCTGCCTCCATACTTGCTTTAAACATGTCACATCTCCACCTTTTTCCAGTTCTGATGAAGGATCAGTGACCAGAAATGGTCACTGATCCTGTAAACTTCCTCAGACTGGCAATAACTGGAGATTTCCACTCTGTTGCGGCTTACCTTCGCTGGAATTTAAAAACCCTGGACTCGTCCGACCTTCTTCCCCCAGGGAACAGCGAGATAGCTCTGGGGCTCCATCAGCAAGGTGTAAAACGAGGAGTACAATAATGGAGGATAATGCCCCCTTTTTACAGCACCATCTGCTGTAAAACAGGTGACTTTAAAGGGACCATTGAAGGGAGAAGATAAGTTTCAGAGATGAGTGAATGGGATGTGGGTGTCCAGACATCTGTGAGAGGTTTGGGGGGTGTCGAGTTGGGCTGGGGAAGGGGGTGTGTCCAGTGGAGGACCGGTGGGGGTGTTCAGTTGGGGACAACGTGTGGAGGGATTCTCTGGAGGGTTGCGGGTGGAGGTGGAGTGGGCAGGTGTCCCCTGGTGGGTCCCCTGGGAGGTCATTGATAAGCGGGATGTCCTGTGTGGGGCTCAGTCTGGGTCTTTGAAATAGCTACTCTGAAGACTGAAATGCTTTTTCCCTTTCTAACTCTTTCAAACTAACTATGAGGGTACAACTGGCAGAACCATCCTACGTTAGATATTGAAATAATTTTATCGGATGGTTTCCAGTCAAGGGCATTTGTCCAGGGCAAGTTAGCCCTTCTGAACAATGGCCAGGGAAACCCTTACCTGGTAACTTGCAAAATAGATTCCCCAGCGCATCTTTGGGGTACGCCCCAAATCCGATGCTGGGGAACCAAGAATGTATTGCCCACGTCGCAGCATGGATGCTGCCAGACCTGTTGAATATTTTCAGCATTTTATGTTTTTATTTAAGTGAGATTTGTTTAATGGGAACAAGTACTGCTGCCTTCATTAACCTCAGTTCCAGTTTATATTAATAGTATGACCAACATACAAATAAACAGAACGTTTCTCTGGCATCAACAGTATAGAACCAACACAGAAGATTCAGAGAACATAATGGAGGATGCGTATGCAATAGAGTGACCGTCAATCAATCCCCAGTGTCTTCTAAATGTGTTTGCATCAGAGGGCAATATGGCCATGAAGAAACAAGCCCTGTGATTGTTTATCTTTTTTTTAGAACATATTAGAACATAGAACATATCGACGTACATCACAGAATGACGCTTTGAGGTATTTAGTTATAAAATGGTTACATTTAGTTTTTCATTTTTTGATGATTATCTCAAACACATATTTATGCCTGAGTGTTTATCCTCTTTCCTAATGTTGTCCAGTTCATTAATATGTAAGTAGCACTCATACGCTGCAGAAAATCAGAGCTGTGCCTGTGACATTGTTGTAATTGGTACTGGACCTAATGATGCACATCATGCTTAATGAGTTCATAAACTTAAGGAAGTTGCAAATAATGAAAATTGAATGTCTAAGGGACAAGACTGGATGCTCAACAATTGGGCCACTGAAGGGGCGGAATCAATATCAGGCAAAGTTGCCAGTAACTTTCTTACCTGCCAATGAAAAAGGGTTTGTTTGCAGTACCTTTGCTGAGAGAATACTTTCCACAATTTTGGATGTCTGACTTATTAGATTGGGCTGGATGTCACCAATGCTATCTTATTTTGAGCCTCAGTTGAGGATTAAAATTACGACCACCAGTAGCAGCTGCAGAAGCAGCAGCACCATCAGCGGGAGCTGCAGAACTAGCAACACCAACAGCAGCAGAACCAGCAGCACCAACAACAGCACCAACAGGAGATGCAAAACCAGCAGCACCAACAGCAGCACCAGCAGGAGCTGCAAAACCAGCAGCACCAACAGCAAAACCAGCAACACCAACAACAGCACCAGCAGGAGCTGCAAAACCAGCAGCACCAACAGCAGCACCAGCAGGAGCTGCAAGACCAGCAGCACCAACAGCAGAACCAGCAACACCAACAACAGCACCAGCAGGAGATGCAAAACCAGCAGCACCAACAGCAGCACCAGCAGGAGCTGCAAAACCAGCAGCACCAACAGCAAAACCAGCAACACCAACAGCAGCACCAGCAGGAGCTGCAAGACCAGCAGCACCAACAGCAGAACCAGCAACACCAACAACAGCACCAGCAGGAGCTGCACAACCAGCAGCACCAACAGCAGCACCAGCAGGAGCTGCAAAACCAGCAGCACCAACAGCAGCACCAGCAGAAACTGCAAGACCAGCAGCACCAACAGCAGAACCAGCAACACCAACAACAGCACCAGCAGGAGCTGCAAAACCAGCAGTAATATAAAACTTAACCCCCCCCCCCCCTCAAGTGAACCCCCTAACAGCTGACGGTGTCTAACTCTTTAATACTCCCTGATGGTATACTTAATTTCCTCCAAGAGCAGTAAAGACATATATCACCCAACCAGGCGGTGTGGGAGACCTCCAGTATATTCGCCTCCTAGCCACTAAAGAGGCAAAGGCGAGAACATCTGCCCCTATCTCAGAGTGAAATGTTGGTTAGTTTGAGACCACATACGGGGCAAGATTCTCTCAGCCCGGGGCCGGGCCAGAGAATCCCTGCGGCCGGCGCGAATCGCGCCACACCGCCCCGACACCGGGACATGATTCTCCACAGAGTGGAGAATCAGTATCATTGGTGCCGGCGTGGTCGGCGCCAGTCGGACGCCGCTCTATGTGGCTTCCCCCACCGATTCTCGGCCCGGGATGGAGCGAGCGGCCATCGTAAAAACCCGAGTCCCGCCGCCGCAGTTCACACCTGCTCTCAGCTGGCGGGAACTTGGCGTGGAAGGGCCGAGGGGCGGCCTGTGGGGGGAGAGGGAGGGTCTGACCCCGGGAGGGGGGGGCCCTCCGACGTAGCCTGGCCCGCGATTGGGGCCACCGATCGGCGGACCGGCCTCTCTGGCGGGGGACCTCTTTTCTTCCGCGCCAGCGCCTGTAGCCCTGTGCCATGTTACATTGGGGCGCGGACCCCGCGGCACTCAGTTCACGCTGGGATCAGCAGCTGGAGTGGTGTGGTCATCTCCAGTCCCATGCTGGCACCCTGTCGGGGCCAGAATTGCTGATCCTGAGGCCGTGTTGATGCCATCAACACTTAGCCTCAGGATCACAGAATCTCGCCCATGGTTCTAGACTCACCCAAAGAATCTCCGGAATAGTATTAAAAAAGTAAACCCAGAAGCTAGCATGTTTGGGACAAGACCAAAACATGTGAGTGAGGTTAGCTGGCGGAAGCAAGCAACGATCACACTTGCAATAGTTTAAATTGGATCAGACTCAGTCAGGCGCAGGAAGAGGTGGAGTTCACTGTATAACGGGTTTCCCTCCAAACCTCATTAGCAAATACAGAACTCAGTTCCCTCTCCCAGTTTTCACTCACCTCCTCCAGAGGAGTGGGATCTGATGAAAGGATAAGGCCAAATAGATCCGAAATAGACCCCTTGTCAGGCTGCGCCAAGGACAAAACCCTTTTCAGCAAGGAGGGAATGGTGATAAAGGCAAAAAAAGTAGGAACTTATGAGAAAAGTCACGGATTTGGGAATAACGAAAGCGGTTAGAACTCTTCAAAACTGGCGAAACTCCCCTCTACGAATAGATCCCCAAAATGTACAAGTACTCTTGCCTTCCAAGACTTAAACAATGGTCCAAGCCCAAAGGCAAAAAGGGGTGACTATTGCAAAAATGGCCTCGAGAAGTCAGGGAGAAAAGTTTGAAATGCTTCTAAAACTGTTTCCAAGTCCTGAGATGTAATTGTCGCAGGATTTGAGGAAAAACCTTCAGGGGAGAAGGGCAGCGATACAGTAACTATACCGTGAAGAGAAGAGGTGGTGTATGAGCGAGCTTCCATCCTGCCCCAGGTCCAGTCGGGGCGCTAAGCAACTGCAGGAATATTTGAATGTTGGCACAGCCCAATCGTAGAACAAAAGATTTGGGAGGGCCAAGCCTCCCGATCCTCTGTCTCTCTGAAGTAGAACGCTGTGGACACTGGGACATTTATTTGCCCGAAGGAAACCTGAAATCAATTTGTTGACCGTAATAAAAAGTGAAAGGCGAAACGGCAACAAACTAAATTGAGTTCCTCTAGCAGGTGGATTCATTAGAAAACACTCACTCTTTACCGACATTTAGCTATAGCCGGAGAAGGTACCAAATGTAGTGAGTGTCTTCATCATGTTACCTATCGAGGGAGTCGGGTCGGTAATGTGTAAAACTAACTGTCCACACAAAGCGATACCCAATGTTGCACTCCATTCCGATAAATACCCCTCCACTGATCAGAGGCCATCAACGCTATCGAGAGAGGCTCAATGGCCAAGGCGAAGAGCAGTGGGAATAGAGGACAGCCCTGTCGAGTGCCCCTTCCCAAGGGAAAGAAATCTGAGAATACTGCGTTTGTACGAATACTGGCTGTGGGGGCATTATACAACAGGCAAATCCAGGAGGCAAATTTAGGGCCAAATCCAAATCTCCCAAGAACCACGAGAAGATAGTCCCATTCCACCTAATCAAATGCTTTTTCCGCATGCAAACACACTATAACCTCAGGGTCTGGTCTGTGGAGGCAGAGAGGATGGCGTTTAGAAGGCATTGAATATTGGCTGACAACTGCCGAGCTTCACAAAGCCCTTTTGACCCTCTGATATTGTGCCTGGGAGACAAGGCTCCAGCCGGAGCACCAGGACCTTACCCAGCAGCTTGACGTCCATGTTCAAAAGTGATTGGGTCGCTCTGACCCACATTCTACTGGGTCCTTCCCCCCTTTAAGGAGCAAAGAAATTGAGGCTTGAGTGAGGGTAGGAGGCAGTGAACCCCGAGACAGTGAGTCGTTAAGCAAATCCATTATTAAGGGCTGTGCTGAGATCTTTTTATAAAACTAGGCTGGGAAGCCGTCAGACCTGGGGGGCCAATAACATTTTGTATGCTCCTTTTGTTGGCTGCTTGGAAATGTGTAAGAGAAGTGACCAATTGTCTGTTTGCTAGGACTGCCAAGTATGCCAACTATGCCTGTGATGATGCCAGTCCGAAAGAGTACGTGCTTGGACTTGTGTCTCTGGCTCATTTCCCACAGGTGCAGGATGCCATCAACTGCACATGCAAAACTAATGAACCAATAGACCACATAGGCGTGTTCATTAACTGCAAGGGCTTCTATTCCATCGATGTACAACTGGTGTGCAAAGACAAAAAGATGCTTATACAGGTGTGCAAAAGATTCCTGAGTAGCTGCTGTGGTGCTTTCATCCTGTGACATCTAATCTCCATAATGTCTTCTCACCTGGAAGCAGAGTTACTAGCTGACTGCTTGGAGGCAAGAGATAGCATGGCTGATGACACTGCTCCCTTACACTGAAAAATGGGGAGCATGAACTCTCCAGTCAAATCCATATCACGGCCAGGTACGCCATTAAGACAAACCATCAATACAGCCAAGATGCACTTTGTACATGGACACATCTGGGGGCGGCCTTCAGTATGCATCAGCCAGGGTCCCCAGAATGTTGTGGTGTTATTCTCTGCACTACATTGCACAGCAGCGAGGTTTGGATTTGCAAGAGGAACAAGGTACAGGGAAAGGGGCTTCTTCAGAGGATTCCACAGAGAATGTGAAATGTCATGAGCACAAAGCACCACACGCTTTGGTTGCTTGCTGAGATTCCAGCAATATTCTGATCATTGTGAGCTTTATTTGCGTTCCACTAATAGACCAATCTAATAACCACATGCAATTGTCATTGTTCGCTGTCTGGCTCTTCACAGTCTGCCATGCTAAGAGCACAAAGTAGTTCTTCCATCAACCAAGTATTGCTTTCCCATTATTCATTAGCCCCATTAGTTCCTGTTGATTCACATTATGATACAACTGCAAAGACCACTTGCCAGCCAGCAAGATAGAAAAGATGAGCAGAAAAGTGTAACCTTGTTTAAAGCCTGCTTGCACCAGTTTGATTGTCATGTTTGATGCTTCTTGCAGTTGGCCACTCCATCCATGGAAGAAAATATCATTACACTGGCCAGCGATGGGAACCTAATCATGCTTGGGGCGGACTCCTCCAAGCTCTCTGCAATAATGGACAGTGCTCATAAAATGCTTGTTGGTGCTTCATACCTTCTCTGCTGCTCCTCAATGTTTAACCTGTTCATCGATAGTGCCCAGGTTACAGCAACTATATCCAGCTGAGCCGAGCCTGAGGAAGGCCGCACCCTCTAACAGAGACTCTCCATTGTTGTCCCCCTGTCCAAAAGCTGATCTTGCTCACTTGTGAAGTGTAAGTCTTTTAAGCGTTACACCTTGAGATGGACTTCAGATCTCAACAGCCATCATTAAGACCACCTCTCTCCACCTCCCTAACAACTCAACTTTCCCCTGGTCTCAGCTCACCTGCTGCTAAAACCCTCATTTGTCCTTTTGTTACCTCTAGATTTGACTATTCCCATGCACTCCTGGTGGTCTCCCTCATTTTACCCTCTGTAAAATTGAGGTCACCAAAAAGCTCAGCTGCCTTGTTTTAACTGATAGCAAGCCCATTCACCTGTTATCTTGTCCCTAAGGCCCAGCCGATGCAGTATGTTATGCATGTGTTGTGTATATTGTTTTGCACAGGGGCCTCCAAAATGTCTTGAAATATTCAATCACAATACTCACCAATCAGAGTGAAGTTGACCTCCCTCCCCAAGTGGAAGTGATAGATTCTGAAAGGAGTTGCTCCAAGTCACAGGCTTTTTCTTGACAGGGCAGGCCTGCAGTTGAGGCCCTTAAATAGCCGTTAATGGCCAGTAAAGGAGCACTTCTTTATGGGCCGCAAGTTTGAGCCTGGCAGGAGGAGGTTGCGGATGGGGGAGAAACATTGCAGGTTACCATGCTTGGGGTTTGGTCAGGAAGGAGGCAGCCCCCTTGCCCGATTGGGGATCCTCCCGCTAGGTTCTGCCTTCCCTCTATCCCCTAGCCTATCAGTCAAGACCCCGACATGGCTTGAAAACTGTCCTGGCCTGCCTGCCCTGTCCCGCTGAAGGACCACCCACTACTTACCTTTCATCTGCATCTTATCTCGTCTTTGCTGGGATTGAATATAGTGCTCTAGGGCGGTTACTGGGACTACAGAACTGCTAGCCAATCAGATTGTCCAGCAGTTCTCTGGGTGGGACTTCCTCCGAGGTGAAGGGTAGTGGATTCACCTCCAGCCAGTTAATGCTCCTGAGAGTGGGGCTGCTGCGATCAACAGGGACGTGTTTCTTCACCAACTCTTTGGATGGTGAGGCAGGGAACCCTGCCACCCAATAAATGCTGGCTGGAAATGAGTTACTGTCATATAAATCAAACCTGGGTCACAGGCGCTCTGAGGCAGCAGTGCTAACCACTGTTCCGCCGTGTCGACCCAGATTGTTGATATTTTACTCTCAAGGTTTTGACCCTCATCTGACAGTAATGAGTATTCTTGGGTGAATTCATTAAAACATTTCATTAAACTTACAATATAAATGTCACCATCTGGTGCACATTGAAAGTAAATGTTACAATTTACCATTTTTATAGTTGTCAACAATGTATTCTTATACTGTAAAAATAAGGGGCCAGCAATGTGCTTCTTGGGGCAACAATATTCTTGCAGATTGAAGGCCAACATCAAGGGGTACTGAGGTCTAGTGTGCATCCAAAGGGTAGCTGATGAGTGTTGGAAGATTCCAAGAACATGTTGCACACTACGCAAATTATGGGGCCTAGAAAATACGGCAATTTAGGAAAGGTTCCATAATGCATCTGAAGTGTGTGGCACCATCGATAACACATGTGGCGAGACGTAGAGAACTCAATCGAGGCTTTATTGAGCAGACTTGTTCCCCAGCAGCTCAGTTACAGAATGCGGCTGCTGGGAGAAACCGGGTTCTTATACCCCGCCTTTCTGGGTGGAGCCCAGTAGGCGGCAGATCCAATCAGGACCCAGTATCTGTCCACCAATAGCCCCTCGGCATCATGGTGTACCATATTACCCCGAATACATACCACCACAAAGTGCATGAACGGTAGTCAAACTGTGCTCAACAGTAATTTATTCTGGATACATAGAGAATATTTATACCTCATGCAACGTCTTAGAAATTTATTTGTGATCCAAGAAGAAATGGAGTTGTGCTGGTCCATAGTGTAAGCGTATAGGCACCTCTTGTGCAGATGTGCAGGCTGTGCCCCTTCAGGTCACCAAAATATTATCCAATAACCTGATTTTCTTCCCAATTAATTCAGGAAGGACCAAATTTCGAAGAATGAAAGGTGACAACTGTCAACATATTGGGTGTTCTTATGTATGATCTCAGTTGTCTCACACTATCTGTACACGGAGGGAGTTTCAACTCCATTTCTGTTCAATTAGCTGTGACAGGTTGCTGTGGGAGATCGCAAATCAAAGTGAGTGCTATCATTTACTACTCGAACATTGGAGAAGCCAGAAACTCCAAGGAACTGCATGGCCCTATCATTCTGCTGTTGCTGTAAAGCAAATGTTAATTTATTTGCCAGCTCTCCTGCAAAGCACGTCAGTGCCCTCGTAAAATGGATGCCTGTACTGAGCCTGGTTGAGGGAGTTGGGGAATATTACCATGGGATGGCGGAAGATCATGTGGGGGTGTGAAGGTACTTGGGGAGATTGGAAATTGATCTTCAGAGGTAAGCTGTAAAGAAGAGTCATACGGACTTGAAACGTTAACCGTCGGGACGATTATGCGCCTGCGTCCGCCATCAGTGAGAATAGCAATGTGGGTGCAAAATCTCGTGAGAATTGGGAAACGAGATTCTGACTGGCGAGATCCCATTTCCCGATTTTCCCTGCCCCTTACCGGTAACGTATTGAGGTTCACAGGCACAAAGGGCGAGAATCTTATTTTAATGCTGATTCAAACCTCGTCGACATGAAGTCACGTGGGCGAGGTCTACAACAGCTATTTAAAAATGTTAATCAGTTGAGAAATCCCCTCGGGGAGAAAATGTAAGTATAGCTCCCTGGGAAGAGATGATTCATATGGGCAGTAAGGTGAAAGCAAAAATCAGTCTTGAATATACAAGATACCACTGCTCACTGGGGCGAGAATTCCAAACACTCTGAGAGAATAAATTCTTCCTCATATCCTTCTTAAATGGGAGACCCCAATTCTGAAACTTCGCCACCTACTTCTAGATTCCCCCCTGAGAGGAAAAATCTTTTCAACATCAACCCTGTCAAGCCTCATCAGAATCTTATATTTTTGAAGTAAATCATCTCCAATGTATATAGGCCCAACTACTTCATTTATTATTTGCACAACTAAGCTGATGATCATTGAGTTTGAAAGTTGAAAAAAACAAATAAAAACTAGTTGTCAAAAAATTGTAAGTACAAACACAATAATTTCAAAGCACACGGGAAGAGATGATTCATATGAAAAGGAAAAATAATTGCTTTTGCATTGTTGCCCACTAGGTTATTCAGGCTGCCAATGTATTTGTGTATGACAATATTAAATAACCTGCAGAGATATTGGGGGTGATTTTGAGGCTTCACGAGCCGTCAGTGAGAAATGTGGCGCACGCTCAAAATCCAGAGAGAATTGTGTTTTTCACCCCTCCTCACCGGTGGAGTAGTGCAAATCACACTGCGGGAGGCCTGGAACTTCACGTTAATATATAAGTATGTCATTGGTGAGCACTCACTCTAGATCCCCCCCCACAGACTATTCAGCAGGCACCCACATTTACGACAGGTTTACATAAGCATGAACCTGGCAGCCTCGCCTCCGAGCGGGATAGTGGAGATAAGCATTCAGGCAGCCATGAATCTCCAGGGTCTTCAATGCTCAGGGTGAACCGGAAAGGACGGGAGGGTCACCACTGAACACGACTTGTGAGATTCTTGGGTGTGGTTCTATGAGAGGCCAGACTGCAAGGGCAGAGTTGGGGATTCAGGAATGGGTTTCAGCCCTGCCTCATGAGGAATGACGACCCACACACTTGGGGAAGCACCACTGCAGTGTGAGTAGAACTCCACACTCAGGCAGCAATGTGAGAACAAACGAGTTAAGCTGTATGGAATTTCAATTCCACTATCTGGAAGGTTTGATTGTCAGGAATTAGTGTGCTGGGCTGTGAACTAGTAGAATGAGGATGCCCTCTAGGTATGTTCTTGTCATGCTAATTGTAGAATTCACTCTAATCAGCTGTGCCTTGTTTGCTTCCCTGATATGCTACCTCACCCTTCATTGACTAGTCAATTGTGCCAAAGGAATCTGAAGATCTAAACATCAGTGCCACTGCTCAGAGTCCAAGCATAACCTGCTCCAATTCTGGGAAAATTTGTCATAAACAGGTCCAGGTAGCAGGCGACCGAAGGGGTTGTCCGCCCCGACTGTCTGCCCCTCTAACACGGCTACATTCGTGGCCGGGCATCCCCTGGAGATGGTGCATGCGGTGTCCACGGGCACTATTGAGGCCTCCTGTGCCAGTGGGTGCCACAGGGTCTGGATGCTTATCAACCCTTTAAAACACATTTTAGATTGATATTTTAAGTTTCATTTGCTCTTTGATTTTGTTTAAGGCAGTATTCCTTTATGGAGCCGCTCCTTTTAGTTTGCCACTCAGTTAATTTATTTAATTTAACATTAATTATTTTGTACAGAATAGTTGGAGTCCAAGCATCGAACACCAATGCTCATGCAAGAGTTAACATCACACAGAATAGACTGCTGTGTACCCCAATGCAAGGTTAAGTCTATAATCACTCACCCTGTTCTAGGTTATGACGGGGGATGTGTTTGCAGTGCCCTCTGAAGATGCACATGGTGGTCCCATGCATCCACTCAACTGCCCAGTCACCTAAGGCAAGGTTTGGGGGGGTGGAGGGGGTTGGGGAAAGGCCCACTGAGGCTCCAGAGGGTCCAGGTCCCTAATCTTGGTGGAGTTGAGAGGAACGGTTGTGGGGATTTGAAAGTGTGAGAAAGAGGGTGTGAGGCCTAGTAGAGAGGCACTCTCTAAGGGGAGGTGTGTGGGTGAAGGTTCCAGAGGCGTAGAGGGTTGAGGGTCATGGCTCTGTCAGGAATCATCACCATTCACTTTGGTGTTCGATTCTTTTCAGTGCATCATTCTGGAGAATCATGGGGCCAGTTGAGTTGGCTTTTCTACTGATAGTGATTGAACGGCAGCAAAGACATCGAGTTGCTACTGCATGTGGCCAGGAGCAGCACCCTGCAGCGGAGAGGGATGCTGGGTCCATAGCTGTACAGGGAGCAGTACCACAGAGGGAAGAGCCCCATTTGGGACTGTACCAGCAAAGGGTATTAGGACATCGGACTTCCAATCTACAGGTGCCGGAGTTACAGTGCCAGAGAAGACTGCGCCTGTTCCGGGGGATAGTGGACCATTTTTTCCATGTCCTGCAAGAGCTGGAACCAAATGGAATGAGAGGACGCCCGTTGCCTGTGGCCCTTAAAGTTACTGCCGCTCTGAACTTCTATGCAAATGGCTCATTTCAGGACAGCATCCGTGATCTGTGTGGCTACCCACGGAGGAGGAAAGACCTCAGGCCATGGGCCGACGAGCTAGGGATGCCCTTATTGCCTCTCAGTTTGGAGATGATCAGTACTAGGGAGCGAACAGGTCTCCCACCATGGGGAATGAAATCTCTTCATAACTGTGGTGCCAGTGATATGTTTTCGTGATGGTACCCAGGTTCATGGCAAGGTGCTAAAACCACTGGCCGGACCTTGTGAGAGAATGATGATGACTTGCATTGAGGACAGAGTGATGCTCCCCTCATTCTCAGCGATATGTTTGACTCCGCCTGACATACAGCTGAATGTGTCCTGCCAATGAACAGGCTTATCAAGGGGTTCAGAAATGCTGGATGAGCCCTCATCTGCTACAGCCCCCTGTCGTGTTAGGTACACTGGTCTAACACTGGCTGCAACTGGATGCAGCTTAGATCAGAAAGATACTCCAGACCTTGAAGTTAGTTCAATCAGGTTTATTGAACTAATAGCACAGTTCTCTGTGAGTTCGACTCTCTGCTAACTTAAGTGTTGGTACTCTGTCTGACTGAACCAGACTAGCTCTTAGCCACGTGGTGGAGGTGTGAGATTGTAACAACACCCTTGACTGACTCTCTAGGTGTTCATCAGTGGAAAGAAGCAGTGCGTGAGTTCCTCATGACTTTTATAGTCAGATCCCACCCCTGAGTGTCCTGCCTGCTTATTGGTCATGTCCTTTTCTCTGTGTCGATTAGCTGCTTGTCTGTATATCATTATGTGTGTGTCTGCATATCATGACATCTCCGCTTTTTTTATGTTTGGATGACATATGAGAACGTAATTACAAGAATAGGCCAATATTAACATAATACATGCAGTGGATGTGAACATATGTACATGTGAAAACAGCTGTCTAATGCGAGAACACAGAACATAGCAAACAGAACAAATGTTCATAAGTCCAGTCTCTGTGGCTTACGTCTGATCTTGGTCGACCGCCGGAGAGGTGGTGGTGGGGATGACAGTGTCTTGATGGGCGGAATTGAAGCCTGACTGGTGGTGCAGACCTGCACAAGGCTGCATAGTGTCCAAGCTTCCCGCAGTTTGAACATTGCCTGCCTCTTGCAGGGCAGTGTCCCTTTAAGTGGGCGTTGCCACAGTTCGGGCACATCATGACGTCGGCGTTGTGACGCGGTGTACGTCGTTGCACATGCGCAGTGCGGTCGGCAGCCGTCTGCACCTGCGCAGTGTGGGTGTTGGCCACTTTGTTATCTCGTTCGCATCGCGCATGCGTGGGGCTCCAGTAAAAGCGCGCGAGATGGCCGCTGTCTTCAATGCTGAGGCGCTGCATCCGGGAGATGGCCTGCACACTCACTGCCTCGTGGGAGGCAAGTTTCTAATTTTCAGCCGATTTGTATTGGGAATACCGATTTTTTGCGTGCTCATGCATTGTACATGTTTCAATCGTGACTGGCAGGGTCATATGCTTGATTTTAAGAGCTGCTCTCTCAGAGGATCAGAGTGAACTCCAAACACGATTTGGTCTCTGATCATGGAGTCAGCAATATCACCAAAGTTGCAGGACAGCGCTAGCAGGCGGAGGCTAGTTAAGAAGGCATTGAAAGATTCATCTTTACCTTGAAGACGTTGTTTGAATATGTAGCGCTCGAAGATTTCATTGGTGTCCACTTCACAGTGACTATCGAACTTGTCCAGGATGGTCTGAAACTTTGTCTTGTCCTGGCCTTCGGTGAAGTTAAACGAGTTGAAGAGTTTGATGTCTTGATCACCCGCTGTTGAGAGGAGAAGTGCGATATTTCTTGTATCAGGCGTACCCTTGAGGTCTGAGGCTTTGATGTACAGCAGAAACTTTTGCTTTAATTTCCGCCAGTTGGCACTGAGATTGCCGGAGGTCCTGAGCTGGTGAGGAGCCTGAATCTTCTCCATGGTGCCGGGATACATTCGCTGGTCGTCACGGAACGGACTGAGGTGAGCCACCTTAAATTAGTAGTTTCCTGGTATCATGTCGTGTTAGGTACACTGGTCTAACAGTGGCTGTAACTGGATGCAGCTTAGATCAGAAAGATACTCCAGACCTTGAAGTTAGTTCAGTCAGGTTTATTGAACTAATAGCACAGTTAGCACAGTTCTCTGTGAGTTCGACTCTCTGCTAACTTAAGTGTGGTTTCTCTGTCTGACTGAACCAGACTAGCTCTTAGTCACGTGGTGGAGGTGTGAGATTGTAACAACACCCTTGACTGACTCTCTAGATGTTCATCAGTGGAAAGAGGCGGAGTGCGAGTGCCTCGTGTCTTTTATAGTCAGATCCCACCCCTGAGTGTCCTGCCTGCTTCTTGGTCATGTCCTGTTCTCTGTGTCCATTAGCTGCTTGTCTGAATATCATTATGTGTGTATCTGCATATCATGGCACCCCCTTCGAGGTCAGGAGTCCTGTTGGATTCCTCCAACTAACCCCAGGAGTGGGTCAGCCTCTCTACACTTTGTCAGCCCATGGTATCCTCATTACTGGAGGAGAGTGGCAGAAATAAGAGAGATGCGGGGGAGGGGGCTGGTGGGGG
This sequence comes from Scyliorhinus torazame, assembly GCF_047496885.1. NCBI lineage: Eukaryota > Metazoa > Chordata > Chondrichthyes > Carcharhiniformes > Scyliorhinidae > Scyliorhinus > Scyliorhinus torazame. The sequence goes on from NC_092712.1 coordinate 136,080,166, forward strand.
GTGGTGGAGGTGGGGGTTGCCTTACCAGCTGTAAAACATCTTTACTGGGTCATCAGTGTGAGAGACATAGCACTGCCATTCTCACACTGCACCTGGATGACGCACCAAGTATGCACAGGTATTTTCAGTTCATGGTGCCATGAAATGACAGTGTGGAGGATCTGCTGATGATCAAAGTGATGTTTATTTACAAGCACTATATTACAATGGTGACCTATGGTGTTCAGTCGTGCCCATTAAGTGCCTACAGTTTTTGACTCTTCTACACCCTCCTACTATGTCTAGATATACTTCCAGCTGACTTTGAGATGGCCTGCTGTCTTCCATACCCTGTTGCCTGAGATAACCTTGGCAGGTGTCCCCTGGGGCGCCTGGACCTTGAGGATCCGGCCTATTTTCAGGCAGCACAGGTGTTGCAGTGCTACCCTCCATGGTATGCTGAACTGGAGATGTGTTACTCACAGTGAGGGTGCTGCCAGATGTGCTTGACACCCACAGGATCCCCTGGGTAGAGGGCCTCAGGCTGCGCTCCTCCAGATCCTCTTTCCATAGAATCCATAGAATCCCTACACTGCAGAAGGAGACCAGTCGGCCCATCAAGTCTGCACCGACTCTCCAAAAGAGCAATTTAAGAAGGCTCATTTTACCCTACCCTACCCTATCCCTGTAACCTGTGGATTGATTACGGCCAATCCACCTAACTTGCACATCCTGAGCCTGTGGGAGACAACCGGAGCACCCGGAGGAAGTCCACACAGACATGGGGAGAATGTGCAAACTCCACACAGTCACCCAAGGCCAGATTCAAACCCGGGTCCCTTACACTGTAATGCAGCAGTGCCAGACTTTGTGACACTATGCCACCCCTTTGGGTGCCCAGGGGCCCCTGTACTCCTTCATGGGATAGTGGGGCAGCTGGAGTGAGATCCAGAAGCCCTACCGCCCTCTGGTGCAGCCACTCGTGGACTCCCACCAGTACCTGCACCATGCAGTTGAAGCTCTGCACCATGGAGCCCATGCCCTTAATCATGGAAGTCATGAACTGAGTCATGGAGCAGACAACCTCCACCCATGGAGTGCACATCCTGGAATAAGTTCTCCTCTGTGGATGCCACGCTTGCAGTGTTGACCTTGTGTGTTGAAGTGACGGCACCATCAACTCAGACAGCAGGTGATGAGATTTCTCCAGGCAGCTTTGCAGTCCGAGGAGGGATGCTGTCATCCCTTCCTAATGCTCGCAACTCTGCCTTTGCAGTTCCATCACCTCTGGGATGACTGGACCCAGTGGCATGTCATCAGCCAGGAGCTCAGCAGTATCCTGGCCTCCAGCATCCGTCCGGGTGTCAGATCCCTGGGACATCCCTGCCTACACCTGCTGTGGATCATCAGCTGTGAGGTGTGTCGTGTTGGGTGTTCTGATGTACAAACGATCCAACACGGCTGGAGATAGTTTACCTCAATTTTATTTACTACTTAACGATAACAGCACACTGCTAACTTGGGTACGTGCATCACCAGCTAATCTGTGGACCCTGTCCTATCACTATCTGGGTGAGGCACTCAGCACATGGTGAATGTCTGAGTGGCAGGCTCTGAGCTCGGTGCTCTGAGCTGGCTGCTGCTGGGATGAGCGGGAACTGTAGTGTCCCCTGTTTTTATAGTGCGTGTGCTCTCACTGGCGATTGGCTGCGATGTTATGTGTGTTGGTTGGTCCTACTGCATGTCCATCAGTGTGTGTTTGATTGCACCATGATATGCTGATGTAAATATCATGACAAGGTGCTCACCAGTGAGTGACTCAGAGGCCTGTTAACTTCTCACCCACTGCTGGTGGAGGGTGTGGGTGATAGATGTGACGCCTCTTTGATGGTGATTTCCGAGAACTCCCCCTCTCAGGTCAGTGGTATCCAGGGGGCGTAAGGATGGCTCAGGCTGCTCGCCTGATTGCCCTGCAAGGGAAGGGAGATGGCATTAGTGCCTCAGGGGGGATAAATGATGCAAGATATTTACTCATGTGGGGCTTGAGGAATGACAATAACCTTCAGGTTCTCACTTTTCCTCGCTGCCCCCACTTCTTCATCCACACAGGCATGGTCATGTTGCTCCCCGGCCAGCTCAAGGCTCTCTCCTCATGTGGGGTAAGGGTGCGGAGCTCTCTCATCACTCTGGGTGGCTGTGCCCTCTCACACTGGTTGTGCTCGATTTTGTCCTGTGAGGATAGAGATGGGAGGAGTGTAGGTGGGAGTTCTGCCAGTACAGATGGTTGAGGAGTGGCATGCGTATGAATGGAGTGGGAATAGGGATGTGAGAAGCAGATTAGAGCTTGGGGAGCACCATGGGGATTTGCGGGAGAGAGAAGAGGGCCTCGTGACAGGTGGGCAATCTGAGAGGAGGCTGGGGGAGAGATCACCTTGGAGGTGCGAGGGGTGGGTGAAGGAAAGCAGTGAGAGACCAGAGATGGCAGACTTACTATATGGCGCAAAGAAGGTCATTCATTTTCTCCGGCACTGCTGCCCCGTCCTCTTCTGGAGGGAGCTGGCATTTACTAAAGTGGTCACAGCCTTCCGGGCATTGGTAGTCACATTGCTGGAGGGACGTATTCTGGAATGCGGGTACAGGTGGTCCCGCCTCTGCAGGACTCCATCCAGTAGTCTGCTCAGGGCTCCCTCTGAGAATCATGGAGTTGTCTTTCTGACTACCATCCCCTCTAATGGATCTGGAAGAAGTGCTGGGAAGTGCTGGGAGGCATTTATATGGAACTCTCCACTGATCGCAGTGATTAGGTCTCCCCGGGGTGAACAAATCAGCGGGAGGCCGTCAAGAGCACGGCTTGATTCACAGGAAGAAAAAAGCTTTGGCTTGAGGAGGTCAAAATTCCGTGAGATTTCCCGCAATACCGGTTTTATCACTGGGACTGACACTTTGTCATTTTTTGGTAAGGTTCTGCCCATTAAACGACTTACATTATATAGCCCATTTGGTCACATTTGACTAATTATTAATTGCCATTTGGGGGAGTATACTTTACATGATTGGACCCTTTTCCTTTCATTGCAAGAGTTAGCTCTTTGCAATTATACATATGGGGATTGAAAATTCAAAATGTACTGCCCATAAAAATAATTCATTCAGTTAACAGGCTCTGCACAGGGAGATAATGTTTAGTGCAGTGAATTCTATGTGGTGTTCTGTTTTAAGAATAGAATTGCAATAAGATAAAGCTGGATGCTGGGGCATCTTCTTTTGTGTTTCTTTGAGCCATACTGGGGTGTCTTAGCAACCAAATAAAACACAAAATTATGCATTAATGACGCAGCACAATCTGCACATACCAACCAAAGCATTTCCATCACTCCAATGCAGGACAGAGTCCAATATAATCAGCCAGAATTTTCTGTCAAAAGAACAATGAGGCTAATTGTCCTCACTGTTATTTGCGTGCAAATACTGCGGAAAATTCAGGCAAACTGCAAATATGCAGTTCAAGGTGGAAATCAGGCGGAAAGCTGTGTGAGAGGCACTGTGGCATCTTCAGCATTGAAATGCATTTAAGAACATGAAGTTGCTGTAATTGTGCAACTAATACAAGCTAAATCCAGCACAGAAAGATAAGACTTGTCGAATTAGCCTTTTAATGATGTGCTAAGTGTAAATTATTACCTGTCAATCTTATTGACTCAACAAATGACCAACACACGTGAAGTCTCAATATTTCTGAGAGTAATTGTTGGAAATGTTACAAATATAAATTTTAAACTAAACATTTTTTAAACATTTCCTTTTTTCTCTCTCATAATCCAATCTTCTTTCCTTTTCTTGATTTGACTTTCTGCACCTGATTTGACATTGAATCCGCTCACAATAATTTACATTCCTTCTCAATCCTTCCACTGTTAATTCCCAAACCTTTCGATCTGATTGGCTAAGATACTGGTCCCGATCACTCAAATCCCAAATGTCCGGTCTTGCTCACTGTGATGTGATCACAAAACAATTTACACATTAAGAACTTGAGGGCTATTAGGGTCCTGCTGTCATTACCCTCCCTGCCCTCTCTCCCACCCCTGCCAAAGTACATTTATTCAGCCAAACCTATTGGGCGGAATTCTCCGATTGCTAACAGCAAAATCTCGTTCGTCGATTGGCCGCAGATTCCGTTTTAACGCTGAATTCGGATGCTCCGCCCCCTCAAGAACGGCAGAATCACTGAGTATGCCGCATGCCGTTGGGATGGCCTCAGGATGTCACCTCAAGCCCTCCCCCGATACTCTGCCCCCGATGGGCCGACTTCCTGACTGCGCGCGTGTCCTCACAGTTTTTGGGGACCTTGCGTGGCGGCTGCGGACTGTGTCCAGCGCCACCACAGTCGGGGGTGAGAGGGGAGGGAGTGGGAGCCATTCCGCTGGCCAGTGGGACCTCGGCGGGATCTGGGAGGACTGGTGGGGTGTGGTCTGGGGGTGGCGAGGGAGATTACAGGGGGGCACTATCTGGCAGGCTAGGTCCGCGCACAGCCGGTGCCATGTTGTACGGCATGGCTGCCGCAGGTCGCTGCTGTGCGCATGCGCGGCCACGGACCCGCCAATTCTCCATCCGTACGTGGCGCGGCTGCTAGGCCACAACAGGCGGAGCATTGGTGCGGGGGCGGCGCCAACTTTTTCATTGTAAAACTAGACACTTCCTCTGGACATAGTCTCAAAATCGGAGAATTCAGCCCATTGTCAATTTAAATTCTCAACAAAAGGAGATTTAAAATCACCATATAAGCTTAAATGGTCTTAAGATGAAGTGTCCCTCCCTCCCAGGATATTTAGGCTTAATAAAGATATTTCAGAATGAAATATACTTTACAGATACTTTATAGTAGAAATATACCTCTGAAGATTCGCACAGAACCGAGGATTCACCATTAGAGCACGCTAGAAGAGTTAGAGACCTTGAGGTTTACAAAGTGAGACAACTCTTAATAAAATCATTATTTTATAATACTTTGTTATTAGTTTAAATCTTGGATTACATTATATGAATGTTTTGAATACTACAGAGAGTAAATGCAAGATAAAAGTAATCTATGTATCAATGTATAAATATAAAATACAAATTTACTTGAAATTAAATTAAAGATTCAAATCCACTTAGAAATACATGCAGATGATAACCCCCCCCACCCCCCCATCAACCTGGTTTATACTCACAATAAATAGTGTAAAGCATAGTTTCTACCTTTGTGTCAGGTATGAGGAAACCTATTTAAGGTCTCCAATCATTGATGGTTGTGCAAAGCTGACAAACCTGTTTCGCTAAGTCTGTGATTTAAATAAATTCTGCTGCCTTTAGAATAGCCTAACCATTGTCTGACTTGTGTCAGTACATCAAAATATGTCTTTTCTCAAACACAGCTGCAATTAGTGCCTGTTTCCCTGTATGGAAAAGTCTCTCCTCAAGGCCTTTGCATCTGCATGTGAGTGTGAAATTAATGTCTGTGATTTTTTTCAAAGGATTTGTATCTGAGTTAAATTTTTAACACTTTCATTGACTGAATGAAATGGATTAAATCCTTAAGACGACAAGTATAGTGGCAATTTGAAAAACAATCTATGGGATGTGTGTGCCATTGGCTAGGCCAGTACGTATTGCCTCACCCCTACTTGTAGCCTTTCAGAAGATGGTGGTAAGCTGCTTTGTTCAACTGCTGCAGTCCCTGAGATGTAGGTACATCCACAGTGCTGTAAGGGAGGGAGTTCCAGGATTTTGACCCAGTGACAATGAAGGAACGGCGATATATTTCCAAGTCAGATTGGTGATTGAGTTGGAGGGGAACCTCCAGGTGGTGGAGTTCCCAGGTATCAACTGTTCTTGTCCTTCTAGATGGTTATTGTCGTGGTTTTGGAAGATGCTGCCCAAGGAACTTTGGCAAGTTACTGCAGTGCATCTTGTAGATAGTTACATGGCTGCCACTGTTCATCAGCGGTGGACGGTTTGAATGTTTGTGGAAGGGGTAGCAATCAAGCCGACTGCTTTGTCCTGGATGGTGTTGCGCTTCTTGAGTGTAGTTCGAGCTACCCTCATCGAGACTCCTGAACTGTGCCTGTGGACAGGCTTTGGAGGGCCAGGAGGTGAGTTGCTCACCATAGCATTCCTGCCTTTGATCTGGCAACCACAGTATTAATATTGCTAGTCCAGTTCAGTTTCTTTTCAATGGTAACCCCAGGATGTTGATTGTGGGGGATCCAGTGAAGGTAATGCCATTGCATGTCAAGGGCCTATGGTTAGATCCTCTCCTGCAGGAGATTGTCATTGCCTGGCACTTGTGTGGAGCAAATGTAACTTGCCACTTGCCACTTGTCCAGGTCTTACTACATTTGGACATGGACTGCTTCATTATCTGAGGAGTCGTGAATGGTGCTGAACATTGTGCAGTCATCTGCGAACATCCTCGCTTCTGACCTTATGTTGGAAGGGAGGTTATTGATGAAGCAGCTGAAGATGGTTGTGCCTAGAACACTGCCCTGAGGAACAGTAATGACATGGAGCTGAGATGATTGACCTCCAACCACCACAACCATCTTCCTTTGTGCCTGGTATAACTGCAATCAGCGGAAAGTTTCCCCTCTGATTCCCATTGACTCCAGTTTAGCTAGGGCTCCTTGATGCCATACTCGATCAAATGCTGCCTTGATGTCAAGGGCAGTCACTCTCACCTCACCTCTGGCATGTAGCTCTTTTGTCATGTTTGAACCAAGGCTGTAATGAGGTCAGGAGCCGAGTGACCCTGGTGGAACCCAAACTGAGCGTCCGTGAGCAGGTTATTGCTGAGTAAGTGCCACTTGATAGCACTGTTGATGACTCCTTCCATAACTTTGTTGATGATGGAGAGTAGATTAATAGGATGGTAATTGGCTGGGCTGGATTTGTCCTGTTTCTTGTGTACAGGACACACCTGGGCAATTCCCCACATTGCCGGGTAGATACCAGTGCTGTAACTGTACTGGAACAGCTTGGCTAGGGCTGCGGCAAGTTCTGGAGCACAAGTCTTCAGTAGTATTGCTGGGATATTGTCAGGGCCCATATCCTTTGCTGCATCCAGTGCCTTCAGCTGTTCCTTGATATCACAGAGTGATTTGTATTGGCTGAAGACTGACATCTGTGATGCTGGGGACATCCGGAGGAGACTGAGGTGGATCATCCACTTAGCACGCCTGGCTGAAGATTATTGCGAATGCTTCAGCGTTGTCTTTTGCACAGATGTGCTGGACTCTTCCATCATTGAGGATGGGGATATTTGTGGGAGCCTCCTCCACCAGTGAGTTGTTTAATTGACTACCACGGTTCACGGCTGGATATGGCAGGACAGCAGAGCTGAGATCTGGGGCGGGATACTCCGACCCCCCGCCGGGTCGGAGAATCGGCGGGGGCTGGCGTGAATTCCGCCCCTGCCGGTAGCCGAATTCTCCTACACCGGATATTCGATGGGGGCGGGAATTGCACTCCGCCGGTCGGCGGGCCCCCCCGGCGATTCTCCGGCACGCGATGGGCCGAAGTCCCGCTGCTGGAATGCCTGTCCCGCCGGCAAGGATCAAACCACCTCTCTTACCGGCGGGACCTGGCAGCGCGGGCGGGCTCCGGTGTCCTGGGGGGGGGGCGCGGGACAATCTGGCCCCGGGGGGGTGCCCCCACGGTGGCCTAGCCCGTGATCAGGGCCCACCGATCGGCGGGTGGGCCTGTGCCATGGGGGCACGTTCCTCCGCCTCGGCCACAGCATTTACCATGGCCGACGTGGGCGAGCCCCCCCCCCCCCCCACTGCGCATGCGCGGGGATGACGTCAGCAGCCGCTGACCTTCCCGCGCATGCGTGGACTCGCGCCGACCGGCAGAGTCCTTTCGGCCCGGGCTGGTGTGGCGCCAAAGGTGCCGGGGGAGCGGAAACCACTCCGGTGCGGGCCTAGCCCCTCAAGGCCCCTAAAGGTGCGGAGAAATCTGCACCTTTGGGGCGGCCCGACGCCGGAGTGGTTCCCGTCACTCCATCCCGCCAGGACCCCCCGCCCCGCCGGGTAGGGGAGAATCCCGCCCCTGATGTGTTGGTTGTGGAATTGCTTAGCTCTGTCTATTACTTGCTGCTTATGCTGTTTGGCACACAAGTAGTCCTGTGTTGTAGCTTCATCAGGTTGACACCTCAATTTTAGGTATGTCTGGTGTTGCTCTTGGCATGCTCTCCTGCACTCTTCATTGAACCAGGATCGATGCCCTGACTTGGTGGTAGTGGTAGAGTAGGGAATATGCCAGGCCATGAGGTTGCAGATTGTGGTTGAGTACAATTATGCTGCGGTTGATGCCCAGCTTTGAGTTGCTAGATCTGTACTGATACTATCATGGAAAGATGCATCTGCAGCAGGCAGATTGGTGAGGATAAGGTCAAGTATTTTTTTTCCCTCTTGTTGGTTTCCTCACCACCTGCTGCAGTCCCAGTCTAGCAGCTATGTCCTTTAGGACCCGGCCAGCTCGGTCTGTGGTGATACTACTGAGCCACTCTTGATGATGGACATAGAAGCATATTCTGCGCCTTGCCACTTACAATGCTCCTCCAAGTAGTGTTCAACATGGAAGAGTACTGATTCATCAATTGACCTTTGTTCTTTGTTCTTTGTTCTTTGTTGATGGTGGCCGGTACGTGGTAATGAGCAGGAGGATTCCTTATCCATGTTTAACCTGAAGCCATGAGACTTCATGGGATCCCGAGTCGATGTTGCGAGCTTCCAGGGAAACTCCCTGCTGACTGTATTCCACTGTGCTGTCACCTGTGCTGGGTCTGTCCTGCTGGTGGGACAGGACATACCCAGGAATTGTGATGGTGGTGTCTGGGATATTGGGCGAAATTCTCCCGAAACGGCGCGATGTCCGCCGACTGGCGCCCAAAACGGCGCCAATCAGACGGGCATTGCGCCGCCCCAAAGGTGCGGAATGCTCTGCATCTTTGGGGGCCGAGCCCCAACATTGAGGGGCTAGGCCGGCGCCGGAGGAATTTCCGCCCCGCCAGCTGGCGGAAACAGCCTTTGTTGCCCCACCAGCTGGCGCGGAAATGACATCTCCGGGCGGCGCATGTGCGGGAGCGTCAGCGGTCGCTGACAGTTTCCCACGCATGCGCAGTGGAGGGAGTCTCTTCCGCCTCCGCCATGGTGGAGACCGTGGCGGAGGCGGAAGGGAAAGTGTGCCCCCACGGCACAGGCCCGCCCGCGGATCGGTGGGCCCCGATCGTGGGCCAGGCTACCGTGGGGGCACCCCCCGGGGCCAGATCGCCCCGCGGCCCCCCCCAGGACCCCGGAGCCCGCGCATGCCGCCTTGTCCCACCATTCAAAAGGTGGTTTAATCCACGCCGGCGGGACAGGCAATTTATCGGCGGGACTTTGGCCTATCCGCGCCGAAGAATCGAGTGGGGGGGCCCGCCAACCGGTGCGGCGCGGTTCCCGCCCCAGCCGAATTTCCGGTGCCGGAGGCTTCGGCAACTGGCGGGGGCGGGATTCACGGCAGCCCCCGGCGATTCTCCGACCCGGCGGGGGTCGGAGAATGACGCCCATTGTCGGTAAGATAGGGCGCGCGATTCTCCACTCCTGCGCCGGTTGGGAGAATCGCCTGGGAAGCACAACTTCCCACTACTGTCCTTGACTGGCCCTACTCTTATCCTAGTCATTAGTGAACCAGATGGGTTTTTTTGACAACAGAGTCATGGTCATCATTGGACTTTTAATTCCAGATATTTTATTGAATTTAAAATTGCACCATCTGCTGTGGTTGGTTTTGAACCTGGGCCCCCATTTCACTCCCCTGGGTCTCTAGATTACTAGTCCAGTGACAATATCATTATGCTACTGCCTTCCCTGACTGCTGACAGATGTCCTGCGACAAAGTACGATCCGATGTGATGCAACACACAGCAGTGTAATCCACCCCAACCAGCATAAGAAAAGACAGTACATTAAAACTGAAGTTGAATGAATATGTCTCTAATAATAATAATAATCGTCTTTATTAGTGTGACAAGTAGGCTTACATTAACACTGCAATAAAGTTACTGTGAAAATCCCTTTGTCGCCACATTCCGGCGCCTGTTTGGGTACAGAGGGAGAATTCAGAATGTCCAAATTACCTAACAAGCACTTCTTTCGGGACTTATCATATCATAGAATTTACAGTGCAGAAGGAGGCCATTCTGCCCATCGAGTCTGCATCGGCTCTTGGAAAGAGCACCCTACCCAAGGTCAACACCTCCACCCTATCCCCATAACCCAGTAACCCCACCCAACACTAGGGATAGCTTTGGACACTAAGGGCAATTTATCATGGCCAATCCACCTAACCTGCACATCTTTGGACTGTGGGAGGAAACTGGAACACTTGGAGGAAACTCACGCTGACAGGAGGAGAACGTGCAGACTCCACACAGAGAGTGACCCAAGCCGGGAATCGAAACTGGGTGCCTGGTGCTGTGAAGCAACAGTGCTAACCACTGTGCTATTGAAATATTTATATATATCTATCCAAATGTCTTCAATTGCAGCCTTAGCTTTATTAGGTGGGGTTACTGGGTTACGGGGATAGGGTAGAGGTGGGGGCTTAAGTAGGGCGCTCTTTCCAAAGCCGGTGCAGACTCAATGGGCTGAATGGCTTCCTTCTGCACTGTAAATTATATCATTCTATGATTTATTTGTTAGCTGGATTTAACAATTTAAATTTGCACTTTAAATGCATTAAGATTTTATAATGATGCAGAGGAGGCTGATGGTATACGCAAGATAGATTTATTTACAAGTATTTACAAGGGTATGCATAACGCAGCATCTCACTCCCAGTGCAATCCTAGCTGGGAGGATTTATCTCACCAGACCCTGATCTGGGCTTGCTTTTAACTTTTGCTCATAACGAGGCCTCCGCCCCCTATCTGGGGAGCTCGTACTTCATGGGTCCACGGAGAGATCAACGAAGGTTTCCCCGTGGTCCTCGTGGCGGTTATGGTCGACTGAATACCAATGGTATTCCCAGCACATCCCTTCTGTCAATTTGACAGAGAGTCACAAATTAGATCTGGATCCAGGTACATCAGAGACTCAAGGACAAGCAGTTTGCCTCCATTTTCCCCAAATATTTCCATCTGAACAAAAACATTGTAAAACTGTATCCTTCCAAAGGCTGAGTATAACCTCAATCTGGGAAAGCCCCTCATATTGGTTACTCATGCTGTTTTGTTTGCGTCAGTGGACTGGCAGCACCAGAGATGCATCTCTGTGGGGCAAGTGGCAGCTGCCAGCATGCAGAGCAGGTGCCCCTCTTAATCTGCAAACATTGATGTGGTCTTCAGTAGCGATCACAGATGGGTACATCTGGACATATTTTCAGGACATTTTCAGGACTCTTGCCCTTAAACGTTTTAATTGGTGAAAGATGCTGCTGGTTGAGACTTCTGTCTAGAGAATGCAAAAAGAAACAAGGCCATCCAAAATAAGCAGTAAGGGTATTTTTTCATTGCTGAAATGCACTGGTACAAATTGAATCCCATCAATAATAAAGAATTGTTTATCATAAACCGAATCACACTTTGAATTTCAATCTATTGATTGATTGATTGATATTTATTGCCACATGTACCGAAGTACAGTGAAAAGTATTTTTCTGCAGCCAAGGGAACGTACACTGTACGTACATAGACAAAAGAATAATCGACAGAGTACATTGACAAATAGTCCTCAACAAATACTGATTGGTTACAGTGCGGAACAAAGGGCCAAACAAGCATTACATGAGCAAGAGCAGCATAGGGTGTCGTGAATAGTGTTCTTACAGGGAACAGGTCAGTCCGAGGGGGAGTCGTTGAGGAGTCTTGTAGCTGTGGGGAAGAAGCTGTTCCTATGTCTGGATGTGCAGCTCTTCAGACTTCTGTATCTTCTGCCTAATGGAAGGGTCTGGAAGAGGGCAAAACGTGGGTGTGAGGGGCCTCTGACAATGTTGTCTGACTTCCTGAGGCAGCGGGAGGTGTAGACAGAATCAATGGGAAGGTGGCAAGCTTGTGTGATGTGTTGGGCTGAGTTCACCACACTCTGCAGATTCTTGCGATCTTGGGCCGAGCAGTTGCCATACCAAGCTGTGATGCAGCCGGATAGGATGCTCCCTCGCACATCTGGAGAAGTTTGTGAGAGTTCATGCAGACATGCCAAATTTCTTTATACGTATAAAAGACGAGACAATTAGAGTAAAAAATTCTACATTTGTTTCAATTTTCTCAGTCTGTACGGCTCAACATCACACTGTCAGGAAACTTTCGGAAAATGGTCCCATTTGCTTTCATCAAATAGTCTTTAGTTTCAGAACACACAATCAAATAAGGCACAATATAATGTCCAACGCTTTATTACTATTCTTTTATAAAAATCATCTGTCAATGCCACATCCCGTCTAAACAGCAAGGCAGGATATAACAATCCCAGAACATAAACATAAAACTGTTACTTTTATGAACGTGCTTCTCTAGGAGACACAGGCCACACAGACATTACATTGGCGACACTGTTAGCATAGAAAGAGGGAACAATATATTCTGGCAAGCAACATCAATGCCTTTGCTGACCTGCCTTCTTTCCTGGTTTTTAAGGTTCATGAATTGCACACCATAGTGGGAGTACAATGCAGAAAGTGGAAAAAGAGATTTTCAATCTTCCTTCGAACAAAGGAGGTGAAAGGTGACATTAGAAAATGTGCCGAGCTACTTCATAAGTATATTTTTCCCCAGACACAGGGGGATGATGAGAATAATGAGCAAATGTTAATTTGCAAATTATTGCTCTGAGAAGATAATTTACCGTTGACATTTTTAGGAGGTCATTTTATAAATGAACACTCCGGGTGCAAAGTTGAACTCCTGGGAGCACTCATTGGGAATTCAACCACAAGCTCCCTATGATTTCCCATTCACTTCCAGACTCTCTTATTGAGTTCCTACCAAGATGGTGAAATTTTGTAATCACTCGATATGAATTCAGGCAAGTGCAGCAATAAAACTAAAAGAAAGAAATACTTGCATTTATACTGTGCCTTTCATAATCTTCCAAAGTACAAAGCCAACAAAGTACTTTGAAGAACATTCACTGCTGTGATATGTATGAAACACAACAAAGTCCCACAAACAGCATATGGACATACAAATTAGTAGAAGGAGTAGGCCATTCGGCCCCTTCGAGCCAGCTCCACCATTCAATAAAAATCATAGCTCATGGCATCAATCATAGCTTTCAAAAGGGAACGACACACGACCTGAACAGTAAGAATTTCAAGGTTATGGGAAAAGTGGTGGTGGTGGGGGGTGGGTAGGGGTGGGGGTGGGGGGTGGGTAGAGTGAAATTAGATGAATTACTCGACAGAAAGCTAGCATGGACATGTTGAGTCCCCTTCTGCACTGTAGAAATTCTATGATTCCTAGGGGCTATATTTATTTTGGGGGGGGGGGGGTGTTATTCAGCTGACACGCCTGGAAGAACCTTTGGTCCAGCTGCTGGTGGCCTTAACAGGCCTAGGCTCAGGTTTTCACTTTTCAGTTGGAGGGGGGAACAACTCTCGGGTCCCTTATAAGCTGAGGCCTCTGCCAGAAGTAGTTGTAGTGAGTGTCAAGGACGTCGTGTCTGCTGAAATCATCTCTGCTGGAATGTAATCACTGCTTCTCAGATGGTCCACGTGTTCTTCGCGGCCTTCCCTTGGACTTTGACTTTGTAAGAAACCAGAGCAGTCTATTCCAGCTCGATTCCTGGGAGTCATTTCCAACGTTCTGTGCACAGATGCCATTGCCTTTTCTGAGGTCCTTTCGGTGTTGTAGTTCCTTTTTCAGTTGCCCTACTTTGACTCCAACTTCCCTCCCCAAGTTGGGAATCAGCAGATCAAAACAAATGACTGCGGATGCTGGAATCTGAAACAAAAACAGAAAATACTGAACAATCTCAGCAGGTCTGACAGCATCTGTGGAGAGAGAAGGGAGCTAACATTTCGAGTCTGGGTGACTCTTTGTCAACAGCAGGCTGAGCCTGGTGTGCAGTTGTTATCCCATTAACGATTTGTTGGTGCGACTCCCGACGTTGTTTGGAGCATGGTTCTACAGTCAGGGGTATGGTGCCGTTCAGATGTATTTAATGCTGTTCGGCTTCACGAATGCCTGAAATTCTCGACTGGTAAAGGGCATACCATTATCGGATACCAGGGCCTCTGGTATGCCATGGGTACAGATCCTTTGCCTGAGTTCTCCTATTGTTGCATGAGAAGCTGTGGAGGAAATACAATGTACTTTTAACCATTTTGAGTGGGAATCGATCATAATAAGGAATAGCAAACTCAGGAACAGGCCAGCGGAGTCCGCATGCACCCGTACCCATGGTCATCCTGACCCAAGAGGCTGCTCCATGAGATTCCCGATGTCTGTACCCAGCCCGGGCCACCAGACATAGCTCCTTGGGAGCATTTTCATCTTTAATACCCCAGGGTGTCCATTGTGTAATTCTGCCAGGATTAGGCGCCGACTTGGATGGGAGATGACTACTCTGGCTCCTCACAGGATGATGCCATCTTCTACACTAAGTCCTTGTCATTTAGTGAGGAAGGGCTTCATGCCATCTGTGGGATGTCCTCTGATTCCGCCACTGAGGATCACATGACGCAATTTTGCCAGGATGGGGTCCACGCTTGAATCTGCTTTGTGGATACTGGCAAGGTATCCAGGTAGTTCAAAGTCATGATGAATTCTTCCAATGCCAACAGAGGGGCCAAGCTAGTGGGCAGCGGGAGGGGTCACAGGGCATCCGCGTTGTCAATGTGTGTCCCTGGGCGGTGCTCGAGAGAGTATTTGTAGGCTGCTAACAATAATACCTATCGTCCCTTGGGGTTGTTGGACACTTTTCTCTGCATTCTCCAAGGATAGTGCTAATTCTGCAGCCTTTTGAGGTCTAGGGTGGGTTGACCAACAATTCTCCATGACATTATAGGTCTTGCACACTAGCCAGTCGTGTAGCATCTTGGTCAGGGATCGGCCAAGCTCGCAGCATTCAGCCAGCTTCCTTAACCTAGCCAAGAATTCTGTCAAGGTTCCCCAGGGATCCTCTGAGCTAATTTGATTCCCAAACAAGGGCATTTCCAGGTTTTTCTTTCTGTTTTGTTTCTTTTTGGTCAGGGGTGTCATAATATACACCAGTATATCATGATGCAGACACACACACTGATGGACACACTGATGGGGCAGCATTGTGGATAGCACAATTGCTTCACAGCTCCAGGGTCCCAGGTTCGATTCCGGCTTGGGTCACTGTCTGTGCGGAGTCTGCACATCCTCCCCGTGTGTGCGTGGGTTTCCTCCGGGTGCTCCGGTTTCCTCCCACAGTCCAAAAATGTGCAGGTTCGGTGAATTGGCCATGATAAATTGCCCTTAGTGTCCAAAATTGCCCTCAGTGTCCAGAATTGCCCTTGGTGTTGGGTGGGGTTACTGGGTTATGGGGATAGGGTGGAGGTGTTGACCTTGGCTCTTTCCAAGAGCCGGTGCAGACTCGATGGGCCAAATGGCCTCCTGCTGCACTGTAAATTCTATGATCTATGATTCTGGAATGCTGGAGGATTACGGGTGGCTTTGGGTTGGAATGGTCCTTTACTAGATCCACAAGCTTGTTAAATATTTTAGTGTCAGGGGCTGCAGGATAAGATAAACTTTTATTAATGCTGGACATCGGGGCCCTGCACACTCTCAAAAGGATTACTTTATGCCTGCCATCCCCTTCTATGGCACGGAAGAATTAGCGCATATGTTTGGAATACTGGTTTGCCTCATAAGGCTTGAGCTTCCCAAACAAGGGCATTTCCAGGTTTTTCTTTCTGTTTTGTTTCTTTTTGATCAGGGGTGTCATAATATGCACCAGTATATCATGATGCAGACACACACACTGATGGACACACAGCAACACCAATCAACACACACAACACCGCAGCCAATCACCAGTTAGAGCACACTCACGATAAAGACAGGGGGCATCAGAGTTCCCGCTCATTCGGGATGCAGCCTCCTACAAGGACAGAACTTACAGCTTACAGCACAGATCCTCACCATGTGCTGAGTGCATAGACTGGTTCGGACAGGCATAGGTCTTTAGTTTAATCTAACATCGTGTTAACCCACAGTGAAAGTATGTTCAACAGTTTTTAACTTAATAAAATAGTGTTGCACTATTTTAAGTGTTGATGGCCTGTATGTGTTCCACGGATCCAGAGCACCCAACACATCATGATACTAGGAGTTGAGGGATATTAGAACATCTTAGATCTACCTGCAAGTGATCTGCCTTCCACCAGCATACAGCCATGCTGCAAAATGGACAGCGTCCGCCCGCCGCCGCCGCTCTGCATCACCGGTAACCTAGGGGCCAACTGGAAGATTTCAAACAACGCTTCCAGCTCTACCTTGAAGCCACAGATCAGAAACTGCCTCAGACACCAGGAAGATCGCTCTCTTCCTATCCACGGCCGGGGAACATGCCATCCACATTTTCAATTCTCTCACCTTTGCTGATGATGAAGATAAATCAAAATTCAAGACCCTCAAGTTTGACAGTCACTGCAACATCGAGGTGAATGAAAGTTTTGAGCGCTATGTATTCCAACAGCGTTTGCAGGGTAAGGATGAACCTTTCCAATTCTTTCTCACCCACCTCTGCATCCTTGCGCAGTCCTGTAATTACGGGCCCACCTCCGACTCCATGATACGCGACCAGATCGTTTTTGGTGTTCAGTCGGACCCCCTACGCCAGCAGCTCCTCAAGGTAAAGCAGCTCACCCTAGCGATAGCCATCGAGACCTGCGTGCTACACGAACACGCCACTAGTCAGTATTCCCACATCCAAGCGGCTGAAACGGCGCGGCAAAGTCCCCACGAGGCAGAACAGTTCCAAGCAATCGAGCAATTCCAGGGCCTCAGCCTGGATGAGGGCGGCCATTTCGCGCGCTTTTCACGGACTCCCGCGCTCGTGCGCACCGAACGAGGGGACGGCGACGTTGACGAACGTACTCCGCAGGCGCGCACCACGTACGACCACACCACGCATGCACGGTGGCGCATCGAACGTACTGACGCTACAATGTGCGGCAACTGTGGCTCCGCCCACTTAAAGCGGCAATGCCCTGCCAAATCCCGACGATGCCTGAGATGTAGCAAACCTGCCCACTATGCTGCTTTATGCAGATCAGCTCAGCCTGCCGACTCTTATCGCTCCAGCCAGCCTCGCAGGAATGTCAGGACCATTCAACCCACGGTCACCGAGTCCGATTAGGACCTGCTACCCGATATTGACACCGAGGACCCGAAGACGCCTTTTCGAGTCGGTATCGTTACAAAAAACAGGGTGTCCCCAAAGCAAAGAATCCAACCTCTATCGGTGTCGATCCAGACGATGAGTGGTGTGCCACCCTTACGGTCAACCGGTCCCAAATGCGATTCCACCCGCACACTGGTGCCTCCGCCAATCTCATTGCACGGTCTGACCTCCAAAGCCTTCGTGTCAAATCATCCTCCCATCAGTCTGCGAGCTATTAGATAATAATGGCAATGTCATTGCTGCCAGCGGCTCGTGTCAACTTGAAATGACGCACAGGTCACGCAAAGCCATCCTTCCCTTTGAAATTGTGGGCTCCTCGAAAGCCTCCCTGCTTGGCACGCAGGCATGCAAGCTGTTGAACCTAGTTCAGAGAGTTCACTCTCTCTCTCCTGCTGACGCACCTGCCTTTCAGGACACCGACTTCAGGGCGCAGCTCGACGCCATTATCGATCAGTTCCATGACGTCTTCGAGGGCATGGGCACGCTCCCGGACACCTACAAGATTTTATTAAAACCGAATGCCACGCCTGTGGTGCACGCACCTCGCAGGTTCCCAGCACCCCTTAAGGACCGCCTCAAGCAGCAGCTGCAGGACCTCCAGAACCAAGGAGTGATCTCCAAAGTCACGGAACCGACCGACTGGGTCAGTTCCATGGTATGTGTAAAAAAGCCTTCCGGCGAATTGAGAATTTGCATTGATCCAAAGGATCTAAATCGCAATATCATGAGGGAGCATTATCCAATTCCCAAGCACGAAGAGCTCACATGTGTGATGGCTCGCGCCAAACTCTTCACCAAACTCGACGCCTCAAAAGGATTCTGGCAAATCCAGCTCGATAAATCCAGCAGGAAACTTTGCACATTTAACACCCCCTTTGGCAGATATTGTTACAACAGGATGCCTTTTGGGATCATCTCTGCATCAGAAGTGTTCCATAGAATTATGGAACAAATGATGGAAGGCATTGAAGGTGTTCGCGTCTATGTCGATGACATAATCATTTGGTCCACCACCCCGCAGGAGCATGTTAGTCATCTCCAGCGCGTATTCAGACGTATACATGAGCATGGCCTCCGCCTCAACAGGGCCAAATGCTCTTTTGGTCAGACAGAACTCAAGTTCCTCGGGGACCACATCTCCCAATTGGGTGTGCAGCCGGATGCGGACAAGGTAGCTGCCATCATAGCTATGAAAACACCAGAGGACAAGAAGGCGGTCCTCCGATTTCTGGGCATGGTCAATTTTTTAGGGAAATTCATCCCTAACCTCGCCTCTCATACCACGGCTCTCAGGAACCTGGTCAGGAAGACGACAGACTTCCAATGGCTCCCTGCCCACGAGCGCGAATGGAGAGAAGTCAAAACAAAACTGACCACGACCCCGGTCTTAACTTTCTTTGATCCAGCAAACAAGACCAACATTTTGACCAATGCCAGTCAATCCGGCATTGGGGCAGTGCTCCTTCAACGTGATGAGGCCTCATCATGGGCCCCTGTTGCATATGCGTCACGTGCGATGACCCCCACGGTGCAGCGCTACGCGCAGATAGAAAAGGAGTGCCTGGGCCTTCTGACCGGTGTGGTTAAGTTTCACGATTATGTCTACGGACTTCCTCAATTCACCGTCGAGACCGACCATCGCCCGCTGGTCAATATAATACAGAAAGACTTGAACGACATGACGCCTCGCCTCCAGCGTATTCTTCTCAAGCTCCGGCAATACGACTTCCAGCTGGTATACACCCCAGGCAAAGACCTCATCATTGCTGACGCTCTCTCCAGGGCAGTCAACACTCCATGTGACCCAGCGGGATTTGTCTGCCAGGTTGACACCCATGTGGCATTCGCGGCCTCCAATCTACGCCTCGTCCAAATTCGCCGCGAGATGGCGGCTGACCCCTTGCTGCAGCATGTCATGCGCCACCTAATGGACGGGTGGCTCAAGGGCCAATGCCCTCAGTTCAATAATGTCACAGATGATCTGGCGGTAGTAGATGGGGTTCTTTGTGAAACTGGACCGCATTGTCATCCCGCATAGCATGCGCCAGCTTGTCCTGGAACAACTACACGAGGGCCACCTTGGCGTGGACATATGCCGCCGATGGGCCCGAGAGGCAGTGTACTGGCCCGGCATTAATGAGGACATAGCCAACACAGTGCTCAACTGCCCCACTTGTCAGCGCTTCAGGCTGTCCCAACCACGTGAGACCCTGCAGCCCCATGAGTTGGTGACGTCACCATGGACCAGGTTGGGCATCGACCTGTTCCACGCGCTGGGTAGAGACTATGTCCTGATCGTGGACTACTTTTCCAATTACCCGGAGCACGACCTCACCTTGTCTGCAGTCATTCGTGCATGTAAAGAACCCTTTGCTCGACACAGCATCCCGCTCACAGTTACGTCGGACAATGGCCCCTGCTTCGCCAGCCAGGAATGATCCAACTTTGCCAGGCGGTACAATTTTGCCCATGTGACGTCCAGTCCCTTGTACCCCCAATCCAATGGCAAAGCGGAGAAGGGAGTACATACAGTCAAATGGCTCCTATGCAAGGCTGCCGATGCTGGCTTCCGTGCAGCTGATCTCCCTGCTCTGGCTCCAGATGACAATGTCCGCGTCCATCTTCCGGATGGTGGCTGGTCTGAAACCGCTGTTGTCCTTCGGCAAGCGGCCCCCCCGTTCGTTCCTGGTTCGTCTACCGGATGGCTCTATTCTGCGGCGCAATCGATGTGCCCTTCGTCTCGTTCCACGCTCGCCACGTGATCCTCCAGTGTCGCCTCGCCCTCCTGTTGACCCTGCCACGGACTATGCAGAGCTCCCTGTCACTCTGCATCCCCCTGACTTTGACGCAGTCCAGCCCGCTCCTGAACCGGCGGCTCTCGACCCACCCTTGAGGCGGTCAACCAGAATTCGTCGCCCACCTCCAAAACTAAATTTTTTTTTTTTTTTTTTTTTTTTTTTTTTTTTATAAATGTTTTATTGAAATTTTTTTCCCAAACAACAATTTTTCCCCTCTTACAAAGCAAACGCAACAATAACAATACAGAAATTTTAAACAATACACAAGTAACAAAACCCCTTTATCTTTGACCTAAACTAAACCCCCCCTCCCCCCCCCCCCTCCCCCTGGGTTGCTGGTCATCTGTCTTCCCTCTAACGTTCCCCTAGGTAGTCGAGAAATGGCTGCCACCGCCTGGTGAACCCTTGAGCCGATCCTCTCAGGGCAAACTTTATCTGCTCCAGTTTAATGAACCCCGCCATATCATTTACCCAGGCCTCCAGTCCGGGGGGTTTCGCCTCCTTCCACATGAGTAGGATCCTGCGCCGGGCTACTAGGGACGCAAAGGCCACAACGTCGGCCTCTTTCGCCTCCTGCACTCCCGACTCTTCCGCAACTCCAAATAGAGCTAACCCCCAGCCTGGTTTGACCCGGGCCCTCACCACCCGCGAAATCACTCCCGTCACTCCCTTCCAATACCCTTCCAGTGCCGGGCATGCCCAAAACATATGTGCGTGGTTTGCCGGGCTCCTGCCACACCTCCCACATTTGTCCTCCACTCCAAAGAACCTGCTCAATCTTGCTCCCGTTATGTGTGCTCTATGTAGCACCTTAAATTGAATCAGGCTAAGCCTGGCGCATGAGGAAGAGGAATTTACCCTGCTTAGGGCATCAGCCCACATACCCTCCTCTATCTCCTCCCCTAGTTCTTCTTCCCACTTTCCTTTTAGTTCGCCCACCGACTCCTCCCCCTCTTCCCTCATCTCTCGGTAAATCTCTGACACCTTGCCCTCTCCGACCCACACCCCTGAAAGCACCCTGTCCTGTATCCCCTGTGTCGGGAGCAATGGAAATTCCCTCACCTGTTGTCTAGTAAATGCCCTCACCTGCATATATCTCAAGAAATTTCCCCGGGGCAACTTATACTTTTCCTCCAATGCTCCCAAGCTCGCAAAAGTCCCATCTATAAATAAATCTCCCACCCTCCTAATTCCCAACTGGAACCAGCTCTGAAATCCTCCATCCATTCTTCCTGGGGCGAACCTATGGTTGTTCCTGATTGGGGACCCCACCAGGGCTCCCCGCACCCCTCTCTGTCGCCTCCACTGTCCCCAGATATTCAATGTTGCCGCCACCACCGGGTTCGTGGTAAACTTTTTAGGTGAGATCGGTAGCGGCGCCGTCACCAGCGCCTCTAAACTCGTCCCTTTACAGGACTTTCTCTCCAGTCTTTCCCACGCCGCTCCCTCACCCTCCATCATCCATTTACGTATCATTGCCACATTGGCGGCCCAATAGTAATCGCCCAAGTTCGGTAGTGCCAATCCTCCTCTGTCCCTACTACGCTGAAGGAACCCCCTCCTTACTCTCGGAACTTTCCCTGCCCACACGAAGCTCGTGATGCTCCTGTCTATTTTATTAAAAAAGGTCTTAGTGATTAGTATAGGGAGACATTGAAATACAAATAAGAACCTCGGGAGGACCATCATCTTAATTGCTTGCACCCTGCCCGCCAGCGATAGAGGCTGCATGTCCCACCTCTTGAAGTCCTCCTCCATTTGTTCTACCAACCGTGTCAGATTAAGTCTGTGCAAGGTTCCCCAGCTCCTAGCGATCTGAATCCCCAGGTATCGGAAGTTTCTTTCCACTTTCCTTAGAGGCAAGCCTTCTATCTCTCTACTCTGGTCCCCTGGATGTATCACAAATAATTCACTCTTCCCCATGTTTAGCCTATACCCCGAGAAATCCCCGAACCCCCTCAAAATTCGCATAACCTCTATCATTCCCCCCGCTGGGTCCGACACGTATAACAATAGGTCATCCGCATATAACGAGACTCGGTGTTCTTCTCCCCCTCTAATCACCCCTCTCCATTTCCTGGAGTCTCTCAACGCCATGGCCAGAGGTTCAATTGCCAACGCGAACAACAATGGAGACAGCGGGCATCCCTGTCTTGTTCCCCTATATAGTCGGAAATACTCCGATCTATGTCGACCTGTAACTACGCTTGCCGTTGGAGCCCCATAAAGAAGTCTAACCCAGCTAATAAACCCGTTCCCAAACCCAAACCTCCTTAACACTTCCCATAAATACTCCCACTCCACCCTATCAAATGCCTTCTCTGCGTCCATTGCCGCCACTATCTCTGCCTCCCCCTCCACTGGGGGCATCATTATCACCCCTAATAGTCGTCGCACGTTAACATTCAGTTGTCTCCCTTTTACGAACCCTGTCTGGTCTTCGTGCACCACCCCCGGGACACAGTCCTCTATCCTCGATGCCAGTACCTTTGCCAACAATTTGGCGTCCACGTTCAACAATGAAATGGGTCTATAGGACCCGCACTGCAACGGATCTTTATCCCTCTTCAAAATTAACGATATCGTCGCCTCCGACATCGTCGGGGGTAGAGTCCCCCCTTTCCTGGCCTCATTGAACGTCCTCACCATCAACGGGGCCAACAAGTCCACATATTTTCTGTAATACTCCACCGGGAACCCGTCTGGTCCTGGGGCCTTCCCTGCTTGCATGCTTCCCAGTCCCTTAATAACCTCGTCCACCCCAATCGGTGCCCCCAGGCCTACCACCCCCCGCTCCTCCACTTTCGGGAACCTCAATTGGTCCAGGAACTGCCGCATCCCCTCCTCTCCCTCTGGGGGTTGAGACCTATACAGTTCCTCATAGAAGGTCTTGAACACCTCATTTATCTTTCCTGCCCTTCGCACCGTGTCTCCCCTTTCGTCTCTAATTCCTCCTATTTCCCTCGCTGCTGCCCTCTTTCGCAATTGATGAGCCAACAGGCGACTCGCCTTTTCCCCATATTCATACCTCCTCCCCTGTGCCTTCCTCCACAGTACCTCCGCCTTTCTGGTGGTCAGAAGGTCAAATTCCGTCTGGAGTCGTCTCCTCTCCCTGTACAATTCCTCCTCCGGGGTCTCTGCAAATTCCCTATCCACCCTTAAAATCTCCCCCAGTAATCTTTCCCTTTCCTTGGCCTCTGTTTTCCTTTTGTGGGCCCCAATGGAGATCAGCTCTCCTCTGACCACCGCTTTTAGTGCTTCCCATACCACTCCCACAGGGACCTCGCCGTCGTCATTGACCTCCAGGTATCTCTCAATACACCCCCGCACTCTTGCACACACTCCCTCATCCGCCATCAGTCCCACATCTAATCGCCAGAGTGTTCTCTGCTCCCTTTCCTCTCCTAATTCCAGGTCCACCCAATGTGGGGCATGATCCGAAACCGCTATGGCTGAGTACTCAGCTTCTTCCACCCTAGAGATCAACGACCTTCCCAAAACAAAAAAATCTATCCGGGAGTACACTTTATGGACATGGGAGAAGAAGGAATACTCCCTAGCCCTAGGTCTAAGAAATCGCCATGGATCCACTCCCCCCATTTGGTCCATAAACCCCTTAAGTACCTTGGCCGCTGCCGGCCTTCTTCCGGTCCTTGAGCTGGATCTATCTAGCCCCGGGTCCAGCACCGTATTAAAGTCCCCTCCTAAAATCAAGTTTCCTACCTCCAGGTCCGGTATACGCCCCAGCATCCGTCTCATAAATCCCGCATCGTCCCAGTTTGGGGCATACACGTTAACCAACACGACCTCCATTCCCTCCAGCCTGCCACTCACCATTACATATCTACCTCCGCTATCTGCTACGATGTTCTTTGCTTCAAATGCGACCTGTTTCCCCACCAAAATGGCCAACCCTCTATTCTTTGCGTCCAGTCCTGAGTGGAACACCTGTCCCACCCATCCTTTCCTTAGCCTAACTTGGTCCGTCACCTTTAGGTGCGTCTCTTGGAGCATAACCACGTCTGCCCTTAGTCCTTTCAAATGCGCGAGCACTCGGGCCCTTTTTATCGGTCCGTTCAGGCCTCTCACGTTCCACGTGATCAGCCTCACTAGGGGGCTACCTGCCCCCCTCCCGTGTCGACTAGCCATTACCTTCTCTAGGCCAGTCCCATATCCCGCCTCCACGCTCCCGCTCGCTCCCCCAGCGTCGCACACCATCCCCGCCCACCCACTCTTTAGCCATTTCCTTTTGGATTTCCGCAGCAGCAACCCAGTTGTTGTCCCCCCCCTTCTCCCTCCCTCCTCCCCTCCCCGCTAGATCTCTTTCTAGCTTGATTGCTCCCCCCATATTACTTCCGTAAGTCAGCTGACTTCAACTGACCCCGGCTACTCCTGCTCACTCCTCGACCCCCCCCCATGTGGGGAACTCCCATCCGCCTTGCGCCTGTCTTCCCGCCTTATTCTTTCTGGTGCGGGAACCTCCCTTTACCTGACCCGCCTCTTATGGCGCAGCTCCCTTTCCCCTCCCCCTCCCCTTCCCCATTCTCCAACTATGTCCCGTCTTTCCCCCCTCACCGGCGCCCACATTTCCCCAATGTCTCCCCCCTTCCCTGTTTACTTCTCAATTAACTTCCACCGTAACATTAACAATAACATTTCCTGCAGCATCAGTCCCTCAGTTCCGATCCAATTTCTCTTCTTTGATGAAGGTCCATGCTTCCTCCGCCGTCTCGAAATAATGGTGTCTCTCCTGATACGTGACCCATAGTCTTGCCGGCTGCAGCATCCCGAACTTCACCTTCCTTTTATGCAACACCTCTTTGGCTCGGTTGAAGCTCGCCCTCCTTCTCGCCACCTCCGCACTCCAATCCTGGTATACCCGTACCACTGCATTCTCCCATCTGCTACTCCGCACCTTTTTAGCCCATCTCAGGACCTCTTCTCTATCCTTAAGGCGGTAAAATCGCACGATTATCGCCCTGGGTGGTTCTCCCGCTTTTGGTCTTCTCGCCGGAATCCGATTTGCCCACTCCACCTCCAAGGGGCCCGTAGGGGCCTCAGCACCCATCAGTGAGCTCAGCATCGTACTTGCGTACGCTCCACAGTCCACTCCTTCCACACCCTCAGGGAGACCCAGTATCCGAAGGTTCTTCCTTCGCGCTCCATTTTCTAGGGCTTCGATCCTTTCAGTACACTTTTTATGAAGTGCCTCGTGCGTCTGTGTCTTAACCGCCAGGCCCAGGATCTCGTCCTCAATATCTGTCACCTTCTGCTCCACCACACGGAGCTCTGTCTCCTGGGTCTTTAATGTCTCCTTGAGCCCCTCAATTGCCTGTAGCAACGGGGTCAGCACCTCCCTCTTCAGCAGCTCCACGCACCGTCTCACAATTTCATGCTCAGGCCCCCATGTCGCCTGCGCTTTCTCCGCCGCCATCTTGTACTTCTCTCTTTCTGACCCTTTGGTCGACGATTCCTCGCGCTGCAGCCGCCGCCGCCGGTTTTTTCCTCCTTCGTTTGGGGGGGACTCCCTTCTCACACGCCCCACACCGGGTTGCGTCGTCGAAAAATTCCCCGTTGAGGCTCTTAAAAGAGCCCGAAGGTCCGTCGGAGCTGGAGCCGCCGAAGCGTGCGGCTAGCTAGGCATCACCGCAACCGGAAGTCCCTTCAGTGGCCTTGATGAGGTCTTTTCACAGTTGTTCCCTCTGCTGCTAGAATTCACCTTTGATACAGGCCCTCAGGTCAGCTTGCAGCTTTAAGCTTGCCCTTCCCCCGCCTGCATGCTGGAAGAGGCCCTGTTTATCCTGTAGTTGCAGCCAAATCTTTCACTGTTTCTGCGTGTGTCTGGCAACCAAGAGACATACCCTTCCTGGGGGACACTGTCGGGGGAATATTGCCGCCTTCTTCCCACACCGGGAAATGTCAAACAAATGCCGTGGGGGCCCTGTAAAAGAGCCCAAAAGTCCGTTCCAAGCAGGAGCTGCCGAATATGCGACCTAGCTCTGCATAGCCGCACCCGGAAGTCCCTCCAAAACTAAATTTATGAACTTTTCGAACTTGTGGACTCTCTGAATTGTTTCGTTGCTTTGTTTGATCGTTTCCCTGGTTTGTATATAGTTTTGATCTCGTTACTCTTGTTGCATACTTCTTCTCTGCACCAGGCACCTTCCCATGTAAATAGCTTAGTTCTCATGTACGTAGTCCTGTAAATATGTCTTCGCACCCCACACGTAGTTAGGAACATTCTCACTATACATTATTTATTGCCACACACATGCATTTTTTAATAAAAGGGGGGATGTCATAATATACACCAGTATATCATGGTGCAGACACACACACTGATGGACACACAGCAAGACCAATCAACACACATAACACCGCAGCCAATCACCAGTTGGAGCACACTCACTATAAAGACAGGTGACATCAGAGTTCCCGCTCATTCGGGATGCAGCCTCTTAGAAGGACAGAGCTTACAGCACAGATCTTCACCATGTGCTGAGTGCATAGACTGGTTAGGATAGGCATAGGTCTTTAGTTTAATCTAACATTGTGTTATCCCACAGTGAAAGAATGTTCAACAGTTTCTAACTTAATAAAATAGTGTTGTATTATTTTAAGTGTTGGTGGCCTGTATGTGTTCCACGGATCCAGAGCACCCAACACATCAAGGGGTTTCGATAAGGCTGCTCTGAATCCCTTGCTTGGTCCTCGTCGCCAATGTAATAATTCCATGAGGCGCTGAGTGAAAGGTTAACTGGTTAATTTTAAACTGAAAATAAAGCTGTTACCACGACGCACAAAACAAACGTTCCAGCCCAGGGCTATTGTGAACTCCCGTTCCGGGTCTGGGAGCTATATTTAAAGGTTCCGCTAGCAAGCCCCAGCTGGGCAAGTCTCTGCCTGCTCACCACGGGAGCTCGCATTCAATGAAGCCCACGAGGAGCGATTCCCCCAAGGTCCTCGTGAGGGTAATCATACCAACATTTACCACTCTACTGGCTAAATATAATTTCTGAGATTTCCAGAAAAAAAAATGAAAGCCACGACAGGTGTATAAGGTTCGTATTTCTTTCTTGCTTTCTCTCACACAATTAACCTCGTCCTGGTTTTAAAAAAAAATCAGTATAAACTTTCAATATAAACTTTAGCTGAATGAATTTTTTGAAATTTATTCTCTAGTTTTCCTTAAAGTTATTTTGAAAAATGGCAAAACCGTAACTGCAAGGCTTGTAAAAAGTATGTATATTCCATCAGTGCTTCATGGGTCTTTGGGTGCACTGCACAATGTCAAATGACATCGCTTTCAAATAGTGCAGGCAAAAAATTGTTTCAGCACAGGTTTTTGAAAGAAGCTGAGGCTTCCACACACAAACGTCAGTGAAGACATTAAAAGGAACAATGGATACATTGAATCAGGTGAATGAATGTGTCATTTTTGTAGTTTTTACCTGGTCCATAATTTGTTTTGATCATTAGAAATGTTATTATTGAAAAATCTGACAAATGATTTTCTCAGAAAGAATTTGTGGAGGATTTGTTGGGGGAAGATAGTTACACGATCCTGTGATTAAGTAAGAGATCAATCATCAGGCTATCGCCTTGCATCATTGACTTTGTCTGTATATGTGTTTCTGCAACCCATCTCTTCATTCACCTGATGAAGGAGCTGCGCTCCGAAAGCTAGTGATTCGAAGCAAACCTGTTGGTCTTTAACCTGGTGTTGTAAGACTTCTTGCTGTGCCCATTCCAGTCCAACCCGGCATCTCCACATCATATCTACACGGGTTACAGGGAAACATGGACATTTTGATATCACAATTCCAATAGGAACTGTTTGCATATATTTTTCCAGAGGTCATTTAATATATTAGGTATTTATGAATTATCTGCTTGATATACAATTAAGTTACTGAGTTTGCATTAGACGGGAGAGTACAAATTAAAAGAGGTTAGTTTGAGATTTTCTGATGCTTTGTTCAGATCTCTTCTGTGCTTAAATCTTGTTACTCAATCATAGGAAGGACATTACTGTGCTTGAGAGAGTTCTAAGTCAAACTAAAGGGAAGATAGCAGCCATTAGGAGCTTAGGTTATGAGAAAAGGTCAAATATGTTTTGACTGTTTCCTTTGGAAAGGTTAGACCGTGAGCTGACTTAATTGAAGTCTTCAAGTCTGTGAAGTGCACTGAAAAACCTGGGACGGGATTCACCGTTTCAGAGATTTAAGTGTTTACGTTGGAATTGAATCGGGGGACTTCTATGACAGCAAAATTGGAACCACCACCGAAGCAATTCATCAACCGTTAATGGGCTAGCACTGGCACCATGTGGAACATGATCGATCCCAATGAAAGACGGTGTTGGATTCACTGAGCTCAGGGTTGGCAATTGAGAGGCTGATAAGCTGCAGCCGCATATAAGCACTGCACTCCCCAACACACACCATCCCAGCCAACAAGATGGCAGCACAAAGAGCAGCACCCTGGTTCGCGGAAGCTGAACTCAAGACCCTGCTGGACACTGTCAAGGAGAGGCGAGCTACACTGTACCCCGGGATGGGAAGGAGGTTGTCACCCGCCGCCATATACCGGGCCTGTGCGCAGGTGGCAGAGGTTGTGGGCGCCTTGGGCAACACCATCCGGACCGGACAGCAGTGCCGGAAACAATTGCATGACTTCCTCAGGGTGGCCAGGATGAGTAGGCAGCACTGTGCCCCTGACAGCAGCCCCCCTCCCACACACCCACACTCCTCCCTCTCACCTGGAGGGCGACCGAACCCCCACCCTGTACCACGTGCCATCACCCATACCGGTTACTATAGCTGCTGTCCTTGGGTGGGCCGTATGCTGCCCCACCGGTGGGTGGCAGCCAGCTGTGGGGGGGAGGGGAGTTGGTGAGGTGGGCGATGGGGGTGGAATTCCACTTTGGGAGGGTGGTGCATCTATGCGGTGTCATCTGCGCAACCACGGGCTATGGTGGGCGGTCAGTGTGGTGCGCAGCATGATGGTTGCATGGCAGGCAATGGCAATGGCAGTCCATGCCTGGGCACCTTGGTCCAGTGGCAGGTCACCCTGACCCCATGGCCCATCCCCTGGTCACCCCCTGTCGCCCACCGCTGGATGTCCCTTCCGGGCCTGGCAGACATCCCCCCCCCTCCCCCCACAGCCAGCCCTGCTAATGGCAGTATCGGCAACCCACAGTCACGCCTCTCCATGTCCTACCTCCTCTCTCTCCCTCACCAGCCACGGCATCTGTTCCCCGAATTGTGAAACCACATGTGAACCACGCCATCGGTAATTCCCCCCGGCGGGGGTGGAACATCGCTAATTCCAGGTGGATCGGCAAGTATCTTTTATTTTCAACAATATGAAATGGGCACAGGTCTTTGACATTTGGTCTTCACGGGTTTGCACAAGGTTGAATAGGTTTTCCAGTATGCCCAAAGTTGCAGAAAATATGTCCAGTGGGAGTCGATTTTCTACTGTGTTTTGTGCTGATTTACAAGTGACATGCTGGAAGTTATTCCCAGCCACAAAACTTAACAAAGCCCCTAAGATTGAATGAATCAGTTTGGTGAGTTTCTGCTAATTTTGTCCATTTGTCGTCTTTGAGGCGGTTAAGGAAATTAAACTTATTGTTGGCAAACTAAAGTTGCCAGTATTATAAGGGCAGTGTCAGCCGATGGTACACCTGGCAGTAGAGAAGGGGGCCCGGGTCAGAGATGGTGCAAACCGGGGCCACCATGCAGCCCGTTGGACCTAGTTGGGCATGGGGGTACGCAACATGCTAAAATGTCGGTCTTTCACCCCCAGCAGACAATGGATATTGGAATTTAACCAAGAATAGTGACCCTCCTCTGAGTCACTGCAGCCCTGGGGAATGCACTGAGGCTGTACGAGCTGGAGCTGCTCGTGGAGGATCCTGCAGCATCGCTGTTCCGGCACCTGCCCTGCAGGAGTTATCAGCCCAGGCCCCATCACCTCCTTTTTCTCCCTCGGGGTGCTTGATGACCTACGGGCTACGCCATGGGACAGGAGTGCGAGCGGGGCTAAGCCCTGAAGCTCCCCTGCAACCTGGCACTGCCAGTCCTCTATGCCCCCTCTTGTATTGATTAGGGTCTCCATGATTGGGGTCATGGAGCACAGGGAGTAGACGACCTCCCTCTGGGACTGTGCCATATCATGCTGTGACTGTGCCACCACCTTCTGTATCTGAGCCACATCAGCCAGTGCCATCCCCCACTGGGACTGGGCCACCTAACTCTGTGACTATGCCACGTCAAACAGCGCCTGGGCAATGCCGCCGACGCTCTCAGTCATGGCCTGCTGTGACTGGGCCGCTGCAAAGACCAGGTGGCTCTGGCACATGGCTGCCTGTGAGAGGGCAGCCCTGTCCTGGGTCTCGGCCACCACCTGCGCAGATTGCCACAGGCCTTGGACATCTTGACCCATGGCCGAAACCTTTGCCCCCCAAGGGCTCCACTGTGGATGCTCCCGTGCAGTGTTGGTCTGAGTGGCACGCATGATCACCACCACCTCCTGTACCTGCCGGCGGTTCTACTCCTCCAACTGCACTTGCAGACATTGGATGGTGGCAGGAGTCACAGTGGGCCACCTCAACTCCTACTGTACCATCTGGGGAACCATCTAGGTGCAGTGGAAGGGCCCGTGAGGCCAGAACGTTAGACACTAGTTAGGTTGGCATGGGTGCAGGGCACAGTTCAGTCATAGTGTTTAGGGCACAGACTGTATGTACTTCTTCACAATAAACACATGTTAACACCGTTAAATCCTGCCTCGGTGCTCTGTCTGATGAATGTGGGTATGCGCTGGTCCGGGCCGGTCGGGGGGAGTAGGGGGTGGAGAACCAGTGCAGGCCCTGTGAGAGGACCGTGCTCCCCCCCGCCCCCTGCCCCCCCATGCCCCGACCGTCCCCAGCACTCTCACCCCAGGGATTCGACGGGACCGTATGATAGACTGGCCAGCTCGCATGCAGGGATCACCCAGGTGGAAGGTGCTACCGTGGGCATGAGTCAGACATTGTGATACGATGTGGAGCACCAAAGCTCATCGCAGAGGTGGCTGTCATCATCCTCCATCCCATGGACCAGACCCGCTGTTACTGCCAACCCAGGGCCCCCCAGCTCGTAGCGCCACAGGGATGTACAACGGAGGGGTGTGCAAGCGGGTGGGTTGGCGGTGTGGGAAGTGAGGGCATGTGGGTCTGGGACGTCGTATCCGTGCCCCTGGCCAGCCCCCACCCTCTCCACATACTTTCCTCCTAGTCGGTGAACCTGGAGGTGATCAGAGCGTCCTGTGCGCATTGGCGCTGGCAATGACATCATGCGACCTCCTGTGCCTGCCCGGGCACCCATGTCCTGCTCATCGTTCCCCTCCCCCGCATCATCCTCGTCGGACGAGGCCTTCCCTTCCTCCTCATCCTCCTCCTCCAGCATGTCGTCCCTCTGCAGCGCGATGTTGTGGAAGATGCAGCAGGCCACCACGATGCGGGAGACTCTCTCAGCCTCGTACAGGAGGGCCCCTCCAGAGTGGTCCAGGCATCTGAAGTGCATCTTCAGGAGGCCGAAGCACTGCTCGATCACACTCCTGATAGCTGTATGGGTGTCGTTGTAGCGTGTCTCCGCGTCGGTCTGTGACCTCCGGATAGGTGTCAACAGTCACGGCCGTAGCGAATAACCCTTGCCACCCAGGAGCCAACCCCTCAGCTGGGGCGGGGTGCCCCTCGAACCTGTCAGGAATCACCGAGTGTGCCAGGATGAAGGAGTCGTGCACACTGCCCAGGCATTGGGTGCAGAGGTGCACAATGTGCAGCTAATGGTCACAGACCAGCTGGATGTTCATCGAGTGGTATCCCCTTCAGTTAGCGTAGAGCGGCCTGTTATCTGCAGGTGCCTTTAGGTCGACATGCATCCCTTCTAGACCCACTGGACCCAGGGCATCCAGGCGGTGGCAGTGAACCCTGCTGCCCGGGCATCCTGGTGGGCTTGGTCCACATGGAACTGGATGTATTGAGGCTTCCGTGACGGTGCTGTTTTGTTAACATTTTCATTGAGGAAATTAATTTTCAAAATAAACCCTCATCTGCAGAAGCATTTTTGGCAATAGTGATTTGTATTTACAAAGTTGTTAATTGTGCTATGTGTAATATTCATCAGATTGACGTGAGTTGAAGCCATGGTGAGTCCATTGTAATTGAAGTGGCATGGCACCCTCTGCTCCTCAACGCGCTATGAAATACCACCTCCATCCCATTGCCTCTGTGCTGCGTCAGAGGAGGTGGACGCAGGTTGCTCAACTATGCTATATGGCATTGAAGAGTGTGATGGCTTGCCTCAACATGCTGGGACCCTTTGGGGGCCTACTATAGACTGCAGCCTCTGCATTTCTGCAGGCAAGGACTCTGCCAAGGGACTGGAGAACTCGAAGAAGGCGACGGCACTGAGATGCTCTCAGAACATTCACCTTCCTCACTAACCTGTCCAGCTCTGGTTTGGCCTTTAGTTGGGTTAGGTGGGGTTGGCTACTGAAGCACAGCAGTCATCCATTCCAACAGTCGCCGTGCTGCCAGTGTGAATGTCCTGTTAAGGGAATGCAGCTCCTCATGCATTCCATGGATGTCAGTGTTCATACTCTGAGCAGGCTGCTCCTGGCTACTAAGTGAGCCTTTTACTCTTTGCAGGGAGTTAAGCTGCTCTTGCATCCACTCTGAGTAATGCTGCTTGATCTCTCCATGAGATTGCCATTCTGTCATGGTTGGAGACAAGGTGGAGTTCATCACCACCATGAACCCCTCCACCTGCAGTGTATGTGCTTGTACTACCTCAGGGAACTTTGCCAGATGTCCATTCATCTTCTGCTGGTGCTCCAAATACTGTTCCCACCCGAGGCCCTACCTCAGTGCCTACTGGGGCAATCCTCTGAGGGGAAATGTGCACAGGTAGATTTCGTAGAATTTACAGTGCAGAAGGAGGCCATTCGGCCCCTCGAGTCTGCACCGGCTCTTTGAAAGAGCACCCTACCCAAGCCCAAACCCCCACCCTATCCCCATAACCCAGTAACCCCACCCAACACTAAGGGCAATTTTGGACACTAAGGGCAATTTATCATGGCCAATCCACCTAACCTGCACATCTTTGGAGTGTGGGAGGAAACCGGAGCACCCGGAGGAAACCCACGCACACACGGGGAGACCGTGCAGACTCCGCACAGACAGTGACCCAAGCCGGGAATCAAACCTGGGACCCTGGAGCTGTGAAGCAATTGTGCTAACCACCATGCTACCGTGCTGCCCGTCAGATGTCTCTGACTCAGACGCCACCTCCTGCCATTGACTTTAAACATGTACTACATCCCTCTGATGTGCTAGGTGGCAGAGTAAGGGCTTGTTAGATGTAATGTTGCCTCCTCGGACATCTCTTCCTCCTCCTGATGCCAAATAAATGACGTGACATTGGGGGCGGGAGGGGGGGGTGGTGGTAATGGAATCTTTGTGAGACACAAAAGGGGGTAATGATTGTAATACATGCATTGTCGTTATAGATGTTAACCATAATTGCAATGCCCTTATCAAGCGACCTAATCTTTGCACTCCCTCTCATACCAATGACCCCTTCTGCTCAGTGAATTAACTCCACCATTACCACCATGTTCCTAAGTGCCTCCACCACTGCTTCTAGCACCTACCATCCCCAACAACCATCGGGGTGGACCCCCTGGCTACCTTCGTGGCTGTCTCCTCCAGGTTCTTGATGACCTGTAGCCTCATTAATCCATGGCCAGGCCTGGACATTTCTCTGGCGTCATGGGCCTTCTTGTTCTACAGATACAACATAAAGAGTTTTACACAAATATATATTGCCACAAGGAGCAAATGCCTTGCACCTGGCAGTGCATCACAATGTACATTGACATTTCTACTGCGTGCACCTCCAGGAGCAGCTTGGTCATACACGTTTCCATGCTGTAGCATAGGCAGCATTCACCTGAACCGTCACTTGGATCCATGTATCCTTGTGTCAAGCAACTCACCTTTCCAGAGCGCAGCATGTCATGGAACCATTTCCTGTGTAGAATCCAATTTCTTCCATACTCCCGAGCTGTGCTCACGGTAGAGGCTATTTCCTGCCATGTGCCCTTGGCCACTGTGGGTAGGTTCCTTCAGCGTCTTGGATATAATCTTGAGGTCCTGGTCACTGTAGTGGGGCTCGTGCTCCTTCCCCACTTCTCTTCTTTGTGCCATTCTGACATGAGAAATGGAGAAGAAAAGGCATGCAATGGCTTTCAGCTTCAGCTGGTCTCACACATCTGTCCGTTTACAAATCATGTTCACTATCTCATCAATCCCTAATGTTCAGTTGTGGAGGGCGGTGGGGAAATGGGACTGGATGAATGCATGGTAAATTGGCTTTTGGTCCTGTCGCTCCCAGAGTGTGTTGTGTTCCTGACCACAAGCTAATCTGCTGGCATTCTCCCTCTGAGTCAGTGTTCTGCCAGGGTAGTATGCAGTGAGGGCCTAACTCAAATTCATGGTCATACCCTGACAGGTAGTGGAAAGTGAAAGTGCAAAGGTTTGTGGTAAATATGTGTGTCAGTTACCCTGTGAGGTATTATAGTAACCTGAGTCAATGCAGAACAATGTGAGCACTGAATGGTGCCAAGAGCTACCATTTCCACGGCTGTGCCTTCTGAAACTTTTTCAGCTTGAACATGGCAGAATGTTGTCCTTCATTACAATGTGAATATAATCATAGAATTCCTACAGTGCAGAAGGAGGCCATTCGGCCCATCGAATCTGCATCGCCCCTTGGAAAGAGCACTCTACCCAGGCCCACACCCTCACCCTATACCTGTAACCCAGTAACCACACCTGAACTTTTCAATACTAAGGGGCAATTTATCATGGCCAATCCACCTAACCTACCCATCTTTGGACTGTGAGAGGAAACGGGAGCACCCGGAAGAAACCCACGCAGACACGAGGAGAATGTGCAAACTCCACACACCGGAGGGCGGAATCGAACTCGGGTCCCTGGCGCTGTGAGGCAGCAGTGCTAACCACTGTGCCGCAGCAGCAATGGCTATATTTTCCGAAGGAAAGCTCATGATGGGCTATCTCTTGCAGTGTGAACAACCAGTTTGACAATTATTACAGTTAGTATTCTCCTTGATTGACGTTTCCTTTCAGTAACAGCAACATTTGCATCCACTTCCTGCTTCACAGCGGAGCCATACCAGCACCCCAGCATAACCCATGCTCAGTCCGCCTCCATATCTCACCTCCTTCTGGGGTCTACGGGCCTGATTCCACCACACATCCATCCCCAGAGTGAAAAGCCAGCCAATCGGGGAAGCTTCTCCCAAGTCGGATTTGGAGAGTTGGGGATCTTCCCGGCTCTATGCACCTGCCCCAGGAGTGAAAATCCATGCCTGATTGAGAATGCTTGTTTTGTTGCTAAATCAACTTTCTTAAATACATTCAGTGACTTGGCCTCACAGCCTTCTGTAGTGGAAATGTTCACAGATGCGTCATTCTTTTGAGGTGAGGAAGGTTTAGTCTTAAATGGCCTACCCCATACCCTGAGACTGTGACCTCTTGTTCTAGGCCCCCCACCCCTGCATCCTGTCTGTCCAGCCCTGTCAGAATTTTATAACTTGCAATGAGATCCCTTCTCGTCCTTCTAAATTCCAGTGAATACAAGCCTAGTCCACTCAATATCTCCTCATATGAAAATCCTACCCTCCCATGAATCAGTCTGGTGAACCTTCGCTGCACTCTCTCCAATGGCAAGTATATCCGTTCTTAGGTAAGGATATATCTTTTCTTACGATTTTATTTTTTGTATCAATGTTTTAATTGTGGTAGGCTAAGGCAAAATATGAAAGCTATTTCAAAGTGCAACAAAATGGCTTTGAGTTACTAATACAGAGCTAATGGTAGAATGCAGATGGGCATATCATTTAGAAGGAGGTTACAGAGCCAGAATAATATTTCCAGACTGCGCAGAGACACACTCTTGGCAAGATATCAGAACAAGCTAGGAATTACTGATTTAACTGAGCAACCACTAGGGAATATTATTGCAAAACATCCATAAGGCAAATGCCATGGGTTGCTGTGAAGCACTGTTCTTTTCGATCCAACCTATTTTTAATCGATAAGTATTCTAATGGTGCGTGATGTGTAAAAGTAAATCACTGATGTCGGTGCCAATAACTCAGGAACTAATCTTATGAATTGATTCTACAGGAGCTTGAGAAGTTGGAGAGCTACTAAATTGTATCATAGTGGCTATTTGATGAGTTTAACTGATCGATGTAGCAATGATGTGCGTTCACTGCACACCCTCATATTGCAGAAGATTGATTCATCAAATTGGACAAGTAGGTCTGAATACCTGATTGGTAAGACAACAAATTCAGCACGAGCAGAATTTCCTGGCTTTTTGAAGGGTTGCCT
This sequence comes from Scyliorhinus torazame, assembly GCF_047496885.1. Classification (NCBI taxonomy): domain Eukaryota; kingdom Metazoa; phylum Chordata; class Chondrichthyes; order Carcharhiniformes; family Scyliorhinidae; genus Scyliorhinus; species Scyliorhinus torazame. The sequence goes on from NC_092712.1 coordinate 136,116,816, forward strand.
GCCCAAGCTTCGTAACACTTCTTCATTAATTGCATTTAATTTAATCCCATGGCCAAATGCAGACAGGAAGGCATTGAATGGGGTGATATCAGAGATCAGAGGCTTTAGTCCTGAACATAGATAGGCTAGAGAAACTGAAGCTCTTTTTATTAGAACAAAATAAATGAAGAGGATACCACATTTAAAATTATGAGAGATTTTGATCAGGTATACATTTCAGAGATTATTACCAAAAGAATCCAAGAGAAGTTACAAGAATTTTGTTCATGCAGAGGTTGTTTGGACATGGAATGGCCCATCAGAAACAACTATAGAAGCAGGATTTGCAATACTTATTGAAAGGGAAATGAATAAGTAATTGAGAAAGAAAAATGTAAAAGTTTATGAGGAAAGTAAGAAGTCGTACAACACCAGGTTGAAGTCCAACAGGTTTGTTTCAAATCACTAGCTTTCGGAGCACTGCTCCTTCCTCAGGTGAATGGAGAGGTAAACCTACCGAAAGCTAGTGATTTGAAACAAATCTGTTGGACTTTAACCTGGTGTTGTAAGACTTCTTACTGTGCTCATCCCAGTCCAACGCCGATATCTCCACTTTATGAGGAAAGGCCAGGGAGGAAGTTTATGGCAGGGTATTCCACGTGTTGTTTAAAAAAGTGCGAAGAGCAGGGTGAAGGGCCGATGGAATTACAGGAAATAACAAATTTAGGTGAAACTTATTTGCTCAGATTGTTGTTAGAATGCAAAACTTGGCACTGTAAGGAGGGGTCAAGGTGACTAGCATAGCTGCATTTAAGGGGAAGTCAGATAAACACATGGGGGGGTGGGAAGGACTGGGGTATATGATGATGAAGGTAGCCGAGTGAGAGTCGTTGAGGAGTCTGGCAGCTGTGGGGCAGAAACGGTTCCGATGTCTGGATTTGAGAGTTTTCAGACTTCTGTATCTTCTGCCTGATGGAAGGGTCCAGAAGAGGGCAAATCCTGGGTGTGAGGGGTCCCTGACAATGCTGTCTGCCTTTCTGAGGCAGCGCAAGGTATATAAGAATCAATGGGAGGATGGCAAGCTTGTGTGGTGCATTGGGCTCAGTTCACCACACTTTGCAGTTTCTTGTGATTTGGGCCGAGGAGTTGCCATACCAAGCTGTAATGCAGCTGGATAGGATGCCCTCTATGGCACATCTGTAGAAGATGTCGGACCGGTTGGGCCTTAGGGGAATGTTGGGTAAGGTTGGAGGTGGGATTGGGGCATTGGAATATGCAATGGCTTAAAGTCAGGTTTGGCTAATAATGGGGATGGAGAGGCAGCATTCAGGCCACTGGGTGAAGGTCTGGTGTAGTTATGGGTGAGGGGTTGGTCCTGTGGTCAAGGTGGGGTCATGTTGGAGAGGTGTGTCGGTTGGATAAGGTGTAGGAAGGTGGTCATATCAGGTTGAATCAGGCAGGGGTGTTGGGTCAGGTTGAGGGAGGAAGGATAGTTGGTGAGGGGTAGTTGGTGGGTGGGCTGTTGTCAGGATGGGGATGTGGGAAGTCCATGGGCTGTTGTGGGGTGGTAATGGGGGTGGGGGTAGGGGAAGACAGGTGAAGGGGGGTAGTTAGAGTGTGGTAATAAGGAGTTGTATGAAGGTCTGGTGTGAGGAGTTCTGTGGGGTGGGGGTAACTATCTGGGTAACTAATGCTGTATGATAGTCAGGACTATCTGAAGTTTGCAGTTTAAATCACATTTTTGAATTTTTCCCAGTGCAAGTCAATTGCCCAAAGGAAGTTTGAACCTCCTGGGCAATTGCTGTGCAATCCTTACCCTGGAATTTCTGTGGTGGAGTAGGGATGGGTGGTGTATGGTTCCCTAACACATCTTTGGGGTAGCCCTCAAGATACATTTCTCCAGAGCTCACAGGTTATGGGCCAATATTCATCCACACAACATTCCAAAATATAAATGCAATGAAAAACACTCACTCCCTCAAACACACATAAGTGAAGATGGATTCTCAAGACAAAGCATGAATTTAGTTTTTAAATAGAAATACAAGAAGCAAATCACTTTAGTCTTTAAGTATTTTATGTTGCAGGCCCAAAATGTTCTCTCTATAGTTCTTTGGACAATGGAAGTTGAAAGCCTTTGGTTTTTCAAAAGAAGTTGTGGCTGAGTTTGCGTAGAGAAGCATCTTTGCAGCTGAAGATAAATCTGTACCTTTCTCTCACTGGGTGGTTATTTGACAGGTTCTATTCTTCTTGCTGGCTTCTCTTGTCCTCTTTGTTTTCAGACTGCTCTCTCTGTGGCTGGTTCTTGGAGTAAAATTATTTTTTATCTGAAGTCAGTTTTGATCATGTGACCACATGACAAATACTTTTATTATCCACACAAGGCATTCAAAGTAAAATACCATTGTTACACAATGGGGAATTAATAGTGGCTGTTCACACCTGCTTGTGATAAAGTAGTTTCTCCATTTGTTAAGTGTTCAGCTTGCAGACAATGAGTCTGGTGGCTATTGATTTTTGTGTTTCAGTAAATGCCCAGACAATAGAAGATGTAACTTCCATAAGTGATTTTGAATTTTGATTGTCTTTTCAAGGAAAAGGCATTTCACCCACGGTCTTTTACATTTTCAGACTGTTCCAGAGATCTAAATTAATCCTTGTCCGTTTGTAAATCACAAAGTCACTTGACGCTCAGCAGCTACCTTTGTAGAACATTGACCACTTTTTAACGTCAATTTCAAAAAAGTTTGCATTGAATAAATTATGCATCATGATGTTAGGAATATGACGGGAGATTATGTTATCCCATTGGAGGTGAATTATGGCACATATCCATTCATTTACATGCTCCCGATGGCACTTGCCGTGGAACTCGAGTCAGGGGGTCGAAGCACCACATTCGGATCTCGCCCAGCGTCAATCTCGATTTTGTCCCAGAGCTCGATTCTCCGTCTCATTGGGGAACGCAATCTGGACTTCCCGGGACCTAGAATCCCGCAGGATATCTTTATTGGGCACGGCACACAACACAGGGTGTCAACAGGCTAATTGCAGTCCAGTGGTCTGTTCTCACATGATCTGTAGCCGTGCAAAGTAAGTGTTCAGTAGCGTGAGAATGGCAAAAACTGGGCCAAAGCTGTCTTCCAGGGAAGTGGCACACCTGCCCTCCACTTATTTTGAATGATTGAAAATATGCTCCCAATTTAGCTCAGGACATTGAACTGGGTCCAAAATATAGAATCACAGATTCATTGAATGGTTACAGCACAGAAGGAGGCGACATGGCCCTCATGTCGTGCTGACTTTCTTCCGGAGGAACTCTGCTTGTACAACTTCCCTTTCCTTTCCCCATTATCCAACAATTTATTTCTCTTCAGGTGCTTATCCACTTCCAGTTTGAAAACTACAATTTAATCTGCCTCCACCACACTCTCAGGAAGTGCATTCCAGATCCTAACCATAAAATATTAATGTTAGAATATTTTTCTTCATGTCTTTGTAGCTTCTTCTGCCACTTACCTTGAATCCACCCTTCCACCAACAGGGACAGTTTCTCCCTGTCTTCTCTGTCTAGATGATGATTTTGAATGCCTCGATCAAATCTTCTCTCATCCTTCTCTCTGAAGAGACCATCCACAGCTTTTTAAATCTATCCTTCGAATTGAAGTCTCTCATCCATGGACCATTCTTCTAAATCTTTTCCACACCCTCTTTAAAGCCTCCACATGCTTCTGAGATTCTGAATTTGACTCAATGCTTCAGTTGATGTCAGACCACTATTTTATGAAAGTTGATTAGAATTTCCTTTATTTTTGTCATCTATAGCTGGGATTTTCCAGCCCTTTAATAACATAGTAACAGATGTGGAAAGCCATTCAAATCTCTGTTGACTTTGGTAGAATTGGAAAACCCACGCTATACCTCTATTTAAAGGACAAGGATCCTGTGTGCCTTTTTGAACTAGTTTTTCAAATTCAGAGGATACAGCAGGATATTGATCGGTTGGAGATTTGGGCGGAGAAATAGCAGATGGAGTTTAATCCGGACAAATGCATTTTGGAAGGTCTAATACAGATGGAACGTACACGGTAAATTGTAGAACTCTTAGGAATATTGACAGGCAGAGAGATCATGGAGTACAGGTCCACAGGTCACTGAAAGTGGCAATGCAGATGGATAAGGTAGTCAAGAAGACATACGGCATGCTGCCTTCATCGGTCAGGGCATTGAGTATAATAATTGCGGGGGCGACACGGTGGTACATTGATTAGCACTGCTGCCTCACGGCGCCGAGGACTCAGGTTCGATCCCGGCCCCGGGTCACTGGCCGTGTGGAGTTTGCAGATTCTCATTGTGTCTGTGTGGGTCTCACCCCCACAACCCAAAGGTGTGCAGGGTAGGTGGATTGGCCACGCTAAATTGCCATTTAATTTTTAAAAATCGTGAGTATAAAAATAAGCAAGTCATGCTGCAGCTGCACAGGACCTTAGTTAGGCCACACTTGGAATGTTGTTTACAATTCTGGTCACCACACTACCAGAAGAGTATGGAGGCTTTGGAAAGGGTACAGAAGAGGTTTACTAGGATGATGCCTGGTCTGGAGGGTATTAGCTATGAGGAGAGGTTGAATGAACTCGGATTGTTTTCACTGGAACGACAGAGGTTGAGGAACGACCTGATAGAAGTCTATAGAATTATGAGGGGCATGGACAGAGTAGATTGTCAGAAGCTTTTTCCTAGGGTGGAAAAGTCAATTATTAGGGGACATAGGTTGAAGGTGCGAGGAGCAAAGTTTAGAGAAGATATGCGAGGAAAATTTTTTACGCAGAGAGTGGTGAGTACCTGGAGCTCGCTGCCGGGAGAGGTGATGGAAGTAGGTACGATAGCGATGTTTAAAAGGCATCTTGACAAATACATGAATAAGATGGGAATTGAGGAATACAGACCCCGGAATGTAGAAGGTTTTGGTTTAGACAGGCATCATGTTCGTCGCAGGTTTGGAGGGCCAAAAGGCCTGTTCCTGTACGGCACTGTTCTTTGTTTTTGATGTTCAATGATTTGTGAACAGAGGCTCCACGGTCTCCCTATTCTTGCACTCCCTTTAGAATTGTACCTTTCAGCTAATATTGCCTCTCCTCAATTGTTCTTACCAGAGTGTAACACTTCACACTTTTCTGCATTAAATTCCACCTGCTGCTAGTTCGCCCAGTCCACGAACCTGTCTATGTTCTCCTGAAGTCTCTCCTCCTCGTAGGTCACAATGTTTCCAAGTTTTGTTTCATCTGCAAATTTTGAAATTGTGTCCTTTAAACTCAAGCGCAAGTTATTAATACAGGTCAAGAAAAGTTTGTGTTTCCTGTCAGTCAGCTAGCTGTACATCCATGTTGCCACTTTCCCTTTTATTCCATCTGTTCTAACCTAGCTGACAACTTATCAGATCCCTTTTGGAAATCTATGGACATCACATCATTATCCTCATTAACCCTCTCTGTTACCTCATCAACAAACACAATCAGGTTAGTTAAATATGATTTGTTTTTAACAAATCCATGCTGACTTCCCTTACATAATCCACATTTATCCAAGTGATGGTCAATTTTGTCCTGGATCATCATTCTAAACAGAGTGGTCTGCTGTTCTTGGGTTAATCCTTACATTTTGGGCAGGATTCTCCGGTTCCTCAGCCACATGTTTCTCCTTGGCACGCCGTTTGCTGGGATGGATTTCTTTCTTCCTGCGCTCATCAATGGGATTTCCTATTGAAGCCACCACACACCACCGGGAAATCCACAGGCGGGTCAGCGGGAAACTCAATGGGCAGAGAATTCCGGCCCTGTTTTGAGGAAGGCTGCAATGTTTGCAGTTCTTCAGCTCTTTGGAACAACCACCATGGCTACAGAGGATTGGAAGATGATGGACAGTACCTCCACATTTTCCATCTTACGCCTCTCAGGTTCCTCTGGTGCATTTGATCTGGTTCTGGTGACTTATCCACTTTAGTCATAGCCAGCATTCCTAATACCTCCTCTTTATAAATTGTCAGCCCATCCAGTAACTACTTCCTATTTCACTATGATTTGGACAGTATCTTCTTCCTTGGTAAAGACAAAGTTGCAAAGCACTAATTTAATACCTCAGCCATACTCTCAACTTCCATATATGTGTCCCCTTTTTTGTCTCTAATTGGCCCCATTACTTCTCTTATAATTGTTATGGGCGAGGCGTTTTCAGAACCCCAAAATGTATCATGGAGTTCAACCAACCTCCCCCTTTAATGTATTTGTTGCTTTTCTTAGCACACAGCTTGTTCCCTCGGTGTGGGATTACAATTATAGACACGTGGGTTTTTAAACACAAAACAATGTAATTTCCATGAACTCAACTTAACATCTTAAGTAGACATTGGATGTCTTAACACCCCTTTCGTCAAAGATAACTCCAAAAATATTGCAACAGTAAATAATTCCTCAAAATGTTCCTTCAAACGTCCAAGAGACTTAACACCAACAGAATCACATCAGGTTAAAGGCTTTACTATTACTATTTAAATCACCCAAATGATCCAGAGATAGTCTTTCATGGCAGATATCACAGCAAATCCAGCTCATTGCAAAACACAGACACACACCCAGCTCTTTTCCTCCAAACTGCAGCTCTCTGGTAACACACAGAAACACACAAGCTCTTTTTCAAAACTGCAAAACTAAACTGCAAAATGGCTGATCTAAAGCCCAGCTCCACCCTTGCTAACATCACTGTTTTCTTAAAGGTACATTGCTTAAACATCCATGTCTTAAAGGTACTCTCACATGACATAATATCGGAATATTTGATCTTTATTAAATATTGAAGACCGGGGACTGGATTCTCCATTTCTGTGGCTAAGTGCTGGCTCGAACAGAGAATCCGTGGGAGGTTCATGTAAGAAAAATCAGCGTGAACCCCTCATTTATTCCAGCACCGGTGAGGGGCTAGCACTGGCCCTGACTGAAACTCCCGCCTCCCACAACAGACAATGGTGAGAGAATGGCTAGGTCCCGGGCCGCGCTGACGCACAGCTGCCGACCTGCAGCCGTTGCGCTGTACAACATGGCGCTGGTCGTGCGTGGACCCAATCCGCCATCCGCGAGCCCACAGCCCACCCTACCCACCCCCCACCAGTCCTCCAGCTCTCGCAGAATCCCCCATGGCCAGCGGCACAGATCCCGGCTGAGTATGGTGGTGCTGGACACAGTCCGCAGCCGGCAGGCCGGGTTCACGGTTTGTGGGACCACACCTGGTCCGCGCCGTCGGGAACTTGGCCCTTTGAGGGCGTGTATCGCGGGTGGGCACATGTCACGATGACGCCATTTAGGAAGGGGCAGAGCATGGTTCACCATGTCAAACTGGCGCTGGCCCCGATTTCGGCTTCGGAGTCCATTCTCCGCTTGATCGCCGAACATGATTTCAGCATCGGGCAATGGAGAATCCCGCCCCAGAACACTGGGAATGAAATTAACTGAAACTAGAAAGTGGAATTCTTCTATCAATACTTTAAAATGATGGTCAAGTAGACATGGGAGCACATCTTTCAAAAGGCCAATGAGGTGCTTCCAGCCTCCTGCCTGTCAGAGATACAGTCAGGCCCTGAGTATTGTTAAAAAAAGGATAGTCCTGTCATGAAAGAAATTAAATACACCAGCAGAAGAAGGGAGAAAAATACACAAATAATAAATAACAAGTTCCCAATAATGACAGATTGGCAGCTTTTGAAATTCCTGGAACTCTTATATTGATTGACCAGGTTGTATTTTCACTCAGTGCAATTTCCTTTTGTTACATTTCAGTTCTCACATAAATCTTCGGGTGGACTTGTTATATATTTCCTCTTGTTCGATGCTTCAACTTGAAATGTGTCTTTATGAAACTGTTTTGATTTTGTTTGCTTTTTAGTGCAAAATCTCTTTGCTACTTTACTGTGAAGATAAATGTTATGACTGCAACAACATTTATTTTGATTAAAGAAACATCTCGCTAGGTGGAAGAATTGCTTTGGTGTACATCAGTTGAATGTGGAAAACAATTTAACCAGACCTAAGGCAATGTAGCCTACTGACTGGTCATTTAGGAGGTAGACGCATGAGGACCCTTCTCTTCTGCACAGAGTATATTTAAGACATCTGTCCCTTTGAAGATCGGCAGTAGATGTCACCATCCAAATTTACAAGCTCTCTCCTGTCAGCAGTGGGAAGCCAATTGAATGAAATTATGGAGGCAAGTAGCGGGAATTTCTGGAAAGCAATGGTATTTTGCCATTGGTGTATAGGATCTCCATTGTACCTGCAGCTCATCTACTCACAGGAGCTGAGAGCAAAGCACAAACTCAGAATGCCATGGGGTAATTATGCTGTGGTTACTTTAAAGGACTATATTGGCAATCCTCAGGACACCTGCAGGCAAATGCTTGCAATTGTTTGGTTGTCATCGAGGCTGGTGTCCCGCTATGCATATGTCCAGGTTTATGAACCCAGAAAGCGGCACGAGCTGGGGCTTGCAACTTGAACAGGAAAATTCAGCCCATTTACTGTTTGTTTCTCCCTCCATAGATGCTGAGTATTTCTTACATTTTCTGTTTTTAGTTCAGGGGCGAAATTCTCCCCCAACGGCGCGATGTCCGCCGACTGGCGCCAAAGACGGCGCCAATCAGACGGGCATCGCGCCGGCCCAAAGGTGCGGAATGCTCCGCATCTTTGGCGGCCTAGCCCCAACATTGAGGGGCTAGGCCGACGCCGGAGGGATTTCCGCCCCGCCAGCTGGCGGAAATGGCGTTTGTTGCCCCGCCAGCTGGCGCGGAAATGCGGCGCATGCGCAGGAGCGTCAGCGGCCGCTGTCAGTTTCCCGGCGCATGCGCGGGAGCGTCAGCGGCCGCTGAAAGTTTCCCGCGCATGCGCGGTGGGGAGAGTCTCTTCCGCCTCCGCCATGGTGGAGGTCGTAGCGGAGGCGGAAGGGAAAGAGTGCCCCCACGGCAAGGGCCCGCCCGCGGATCGGTGGGCCCCGATCGCGGGCCAGGCCACCGTGGGGGCACCCCCCCGGGGTCAGATCGCCCCGCGACCCCCCCCAGGACCCCGGAGCCCGCCCACGCCGCCTGGTCCCGCCGGTAAATACCAGGTTTGATTTACGCCGGCGGGACAGGCAATTTTTGGGCGGGACTTCGGCCCATCCGGGCCGGAGAATTGAACGGGGGGTCCCGCCAACCGGCGCGGCCCGATTCCCGCCCCCGCCCACTCTCCGGTACCGGAGACTTCGCCGGGGGCGGGGGCGGGATTCACGGCGGCCAACGGCCATTCTCCAACCCGGCGGGGGGTCGGAGAATGACGCCCCAGATTTCCAGCATCTGCAGAATTTTGCTCGTGCAACCATTTAGAAATTTAATTTTAGGAAGGGATTATTTTAACATATGTGCATCCAAGGTCAATCTCAAACAGGGTTGGTGTGTAAAACCAAGTAGGCATGCTACCTAAGCTCGAAATAAGTGAGCTAAAATTAAATTTTGGGGCAGCACGGTAGCCTTGTGGATAGCACAATTGCTTCACAGCTCCAGGGTCCCAGGTTCGATTCTGGCTTGGGTCATGTCTGTGCGGAGTCGGCACATCCTCCCCGTGTGTGCGTGGGTTTCCTCCGGGTGCTCCGGTTTCCTCCCACAGTCCAAAGATGTGGGGGTTAGGTGGATTGGCCATGATAAATTGCCCTTAGTGTCCAAAAATTGCCCTTAGAGTTGGGTGGGGTTACTGGGTTATGGGGATGGGGTGGCGGTGTTGACCTTGGGTGGGGTGCTCTTTCCAAGAGCCGGTGCAGACTCGATGGGCTGAATGGCCTCCTTCTGCACTGTAAATTCTATGATAATCTATGATCTATGATAAATAAGTTAATAAATAGCATAAAACAAACAATAACGTAGTAAGATCGACTCTGTGAGTGTGTGTTTCCAGTATGCAGCTACATTTGCGAGAATAGCTATGCAGGAAACCCTGAATGCACAGCTCATGATTTGTGCCATTAAATTTTCGGCAATATTCTCCTCACCGATAATATTCACAGCTGAGGGCATTCGACTGAGGGGCCGGCTCTACTAAATGCAGCAAAAGAGAAAACATGAAAGAGAAAAGGCCATTTGGATCAGAGCAAAACTTATCTCTTTTATTTATAGATAGCCTCTTTACAATGATCTATACAATATACAATAAATCCTGTGAATTATGCATGTCTCTGGGGAATGAGAAAGTGAGCTTCATAGTTCAAAGCATCATGCTTGCGAAATGCCCATTGCATTGAAATCCTGATTGGCGCAATTAAATGTAATACTGATAATCAAAGTAACAAATGGCTTTTAAGTGTATAACTATAACTATATTAATTGATCAGCTAGCAATGAAACACATCCTGTAGATCAAATTTACATTATTTTTCAGCTCCTTTTCATGGCCATGTTTGCTTACAAGCCAGTGACTATATAATGATAAAAAGCTATCAAGGGTGTAATCTAACGAATGCGCCGGGCGCAAATTGGATTGAGCCGGTTGGATCGCGGCAGAGTCCGAAAGCGGGAAAAACGGCAGGTGTCAATCAATTTTCAATCTAACCAGTCTGCATCCGTAGGTGAAAACTGGATGCCGCTGCGGCGTGGCCAGAAACCAATAATCACCAATTAAGGCCAATCTCCATCCCATTAACGGGAAGGACCCCTTATCTAACGGCCTCCCGCGATCTAACCGAATCCTCAGCGAGCGGTCACGCGAGAGCCTTTCAGCACACTTGTTTAAAAACGTGTAGCTAGCAAAATGGCTGCTGTGGGAATCAGAGATGGTGAATAGTCATCTTGGAAAATGGACAGGCAGCATGGGGCCCTGCTGACCCAGTGCTCGGGGAGAGTTGGGGAGCCCCAGGGGAGGGGGGAGCTCATCGGGGGGTCGGCCACCATTGGTGAGGGGTCACTCCTGGGCTGGGGGAGGGCAAGGAGATCAGGCTCAGCACCCGCGGGTCTGACATGCCACCCCCGGATTGTACCCATACCAGGGTCAACTTCAGCTTCTGCCTGTCCGTCCCACCGAACACCCCAGGACAGAGCAACATCCGTGGTAATACGGTGAAGGTCGCCTTAACCCCACCAACCGTGCCGCCTCTGGCTGCATAGAATGTGGATTCCCGTGGGTAGACGGACCATGTCGCAGGTGGGTGTTAGTGCCGAGAATCCTATTCAGGCCGTGAGGCCTGGACACTTTGGCTGAACCCTGGAGCGCCAGACCTGGCTCCTGAAGGGCCTGACGCGGGCCCTGAAACCCGACCCAGCCTCCAGCCACGCAACCTGGCCCGACCCGGAGAGACCCGCCCAGCGTCCTGAATCACCTGAAGAAGGAAAAGAAGAGGATCGATGTGGAGGTGGAGGCCTGACCAGGCCTTCTCCAAGGCCCGATCTCAGGAGGGTCTGACTCGACCACTGGCGCTGGATCCGACCACATGACCTGGCCTGACCCGATCCAGGAAGACCCTGCCAGCGACCCAAAAGTGGCCTAGACACCCCTAAAACAGCGAAGACCCCAGGTGAGGACCCGGACATGCCGAAAGGAAGACTCATCCTCACAAAACCCCGGGGCGTGACCGGATCATGAACATGCCTCGCCAGTGACCCCAAATTCACAACTAGAGCCTATGGCCCCTCCAGAAACAACCACATAGATTCCACAAGATGAGACTGCTCTCATTGGATCCTAGGATGATCTAGAGCCAACCCCTGACTTAAGAAACAAGGGAAACGTGCTGGTCTGCAGGAACGTCTGGTTTCAAGTCTCCTCTCCCTGCATACTCCTGGCAAAAGTCCAAGCGATCGAAAACGATCTGGACGAGCTTAAAGCTAGACTTACCTCTCAAAGGGAAGTGAGATACTGCTGTGTCCTCTGTTTCACAGAGACATGGCTCATTCCTGCCTCATAGGACAATGCTATACAACCTGAGGCCTTCTCAATTCACCCGATTGACCGCACGGGAAAAGCAAAGGGTAGAGGGGTTTTCCTCCTCATCAACTCCTCCTGGTGCTTAGACGTGGCAACCCTGGTGAACTACTGCCCCCTGGACCTGGAATACCTGACTGTGAAGTGCTGCCCATACTATCTTCCATTGGGAGTTCACTTCAGCCATCATCACAGCGGTCTACATCTCACCCCAAGCGGAAGTGAAGAAGGCGCTTGATGAACTGTGCACCTCAATAAACAAACATAGAACGGAATACCCGGAGGCCTTGTTCGTCGTGGCTGGGGACGTCAACTAGGCCAACCTCAAGAGCGAATGGTCAAAATTCAACAAACACAACTCCTGACCCACCAGGGGTGCCTACTGTGCCATCCTCCAACCACATTTCAGAAAATCGGACCACAGGACGGTGCTACTGCTCCCGGCATACAAGCAGAAACTTAAACAGGAGGATCAGGTTAAGAAGGTCATGCAATGCTGGTCCGAGGGATTGGAAGAGCTCCTACAAGCCTGCTTGGAGTCAGTGGACTGATCCATATTCAAGAACTCAGCGGCCAATCTGGATAAGTAGGCCACTACTGTCACAGACTTCATCAGTAAGTGTGTCGAAGACTGCGTGCCAAAGAAGGTAGTATGTGTGTTCCCCAGCTGGAAACCATGGTTTAACCGGGATATCCGGTATTTACGAATGAGAGGGGCCACATTGTTGAAAAGGACAGTGTGAAACAGACTGGTTAACTTGAGGAGATACTTGTTAGGAAGGAAGATGTGTTGGGCATTTTGAAAAACTTGAGGATAGACAAGTCCCCCGGGCCTGACGGGATATATCCAAGGATTCTATGGGAAGCAAGAAATGGAATTGCCGCGCCATTGGCAATGATCTTTTCGTCCTCACTGTTAACAGGGGTGGTACCAGGGGATTGGAGAGTGGCGAATGTCATGCCCCTGTTCAAAAAAGGGAATAGAGATAACCCTGGGAATTACTGGCCAGTTAGTCTTACTTCGGTGGTAGGCAAAGTAATGGAAAGGGTACTGAGGTATAGGATTTCTGAGCATCTGGAAAGACACTGCTTGATTAGGGATAGTCAGCACGGATTTGTGAGGGGTAGGTCTTGCCTCACAAGTCTTACTGAATTCTTTGAGGAGGTGACCAAGCACGTGGATGAAGGTAAAGCAGTGAATGTAGTGTACATGGATTTTTAGTAAGGCATTTGATAAGGTTCCCCATGGTAGGCTTTTGCAGAAAGCCAGGAGGCATGGGATAGTGGGAAATTTGGCCAGTTTGAAAATGAACTGGCTAACCGATAGGAGTCAGAGAGTGGTGGTGGATGGTAAATATTTAGCCTGGAGCTCAGTTACCAGTGGCGTACCACAGGAATCAGTTCTGGGTCCTCTGCTATTTGTGATTTTCATTAATGACTTGGATGAGGGAGTTGAAGGGTGGGTCAGTAAATTTGCAGACGATACGAAGATTGGTGGAGTTGTGGATAGTGAGGAGGGCTGTTGTCAGCTGCAAAGAGACATAGATAGGATGCAGAGCTGGGCTGAGAAGTGGCAGATGGAGTTTAACCCTGAAAAATGTGAGGTTGTCCATTTTGGAAGGACAAATATGAATGCGGAATATAGGGTTAACGGTAGGGTTCTTGGCAATGTGGAGGAGCAGAGAGATCTTGGGGTCTATGTTCATACATCTTTGAAAGTTGCCACTCAAATGGATAGAGCTGTGAAGAAGGCCTATGGTGTGCTAGCATTCATTAGCAGAGGGATTGCATTTAAGAGCCGTGCGGTGACGATGCAGCTGTACAAAACTTTGGTAAGGCCACATTTGGAGTACTGTGTACAGTTCTGGTCGCCTCATTTTAGGAAGGATGTGGAAGCTTTGGAAAAGGTGCAAAGGAGATTTACCAGGATGTTGCCTGGAATGGAAAGTAGGTCTTACGAGGAAATGTTGAGGGTGCTAGGCCTTTTCTCATTAGAACGGAGAAGAATGAGGGGCGACTTGATAGAGGTTTATAAGATGATCAGGGGAATAGATAGAGTAGACAGTCAGAGATTTTTTCCCCGGGTGGAACAAACCATTACAAGGGGACATAAATTTAAGGTGAATGGTGGAAGATATAGGGGGGATGTCAGAGGTAGGTTCTTTACCCAGAGAGTAGTGGGGGCATGGAATGCACTGCCTGTGGAAGTAGTTGAGTCGGAAACATTAGGGACCTTCAAGTGGCTATTGGATAGGTACATGGATTATGTTAGAATGATGGGGTGTCGATTAATTTGTTCTTAATCTAGGACAAAAGTTCGGCCCAACATCGTGGGCCGAAGGGCCTGTTCTGTGCTGTATTTTTCTATGTTCCATGTTCTATGTTCCACTCCCTATTAAAGATCAGGGGCGGGATTCTCCAACCCCCCGCCGGGTCGGAGAATCGCCGGGGGGGCGGTGTGAATCCCACCCCCGCCGGCCGCTGAATTCTCCAGAACCAGAGATTTGTCAGGGGCGGGAATCGCGCCGCGCCAGTCGGCGGGCCCCCCCCCCCCCGGCGATTCCCCGGCCCACGATGGGCCAAAGTCCCCCTGCTGTAATGCCAGTCCCGCCGGCGTGAATTAAGCCACCCAATTCAATGATAATCTAGGACAAAGGTTCGGCACAACATCGTGGGCCGAAGGGCCTGTTCTGTGCTGTATTTTCTATGTTCTATGTTCTATGTTCCCTTACCGGTAGGACCAGGTGGCACAAGCGGGCTCCGGGGTCCTGGGCGCAGGGCGATCTGGCCCCGGGGGGGTGCCCCCACGGTGGCCTGGCCTGCGATCGGGGCTCACCGATCTGCAGGCGGGCCTGTGCCGTGGGGGCACTCGTTCCCCTCCACGTCGGCCATACCTCCGCGATGGCCGACGTGGAGGTGAGCCCCCCCGCGCATGCGCGGGGATGACGTAAGCAGCCGCTGATGTTCCCGCGCATGCGCGGACTTCCGCCGGCCAGCGGAGTCCCTTTGGCCCTGGCTGGCGTGGCGCCAAAGGCCTTCCACGCCAGCTGGTGGGACGGCAACCACTCCGATGCGGGCCTAGCCCCTAAAGGTGAGAGCTTGGCACCTAAAGGTGCGGAGAAATCCGCACCTTTGGGGCGGCCCGACGCCGGAGTGGTTCACGCCACTCCATCCCGCCGGGACCCCCCGCCCCGTCGGGAAGGGGAGAATCCCGCCCCTGGTCTGAGGCGTTCAAGACGGGTGACTCTGATCTACATATGAAATCTAGGTATGACCTCTGCAAAGCCATCAGGGATGGCAAGAGACAATACTCGACTAAGCTAGAGTCACAGACTAACGACACAAACTCTCGTCCGTAGAATCTCTGGCAACACTGCACCCCTACCCAATGAACTCAACGCATTCTATGCTCATTTCGAGTATGAAGCTAAAGAACTCCAGCAGTCTCGGACACACCCATACCTACCGTCACAGCCTCAGACGTTAGATTGGCCTTCTTGAAATTGAACCTACGGAAAGCAATGGGTCCTGACTGAGTCCGTGGTCATGCACTCAGATCCTGCACGGATCAACTGGCGGGTGTGTTCATAGACATCTTCAACCTCTTCCTACTCCGTTCCTACGTTCCCACCAGCTTCAAGAAGACCAGACCACTATCATGTCAGTGCCAAAGAAGAACCAGGCAATGTGCGTCAAGACTACTGACGGCTGACATCTGTGTGCTTCAAGAGGTTGGTCATAAGATACATCAACTCCATACTTCCAGATTGCCTTGATCCACTGCAATTTGCCTACAGCCACAACCTGTCCACAGCAGATGCTATCTCCCTGGTCCTACATTCATCCCTGGAACATCTTGATAACAAAGACTCCTGTGTCAGACTCCTGTTCATTGACTACAGCTCCGCCGTCAACACCATAATCCCAGCCAATCTCATATCCAAACTCCTAAACCTCCTCCCTCTGCAATTGGATCCTCGACTTCCTGACCCACAGACCACAGTCAGTAAGGATAAACAATGGCATCTCCTCCACGATTGTCCTCAATACCGGGGCCCCGCAAGGCTGCATACTTAGCCCCCTTCTGGACTCCCTGTACACACGCACGACTGTGTGGCAAAACTTGGCTCCAATTCCATCTACAAGTTTGCTGATGACACGACTGTCGTGGTCGGAGCTCAAACAATGATGAGTCAGAGTACAGGAGGGAGATAGAGAAACTAGTGGAGTGGTGTAATGACAACGATCGCTCCCTTAATGACAGCAAAACTAAGGAGCTGGTCATCGTCTTCAGGAAGCAAAATATCATACACATCCCTGTCTGCATCAACGGAGTTGAGGTGTAGATGATTGACAGCTTCAAATTCCTAGGTGTAACCATCACCAACAATCTGTTCTAGTCCACCCATGCCGATGCCACAACCAAGAAAGCACACCATCACCGATACTTCCTCAGGAACTAAATGAAATTCGGCATGTCCGCAATGACTCTTACCAATGTTTACAGATGCACCATAGAAAGCCTATCTGGCTGCATCACAGCCTGGTATGGCAACTGCTCAACCCAAGATCCTAAGAAACTTCAGAGAGTGATGAACACAGCTCAGTCCATCACCTGAACCTGCCTCCCATCCATTGTCTCTGTCTACACCTCCCTCTGCAGGGATCTGTGCTGGGACCCCAACTTGTTGTGTTGGGCGCTCTGGATCCGTGGAACACATACAGGTCACCAACACTTGAAATAGTGCAACACTATTTTATTGAGTCATTAACAGTTTAACATACTCTCACTGTGGGTTAACACAATATTAGCTTTAACTAAAGACCTTTGCCTTGTCCTAACCAGTCAATGCACTCAGCACATGGTGAATGTCTGTGCTGCAGGCTGTGAGCTCTGTCCTACTAGGAAGCTGCAGCTCGAATGAGTGGGAACTCTGATGCCTCCTGTCTTTATAGTGCGTGTGCTTTAACTGGTGATTGGCTGCGGTGTTGTGTGTGTTGATTGGTCCCACTGTGTATCCATCAGTAAGTGTGTCTGCACCATGATATTCTGGTGTATATTATGACACAACTGTTCACATTATATATTAATGATTTGGACAAGGGGATTAAATATATTATCTCCAAATTTGCAGATGATACAGGTTGGGTGGCAGGATGAGTTGTGAAGTGGATGCATAGATGCTTCAATGGGATTTGGACAGGCTAAATGAGTGGGGATATGCATGGCACATGCAATATAATGTGGAGAAATAGAACATAGAACATAGAACAGTACATCACAGAACAGACCCTTCGGCCCTCGATGTTGTGCCGAGCATTGTCCGAAACCAAGATCAAGCTATCCCACTCCCTGTCATTCTGGTGTGCTCCATGTGCCTATCCAATAACTGCTTGAAAGTTCCTAAAGTGTCCGACTCCACTATCACAGCAGGCAGTCCATTCCACACCCTAACCACTCTCTGAGTAAAGAACCTACCTCGGACATCCCTCCTATATCTCCCACCCTGAACCTTATAGTTATGCCCCCTTGTAACAGCTACATCCACCCGAGAAAATAGTCTCTGAACGTCCACTCTATCTATCCCTCTCATCATCTTATAAACCTCTATTAAGTCACCTATCATCCTCCTCCGCTCCAAAGAGAAAAGTCCGAGCACACTCAACCTTTCCTCATAAGACCTATCCTGCAAATCAGGCAGCATCCTGGTAAATCTCCTTTGCACCCTTTCCACATCCTTCCTATAGTGAGATGACCAGAACTGCACACAATACTCCAATGTGAGGTTATCCACTTTGGTAGCAAAAATAGGAAGGCAGATTATTATTTGAATGGGTGTAAAATGAGAGAAGGGAATACTCAGAGAGACCTTGGTGTCCTTGTGCATCAGTCACTGAAAATAAGCGTGCAGGTACAGCAGGCAGTAAGGAAGGTAGATAGTATGTTGGCCTTCATAATGAGAGGATTTGAGTATCGGAATAGAAATGTTTTACTGCAATTGTATAGGGCATTTTTGAGGCCACGCTAGGAGCATTGTGTGAAGTTTTGGTGTTCTTATCTGAGGAAGGATGTTCTTGCTATGGAGGGAGAGCAGCAAAGGTTTACCAGGCTGCTTCCTGGGATGGCGGGACTGTCATGTGAGGAGAGACTAAATCAGTTAGGATTATATTCATTTGAGTTTAGAAGAGTGAGAGGGGGTCTCATTGAAAGTTATAAAATTCTATCAGGATTAGACAGGGTAGATTCAGAAAGAATGTTCCCAATGGAGGGGGAGTTCAGAACTAGGAGTCATAGTTTGAGGATAAGGGGTAAACCTTTTAGGACTGAGGTGAGGAGACATTTCTTCAGCCAGAGAGTGGTGAATCTGTGAAATCCGCTACCACTGAAAGTAGTTGAAGCCAAAACGTGTAATATCAAGAAGGAATTAGATATTTCTCTAGGGGCTGAAGGGATCAAGTTATATGGGAGGCAGACGGGATCAGGGTATTGAAGTTGATGATTGGCCATAATCATAATGAATGGCGGAGCAGGCTCAAATGGCCTCCTCCAGCTTTCTATGTATGTATCTGTGTATGAAAGCGAGCAGCATATTGAAAGAACCCTCCCACCCGCGTTATTCTCTCTTTCAACCTCTGCCATCGGGCAGAAGATACAAAAGTCTGAGAACACTCACTAACTGATTCAAAAACAGCTTCTTCCCCGTTGTTACCAGACTCCTGAATGGCCCTCTTATGGGGCGAAATTCTCCCCCAACGGCGGGATGCCCGCCGACTGGCGCCAAAGCCGGCGCCAATCAGATGGGCATCGCGCCGGCAAAAAGGTGCGGAAGTCTCCGCATCTTTGGCGGCCTAGCCCCAACATTGAGGGGCTAGGCCGACGCCGGAGGGATTTCCGCCCCGCCAGCTGGCGGAAATGGCGTTTGTTGCCCCGCCAGCTGGCGCGGAAATGCGGCGTATGCGCGGGAGCGTCAGCGGCCGCTGTCAGTTTCCCAGCGCATGCGCGGGAGCATCAGCGGCCGCTGTCAGTTTCCCGCGCATGCGCAGTGGGGAGAGTCTCTTCCGCCTCCGCCATGGTGGAGGCCGTAGAGGAGGCGGAAGGGAAAGAGTGCCCCCACGGCACAGGCCCGCCCGCGGATCGGTGGGCCCCGATCGCGGGCCAGGCCACCATGGGGGCACCCCCCGGGGTCAGATCGCCCCGCGCCCCCCCCCCCCAGGACCCCGGAGCCCGCCCACGCCGCCTGGTCCCGCCGGTAAATACCAGGTTTGATTTACGTCGGCGGGACAGGCAATTCCTGGGCGGGACCTCAGCCCATCCGGGCCGGAGAATCCAGCGGGGGGTCCCGCCAACCGGCGCGGCCGGATTCCCGCCCCCGCCCAATCTCCGGGAGCGGAGACTTCGGCGGGGGCGGGGGCGGGATTCACGGCGGCCAACGGCCATTCTCCGACCCGGCGGGGGTCGGAGAATGACGCCCATGAACTGAACTGATGGGTGGGATTCTCTGATCCTGAGGCTAAGTGCTGACGCCTTTGTAAATGCGTCAAACGGGCGCCGCAGGTCAGCGCATGCGCACTACGGCCGGCGCGAACCCGTGCATGCGCGCCAGTTTCCTTCTCCGCGCCGGCCCCGACGCAACATGGCGGACAGTTACAGGGACCCGGTGTGGAGTAAAATAGGCCCACACCAGGAGAAGCTGGTCCGCCAATCGATAGGCCCCGATCGCGGGCCAGGCCATGGTGGAGGCCTCACCCTTGGTAGGATCCGCCCTTCCCCTCCACCAGGCTGCCCCCCGCAGAATGGACGCCGTGGTCCCGCCGGGTAGGACCACCGGCGCCGGTGGGACCCCACCCTATCTCGGCAGCGACTCGGCTCAACTCGCGCGGAGAATCGCCGGGCCCCCGACCGGAGCCGCGCCGGCTGTGCCGGCGCCAATGACACCGATTCTCCAGTGACCGGAGAATTGGCAGACGGGCGTCGGAGCGGCGTCACGTGAATCGCACCCCCCCTGGGCGATTCTCCGACCCGGCCCGAGGTCAGAGAATCCCGTCCGATGTTTCTACGCATCTTCTCTACAGTTGTAGCACTATACTCCGTATGCTTCTCTCGATGTCTATGTCTATTTATTTACATTGTGTATCTATTGTATATCCTATGTTTTTCATGTATGGAGCAATCTGCCTGGATTGCACGCACGACAATACTTTTCACTGAACCTCAGTACACGTGACAATAAATCTAAATCTAAACTCAGACCCCAGCAGCCTTGCATATTTCGTATCACTGAGATTAGAACTCCTGTCTTCACTCTTTGGCATACACACTCTGAACCTCTTTTCTGTCTTTCTCTGCGTCTCTGTGTGTCAATGGACCCCTGTCACTAGACAACAGATGTTTTTTCTACAGTTACAAATGGGATGGAAGGAGTGTGTTGTTTATCTAACCCCCACTAATCCACACCATTAGTGGAATTGTTTAAATGTAAAAGTCACCACAGTTCCAGAGTACCATTAGCTGTTCACCCCTTTGAGAGCTGACTGGTGATGATTTAACCTTAGGGTCACCACACCTCAGGCAAGGTTGAGAAGGTGGGGGCTTTCATGCATAACCTCAGCCGGTACAGGAAGTGAACCCGTGCTGTTGATATTGCTCCACATAATGAACCAGCCTTCGAGCCAACTGAGCTAACCAGCCCCCAAACTTTGCTATGATTGGACCCAGAATAAAAGAGACTTTAACCAGGTTTATTTAAATAAGCTCAGAATAATTGATTATTCTAAAATGAAATTTATTTCATAAAACAAGTTGCAATAAGTGGTTAACACATAAATTGTAATCTGGAAGTATAACCATCAATCCCTTTTAAAAATATCCCAGAATGCCCATCCGTACACACACACACAACAAACAAATAGGACCTCTGCAGAGATTGGCAGTTGAAGAAAAGCTTTATGAAAAGGATAAAGTTTACAAGCTTTTGATGCCATTGATCTGGTGCTTTCTTGTGTGAAGATGAATCTCTAGTCCCAGTAGATTTCTAAAAGTTCTCACCAACAGAACTTTAGTGTGGAGGACAATAGAGCTGAATCAATTCTTCTCATTTCAGCATCTCCACTGAGGTGAGGATTCCTAGTTGCCTACTGATAACCACACTATGTTTCAGGCAAGGCAAGGAGAGCGCGAGCTGGGCAGATTTTCCCCCTTCTCAGGTTGTTCCCAACTGAGTTAAAATAAAACAAGTTCAAACATGAAACTCATGTTCATCGGGTGATTTTCAGTAAATCATCAGGCTTTTTAAACAGTCGGTTGAATTCTCTGTTCCTGAGACGAAGTGTTGACTCCGGCGCAGGATTTGTGGAATTCCACAACAGCAAAACTGGCGGCGCACCTGGGCCGATTCAGCGACTATTGTGGGGCTAGCACCGACGCCATGTGGAACACAATCGATTCCAATGAGAAACGGAACGCACATACAGTAGACATTGTTTGCATATCATTAGCGGGCCCGATCTGGCAATCTCCAGGGCCTCCGCGATTCTCCGCCTCCTATGGGCTAAGTTCCTGATGGGGCGGTTCACTTGATCTTTTAAAAATCATGAAACCGGCGTAGTGGCTGCTGTGGGAGAAAGACGGGGTATGGAAAGTGTCCAACATCGCCATAGTTTGCTGACAGTTGTGCCGCTGGCTGGGGGGCTTCTGCCAGGGCCGGGGGAATAGCAGGGGTGGCCAGGGTCGGGGTAGCTGTAGGGTCGGGGTAAACGGACACAGGACACCATTGCCGCTGCCGGTAAGGCAGTCATGCAGCTGCGCGCACCGCTAACAGCCCACTGTGAACTTAGTACTAAGGGTCGTATAGATGTCCCTCCCAGGGCACTCCCCTGGGTGCCCTCTGGCCCAGCGGACCCATCAGCTGTATGGGCGCGCTCTAGCACAAAAGGTGCCATCTTTTTGGCTTGGATAAGTGTGTGTGTAGAGTGTAATGTGTATGTGCGGCTGCAGCTTGTCAGCCTCCCGAGTGTCAATCACGGATCCAGCGAATCTCGCACCATTTTTTCATTGGAATCGATTGTGTTCCACGCGAACACGGATGCTAGACCCTTAATTATAGCGGAATCAGTCCAGGTGTGGCGCCAGTTTTCTTTCATGAAAGGCCACGAATTCTGCGTTGGCGTCAACACGTAGTCTCAGAAACGGAGAATCCCACCCCTGCTTTATTGTTCTAAAACCAATGGGTTCCTGGCACATCGTTACTGTAAATTTGAAATGATCCTGAATCTACAGAGAAAATAGTACGAAGTCTTACAACACCAGGTTAAAGTCCAACAGGTTTGTTTCGATGTCACTAGCTTTCGGAGCGCTGCTCCTTCCTCAGGTGAATGCAGAGGTCTGTTCCAGAAACACATATATAGACAAATTCAAAGATGCCAAACAATGCTAGGAATGCGAGCATTAGCAGGTGATTAAATCTTTACAGATCCAGAGATGGGGTAACCCCAGGTTAAAGAGGTGTAAATTGTATCAAGCCAGGACAGTTGGTAGGATTTTGCAGGCCAGATGGTGGGGGATGAATGTAATGCGACCTGGGATTCATGTAATGCGACCTGGCAAACTCCACATAGACAGTGACCCAGAGCCGGGACCTCGGCGTCGTTAGGCCACAGTGCTAACCACTGCGCCGCCATGCTGCCCCGCATCAGGGATCTTTTAACCTTTTATATTCTTTCCTCCTCACCACCTTTTCCCTCAGTGTTGTCTGTGTGTGTGTATATAGAGTGGAATGAGTTGGATAGGGGAGTCTCGGAAAGGAGCATTGGGTAGTCAGTTACATTTTATCAATTTAATTACATTTGTGTTAAACTTGCAAACCTGGGAGTGCAGTTTATTGGACTCAGCCAAGGTCATCAGATATTTTAAAATAGCATCTAATTTCACTTGTGTTGCGACTTTGGGTAAAGTGTGGCTGGAATTGACCTCGAACGAGCCCAGGGGGTCGTGACAATCGTCATTGCCTGGCACTTGTGTGGCATGAATATTATTTGCCACGTATCAGCCCAAGCCTGAATGCTGTCCATGTCTTGCTGCACATAGTGACTGAATAGAGGTCTTTAAAATTTTGATGGGGCTCATTGGTTTTTAAAAATTCATTCATGGGATGTGGGCCTCACTGCCCGGGCTAGTATTTATTGAACCATCCCTGAAGGTACTTAAGAGTCAACCACATTGCTGCGAGTCTGGAGTCACATGTAGGCCAGACCAGGTAAGGCCGACAGATTTCCTTCCCTAAAGGGCATTAGTGAACCAGATGGGCTTTAAAGACAATAGTTTCATGGTCACCATCAGACTTTTAATTCCAGATTTATAACAATTGAATTCAAATTTCACCATCTGCCATGTTGCGATTTGAACCAGGGTCCCCAGAGCATTACCCTGGGTCTCTGGATGTCGTCCAATACCACTGATGCCACCATACACCATTGATAAGTTGATGTAGTGATATTTCTACTTTAGGAGGAGTCCAAAACTAGAGGCTATAGTTAAAATATAGTAGCTAATAAATCCAATTCAGAATGCAGGAGAAATGTATTTACCCAGAGTGGGATTTTGATATCTGACTTGCCAGTAATGAAAGGCAAGAACAGCAGATGTCTGATGTAGTTGCATCATCACATGGTCTGACACTGACAGACACCAGTTCAGATAATGGAATTGCATGTACTTTAATGGGTAGAACAGAGACAAGATGAGCATGTGATGAATCACTGAGCACGAATGTGCTGGAGGTGTGATGGGGAAAGGCTACCTGGTGTGCCAGATCACTGGAGGGTGAGATCGCAGATTATTTCTGTTGCATGGGACACAGTTGAGGACTTTGATGGGGTACAGGAGAGCACTGATGAGCCTGAACACAGAAATACTTTCTGCATTGGCAGCTATGACACAGTGCCTGTTGTCATTGTCAAGAAGCACAGAGGAAGCAACTTCACAAGGACAGCTGACAATGAGAACCATAGAACACAGGAAGCAACACTGGGCAGACATTAACCTACAGGCGGCTCAAGCAACGTTCCCCAGCCCTGACTGCTCACAGGGACCACTTCCCCCCCTTTGCTGTGTGTGGCCTGCTTGTTGCATTGTGCAGTCCATTCATGATTGCCGCACTTGAGACTGTGAGCAAGCAGCATCTCTCATAAAGTCTGACGATCTGGTTAAGTAACAACCAGTGAGACAACCTTTTCATCCCTTGTTTCTAGTGTGAAGAAAGAGCAGAACAACTGAAACATAACACCATCCAGTGCACACTGGTGTACGTTTCATAGGTTCTGGTGGTCTATTGCTTCTTCCATAATATTACCATCATGAGGATACAGCCATTAAATCCTGGAGCCTGGAAGCCACCCATGGAGGATGAGGAGGAGAAGGGATGATACATTCTGGATCTCTTTGCACCAGACAGGCTGGCTGAGTGTGCGTTCTTCTGTATTCATTTCTGATGAAAAGCCAATGACCTAACACTCAGTTTCTCTTTCCACAGACTCTGCAAGACTTGCTGAGTATTTCCAGCATTTTTGGCTTTCTGTTCAGATTTTCAGCATCTGTTGCATTTTTCTCTTGTATTCTCAGACTCAATTTTCAAGACATTTCTTTCCCTGATTCCCATGGACCCATCATTCCTTATTTTCACATTCATCTGAGACAATCCATCACTGCATCCCCTCGGGAATCATTCAACAATAAAGGCCACCCACACAAACCTCCTCGCTAACATCTTAATCCAATAACAGATCAAGAACTATTCAGCCTTATGCATTCTCTTACTGCTGCCTTGGCTGCAGCGTGGCCGGTGAAAGGCTGCTGACTATCAACAGGGGAGTCTGAGATGGCCTTGAAGGATGCCCACGATTAGCTTGGGGCCTTGAGGACATGGCTTCAGACTACACTACTTCAGCATAGATGGCAGCAGTCTGGGCTGCCAGGCTGGCTGACAGGCAACAGCAAGAGCACGAGTGGACTTTCAGTGGTAGATGCACCAATGCTGTAATCTTGAGAGAGGCAGCAGGTTTGGTCTCCACAAAGGCACAGTCACTGTCACGGGGTAGCACCGCAGAAATCATGGCAAGGGGGAGGACATATGACTGGGCTACTTTGTGAGCCTAAAAAGCCCATTGAGCACTGATATTGGCAGTCGTGATGGCAACAGACTGCAAGGGAGTAAGCATTGATCACATGACCTCAGTTTGAGCTACGACTACAGCACTGGGTGGCTTTCTCCGAAGCTGCAGTGGAAGTGAAGGCAGTGGCCACTGGATACTGTATCTCAGCCAGTTCTGCTATTCTTCTTTATCATGGGATGTGGGCGTCGTTGGCTGCGGCAGCATTTATTGCCCATTCCTGAAGGTACTTAAGAGTCAACCACCTTATTGTGGATCTGGAGTCATATATAGGCCAGACCAGGTAAGGACAACTGATTTCCTTCCCTAAAGGACATTAGTGAACCAGATGGGTTTTTACAACAATCAACAATGGTTTCATGGTCATCTTTAGACATCGGCCACGGCAGGATTCAAACCCGAACCCCCAGAGGATGACTCTGAGTCTCTGGATTACTAGTACAGCGACAATGCATAGATACATAGACAAATGGAAGATAGGAGCAGGAGGAGGCCTTTTGGCCCTACGAGTTAGTCCGCCATTTATCACGATCATGGCTGATCATCCAACTCAATAGCCTAATCCTGCTTTCTCCCCACAACCTTTGATCCCATTCGCCCAACTGCCATCGCTGCCTCTTGAATATATTCAATGTTTTAGCATCAACTACTTCCTGTGGTAATGAATTCCACAGGCTCACCACTCTTTGTGTGAAGAAATGTCTCCTCATTTCTGTCCGAAATGGTTTACCCTGAATCCTCAGACTGTGACCCCTGGTTCTGGAGCCACCCACCATCGGGAACACCTTCCCTGCATCTACTCTGTCTAGTCCTGTTAGAATTTTATAAGTCTCTATGAGATCCCCCCTCATTCTTCTGAACTCCAGCGAAAAGAATCCCAACCTAGTCAATCTCTCCTCATATGACAGTCCCGCCATCCCTGGAATCAGTCTGGTAAACCTTCGCTGCACTCCCTCAAGAGCAAGAACATCCTTCCTCAGAAAAGGAGACCAAAACTGCACACAATATTCTAAGTGTGGCCTCACCAAGGTCCTGCATAATTGCAACAACACATCCCTGCTCCTATACTCGCAACCTCTCGCAATGAAGGCCAACATACCATTAGCCTTCTGTACCGCCTGCTGCACCTGCATGCTTACTTTCAGCGACTGGCACACAAGGACACCCAGGTCCCGCTGCACACTCCCCTCTCCCAATTTACAACCATTCAGGTAGTAATCTGCCTTCCTGTTTTTGCTTCCAAAGTGAATAACCTCACACTTATCCAAATTATACTGCATCTGCCATTGATTTGCCCACTCGCCCAACCTGTCCAGATCATGCTGTAGCATCACTGCATCCTTGTCACAGTTCACCCTCCCACCCAACTTGGTGTCATCAGCAAACTTTGTGATGTTATATTTTGTTCCCTCATTCAAATCATTAATATATATTTGAATAGCTGGAGTCCCAGCATCGATCCCTGTGGTATCCCACTAGTTACCGCCTGCCAATTTGAAAATGACCCATTAATTCCTACTCTTTGTTTCCTCTCTGCCAACCAGTTTTCTATCCATCTCAATACACTTCCCCCAATCCCATGAGCTTTAGTCTTACACAATAATCTCTCATGCCGGACTTTGTCAAACGTCCTCTGAAAGTCCAAATGTACCACATCGATTGGCTTCCCCTTGTCAACTGTACTGCTTACATCTTCAAAGAATTCCAACAGATTTGTCAAGCATGATTTACTCTTCATCAATCCATGCTGACTCTGACTGATCCTGCCACTGCTTTCTAAATATTCCACTATAAAATCCTTGATTCAAGAAATTTCTCCACTACCGATGATAGGCTTACTGGTCTATAATTCCCTGTTTTCTCTCTACCTCCCTTGTTGAATATTGGAGTGACATTAGCTACCCTCGAATCTGCAGGGACTGTTCCAGAGTCTATAGAATCCCGGTAGCATTGTGGATAGCACAATTGCTTCACAGCTCCAGGGTCCCAGGTTCGATACCAGCTTGGGTCACTGTCTGTGCGGAGTCTGCACATCCTCCCCGTGTGTGCGTGGGTTTCCTCCGGGTGCTCCGGTTTCCTCCCACAGTCCAAAGATGTGCA
Organism: Scyliorhinus torazame; assembly: GCF_047496885.1. Lineage (NCBI taxonomy): Eukaryota > Metazoa > Chordata > Chondrichthyes > Carcharhiniformes > Scyliorhinidae > Scyliorhinus > Scyliorhinus torazame. Next base: position 136,144,043 of record NC_092712.1, read on the forward strand.
GGTTAGGTGGATTGGCCATGATAAATTGCCCTTAGTGTCCAAAATTGCCCTTAGTGTTGGGTGGGGTTAGTGGGTTATGGGGATAGGGTGGAGGTGTTGACCTTGGGTACGGTGCTCTTTCCAAGAGCCGGTGCAGACTCGATGGGCCGAATGGCCTCCTTCTGCACTGTAAATTCTATGATATGATGACCACTCGCCACTGTCAAGGAGTTAGCCACCACATCCAAGCTTCTGTGTGATACCCTGTGCCATGTTGGAGCTGGACTCCTCCTTTCTTTTTAACAATGTGAACAGACTGTCTGGCAGGCCTGCTGGTTCACCAAGCCTCTCTGTCTGTATGTTCATCAGCCTTCTCCTAAATGTCGCCCCATTAAAATCTTTAGCTGATTCCCTGTAGCAGAACTCATCTGTGGCCTAGCATTCTTGTGAGATGGCATATGAAGTTGCCTTTTCCCCTTTCCCACTCATACAAGTGACTCACCAAGTGCAGACCCTGACTCTAAACTACGCTCTATAAGGTACACTGCCAGTTTCTGAGCTAGCGGTTGAGTGTCAGGTTAAGAGGTGGTGCCTCCTCATCACTGATGTGTAGTTGTTCTTTCTCTTCCTCCTGGATGTTCAGTGGCTGGTAAAGTAGCAGTTTGTGGGTATCTGAAAGCACACATGGATAAGGGTCAGGTTAGGGTGAAGGAAGTTGGGTATTGGGTGTAGTAGGGTTAAGGCAAAATGTTCATGATTGATAGACTTGTAGCTTTCACTTCATGACAGGTACTAGGATGAGGGTGAGGAGGGCATTGAGAAGAGACATAAGGCTGTCATTGGGAATGATCATGGTGATGCTGGTTGCTACATGCTCTGTTGCAGCCAGCCCCATGATGTGGCCAACCCCATACCCATAAGGTCAATGACGTTCTTCTGGCACTCCTGCCAGGCCCTTGGTGCCCGACTGCGGGCATTGATCTCCCTTGCCACTTTCTCCTGCTCCCATTGAACGGTGGCCCTTGAGGGCTGTGGAAATATGACCCCTCTCCAAAAGTCCGCCTCTGTCACTAATGCCTCCAGTTCTGAATTAACTTGCTGTTCTAGCTCCCTGGTTCAGAATTATAGCAATATAATTCAGTTGCATCCTTCTGTGATTCAATTTAAGGGGGCCAGACTGTGGATAAAAACTGGAACATGTACTAGCCTAGATCTATTTGGTCTCCTATTGTGCATATAAACAATCAGCAGCACAAGGCTCACTGGACGTCACACTGAAATCATTCGAATGAGACAGTACAAATTTTGATGCTGCCTGCCTCCAAAGCAATCGGTAACGGCAAGTCGGGTATCGCAACTCAACAACCAAAAACAGGTCTCCATCAATTCCTCACCCACAGACTATTTCCCACCTCCACCAGAATTAAGTTCTGGGTAGGAAGGCTCATGGTTGACCTCATTCACTGCCAACTGAGACTCTTAAGTGACTAATGAATGTCCACTCAAAGGCCTCAGCCCACTGCTATTAATATTAACTAAGCTGCAGATGGGCCTGTTGCCAAGCAACGTGCCTGACAGGTTAAACTGCATCCAGTTTGCTATCTTCGGGAGGACAGGTGATCTATCGATCAAAGGCACTCAGTGTCTGATTGAGCGACAGGAAAACCGAGGGTCTCGGGGTGGGGGTAATGATGGTTAGTGAGAGCCACCTCTTGTCCTTGCTGCTGAGCCCCCTCTGCACTCCTCTCCTCATAACACCACCATGTGAACCTCCCACCTAACTTACTTGTGGCCTGGATCGCTCCACAATCCTGGGTCTCCGGTGCCTGCCCTTTGAGCAATAGCCACGGCCTTCCCAGTGCCCTGCTGAGCCCAAGAGTTGCCGACCTCTAATTAACCAGCAGCTCTCACAGACAAGACTTTTGCTCTGGGGTCTTGATTCCAGTGGAAGATCCACCGTTGGCTTTGCCATTGCCTGTTTGATGTATGGTTTGTGTGACAGCACGGGTCTCTTGCTGGCTCTCCAGTCAGCAGGCCAGACCCCTGTAACTCAAGCAGGCTCTGCTCAATGTCTCCTTTGATTTGGTGGCATTCTCTGCTTGATTACACTATGGTGAAGCACCCTTGGATGTTTTACAATGTTAAAGGTGCTGCATAATTGCATGTTGTTGTATTGTCACTGGATATAGAAGGATAGTTGAGAGAAACAACAATACTGTATTTTGTCACAACAGTAATTGTGAAATTCCTGATATTCATTCAGACAATATTTGGTTCAGGGGTATGTTGGTCGGGCAAGTTCATTATTTCTTTGTTCCCAGTGGGAGCCACGCTCCTAGGGAACTCAAACTAAAGAATCAAAATTCTGACCCATGCTCTGTTTGAGCACAGCTGGGAGCGTGGGATTAGTGAATCTATCCTAATGTAGGACAGACAGTCTGACAGCACAGAGCAGTCATAGGGTCAAGGACCTATAAATAGATTGAACACAGTACAAGTCACACTTTGTATTTGACAGCATGAACATATGATTTGTGGTAAAAAATTGTGTCTTAAATGAAGCCTGCTAAACATATGGATTTAAACAGAAAACTGGCATTAGAAGAGAAACATCCAATTAAAACAATGCCACCAACCAAAAAGCCTACAACTAATCATATTCCTCAATAACCACTCTCTGCGTATAATTGACTGTTTAAAATGCACTTTTTATTTCAACTTATTTAAGGATCATTATATTTTCATATTACTAGTTGAAGATTTCTTTAAATGTAAGTAATAAATAAGAAAAAGTTATATTTTCCAGTTAAAAACATCCTACGTGTGGGATTTTCCGGACCTTCCCGCCGGCGGAATCTTCCAGTCATGCCAAACCTGTGGGTTCCCTGGCAGCGGGAAGAGCGAGCCATGAATATTGCCATTGGCTTTGTCTGGACTGGAAGATCCTGCCTGTTGCTACCGATGACCTGCGGGAAACCCGCTGTGGAGGGAAGGGGGTTGGAAAATTCCGGCTATAATGTTATGATGGTTGAGAAGTTCAATGGTATTGAGCCCATTTTTGAACATGAAATTAGCATTTTCCATGGCAGGCAGGAAGTCACTGCTCATTACAAGTTGTGAATATGCTATTGCCATTTTGTATCTGCACAAAAAGAAATTTTGTATCTGCACAAAAGGATCCAGATCTGAAACAGGCCCCTTTGCAGATCCAAATAAGAGGCCCAATGCCTGTTTGAGCCCTCCCACTGGCTGTACCAATGGTTCGCCCTGAGGTAACCAACAATGTCACCATCAACATTCAGGAAAACCAGGTCTATATGAGGCCTACCGCAGGATGTTTAAAGGTTTTATAAGGCCACAAAGGAGTCCACACCAAGTAGTTCAAAGAAAATTAGGGTGCTATCTATCGCCGCGTTGCGCCCGAACGGCGGCGCAGCATGGCTGGTAGATGCAGGGAGATCCCTCTCCTAGCATCTACCCAGCTCACCATGCCTCACGAGATCTAATGCAATCTTGCGAGATGTCGCGATCTGAATCCCAACCATTGTGGGCAGGATCAGTATTTGATAAATCTACATTTGAGAGTGAGACAGCTAGTCTCACTCTGTTATGCACTCGCCTGATCTACCGAAGCACTGGGATCTAACACCTTTGCCTCGGAGGCCTCATGTGAGCGCTATTTAGTGGTGGTCTCCACAAACGGGGAACAGATGGAATGGCACTTAGGGGATCTCCCAGGGGATCAGAGGCCTCCAGGTGGCTGCTCTCTGGGCAAGATGGCACCTGGTACTACCTGGGCACCTTGGCAGTGCCAACCTGGAACTGCCCAGGTTGCACTGGCAAGGACGCTGTCAGACTGGCAGTTTTCCTGCACTGTGTATTGGGCCTGGGGGTGCCCTTCCCATGTGAGGTGGGGTGTGGAGGGGACCTCTTTATAAGTGATTTTGGGGGTTCAGGGGTCACATCGGGGGGGGGATCGAGAGATTGGGACACTGTTTAAAAATGAGGTCCCGCGGGTGGACCTCCTCATTGCAGAAAATGGGACTAAGAGCAGCCTTGGCTGTGCGTTCCTTGCTGACAAAGTCCGGATAGATAGCGTGGTGCTTCTCGGTGCTGTGAGCACCGGGAAACACCAGGCTAACCGTGCTCGTCACGCGACTCTGTTGCAATGTGGTTAGATTGTGCCCTGAGTTTATTACAATAACTATTATAAACATCACACGGTAGATCCCAACTGGATCTGCCTTGCCAGTGCCTAACGTAAAATATATATAACGAGCCATTGTTTAGCGGCCCCTCACTCCCTTTAAGGGGGTGCTCGTATTCCGCAAGGTTCACGGTGAAGTTAATTGTTCCCACCCCATAAGATACCTACCCAAAGTCCGAAGAATTCTCCGACATCTGTGGGGAAGGAAGTTGCCGGACTCTCTTTGCGTCTGGTTGGACGTTGCTCACTCGAGGTGATGGGCCAGAAGGCGTGAACCTGGAAGGCGAATGCCACTATCGAGTGGAATGTCTAGGCTGCTCCGTCAGCGGCTGCTGTACTGTCGACTCCCCATCGTAGATTTCCGATGCTGGAGTTTCCATTTCCAAATCTGTGTCCACGGCCTCACCTCGGCGTCTTGACCCCCTTGGGGCCTGGTTATGGGCTGCTGCGGTATCAGAGTGGGCTGGATGAGAACTCTTCATGAGGAAATTTTTGAAGAATTGATCGTCTGGACTTAATATGATCAAACTGCTTTTGCATCAACTGTCCTTGTACTTGTACTTGATAGGAAACCGACCCTGTCTGGTGGAGGATTGTTCTGGGTGCCATCTGCAAAGTTTTGATTGTACACTGAATCAGCTGGTACAAAACCTCGTGGTGATTGACGTCGAACAGGACAATGCCTTTGTCGCTCCTGGTTGTGGCGCACTTTCGCACCAATGTCGCGGAAAATCATACTAAGGCGCTTTCGAAGTCTACACATCAGCATTTCAGCCGGGGCCTCCCTGGTCACTGCGTGTGGGCTGGTCCTGTAGCAAAATAAGAAACAAGCCAGCCTTGTGTCCATCGAATCTGAAGACTGCTTTTTTAAAATGTATGTATTGAAGTTTTTACATTTCATGCACTGTACATTTGGTGAGGATATATGCACCGGTTACAATCTACAAGTTATTTTCCTCTGTACCAAATCCCCCTTCCTCCCCCACCTTGGTCCCCCACCCCGCCCCCATCATTTGTTGGTTTGGGTTCCTTTCCTGGGTCATTTACTGTCCAATGGGCAGTTATCTGCTATTTATATGTGTGGTATCTTCCCCCTCCCTCCCCTCCCTTTTGTCGATTGGCCTCACCCCCTTCTTCTCTCCCCCTCCCTTCCTGTTTTCGGCATTTCTCTGGGGATTCCATTTCATGTGGCCTTGTTCTAGGCCCCTTGATCAATGTATCGGCCGTTTTCCAGCCTCCCCCTCCATTTTCTCTGGCCTCCCCCCCCCCCCTGCTCACCTCCCTTACACGTCTTTTTGCTGCGGTCCTGTTGGCTCCCGTGCGTACTCCCCCCGTTTTATTGGCTGTTGACTTCAGCAGTTTCTGGAACAAGTTGATGAATGGCCTCCATGCTTTGTGGAAGCCAACCTCTGACCCTCGGATGGTGAACTTAATCTTCACCAGGTGGAGAAATTCCAGCAGGTCTGCCAGCCAGTCTGCAGATGTGTGTGGTGCGGCTGATCACCGGCCGAGCAGGATTCTCCGGCGGGTGATTAGAGAAACAAAGGCAAGGGCACAGCCCTCTTTCCCATGAATAGTTCTGGCTAGTCCAAGACCCCGAAGACTGCCACTCTTGGGCACGGCTCCACCCTTACCCCTACCACCTTGGACATTGCATCGAAGACCAAAACCCAACAAGTTCGGAGCATGTCCAGAACATGTGGGCGTGGTTGGCCGGGCCTCCCTGGCATCGTTCACACTTGTCTTCCACCTCCGGGAAGAACCCGTTCATTTGAGTTCTTGTCGGTGCGCTCTGTGCATCACTTTCAGCTGCATGGGGAGGTTGAGTTGGCCTTGCTCAATGCTTCGCTCCAGAATCCCCATCCTATTCTGTCCCAAGCTCTTCCTCCCATTTTTCCCGTGTTTCATCCAGTGGGGAGTGGATCCTTTCTAATAGTCGTCCGTACAGGTCCCCACAGTTTCCATTCCCCAGATTGTCCGTGTCCAGCAGCTCTCCTAACATGCTGCTTCTCAGGGTCTATGGGTAATCTGTCGTCTCCTTGCGGAGAACGTTTTTGACCGGTAAATGTTGGAGTCCGTTTCCATTTGGTAGTTCCAGTCTCTTCGTCAGTTCTTCTAGGGTCTATAGCCTGTCCTCAGTGTAAAAGTCTCTTTCAGTTTCCCCCCGTCCTGTCTCCACCTCTTAAAGGTGGCGGCAAGCATGGCTGGTACAAAACTATGGTTGCCGCAAATGGGGGCCATCATGGACATTTCGGTCAGACTGAAGTGTTGCCTCAACTGGTTCCAAGTTCTCAGAGTAGCTACCATCATTGGGCTGTTGAGTGCTTTGTTGGCGGGGTTGGGAGCGCTGCCGTGGCGAGGGCCCAGAGGGTCCAGTACAGGAGGTCTCCTCCATCCTCACCCATTCCATGTCTGGCTCCTTCACCGACCCTTACTCTTTCTGCCATGGCTGCCCAGTGGTAGTATTGTAGGTACAGGAGGATCAGGCCCCCCTGTTTTATCTTCTCTGAGGGACTTTTTTTCGGGATACTTGGATTATCACTTCCCCCCCCCCCCCCCCCCCCCCCCCCACACACACAGTAATACAAACGCCATAATAATCTTGTCTATTGAGTTGAAAAAGGTCTTGGGGATGTAGATCGGTATGGACCTGAACAGGAAGCGGAACCTGGGCAGTACGTTCATCTTGCTCGACTATGCCCTCCCCTCCAACGAGAGTGTATCCCATCTCTGTAGGACCCTTTCTACTTTCTCCGCCAGACTGGCCAGGTTTCACTTGTGGATCCGTGTCCAGTCGTGGGCAATCTGGATCACAGGATCATAGATGTTTACAGCATGGAAACAGGACCTTCGGCCCAGCTTGTCCATGCCACTCAGCTCCTATCACTAAGCTAGTCCCACTTGCCCGCATTCGGCCCATACCTCTCTATACCCACCCTGCCCATGTAACTGTCTAACTGCTTTTTAAAGGCCACCTCCATTCGCACTAAACCGGCCACTCTTCCACCGCCCATTTCCGAACCATTGCAATATTTACTGCCCAGTAGTAGTTCAACAAGTTCGGCAACGCTAACCAATCCCACCCCCCCCGTTGATCCCTCTTCAAAAACACCTATCTAACCTACAAAGCCTTCCCCTCCCACACAAACCTCAAGATTATCCCATTAACCGTCCTAAAAAAGGACTTGGGCACAAGAATCGGAAGGTTTTGAAACACAAACAGATACTTTGGCAACATCACCACTGTTAGCGTCTGGACCGGGCCAGGCTACGACAACTGTAACACTTCCCACCTCTTAAAGTCTGCCTTCATTCCCTCCACCAGCCGCGCCAAGTTCACCTTATGCAACTGGGTCCAACTCCGCGCCACCCGTATCCCAAGATAGTGAAAGCTCATCCCCACCAACCGAAACGACAATTCTCCCAACCTCCCATCCTGTCCTTGTGCATTGCTTTTCTCCATATTAAGCTTGTACCGCGAAAAATGACCAAACTCCCCCAAAATTGTATCAAAACTCCCAACCAGATCCGAAATATACAACAGGAGATCACTTGCGTACAATAAACTCGGTGCTCCAACCCCCCTGCTCCATAACCCTCCACTCCCTTGAGCCCCTAAGCGCCATTGCCAGCGGCTGAATTGCCAGGACAAAGAGCAGCGGAGAGAGCGGACACCCCTGCCTTTTCCTGTAAGCCGAAATAATCCGAACTGAGGGCAGCACGGTAGCATAGTGGTTAGCACAGTTGCTTCACAGCCCCAGGGTCCCAGGTTTGATTCCCGGCTGGGTCACTGTCTGTGCGGAGTCTGCACGTGCTCCCTGTGTGTGCGTGGGTTTCCTCCGGGTGCTCCGGTTTCCTCCCACAGTCCAAAGATGAGCAGGTTAGGTGGATTGGCCATGCTAAATTACCCTTAGTGTCCAAAAAATATTAAGTGGGGGTTACGGGGATAGGGTAGATATGTGGGCTTCAGTAGGGTGTTCTTTGTAAGGGCCGGTGCAGACTCGATGGGCCGAATGGCCTCCTTCTGCACTGTAAATTCTATGATTCTATGGCCTTGTTCGTCCAAACACTCCCTTAGGCGCATTATACAACAACCGCACTGAATTCACAAATCCCTGCGCAAATCCAAACTGTCCTAACACTTCAAACAAATACGCCCACTCGATCCGGTCGAATGCCTTCTCCGCATCCACTGCCTTAATAATTTCCACTTCCTGGCCCTCCGAGGGCATCATTATAAACATTAGGCAATCTTCACATGTTTTCTGCCAACTGCCGCCCCGTCACAAACCCCGTCTGGTCCTCACCTCTCATCCCCAGCCCACAATCCTCTATCCGTGTTGCCAGCACCTTCGCCAGCAACTTGGTATCCACATTCAACAGCGAGATCGGGCGGTACGATCCATACTGCTCCGGGTCCTTGTCTTTCTTTTGAATGAGTGGTATCAAAGCCTCAGACAGCATGGGAGGGGTGCGGGGGAGGGGGGGGGGGGGGGGGGGGGGGGAGCTCCGCCCTCATCATTGACTCACCCTTTTGCAAAGCCCCGTCTTCGTCAACAATCCCACATCCAACCTCCACTGCGGCCGCTGAGCCTCACCCTTCACCACCCGCAAGTCCACCCAATGCGGCACGTGGTCAGAAACCACAATCGCCGAATATTCCCATCCAGCCACCCCCAGCAACAGTGCCTTATCCAAGATAACTAAATCAATCCAGAGCACGTGAAAGAAATATGAAAACTGCTTCGCCCTCGGACTCCCAAACCATTACGGGTGACCCCCCCCATCTGTTCCATAAACCGCTGCAGTTCCTTTGCCATGGCCAAAACCTTCCAGGACCTGGGACATGACTGGTCCAACCGAGGATCCAGCACCATTTTAAAATTCACCCCTCCATAATCAGCTGGTGCGTGTTCAGGTCTGAAATCTTTGCGAAAGCCCGTCTCAGAAAATCCACATTGTCCCAATTTGGCGCATATACATTCACTAGCACCACCGGCGCCCCTACAGCTTCCAACTCACCATCACAAACCTACCCCCCCACACACCGAGTCACTTACAATACTTCCCACCTCAAAAACCACCCTCTTATCGATAAGCACTGCCACCCCCCTCGTCTTCATATCCAACCCCGAATGGAACACTTGCCCCACCCAACCCTTCCTCAGCCCCATCTGGTCCCCCCGCTTCAGGTGCGTCTCCTGAAGAAGCACCACCTCTGCCTTCAAACCCCTTAAATGGGCAAAAACATGAGACCTTTTAAGAGGGCTATTCAACCGGGCCAGGGAGCTCCAACCCCACCCCTCGCTGATCAGCCTTTGCCCCTCCTTAACCAGCTCCCCCAGGCCCACGCTTCACTCTCGCTCGAGCCCTCCCCAAGATGTCTGCCACCATCACCCCTCAACCAGCTGTGCCATACCAACTCTACGCACATCAGCACCCCCTCCCCCCATGAACAAAGAAAAGGGAAACCCAACCACTGCCCTACCTCCCCCACTGCCTTCACAGATCGCCCCCCACTTCACTTCTGCTAACTAGCCAACCAGCTAGCATGGTGGCCCCCACTCAAAACGGCCGCCTACCCCTTTCTCCCCCAGCCACCCTTCACCCGCAATACCCCAAGAACAGTAAAACACACTTCCACACTCCACACACAGACACATTAAATACACCAAGCCGCCTGGTGTACAGACCCAAGTACCCCACATTAACATCTCCAAAGTTCAATGTTGGACACATTTAAATGTTACCAGATGTCAGCTATTGCTGCACTCCTCTCCCTGCCATTATAACCTGTGGGTTATAACAAAAGGCTGCCACCAAAAAGATAAATGTATTTAAATTATTCACCTGAGTGTGGAACCAGGAAGAGCAGGAATGCTACTACACGGAAATCAAACTACATGGGCTGCCTGCCGGCCACCTCTCAACTCGCTCTCCACCAGCAATCACCATCTTGAGCTCTCCCTGCAGATCATCAGTGTTAGCATCGTTCTTGCTTGTGAATGATGTTTCCTCCCAATGTTCCCATTCATTTCTGCTTTAGTCAATTTTTAAAAAATTGCCTGATAGCAGATGATGGATTTGAACAGTGTTGTTATCAGGAACACCAGGGGTAAAATTCTCCATTTGGGATTGTTGACACCGGGACTGAATTGCATGCGACTCGCGTTCCCTTTAGAGTGCTATTTAAGGAGGAATTCAGGACATGATAATGGGCCATCACTCTGCTGCCGCAGGTTCTGAGCAATGCCCGGCCCAGCGGGCATTCTAACCGCTGGGGCCAGGATTAGCGCCAAAGAGCCTGGAAGATGGAGTTTTAAAGTGCTCCACTTTCCACACACTCACTGCAGCCACCAGGATGGCTCAGAGAAGACCTGCTCCCCAAGGTCGGAAGTTCAAGGTGGGACCACAGCACCATGCCAGTGAGGAGCAGAGGGACACCCTCTTCCCCAGGGTGGGCTGCAGACTCAAGCCTGCCCTCCGGAACACTGCCTGGGAGGTGGTGGCGGAGGCAGTCAGCACTACCAGTCTTACTAGGAGGAGACAGCTGGTGATTGGGAGGGGTGGTGGTCATTGGTGTGTTCACTGCCCTGAGAGGGGCAGTGAACCAGGGAGGGTTCCAAAGGCTGTGGTGCTGGTGTCCTCTGGTTGGGGTGAGCTCTGCTGATCCCCTGCTTCCTCTGCAAAGGGACAGAGCTTCTGAGCAGTGACTGAGCTTGGCCCTTGATAGTACAGCTGTCGTATGAGGGTGTTCAGAGGGGTGGCCTGGGTGGACTCCCAGATGTCCAGAGGCCTACTGAGCATTTAAAGGACACAGGCAGCACTCAGCAGTGTGAGCAACCAATAGCCAAAAGTAGCACCAAAAGGGGTGCATTTAAAAGACAGACTGCAGCAATGGTAGTCTTAGCTAGGCCACCCTGAATCCCAGGGGGACACTCCAAGTCCACGGACATGACATCAAGTCACTACCCGCTACTGACCACGGCCTGAACAGCCATCCCCCAGCAAGCCCAAAAGTTTTGAATGGTTTTTCAGTGTTTTTTTGGCCTCTCGTTCCCCGTCCACAGCCATGGTGCCTACTCCACATTTGTCAATACTTGTAGTAATTTGCGCCTGTAGGAATTCTGCCTGAGAGGAGCAGGGCATCATGGAAGGATGGAACACACTGTGTCCAACCCGCTAATCACATTTAAATGCATGCAAATGCCGGTTTTGCATGCCACTGCTGGCATGGGGACGCAAACCTCGTTATCACCACCAGCGAGGGAAGGGAGCATGGCGCCTGAATCAGCGTAGGGAGCGGACCTCGATTTTGGCCGGACGCCAGCTTCTCCGCCTGATCGCGGTTCGCGTTTGCACTGTGGAGAGTTTCGCCCAGCAGCTTTGATATAACTTAAGTTAATCCTAGGGTTACCATGGCAACAGAGTGGGACTAGAAGGCGATAGAGATTTTACCTGAGAAATTGGGGAATTCATCTAGTGAAACACAGGAAGTAGTGGATAGTTATCATGTGTTCAGCAGAGAGGTTCAATCACACATAATCCTGACTTGGAGACAAGTTACATCATCATTGCTGGGACAAAATTCTGGAACTAATATTCAGTTGGGAGCTCATTGACGACATGACCTGTAATGGCCCTGGTGTCTCACCATCACTTTTTCCAGGGTAAGTGGGGTGGGCACAAATGCTGGGATTGTCTGTGATGCACATATCCTGTGAATAAATGAAATATTAATTATTCATGACAAAGAAATCATGGGCGTGATTCTCCGTTGGCTGATGCCAAAACCGCGAAAAGTAATCGGGCGGAGAATATGTTCCGATGTCAAATCACAGCAGGGACCGATTTGACGCCAAATCGCAAATCTCCGTCACCGCGAGAGCGGTGTCAATGCGATCCGGAATGCACATACAGCAAACACCATTTGCATGTCATTAGCAGGCCCGACTCGGTATTCTCCAGGGCCTCCACGATGTTCCACCTCCGATAGGCCAAATTCCCGACGGCGAGGTTCACTTGGGCTTTTAAAAATCGTGAAACCGGCGTCGTGACTGCTGAGGGAGAGAGAAGAGGTCCGAAAAGTGTCCAACATCGCCATAGTGCGCTGACAGTTATGATGCTGGCTGGGGGCTTCTGCCAGGGCTGGAAGGTGGGGGGTGGGGGGCGAGGGGAGTAGTGAGGGGTGGGCTGTGGAGTTGGGGAGGACGGGCAAGGAGCACCATTGCCGCAACCGGAAAGGCAGCCATGTAGCGGCGCACACCGCTGACAACCCACTGTGAACCTAGGGCTACGGGCCGTATGGGTGTCCCCCAGGGCACCCTCCTAGGTGCCCTCTGGCCCCAGCGGACCCGTCAGCTGCATGGGCGCACTCCAGTACAACCAGTGCCATCTTGTTGGCTGGGACATGTGTGTGTGGGGATTGTAGTGTGTATATGTGGCTGCAGCTTGTCAGCCTCCTGAGCGTCAATCACCGACCTGCCGAATCCTGCACCGTTTTTTCATTGGAATCGATCGTGTTCCACGTGGCACCGGTGCTCGCCCCTCCACAGTTGCCGAATCGGTCCATGTTCGGCGGCAGTTAGGCTGTCGTGAAAGTCCACAAATTCTGCCCCGGCGTCAACACTTAGTCTCGGGAACGGAGAATCCCGCCCCGTAGCTTTCATTTGCTTTTATTGTAACTTGCTCTTTGATAGGAACATTAACAAAATGTAACTGAGAAAACAGAATGAGATGATGTAGTCCTTTATGTGTAAAAAGCTACAGACCACCCCAAACTCTAAGAATGGGCTTTGAACTCTACAAAAAACAGACACACAGAAATTAAAAGCACAAAGTATTCGTTCCAGAAACGTTTACTCATAAAACCCAAGAGACTTTGGGAAATTCCACAAGTTGGTGAGTGTCAAGTGGAAAATTAACAAGTGAAAGAAACAATTTAAGAATGAGAGATTTTGCACAAAATAATTGAAAGCAAGCAGACACCCGTGTTTACTCTTTTGAAAGTAATCTCTTTATATATGTTTGGCTAACAAGTTGTGGCATTTTTCCAAGATAAATCTTGTCTGAAGTTGACTTCAAAGTTCACCTCAGTAACACTTCCTGCATTTCACATATTCTGAACCTCAATGCCAGTAAAGCGCATCTTCACTGGAGTCATGCACCCAGAGTTCCCACGAACGTGCTTCTTTTCTCTGGGAAAGTGCCCAATCTCACATGTTGTGATTCAAAAATGGGCTGCATTGAGAATTCAATCCCATTGTTGTTTTCATTTAAATATGACTGGCATAATGCTTTGACTTTCTAAATCTCGTGCCAAAGTGTGCTTTTAACTTTTTATTAGCTGACTATTTGTGTGGTCCAGAAGAGTGGCAGTAGAAGTATCTGGGCTCTGGATTTGTAACTGAGATTACCCAATTGATTGCTGACTTTCCCGTACATGACAATGTTTCCAGAAATAAGAAGAACTCTTTCAAATAGTAAATTACACGACAGTGCAAAACATATGATAGTAAGTTGGTCGCCATTTCCCATTTTTTAAAGTCGGTAGAAATAAAAATAAAAACCAGGGGCGGGATTCTCCGTAAGTGGCGCCATGTCCGCCGACCGGCGGCAAAAACGGCGCGTATCAGTCCGGCATCGCGCTGCCCCAAAGGTGCGGAATTCTCCAGATCTTGAGGGGCCGAGCCCTTACCTTGAGGGGCTAGGCCCGCACCGGACTGATTTCAGCCCCGCCAGCTGGCAGGAAAGGCCTTTGGTGCCCCGCCAGCCGGCGCGGAAATGACTTTGCCGGGCTGCGCATGCGCGAGAGCATCAGCGGCCACTCATGGCATCCCCGCGCATGCGCAGTGGAAGGGGTCTCTTCCGCCTCCGCCATAGTGGAGACCATGGCGAAGGTGGAAGGAAAAGAGTGCCCCCACGGCACAGGCCCGCCCGCGGATCGGTGGGCCCCGATCGCGGGCCAGGCCACCGTGGGGGCACCCCCCGGGGCCAGATCGCACCGCGCCCCCCCCAGGACCCCGGAGCCCACCCCCGCTGTCTGCTCCCGCCGGTACGGTAGGTGGTTCAATTCACGCCGGCTGCCGTGGGTTGACAGCGGCGGGACTTTGGCCCATCGCGGACCGGAGAATCGCCAGGGGATTCCCGCCGACCGGCACGGCACGATTCCCGCCCCTGCCGAATATCCGGTTGCGGAGTATTCGCGACACGGTGGGGGCGGGATTCACGCCGGCCCCCGGCGATTCTCCGACCCGGTTGGGGGTGGGAGAATCTCACCCATGGAGAGGTGCAAAATCAGGCTCCCCAGTTTTACATTAAAAATGTAAATGTATCAAAAATACCCAAATTGACAAATGCAATAATTTTGACTATACATTATTGAGACAGAGCAGTCTGCCACATACTGGAAATAATATCTCAATTCTACAGCATAATATTTTAGCATGTACATAATTAAAAGAAAAGCATTCTTACATTTAAAAATACCATTACATCTAAATTCACAGCGGCAGGGTCCCAGGTTCGATTCCCCGCTGGGTTACTGTCTGTGCGGAGTCTGCACGTTCCCCTCGTGTCTGCATGGGTTTCCTCCGGGTGCTACGGTTTCCTCCCACAGTCCAAAGACGTTCAGTTTAGGTGGGTTGGCCATAATAAATTGCCCGTAGTTACTAAAAAGGTTAGGAGGGGTTATTTGGTTATGGGGATAGTGTGGAATTGATCTTTTAAGTGGGTCGGTGCAGACTCGATGTGCCGAATGGCCTCCTTCTGCACTGTATGTTCTATGTTCTTTGCACTGCCACACAAAATTTGATAACTATAGTTATTGAATTCAGAATAATGTAATACAAAATAATCAAACATATGTCATGAGGTGTATATTTTTATATAGCACTTGTAAATGAGGATTAACTATGCATCTGATCTATAGTCCAAATTCAGCTCCACTAATAACCAAGACAGTGATGGTGGGGAAATATAAACATTTTTATGGGTGAGGTGATATCTCTCGTTGGGGGCAGAACTTGCTGTTAGCATTTAATGGAGTCACATCAGTAGTGCAGTATATCCACTGATCCCACAAGACATCCATTAATAATTTAAAATAAGAGAAAAAAAGAATGAATCAGGATTCAAAGGTCATATCTCGCTAGGTTCAACTGATATCATAAATCGTGAGCGTAAAGTTTAGGAGGCTTCTAACCTACATTTGAAGCTTTAAAAAAATCCACCGAATGTTACAATCTATTTGGGGCTCTTTTTCTTTCTGGCTAACTGTCCAGACGTGGTTTGTGTCAGTGAGATATGAAGGAAGTTGACTGTCCAGAAAGATTGTGACATAAACCCCAGATATTTATCAAGAAGAATCAACAAGAAACTCGCTGGATGGTTCAGGTGGTCAGTGCACAGGACTTGAGTTAAACATAGAAAATAGGAGTAAGCCATTCGACCCCTCGAGTCTGCTCTGCTATTCATTATGATCATGGCTGATCATCCAACTCAATAGTCTGTTCCTGCCTTCAGCCCAAGAGCTATATCTGACTTCTTGGAAACATACAATATTTTGGCTTCAACTTCTTTCTGTGATGGAGAATTCCACAGGCTTATCAATCTCTGGATGAAGAAATGTATCCTCGTCTCAGACCTACATGGACTCCCCCATTATCAGGAACACCCTTCCTGCATCTACCCTGTCCCGTCCTGATAGAATTTTAAAGGTTTCAATGAGATCCCCCACCCCACTTCCCATTCTTCTGCACTCCAGCGAATATAATCCTAACCGACTCAATCTCTCCTCATATGTCAGTCCCATTATCCCAGGAATCAGCTTGGTAAACCTTTGTTGCACTCCCTCTATAGTAAGAACATCCTTCCTCAGATGTGGGCAGTACGGTAGCACAATGGTTAGCACAGTAGTTTCACAGCTCCAGGGTCACAGGTTCGATTCCCAGCTTGGGTCACTGTCTGTGTGGAATCTGCATGTTCTCCCGGTGTGTGCGTGGGTTTCCTCCGGGTGCTCCGATTTCCTCCCACAGTCCAAAGATGTGCGGGTTAGGTGCATTGGCCATGATAAATTGCCCTTTGTGTTCAAAAAAGGTTAAGTGGGGTTACTGGGTTACGGGATAGGGTGGAGGTGTGGGCTTGAGTAGAGTTCTCTTTCCAAGGGCTGCAGGAGACTTGATAAGCCGAATGGCCTCCTTCTGCACTGTAAGTTCTACAATTTTATGATTCTATGAGATAAGGAGACCAAAACTGCACACAATATTCCAGGTGTGGACTCACAAATGCCCTATATAACTGCACCAAGTCATCCCTGCTCCTGTACTCGAATTCTCCCATTGTGAAGGCCAACATACTATTTGCCTTCTTTGTCGCCTGCTGCACCTGCATGCTTACCGTCAGTGACTGGTGTTCGAAGGCACCCAGGTCTTGTTGCACATTCCCCTCTTTCAAAATATAACCATTCAGATATTAATATGCCTTCTTGTTTGATGCACGATCAATCACTACTGAAGCAAGATTGTAGTCCAATTGAAGGCTTTAATGAACAAGTAGTTACCCCAGCAGCTCCGGTACAGAATGACTGCTGTGGGTGAAACACAGACTCTATGCTCCGCCTGCTGGGTGGAACCAGCAGGCAGGTTCCACCACTCATGCTACAGTATAAGGTACATCTCATGTAGGTACCGCGATACCCCTAATATAGCCTACCACATTCACCCCCTGTTTAAAAAAGAGTCCGACGGGGTGGTGGCCTTGCTTTTACAGTGGTAGAGGTTATAGCGGTACCCTTCGGTGCCTTTACATGCAATACACATATTTACAGACAATTATTTACAAGTTCATTTTACAATGAAACTATCAGCTGGTCGACGGCCCTGGTCGTCCTCTGCGATCGTCGCAGTCCCGGCAGTGATGTTGGCATCCGCACGGGCATCCGTGGCGTGTCGTCTTCAGCTTCATCGCATCCGGATGGGGCCAGTGGGAGGACGGATCCTCCTGGGAAGGGGGCCACGGTGGTGTGCGCCGGTGAAAAAATGGTTGGGGTTGGTGGGGGGGGGGGCGGGGGGGTGCTGAGGGGGGGATCCAGCGGGGGCCAGATCCCGGAGTGAGACCATGTCTTGTCGGCCATCAAGGTGTGCCACGTAGGCGTACTGGGGGTTAGCATGGAGGAGATGTACCCTCTCGACCAGTGGGTCCGACTTGTGGGCCCGTACGCGTTTGCGGAGTCGGACGGGTCCGGGGGCTGCTAGCAATGTTGGGAGCCAGGTCCCCGAGGAGGACTTCCTAGGGAAGGCAAGGAGACATTCATGAGGTGTTTCATTGGTAGTAGTGCACAGTAGTGATCGGATGGAGAGAAGTGCATCGGGAAGGACCTCCTGCCATCTGGACGTTGGGAGATTCTTGGACCGTAGGGCCAGTAGGACGGCCTTCCAGACCATCCCGTTCTCCCTCTCTACCTGCCCGTTTCCCCGGGGGTTGTAACTGGTCGTCCTGCTCGAGGCAATGCCCTTGCTGAGCAGGAATTGACGCAGCTCGTCACTCATGAAGGAGGATCCCCTATTGCTATGGATGTAGGCGGGGAAACCGAACAGGGTAAAGATGCTGTGGAGGGCTTTTATGACGGTGGCAGCCGTCATGTCGGGACAGGGAATGGTGAAAGGGAACCGGGAGTACTCATCAGTCACGTTTAAGAAATACGTGTTGCGGTCGGTGGAGGGAAGGGGCCCTTTGAAATCCACGCTGAGGCGTTCAAAGGGGCGGGAAGCCTTCACCTTGTGCGCTTTCTCTGGCCTGTAGAAGTACGGCTTGCACTCCATGCAGATTTGGCAGTTTCTGGTTACGGCCCTGACCTCCTCGATGGAGTAGGGCAGATTGCGCGTTTTAACAAAGTGGAAGAACCGTGTGACCCCCCAGGTTGCAGAGGTTGTCGTGGAGGGTCCAGAGTCGGCCTACTTGTACACTGGCACAAGTGCCGCGGGACAGGGCATCAGGAAGCTCGTTGAGCTTCCCGGGACGATACAAGATCTCGTAATTATAGGTGGAGAGCTCGATCCTCCACCGTAAGATCTTATCATTCTTAATTTTGTCCCGCTGTGCATTGTCAGACATGAAGGCTACTGATCGTTGGTCAGTGAGGAGAGTGAATCTCCTGCCGGCCAGGTAATGCCTCCAATGCCGCACAGCTTTGACGATGGCTTGGGCCTCCTTCTCGACGGAGGAATGCCGGATTTCTGAGACGTGGATGGTGCGTGAAAAGAAGGCCACTTGTCTGCCCGCCTGATTGAGGGTGGCAGCCAGAGCTACATCTGATGCGTCGCTCTCGACCTGGAAGGGGAGGGACTCATTGATTGCCTGCATCGTCACCCCGGCGATGTCTGCTTTGATGCGACTGAAAGCCTGGCGGGCCTCTGCCGATCGGGGGAAAAACCGTGGACTGGATTAGTGGGCGGGCCTTGTCCGCATAATTGGGGACCCACTGGGCGTAATAAGAAAAGAAGCCCAGGCAAAGTTTCAGGGACTTGTGGCTGTGGGGGAGGGGAAACTCCATGAGGGGGAGCATGCGTTCGGGATCTGGGCCTATGACTCCATCATGCACTACGTAGCCGAGGATGGCTGAACACGCATTTGTCCTTGTTATAGGTTAAGTTATGGATTTTTGCGGTATGGAGGAATTTGCGGAGGTTGGTGTCGTGGTCCTGCTGGTCGTGGCCGCAGATGGTGACATTGTCGAGGTACGGGAACGTGGCCCGCAGACTGTACCGGTCAACCATTCGGTCCATCTCCCGTTGGAAGACCGAGACCCCATTTGTGACACCAAAGGGAACCCTTAGAAAGTGGTAGAGCCGCCCATCTGCTTCGAATACAGTGTACTTGCGGTTGTCCGGGCGAATGGGGAGCTGGTGGTAGGCTGATTTAAGGTCTACTGTGGAGAAAACCTTGTATTGCGCTATCTGGTTGACCATTTCAGATATGCGGGGAAGAGGGTACGCGTCGTGCTGCGTATACCTGTTGATGGTCTGACTGTAGTCTATGACCATCCTATGTTTCTCCCCGGTCTTTACTACCACCACTTGAGCTCTCCAGGGGCTGTTGCTGGCCTCGATAATGCCTTCCTTTAGTAACTGTTGGACTTCCGACCTAATGAAGGTCCGGTCCTGGGCACTGTACTGTCTGCTCTTGGTGGCGACAGGTTTGCAATCGGGGGTAAGGTTTGCTAACAGGGAAGGCGGGTCGACCTTGAGGGTCGCGAGGCTGCAGACAGTGAGGGGGGTATGGAGCCGCCGAATTTGAACGTTAAACTTTGCAGGTTACACTGGAAGTCCAGTCCCAGGAGTGTGGCAGCGCAGAGATGTGGGAGGACGTAGAGTCGGAATTTATTGAACTCCACGCCCTGGACTGTGAGGTTGGCTATGCAATAACCATAGGCCAGGGAGATCTTTTGTTTAATCGGGTGTACAGCGAGGGAGCAGTGTCTTACCGTATCGGGATGGATGAAGCTCTCCGTGCTTCCAGAGTCGATCAAGCAGGATGTCTTGTGCCCATTGCTGAGTATCGACGTCGTAGCGGTTGAAAGCGTTCGGGGCCGAGACTGGTCCGGTGTCACTGAGGCAAGTTGTGGCAGAAGCTGAGAGATCTCATCGGGCGATACATGGCCACCCGAGTCGGGGTCCTGAGACATCATCCAAGATGGCTGCCCCCATGAATCGCACATGGCCGGCTGGGAGATCTCATCAGGCAATACATGGCCAGCCGAGTCGGGGTCCTGAGACGTCATCCAAGATGGCTTCCCCCATGAATCGCACATGGCCTGTGAGGAGAGGAATGGCAGCGGGCCTGGTTTGCCTGAGGAGAAAGCGGCGGCCGACCGGACCTGGCATACTGCCATGAGGTGCCCCTTCTTCCCGCAGCCCTTGCAGATTGCGGGTCGGGTTGGGCAGCATTGCCGGGGGTGTTTGTTTTGCCTGCAAAAATAGCATCGCCCCCCGCCACCCACCCCCCCCCAGTTTCCTGGCTGCCGCACTGAACAAGCTTGTGGGGAATTTAGGAGTGCTTTGGAATCGGCCGCGGGTGGGGTCCACCCTGTCTATGCGGGTACTGCGCGGTCGGGAACGTAGGCCTGGGCGTTGCGGGAGGCTACATCTAGGGAGTGCGCAAGTTTCCATGCCTCTTTAAGCCCCAGCATGTCGTTTTCCAGCAGTCGCTGGTGGATTTTAGAGGATAGCATGCCTGCAACAAAAGCATCCCGTGTTAAGAGTTCGGTGTGGTCATTGGCTGAGACTTGTGGACAGTTACAGTTTCTACCGAACACGAACAATGCGCGGTAAAAATCGTCCAGTGATTCCCCTGGGATCTGCCTTCTGGTAGCTAAAAGATGCCGAGCGTATACGTGATTCACAGTGCGGACTGTTGTAGTCGGTATTAGAGGTATTACGGTACCCTGTAATGCTGTAAGACCATTGGTGTAGGAGGTACTGTTTTTATTGGTTAAGCCTGCCTGCTGGTTCCGCCCAGTAAGGCGGAGTATAAGAGCCCGTGTCTCCCCAGAAGCTGCCTTCTGTACCCGCTCTGCTGGGGGAAACATCTAGTGTAATAAAGCCTTCAATTGTTTCCAATCTCGCTTCTGGAGTTATTGATTGAGCATCAATTTATTACACTAGATTTTAAGGAATGGAGCTCCGAATCAAGCTGGAGTGTCGGCAACTCAGCCCCCCCGCGGCAAACTCAGCAGCAACCTTCAAGCACTGGCTGGCGTGTTTCAATGGATATCTCAGGACGGCCACAATTACACCCACGGAGGACCAGAAAATGCAAGTTCTGCACTCGAGTGTGAGCCCAGAGATCTACACTCTCATCAAGGACGCGGACGATTTTGAGGCCGCAATGAATCTGCTGAAAGGACACTATATTCGCCCTGTAAAGCAGGTCATCGCACGACATCTACTAGCGACGAGGCGACAAATCCCTGGGGAATTGCTGGAGGAGTTCTACCGTGTGCTCCTGGTGTTGGGGAGTAACTGTAACTGCCCGCAAGTTTCGCCCAGCGACCACACAGAACTTTTGATCCGGGACACATTTGTTGCAGGTATGCTGTCCTCCCAAATCCGCCAGCGATTGCTGGAGAAAGAGACAGTAGTCCTCAAGGAGGCACGGGCCCTGGCTAGCTCCCTGGATGTGGCCTCCGGAAACGCCTGCGCTTACATCCCCAACTGCGCGGCAGCCCCTTGGGCAGCGTGGAACCCCCCGCGACCAACTTCGATGCATCCCCCATCCCCCCACAAGCTTGTGCTGCGAGACTGCCAGGCAACCCCGGGGGCCCCGCTGTTATTTTAGCGGGCAAGCCAGGCACCCCCGACAGCGCTGTCCGGCCCGCTCATCCCTCTGCAAAGGATGCTGCAAAAAGGGCCACTTCGTGGCAGTATGCCAGGCCCGGGCGGTCGCTGCGGTTTCCGGAGGCGAATCGGGACTGTCACCACAACCCTCTCCATGGGCCATGTGTGGCCAGCGGGTGCCGCCATCTTCCTCATTCAGGACCACGTGTGGCCTCCGGGCGCCGCCATCTTGTCTCTCGCACACCACGTGTGATGGATGGACACCGCCATCTTGTGCACCCCCAGCCATGTACGACCAGTGGGCGCCACCATCTTGGCTGGAGTCTCAGGACCCCGACTCGTATGACCACACACCGCCCGTGGAGAACATCCAACTTCTGTCACGACTAGCCTCAGTGACCCTGGACCAGCTCGGCCCCGAACACTCTCGACTGCAACGACGACCGTGCTCATCAATGGACATGAAGCATCCTGTCTGATCGACTCTGGGAGCACAGAGGGCTTCATACACCCCAACATGGTAAGGCGCTGTTCTCTCCCCGTTCACCAAGTTAACCAGAAAATCTCCCTGGCCTCCGGGTCTCATTCAGTGGAGATCAAGGGGTTCTGCATTGAGAACCTCACGGTCCAGGGCAGGGAAGGGAGTTTAAAAATTACTGGCCCTACGTCCTTCCCCACCTCTGCGCTGCCACACTCCTAGGGTTAGATTTTCAATGCAACCTCCAAAGCTTGAGGCTGGCAACAGTCCCTGGAGAGCTCAAGTAGTGGTTGTAAAGACCGGGGAGAAGCATAGGATGGTCATCGATTATAGTCAGACCATCAACAGGTATACGCAGCTTGACGCGTACCCTCTCCCCCGCATATCCGATCTGGTCAACAGGATCGTACAATACAAGGTATTTTCCACGGTGGATCTAAAGTCTGCCTACCACCAGCTCCCCATCCGCACTAGTGACCACAAATACACTGCTTTTGAAGCAAATGGGCTGCTCTACCACTTCCTAAGGGTTCCCTTTGGTGTCACTAATGGAGCCTCGGTCTTCCAACGAGAGATGGACCGAATGGTTGACCGGTACGGTTTGCGAACCACGTTTCTGTACCTAGATAATGTCACCATCTGCGGCCACGACCAGCAGGACCACGACACCAACCTCCGAAAATTCCTCCATACCGCAAAAATCCGTAATATCACATATAACAAGGATAAATGCGTGTTCAGCAACGGCCGTCTAGCCATCCTCGGCCCAGTGGGTTCCCAACTATGTGGACAAGGCCCGCCCGCTAATCCAATCCACGGTTTTTCCCCTGTCGACAGAGGCCTGCCAGGCCTTCAGCCGCATCAAAGCGGACATTGCAAAGGCCACAATGCACGCCATCGACGAGTCCCTCCCCTTCCAAGTCGAGAGCGATGCGTCCGACGTGGCTCTGGCGGCCATCCTCAATCAAGCGGGCAGACCCGTGGCCTTCTTCTCCCGCACCCTCCATGCTTTAGAAATCTGCCATTCCTCAGTTGAAAAGGAGGCCCAGGCCATAGTAGAAGCTGTGCGCCATTGGAGGCATTACTTGCCCGGCAGGAGATTCACTCTCCTCACTGACCAACGGTCGGTGGCCTTCATGTTCGATAATGCACAACTGGGCAAGATAAAGAACGACAAGATCTTACGGTAGAGGATTGAAATCTCCACCTACAACTATGAGATCTTATATCGTCCCGGGAAGCTAAACGAGCCTCCTGATGCCCTATCCCGCGGCACATGTGCCAACGCACAAGTGGACCGCCTCCGAGTCCTCCACGAGGACCTGTGCCACCCGGGGGGGTCACTCGATTCTTCCATTTCATTAAAACCCGCAACCTGCCCTACTCCATGAGGAGGTTAGGATAGCCACCAGGAACTGCCAAATCTGCGTGGAGTGCAAGCCGCACTTCTATAGGCCAGAGAAAGCGCACCTGTTAAAGGCTCCCCGTCCCTTTGAACGCCTCAGTATGGACTTCAAAGAGCCCCTCCCCTCCACCGACCACAACACGTACTTCCTGAACGTGAGTGACGAGTCCTCCCGGTTCCCATTCGCCATTCCTTGCACCGACATGACCGCAGCCACCGTCATAAAAGCCCTCCAGGATATCTTTACACTATTCGGTTTCCCCGCATACACACACAGTGATAGGGGGTCCTCCTTTATGAGCGACGAACTGCGTCAATTCCTGCTCAGCAAGGGCATTGCCTCGAGCAGGACGACCAGTTACAACCCCCGGGGAAATGGACAGGTAGAGAGGGAAAGCGGAACGGTCTGGAAGACCATCCTACTGGCCCTACGGTCCAGGAATCTCCCAGTCTCCCGCTGACAGGAGGTCCTCCCGGATGCCCTCTGCTCCATACGGTCACTGCTGTGTACCAAGACCAACCAAACTCCTCACAAACGTCTCCTTGTCTTCCCTAGGAAGTCCTCCTCCAGGACCTCGCTCCCAACCTGGCTGGCAGCTCCTGGACCCATCCTGCTCCGCAAAAACGTGCCGGCGCACAAGTCGGACCCATTGGTCGAGAGGGTCCATCTCCTCCACGCTAACCCTCAGTACGCCTACGTGGCGTACCCTGATGGCCGACAGGATACGGTCTCCCTACGGGGCCTGGCGCCCGCTGGATCCCCACACACACACCCACCACCAATCCCATCCTCCCTCCCACCGGCGCACCCCACAGCCGCCCCCTTCCCGGGTGGATCGGTCCTCCCATTGGTCCCGTCTAGGGGTGATGAAGCTGCCGAAGAAGCCAAAGCCACTCTTCCGAAGCCACAGATGCCCGAGCTGGCACCTGCATCACCACCAAAGCTACGACGATCGCAGAGGACGACCAGGGTCCCCAATCGACTAATTGCTTCATTCTGAACTGTAAATAAATTTTGTAAATAGTTGCGATGTAACGAGGCAAAACCACTGTACTGATGTATACCGGGTACCTCCATAACCTTAACCTCTACCACTGTGTAATGCGAGGCCACCACCCCCGCTGGACTCTTTTTTTAATAAGGGGTGAATGTGGTAGTCGGTATTAGAGGTATTACGGTACCCTGTAATGCTGTAAGACCATTGGTGTAGGAGGTACTGTTTTCATTGATTAAGCCTGCCTGCTGGTTCCACCCAGTAAGGCGGAGTATAAGAGCCCATGTCTCCCCAGCAGCTGCCTTCTGTACCCGCGCTGCTGGGGGAAACATCTAGTGTAATAAAGCCTTCAATTGTCTCCAATCTCGCTTCTGGAGTTATTGATCGAGCATCACGGATGTAGTGTTCTTTTAACAAAGTCATTGCGTCCTCGAAACCGTCCGCATCTTCGATAAGTGTGTAGATTTCTGGGCTCACCCTTGAGTGGAGGACTTGCATTTTCTGTTCCTCCGTGTGGGTCGTCGGGGCCGTCCTGATGTACCCGTTGAAACATGCCAGCCAATGTTTAAAAGTTGCTGCTGCATTTGCCGCGTGGGGGTTGATTTGTAGACACTCTGGCTTGATGCGGAGAGCTGTCATTCTTCAATTTTGTTAATTAAATTGATGCACGATCATTCACTACTGAAGCGAGATTGTAGTCCAATTGAAGGCTTTAATGAACAAGTAGTTACCCCAGCAGCTCTGGTACAGAATGACTGCTGTGGGTGAAACACAGACTCTCATGCTCCACCTGCTGGGCGGAACCAGCAGGCAGGTTCCACCACTAATACTACAGTATAAGATACATCCCACCTAGGTACCGTGAAGCCCGAATATAGCCTACCACACTGTTTTTGCTACCAAAGTGGATAACCTCACATTTATCCACATATACTGCATCTGCCATTCATTTGCCCACTCACTTGGCTTGTCCACATCACACTGAGGCATCCCTGCATCTTCCCTCCCCCCCTCCACACACACACAGCTTTGTGTCTACAGAGTCCGACAGACATGGAAGGCATACGTTGGATCTATGCTGAAGGATACAATTAGAGAACCTATCCCAGCAGTGCAGCTCCTTCCTGCCAGTGTCCCATGAAATGCAAATACTCCTTCCTAATACTTTCCTATCCTGTCAATCCTCAAAGTCAATCGTTCTCTTCAGCTGGTTCCTGCCTGAGCTCCTGCACACTCATGCTTGCGGAAGGTTTTGCTGATGTACGGCTTACCATAATAAGACTTTTATGCTAATTAATACATCAGATATTATTGAAATGGAAATTGTGCTCCTGAATTCATTATGAATTTGCAGCAAACTGTTGTTTACATCACGAAGAGCAGAAATGCTTCTTATCTGATTGCAGGTTTTAATAGTCAAAGTAGATTTTAACCATGATGGTAATGTAGCTTAAAGAAAAACAGCTTACTCTCCTGAAACTATCAGGATTTCCTTCATGGTTTCTGATTACAGAAAATGTTTTTTATGTCATCCAGATCTAAGTGTTATATTTTCCAAGACCTGAATATGAGGGTGGGGCAGCAATTATCAGTCTACACTTCAGAGTTGCACTTATATTAATGATATGGTCATGTGACTTTCGGAGAAGACATTTTTATTGTGGAATAATGATTTCAAGCATGGGTTCAGGCTGAAGGAATATCAGGAACAGAAGAAGAAGCTTAAATTGAAAATGTAATACACAGATAAATGACAAATCAGTTACCTAGGAAACTAATATATGAGCATTTTCAGTCTTAATTTAAATGTTAGCTTCATGTTAGCCTGGTAGCCCAAGTGGTAGTGTGTTTGACTCCTATGCATCACATTCTGCATTTGGTTTGTTTTTGATCTCATAGAACATCATGAAATCTAGCATCACCGAAGGATACCATTTGACCCAATGATTCTGTGCTAAGCTCTGAAGAAACTATCCTCTTACTTCCAATTCCCTACCCTTTTCACCACACCATTTTATACAAACATTTCTCAAATTTCCTTTTAAAATCGATTATAGATGTTGTTTTCACCACTGTTTCTGGTCAGTCATTCCCCATCCTGACAATCCTCTGCGTCAAACAATTATCCTAACTTTCCTCTATGTTCTTTTGACAGTGGTCTCAAATTACGCCCCCGATTATTCACTCTTGAACAATGGAAATAATTTTCCCTGGTTACGTTCTCAAACCTCTTCTTACCTTCTCTGTCCTCCTGAAAAGTGTCCAAATTCTCTGTTATCGCCTCATCGCTGGCATTATCTCTCTGGAGATAATCCCATGTTGACGCCACCCCAAGAAAGCACAACAGCGCCTATACTTCCTCAGGAAATGTCCACATTAACCCTTATCAACTTTTACAGATGCACCATAGGAAGCATCCTATCGGGCTACATCACAGCCTGGTATGGCAACTGCTCGGCCCAGGACCACAAGAAACTTCAGAGAGTCGTGAACACCACCCAGTCCATCACACGAACCTGCCTCCCATCCATTGACTCCATCTACATCTCCTGCTGCCTGGGGAAAGCGGGCAGCATAATCAAAGACCTCTCCCACCCAGCTTACTCACTCTTCCAACTTCGTCCATCGGGCAGGAGATACAGAAGTCTGAGAACACGCACAAACAAACTCAAAAAACGCTACTTCCCTGCTGTTATCAGACTCCTAAATGACCCTCTTATGGACTGACCTCATTAACACTATACCCTGTATGCTTCATCCGATGCCGGTGCTTATGTAGTTACATTATATACCTTGTGTTGCCCTATTATGTATTTACTTTTCTTCCCTTTTCTTCCCATGTACTTAATGATCTGTTGAGCTGCTCGCAGAAAAATACTTTTCACTCTACCTCGGTACACGTGACAATAAACAAATCCAATCCAATCCAATCCAGGAGACCTCTCTTGTATCTGCTCCAGCCTTCTGAACATTTCCAAAGGTACATATATCTTAACTGACAATGCATTGTATTAAAACAAACAACACTGGATGAATCTAGAAACAAAAATCCGAATAGATTCTGAATTGTTATTAGTTGATTTTGAACTGACAATATAGGTCAAAATAGTGGGCAAAAGTCTCCCCAAACGGCGCGATGTCCGCCGACTGGCGCCCAAAACGGCACCAATCAGACGGGCATCGCGCCGCCCCAAAGGTGCGGAATGCTACGCATCTTTGGGGGCCGAGCCCCAACATTGAGGGGCTAGGCCGGCGCCGGAGGGATTTCCGCCC
Organism: Scyliorhinus torazame; assembly: GCF_047496885.1. Classification (NCBI taxonomy): domain Eukaryota; kingdom Metazoa; phylum Chordata; class Chondrichthyes; order Carcharhiniformes; family Scyliorhinidae; genus Scyliorhinus; species Scyliorhinus torazame. Next base: position 136,171,713 of record NC_092712.1, read on the forward strand.
CGCCAGCTGGCGGAAACGGCGTTTGTTGCCCCGCCAGCTGGCGCGGAAATGACATCTCGGAGCGGCGCATGCGCGGGAGTGTCAGCGGCCGCTGAATTTCCCGCGCATGCGCAGTGGGGAGAGTCTCTTCCGCCTCCGCCATGGTGGAGGCCGTTGCGGAGGCGGAAGGGAAAGAGTGCCCCCACGGCACAGGCCCGCCCGCGGATCGGTGGGCCCCGATCGCGGGCCAGGCCACCATGGGGGCACCCCCCCGGGTCAGATCGCCCCGCGCCCCCCCAGGACCCCGGAGCCCGACCCCGCTGCCTTGTCCCGCCGGTAAATAGCTACTCTAATTTACGCCGGCGGGACAGGCAATTTCTCGGTGGGACTTCGGCCCATTCGGGCCGGAGAATCGAGCGGGGGGGCCCGCCAAACGGCGCGGCCCGATTCCCGCCCCCGCCCAATCTCCGGTACCAGAGACTTTGGCAAATGGCGGGGGCGGGATTCACGGCGGCCAACGGCCATTCTCTGACCCGCTGGGGGGTCGGAGAATGACGCCCAGTATATTTAATATCAAATTAGCACTTTACAAATCGATTGATCTGATAACTATGGCCGACTCGAAAGAACATTTAATTTCTTCTGCTTCTAAAGATTGCACCTTTCAAATCTGCAAGTGCTCACCAATTACAATTTTAGAAAGGTCTGTTCATAGAACTAAATATCCTAATTGTAATGCTTTTGTTTGTCAGTTCCTTAAGGAATCACACCCTCTCCTGCTGCGATCATTAATTTCCTTTCCTGTTTGTATCTGTGTCTCTGGTTATGGGTTATTACTAACCGAGTCTTTACCCACTGGGATGTAATGCGTGCGGGTTGGCTGCCTAGGGCTGCAGAGGAAACCTGTCAGATTTGTTTATGTGATTAAGAAGGTTGCTTAAATGAAAATAATTGTTATTCCTGGAAAGCGTTGGCTCTGCAACTTTGAAACTAAAATATTTTATGATCGTGTGAAAGGTTAGCTGCTTTCAGGCAATGTTTGCTTAGCTTTAGCAGCCTGTGAGAGAAAGCACACACCCCTTTCCGGACACTGCAGTTGAATTGTCAGTATCAGGAATCAAGAAGAAATATTTGAATAAGCGTCACGTTTAATAGTGGAACAGGATAGATTGTTCAACACAGTCAGAAAAAAAAGGAATAATTACTCATCTTGATAATTTCTGAAACTACTGTGTTAAGGCATCATTATCAATTTTGTGACCTCCTGTTTAAGTAATTACAAGACAGTTAAACAGGTTGGAGATTTTGTGCTGCAAAGTACGAAGTTGATGCATGGAGACTATTAAAAACCTGACTGAATTGTGGAGAAAAATCAGAGTACCTGTTTTATTGCTGATTGCAATCAGTGTGAAAGTCAGTTAACTGCTGCTATGAGAGAGAGTGCAGGTCTTAAGAATTTCTGGACCACTTCTTATGATCTCATGACATTTGACCAGCGAAGTAATATCTCAGTTTATTAGTTGCTGATGGTTTTACCTCAGTTCCCTGGGCTGAAGATCAGTTCCAAAGGCTTACAAAGCACAGGCTCTTGCCTGTGTCCTCTGAAGTGTTGGGCACTCTGATACACAGACGAACCAACACGGTTGCGAATGGTACAACGCAGTTTTATTTCAATCAACTATTAACATAGTAAACTCTGGTACTCAGCACATGATGAATGTCTGAATGGCTGGCAATGAGGTCTGTGCCCTGAGCCGTCTCCTGCTCGAGTGCCCAGGAAATGTCGTGTTCCCTGTTTTGTACTGTGTATGCTCTTGTCTGTGATTGGCTGTTGTGTTGTGTGTGTTGATTGGTCCATTGATCTGTCCATCATTATGTATGTATGTATGTGCTGTGATGTTCACCTGAATATCATGACATCCCCCTTTTTTTTACAAGATTATGTGCCTACCTGGTTATAAATAGAGATGTGTACTGAGTGCAGCTAAATGTATGTGTGTGTAATATTTACAGCATGTACATGGGGCTTAACTATATACAAGGGGCGATGTCGGGTGTGACATAATAACGAGGTTGTACCATAAACAAAGAACGGGGAAATGTTGAACGATAAAACAAATTCCTGTAACGATAAGAACATAAACATATTAACAAAGTGGTTGCATGGGTTCAATGTATAAACAGTCTCATAAGTCCAGTCTAGTAGGTGGGCGACGAATTCGGGTTGACCGCCTCAAAGGTAGGTCTGGAACCACCGGCTGAGGAACGGGCCTGGCCATGGGCGACGACGGAAGGGGCATGGTGGCAGGCAGCTCCACAAAGTCGATATCAGGAACAACAGGAGGGCACGGTGTCAGTGTAAGGTCTCGTAGCGAGCGTGGAAGTAGGTGAAGAGCCCGGCGATTGTGCCTACGAACGGATCCATCAGGCATGCGAACCAGGAACGAGCGGGGAGCCATGCGTCGGAGAACTTTTGCAGGTGCTGACCAGCCACTTTCTGGTAGGTGGATGCAGACTTCGTCTCTAGGGGCCAGGGCGGGAAGATCAGTTGCCCGTGTGTCATATGACCTCTTCTGGCGACCGCACTGCAGTTGCATCCTGTGCAGTACCGGAGCATGGTCGATTGTGGGTGCCAGAATGGAAGGCACAGTGGTCCTGAGGGCGCGACCCATCAACAGCTGGGCTGGTGGGAGACCAGTGGCTAGTGGGGCCGAGCGATAGGCCAGCAGGGCTAGGCAGAAGTCCGACCTGGCAGCAGCAGCCTTACAGAGGAGCCGCTTGACACTGTGAACGCCCTTCTCCGCCTTTCCATTAGACTGGGGGTTCAGAGGGCTAGACGTTACGTGTGTGAAGCCATACGAGGCAGCAAACGATGACCATTCCTGGCTGACAAAACAAGGCCCATTGTCCGACATGACAGTCATCGGAATGCCATGGTGAGCGAAGGTGTCTTTGCAGGCCCTTATGACAGCGGACGACGTCAAATCGTGCAGGCGTATGACCTCTGGGTAGTTGGAGAAGTAGTCAACGACGATGACATAGTCAGTGCCAAGCGCGTGAAAGAGGTCCACACCTACCTTCGCCCAGGGGGACGTCACCAGCTCATGGGGCAGAAGCATTTCAGGATGTTGCGCCAGCTGAAACCTTTGGCAGGTGGGGCAATTGAGCACCATATTGGCAATATCATCACTGATGCCCGGCCAGTATACCGCCTCTCGGGCCCTCCGTCTGCACTTCTCGACCCCCAGATGGCCCTCGTGTAGGTCGAGAACCAGCTTGTGCGGAATCACAATCCGGTCCGGCTTCAGAAGGACACCATCAATGACAGCCAGGTCGTCTCGGACATTGTAGAACTGCGGGCACTGCCCTTTGAGTCACCCTCCCATCATGTTGCGCATCACACGTTGTAGAAGGGGGTCGGCCGCAGTCTCTCGGCGAATACGGGCCAGACTGGAGTCGTCAGCTGGCAGATTTGCCGATGTGAAGGCCACCTGCGCTTCGACCTGACAGACGAACCCCTCCGAGTCGGGCGGCGTGCTCACTGCTCTAGATAGGGCATCCGCAATGATAAGGTCCTTCCCTGGGGTGTAGACCAGTTGGAAGTCGTACCTCCTAAGTTTAAGTAGGATGCGCTGGAGGCGAGGGGTCATCTCGTTCAGGTCCTTATTTATGATGCTGACCAGGGGGCGGTGGTCAATTTCAACAATGAACCGGGGAAGACCATACACATAGTCATGGAACTTGTCTAAACCGGTGAGCAAGCCCAGGCACTCCTTTTCGATCTGCGCGTTGTGCTGCTCTGTGGGGGTCATGGCCCGCGATGCATAGGCGACTGGGGCCCATGACGTAGTGTCATCCCACTGCAGGAGCACTGCCCCAATGCCGGACTGGCTGGCATCAGTCGAGATTTTAGTGGCACGAGACGTGTCGAAAAACGCCAATACCGGTGCAGTGGTGAGCTTGACTTTGAGCTCCTCCCATTCCTGCTGGTGTGTGCTGCCACTGGAAATCCGTGGACTTTTTGACGAGGTGGCGCAGAGCTGTCGTGTGGGAGGCAAGGTTGAGAATGACCTTCCCCAGGAAGTTGACCATGCCAAGGAAGCGTAGCACTGCTTTCTTGTCTGCCAGCTGCGGCATGGCTGTGATGGCGCTCACCTTGTCTGCATCCGGACGGACCCCTGACCGGGAAATGTGGTCCCCCAGGAACTTCAGCTCGGTTTGGCCGAAAGAACACTTGGCTCGGTTGAGGCGCAGGCCGTTTCACGTATGCGTGCAAAGACGCGTTGGAGACGATAGATGTGCTCCTGTGGTGTGGTGGACCAGATGATGACGTCGTCCACGTATACGCGCACCCCTTCGATGCCTTCCATCATCTGCTCCATGATCCTATGAAAGACCTCGGATGCCGAGATGATGCCAAATGGCATTCGGTTGTAGCAGAACCTGCCAAAACGGGTGTTGAAGGTGCACAGCTTTCGGCTGGACGGATTGAGTTGGATCTGCCAAAAACCCTTAGAGGCATCCAGTTTCGTAAATATTTTCGTCTGGGCCATTTCGCTCGTGATCTCTTCCCGTTTGGGTATGGGGTAATGTTCCCTCATAATATTGTTATTGAGGTCTTTTGGGTCAATACAGATCCGGTGCTCGCCGGAGGGCTTCTTGACACACACCATGGAGCTGACCCACGGCGTGGGCTCTGTGACCCTGGATGGGATCCCTTGGTCCTGGAGATCCTGCAGCTGCTGCTTGAGGCAGTCTTTGAGTGGCGCAGGGACTTTGCGAGGTGCGTGAATGACCGGTGTGGCGTCTGGTTTGAGCCAAATTCTGTATGTGTAGGGCAGTGTTCCCATGCCCTTGAATGCCTCCTGGTTGTGGGCGAGGAGCGATTGGAGCTGTGCGTTGAACTCTGCGTCCGGGAAGTCAGACGTGCCATCTGGAGAGAGAGAGTGGACTCGTTGCACGAGGTGGAGAGCCTTGCATGCCTGTGCGCCTAGCAGGGAGTCCTTTGATGAGCCGACTATCTCGAACGAGAGTGTGGCCGTGTGTGTGTTGTGTGTCACCTGGAGCTGGCAGGATCCCATAGCCGGGATAACGTTCCCGTTGAGTCGACCATCCTGCACCGGGACGGCCGAATTGGTGGTCTGACCTTCATGGCGTAGAAGGCTGACTGTGCTATGAGGTTGGCGGAGGCGCCAGTGTCCAGGCGGAAAGTTAATGGCGATCGGCTAACCGTCAGGGTGGCACACCATTCATCACCCGGATTGATCGTGTTAACTCGGTTCCCATCAATGACCGCAACATGGAAGGCGTCTCGGTCATCTGTGTTACCGGTCTGGATGTCGTCCGGGCACGATTCGTAATGGGGAGGCTGAATGGTCCGCACGTCCCTGCGAGGTTGTCGGAGTTGTGGAAGATTGACAGGTTGAGCTGCTTGACAGTAAGCAGCGTAGTGGCCCACCTTGCCACAGCGTAGGCATTGTCGGGTTCTTGCGGGACATTGCCGCTTTAAATGTGCAGCTCCACAGTTGCCGCACGTCGTGACGTCTTGGCGTTCGTTGTGCCACTGCGCATGCGCAGTTAGGTCTTGCGTCGAGCGTGCCTGCGCATCACGTCCCTCAGTTTTGCCGTAGGTTTTGGCACGCACAAGCGCGGGAGGCCTCGAAAAGCGCGCAAAATGGCCGCCCTCGTCCGGGCCGCGAGCCGGGAGGAACTCGATCGCCTGGACGCGTTCGGCCTCGTGGGGCACCTGGCTCGCCGATCCGGCCGCGTAGGACCCCCGCCGCGTCGATTCGGTCGCCTGAAATTGGGCATAGCGGCTCGTCGCGTTTTCGTGCAGGACACAGGCTTTGATTGCGGAGGCTAAGGTGAGGCCTTTTATTTTTAAAAGCTGCTGGCGTAGGGTGCCCGAGGCGACCCCAAAAACAATCTGGTCCCGGATCATGGAATTTGAGGTGGTGTCGTAACCGCAGGACTGCTCGAGGATGCGGAGATGTGTAAGGAATGACTGAAAGAGCTCATCCTTACCTTGCAGGTGCTGCTGAAAGACATACCTCTCGAAGCTCTCGTTGACCTCGACGTTGAAGTGTTGGTCGTGTTTGAGAAGGACCGTCTTGTATTTGGATTTGTCCTCGCCTTCTGCAAACACCAGGGTGTTGTAGACATGGATGGCGTGCTGGCCTGCGGTGGTGAGGAGGATGGCGATCTTTCTGGTGTTCGTTGGCTTCCAGGAAGAGCTGGAAGCGCTGTTTGAACAGCTTCCAATTGACGCCGAGGTTCCCAGCGACTTGCAACGGTGTCCATGGCGCAGGTTGGCAGATTTGTGGGTAGGTATCAAATCATTCCTGGTATCATGAAGTGTTGGGTACTCTGATACACAGACGAACCAACATGGTTGTGAATGATACAACGCAGTTTTATTTCAATCAACTATTAACATTGTAAACTCTGGTACTCAGCACATGGTGAATGTCTGAGTGACTGGCAATGAGGTCTGTGCCCTGAGCCGTCTCCTGCTCGAGTGCCCAGGAAGTGTCTTGTTCCCTGTTTTGTACTGTGTATCCTCTTGTCTGTGATTGGCTGTCGTGTTGTGTGTGTTGATTGGTCCGTTGATCTGTCCATCATTATGTATGTATATATGTGCTGTGATGTTCACCTGAATATCATGACATCCTCCATCACCATCGGTGTCTAGAAAACTGTAACTGTGGTGTGGTGTCTGCCTGTGATCACACTCAACAACAGAATATTGGAAGTAATCATCAATTCTGCTACCTTGGATCTACAGAGACTGTCACACTATCTCTTGATTAAGAGATCTGTAAATGCATTGGAATGGCAAACCCAAGTTTTGACCAATGAATAAAACGGGAAAAATAACAAAGCTAACCTGCAGGACCAAGGTGTTTATACACAATGCCTGTATCATCTGCATGTTGCTATGTAACAGCAGGGTTCATACAGGCTTGCTTGCAGCTGCAATTTGTTAATTAGATAACTGGCTTAAACCAGTTTTCAGAGGCTAGAGTCAGACAGTATAAAAGTGAGCCATCTTATAGTGCTTTTTAAAAAAAGATTTCAATTAAGGGACAATTTAGTGTGGCCAATTCACCTACCCTGCACATCTTTGGGTTGTAGGGGTGAGACCCACGCAGGCAGGGGGAGAATGTACAAACTCCACACGGACAGTGACCCGGGGCCGGGATTGAATCCTGGTCCTCGTCACTGCGCCGCACCAACCATAAGACCATAAGACCATAAGACATAGGAGTGGAAGTAAGGCCATTCGGCCCATCGAGTCCACTCCACCATTCAATCATGGCTGATTTCAACTCCATTTACCCACTCTCTCTCCATAGCCCTTAATTCCTCGGGAAATCAAGAATTTATCAACTTCTGTCTTAAAGACACTCAACGTCCCGGCCTCCACCGCCCTCTGTGGCAATGAATTCTTACAGTCAGACTTAGTTTCACTGGAGTGCTGACTTTGGGCTGCAATAGAGTGTTAAAGTGGGAGTTTTGTAATTGAATGAGTTCGGTGAGGAGGAAGTGAGGTGCTTCTTCCATTTCCTTACTGTCCTCAAAGAGTGTGAGGGGAGCTGAGAGTTTACAAACAGTGCAGCTGACTGGTAAGTTCTGGTGGATATTTTTTAACTGGATTGAATTGTAAGTTATTGTTTTAACAAGAGTAGGGGCTTAGTTGATTTATCTTTTTAAATATAGTAGTCATCCAAAGTTTAAATTTAAAGGGTTTAGTCATGGGAGGAGAGTTCAAAGCCGTGGTTTGCTCCTCTTGCTTCATGTGGGAATCTGGGAACACTTCCAGTCCCTGGGACCAACATGTGTGCGGGAGGTGTGTCCAGCTGCAGCTCCTGGAAGCTCGGATTTCAGAGCTGGAGCGGCAGCTGGAGGCACTGTGGAGTATCCGCGACTCTGAGAGCATCGTGGCTAGCATGTTTAGAGAGGTGGTCACACTGCAGTTGAAGGGACTTGAGGAAGGAAGGGAGTGGGTAACCACCAGGCAGTCCAAGAGAAACAGGCAGGTAGTTCAGGAGTCCCCTGGGTCCCACTCACAAATCAGTATTCCATTTTGAGGCTGTTGAGGCTGGTACCTCCAAGGAGTGCGGACAGATCCAAGCTTCTGGCCCCACAAGCAACCTGTCTGCACAGGTGGGGGAGAAAGAGAGGAAGAGCAATAGTAATAGGGGATTCTAAAGTCATGGGACAGATAGGCGCTACTGACGCCGTCAATGTGACTCCAGGATGATGTGTTGCCTCCTTGATGCCAGGGTCCGAGATGTCACTGAATGTCTGCAGGGAATCCTGAAGGGGAGGGTGATAAGGCAGAGGTCATGGTACATACTGGTACCAATGACATAGGTAGAAAGAGGGATGAGGTCTTGCACCAAGAATTCAGGGAGTTAGACAGTAGTCAAAAACCAGGACCTCTCGGGTTCTAATCTCTGGATTACTCCCAGTGCACGTGCTAGCGAGCATAGAAATAGGAGGATAGTGCAGATGAATTCATGGCTTAAGAGTTGGTGTAGGAGGGAGGGATTTAGATTCCTGGACCACTGGGACAGTTTCTGGGGAAGGAGGGACCTGTACAAGCGGGACAATCTACATCTGAATCAGAGTGGGACCAACATCCTTGCTGGCGGGTTTGCTAGTGCTTTGGGAGGAGTTCAAACTAATTCAGCAGGTGGGGGGGGGGGGGGGGGGAACACAGGCTGTTAGCAGAATAGGGACACAGCATAACACGGAAAAGTAATCAGGTCAGAGGGAATACTGTGGCAGTACGTTTCATGGGAGTCAGACAAGGCTGGATGTCCTCTAATGCCAGGATTATTACTGGTAAAATGGATGAGTAAAGGGTGTGGATTGGTACGTGGAATTATGATCTAGCAGCTATCACGGAGACATGGTTGAGTTAGGGGCAGGATTGGCAGCTCAACATCCTGGGATATAGAATCTTCAGGCTAGACAGAGAAGGGGGCAAAAGAGAGGGAGGCATTGCACTATTAGTTAAGGAGTCAGTTATTGCAGTAAGGAGAGATGATATTTTGGAAGGAGCACTAATGAAGCTTTTTGGGTCGAGCTTAGGAATAAAAAGGGACAGCCACATTGCCAGGTGTTTATTACAGACCACCAGATAGTCAGTGGGAAATTGAGGAGCAAATATGTGCACAATTCGCAGAGGTGTGTAAAAATAATAATAGGGTAATTATATTATGTGATTTCAACTTTCCCAACATTAATTGGGATAGTCATCATGTAAAGAGCTTCGATGGAGTGGAGTTCTTAGAACTTATTAGCTCAATATGTAGAGGTCCAACAAGGTGCAGTGCTGGACCTAATTCTGGGGCATGAAGCTGGACAGGTGGTGAGCATTTTGGTGTTAGCGACCACAATATGGTACAATTTAAGTTTGTTATGGACAAAGAAATAGACAGGGTTGCAAAGAAATGCATTGGATCGGGGAGACCGGATTTTAATAAAATAAGGCAGGATCTGGCCAAGGTAGACTGGAAAGAGTTACTTGTGGGGAAATCTACAGAAGAGCAGTAGGGTGGCGTAGTAAAAAGAAATGGGGAGGGTACAGGCCCACCATGTTCCCGCTAGAGTATTAGGAAGGAGGAACAAGCCCAGAGAATGATGGATTACCAGAGACATTCAAAGAACAAAGAACAAAGAAAATTATAGCACAGGAACAGGCCGATCCAGATCCTTTATCTAAACCTGTCACCTATTTTCCAAGGATCTACTTCCCTCTGTTCCCTGGCCGTTCATGTATCTGTCTAGATGCATCTTAAATGATGCTATTGTGCCCGCCTCTACCACCTCCGCTGGCAAAGCATTCCAGGCACCCACCACCCTCTGCGTAAAAAACTTTCCATGCACATCTCCCTTAAACTTTCCCCCTCTCACCTTGAAATCGTGACTCCTTGTAATTGACACCCCCACTCTTGGAAAAATCTTGCTATCCACCCTGTCCATACCTCTCATAATTTTGTAAACTTCAACCAGGTCCCCCCTCAACCTCCGTCTTTCCAACAAAAACAATCCTAATCTACTCAGCCTTTCTTCATAGCTAGCACCCTCCATACCAGGCAACATCCTGGTGAACCTCCTCTGCACCCTCTCTAAAGCATCCACATCCTTCTGGTAATATGGCGACCAGGTCTGCACGCAGTATTCCAAATGTGGCCTAATCAAAGTCCTATACAACTGTAACATGACCTGCCGACTCTTGTACTCAATACCCCGTCCGATGAAGGCAAGCATGCTGTATGCCTTCTTGACCACTCTATCGACCTGCGTTGCCACCTTCAGGGACAATGGACCTGAACTCCCAGATCTCTCTGTACATCAATTTTCCCCAGGACACTTCCATTGATCGTACAGTCCGTTCTTGAATTAGATCTTCCAAAATGCATCACCTCGCATTTGCCTGGATTGAACTCAATCTGCCATTTCTCTGCCCAACTCTCCAATTTATTTATATTTTGCTGTATTCTCTGACAGTCCTCCTCGCTATCTGCACCTCCACCAATCTTAGCATCATCTGCAAACTTGCTAATCAGACCACCTATACCTTCATCCAGATCATTTATGTATATCACAAACAACAGTGGTCCGAGCACGGATCCCTGTGGAACACCACTAGTCACCTTTCTCCATTTTGAGACACTCCCTTCCACCACTACTCTGTCTCCTGTTGCCCAGCCAGTTCTTTATCCATCTAGCTAGTACACCCTGAACCCCATACAACTTCACTTTTTCCATAAACCTGCCATGGGAAACTTTATCAAAGGCCTTACTGAAGTCCATGTGTATATGACATCTACAGCCCTTCCCTCATCAATTAATGTTGTCACTTCCTCAAAGAATTCTATTAGGTTTGTAAGACACGATCTTCCCTGCACAAAATCATGCTGCCTATCACTGATAAGTCTATTTTCTTCCAAATGTGAATAGATCCTATCCCTCAGTATCTTCTCCAACAGTTTGCCTACCACTGATGTCAAGCTCACAGGTCTATAATTTCCTGGATTATCCCTGCTACCCTTCTTAAACAAAGGGACAACATTAGCAATTCTCCAGTCCTCCGGGACCTCACCCGTGCTCAAGGATGCTGCAAAGATATCTGTTAAGGCCCCAGTTATTTCGTCCCTCGCTTCCCTCAGTAACCTGGGATAGATCCCATCCAGACCTGGGACTTGTCCACCTTAATGCCTTTTAGAATACCCAAAACTTCCCCCTTCCTTATGCCGACTTGACCTAGAGTATTTAAACATCCATCCCTAACCTCAACATCAGTCATGTCCCTCTCCTTGGTGAATACCGATGCAAAGTACTCATTAAGAATCTCACCCCTTTCCTCTGACTCCACACATAAATTCCCTCTATTGTCTTGGAGTGGGCCAGTCCTTTCTCTAGTTACCCTCTTGCTCCTTACATACGAATGAAAGGCTTTGGAATTTTCCTTAACCCTGTTAGCCAAAGATATTTCATGACCCCCTTTTAGCCCTCTTTATTGCGCGTTTAAGATTTGTCCTACTTTCCCGATATTCCTCCAAAGCTTCATCAGATTTAAGTCGCCTAGATCTTATGTATGCTTCCTTTTTCATCTTAGCTAGTCTCACAATTCCACCCATCATCCATGGTTCCCTAATCTTGCCATTTCTATCCCTCATTTTCACAGGGACATGTCTGTCCTGCACTCTAATCAACCTTTCCTTAAAAGACTCCCACATTTCAAATGTGGATTTACCCTTAAAGAGCTGCTCCCAATCCACATTCCCTAGCTCCTGCCGAATTTTGTTATACTTGGCCTTTCCCCAATTTAGCACTCTTTCTTTAGGACCACTCTCATCTTTGTCCATGAGTATTCTAAAACTTACGGAATTGTGATCACTATTCCCAAAGTAATCACCGACTGAAACTTTAACCAGCTGGCCGGGATCATTCCCCATTACCAGGTCCAGTATGGCCGCTTCCCGAGTTGAACTATTTGCATACTGCTCTAAAAAACTCTCCTAGGTGCTCCTTACAAATTCTGCTCCATCTACGCCTCCAAGACTACATGAGTCCCATTCAATGTTGGGGAAGTTAAAATCTCCCATCGCGACCACCCTTTGGCTCCTACATTTTTCTATAATCTGTCTACAGATTTGTACCTCTACTTCACGCTCGCTTTTGGGAGGCCTGTAGTAAAGACCCAACAATGTGACTGCACCCTTCCTATTTCTTAGCTCTACCCATATTGCCTCAGTGCTCAAATCCTCCATCGTGCCCTCCTTAATCACAGCTGTGATATCATCTCTGACCAGTAATGCAACTCCTTCACCCCTTTTACCTCCCTCTCTATCCCTCCTGAAGCATCTATACCCTGGGATATTTAGTTGCCAGTCTTGTCCTTCCCTCAACCAAGTCTCCGTAATACCAATAACATCATATTCCCAGGTACTAATTCAAGCCCTAAGTTCATCTGCCTTACCTGCTACACTTCTCGCATTAAAACAAATGCACCTCAGACCACCTGTCCCTTTGCGTTCAGCATCTCTTCCCTGTCTTCTCTTCCCCTTAGTCACATTGAGTTTATTATCGAGTACCTTACTGGCTTTAGTTGCTGCCTCTTGGCTGACCTCCAACTTCCTAATCTGGTTCCCATCCCCCTGCCACATTAGTTTAAAACCTCCCCAACAGTGTTAGCAAAAGCACCCCCTAGGACATTGGATTCAGTCCTGCCCAGGTGTAGACCATCCAATTTGTAATGGTCCCACCGCCCCCAGAACCAGTTCCAATGTCCCAAAAATCTGAACCCCTCCCTCCTGCACCATCTCTCAAGCCATGTATTCATTCTGACTATTCTTGAATTTCTACTCTGACTGTCTCGTGGCACTGGTAGCAATCCTGAGATTACGACCTTTGAGGTCCTACTTTTTAACTTATCTCTTAACTCCCTAAATTCTGATTGTAAGACCTCATCCCATTTTTTACCTATATCGTTGGTGCTTATATGCACCACGACAACTGGCTGGTCACCCTCCCCCTTCAGCATGTCCTATGGAACCTGGGGGCAAGTTTAAACACCTACCTGAATCCCAATCTGCATCGCTGCACTCCGGCTCCCTCTCTCTCTCCAGCTCCCAGAAATGAAGGCCTCTGGAACCTGGGGGCAAGTTTATACACCTTCCTGAATCCCAAGCTGCACTCGCTGCGAGCTCTCTCTCTCTCTCTCTCTCTCCCGCTCCCGGAAATGAAGGCCGCTGGAATCTGGGGGCAAGTTTAAACACCTACCTGAATCCTAAGCTGCACTCGCTGCACTCCGGCTCCCTCTCTCTCTCCCGCTCCCGGACATGAAGGCCTCTGGAACCTGGGGGCAAGTTTAAACACCTACCTGAATCCCAACCTGCACTCGCTGCACTCTGGCTCTCTCTCTCTCCCCCGCAAATGAAGGCCTCTGGAACCTGGGGGCAAGTTTAAACACCTACCTGAATCCCAAGCTGCACTTACTGCATTCCGGCTCACTCTCTCTCTCCCACTCCTGGAAAAATTCAGGATTTGTTGAGAAGGAAAAGTGAGACTTTTGTGAGGGCCACGAAGAATTCAGCACGAGTTATAAGGATACAAAGTAATAACATTTATTTACAATAACATATATATGTATAATAACAGCAGCAGCAGCAACTTCCCTTGCTGCACTCTCCCTCCTCTGGTTCCCAACTGGCCAGCTTTATTTATACTTGGAGTTTACTAATGGTTTCTCCGCCCCCCTCATTGGGGAAGCTCATACTCGCACAGGATTGTGGGATTGTTATTAGTCCCCAGCCAATGGTAAGCAGGCAGGTTATAACATCCCTCCCCCCCCCAAAGTCCAAGGAATCCACCAAAGACCCTGGCGAAGGAGGGCGTCGGACTCGTTTTGCCGCAGGCTGGACACCATTTTCACGCAGCGCTGGATCAGGCGGCGTGTAACGAGACGGAGACCGGCACTTCCGTGATGAACAGCGCAACGGTTGTACATCCACGGCCCATTCCCCCTCTGATGCGTCCTGTGTCTCCATCTCGGAGTCAGAGTCTGCTGCCTCCGTCATGTCAGTGTCTCTATCGCCATTTGGTTCTGTAACGACCTGCGCAGGCTTCGAGTGAGGCACCAGTGGAAGATTGTGAGGACTACCTTCACCTTGTCTATGGTCTCTGCGGCTGTAGAAATGAGTTCCGGGGGCGGGGAATCTTTTGAGGGGATAGTCTTCTGGACCGAACGTGGTCTATATGTTTGAGCTGGAGACTACCCTGGGCTTGCACCTGGTAAGATATAGGGCCCGTTTGGTGAAAGATTACGCCAGGAACCCACTGGGCACCACCAGCAAAATTCCGAACGAACACTGGGTCACCGGGTGCAAACTGCCGAATCGGCCGATGCCGAGAAAATCTCTGTCCCTGCCGTTCTTGTGTGCGGCGTACTGTTGCGCCAATGTCCGAGAAAAACTTACTGAGGCGGGTGCGAAGTCTCCGGCCCATTAGGAGTTCTGCGGGAGCTACCCCAGTCACCGCATGGGGGGTGGTCCTATACGGAAACAAAAAGCGAGCCAGTTTCGTGTCCATTGATCCAGAAGACTGCTTCTTCAGGCCTCTTTTGAATGTCTCCACTGCGTGCTCTGCCAACCCATTTGAAGCTGGGTGGTAAGGGGCAGTGCGGATATGGCGTATGCCGTTCATCTTCATGAACCTCGCAAACTCCTCACTCGTGAATGGAGTGCCGTTATCCGTGACCAGCACCTCGGGGAGGCCATGCATACTAAAGGACCAACACATCTTTTCAATTTTTGCGCAGGACGTTGTCCCCTGCATCTTATGCACCTTTAGCCATTTAGACTGGGCGTCAATTAATAGAAGGAACATGGATCCTTGAAAAGGGCCTGCAAAATCTGCATGCAAGCGTGCCCAAGGCCGCCCTGGCCATTCCCAGTGATGTAGGGGCGCGGCCGGCGGAAGCTTCTGATGCTCCTGCCAAATGGAGCAGTTTTGGGCCACCTTCTCAATGTCGGTGTCGAGGCCTGGCCACCAGACATAACTCCGGGCCAACTCCGGGCCAACATTTTCATTTTGGTCACACCTGGATGCCCATTGTGCAAGTCTCTTAGTATTAGCTCCTGGCCTTTTTCCGGGACAATCACACGCGTCCCCCACAAGAGGATGCCGTCTTCCACGCTGAATTCTGACAGCTTGGAGGAAAATGCCCGCAACTCGCCTGGGAGCTGTCTATGCTGCCCACCATACAGGACTATGTGCCGAACCTTTGACAGGACTGGCTCCGTCTGGGTCCACTCACGGATCTGTGATGCCGTGACAGGCAAGGTGTCCATAAAATTTAGGAAAGCAACCAACTCACCGGTCGGGGGGGTCGACATGGGGCCGGTCGATAAAGGCAATCGTCTCAGTGCGTCGGCATTTGCCTTCTGCGTTCCTGGTTTGTGCTCCAGAGAATACTCATATGCAGCAAGCAACAAAGCCCAGCGCTGGATCCGTGCGGAAGCAATGGGCGGTATTGGCTTATCCTCTCTGAAAAGTCCCAGCAGAGGCTTATGATCAGTCACAATAGTGAAATGGCGGCCATACATGTACTGGTGGAAGCGTTTCACCACAAAAACCACTGGCAGGCCCTCCTTCTCGATCTGCGCGTACTTTTTCTCCGCTGCAGTCAATGTGCGGGAGGCGAAAGCTATCGGTCGCTCGGCCCCGTTCTCCATCTTGTGGGACAGGACGGCCCCTATACCATACGGGGATGCATCACATGTGACGAGCAAAGGCTTTCCAGGATCATAGTGGGTTAGTAACCCAGACGACGACAATTGTTGGTTTACCCGCCGGAAAGCAGTTTCTTGCGGCTGACCCCAAACCCAGGTGTGATTTTTCTTTAGCAGAAGGTGCAACGGGACCAGCGTAGTTGCCAGATTGGGGAGGAACCTCCCATAATAGTTTACGAGACCGAGAAAAGAACGAAGATGCGAAGTGTCAGTCGGGGCGGGGGCCTGTTGAATCGCACACACCTTCTCTGCGACGGGGTGCAAACCTTCGCGGTCCACCCGATAACCTAGGTAGACTACTTCCTTAGCCTGAAATACGCACTTTGTGCAACGTAAACTGACTCCTGCCTCCGAAAAGCGTCTAAGGACAGCCCCCAGATTTTCCAAATGTTCCTGCTCCGGCGTCCTTGTAATCAAAACGTCATCTAAGTAGACAGCAACACTGTAAACCTCTCAAAATGCCCTCCATAACACGTTGAAAAATAGCGCAGGCAGAGGATACTCCAAAGGGCAACCGTGTATATTTATACAGGCCCCAGTGTGTATTAATCGTTACATATGGTCGGGAGGCAGGGTCCAGCTCCAACTGCAGGTAGGCGTGACTCATATCTAATTTTGTGAACGAGAGTCCACCTGCAAGCTTCGCGTAGAGATCCTCTATGCGAGGCATTGCATATCGGTCGAGTCGGGAAGCCGTATTCACTGTAAGTTTATAGTCTCCACACAAGCGAACTGTGGCATCTGGCTTCATTACAGGTACAATTGGTGCTGCCCAGTCAGCAAAACGGACGGGCCTGACATTACCCGAACTCTCCAAACGAGTGAGCTCCCCTTCTACCTTCTCGAGCAAGGCGTAAGGCACCGGGCGCGCCCGGAAATAGCGCGGCGTGGCTCCTGGTTCGACGTGGATACAGGCTACGGCCCCTTTTATTTTCCCCAAACCAGGATGGAATACATCTGGGTATCGTCCTAGCACCTCAGTCAACCCTCCAGAAACTGTTTGGAGGATGTGCTGCCATTGCAACCGCAAATGGCGCAACCAGACCCGACCCAACAGACTGGGCCCATGGCCGCGATAAGTGGGAAACGCCCCTCCTGGCGTCCATAAACAACAGGGGTCATTGTAGTTCCTGCAATGTCCAGTGGTTCCCCCGTGTAGGTGGCCAACCTGGCCTGTGAGTCGGTTAATGTAAGGGTCTGTATACCCTGCTTGATGCAGTCGAATGTCCTCTGGGCGATCACAGAGACCGCTGCACCAGTGTCCAACTCCATCTCAAGCGGGTGACCATTGACCCGTTCTGTCACCTTAATGGGGGCCACACGGGCTTAATGGGGGCCACACGGGGAGCTGCCACACAATGCAGCTGCAGGCAGTCATCCTCCGTCTCCACGTCCTCAGGAGTAGTCACCGCAGGTTCATCCACATGGAAGGTACGACCCCTGGGCTGGTCCCAATTACGGCCCCTGGGCTGGTCCCAGTTTCGGTCAGAATGAAGGCGCCTCCTGCGCCCCCAGGACCGGCATCCACGACGGGGTCGGCGCCTACAAGTATGACACGGACATGGCTCCTCATCCATTGGTTCTGGAGAAGGCTCCCTTCGGGGAGGAATGTCCGACGGCCACTGGCGTCGGTCCGGACGTCGCCTCGCCCAAGGTACCACAGGAGTGCGGGGGGACGTTTTCGGACGGAAGGGGTTGCGCCCCAAGGCATGCACTTCCATTCCCTGTAGCTCCTGCACTCATCGTTCTGCGCTCTCGGGACAATACTATTTGAATGGCCTGTTGAAAAGTCAATGTTGGCTCAGCTAACAACTTTCTCTGGGTGGCCGCATTGTTAATACCGCAAACCAAACGGTCGCGTAACATTTCTGACAAGGTCTCACCATAGTTACAGTACTCCACAATCCTGCGTAGCCTGGATAGAAAGTCAGCAAGGGATTCTCCAGGGGTCCTCTCAGCGGTATTAAACCAGTAACGCTGGACTCTCGTGGACGGGGTTGGGTTAAAATGTTGCCCCACTATATTCACAAGTTCATCAAACGTTTTGGTGCCCGGCGCAGCTGGCTACGTAAGGCTCCTAATCACCCCAAACGTATGCGGGCCGCAGGCGGTGAGCAAAATGACCACCTGGCGCTCGTTTTCGTGATATTGTTTGCCCGGCAATAGTAACACATCCGTTGTGCTTACTGGTTCCAGCTTTCCAGCGCAGCGTCAAAAACATCCAAACGTCCGTACAGAGGCATGGTATAATAGAAAACAACTTCCAACCTGTATCCAACAAAAATCCAGGGAGGTGGCTTCAGCAGTGTAGACAGCTATTCACTTTAACCCTCGTCGCCAGTTTTGTGAGGGCCACGAAGAATCCAGCACGAGTTTTAAGGATACAAAGTAATAACATTTATTTACAATAACATATATATATATATATAACAGCAGCAGCAACTTCCCTTGCTGCACACTCCCTCCTCTGGTTCCCAACTGGCCAGCTTTATTTATACTTGGTGTTTACTAATGGTTTCTCCGTCCCCCTCATTGGGGAAGCTCATACTCCCACAGGATTGTGGGATTGTCATTAGTCCCCAGCCAATGGTAAGCAGGCAGGTTATAACAGAGGCTTAAAGCAAGTATAAGGGGGGCAAATCAACAGATGCATTAGTGGAGTACAGAAAGTGCAGAATGGAGCTTCAGAAAGCAATTGGGAGAGCAAAGAGGGGATATGAGAAAGTTCTGGCTGGTAAAAGTCGGGAAAATCCCAAGATATTCTGTAAGTACCCAGGGAAAACATAGGTCCCATTCAGGAAACAAGAGGGAAATCTCTGGGTGGAGCCAGAGGACATTCTTCGGGTATTGAACAAATACTTCACATCTGGCTTCACCCAAGAGATTGAGGAGGTAGATATGGACCTCAGGGAGGGGGATAGTGAGGTCCTTGACTTGAGCAAATTGTCATAGGGAGTGACAAGTATTGGAGGTGTTGGCAGACTTAAAAGTGGACAAGTCTCCAGGTCCAGATGAATTGTGTCCCAGGATGCGATGGGAGGTGAGGGAGGAGATTGCAGGGGCTCTCACCCAAATTTTTAATTCCTCTCTGGCCAAGGGGGAGGTGCCAGAGGACTGGAGAACAGCTAATGTAGTTCCACTATTGTAGGGATATGCCAGGGAACTACAGACCAGTGAGTCTCACGTCAGAGGTAGGGAAACTATTGGAGAAAATTCTGAAGGAGAGAATCTATCTCCACTTAGAGAGGCAAGCTTTGATCAGGAATAATGAGCATGGTTTTGTCAGAGGGAGATCATGCCTAACAAATTTGATTGAATTTTTGAGCCTGTGACCAGGTGAATAGATGAGGATAATTTCATTTTAACTGTCTTTTACCATTTCTTTCTTTCTTGTCTTTCTTAATATATATTTAACCCCCCCCCCCCCCCCCCCACATCTTGTCCACCTTTCCTTACACTTTCTCCTCTTTGCTTCACCACTCCCCTCCCCCTACATCTACCGTTCACCCTCTGATGTTAGTTTCTCTGCTGTTTGACCTTTCACATCTTTTGTTTTCTCTGGGGACTGCCATTCGCACTCTTTCTCCTTGGTTTCTGTGGCCATTAGCACCCGGTTTCCCTGGGTTTCTGTGGCTCTGACTCATCTTTCATTCTCACTCCACAGTATAAATATTTCCCACTTTCTCTGTCTGTTAGCTTTGACAAAGAATCATTGGACTCGAAACGTTAGCTCTTTTCTCTCCCTACAGATGCTGCCAGACCCGCTGAGATTTTCCAGCATTTTCTCTTTTGTTTCAGATTCCAGCATCCGCAGCAATTTGCTTTTATTTGGGACCACATCATCCTCTGAGGAGGAGAGGGAACAAAGAGAGAGGACCACCGGTCGCAGCAGGTGGTCACAGTCATGGCCCTTGGACAGAGGTGCAGGCACTGTATGATCAGAGCCAGCAGGGATGGCAAGTACCACTCTCACACAGAAGATGACACTGTCTAGCTGACAGCGTGTACAGGCAGTGAACAAACTGTTTGACATGACAGAGGTTTAGTGCCGCAGGAGGCTCCGGCTGTCAAGGGAAGCAGTGATGGGTATCTGCGAGATGATTTGGCCGGAGATAGACTCCAATTGTGTGGGAGGACACCCAATGCCTGTGCTTCTCAAGGTCACTGTGGCACAAAACCATTATGCCTCCTGTGGGCTGTGGGTAATCACTGTGGAGTCTCTCAGTCAGTTGCACACAGCTGTGTCAAATTGGTCACTGACGCCCTGGTTAGGCAGATTCATTCATTTCAGGGCATACCAGATAAGCCAGGATGAGCAGGCGAGAGGGTTTGTTGCTATTGCAAGGTTCCCCTACATGCAGTGTGTCATTGATTGCACCTATGTGGCTATCAAGGCGCCAGCTGGCCAGACACGTGCTTTTGTAAACATGGGAGGGTTTCACTTGATGAAAGTTCAGATTGTTTGTAACTACTGGACCTAGATTCTGCAGATGTGTGCAAGGTATCCTGGCAGCTCACATGATGCAAACATTTTTCACCACTTACAGGTGCCCAGGCTGCTCGCTGCTCCAGCTCGCCTCAGCAGGTGGTTGATTGGATTACCTGCAGAAAAGGTGGCTGTGACTGCTCATGCACTGGGACACCATCTGCCCCAATGAGTGTGATGTGCTCTCAGTGCTGTGCCCTAATAACTCATCCGACATGGTCACGGCCACCAGCATGCCAGTATCTGTGCTGGAGCTGAGAGATGGCACCTTGCAGGACCTTCCCTTGATGTCTCAGGTGTCAAGGGAGAGTCGTGGGGCTCTTGGCTGGCTCCGATGGAAGGCTCATCTGAGGGATGAAAACAAAGGGTAAAATACATAGCATAATTTCTCAGCACATACTGGCTATTGCGTTTGGCCTCTGTTGTATTGATGTGTCTCAGTGGCTGGTGCATAGCTGAGGTCGTTTTGATGGCCAAAATGCTCATTCATCACTTTCAACCTCATTCTGTCACGCTTCAGCCCACTGGGCTCTTACCTTCCTCAGGGACTTCAGCCTCTCCATGGCATAATGACCTGTCTCCTCGTTCATCTTCGATCTCCAGGGTTCCCAATTCTTGGCTGATTGCTCACATTTCTCCTGGAAGTCAGTGCAGGGCTCCATTGAGTTCTGAAACCTTCACCTTCAACGCCATACCATGCTGCCGCCCAACCCATAACACCCCCAAGAGGTTTGAGAATGTTACCACCCCTTTGGGTGGTAACCCTTTGATGGACCCTTTGATGGACCAAGGCTGCTGATTCATCACTGCAGCCTTGACATGCACCACCATACATGTGTCCTGAGACATCCTGACACCCACACGCATGTTTGCAACAATGGATGGCCACTCTCCTGCATGTCCCACTCTGTACAATGCCCCATCACTGGTCATTGAACCTTTTCTGGCACTGGTCCCAGGTGCGCCAGGCAAGGTCATGTGCGCTGATCTCCCTTGCCACCTCAGTCCAGGCCTTCTTGGTATGATGGGGTAGTCTCGTCCTTCCATTGTTTGGCATCAAGATGTCCCTCCTTTCCATTGTATCCTCCACCAGAGCTCTGTGACAGTGGTGTGGCAGGGGGGTGGGCATGGGAGCAATAGGTCAGAAGGTGAGAGCATTGAGGGAGAACTAGGGAATAGGGACAGTGTGGCTCTGAGGCAGAGCAGACGGGGAGAAGTTGCTGAACACAGAGGGTCTGGTGGCCTGAAGTGCATATGTTTTAATGCAAGGAGCATTACGGGTAAGGCAGATGAACTTAGAGCTTGGATTACTACTTGGAACTATGATGTTGTTGCCATTACAGAGACCTGGTTGAGGGAAGGGCAGGATTGGCAGCTAAACGTTCCAGGATTTAGATGTTTCAGGTGGGATAGAGGGGGATGTAAAAGGGGAGGTGGAGTTGCGCTACTTGTTCGGGAGAATATCACAGCTATACTGCGAGAGGACACCTCAGAGGGCAGTGAGGCTGTATGGGTAGAGATCAGGAATAAGAAGGGTGCAGTCACAATGTTGGGGGTATACTACAGGCCTCCCAACAGCCAGCGGGAGATAGAGGAGCAGATAGGTAGACAGATTTTGGAAAAGAGTAAAAACAACAGGGTTGTGGTGATGGGAGACTTCAACTTCCCCAATATTGACTGGGACTCACTTAGTGCCAGGGGCTTAGACGGGGCGGAGTTTGTAAGGAGCATCCAGGAGGGCTTCTTAAAACAATATGTAAACAGTCCAACTAGGGAAGGCGCGGTACTGGACCTGGTATTGGGGAATGAGCCCGGCCAGGTGGTAGATGTTTCAGTAGGGGAGCATTTCGCTAACAGTGACCACAATTCAGTAAGTTTTAAAGTACTGGTGGACAAGGATAAGAGTGGTCCGAGGATGAATGTGCTAAATTGGGGGAAGGCTAATTATAACAATATTAGGCGGGAACTGAAGAACATAGATTGGGGGCGGATGTTTGAGGGCAAATCAACATCTGACATGTGGGAGGCTTTCAAGTGTCAGTTGAAAGGAATACAGGACCGGCATGTTCCTGTGAGGAAGAAAGATAAATACGGCAATTTTCGGGAACCTTGGATGACGAGTGATATTGTAGGCCTCGTCAAAAAGAAAAAGGAGGCATTTGTCAGGGCTAAAAGGCTGGGAACAGACGAAGCTTGTGTGGCATATAAGGAAAGTAGGAAGGAACTTAAGCAAGGAGTCAGGAGGGCTAGAAGGGGTCACGAAAAGTCATTAGCAAATAGGGTTAAGGAAAATCCCAAGGCTTTTTACACGTACATAAAAAGCAAGAGGGTAGCCAGGGAAAGGGTTGGCCCACTGAAGGATAGGCAAGGGAATCTATGTGTGGAGCCAGAGGAAATGGGCGAGGTACTAAATGAATACTTTGCATCAGTATTCACCAAAGAGAAGGAATTGGTAGATGTTGAGTCTGGAGAAGGGTGTGTAGATAGCCTGGGTCACATTGTGATCCAAAAAGACGAGGTGTTGGGTGTCTTAAAAAATATTAAGGTAGATAAGTCCCCAGGGCCTGATGGGATCTACCCCAGAATACTGAAGGAGGCTGGAGAGGAAATTGCTGAGGCCTTGACAGAAATCTTTGGATCCTCGCTGTCTTCAGGGGATGTCCCGGAGGACTGGAGAATAGCCAATGTTGTTCCTCTGTTTAAGAAGGGTCGCAAGGATAATCCCGGGAACTACAGGCCGGTGAGCCTTACGTCAGTGGTAGGGAAATTACTGGAGAGAATTCTTCGAGACAGGATCTACTCCCATTTGGAAGCAAATGGACGTATTAGTGAGAGGCAGCACGGTTTTGTGAAGGGGAGGTCGTGTCTCACTAACTTGATAGAGTTTTTCGAGGAGGTCACTAAGATGATTGATGCAGGTAGGGCAGTAGATGTTGTCTATATGGACTTCAGTAAGGCCTTTAACAAGGTCCCTCATGGTAGACTAGTACAAAAGGTGAAGTCACACGGGATCAGGGGTGAACTGGCAAGGTGGATACAGAACTGGCTAGGCCATAGAAGGCAGAGGGTAGCAATGGAGGGATGCTTTTCTAATTGGAGGGCTGTGACCAGTGGTGTTCCACAGGGATCAGTACTGGGACCTTTGCTCTTTGTAGTATATATAAATGATTTGGAGGAAAATGTAACTGGTCTGATTAGTAAGTTTGCAGACGACACAAAGGTTGGTGGAATTGCGGATAGCGATGAGGACTGTCTGAGGATACAGCAGGATTTAGATTGTCTGGAGACTTGGGCGGAGAGATGGCAGATGGAGTTTAATCCGGACAAATGTGAGGTAATGCATTTTGGAAGGTCTAATGCAGGTAGGGAATATACAGTGAATGGTAGAACCCTCAAGAGTATTGAAAGTCAAAGAGATCTAGGAGTACAGGTCCACAGGTCATTGAAAGGGGCAACACAGGTGGAGAAGGTAGTCAAGAAGGCATACGGCATGCTGGCCTTCATTGGCCGGGGCATTGAGTATAAGAATTGGCAAGTCATGTTGCAGCTGTATAGAACCTTAGTTAGGCTACACTTGGAGTATAGTGTTCAATTCTGGTTGCCACACTACCAGAAGGATGTGGAGGCTTTAGAGAGGGTGCAGAAGAGATTTACCAGAATGTTGCCTGGTATGGAGGGCATAAGCTATGAGGAGCGGTTGAATAAACTCGGTTTGTTCTCACTGGAACGAAGGAGGTTGAGGGGCGACCTGATAGAGGTATACAAAATTATGAGGGGCATAGACAGAGTGGATAGTCAGAGGCTTTTCCCCAGGGTAGAGGGGTCAATTACTAGGGGGCATAGGTTTAAGGTGAGAGGGGCAAGGTTTAGAGTAGATGTACGAGGCAAGTTTTTTACGCAGAGGGTAGTGGGTACCTGGAACTCGCTACCGGAGGAGGTAGTGGAAGCAGGGACGATAGGGACATTTAAGGGGCACCTTGACAAATATATGAATAGGATGGGAATAGAAGGATACGGACCCAGGAAGGGTAGAAGATTGTAGTTTAGTCGGGCAGTATGGTCGGCACGGGCTTGGAGGGCCGAAGGGCCTGTTCCTGTGCTGTACATTTCTTTGTTCTTTGTTCTTTGAAGGAAATGGGGGAATGCTGGCTGCTGGAGTTCCCCTCCCGTCTGCTGGGGCTGCCTGCAGTGGCCGTTCTGCAGCTATGGATTCATCTGTGGATGCTGTTTTTAAAGTTCACGGCAGGCTGCCATTGGACACAGCTCCAGCCGTGCGCCCGTCCCATCGCCATGCCCATTCAATGCAAGCGTGATTTGTTTAACAGCCAGCAAAATATCGCAAATGTTTAAAAGCAAATTACTGTGGATGCTGGAATCTGAAACCAAATGAGAAAATGTTGGAAAATCTCAGAAGGTCTGACAGCATCTGTAGAGAGAGAAAAGAGCGAACGTTTCGAGTCCAGATGACCCTTTGTCGTAGCTAAAAGACATAGAAAGTAGGAGATATTTACACTGTAGGGTGAGGGAATGAAAGATGAGTCATAGCCACAGAAACCCAGGGAAACCGGGTGCTAATAGCCACAGAAACCAAGGGGAAAGAGTGCTAATGGCAGTCCCCAGAAAGAACAAAAGGTGTGAAAGGCCAAACCACAGTGAAACTAAAATGTTTAATTAGACTTGGGTGCAACCGGGATTCGTGGGTGTTTCTGGTTCTGCGTGCTGATCATGCACGCCCAGTGGGAAATGCTACCTATAGAGTGTCTTGAACCTAAACTTTGTTAATCAATTAACTGATGAAGTATCCTCCTGGAGATCATGTACAGTGAAGTCACATCATAGTACTTGAGGCAGTCACCACAATATTAAATAATTAATGCATGGACAATGGTCTCAATCCAAACTTCTTATAATGACACAACGGATTTAAAAGGAATACATAAGACTCTTAATGGCATTGGTGCAATTATATAGAGGCATTTTATGACCTGTTTGGTTTGTTATTGTTATTATCTGGGTAGAGAAAGGCCCCACAAATTATCTGCAGTTTGAGGCCCTTTTGTTCTTTTTCTCTGTTGTAACTCCAGCAAGCTGACATGGAATTAATTTAAACAAGAACATTAATATTTATTTGCCATTGTCAAACTGTGCTTAGCACTAAGGATCAAAGTACCAACTCTGCTGTGGTGCTTGGAATTGATTTTAAGAGTTTGCAATTGTAGCCAGAAACCCAACATCTGGGGCTACATTTTAGCTTTCCTGCCGGGTGGGCTTTCGGCCAGGGGGGCTCATATAATAGGGTGACTGCCCAGCCCATCGCCTTCCTACCCTTCCTTGAACTCACTCCCATAAAACGGGTCAGGCGGATGCCAGAATTGACAGCCCGCCTGTCACATTCAAATAGGTAATCAATATACACTGCCCACACCATAAGGTATTTGGTATGGAAAGGTGGATGGGAGCGGGCAGTCAAATGTTTCAACTTCATTAGAGGATGGGAAGGAAGGAGCGGGTTCAAACTATGGGAGCTGGCCTTTGTGGATGAGGGGCAGCCTCCCGCCCCCCCCACAGCCCCTTAAATTGAACACCCCCCTTCTTCCAAAACCCCAGCCTAAAAACCCTCTCACTCCCTGATCAGCCGAAATCCTTCCTTCCCAAGACCCTGTACAGGGTTAACTGTTCCTTTGATTCCTGGGCTTTCTTCTTGCAGTCCTGGAATTCGTGACCACGAATTGCCGGTGTGCACGATTCAACTGAAAAAAATCTACTTTCGGTTTTGGATGCTTTCTGCGGGATGTTTCTTGGTGGCTGCGGCACCGTGAAATACCCCATCATTTTTGGTTTTAGGGGAGATTCCCTCCATCGAGGACGCACTTGAGTCATTTCCTTTCATGAAGGCGAATCAAGCAGAAAAGGCACCTCGCAGATATGGGTGCTTTTGTTTGGCTGCACTGATGTTTCCTGACACCTTTTCACCCCCGCGATTTTGATCCCCCCTTCCCCCCAACCTCAGGGAGGACCGCGGGAATACCCCCTCATCCCCCACATCCACCTGCTAAGGCCCCCTCAGGTGCGATCCCTGGTGCTGCCAGGGTGCCTGGGTGACTCTGCCAGGGTGTCAGGCTGGCAATGCCAAGGGGCGCGGGTGCCAGAGAGAGTGCCAGGATGCCACTCTGATCTGCCCCCGACCACCCGGGGTCTCTAATGGCCTGGGAAACCCCCAGCTGTGCCATTACGATTGGTCCACGTTTGGGGACAGCAGTGCTAAATGGTGCCCTGGCAAGGTCTCCCAGGTGCAGTGGTTAGGTCCTGGGTACCGGGAGAATTCCATAAAATCTCTCGCGATGTCGTGATCTCGAACATGCCCAATCAGGGCGAGATCCAGATCATGACACTCCATGAGATTTTGTTAAAATTCATGCATCACAAATCTTGCGAGAGGCCGATCGCGAGATGAAAAGATCCCAGAATCAAATTTTGGCTCAAAAAACAGTACCTTCTACTTTTTTTAATAAAACATGAAGGAACAGTCACAGGATCATTAAATAGTTTTCACAACAAGAAAAAAACATTTATTAAACATGATAAAATTGGATTATAATACTATACTCTTTTACTCCCCCTTTAGCTTAACCATTACACACAGATTTAAAGCCTCTCCACATCACAACACATATTTAAA
Source organism: Scyliorhinus torazame (assembly GCF_047496885.1). Classification (NCBI taxonomy): domain Eukaryota; kingdom Metazoa; phylum Chordata; class Chondrichthyes; order Carcharhiniformes; family Scyliorhinidae; genus Scyliorhinus; species Scyliorhinus torazame. The sequence goes on from NC_092712.1 coordinate 136,198,666, forward strand.
GATTGACATGGATTGTAAAGTACACTTTGAGCTGCAATGGTCTCATTAACACAAAAGTCCCTTTAAGCACACAGATTGTCTGTCATCAAATGCACTTTCCACTCTGAACCCAAGTTAGTGTCTGTTGACTTTTTCTCAGGATCCTTCCAGATGACTGTAACATGAGGACATCCAAAATCCACTCCCAAAACGAGCTTTAAATTCTTTTCTCAAAATAGTGGGTGCGATTCTCCGAGGCTGTGCCGGTTGGGAGAATCGCCGGCCGCACCATTTTGTTGCGCGGCGCCGGTCCAACGCCCTCCCGCCATTCTCCCAACCGGCGGGAATGGCCCCGTTGAGTTCTGCTCTGCGCCAGCCGGAGAATTGCCCGAGACACTCAAAATGGCGATTCTCCGGTACCCCCGCTATTCACCAGCCCGGATGGGCTGAAGTCCCGGGGTCACGCCGTCGCCGTTCACACCTGCTAAATAAAATCGTCAGCCAGTCGTGTTGGCTGACGGTGAGCAGCGCGGAGGTGAGCGGCCCCTGTCCCGGAGTTTCTGCAGACTGGGGATGGCTTCCCCGAGAACGCTGCCGCCAATCGGGGGGGGGGTGGGGGAGAGGGGGAGGGAGTGGAAGGGGTGTGGGGGGAGGGAGTGAGGGGAGGGGGGAGGGGAGGGAGCGGAGGGAGTGAGGGGAGGGGTGAGGGGAGGGGGTGAGGGGAGGGGGTGAGGGGAGAGATGGAGGGGAGGGGGGAGGGGAGGGGAGGGGGTGGGCAGGGGGGGAGGGGGTGAAGGAGGGGAGGGGGGAGGGGTGAGGGGAGGGGGAGGGGTGGGAATGGCGAGGGGGAGGGGAGGAGGTGAGGGAAGGTGAGAGATGGAGGGGAGGGGCGAGGGGAGGGGGGAGGGGAGGGAGCGGAGGGAGTGAGGGGAGGGGGAGGGGTGAGGGGAGGGGGTGAGGGGAGGGGGTGAGGGGAGAGATGGAGGGGAGGGGGAGGGGAGGGGGTGGGCAGGGGGGGAGGGGGTGAAGGAGGGGAGGGGGAGGGGTGAGGGGAGGGGTGGGAATGGCGAGGAGGAGGTGAGGGAAGGTGAGAGATGGAGGGGAGGGGCGAGGGGAGGTGAGGAGGTGAGGGGAGGGGGGAGGGGAGGGGTTGGAGGATGCCTTCGTGGAAGGCTTCAGACATGCCCAGGGGAGGGGGAGGGGAAGAGGAGGAGGTCGCCCATCCACGGATGCCACCCATCCGCGAATGCCACATGTCAGCCGCCCTGCCATGGCAGGATTGTGACGAGGACATGGCCGCAGGTTGTTATCTCGCTGATGGACAGAGGCGACTGGCGCACCGGTGTGGAGGGTGGTGTGAACTGGCCGGTGGACGCAGACAGTGACCAGGGGTTAGGCTGGCTGCATGTCTGCAGCGCGACCAGGCCACTGGGGCACATAGTTATCCCATGCCACCTGGCTGCCGAGGAGTCCAAGAACCTCCGTGTAACATGTTGTTTCTCTGCCCCCCACCACCCTCCTGCAGGTCACCATGTATGCCAACCAGACAGCGATGTTCACTGCCGTGGTTGGAGCTGCTGCGCTGCAGGTGGCCATCCAGCAGCATAGCCTGCGACGGCTCAGAATGGCAGCGGATGCAGCAGCTGCTGCTGAGGGGATGGCCGTAGAGTGCCCCATCGTCGCCGTGCAGGCTGCAGGCGCTCAGGGCCGGAATGTCCAGGTGGATGCTGAGGGGAACATTGACCACCAGATCGTCGGGAATGCACGGGAAGCGGGCACTGATATCGATGCGCAGTGGGGGGTGGGGGGTGGGGGGGGAGGAGCCAGTGCTGGTGGTGCCAGGGCACCACAGGCACCCAGCACGGCCTAGGGTTTACCATGACCGAATGTCCTTCGAGGCCCTACTGGACATCACATGCAGGAGGAGACTACGGTTCAGCAGGGAGATGGTCGCACATATATGCCACCTCGTGGCGCACCTCGCACCACGTGGAACGGGAGGAGGACACGTATACCGGTGTCCGTCAAGGTGACGGTGGCCCTAAACTTTTACGCTACCGGTTCTTTCCAGGCGCCGAGCGGGGACCTATCCGGGATCTCACAGGCATCGGTCCACAGGTGCATCCGGTCTGTGACCGACGCCTTGTACGCCATCACTGACAGGTACATTCAACTTCCCGAGGACCGCGCACAGCAGGAAGCACGGGCATGTGGATTCTCCAAGGTGGCCGGGATACTGATGGTCCAGGGTGTCATGGATGGAGTGCACGTCCCCATGCGCCCACCTGCAGCCAACAGGGAAGTGTTCATGAACAGGAAGGGCACATACTCGATGAACATCCAGGTGGTCTGCGGCCCCCACATGAGGATCATGCACGTGTGCGCAAAGTACCCCGGGAGTATGCATGACGCCTACATTCTGGCACAGTCGTTCATCCCCGCAATGTTCGAGGGATGCCCCCCCCCGGCTGAGGGCTGGGTGCTGGGCGACTGGGGCTATCAGTTGAGGTCATGGCTGATGACGCCAATACGGAGGCCCCAGACCAACGCGGAGAGCCTATACAACGAGGCCCATGCAGCAACCAGGGGTGTGGTGGAGCGGTGCTTTGGCCTGCTGAAGATGCGATTCAGATGCCTGGACCGCTCCGGAGGGGCCCTGCAGTACCGCCCCTACAGGGTCTTGTGGTCTGTTGTGCGCTGCACAACATAGCCATGCAGAGGGGTGATGCCCTGGTGGACAAGGCAGAGGGAGAACCCAATGGCAGTGGAGATAATGCAAATGAGGAGAAGGAGGAGGAGGATGGTGTGCATCAGGGTGGGGGAGGGGCGCCGGGCACAGACACGACTCGGGTGCTGGTTATGTCCAGGAGGCTGCACGACGGCACCGTCGAGGACAGCGGGCGCGTGAGGCGTTGGTGGCCGCACGGTTCACACACCATGGGGAGGGATTCGCTGAACACTGCCACTTGCATCGCCAGTCGCGCACACGGGCACCACCCAGCATCCACCACCACCCCCCCCCCGCACCTCCGCACCGCGTACACCGCACCAATTCCACATCACCTTACCACTGCGGCACTACAGGATTGCGCTACGTTGATGATTGTGTAAGCGGGTGTGATCAGTGCCATGTTGAACGATGACAGCCCGCTCTGCGATGAGCTGTGAGCTCAGATTCGTTAGACAAAGTCTGACTCATGGCAATAGCTGAACCATCCACCTCGGTGGTCACTGTGTTCGTCACGGACACCCCATCAAGTGCCCATGTGGGGTAGCTGGCATTGGAGTGCCGAGGATGACGGTGTCCGGTTTGGCGGGGGTGGGGGAGGGAACGCACACCCAGCATCACCGTTGCACTGATCGTAAACCCCAGCGACACTCGGTCACCCTCACGAGCCCCCTGGCACCGGACATCGCACAGAGTCTTCAAAATTCTGTGCAACAGTGACTTTAATTGTGACATTCACAGACAGATGCCCTAGCCCCTACAACTAAACTGTGCCCTGCACCCATGCCAACTAACTATGTGTCGAGCATCTTTGCCTTACAGGCCCTACCACTACACTTAGGTGTATCCCCAGATGGTACAGCAGGAGTGGAGGCGGACTGCTGAGAATCCCGCCCTGCGACATGGCTCCCCATCGGCACGCGTTTCCTTGGGCTGCCCGACTTCGATGGGCCAGGCTGCTCGGTGAGCATGCTGGATGGCGCGGTGCCACCTTGTCCTGCCCGCTGCCCACCAGATGCGACAGGGATGGAACGGGGGGAGGCCGAGTGTTCAGGGACCCCCCTTGCTGGAGATACCGGGACGGGCCCCAGAACCTCCTCCTCCCTTAGGGAGCCCGGTGGCCCCCGGGCCTCACTGTGGGACAGTGGTGCGATCGGAGACATGCCCCGTCGCACCACCGACACCTGGCGCTGCCAGTCCTGGAGGCCTGCAGCGGTATCGACCACGGTCCGAATGTTCGCAGAGACGGAGCCCAGGGAGTGCCACATCCCTGCCAAGGACTGTGCGATCTCAACCTGTGAGTGCGCAATGCCATCCATCACGTGCGCCAGGCGGCCGATGCTCTCAGCGATGGACTGCTGGGACCGGACCATGGCCTGCTGGGACTCGGCCAGTGCCCGGAGCGCTGCGGCAATGTCCTGTTGGCTTTGGGAGATGGCTGCCTGTGAGAGGGCAGCCCTCTCCTGGGCCATGGTTGACACATGCACATTAAGCCCAACGCTTTGCAGAACCTGACCGATGGCCAAAACCGTTGCACCCATTGCCTCCACCGTGGATGCCACCCGTCGGCCTGGGTGGCTGCGATGAGCGGCACCACTCCCTGCTCCTGGACGGGCATGGACTCCTCCAACTGCGTCTGCAGGTCCTGGAAGATTGCGCTCATCCCGTTATTCAGTCCCTGGGTCTCCATATGCATCGAATCACCAGGTGGGTCAAGTACATCCAGGAACCCGGGAACCGTCTGGGCGGCAGCTGGGTGCTGGGCCTGGGCTGCCCTCCGACCGTCCAGCCCCTTGGCTGCTACAAACTCCACCTGCTGTACCGGCTCGGCTGTGTGGTGCGCACCAGACCGTGACCCCCGAGCCTCCTCGCTTATTTGCCCAACCGAGGTGAGTGTATCTGCGATGGTGGATGGTGTGGGAGACAGCAGTGCCGCACATCCGAGGTCATCATCTGACCAGAAGTCTGGTGTGTCCTGGGCCGCCTCTTGGCCCGACGCAGGGCGTCCGTGGCCCATGTCATGTTCCGTTCCTGGTGTTTCCGTGGACTGTCTGGCCGTCCTCTGTGCGTCACTGTCCACTGTCCCTGTCCTGTCCCCGTCACTGTCCGTCCTGTGTCCCTCAGTGTTGTCTCTGTCCGTCCTCTGTGCGTACCCCTCCAGCATCCCAGACTGAGATGATGGCCCTCCCGGACGACCTCCTTCCACCCTCTGACGTGCGTCCCTGGGTGCGGCTGAGCTTCCAGATGGACGACTGGGTCTTGCCCGAGATGACCCTGGACGTTCGGACCCTGGTCCTGGGGAACACAATGATACAGGGTTCGTTAGACACGCTGGGCCGGGTGTATGGTGGTGATGGGGACAGAGTGTGAGGGGGGAGGGGTTTGGGGGAGCAGTGGGCAGAGTGTGAGGGTGGGATGATGGGCTGGGGGGGGGGGCGCAGCCATGCAGGGTTGTCTCATTTGCTTCTGCGCCTCCGACCTGGCGTGGCGCTACCTCCCGCGTGGCGCATCCCCCAGCGAGGTCCAGGGCCCTCTGCCCGTGAACGGTTTGGGGGTGCAGCACAAGCGAACCCCCTCCGGTTCTCATACGTTCACGATGGTTGTGAGCTGTCTTATCCTGTGGGGAGAGGAGGGGGGGGGGGGGGGGGGGGTGTTGGATAAAACATCACAATTAGGCGGTTAGCATCAGGGCGTGCAGATATAGGCTACATTAATGCTGGGTGGAGGCCAGTTGGAGCCAGTTGGAGCCACGCCATGGCATCTCTCCAGGGGGTCGCGTTGCATAAGTGGGTCGTGTACAACGTTGTGCCCCCTGAGGACCCCCCCCTCGTGCCCGGGGGCGGGGGGGTTGCTGAGGGACATGGGGGGGGGGGGGGTTGGGTGTGACCCGGGGGCACCCTCGTGGCACTTACCCTGGCAGCCCTCATGAGGTCATGGAGCTTCTTCCTACACTGCTCCCCGGACCGGGGGCTGTGCCCCACAGCACTGACAGCGGTGCCAACCTCACGGCAGCCGCGCCTCACGGTGCTTGACGGTTGGCAATGCCCACGTCTTGGGCAGAGGATGGCCCTGCGTTGCTCCACCTCATCAAGCAGGGTGTCCAGGTCTGTATCGCGGAACCTCGGAGCGGCTCGTCGGGGCTCAGCCATATCGTTCTCCTGGGTCCTGTGCGCGGATCACGCATTTTATGACGGTGCGCGGCGACAGTCGGGTGTCACGCGATTACGACGCTGATTTCGCACCACCACCCCCCCCCCCCCCCCCCAGTTCCTCGTGGCCCTGCTGCTAGCCCAATTTTGGGCCCTGAATCGGTCTCAACGGCGTTCACGACGGCGCGGGGTCTCTGCCGAGATATCGGAGAATCCCGCCTAGTGTTTTCCCTGAGCAATTTGCATTCCAAAATCCAGTCCAAAGCGTTCGCTTAGCTTTTAACAGCGAATCCAGTCCAGGATTTTACATCCACCCCTTTAGGATTTCTTAGTCTTAGTTGCTGTGGAAACTGGTCACAATTGCTTTAACTCTCGATTATTAAAATTGCATTAGAGGTTTCATTCACATTTGAAGGCTGCTGCCCCACTTTAAATCTGGTTCGAATCATACAATCCCTACAGTGTAAAAGGAGGCCATTTGGCCCATCGAGTCTGCACTGACCCTCTGACAGAGCACTCCACCCAAGCCCACTTCTCCGCCCTGTTCCAATGACCCCTTAAGCTAACCTGCACATTCCTGGACACTAAGGGGCAATTCAGCACGGCTAATCCACCTAACATGAACATCTTTGGACTGTGGGAGGAAACCGGAGCACCTGGAGGAAACCCACGCAGACACAGGGAAAATGAGCAAACTCCACATGGACAGTGTCCTGGGGCTGGGATCGAATCCGGGTCCTTGGCACTGTGAGGCAGCTAACCACTGCGCCCCTGTGCTGCACGTCAATTAAGTATTTCTTGACTGCTCGTCAACTTCAAGAGAAATAAATGCCAGGAGCAACATCAACTACTCTACATGGCCTTCATCGATCTGACCAAGGCTTTTGACTTAGTTAGTCAGCAAGACCCTGTCAAAAGCCGGCTGTCTAGAGAAATTCATCAACATTCCCTGACTTCTCCATGACAAGATGTCGGTGACAGTCCTCACCGACGGAAATAAGACAGAAACCTTTGAGGTCAAAACTGGAGCCAAGCAGGGAAGCATCCGTGCCCCCCACCCTTTTCCCAGCTTCATCGTCACCATCCTTCATCTTGTCAGGAGGAAGCTTCCCAGTGGTGTGGACAGGACGGACAGAAACTTTTCAACCTCAACCTTTTCCCTTATGTCTCTTGATCTTTTCACATGTATATCATACTTGTATATGGCTTGTTTTGTAAATGTAATCTAGGGAATTAAGGGAGGAGTAATGTAACAGCGTTGCCACTTTAAGGGGTGGTGCTGTGGTCCACATGACCGTCTCGGGCCAATTTCATTGGGGTGCATGAGCCCTGATAAATGGAGAGGAAGTGTGGGGCCTTGGAGCAGGGGCCCAGGTCGTGTGTGCCGTGTTGGGTGTTCCGCTATACAAACGAAGCAACACGGTTGTAGATGGTACAACTCTGTTTTATTATTCTGTACAATAATAACTATTAACTTCTGGCTGTGGTTCGTACTTCACCAGCTAACCTGTGGACCCAGCCCTAGCACTATCTTAGAGAGGCACTCAGCACATGGTCTGAGTGGCACGCTGTGAGCTCTGTGCTCTGAGCTATCTCCTGGTAGAATGAGCGGGAACTGTGGTGTTCCCTGTTTTATAGTGCATGTGCTCTCACTGGTGATTGGCTGTGATGTTGTGTGTGTGTTGGTTGGTCCAACTGCCTGTCCATCAGTGTGTGTGTGTGATTGCACCATGATATGTTAATGTGGATATCATGACAGTGTGGTCCCTGGAGCCAGAGATTTAAGACCTAGTCGTCGTTGCTCTATGCCTGTAATTAGTTATCTTTGCCTATTGTTAATAAATCCCCTTTACTGAAAGTCTCCATTGTATTGCCTCGAGCCACCACACATACTCTTGCTAGGAGACTGTAATGGCTTTTCCTTCTGACATTGACCTTAATACATCATGACAATTCATAATGGATCCCTTGGAGAGCTGAGAGGGGTGACTTTGGTGTGACTGCATCGCATTGTGCAAAACCTTGTACCAAACACTAGGGAATGAAACCGGAGAGCTGAAGCCTGACTTGAAGTGAGAAATGTCACTCAAAATGGTAGCACTGATCAGGAGGCCAGTCACGCGCTGTGAGGGACAGAATGTCTTTTTGCATAATTTTATACCAAAAGTTATTCTCCCGTCCTCACATCCCTCTGTCCCTTACTACTAAGGTGGGCAGATGGCTTACTCACACACTAAGCCAATTTCACTCTGAGGAGACTCTGGGCCTGCCATGGTGCAATTTATATTTCCAATTTTCTCTTGCAGCTGCAGATAAATTAGCAGCTTGTGCATTGATGCCACTCAAATTAGGAACCATGTTAGGAACAAATTAGATCATTCGACCATTAAAGATTAAGGTACTAAAGGTTAAATTAATTATATTATCTTTTTGTTTAAACATAGCAAAATAATTTATTTTGTTTTAAAAATGAAGTATTTCTCATATTGTGTTGACTTAAAAATTCATTTCTAAATATTACACGTACTGCTCTGGGTTCTGAAGCAAAGGCGGCAGAGTATAAAACCTATGGCAACCTTAATTGTTTGTTTGGTTGATGCCCATTTATCAATGTAATGTTTATAGTCTCTCCCCAGCAACTGAAGGAAAATGTGAACAGTGCTAGGAAAACAATGGAATGAAGCATCTGCATTTACACTTAATTTCAAAATCTAAAATCGCTCCTGTGGTGATGTGCATCACTGTAAATACATGTAAGCTAGACAGACACTAGAGGGAGCACCAAAAACATCACACACACACTCAACCAATAGATAAGTTAGATAGGAGGCGACCAATGGACATTCACGATACACAAGGAGGTGACACGACCACAGGGGGGCATTACACCAACCCATACATAAAGGACACCACATACATGATCAGCCCTTTTGGCCGGTGGAGACAGTCAGTGAGGAGAGGCACAGGGTTGATTCATTATTACACCCACCACGTGGAAGACAGCAGCTGGTTAGTCAGTTAGGTAGCTATAATAGGATTAGCAGTAGTGTCGAACTCAAGTTCTAAAAGTGTACATAGTGTAAATAAATGAGTTGAAGTTATTTACACGTCTCGACCTTCATTGACAAATGCAACACAAGGAAGCCGCTTATGTTACAAAGGAAACATAACAAAACAGCTCCCTCGGACTATAACCTGATTAAATTAGTTTATAGCCAGAGTAATTAAAATAATACAGTTCTAGCCTTCATTTCTGTTTTTCTGGCTTTTCTTTTCCTTTGTGTCTAATTACCTTGAGATAAAGGTTAAGACTCAGGATTATTACACCACATTCTGGAGGTCTTCTAAATTACAAGGCAACCGACTCCCCTGCCCCACCCCTGGTACTTCCAATCTAACCTAGTGTGCTCACTGACACTTTGTGACAAACTAGCTTCCAGCTGGCAGTATGCAAACCGAGGAAGGACAATTGTGAAATGGCATCATATTTATGCTGGAGGCAGGGCAATGACCTTTGCTTTCTGGAACATGGTTTAATGTGGGAATCTGAGAGAGTGTGATTTCTTGCAGTGGGAATCAGGAAAGTGCTTGGGACTTTGATATTATTGCAATTTTTAATGAGCCTGCAAAATACTTGATAGCACCACAAATGTACTGGATTTTTCAAACTTATTTGAATTACCTTTGCTGCATAAATGTTGATTATAGAATTTAATTTGGCCTAATCGTCCGGTCAGCACCACAGAGGCTGACCGTGGTTTAAACTGCCCACTTATCATTTTACGCTGGAGACTTTGCAGATTAACGTTACCGGCTCCAGACGGGGTTCCGGGACAAACAGAATCACCAACTGATGGGCCATGGCTCCAATCCAGCCATGTTCTCTTTACTTGTCATGAACTGAAGACACATCCCTGAAGATCTGTCTGCAGTTCATTGACTTGCATTGTTTTAAATGGAGCTGTCAACCCCAACACTATACTGTTAGACCATATGGGAATTTGCCACATGTCAGTATAAAGCTGCCAAGGACATGTCTACAAAGATTTCACTCCTTGACACTAGGCATTTTCAAAATGGGGGTCGGGCCCCACGGGTGGGTCATGGGCAGATGTCAGAAGGGTCGGGGAGCCATCCATCGCGTCTTTTCCGATCGCAGGAATTCACGCTCAACAGCCGCAGCAGCTGGCTTTTAACAATGTCGGCTGCGAGCGGCTTTAAAAATGACGGCCGCAACCAGCTAAGAAAATGCGGATGCGCTGCGCATATGTGTCCGCTCATCAGTGCACATGCACGGAGCCCAGCGAGAAACACCGCCACCTCCAGAGACCAGGGCGCTGACCCAGGAGAAGATTTTTAAAAAATTCAATGCAATCTTCCTGCCTGAAGCGAGGCAGAGAGCAGGCCAGAGAGCAGGGAGAGAGAGCATTTAAACACGTGGCTACAGGGATGGTGCAGGCGGGAGGGTTTCAGATTTTTGGATAACTGGGGCTCTTTCTGGGGAAGGTGGGACCTCTACAGACAGGATGGTCTACATCTGAACCTGAGGGGCACAAATATCCTGGGGGGGAGATTTGTTAGTGCTCTTTGGGGGGGTTTAAACTAATGCAGCAGGGGCATGGGAACCTGGATTGTAGTTTTAGGGTAAGGGAGAATGAGAGTATAGAGGTCAGGAGCACAGATTTGACGTCGCAGGAGGGGGCCAGCGTTCAGGTAGGTGGTTTGAAGTGTGTCTACTTCAATGCCAGGAGTATACGAAACAAGGTAGGGGAACTGGCAGCGTGGGTTGGTACCTGGGACTTCGATGTTGTGGCCATTTCGGAGACATGGATAGAGCAGGGACAGGAATGGATGTTGCAGGTTCCGGGGTTTAGGTGTTTTAGTAAGCTCAGAGAAGGAGGCAAAAGAGGGGGAGGTGTGGCGCTGCTAGTCAAGAGCAGTATTACGGTGGCGGAGAGGATGCTAGATGGGGACTCTTCCGAGGTAGTATTGGCTGAAGTTAGAAACAGGAAAGGAGAGGTCACCCTGTTGGGAGTTTTTTATAGGCCTCCTAATAGTTCTAGGGATGTAGAGGAAAGGATGGCGAAGATGATTCTGGATATGAGCGAAAGTAACAGGGTAGTTATTATGGGAGACTTTAACTTTCCAAATATTGACTGGAAAAGATATAGTTCGAGTACAATAGATGGGTCGTTTTTTGTACAGTGTGTGCAGGAGGGTTTCCTGAAACAATATGTTGACAGGCCAACAAGAGGCGAGGCCACGTTGGATTTGGTTTTGGGTAATGAACCAGGCCAGGTGTTGGATTTGGAGGTAGGAGAGCACTTTGGGGACAGTGACCACAATTCGGTGACGTTTACGTTAATGATGGAAAGGGATAAGTATACACCGCAGGGCAAGAGTTATAGCTGGGGGAAGGGCAATTATGATGCCATTAGACGTGACTTGGGGGGGATAAGGTGGAGAAGTAGGCTGCAAGTGTTGGGCACACTGGATAAGTGGGGCTTGTTCAAGGATCAGCTACTGCGTGTTCTTGATAAGTATGTACCGGTCAGACAGGGAGGAAGGCGTCGAGCGAGGGAACCGTGGTTTACCAAGGAAGTGGAATCTCTTGTTAAGAGGAAGAAGGAGGCCTATGTGAAGATGAAGTGTGAAGTTTCGGTTGGGGCGATGGATAGTTACAAGGTAGCGAGGAAGGATCTAAAGAGAGAGCTAAGACGAGCAAGGAGGGGACATGAGAAGTATTTGGCAGGAAGGATCAAGGAAAACCCAAAAGCTTTCTATAGGTATGTCAGGAATAAGCGAATGACTAGGGAAAGAGTAGGACCAGTCAAGGACAGGGATGGGAAATTGTGTGTGGAGTCTGAAGAGATAGGCGAGATACTAAATGAATATTTTTCGTCAGTATTCACTCAGGAAAAAGATAATGTTGTGGAGGAGAATGCTGAGCCCCAGGCTAATAGAATAGATGGCATTGAGGTACGTAGGGAAGAGGTGTTGGCAATTCTGGACAGGCTGAAAATGGATAAGTCCCCGGGACCTGATGGGATTTATCCTAGGATTCTATGGGAGGCCAGGGAAGAGATTGCTGGACCTTTGGCTTTGATTTTTATGTCATCATTGGCTACAGGAATAGTGCCAGAGGACTGGAGGACAGCAAACGTGGTCCCTTTGTTCAAAAAGGGGAGCAGAGACAACTCCGGCAAATATAGACCGGTGAGCCTCACGTCTGTAGTGGGTAAAGTCTTGGAGGGGATTATAAGAGACAAGATTTATAATCATCTAGATAGGAATAATATGATCAGGGATAGTCAGCATGGCTTTGTGAAGGGTAGGTCATGCCTCACAAACCTTATTGAGTTCTTTGAGAAGGTGACTGAACAGGTAGACGAGGGTAGAGCAGTTGATGTGGTGTATATGGATTTCAGCAAAGCGTTTGATAAGGTTCCCCACGGTAGGCTATTGCAAAAAATACGGAGGCTGGGGATTGAGGGTGATTTAGAGATGTGGATCAGAAATTGGCTAGCTGAAAGAAGACAGAGGGTGGTGGTTGATGGGAAATGTTCAGAATGGAGTACAGTCACAAGTGGAGTACCACAAGGATCTGTTCTGGGGCCGTTGCTGTTTGTCATTTTTATCAATGACCTAGAGGAAGGCGCAGAAGGGCGGGTGAGTAAATTTGCAGACGATACTAAAGTCGGTGGTGTTGTCGATAGTGTGGAAGGATGTAGCAGGTTACAGAGGGATATAGATAAGCTGCAGAGCTGGGCTGAGAGGTGGCAAATGGAGTTTAATGTAGAGAAGTGTGAGGTGATTCACTTTGGAAGGAATAACAGGAATGCGGAATATTTGGCTAATGGTAAAGTTCTTGAAAGTGTGGCTGAGCAGAGGGATCTAGGTGTCCATGTACATAGATCCCTGAAAGTTGCCACCCAGGTTGATAGGGTTGTGAAGAAGGCCTATGGAGTGTTGGCCTTTATTGGTAGAGGGATTGAGTTCCGGAGTCGGGAGGTCATGTTGCAGCTGTACAGAACTCTGGTCCGGCCGCATTTGGAGTATTGCGTACAGTTCTGGTCACCGCATTATAGGAAGGACGTGGAGGCTTTGGAGCGGGTGCAGAGGAGATTTACCAGGATGTTGCCTGGTATGGAGGGAAAATCTTATGAGGAAAGGCTGACGGACTTGAGGTTGTTTTCGTTGGAGAGAAGAAGGTTAAGAGGAGACTTAATAGAGGCATACAAAATGATCGGGGGTTGGATAGGGTGGACAGTGAGAGCCTTCTCCCGCGGATGGAAACGAGGGGACATAGCTTTAAACTGAGGGGTAATAGATATAGGACAGAGGTCAGAGGTAGGTTCTTTACGCAAAGAGTAGTGAGGCCGTGGAATGCCCTACCTGCTACAGTAGTGAACTCGCCAACACTGAGGGCATTTAAAAGTTTATTGGATAAACATATGGATGATAATGGCATAGTGTAGGTTAGATGGCTTTTGTTTCGGTGCAACATCGTGGGCCGAAGGGCCTGTACTGCGCTGTATTGTTCTATGTTCTATGTTCTATGTTCTATGTCACGTGCCCCGGACGCTGACCTCCCGTGCTTTGGGTGTGATTGCGAATCCTCCATTTTGTTAGCATCAAACAAGTAAAATTTAAAATGGATTGTTTTGTAATAAGGAAGAGAGGGCCAGAGACACAAACAGGCCAGGACCTCACAACTAAACCTGCTGGAGAGAGTGGCTCAGGGAATCTACAGCAGGACAAAGCATTGGTGGTGTGAATTATTCAGGAGGGTCCACAACAGGACAAAGCAGTGCTGGTGTGAACTCCAGGGCCTCTGGTGAACAGCTATTAAGAAGCTGAAATCAGACACAAAGCAGTATAAAGACAATTTTCTAAGGTATGGATTTATTAATTGTGCCAATGGAAATCAGGATGCAAGGCCCTGTGTGCTATATGCAGGGAAGTACTGGTAAATTAAAATTTAAAACCCTCAAGACTTCAAAGGCATTTGAAGACTAACCATGGCGGGTTCGAGGGAGAAGTTTAAGATTTTGAGAGACATGTGTGTGTGGGGGGGGGTGCTGCTGAAAAGTCCCTTTGAGTTTGAGACCCGAGAACCAGTTCTTAACTTGCAGCTGACTCTAAATGAAAAAACTGAACTTCTGCAACTCAGCTTTGACAGCACATTAAAAACACGGCACAAGTTAATGATGCTGCCAATCTTCTGGAGTAGTGTCTCTGAGGAATATCCGGAGCTGAGTAAATCAAGCATTTGTGGCTTTTGCCCTTCACAACGACCTACATGTGTGAGGTTGGATTTTCCGTCCTGATGAAGATGGCACAAAGGAACTGGCTGAATCCTGCACCCGTTATGTGCATAGCCCTCTCTTCCTGTGAACTTGATTGGAGTGAGATTGTGAGGAGCAAACAGACTCACCTCGCGCATTAAAGGTGAGAGGAAATGGTGGGTCGCGAATGGCGCCCAGCGTGGGTCGCGAATGGCGGCCGGCATGGGTCGCGAAGGTCAGCCGGCGTGGGTTGCGAAGGTCGGCCGCCATGGGTCACGAAGGTCGGCCGCCGTGGGTTGCGAAGTTCGGCCGCTGTGGGTCACGAAGGTCGGCCGGCGTGGGTCCTGAAGGTTGGCAGGTTGGTAAAAATGTGTCCCCGGAAAAAAGTTTGAAAAACACAGCTCTACACTGTTGGAAGCATGTGTGAGTTCACCTGGTATGATCAAGGGATCTCAACACATTGCAGCTCTATGTATAGCTTTATTAAGTCCAAAGTTCACATGTGACACAGGAAAGTACCATGTGGAGTTAGATCTCATAGCTATACAACCCACTCAGATTATAACGTCATACTCAATATCTGGGACCCTTCAGTTGAATCAGACAATCAAAATGGAATAGGTCACAGTTCTGAAATTGCAGAGCACAACTGAATTTCTCTTATTTATATCACAGTAAACATCTGAAAGGCCTCCATTCATGCCAACGAGTTTCATATGGCCTCACTCTTTAACCTATACTGAAGGTTATTACATTCTATTTCTTATGTTATTCAGCTGCTTAACTTTCATAGTATTATTCTATTACCCTGAAATGAGATTACCTTTTGTAAATTGAGTTAATTCTTACATTATTAAAAACTCAGTCTAAACTCTGCAGTGGCACAGTCTTATTATTAGTCTGCATTAGGTTTGCATTAGGCAATAGGTTTACCTCGCTTTTTGGGCACAGGGCCACAATTTGCGGCCTGCCTGCACCATATCTGATGCAGGTAGGCAGTATGTAAATTTGGTGCCACCACCACATTTACATGTTATGTCAAGCAGTTCCCACACTGCTGACTGCATTTGTGTTGATTATGAGTTTGAACAGTAGTTTTCTGAAGTCATGTGGGGCAGGCTGCCTTCTGTTCTTAAAGGCAGTCTGTTCCTCTTCAAAGGAAACTGCACTGAATCACAGAAGGCTGCTGAATACTGTTTCTGCAATTCTGATCTGACACAGCTCAAATATTAGCACTGCACGTAGCTTGGATGTCGGTGTAGAGATGAGATCAGCATGTAGTGAAACACCAGGCATGAGAAGGCTGCAGCCAAGCCAAAGGTCAAAGATGGTTCATTAGCCAGTTCATTGGACGACGATGTGGCAGTGCACGAGCGGGATTGACTCCTGCGGTGCTGTCTCTAGTGGTGCTACAAAGATGAAATTCGTCCCCAGTCATGTTTGTTAAATTTCAACTTTATCCCAGCTCTAAAGAAAGATCTGAAATGTTGACCGAGATTTTCCTTCCCTGCCGTGTGGGAATTGCTATGGGGATGTGGCTGGCCACCCAAATGTCCACTGACTTTCAGCGGAGCCAGAAAATCCTGGCCGTTAACTCTCTTTCTCTCGCCACAGATACTGTCAGACCTCCTGAATATATCCTGCATTTTCTGTTTTTATTTCAGATTTCCAACATCCGGAATATTTTGATTTTGTTTTTAAGTTTAATCATTTGTCGTATAAAAACTCGATAAATCCAGAACTCCCTCTCTAACAGCACTGTGGGTATAACAAATGAACTGTAATGGCTCAAGAAGGCAGATCATTCAGACGTCAAGGGCAATTAGGGATGGGAAACAAATGCAGGCCTTGTCAGCAACGCCCTCATCCCGTGAAAGACTGAAAACCGATACTTGTGTGGTGAATGTAAATACAGTTAATTCACCAGTTATGTTCTATGTTATTGACCCTGTGGGTTTTATCTGTGGCCATTATATGGCTTCACCCACAGGGGGAGATGTTGGAGGACGTTGGAGCATGTACGGGCTCTGCCCATGGCTCCGCCTCTTTGAAGGAGTATAAGAATAGCTGGCTTGTGGGACTGTCCTCAGTGTGTACCAGTCGCAGGTAGGCAAAGTTGATAGTTGAAAGAAAAAGGAGGCATTTGTCAGGGCTAAAAGGCTGGGAACAGACGAAGCCTGCGTGGAATATAAGGAAAGTAGGAAGGAACTTAAGCAAGGAGTCAGGAGGGCTAGAAGGGGGTCACGAAAAGTCATTGGCAAATAGGGTTAAGGAAAATCCCAAGGCTTTTTACACGTACATAAAAAGCAAGAGGGTAGCCAGGGAAAGGGTTGGCCCACTGAAGGATAGGCAAGGGAATCTATGTGTGGAGCCAGAGGAAATGGGCGAGGTACTAAATGAATACTTTGCATCAGTATTCACCAAAGAGAAGAAATTGGTAGATGTTGAGTCTGGAGAAGGGTGTGTAGATAGCCTGGGTCACATTGAGATCCAAAAAGACGAGGTGTTGGGTGTCTTAAAAAATATTAAGGTAGATAAGTCCCCAGGGCCTGATGGGATCTACCCCAGAATACTGAAGGAGGCTGGAGAGGAAATTGCTGAGGCCTTGACAGAAATCTTTGGATCCTCACTGTCTTCAGGGGATGTCCCGGAGGACTGGAGAATAGCCAATGTTGTTCCTCTGTTTAAGAAGGGTAGCAAGGATAATCCCAGGAACTACAGGCCGGTGAGCCTTACTTCAGTGGTAGGGAAATTATTGGAGAGAATTCTTCGAGACAGGATCTACTCCCATTTGGAAGCAAATGGACGTATTAGTGAGAGGCAGCACGGTTTTGTGAAGGGAAGGTCGTGTCTCACTAACTTGATAGAGTTTTTCGAGGAGGTCACTAAGATGATTGATGCAGGTAGGGCAGTGGATGTTGTCTATATGGACTTCAGTAAGGCCTTTGACAAGGTCCCTCATGGTAGACTAGTACAAAAGGTGAAGTCACACGGGATCAGGGGTGAGCTGGCAAGGTGGATACAGAACTGGCTAGGTCATAGAAGGCAGAGAGTAGCAATGGAAGGATGCTTTTCTAATTGGAGGGCTGTGACCAGTGGTGTTCCACAGGGATCAGTGCTGGGACCTTTGCTCTTTGTAGTATATATAAATGATTTGGAGGAAAATGTAACCGGTCTGATTAGTAAGTTTGCAGACGACACAAAGGTTGGTGGAATTGCGGATAGCGATGAGGACTGTCAGAGGATACAGCAGGATTTAGATTGTTTGGAGACTTGGGCGGAGAGATGGCAGATGGAGTTTAATCCGGACAAATGTGAGGTAATGCATTTTGGAATGTCTAATGCAGGTAGGGAATATACAGTGAATGGTAGAACCCTCAAGAGTATTGAAAGTCAAAGAGATCTAGGAGTACAGGTCCACAGGTCATTGAAAGGGGCAACACAGGTGGAGAAGGTAGTCAAGAAGGCATACGGCATGCTTGCCTTCATTGGCCGGGGCATTGAGTATAAGAATTGGCAAGTCATGTTGCAGCTGTATAGAATCTTAGTTAGGACATACTTGGAGTATAGTGTTCAATTCTGGTCGCCACACTACCAGAAGGATGTGGAGGCTTTAGAGAGGGTGCAGAAGAGATTTACCAGAATGTTGCCTGGTATGGAGGGAATTAGTTATGAGGAGCGGTTGAATAAACTCGGTTTGTTCTCACTGGAACAAAGGAGGTTGAGGGGAGACCTGATAGAGGTCTACAAAATTATGAGGGGCATAGACAGAATGGGTAGTCAGAGGCTTTTCCCCAGGGTAGAGGGGTCTAGGGGGCATAGGTTTAAGGTGAGAGGGGCAAGGTTTAGAGTAGATGTACGAGGCAAGTTTTTTACGCAGAGGGTAGTGTGTGCCTGGAACTCGCTACCGGAGGAGGTGGTGGAAGCAGGGACGATAGGGACATTTAAGGGGCATCTTGACAAATACATGAATAGGATGGGAATAGAGGGATACGGACCCAGGAAGTGTAGAAGATTGTAGTTTAGTCGGGCAGCATGGTCGGCACGGGTTTGGAGGGCCGAAGGGCCTGTTCCTGTGCTGTACATTTCTTTGTTCTTTGTTCTAGTGGAAAGTGAAATGAAATGAAATGAAAATCGCTTATTGTCACAAGTAGGCTTCAAATGAAGTTACTGTGAAAAGCCCTTAGTTGCCTCATTCTGGTGCCTGTTCGGGTGTAAGCTTTCAAGAAACAGGATCTTCAAAACAAAATGATTGAAGGAGACTGATTTTTATCAGCTCATCGGCTAAGTGAAGTTGTCAGAATATCAAAACTACAGCCGCCACAATGGCACGAGGGGAAGTCAAGAAGAAACATTTTTTATACCAGCACAGCAGGAAATCCTGCACTGTATCTTGGAAATTCTTGAAAGAACCGATTCTTGCTATTAACTGGCAAACATTTTATCATTTGGTTGGCCTCGCATTTCATTCAGTACAATCATCGAGCAAAGACAGTTGCAAGTGCAGATCCGTGATAATAATGATTTTGGGGAAAAGAATATCCACCCGAGGTCTTCCGTACCCAGATGCATACCATGGCAACTGGAATTCCATTCACTTTGCTCTCCAATGTATTTTCTGGTGGGTAGGACAAGAAATAATGGAAGCAAGCATTTCAAGCTGCTGGGTGCTTCATTCCCATATTCATAAGTTCTTAAGATATAGGAACAGAATTAGGCCATTTGACCCATCGAGTCTGCTCCACCATTTTGGCCTCAACTCCACCGTCCTGCCCATTTTCCATAACCCTTCAACTCATTAAAAATCTGTCTAACTCCTTAAATTTACTCACTGTCCTAGCATCTACCACAATCTTGGGTAGCGAATTCCACAGATTCACAACCTTTTGGGAGAAGTAGTTTCTCCTCAACTCCATTTTAAATTTGCTGCCTCTTATCCTAAGACTATGACCTCTCGTTCTAGAATGCCCCACAACACGAAGTATCCACTCCACGCCTACTTTATCCATGCCTTTTATCATCTTGTATACTTCAATTTGATCAACCCCCATTCTTCTAAACTCTGGAGAGTAAAGGCCTAAACTGTTCAATCGCTCTTCATACAACAAACCCCTCATCTCTGGAATCAACCTAGTTTGATTCCCGGCTTGGGTAACTGTGTCTGTGCGGAGTCTGCACGTTCACCCCGTGTCTGCGTGGGTTTCCTCCGGGTGCTCCGGTTTCCACCCACAGTCCAAAGATGTGCAGGTTAGGTGGATTGGCCATGATAAATTGCCCTATAGTGTTCAAAAGTTAGGTGGGTTTGCTGGGTTGCGGGTATGGGATCGAGGTGTGGGCTTAGGTAGGGTGCTCTTTCAGGAGCCGGTGTAGACTCGATGGGCCGAATGGCCTCCTTCTGCCCTGTGCTTGTCTATTCTTCACGCCATTGCCTGGCTTTCTGGATGTTAAATGTGAAATATTCTGTGGTGAGTAGTTGTGCAAGATTGCTGGACAGGAGGTAAATATATGTTAAATTTTTCTTAAGCATACCCACTTCTTTGAATAAAGGTATTCAACTGTTGCTCTGCCCATTGATTAGGGCAGGTTTAGGATTCTATTTTCATAGGAAGTTGAGACAAAAGATGGATAGGGCGATTATGTGAAGGTTTGGTTATTTTTTATTGTTCATTCATGGGGCATGGGCTTCGCTGGCTAGGCCTAAATTCATTGCCCATCCCTGATTGCCCTTGAGAGGAATGGTGGTGAGCTGCCTCTTGAACGAATGCAGTCCCAGCTGGGTAGGCATACAAATAGTGCTGTTAGGGAGAAAGCTCCAGAATTTTGTCCCAGCGACAGTTAAGGAATGGAGATATATTTCCAAGTCAGGATGGTGAATGGCTTGGAGGGATCTTGGAGGTGGTGGTATTTCTATGTATCTGCTGTCCTTATACTTCTAGAAGATAGTGGCCATCGTTTGGAATGTGCTGCCTAAGGAAACTTGGTGTGTTCATCCAGTGCATCTTGTAGGTGGAACATATTGCTGCCACTCAGTCTCCGTGGTGAAGGAGGTGAACATTTGTGGAAGTGATGTCAATCAAGCAGGCTGCTTTGTCCTGATGGTGTCAAACCTTTTGAGTGCTGTTGGAGATGCAGCCATCACACTCCTGACTGTTGTCTTGTAGATTGTGAACAGGCTTCGGGGAGTCAGGAGGTGAGTTATTCACCACAGGATTCCTATTCGCTGACCGGCTCTTTTAGCCATGGTATTTATATGACTTGTCCAGTTCAGTTTCTGGTAATGGTAACCCCTAGGATGTCGATAGTGGTGGATTCAGTTACACAAATGCCATTGAATGTCAAGAGACGATGATTAGATTCTCTCTTGTGTAGAGGATCACCGCCGAGCACTTGTTGGCACAAATGTTACTTACCACTTGTCATACCAAGCCAGAATATCGTCCAGTTCTTGTTGCATTTGGGCATGGACTGCTTCTGGGTCTGAGGAGCTACAAATAGTGCCTCAACATCGTGCAATAATCAGCGAACATCCCTGTTTCTGAGCTTATGGTGGAAGGAAAGTTCATTGTCATGTTAGCTGGTTCCTCAAACACATTGCAGTAGGGAAGGTTTTACTTGTGACTGAGTTACTCTGGGCTGGATTCTCTGTTTTTGGGACTATATCCCCACGCTGTCGTAAAAACTGTGGCCTTACACGCCAGAAAAACTGGCATGAAAGGGTCATATATACACAGCCTTGCAGGGAGCTAGCAGCACTTCCGGGTCAGAGGCCATGCATGCACACGGCTTCGGCCTCCAAGTGACCATGCCGTGCTCCATGGTGGACTCATACCGCGGAGCTGGACCTTAAACATCGTGCCCACGATTGGCCGCGCGCCCGACCCTGACTGCCCGCAAAAAATACCCCGGGCCCATATGAGGCCCTGCCCTCCGATTGGCCTGCCCCCGACCATGGTGGCCACGGACTGAGTCCGCAGCTGCCATGCTAGTATCCCGACCGGCAGGACCATGAGTGGTCACGCCGTCGGGACTTCGGCTGATGGGGAGCGGAGAATGACGGGGCAGGCCTCTAGCAATGCCCGCAGGCAAGGGATATGCGGCATGGCATACTCGGCTTTTCGGGGCCTGGGGAATCGGGGGACCGGCGCCGGTCCCGATTCCATTCAGGGAAATGGATTCTCTGCCCTGGCGCCGGACGCGATTTCGGCGTTGGGGTGCGGAGAATCTAGCCGTCAGTTTTTTGGCATGACTTGTTAAGTAATGGGTTAAGAGACATTCCAATTAGTTGTTTCATTTATGTTAAGTATCCAATAATTGACACTGATATGTAAAGGGGCTTCAGGTGTCCTTTGTGTCAGGTGATTTGATGAGAGAGTTTTGTGTAGAGTCTGTTAAAGTAAAATAAAGGTGTTTGTGAAAAGGAGCAGAACCTTTGACTCTTTATGCACCAGCAGCTAAACGTCTAACAAATGGTAGCAGAGGATGGTTGCTGTGCAAATGTGAAGGGTTAAAAGATACAACTTTTTCAGACCAAACCAAGGAGTGAGTGAGAAGAAAAAAAAATGATATATGGCTGAAACTATGGTAAAGATGGCCGGATATGACCCCCCCCCCTTATTTTCTGAAAGGGGATCGTACGATGAATGGAGAAGTGCAGTAGTTATGTGGACTAAGGTAACTGCCTTGGGAAAGAGAAAACAAGGTATGGTATTGGCTCTTTCTCTACCTTATGACAGTAAAATCCAAAGCAAAGTGTTTTCTGAGTTGGAATTGAAAGAGTTAGACTCAGAAGAAGGTCTGGAGACTATTACGTTATATGGATAAGATTTATAAAAAGGATGACTTGTTAAGTGCGTATGAAGCATGGTCGGAATTTGATAGGTTCCGGAAAATAGAGGATTTCTCCATTGAAGATTATATAATGGAATTTGGCAGACTATATAAAAGGCTGCAGAAACACAACCTGGAATTTCCACAGTCTGTGTTGGCCTTTAAATTAATTGATTGTGCTAGAGAGAGCAACATGGATAGGCTCCTGGTTTTGGCAGCAGTTCAGTTTGTGGATAAGGATACCTTATTCGATCAGAAGACAGAAGCTTTAAAAAAGTTTCTGGGGAACATTCGATTCCGATGGCTCTGATGACCCAAATAGGTCAGTCTGCAATAAAGCAGAATATGGAAGATACACTACTAACAGGATGGTGAAATTGTACGGCTACAAAGAGGTTCCAAGACTATTGAAGGAGATTGGGACCCGGAAATTATGAAGACAGAAACCCAGTTAGAACCGACAATCGGAAGATGAACCCCAGAAATGCACACGGTATGATAAATCGATGTTTTCAATGTGACTCACAATACCATTATGCTCTCAACTGTCCAACACATTATAATAGTGTTTGAAGCGACACATGACACGGAAGAGTCAGAAGAGGAAAAAGATAGTGACCAGAAAGAAGGCATTGTCCTATTAACAAGCAGTTTTACGCCGGTAATGAGTGTGTTGGTTGCAGAATCCTTCAACTGTGCTATATTGGACAGTGGCTGCACATCTACTGTGTGTGGAATTGACTGGTCAAAATGTTATCTGGAGTCCTTGAATGCTGAAAATTGTAACAAGATTAAGGAATTTGAAAGTTCCACAAGTTTCAGGTTTGGGGATGATAATACTCTGAAGTCGCTGAAAAGAGTGGTGATACCCTGCAATATTGCCGGAGTGAATCATTTCATTAGCACGGATGTTGTATCAAGTGAGAAACCTTTGCTTCTGAGCAGACCATCGATGAAGAAAGCACACATGAAACTGGATATGGAACAGGATAAGGCAACAGATTTTGGAAAGACGGTGGACTTACAATTTACACAGTCAGGATACTATTGTCTTCCATTACTGACAAATAATATTTCAAGTAGAGTGGTTAAGGATGTGTTAATGGCAGTTGAAAATGGGACTTTAGCTGATAAAAAGCTTGTTGTATTAAAACTGCATACCCAAATTGCGCATCTGTCTCCTTGGATGCTGAAAAACTTATTAAAGGATGCAGGGGTAAGGGATGAAGGCTATGCTCAGCTGATACAACAGGTTAGTGATCGCTGTGCAGTGTGTCGGAAGTACAGAAGGACACCAGCACGACCGATAGTAACCCTACCTTTGGCCAGGGATTTTAACAACATTGTGGCCATGGACCTTAAGATCTGGGATAAAGCCAATAATTTATTTTGCATTTTGTAGATTTAGCAACCAGATTTAGTCAATCAACGATTGTACGAAGTAAAGAAAAGAGAGTAATTCTGGATCAAATCGTGGAAAAATGGATAGAGACAGGAATGGGCCCACCGGCAAAATTTCTTACGGACAATGGGGGAGAATTTGTTAATGATGAGTTTTGGGATATGTGTGAAAACGTGAATATCACAGTTCTGAATATGGCTGCAGAAAGCCCATTTAGTAATGGTGTGTGTGAAAGAAACCATGCGGTAATAGATGACATGCTCTGGAAATATTTGGCAGATAGACCAAACTGCAAGCTAAATTCAGCTTTAGCATGGGCGGTACATGCAAAGAATTCATTGCAGATGGTTGGGGGCTATAATCCCTATCAATTAGTGTTTGGTAGAAATCCTAAAATTCCATCCATTTTGGATGACCAGCCTCCAGCATGGGAAGGGAATACAATTAGTTCTGCCTTTGCTGAGTATTTAAATGCATTACATAGCAGTAAAAAAGCTTTTTTGGAAGCAGAAATGTCTGAAACAATTCGCAGAGCTTTAAGGCACAATGTACGGCCATCAAATACTGTTTTTCAGCAAAGAGACATACTATACTAGAAGAGAGACAATTTTAATGAATGGAAAGGCCCAGGGAAGATCATAGGCATAGATGGCAAAACAATTATTTTGCAACATGGCAATCAAACTGTTTGGGTACATTCATCAAGGATAATGGGTACAGATTACAAATTTTCAAATTTAGACAGAGCAGACAGACATGACAAGGAACCAGGGTCATCTAGTACGCATGTGTTACAGAACTATGAGGACCAGTTAACTGATATAGACAGGGTTTCTGTAGAGGAACACAACACTTCTGATGAATTAGAACAGGCCATTTTTCCGAAAGGACAGCTACCAAAAGTTGGTACAAAAGTGACATACTTGCCTGAAGGGTCTAGCCAATGGAAGGATGCAACTGTTATTAGTTGAGCAGGACATGCCACTGGAAAACATAAAGATTAGTTGAATGTACAGCATTCAGGGGAGGGAGTCAAGTTAAAAAATTGAGGGCGCAGAAACACAGTGCCAGTTCAGATAGTACATCGGATAGTGAACAGGTCCGCAGGAAAATGTCGAGAACTTTTGAAAGGACATCCCACAGCAGAAGGGAAAGATGAAGCAACAGCAGTACAGAACGAGATACCAGGCGGGAGAGGGGACGCAGTTTACCAAGGTCTCGGAACATGAGTAAGACTACGAATACTAATAGGAGTAGAAGCCCACCTGCACATGAGATTTTGGTGGCTTCCAATAAATTAGATGAAAATGTTATCAAAGGTGCCAAATAGCAAGATCTGCATAGTTGGAGTGAAATTGGGGTATACACGGAAGTACCGGATAGGGGACAAAGAGCTCTATACCACAGATGGATTTGCACGGAAAAGATTCTTCCAGATGGAACTTGTAAGGAAAAGGCCAGGCTTGTGGCAAGGGGATCTGAAGAAAACTTAGAAGATCAGGATTTAAGGGTAGATTCACCTATGGCAGGAAAGGTTATTTTAAAGATGATCTTTGCTCTATTAGCCACAAAGGCATGGGAATGCTAATCTATAGATATAAAACCTGCCTTTTTGCAGGGGCATCAGCTCCAGAGAGACATTTTTCTCCGTCCTCCTAAAGAGGCAACTAACACAGAAGGGGTACTCTGGAAGTTGAACAAATGATATATGGATTAAATGATGTGTCTAGCGTCTGGTATTTTTCGGTAAGGTCAGTTTTGTTAAAGTTAGGCTGTTGCCAGTTGAAAGCAAATCCGGCAATGTTTCTGGCATCTTTATGATGCATGTCGATGATTTTTTGTGGTGTGTGTCTAGTGATTTCAAAACTATTGTAATCTCTGGTTTGAGGAAAGAATTCAACGTTGGAAGTCAGGCTTCCGGTGCATTTAAATATATTGGACTGGAAATCGGACACACTAAGTTAGGGACAACTTTACATCAGCAATCTTATTTAGAAAGCATCAGCCCAATAGCCGTGGTCGGGTTTCACAAAAAGATGCAATGGTTTCAAAGATGGAAAAAGAGCAACTGCGAAGTTTAATTGGGCAACTGAATTGGTTAGGTAGACAGACTAGACCGGATGAGTTTTGATGCCTTAGAGTTGAGTACAAAAATAAATTATCCCAAAGTGGAAGGCATAATAAGAGCAAATAAAGCGTTGGTCAAACTAAAAATGTGGGAGTCTGTTTTGAGGTTCCCGGTTTTAGGTGACCTTAGGCCCTTGAAACTCATAGTTTATAGTAATGCGTCCTATGCAAATTTATGTGATGGGATTTCAAGCGCAGGAGGTTTTATAATTTTCCTTTTGGGGAACAATGGTAAATGTTGCCCTCTTGTGTGGGAAACAAAGAAAATAAGGAGGGTGGTCAAAAGCACTTTGGTTGCTGAGACATTAAGCCTTGTAGAGGCGGTGGATATAGCCTTTTATATATCTCAGATATTGGCAGAAATTTTGGGATTAGGGGATTTGGGTAATATACCTATTGAATGTCACATTGACAATAAATCCCTGTGGGAAAATGTGCACTCTACAAAAAGTGTCAATGAAAAAATATTAAGGATAGACATCGCGGGCGGGATTCTCCAATCCCGCGGCAGAGCGTCCACGCCGTCGTAAACGCCGTCGCATTTTACGACGGCGTGAACAGGCCGCTCCCAGTACTAATTCTGGCTCCTAATGGGGGCCAGCACGGCGCTGGAGCGGTTCGCGCCGCTCCAGCTGCCAATCCCGGTGCGAATTGTGCGCCGCGGGATCTGCGCATGCGCAGTTGCGCCGGCGCCAATGAGGACATGCGCAGTGGCTCCGGCGCCAATGCGCGCATGCACAGTGGCCTCCATCAACGCCCCAACCCCGACGCAACATGGCGCAGGACTACAGGGGCCAGCGCGTAGGAATGGAGGCCCCCAGCCACAGGGGCTGGTCCGACGATCGGAACACTCCCCTCCCACAGGCCGCCACACGACCCTTCCATGCCGAGGTCCCGCCGACCCAGAGCAGGTTAAAACGGCAGCGGCATGTCTTGGTTCTTTTATTACGGCCGCTCGGCCCATCCGTGCCAGAGAATCAGCGGGCCAGCCGCGTTGTGCTGCCCGCGACTTGCACCGCGCCAACCATGCTGGCGCCAATGCGCTGATTCTCCGCTTGCGGAGAATCACGTGCTGACGTCGAGGCAGCGTGGCCTGTTCACGGGGATTCTCTGGCCCGGCCCAGGGCTCGGAGAATCCCGCCCCCTAAGTTTGAAGCAGATGTTGGACAGAGGGGAAATAGCAAAAATTAAATGGGTTGACAGTAGCTATCAATTGTCAGATTGTTTTACCAATAGTTCACAGAAACTTTTGGATATTGTTACTGAAGGGCGCCTGTTTCTGTGTCTGTTTTTTTTTGTTCTTCCAAAAAAAAAAGAAGGGGGGAAATTGCATGTGTCTTTCTGAGTTTCTTGTAATTTTGTTTTCACCTAATTTTTTTTTTCTCCAAGGAAGGGGAGACTGTTAAGTAATGGGTTGAGAGACATTCCAATTAGTTGTCTCATTTATGTTAAGTATCCAATAATTGACACTGATATGTAAAGGGGCTTCAGGTGGCCTTTGTGTGAGGTGATGTGATGTTAGAATTTTGTGCAGTCTGTTGAAGTAAATTAAAGGTATTTGTGAAAAGGAGCAGAACCTTTGATTCTTTAGACAACAGCAGCTAAACGTCTAACATGACTTAGGTGGATATGGTGGAGAACTGGGCCGAGCCCCAGCCAGTAGCTCCGATATTAATGCGGAGATCTGTTTGGAGTTGAAGGGAGCAAGATTGCATTGGAAATCTCAGAAGATCTTTTCGGGCATCTGTCTGTGGCATTTTAACACAGTTACCAAATTATAGATTGCATGGCTCAACTCAACTCAACTATTTATAGGGTCAATGTAAAGATGCACTTTGGAGGATTTAGAAGATTGGACCAAGCGAGGAAGAAGTCTCATCATGTTTTCAGGATGGTCATAGGCTGTGTCTTGATGTAATGTTGCATCACTTGATGCATTGCTGGATGCAGTAAGTAATGGGACGAAGAGACTTGTGGTGCCACAATGAAGGCATGGTTGGAGGTAGTCCAGGAATATAGGAATAGGAGTAAACTATATAGCCCCTCAAGTCTGTTCTGCCATTCAGTAAGATCATGGCTGATCTGTGACCTCAAGCCATATACTCCATATGCCTTTGCTCATTATCTCTTAACACCTTTGCACAAAAATCTATCTCAGGTTTAAAATTGACAAATAATCGAGCAATAATTGCCATTTGTGAAAAAAATGTCCAAATTTCTATAATTCCTGGTGTGTAGAAACATTTCTGAATTTTACCTTTGAAAGGTCTGGCTCTACTTTTTAGATCATGTTCCCTGGTTCGAGACACCTCAACCAGTTGAAATAGTTTCTCACCATCTACCCTATCTATTCTCCTTAATATCTTGAAAGTTTAAAAAAAAATTCATAGTACCCAATTCATTTTTTCCAATTAAGGGGCAATTTAGCATGGCCAATCCACCTACCCTGCACATCTTTGGGTTGTGGGGGCGAAACCAACGCAAACACGGGGAGAAATGAGCAAACTTCACATGGACAGTGACCCAGAGCCAGGATCGGACCTGGGACCTTGGCGCCGTGAGGCAGCAATGCTAACCACTGCGCCACCCTGCTGCGCTGATATCTTGAAAGTTTTAATCAAATTACCCCTTAACCTTTTAAATTCCAAGGAATACAGCTTGTGTAAACTCACCCCATGATTTAGCTCTTGGAGTCCAAGGGCACGATTCTCCGGCCTCGTTACGCTCTCGTTCAAGCAAAACGAGGTCGGTGAATAACGGGAGAGGCCAAAAACGACAACCGCACCAGACACCAAACAGTTTGAAATGCAACCAGCCCACTCCCATTATCACCCCTTAAGCCCCATTTCCATACAATTAATGGGAGCCACCCCTTATCCAACGGCCTCCTGTCATTCATCAGCCTCCCCAGCAAGTGGTCACGCTGGTGCTGACGAGTACACCTTTTGAAAAACGTAAACCTGCGGAAGGGCTTCTCTGGGGAGCCGAGGAGGTGAGTAGCCATCTTTGCTGACAGGCAAAGAGCCCGGGAGTGCTGGGCTTGCCACCCCAGTGCTCGCTGGGTGGGGGACCCTCGGCTGGGGGTGGGGGACCCTCCGCAAGGGTGATCCATCCATTGGAGTGTGGGGGCAGCGCTGGGAGGGCAACTGGGGGGCAGCTGCGTGTGGAAATCACTACCATGGCAATCCCTGCATTGTGTACCTGTTCCTGGTGCATTCCTTGTCCCTGCCTGTCTGCCCCACCGATCACCCATAACCCTCATTGACTGCCGAGATCTCTGGCCGTGTGGCTGAAGGCTATCGTTGATGGGGAATTGGCAATCGTGGTTAAGTGAGCACTTCACACAACGTAGTGGATCCCTGTGGGTGGGCGGGCCATATAGCATGTGAGTCATTGCCCAGCATCCCAATCACACCTTGATGCATGGACACAGTGCCTGGATACTGCGGGAGGCAACACCACACACACATCAGCCAACATCCAAACGCCCAGGGGATGGGACACAGCTCCGGGGACATGTGCACGGTTTGAAGGTGGGTGAGTGCCACAGGGAGTGGGCTCTGGGGCATAGAGCTCTGCCTCACTTGCCGGCGGAACATGCAAAGCCATGCGTCCTGCCCCGGGAGCTGACTTTGAGACGCGGCCTCATCAGAGGGGTGGAACACGTGGGAACTGGTGGCCACCATCACCACTCCATGGGACGGGTCTGGATTGGCACTCAGCGCCTCCTCCTTCCGGTTGGTGCACATAGGGCCCTGGAGTTCATCTTGGGATGCAGGGGCAGCTGGTTCGAACCCCGCGACCCCTGCATCATCTGGCACTACCTGCGCTGGCATCGTGTCGACGCCCTCAGCGATGCTCCTCAGTGACTGGGCCATGCTCTGCAGAGCCGCGGCAATGCCCACCTGTGATTTGGACAAGTTCTGCAGCGCCTCAGCCATGCACCTCATCAAGGTCAGCCTGCTACTGGGTGACAACCCACAGCAAGGCGAACATTCTGTCGAGACCCTAGCCATGGCTGTCACCAACTGCGCGACGCCTTGGACACATTCACTAATGTTGAATAGGTCGTGCAGCAGGCTGTCCACTGCGGTTGCCACCCTAGCTGTGTTGGTCTCGGTGCCATGCGTTCCATCGACATTTCTTGCGCCTGTAGCCTCTGGGATTCCTCCAAGCGGCTATGGATCTGCTGGAATGATGCTGACATCTCCCTCTGAATGTCCCGGCCGCTCCCTATCATCTCCATCAGCTCCATGATGACTTCTTCCACAGGCTCAGCATCAGGCTGGGATACAGCTGGGTCCTGGGATCCTCCAACTGCTGTCTTGCATGAGGGTTCCTGTCTCCATCTGATCCACATCAACAGCAGTGTGGTGCTCATCAGATTGTGCCGCAGAGGTCTGACCACTAACATGTCCCATCGAGGTGCGTGTACCTGCGCTGATAGAGGGTGGGGTGACAGCAGTGACCCGGCTAGTATGGTGGCATCCTTGGAGCTCTCCTCCGAGGTGGTCTACTGGGAGACTGGAGAGGGTGCCGCCCGGGATGGTCCGGAGTTGTCGGCTGGAGAACCTGTGGGAGAATGGACATGTGGTCAGTGGGAGGGATGGGTCAGTCAGTAAGGCGATGACAACTCACGTTTGAGAGGTGCTCCGGGTGAGGTCCGACAGTTCCTCACCTCTGTGGCGTCCACCAGCCTCCGCGTTGGTGATCGCCCTTTCCTCGGACACACTGGTCACCTCCAGGGCCCACTCCTCGATGGTGTTGAGGATCCTGATGTCTGGCACACCTCCGTCAATCTGGGCCCTCTCCCAGCAATTGTGGGAGAGCTTTTCCTGAGGAGACACTGAGAGAGTATCGTTAGCCACACGCCTGGTTCACAGTGGTGGGAGGGGGTGTGTGAAGGAAGGCTTGGGGCGGGAGGTTGAAGGGGGTGGAGGAAAGGTGGGGGGCTGAAGGGGGATGGGGAGTGGATGCTTCCATGGGGGGTGGGGAAGAGGTTTTTGGGGGGTGGGGGGGGGGGAAGGGAATGTGGGGTGGTATGCGTGGTGTCTCCTCACTCGTGCTGCCCGGTGTCGGTAATTGACCTTCTTCTTGCACTGGAGGCCAGTTCTGGTCACACTCCCTGAGCTGACAGCTGCCGCCACCTCATCCCAGACGGCACTGGCTGCCCTATGGCTGACACTCCTGGACCGGCGGGGGAAAGGACATCCCTCCAGCTCTCCAACGCGTACAGGAGCCTCCCCAAGTCAGCATCCCCAAATCTTGGGGCCGGTCTCCTCGGTGCCATTGTTGCGAGCTGGCTGGGGTTGAGTGAACAAGTGCAGCCGAAATGCTGCTTTATCTTGTTGGCGGGGGGCTGGCGAGCGTGGTCCCGGCGAATCAGCTGGCGAGCATTCATTTGCGGTGAGAAGCCCGCGAGGCCTCGTTAAGTGAACCAATGAGCGTTGAATAGTGTTGTCGGCCTCGCTGGGCCGAGCGCGGGAAGCTTGCGGCAATTCCCCCTCACTACAGCACTTAGAAATCTTTCCTGAGAATCGGCCTCCAGGTTTCATTCTAGTAAATTTACCCTGCACTTGCTTCAAAGTCATGCTCACTTCCTGAGATGTCATGCTCAGAACTGCTCATAATAATTCAGCTGTGATCTAAGCAGAGTTTTACTGAACCCAAAACCTCTGCCTCAATGTATTTATTCCTCTAGTTATCATAGCATTCCGTTGGCCTTTTTGATTATTGCAGTATCTGTTCATGACATGTAGATTTATACACCTAGATCTCAAAGGTTTTTTGAATTCACTGTACCTAGTTTTTCACCATCTAGAAAATACCCAATTCTATCTCTTTAATGTTCACAGTGGATTACATCACTTTTGCCTATATGAAATTAATTTGCCCATTCACTCAATCAATATCTTTTTATAATTTTATGCTTCCGCTTACATTCCTTGCAGTGCCACCCATACTTGTGTTTTTAGCAAATTTGGTTATGTGGATTTCTAACCCATCACCTAAGTTATTAATTTGTACAGCGAATAGTTGGGGCCCAAAAAAGGATCCTTGTGGAATAGCAGGCATGGCTATTCCCGGGGCACAATTCTTCAATACGACGGCTAGGATGTTGACAAAGCACATAGCCTTTGCTATATCCAATGCCTTCAGCCATATCTCAATATCACATTGAGTAGGTTGTATTGGTTGAAGATTAGCATCTAGCATCTATGATGCTGGTGACCTCAGGAGGTGGCTAAGATGGATCATCCATTGAGCACTGCTGGCTGTAGATGGTTCTCAATGTTTAGTTTGTCTTTTGCATTGATATGCTGGGCTTCCCCCATCATTGAGAATGGGAATGTTTGTAGAGCTTCCTTCTCCTGTTTGTTGTTTTAATTGTCCACCACCATTCATGATTGGATGTGGTAGGATTGCAGAGCTAGTATCTGATCTGCTGGACGGGATCG
The DNA here is from genome assembly GCF_047496885.1 of Scyliorhinus torazame. NCBI lineage: Eukaryota > Metazoa > Chordata > Chondrichthyes > Carcharhiniformes > Scyliorhinidae > Scyliorhinus > Scyliorhinus torazame. Next base: position 136,230,624 of record NC_092712.1, read on the forward strand.
ACGATCGGGCAGAGAATGGCTTCCGACAGCAGAATCGGGTCAGGCGGCGGTTAGACGCCGGTTGCCGATGCTCCGCCCCCTCCAAATCAACATCACCGGGTCACACGCAGTTGCAACGCCGTTGGCGCGTCATCAGCCGGCCCACCAGCGATGCTCTGCGCTCGATGGGCCGAGTTCCTGACGGCACGGGCCACGTGTGGTCCCAAGGTCGGGAACCTGGTGTGCCGCTACACTCGTCCGGGGTTCATGCTGCTAGCCGGGGGGGGGGGGTCTGTTGCTACTGCTGGGGGGGGTGGGGTGGTGGGGGGGGGGGGTGGGTGGGCTGTGGAGTCGAGGTGGGCAGGTTAGGGTTTCAGCATGGCCGGCGCCATGTTTACCGGTGTGACCGATGCAGCTTGTCAGCCCTGCTCATGCGCGGCCCGGGACCCGGCGATTCTCCGGCCGTTTTTCGTCCGATCTATGGGTGTTCCACGCGGCTCCGGTGCTCGGCCCTCACCGGTACCGGAATCGGTGAGGGGTTTGCCCCGATTTTCCCATCATGAATCACCCACGAACTCTCCATCGGGGCCAGCACTTAGCCTCAGGAATGGAGAATTCCGCCCATTATCTCTATTTCTCTCTCGACAGATGCTGCCAGACCTGCTGAGTATTTCCAGCATTTTCTATTTTTATTTCAGATTTCCAGCATCCAGAGTTTTAAGCTTTTATTTTGACCCCCTGGTTTGATGGTAATGGTAAAAGTGACGTATATGTCAAGGCCATGAGGTAACAGATTGTGGCCGAATATAATTCTGCTGCTGTTGATGGTCCACAGTGTCTCAGCGATGTCTAGGTTTGAGCTGCTAGATTTGTTCTAAGCCTAGACCATTTACCATGTTCGTAATGCCACACAACACAATGGAAGGTGTCATCAGTGTGGAGGCAGAACTTCATCGGGACAGAGTCAAACAGCTTGCCACCACAGAAGGAGGCCTTTCGGCCCATCATGTCTGTGCCAGCCATCAAACACCTCTCTATTCTATAGACTGGCCACAAAGGTAGTCACAACTACCAAAACCACCATGGACAGGTGAGGGTGAGATCAAGACTATTTTTTCCTCTCACTGGCTCGCTCGCCTCCTTTTGTAGGCACAACCTGGCAGAAATTGTATTTTGAACTTTGCCAACTTGGTCAGTAGCGGTACGAGCGCGCTCATTTTGGTGATGGCCATTGACATCACCAAACCAGAGTACATTCTGTGCCCTTGTTACACTTAGTGCTTCTTCCTAATGGTGTTCAGTAGGATTGAAAAGGAAGAAATTGCTGTGGTATGGGGAAAGCGCAGAGGAGTGGGATTAATTGAACGGCTGCAAAGTGCTGGTGCAGGCACGCTGGACTTTATGGCCTCCTTCTGTATTGTAAAGTTCTTCAATAGTAATCTGGTGTTAAATTAAAAGTAACAATCAGCAACTAGAGGACTTCAAAGGGAATGAAAATGACACACTGATACTTCAGAACTTTTCTGAAGCTCGACATGACTGGAGATGCCTGTAGGAGTCTGTGGAAATCCTGGCGTGCTGATCTCCATGACCTCCCAAGGAATTGCCTGGGAAGTTTCAACTTCCAAAAGCCAATTTCCCTACTCCTCCGAAAATGTCTCTGACTTTGAGCGAAAGCTGAATGCTTTGGAAGGTTCTGATGTACTTACCTGAATGGTGACCTTGAAAACATTCAACAGATTAAAACCTGGTCTAACGCACGGGTAACTCCAGAACTGACCAGCACTCACTCACACTGACCCTCAGACCACCCCCATGACTACTCTACTACCCCTCCGATCCCCTAACTGCCTCCCAACCCGACCCGTCTATCCCCCTGACCACCTGACTACTCCGACCTGTCCGACTATCTCCCAAACCTGACTAAACTCTCGACCTGACCACCCCCACTATATTCCCATCCAGATTTACCTACTCCTCTGACCCTTTTGGCATGTCCACATTAACTCTTACCAACTTTTACAGATGAACCATAGAAAGCATCCTATTTGGCTGCATCACAGCCTGGTATGGCAACTGCTCGGCCCAAGGCCGCAAGAAACTTCAGAGAGCCGTGAACATTGCCCAGTCCATCACACAAACCTGCCTCCCAACCATTGACTCCATCTACACCTCCCGCTGCCAGGGAAAAGCGGGCAGCATAATCAAAGACCCCTCCCACCTGGCTTACTCACTCTTCCAACTTCTTCCATCATGCAGGAAATACAAAAGTCTGAGAACATGCACGAACAGACTCAAAAACAGCTTCTTCCCCGCTGTTACCAGACTCCTAAACGACCCTCTTATGGACTGACCTCATTAACACTACACCCCTGTATGCTTCACCTGATGCCGGTGTTATGTAGTTACACTATGCACCTTGTGTTGCCCTATTATGTATTTTCTTTTATTTCCTTTTCTTTTCATGTACTTAATGATCTGTTGAGCTGCTCGTAGAAAAATACTTTTCACTGTACCTCGGTACACGTGACAATAAACAAATCCAATCCCAATCACCTCCTGGACACAACCTGGCTACCACCCACCCTATCCAGCTACCCAGCACTCACCCTATTCATTTAACTATATACCCACTTCCCACCTACATACCACCCACCTTACCCCTACCGATGCTAACCACTTACCCAACTTCCCCACCTCAACCACCTACCTACCTCATGCACCTACCCATTCATCTACCAACCCACTTACCCACCTCACCCTCCTATTCACTCAACCACCATCTCCACTCTACCAATCCTACCCACCTCACCCAGCTCACCCACCTACCCATTTATGTCACCCACCTCGCCCATCTACCCACCTTACTCACCATCCATGCACCAATTCATTCATCCATTCTCTAACATTTAACTGTACATTTAACTTCCCATGCATCGTAAAAAGGCAGGATATCTTGTCTTCCCCTGACTGAGTTGCTATCGAACAGAGTTCCCTGAGGATGTTGCACTGCATATTTCTGTGGGATCGGAGGGCCCTGGAAGAAATACGGAGCAGTGTTGGATTGGGAGAATTTTACGAATGTAATGGCAATCTGATGATTATTTATGCTACTCTAGAGATCCGGGCCTTTGTTACACTGACAAACATACCTGACCTGATCATCCTTATAATAGTTGCTGTCTACGAAAGAAAGGAAAACATTCTAGCAATGATACCCTTACCTTGACAATTCAACATTTGTCAAAAGATGAAACGAAAGCTGGAAAGGTTACAGTAAAGAGGAAATCTATCTTGAGGAAATCCATTTTGCTGAGCATGGCATCAATTTTTGAAGCAGCAATCATAGCTGTGCTTTGTCTGCAATTTTAGCTTTGAAATAGTGAAGGAAACATTTCATAACGTTGTGCATTGTGCAAAATTCAAAAAGGTGAAAGGCTAAACTTATGTTGTACAAGTAGTTCATGTGATTCTGTTAACAGGAAGCAAGTTCACTGGGGAGTTGGAATGTATTTTATCACTTACTTCCTGTCGTTATATTGTAATTTGACCAATATTTTCTGATGTGACGCTCAGTGAAATTTTACCCATTCTACACAGATCTCTGGATTGTAGTGAACTAATTGCATGATATTTCTAGCAATCATTTTAATACCTGCATTTATTTACAAAGAGAACATTTTGTGAATCTACACCACTGGAGTGTAAATCAGGAAGGTTGGCGCAGGGTTCAGTACCTCTGCAGAATTTTCTGTCCATTAAAGTCAATGAGCAGAAAACTGTGCATGGTCTGGTGACCTCATCTGCACCCGAGTTCCTAACTCCCAGTGCACAAAAGGATGCGAGGAAGTGATTTCCTATAATCTATGTTGTCAATGTGTCTTGGGTAGTTTTGCAGATTACACCTCAAGTATCACATCACTGACAATTAGTACTGGTTTATTGAGATACATTTTATTTACACAGTATGTTTGAGCTTCTGGTTGATATAGGGCTGAACCCTGCAAGTTATCTAGAGAGAGTGGCAAAATTCATGTGCAGCAGCTTTTAAAGCCCGCTTACACATGGTGACTAAATTTAAAGGCATCCAGTCAATTAAAGGTGAGGGTGCATATGGGGACATAAAATCGAGTCTTGCTTTTTTGCTATGGTAACATCCGGCACATGGATACTTACTCGTCTCTTTCCAGTGCTGGCCTCCTTCAGCAGATATAACAGAGCATTCTGAAGAAACACTCATCAGGTCAAACGAACATATATGGGCAGTGAAACAGAGTTAACAACCCCCTCTCCACCCCATAATGGTCCTGGGAGTGTTAAGCAAGGGCAGACAAACCATAGCAGAAAGGACAGGTTGTGATATCAAAGACCCCCCCCCCACACACACACGGCAGTACAGTGGTTAGCAATGTTGCTTCACAGCTCCAGGATTCCAGGTTCGATTCCCGGCTTGGGTCACTGCCCGTGTGGAGTCTGCACGTTCTCCCTATGTCTGAGTGGGTTTCCTCCAGGCGCTCCGGTATATTCAGATATCAATATACATGTTCAATGTATGTAAATGTAGTACAGTCTTTTCAACACTAGATGGCTCACAGTCAGATACTATAAGAACTGGTTTCCCGCCTTTTCTGAGTCAGGTGATCATGATGATGTGATTCAGAACATTGAACAAGCAAGACATAGAATAGCTAGAGTGAGAGAAGTTAGAACTAGTTTATTATAATAGTGTATAGTTATATAGTTATCTGTGTTGTACTTTAATTCTTTATTGTTAGTTTAGTATTGAGTAAAAGGACTCACAGTTTATTATTTTATTACTCATTAAATAGTTAATCTTTCAACGAGAAGACTATTGGTCATTTTACCATCCTGGTGGATTCAAGAGTAATATATATATTTTAGATACGTCATTATTTAAAATAGATCAGTTTCCTCCCACATGTCCCGAAAGACATGCTGTTAGGTAATTCGAACATTCTGAATTCTCCCTCCGTGTACCCGAACAGGCGCCGGAATGTGGCGACGAGGGGATTTTCTGTAACTGTCTCCTTATTGAATTGGAGCCTGTGGAGAGAGTTTACCTCTTGTTGTCTGTATGCAGATCTGTCAAAAAGGTTGGTGACATAACAGCAACTACATCAACCTGACTCGGCCGGCTCTTACTATCTCAGCTGGCCGTTGTATTTTATTGTTCTCTTCCTTCGAATTGAGGGGATGCTCCACAAACAATCTCCAAAATTTGTGGTTGAAAGACAACAAAATAGAAATGAGTGTCACAGTGTTAACAAAAGCCTTTCCAGCAGGCAATTACAGATATCAAGAAGCTTGTATTTAATGGAGAACCCAAGCTGATTCACTTTATGACCGAGTGGACTACAGTAGATAACCAGCAAAGGAATTTAGTGTAGTGTGTGATTTAAATCGCATTTTCCGATGTTTGCCAGTGCAAGACAATTGCTCAGATTAAGTGGTTAGCATTGTTGCTTCACAGCTCCAGGGTCCCAAGTTCGATTCCCGGCTTGGGTTACTGTCTGTGCGGAGTCTGCACGTTCTCCCCGTGTCTGCGTGGATTTCCCCTGGGGGCTCCAGTTTCCTCCCACAAATCCCGAAAGACGTGCTTGTTAGATGAATTGGACATTCTGAATTCTCCTTCAGTGTACCCGAAAAGGTGCCGGAATGTGGCGACTAGGGGCTTTTCACAGTAACCCCATTGCAGTGTTAATGTAAGCCGACTTGTAACACTAATAAAGATGATTAAGTATGCACTTCTTGACAATTACCATGCAAATCCTTGCCTTTGAACATCCTAAAAGGAATCCCCAGTTCAGTTTTGGTTTACCTCCCCAAATCTGATGCTGGGGAGCTCTGCAGCTAGGGCCCGATACATTTTCAATGCTGCCATTTTCCAACCCTCCCTTGTACAGCTTCTATCAATATAAGCACTTTCACTGATGGGACGTATAGGCTTCTATCTCTTATTTAATTATATTCAACTTTTAGTTCTTGCACAGTTTATTTTTGTTGCCATTAATTTATTATGTTTCACTGCTTTTAATTTTATCTATCAGGTATTTTTATATTCTTTTGGCCAGTATCCACTTTCCGGTTCATCTCTTTTCCTCCTTTCTGTTTTCCTTGCATTCTTGTCATATTCGGAAAGATCCATCGCTAGGACTGAATGACAGGTTTCAGCTCCATTAGACAAAGCCCAGAGACGGACAAAAGAGAAACTCCAAGAACATTTTGCATTATCACTACATGATGAATCCCTTATGATTGAAACAGTCTTGCTTTGTTCAGATATCAGCTCATTGCAGTCATTCTCCCAAAAGCTGCAGGCAGAACTTATCAGTAACACTCAAGAAGTCTTTCACTTCAGCATTTTGATGGCTCTGCATGTGTCTTTTTTTAATTCATTTACGGGATGTGGTGTCGTTGGCTAGGCCAGCATTTTTTGCCCATCCCTAGTTGCCCTTCAGAAGGTGGGGGTGAGCTGCCTTTTTGAACCGCCACAGTCCCTGAGGTGTAGGTACACCCACAGTGCTGTTAGGGAAGGAGTTCCAGGATGTTGTCCCAGCGACAGTGAAGGAATGGCGATATATTTCCAAGTCAGGATGGTGAGTGATTTGGAGGGTAACCTCTAGGTGGTGGTGTTTCCAGGTGTCTGCTGCTCTTGTCCTTCTAGATGGTAGTGGTTGTGGGTTTGGAAGGTGGTGTCTGAGGAACATTGGTGAGTTCCTGTTGCGCATCTTGTAGATGGTACACACAGCTGCCACTGTTTGTCAGTGGTGGAGGGATTGTGGAAGGGAAAGCAATCAAGCAGCCTTGCTAAGACCGCATAAAAGTAATGAAAGCAAAATAACAGCAGTGAAAAAAAAGGCATTAAACAGTGACAAATCCCCATGACCAGCTGGCTCTCACCCTTGGGTTTTTAAAGAAGTAGATTCAAAAATTACAAATGCCCGATCTATAATCTTCCAAAGTTCCTTTGATTCAGGAACAATTCTTTTAGAGCAGAATATTGATCTTATCACATCGTTGTTTAAGAAAGATGCATGAAACCACAGTTATTGACACCACAATTATACATATTTAGACTAACAGCTGTTGTCCAGAACTAACAAGAGTCATTCACCATGCTTATGGGTGACTTAAATGACAGGATGGAAAGTCGTATATTCAAATTTGCTGGTGACACAAAGATTGGCAACACTTTAAGCAGTGTACATGGAAGCAAACATTACAAAGAGACGCTGATAGATTATAAGAATGGGAGGAACCCTGCAAATGCCTGATGGCCTTATGTGAGTATGAGTTGAGAGTGAAGAGACGATCGACTTTATATCCTATTTCTACATTGCACAGCAGTCCACTTGTATGGCCCACAGGCCCTAGACTCCCTGGAAACTTCCCCCAAGCTGGTGTGGTGAGGCTATTGGACCTCTGGCTTCTGTCACAAGGGTGGAGGGCCTCCTGCTGGTCTGGGACTGGCTGGAGGAGTCTCTCCAGGGAGCTGTCACTGAAGCTCGGTGCAGAGGGCTTGTTTATTCTTAAGGTCATTGCTTCACTTACAAGGCTTGGGTTGCAGAGAGTGGACAGAGTGTGCCTGGGTGATGTTTAAATATGGAGACTGGACCTTTGACCCCATTAGATAATGGAGGGGTGGACAAATCCCAGCTCTCCCACCATGAGATTGAACAAGTTGTTCATTTATGCATAAATAATGAGCTGAAAAGCAGATGATCTTGAGTGGCAACTGCCCCACCATTCAATGGGTATCATGCCAACTTTCCCACCCACCACCGCTCTTAGTTTGCAAAACGGAAAATTACGCCCTGTGGGCAGAATGGTCCTTTCCGGGGCTAGGTCCTGTGGCTGGGGCGGGGACGTGGAGTGTTTCCTGCTGTGCAGGCCGCCTGGAATTTGTGCCGGATCATGTGACCTGAGCCTAATTAATAATGCAGTCAGGGGTTTCCCGATGTTTTTCACTGCAAGGTAGGCTGGATGGCATGCCATGGGAGGAGATCGCCAGAAGAGGACTGGGAGCTCCAGCACTCTTATTCAGCAATGCTTCCCTAGGCATCCTGCTCAAGCAAGTGGAGTCCAGGAAGAACGTCCTCTGTGCACAGGATGGGAGGAGAGGCTGAGCAGGGAGACAAACTTTGCATGGGAAGAAATCTCCAAAGCAGTCAGTGCCCAGGCTTCCAGGGTGGGAATACCCTGTAATTCCCCAAAAGCATTGATTTTCCCATCCGCTACACAGGTAAGTGACCCCTCAACTGCTCACACTCACCTCAGTGAATGACACAGGGGACATAGACTCCAGTAGCAACATGATAAGATGATGCCTCATAGCCCCATAGTCTTTGATCTGGACCCTAGGTGAAGTTGGTGCACCAAGAACATCAACCTCCTGGATGTTGCTGTGCAGATAAGATCCATGTGGTTGATGCTGTACCCACTACTGTATGTTTTGTTCCAGGGTCTTGTTACTGGAGGTCACCAAGTTTCTTCATCTCTGCAAGCTGATTCAGGTTGTCTATTTTCACGCCATATTGGTCCAGACATTTTCTAGACTTCTCACTCCACAGTATAAATATTTCCCATTTTCTCTGACTCTTAACTTTGACAAAGGGTCACCTGGACTCGAAACGTTAGCTCTTTTCTCTCCCTACAGATGCTGCCAGGCCTGCTGAGATTTTCCAGCATTTCTCTTTGGTTTCAGATCCGCAGTAATTTGCTTTTATAAAGAGTGATGAAAACCTTAAGCTTCAAAAAGGAAAAAGGCTGTTGCAGACATGGCAGCTGTAGCTATGGTACGATTAATGTCTGGATGTCTAAATAAGTGTGTGTTCATGGTTCTCCTTACTCTGAAAACAATGTACAAAAAGTGCATTGAAATTTCATTCTTTTTGCATGATGGGGGAATGTCATGACCGGTAAAGATATCTGGTTTTGAAACTAAGTGCTGCCACCAGCGGAGAATCAAGCTGCAGAGGGAGAGTTCCCCAAGGGTCCCTGGGGCTTGGTTGGGCTCGCGCTGGGGATAAGAGATTGACTTTGGGGCCTTCCCCTGGGGTGGGGGTCCCCATATCTGAACTGCCCTTTCTAGGCCAGGGCAACCTGAAGATCACTCCTGGCATGGTGATCTCAGGCAACTCTCTGTTCAAAATCATCATCCCAGTTTGTGAACAGTATCATGATTGACAGCTGCTGGCTACTTCAACAATTCCAAGTGCTTTCCGTGGTTATAACAGAGGAAGTGAAAGCAATTAACATTTCTGAAGAGGCAGCAGCTATCAATCTGAACAAGCGTATTTATACACATTGTGGATAGGATCAATGGAGAGTACTTAAGGTTAATTCAAGGGTGAAGGGAAAGATAAATAAACAAACCTCCTGCTTGCTGTGTTTAAACCATTAATCTGTCAATCAAAGTCTAGTTATAGGTACTTCATTGTGAAATTGAATGAATGTAAAAACATTTCAAAGGATCTCAGGGGTTTCCAAAACTTTTCAAGGGTTGTGTGCTTTCTGGGATAGTTCGGACTGGTCAAGAATCAGCAGTGCTAAAAGCATAGGGCTGAGGGAGCTGATGTGAGGAAAGGCAAAGTCCTTGCAGCTTCTTGGCTTGAATCTTCAATGAGCTGTCTGATCTGCTCATCAGCTGTCAAGCAGAGTAGTTCAAATTGAGAAGGCCACTTCAAGATTTAAACACAGACAGGGATGATTATATTGAACAGAAGGTTGCCTGAGATCACCATGTCAAGGGTGCTCTTTCCAGCAAGCGGACCTCCCCATTGCAAAAAATGGGGCTATGTGTAGCCTCGGCTGAGCATACCCCTTTTAGGACCCTTATTCAAATCGAGTCGCGTTGAATAGTCATATCTTTCTTGGCACTGCAAGTGCTGGGAAACCACGCGGCTAAACACGCTCACAATGGGAAATCCCATTGACAATGGCGGGACCGGTAGATCCCACTGGTGGGCCGCCTGCCCCGCCAAAAAACACATGGTGGGTGGACGGTAAATCCTCCCCTTAGAATTATTTTCATCACTGGGGAACTGAACTCGCTGGCCAGACCGACTCCTCAGGGTTACTATTCAGGTAAGTACACTGGAACCTTCCAGGGGCAGCATGTGGCGCAATGATTAGCACTGGACTGCAGCGCTGAGGACCCAGGTTCGAATTCCGGCCCTGGGTCACTGTCTATGTGGAGTTTGCACATTCTCCCCATGTCTGCGTGGGTTTGACCCCCACAACCCAAACATGTGCAGGTTAGATGGATTGGCCACGCTAAATTGCCCCTTAATTGGAGAAAAAATAATTGGGTACTCTAAATTTATTTAAAAAAAAGAAACTTCCAAAGCATACAGCTCAGATCTCGAGAGCATTATCACCCATTTTGAAAGGATGCCCCTTAACTCCAAATGTGTTTGAGGGACCCCCACACCCGCAGTCTTGGGCAATGTCATCCACCACATACAAAGGCTGTACCCCATAACTCCCCAAGTGATGACACCCTGCTATGATGTCGCTGACAGTCTCCTTTTGAGGGCTCCCTATGCACCCTTTCAGGATCCCCCCTTTTCAAGAACCCCACCCTTCACCACCCCAACCTTCTAGAGATCCCTTCATAACTGCCATGCACCATCCTTTCATGGACATGGCTCCCCCAGGCGCTGACACTTGGCAGTGCTATCCTGGCCCCGAGCCCCTGGCACTACCACTGTGCCACCTTAACAGTGTTCCTGACAGCTTTGCAGTGCCACCTGGACACTTTGGCAGTGTCAGTGTGGCAGTGCCAAGGTGTCGCCCTGGCAATGTCAAAGACTCCGTGTTCCAGGGGGAGGGCCAGGGGCCACCCTGCACTGTCCCTGATCACGCCGGGGCCTCCAATTACCCAGGAGACTCCCTGGGTGCCGTTTCAGTACTCGTCCATAAATCCTGGGTGAGCACGCCTCCGTGGATTTAAAACTGACTTAGGCGTGCAAGGTTTGTGGGAGGAATCCTGATCCCGATGCCTTGCGGGATCTGGTTAAATCCCTTTAGACGCACTGGCGGCCGGGAGGCCCATGGGAGGCTTCTGGCATCTACCGGCCGCGTCGCCCTCCCGTTTTGGCGCAACGCAGCGGGCAAATCGCATCCTCTGTTGTTCTTGCAATAGATGCTGTCTGACGTGCTGAGTTTTTGCAGCATTTTCTGTTTTATGCATATTTCCAGCATCCGACTGGGGGAAAGGGCAGGACCCTGGAAGTCTGGGGGTGGGGGGGAGGGCTGAATTGTGCTGTAGGGGTCGGGGCCCAGCCATGGTCCTTCACGAAAGGGTCGCCCGCTCGGGAATCCCTCGTCATGCAACAATTTGCATGGCTAAGAATTGGGAATCGCTTCCTGATTTGCGTTCTCAGTGTGAGCACTGATCAGGTCCAATTCAGCTCCGGTGGGAAAACATCTCCTAAACGGAGAACTTTGCCCAGTATTTTGCTTTTATTTAAGATTATTTAAAAGTCCGGTAATTAAATAATATTTAGTGATTCTAAGATGCCTCGAGGTGCAAAAATGGACACCTGCAGGTTTGGCATCTAAAGGGCCTCTTACAAATAGATTCTGTGGAGCAATATAGGTGCAGAGTGTGCTGGCTGACAGGCAATGATCCTATCTGGATGGCTCAAGAGGCAAGTGGCAGCGTTCACAGCTGGAGTTCCTGGTGGGGAGGTGAAAGTGAGAGATTTCTTGCACCCACAGGAGAGAAGGAAGTAAAAACAACTGTGGTAGGAGATTGTTGAGGAGATCACTGATGTGTTATGCAGGTCGGTTCGGTGTGGACTGCACTTGATGCAGCGATGCGAGTAACAGCCCTCTAACACTGGAAAAGATCCAACACTGTTTTATTCAACGCTAGAACTGATATACATATTCAATTGTGGGTCGACATTATACTGAACTGACTGGAGACCTTGTAGTAGCCTGACCAGACTTACTAGCTACCGCATGGTGTTTGCACTGCGCTAGGTCGTGGACTCTGACTGTCTCAGTGGCTGGGTCCCGAGAGAGAGGGAAACCTAGTGCCCTCTGGCTTTTTGGTGGTGGTGTCCTGTCTGGTGATTGGCTGCACTGTTCTGTGTGCTTACTGGTCATCCTGTGTGCCAATGGCCTCAGGGGGCTCCTGCACTACCTGCCTTCCACTACCCTGCCTGGTAGTCACCCACGCTCTTTCCGCCTGTTCAATCTTCACTTGCTGCGAGTCAACCACACTGAACGTGATGTCCACAACAATCTCAGCATCGTGCATGTGCCACAGTAAATCCACCCTCAGTTTCAGCTCCGAAATGTGGTTAGCCAGTAGCTGCAGTTGGACATATGTCATGCACATGTGGTCACGAGGGATAACTGAAGCTTCCACGATTTTCCACAAAGACAGGAAGATTCATGACTACCCTTAAGCTCCTTACTTATTTAAGAATACTGCTACCTTTACAAACTGACTTTTTAAAATCACGACTGCTTCACTCTGATACTGACTGCAAGGACACAGTTTGCAGATTGCTTCACTGTGACACCAACTGCGAGGACACCGTTCCAGATTGCTTCACTGTGACACCAACTGCGAGGACACAGCTCCCAGACACCTTCACCGTGAAACTGACTGCGAGGACACAGTTCCCAGACTACCTCACTGTGACATTGACTGCGAGGACACAGTTCCCAAACTGCTTCACTGTGACATTGACTGCGAGGACACAGTTCCCAGACACCTTCACCGTAAACTGACTGCGAGGACACAGTTCCCAGACACCTTCACCGTGACACTGACTGCGAGGACACAGTTCCCAGACTGCCTCACTGTGACACTGACTGCGAGGACACAGTTCCCAGACACCTTCACCGTGAAATTGACTGCGAGGACACAGTTCCCAGACTGCCTCAATGTGACACTGACTGCGAGGACACAGTTCCCAGACACCTTCACCGTGAAACTGACTGTGAGGACACAGTTCCCAGACACCTTCACCGTGAAACTGACTGCGAGGACGCAGTTCCCAGAAACCTTCACCGTGAAGCTGACTGCGAGGACACAGTTTGCAGACTGCTTCACTGTGACACCAACTGCCGGGACACAGTTCCCAGACACCTTCACCGTGAAACTGACTGCGAGGACACAGTTCCCAGACTGCTTCACTGTGAAAGTGACTGCGAGGACACAGTTGCAGATTGCTTCACTGTGACGCTGACTGCGTGGACACAGTTCCCAGACTGCTTCACTGTGACACTGACTGCAAGAGTACAGTTCCCAGACACCTTCACAGTGACACTGATTGCGAGGACATAGTTCCCAGACTGCTTCACTGTGACACTGACTGCAAGAGCACAGTTCCCAGACACCTTCACAGTGACACTGCCTGCGAGGACATAGTTCCCAGACTGCTTCACTGTGACACTGACAGCGAGGACACAGTTCCCAAACTGCTTCACTGTGGGGACCAGAATTGCTAGTGCCTGTGCCTGTTTTGCGCCTTCGTAAAACGCGACGGCGTTCACAACGGCGCGGACACTCTGTCCCGCGATCGGAGAATCGCGCCCCACAATTCGCAGACTGCTTCCTTGTGATACCAACTGCGAGGATATAATTCCCAGACTACTTCACTGTGACACTGACTGCGTGGACACAGTTCCCAGACTGCTTCAATGTGACACTGACTGTGAGGACACAGTTCCCAGACTGCTTCACTGTGGCACTGACTGCGAGGCCACAGTTCCCAGACTGCTTCACTATAACACGGACTGCAGGAACACAGCTCCCAGTTTGCTTCACTGTGAACTGACTTCAAGGACACAGTTCCCAGACTTCTTCACTGACTGCTAAGACACAGTTCCCAGACTGCTTCTCTCTGACACTTACTGTGTGGACACAGTTCCCAGGCTACTTCACTGTGTTACTGCCTGCAAGGACACAGTGCCCAGACTGCTTCATGGTGACACTGATTGCAAGGACATAGTTCCCAGGCTGCTTCACTGTGTTACTGAATGCAAGGACACAGTTCCCAGACTGCTTCACGGTGACACTGAATGCAAGGACATAGTTCCCAGCCTGCCTCACTGTGACACTGGCTGCGAGGACACAGTTCCCAGACTGCTTCAGTGTGTCACTGTCTGCGAAGACCCAGTTCCCAGACTGCTACACTGTGAACTGACTGCGAGGACACAGTTCCCAGACAGCTTCACTGTGACACTGACTGCGAGGACACAGTTCCCAGACTGCTTCAGTGCAACATTGACTGTGAGGACCCAGTTCCCAGACTGCTTCACTGTGAACTGACTGCGAGGACACACTTGCAAGCCTGCCTCAATGTGACACTGACTGCGAGGACACAGTTCCCAGGCTGCTTCAGTGTAACATTGACTGTGAGGACACAGTTCCCAGACTGCATCACTGTGACATCGAGTGCGAGGATATAGTTCCCAGACTGCTTCACTGAGATACCAACTGTGAGGATACAGTTCCCAGACTGTTTCCATGTGACACCGACTGCGAGGACACAGTTCCCTGACTACTTCACTGTGTTACTGACTGCGAGGACACAGTTCCCAGACTGCTTCACTGTGACACAGACTGCGAGGATACAGTTACCAGACTGCTTCACTGTGTTACTGACTGCGAGGACACAGTTCCCAGACTGCTTCACTGAGACAGACTCCGAGGACACTGTTCCCAGACTGCTCCACTGTGTTACTGTCTGCGAGGACACAGTCCCCAGACTGCTTCACTGAGACAGACTCCGAGGACACTGTTCCCAGACTGCTTTACTGTGACACTGACTGCGAGGACACAGTTCCCAGATTGCTTCACTGTGTTACTGACTGCGATGACACAGTTCCCAGACTGCTTCACTGTGACACTGACTACGAGGACACAGTTCCAAGACTTCTTCACTGTGACACTGGGTGCGAGGACACAGTTACCAGACTGCTTCATTATGTTACTGACTGCGATTCACAGTTCGCAGACTGCACCAGTCAGACACTGGCTGCGAGGACACAGCTCCCAGACTGCTTCACTGTGGCACTGACTGCGAGGATACAGTTCCCAGACTTCTTCACTGTGACACTGACTGCGAGATCACAGTTCCCAGTCTCCTTCACTGTGACACTGACTACGAGGACACAGTTCCAAGACGTCTTCACTGAGACACTGACTCCGAGGACACTGTTCCCAGATTGCTTCACTGTGTTACTGACTGCGATGACACAGTTCCCAGACTGCTTCACTGTGACACTGACTGCGAGATCACAGTTCCCAGTCTTCTTCACTGTGACACTGACTACGAGGACACAGTTCCAAGACTTCTTCACTGTGACACAGACTGCGAGGACACAGTTACCAGACTGTTTCATTATGTTACTGACTGCGATTCACAGTTCGCAGACTGCACCAGTCAGACACTGGCTGCGAGGACACAGCTCCCAGACTGCTTCACTGTGGCACTGACTGCGAGGATACAGTTCCCAGACTTCTTCACTGTGACACTGACTGCAAGGACACAGTTCCCAGACTGCCTCACTGTGACACTGACTGCAAGGGCACAGTTCCCAGACTGCTTCTCTATGACATTTACTGTGAGGACACATATTCCAGGCAGCTTTACTCTGAAACTTACTGCAAGGACATAGTTCCCAGACTGCTTCACTCTGAAACTTACTGCGAGGACACAGTTCCCAGACTGCTTCTCTATGACACTTACTGTGAGGACACAGTTCCCAGGCGGCTTCACTCTGAAACTTACCACAAGGACATCGTTCCCAGATTGCTTCACTGTGTTACTGACTGCAAGGACACAGTTTCCAGACTGCTTCACGGTGACATTAATTGCAAGGACCTAGTTCCCAGGCTGCTTCATTGTGAACTGACTGCGAGGACACACTTCCCAGCCTGCCTCACTGTGACACTGACTGCGAGGACACAGTTCCCAGACAGCTTCAGTGTGACACTGACTGCGAGGATCCAGTTCCCAGACTGCCTCACTATGACACCGACTGCGAGGACACAATTCCCAGACTGCCTCAATGTGACACTGACTGCGAGGACACAGTCCCCAGACTACTTCATTGTGACACCGACTGTGAGGACACAGTTCCAAGACTTCTTCACTGTGACACTGACTGCAAGGATACAGTTCCCAAACTGCCTCACTGTGACACTGACTGCGTGGACACAGTTCTCAGACTGTTTCTGTATGACACTTACTGTGAGGCACAGTTCCCAGGCTGCTTCACACTGAAATTTACTACAAGGACATAGTTCCCAGAATGCTTCACTGTGTTACTGGCGGCAAGGACACAGTTTCCAGACTGCTTCACGGTCACATTAATTGCAAGGACCTATTTCCCAGACAACTTCATTGTGAACTGACTGCGAGGACATACTTCCCAGCCTGCCTCACTGTGACACTGACTGAGAGGACACAGTTCCCAGACAGCTTCAGTATGAATCAGAATGCGAGGACACAGTTCCCAGACTGCCTTACTATGACGCCGACTGCGAGGATCAGTTCCCAGACTGCTTCACTGTGCTACCGACTGCGAGGACACCTTTCCCAGACTGCTTCACTGTGACACTGGCTGCGAGGACACAGTTCCTTGACTGTTTCACTGTGTTACTGACTGCGAGGACACAGTTCCCCGACTGCTTCACTGTGTTACTGACTGCGAGGACACAGTTCCCAGGCTGCTTCACTGTGGCACTGACTGTGAGGACACAGTTCCCAGACTGCTTCACCGTGACACCGACTGCAAGGACACAGTTCCCAGGCTGCTTCATTGTGGCACTGACTGTGAGGACACAGTTCCCAGACTGCTTCACCGTGACACTGATTGCATGGACACAGTTCCCAGACTGCTTCACTGTGACACTGACTGCGAGGACACACGCCATATTGCCTCACTGTGACACTGACTGCGAGGGCACAGTTCCCAGACTGCTTCACTGTGACACTGACTGCGAGGACACAGTTATCCAGACTGCTTCCCTCTGACACTGACTGTGAGGACACAGTTCCCAGACTGCTTCACTGTGTTACTGACTGCGATTCACAGTTCCCAGGCTGCTTTACTGTGACACGAATTGCAGGAACACAGTTCCCAGACTGGTTCACTGTGAACTGACTTCAAGGACACAGTTTCGAGACTGCTTCAGTGTGACACTGACTGCGAATACACAGTTCCCAGACTGCTTCTCTCTGACACTGACTGTGAGGACGTAGTTCCCAGGCTGCTTCACTTTGACACTGACTGCGAGGACACTGTTCCTAACTAACTCACTGTTACACTGACTGCGAGGACACAGTTCACAGACTGCTTCACTATGACACCGAATGTGAGGACACTGTTCCCAGACTGCTTTACTGTGACACTGACTGCAAGGACACAGTTCCCTGACTGCTTCACTGTGTTACTGACTGCGAGGACACAGTTCACAGACTGCTTGACTGTGAACTGACTACAAGGACACAGTTCCAAGGCTGCTTCACTGTGCGACAGACTGTGAGGACACAGTTCCCAGACTGCTTCACCGTGACACCGACTGCGAGGCCACAGTTCCCAGACTGCTTCACTGTGACACTGATTGCGAGGACCCAGTTCCCAGACTGCTTCACTGTGACACTGACTGCGATTCACGGTTCCCAGACTGCATCACTTTTGCACTGTCTGCGAGGCCACAGTTCCCAGACTGCTTCACTGTGACATGGATAACGGGAACACAGTTCCCTGGCTGCTACACTGTGAACTGACTTCAAGGGCACAGTTCCTAACTACCTCACTGTGAAACTGACTGCGAGGCCACAGTTCCCAGACTGCTTTACTGTGACACTGACTGCGAGGACTCAGTTCCCAGACTATTTCACTGTGAAATTGACTGCGAGGACACAGTTCTCAGACTGCTTCACTATGACACCAAATGCGAGCACACAATTCCCAGACTGCTTCACTGTGACACTGACTCCGAGGACACTGTTCCCAGGTTGCTTCACTGTGACTGCGAGGTCACAGTTCCCAGTCTCCTTCACTGTGACACTGACTACGAGGACACAGTTCCAAGACTTCTTCACTGTGACACTGACTGCGAGGACACAGTTACCAGACTGCTTAATTATGTTACTCACTGAGATTCACAGTTCCCAGACTGCACCAGTCAGACACTGGCTGCGAGGACACAGCTCCCAGACTGCTTCACTGTGGCACTGACTGCGAGGACACAGTTCCCAGACTTCTTCACTGTGACACTTACTGTGAGGACACAGTTCCCAGGCGGCTTCACTCTGAAACTTACTACAAGGACATCGTTCCCAGATTGCTTCACTGTGTTACTGACTGCAAGGACACAGTTTCCAGACTGCTTCACGGTGACATTAATTGCAAGGACCTAGTTCCCAGGCTGCTTCATTGTGAACTGACTGCGAGGACACACTTCCCAGCCTGCCTCACTGTGACACTGACTGCGAGGACACGGTTCCCAGACAGCTTCAGTGTGACACTGACTGCGAGGATCCAGTTCCCAGACTGCCTCACTATGACACCGACTGCGAGGACACAATTCCCAGACTGCCTCAATGTGACACTGACTGCGAGGACACAGTCCCCAGACTACTTCATTGTGACACCGACTGTGAGGACACAGTTCCAAGACTTCTTCACTGTGACACTGACTGCAAGGATACAGTTCCCAAACTGCCTCACTGTGACACTGACTGCGTGGACACAGTTCTCAGACTGTTTCTGTATGACACTTACTGTGAGGACACAGTTCCCAGGCTGCTTCACACTGAAATTTACTACAAGGACATAGTTCCCAGAATGCTTCACTGTGTTACTGGCGGCAAGGACACAGTTTCCAGACTGCTTCACGGTCACATTAATTGCAAGGACCTATTTCCCAGACAACTTCATTGTGAACTGACTGCGAGGACATACTTCCCAGCCTGCCTCACTGTGACACTGACTGAGAGGATACAGTTCCCAGACAGCTTCAGTATGAATCCGAATGCGAGGACACAGTTCCCAGACTGCCTTACTATGACGCCGACTGCGAGGATCTAGTCCCAAACTGCTTCGCTGTGATACCAACTGCGAGGATACAGTTCCCAAACTGCTTCACTGTGCTACCGACTGCGAGGACACCTTTCCCAGACTGCTTCGCTGTGACACTGGCTGCGAGGACACAGTTCCTTGACTGTTTCACTGTGTTACTGACTGCGAGGACACAGTTCCCCGACTGCTTCACTGTGTTACTGACTGCGAGGACACAGTTCCCAGGCTGCTTCACTGTGGCACTGACTGTGAGGACACAGTTCCCAGACTGCTTCACCGTGACACCTACTGCAAGGACACAGTTCCCAGGCTGCTTCACTGTGGCACTGACTGTGAGGACACAGTTCCCAGACTGCTTCACCGTGACACTGATTGCATGGACACAGTTCCCAGACTGCTTCACTGTGACACTGACTGCGAGGCCACTCGCCATATTGCCTCACTGTGACACTGACTGCGAGGACACAGTTCCCAGACTGCTTCACTGTGACACTGACTGCGAGGACACAGTTATCCAGACTGCTTCCCTCTGACACTGACTGTGAGGACACAGTTCCCAGACTGCTTCACTGTGTTACTGACTGCGATTCACAGTTCCCAGGCTGCTTTACTGTGACACGAATTGCAGGAACACAGTTCCCAGACTGGTTCACTGTGAACTGACTTCAAGGACACAGTTTCGAGACTGCTTCAGTGTGACACTGACTGCGAATACACAGTTCCCAGACTGCTTCTCTCTGACACTGACTGTGAGGACGTAGTTCCCAGGCTGCTTCACTTTGACACTGACTGCGAGGACACAGTTCACAGACTGCTTCACTATGACACCGAATGTGAGGACACTGTTCCCAGATTGCTTTACTGTGACACTGACTGCAAGGACACAGTTCCCTGACTGCTTCACTGTGTTACTGACTGCGAGGACACAGTTCACAGACTGCTTGACTGTGAACTGACTACAAGGACTCAGTTCCAAGGCTGCTTCACTGTGCGACAGACTGTGAGGACACAGTTCCCAGACTGCTTCACCGTGACACCGACTGCGAGGCCACAGTTCCCAGACTGCTTCACTGTGACACTGATTGCGAGGACCCAGTTCCCAGACTGCTTCACTGTGACACTGACTGCGATTCACGGTTCCCAGACTGCATCACTTTTGCACTGTCTGCGAGGCCACAGTTCCCAGACTGCTTCACTGTGACATGGATAATGGGAACACAGTTCCCTGGCTGCTACACTGTGAACTGACTTCAAGGGCACAGTTCCTAACTACCTCACTGTGAAACTGACTGCGAGGCCACAGTTCCCAGACTGCTTTACTGTGACACTGACTGCGAGGACACAGTTCCCAGACTGCTTCACTGTGATAATGACTGAGAAGACTCAGTTCCCAGACTATTTCACTGTGAAATTGACTGCGAGGACACAGTTCTCAGACTGCTTCACTATGACACCAAATGCGAGCACACAGTTCCCAGACTGCTTCACTGTGACACTGACTCCGAGGACACTGTTCCCAGATTGCTTCACTGTGACACTGACTGCGAGGTCACAGTTCCCAGTCTCCTTCACTGTGACACTGACTACGAGGACACAGTTCCAAGACTTCTTCACTGTGACACAGACTGCGAGGACACAGTTACCAGACTGCTTAATTATGTTACTCACTGCGATTCACAGTTCCCAGACTGCAACAGTCAGATACTGGCTGCGAGGACACAGCTCCCAGACTGCTTCACTGTGGCACTGACTGCGAGGACACAGTTCCCAGACTTCTTCACTGTGACACTTACTGTGAGGACACAGTTCCCAGGCGGCTCCACTCTGAAACTTACTACAAGGACATCGTTCCCAGACTGCTTCACTGCGTTACTGACTGCAAGGACACAGTTTCCAGACTGCTTCACGGTGACATTAATTGCAAGGACCTAGTTCCCAGACTGCTTCATTGTGAACTGACTGCGAGGACACACTTCCCAGCCAGCCTCACTGTGACACTGACTGCGGGGACACAGTTCCCAGACAGCTTCAGTGTGACACTGACTGCGAGCATCCAGTTCCCAAACTGCCTCACTATGACACTGACTGTGAGGACACTGTTCCTAACTATCTCACTGTGACACTGACTGCGAGGACACAGACTGCTTCACTATGACACCGAATGTGAGGACACTGTTCCCAGACTGCTTTACTGTGACACTGAATGCAAGGACACAGTTCCCAGGCTGCTTCACTGTGCAACAGACTGTGAGGACACAGTTCCCAGACTGCTTCACCGTGACACCGTCTGCGAGGCCACAGTTCCCAGACTGCTTCACTGTGCCACTGATTGCGAGGACCCAGTTCCCAGACTGCTTCACTGTGGCACTGACTGCGATTCACAGTTCCCAGACAGCATCACTTTTGCACTGTCTGCGAGGCCACAGTTCCCAGACTGCTTCACTGTGGCATGGATAACGGGAACACAGTTCCCTGGCTGCTTCACTGTGAACTGACTTCAAGGACACAGTTCCGAGACTGCTTCAGTGTGACACTGACTGCGAGGACATAGTTCCCAGACTGCTTCACTTTGACACTGAGTGCGAGGACACTGTCCCCAGACTGCTTCAATGTGATACTGACTGCAAGGACACAGTTCCCAGACTGCTTCAATGTGATACTGACTGCAAGGACACAGTTCCCAGACTGCTTCACTGTGACACTGACTGCGAGGACACAGTTCCCAGACCTCTTCACTATGACACTGACTGTGAGGACATAGTTCCCAGGCTGCTTCAATTTGACACTGACTGCAAGGACACAGTTTCCAGACTGCTTCACGGTGACATTAATTGCAAGGACCTAGTTCCCAGACTGCTTCATTGTGAACTGACTGCGAGGACACAGTTCCCAGACTGCTTCACAGTGACACTGATTGTGAGGACATAGTTCCCAGACTGCTTCACTATGACACTGGCTGCGAGGAAACAGTTCCCCGACTGCTTCACTGTGTTACTGACTGCGAGGACACAGTTCCCACACTGCTTCACTGTGAACTGACTGCGAGGACACAGTTCCCAGGCTGCTTCACTGTGGCACTGACTGTGAGGACACAGTTCCCAGACTGCTTCACCGTGACACCGACTGCGAGGCCACAGTTCCCAGACTGCTTCACAGTGACACTGATTGCGAGGACACAGTTCCCAGACTGCCTCACTGTGACACTGACTGCGAGGACACAGTTCGCAGACTATTTCACTGTGACACCGACTGTGAGGACACCGTTCCCAGACTGCCTCACTATGACACTGACTGCGAGGACATAGTTCCCAAACTGCTTCACTGTGTTACTGACTGCAAGGACACAGTTACCAGACTGCCGCACTGTGACACTGACTGTGACGACACAGTTCCCAGACTGCCTTACTGTGACACTGATTGCGAGGACACAGTTCCCAGACTGCTTCACGGTGACACTGTCTGCAAGGACAGAGTTCCCAGACTGCCTCACTGTGACACTGACTCCGAGCACATACTTCCCAGTTAGCTTCACTGTGACACTGACTGCAAGGCCACAGTTTCCTGACTGCTTCACTGTGACATTGACTGCGATTTGCAGTTCCCAGACTGCATCACTTTTGCACTGTCTGTGAGGCCACAGTTCCCAGACTGCTTCACAGTGACATGGATAACGGGATCACTGTGAACTGACTACAAGGACACAGTTCCCAGGCTGCTTCACTGTGCGACAGACTGTGAGGACACAGTTCCCAGACTGCTTCACCGTGACACCGACTGCGAGGCCACAGTTCCCAGACTGCTTCACTGTGACACTAATTGCGAGGACCCAGTTCCCAGACTGCTTCACTGTGACACTGACTGCGATTCACAGTTCCCAGACTGCATCACTTTTGCACTGTCTGTGAGGCCACAGTTCCCAGACTGCTTCACAGTGACATGGATAACGGGAACACAGTTTCCTGGCTGCTTCATTGTGAACTGACTTCAAGACACAGTTCCGAGACTGCTTCAGTGTGACACTGACTGCGAGGACTTAGTTCCCAGACTGCTTCACTTTGACACTGAGTGCGAGGACATTGTTCCCAGACTGCTTCACTGTGTTAATGACTGCAAGGACACAGTTCCCAGACTGCTTCACGGTGACACTGACTGCAAGAACATAGTTCCCAGACTGCTCCACTGTGAACTGACTGCGAGGACCCAGTTCCAAGACTGCTTCACTATGACCCCGACTGCGAGGACACAGTTCCCAGACTGCCTCACTGTGACACTGACTGCGAGGACACAGCTCCCAGACTGCTTCACTGTGAACTGACTGCGAGGACACAGTTCCCAGACTGCCTCACTGTGACACTGACTGCGAGGACACAGTTCCCAGACTGCATCAGTGTGACACTGACTGCGAAGACCCAGACCCCAGACTGTTTCACTATGACACCGACTGCGAGGACACAGTTCCCAGACTGCATCACTGTGACATCGACTGTGAGGATATAATTCCCAGACTGCTTCACTGTGATACCAACTGCGAGGATATCGTTCCCAGACTGCTCCGCTGTGACAGCGACTGCTAGGACACAGTCCCCAGATTGCTTCACTGTGACACTGACTGCGAGGACAGAGTTCCGAGACTGCTTCACTGTGACACTGACTGCGAGGACACAGTTCCCAGACTGCTTCACAGTGACACTGAATGCGAGGGCATAGTTCCCAGACTGCTTCACTATGACACCGAATGCGAGGACACAGTTCCCAGACTGCTTCACTGTGACACTGACTCCGAGGACACTGTTCCCAGACTGCTTCAATGTGATACTGACTACGAGGGCACAGCTCCGAGACTTCTTCACTGTGACACTGACTGCGAGGACACAGTTACCAGACTGCTTCATTATGCTACTGACTGCGATTCACAGTTCCCAGGCTGCATCAGTCTGACACTGGCTGCGAGGACACAGTTCCCAGACTGCCTCACTGTGACACTGACTGCGAGGACACAGTTCCCAGACTGCATCAGTGTGACACTGACTGCGAAGACCCAGTTCCCAGACTGTTTCACTATGACACCGACTGCGAGGATACAGTTCCCAGACTGCCTCACTGTGACACTGACTGCGAGGACTCAGTTTGCAGACTATTTCACTGTGACACCGACTGTGAGGACACAGTTCCCAGACTGCATCACTGTGACATCGACTGTGAGGATATAATTCCCAGACTGCTTCACTGTGATACCATCTGCGAGGATATCGTTCCCAGACTGCTCTGCTGTGACAGCGACTGCTAGGACACAGTTCCCAGACTGCTTCACTGTGACACAGACTGCGAGGACACAGTTCCCAAACTGCTTCACCGTGACACTGACTCCGAGGACACTGTTCCCAGACTGCTTCAATGTGATACTGACTACGAGGACACAGCTCCGAGACTTCTTCACTGTGACACTGACTGCGAGGACACAGTTACCAGGCTGCTTCATTATGTTACTGACTGCGATTCACAGTTCCCAGGCTGCATCATTCTGACACTGGCTGCGAGGACACAGTTGCGAGCCTTCTTTACTGTGGCACTGGCTGCGAGGACTCAGTTCCCAGACATGTTGTACATGTTGTGCATGAGGATGCTTCACTGTGACACTGACTGCAAGAACACAGGTGTGAAGTTGAATGGTAGTAAGCTCATTAATAGGCGATATGCAAATATTTTTTAAAAAAATGTTTTCATTTCTGTTAGTGTGGAGCTTTAGGAATGGGAAGAAAAACTGAAATAGCAATATTAATAGCCGTAACTATTACTCTTTTTATTACAAACATATAATACTGCAGAAGCTGGAAAATGGAAATAAAAACAGGCAGTAGTTGGTCCGATGGTGGGCTGGAAAACCTAAGTCAACCCCACCTCAGCCGTTTCCGGGAGGCCCGACCTGAATCTGTGGCATACAGGCAATTAACTGACTGCCGTTGTGGCTCCTGTCTCTATAGGTGATGATATCCTGCCTCTAAGTGTTGCCAGTCAATCCTGAACCACAGTAGGCTGCGCCCAACCTGGAGCAGCATCATGGTCACCATCCTGGGACTGAAGTAAATGGAGTCGGGGTGGTTTATGCCACTCAGGTAGTAAATGGAGTCGGGGTGGTTTGAGCCAGTTGATGGGTTGATGGTAAGTGATGAGAGCAATGGGTTTTTTTCTGAAAGGGTGACCCTTGCTTTTGGTTAGGTCATCCTCCCTCCCCAAGCCACTGGGGAACATTCAGGTTTTACTGGGTGGCCTCCCGAAATGGCGGAGGGTTCTCCACTGCCTGTAGAAAGCCACCCAGTGGGAAGTGCCCCTTAAGTGGCCTTGCATTGGCCACTTAAGGGCCTCAGTTGAACTCCTGGTGGGAAGGCTACCCTCAATCCTTCCCTACTACTAAGAGTATTCGATGATGTTGAGAAAATAAAGGGAATTTGGCCCGCCCTGCCTTCCCTTTTGACTCCTCGTGATCCCACCACCTCCAACCATGCTCCTGAGAGCTCCATTAACTGCCACCTAAAGTTTCAGTTCCAACTCATTGACTGTTTTCCCCTTGCTCATTACACTTTATTCCCTGTGGGTGATAAAACCAAAAGCTCTTGATTTATATTGTTAAGGAATGGTTGAGGTCATGGGCCCACATGCTGAATCCAGAAACTGTTCAACATTTCATTGAATCCAGCAAAGGGAGCTAAAAAGATCTCAACAATGTTGAATCATGTGAAGTAGAGGGGGCTAAGCAGTCAGCTCAGTTAAAAGGAAGCTGACTGCAAATAGTGGGAGGATCACATTCCTCTGTCCAACTAACCTCAAAGGAGTGGTAGGCCGCATCAGTTCTCATGCCAGAGCTGATTGAGAGAGTATCATCACAGATGCATGTATCAACTATCCAGGCAGAAGACATGGTTCATTTTTTTCTTTCTAATTCTGGACTAGGCAGGAAGTCTTTTTGTAAAGATAATTCAATAATGGCCAGATGTGAAGAAAAACATTGGCCCACCTCTTAGCATCTGCGGCTGTTGTTCAGGGATCGGGCCACACACTGTATGTTGCTGGCCAAAGAAAGAATAATGTTAACTAATAATGGGCACAAAAAACCCAAACAGTTTATGTAGTTCTCAGTTAATTCCTCATCCATTGTCTTCCTGTCTAATACAGGACTGGCAATGATAAATAACTGGTCATGGTGCCAAGATATTTAGCATGTTTTATATTATTTTATAATTGAATATTTCTGGCAGCAAAAATCATCCATCAGTGAACAGCACTGGTAGCTCTACCAGAAGGTGAGAACTACTATCACTCCATTGGCGGTGACACATTATTCCGACTTCACATTTTTGGCAGATTGACCACCCCCCTCCCTCCACCTTCCCCACAGCTCCCTATATTGGAAATTTGGATGTATACGGTACACAGTTTGCTGACCAATTAATTTAAATGAATGGTAAGTCAAGCCCAGCATATGCCTGAACTTTTGATGTGCATTAACTGGCAGGTGGGGCTTCCCGCTGGTGAGTCCAAATCCAAAGATTACCCTGTCAAAGTATTCTGTTGGCTCCTATTCTGGTCAATCAACATTTGCTTACTTGATCTACACCTCTGAAAGGCAAACTGATCAAATGAATGCACCATCTGTGAATTCTTCCCTTTCCACACTCCGAATGTGTCTGTGCCATTGACCATCTGTCGTTGTGACATCTCAAAACAAAGGGAGATCATAATATCAATAGTTGACATTTACTGAATTGTAGGGCACAGTGCATCATAATGCAGAAAAAAGCTCTTAAACAAGTATTTTGTTAAATGAATGTTTATGTGTGCTGCGAATGCTTTGAAGAAAGAAAGGGGTTTACAATGTGAAATTGATATAAGATGCACTGCTTGTCAAACAAAGATTTCTTGTAAATACTCCTTCTGAAACCTTAAAACATAGTCTGAAAAATCTAAGAACACCCAAAATCATTTGCTGGTGGCACAGAGAACAGTCTCCAAACCTGAATGTAGAGGCCTGAGGCACATGTGTTATTGTTTTGCAGGTGTCATTATTATCAAGCTGGCAAACTTCTGAACACCCTGAGGCAGCTTGGAGAGGGGAGTCGAAAATCAGTCGCAGCTTTTACACATGGTGTGGATAATTGCAGGATGGGCAGTTTCTAAGACAAGTTAATGAAACATAGAAGTAAAATGGAAGAAGGAGAAAAATGGAGACCAGAGAGGAAAGTTAGAAAATATGTAGCATTTCTCTTACTTGCACTAATGCTCTCATTTTAAAACTTCCCTTCGCAAATATCACAGCCATCGTAATAATTTACGACTTGCTGGTAAATAACTAGGCTTTGTATATGAGAAACAGTTTTTAAAAACAATTACATATGTTTCAAAAAATGGCTTTCCAGCTCAACAATTAGAGCAATAATTCACAATAGTCTTTTTCATCAGAATCTTGATTACTCAAGCAAACATGTCCTAGTTTCCTAAAATAAAATACTATTTTTGAGAGCAGATGTTTTTCAAACCTGTGCTTCTGGCAAAAAAATAAAATAATTGATGGATGCAAGTTCTCGTGGGGCTCACTGACCTCTGGGGATGAATTCCCAATATGCATTCCTGTCACATCAAGCTCAGTGCTGGGATCGTGGAGTCATAAAATGTAACTTAATATTTGTGAAGTTGACAAGATTGTGAAAATGGCAGCATTATAGCATGCCCTGTTACTGCAATGCAGGGTGTACCCAGCTGTTGGGCGATTACAAGTCCTTGTGAGCGGAACTGTATCTGTTCATGTGATGGGAAGGGGCACCACAAATTGATGCCAGCAGGCATGTAGCCTGCACTAATGGGCACATAATAATTTTGGAATTGGGAAATCAGGCTTGACTTTCCCATTATGAAGGCAGCTTACACTTCTTAAAGGGAAGGTGACACTGGCTGCAGACAACAAGCTCTCCTTTCCTTAAGTCCTATGTTCTTGTGCAACTTTGCAGTGGCTGCAAGAGTCCAAGAGAGAATGTCCAGGCTCCTTGATACCATGTTGGAGGATCTGAAGGAGCCGCTGGACAGATGGAAGGAGATCCTGCTCTCTCTTATCCTCTGCTTGCACCTACACAACTTAATTACTTGCAATGCTCTCCTTTTCCTCTTCATTTTACGAGTTGCACTGGACAGCCTGTCAGAGAGCATGGAGGACCCCAGCTCCAACTTGCACCAAGGCTGCATCCAAAGCCTGGAGACTATCCTGCCCAACATGGGCCAAAAGAACAAAGAACAAAGAAAAGTACAGCACAGGAACAGGCCCTTCGGCCCTCCAAGCCTGCGCCGACCATGCTGCCCGTCTAAACTAAAATCTTCTACACTTCCGGGGTCCATATCCCTCTATTCCCATCCTATTCATGTATTTGTCAAGCTGCCCCTTAAACGTCACTATCTTCCCTGCTTCCACCACCTCCTCTGGCAGCAAATTCCAGGCCCCACTACCCTCTGTGTAAAAAACTTGCCTCGTACATCTCCTCTAAACCTTGCCCCTCATGCCCTAAACCTATGCCCCCTACTAATTGACCCCTCTACCTTGGGGAAAAGTCTCTGACTATCCACTCTGTTCATGCCCCTCATAATTTTGTGAACCTCTATCAGGTCGCCTCTCAACTCCTTCGTTCCAGTGAGAACAAACTAAGTTTATTCAACCTCTCCTCATAGCTAATGCCCTCCATACCAGGCAACATCCTGGTAAATCTCTTCTGCACCCTCTCTAAAGCCTCCACATCCTTCTGGTAGTGTGGCGACCAGAGTTGAACACTATACTCCAAGTGTGGCCTAACTAAGGTTCTATACAGCTGCAACATGACTTGCCAATGCTTATACTCAATGCCCCGGCCAATGAAGGCAAGCATGCCGTATGCCTTCTTGACTACCTTCTCCACCTGTGTTGCCCCTTTCAGTGACCTGTGGATCTGTACACCTAGATCTCTCTGACTGTCATTACTCTTGAGGGTTCTACCATTCACTGTACATTCCCTACCTGTATTAGACCTTCCAAAATGCATTACCTCACATTTGTCTGGATTAAACTCCATCTGCCATCTCTCCGCCCAACTCTCCAGACGATCTAAATCCTGTTGTATCCTCTGACAGTCCTCATCGCTATCCACAATTCCACCAACCTTTGTGTCATCTGCAAACTTACTAATCAGACTGGTTACATTTTCCTCCAAATCATTTATATATAATATGAACAGCAAAGGTCCCAGCACTGATCCCTGTGGAACACCACTAGTCACAGTCCTCCAATCAGAAAAGCAACCTCCCATTGCTACTCTCTGCCTTCTATGATTTAGCCAGTTCTGTATCCATCTTGCCAGCTCACCTCTGATCCCGTGTGACTTCACCTTTTGTACCAGTCTGCCATGAGGGACCTTGTCAAAGGCCTTACTGAAGTCTATATATACAATGTCCACTGCCCTACCTGCATCAATCATTTTTGTGACCTCCTCAAAAAACTCTATCAAGTTAGTGAGACACGACCTCCCCTTCACAAAACTGTGCTGCCTCTCGCTAATACATCTACTTGCTTCCAAATGGGAGTAGATCCTGTCTCGAAGAATTTTCTCCAGTAATTTCCCTACCACTGAGGTAAGGCTCTGTAGTTCCCTGGATTATCCTTGCTACCCTTCTTAAACAAAGGAACAACATTGGCTTTTCTCTAGTCCTCCGGGACATCACCTGAAGACAATGAGGATCCAAAGATTTCTGTCACGGCCTCAGCAATTTCCTCTCTTGCCTCCTTCAGTATTCTGGGGTAGATCCCATCAGGCCCTGGGGACTTATCTACCTTAATATTTTTCAAGACGCCCAACACCTCGTCTTTTTGGATCTCAATGTGACCCAGGCTATCTACACACCCTTCTCCAGACTCAACATCTACCAATTTCTTCTCTTTGGTGAATACTGATGCAAAGTATTCATTTTGTACCTCGCCCATTTCCTCTGGCTCCACACATAGATTGCCTCCCCTGTCCTTCAGTGGACCAACCCTTTCCCTGGCTACCCTCTTGCTTTTTATGTACGTGTAAAGATACCATCCTGGATTTCTTTCACATCCACAGAAGCACCTATCTGTGCCCCTGACGATAGAGTCCCCTATGACTATTGGTCTTCTGCGCTTTGACCCTCCCTGCTGAACATCAGAGCCAGCCAGGGTGCCACTGCTCTTGCTGCTGCTGTTTTCCCCTGATAGGCTATTCCCCCCAACTGTATCCAAAGTGATATACCTGTTCTAGAGGGGGACAACCACAGGGGATTCCTGCACTGACTGCCTGCCCCTTCTGGTGGTCACCCATCTCTCTGCCTGCACCTTGGGTGTGATCACATCTCTATAACTCCTATCTATGATGCTTTCTGCCAGCTGCACGCTCCTAAGTGCATCCAACTGCTGCTCCAACCGAACCACACGGTCTGTGAGGAGCTGCCATTGGTTGCACTTGTTGCAGATGTAGTCGACCGGAACGCTGGAAGTGTCACAGATCTGCCACATCTCACAGTTGGAGCACTGCACCCCGCTGAGTGACATTTAAGCACTAGTTAATTAATTTGAAATAATCACTTGAATTTTTGTTAGATTGCGTTACAATTAACTATATGGCCCTGACGCTAGATTTTTATTGTAAAATTAAATGCTAAATACCCTTCCCTCAGGTTTAGTTACTTCACTATCTCGTTAATCAATTAGGTTTGTTTTGCAATATTATTTTAAAAAACAAATTTAACAGATTCCCAACCAGCCAACCAGCTCACAGCTTTATTGTGATGTCACTTCAGCTTTTCCCCCCCACACAATTTGAGAAGGTAATAAAATCACTTACCTTCTCGGGATGCTCTCTGGATCTCTCCCTACAGATTAACAGTTACAAGCCAGAAGAAAGAAAGCAAAATGATAGAGAAAAAGCACCTCCTCCCACTCTGCACCGAATTACCTCATTGCACCAAATTACCAAGTTCCAATCACTCAGGGGGCGAAATTCTCCCCCAACGGCGCGATGTCCGCCGACTGGCGCCAAAAACGGCACCAATCAGACGGGCATCGCGCCGGCCCAAAGGTGCGGAATGCTCCGCATCTTTGGAGGCCGAGCCCCAACATTGAGGGGCTAGGCCGACGCCGGAGGGATTTCCGCCCCACCAGCTGGCGGAAATGGCGTTTGTTGCCCCGCCAGCTGGCGGAAATGACGTTTGTTGCCCCGCCAGCTGGCGCGGAAATGCGGCGCATGCGCGGGAGCGTCAGCGGCCGCCGACAGTTTCCCGCGCATGTGCAGTGGGGAGAGTCACTTCCTCCTCCGCCATGGTGGAGACCGTGGAGGAGGCGGAAGGGAAAGAGTGCCCCCACGGCACAGGCCCACCCGCGATCGCGGGCCAGGCCACCGTGCGGCACCACCCGGGGTCAGGTCGCCCCGCGCCCCCCCCCAGGACCCCGGAGCCCGCCCACGCCGCCTGGTCCCACCGGTAAATACCAGCTTTGATTTACGCCGGCGGGACAGGCAATTTCTGGGCGGGACTTCGGCCCAGTCGGGCCGGAGAATTGAGCTGGAGATCCCGCCAACCGGCGCAGCCCGATTCCCGCCACCGCCCAATCTCCGGTACCGGAGACTTCGGCGGGGGCGAGATTCACGGCGGCCAACGGCCATTCTCCGACCCGGCGGGGGGTCGGAGTATGACGCCCAGGATGTCTTGACTTCACCCTGTGCCGAGTGGTCAAATGCAGCAGCAGAGTTGTGGCTCTCAACATGAACAAGCCTCTGCTGTTAGCTGTGACAGATTCCAAGGGAGCTGCTGCCATATGTCTACAACCTTGGCTTTGGTGGACGCATCAAGAGGGGCATCCAGAGCATCATTCCTCACTCAGTTCTCAAACTGTTATTCTTAAAGCAAATCTTTATATTCTTAAATATTTAGGGGCTGCATTTTTAGATTTAATGCTTCCAGCATAGCTTTGTGTGGCAGGAGCACTAAATTATAAAATGTACCCTATAATGCAGTATTTAAAGGTTTTCAATTTGTTCAGAAGTTTTCATGTACTTATTATAATATCACACATTCTAGTTTTGACTATAACAACATGTGTCATGATGTAATTATAGACACTGGGGAAATAAATAGGAAATCAAACTCTCTATGCCTAGCAAACTGCGATGATCAATGTGATTCACAGCTCCATTTAGAATTCAGTAGCAGATGCAATGCCAATTACAGCTGTAGATCATATCCCTGTCCTGTGGTGGAATCCTTTTTGTCAGAGGAATACTTAACTCCCACTAATAGAATTTCAATCTCCTGAGAAACGATAATGATTTGATCTAGTGATGAAGTGTGAGTAATATATATTCTTTTTTCCCCCAAATGATACTCAAATTATTTTCAGAATGACATTAGGTCCCAGTAAAGAATTTCAAGAGTTAATATGCCTGGTTCACTGTAAGACAGAAAATGTTTATTAATGACTCTTGGGATCCCGATGGCGAATGTGCTAATGTTAGAAATAATGTGCTTCCTTGAACCACTGCAGAAGTTGACCTCTGGTACCACAGGGAATGCTAAGGGGCAACAATAAAGTGATGTGGGAAATGAGGAGGGAGTGTGGAGCTGTTGGGTGATGGGCAGAGAGCCAGTAGATTTTCAAAGGATCTTTTCTACTTCAGCTGCAGAAATGGTTCGCCAATCAATATCAACTGTAACTGAGCGGAAGTCTTTATTATATTTTGGATTCTTAATTCTTCCTCTCTGCGTGCATTCATTTACGAAGGCATTGCCTGGTTTCAGCACACTAAGTGTCAGTTCACTTCTTGAAAATGTTCGCCTGACACAGACTGCTGGCTGAAAACAAACGTTTTGAATTTTGTGCATCGTGCTGAGTTAGTTGGTCCCAGCTCGCGTTGGGGTATATGGATGAGGGCAGATGGTGTTTAAGCTGCTGAAACTGGTCTCAATATTTGGCACGACGAAAGGAAAAATAATCACCCGGCGTTCCAACTTTTGATTATCCTCCTGTGACTGCTGCTCGGGCTTGAACATTCCACGTTGCTCTCCCACCTGTCCTGGCACAAATACTCCTGCGTTATTTCAGTCTGTTTTTTGAATCATGTAAATGGTGACTGCTGCATAGGATATATCCCAACTATTAAAGTTCAAGCCCCTATCTGCTAAGAAGGGAAAGTAGATTTTCTCCAAATCTACAATTGCAGGAAAAATATTCTTCTTTAAATTTTGTGATTTTAAGAAAACCATTTTGTACCTTTTCCAAAGAGACGTAGAAAAAGAAACAGTGATGTCAAAAGTTCCAATAATACAATGGGCTCTAAACCTCTCAAATCTCTAGTATGATAAATACAAACCCATGCCCTGAAGGACACAGGAATTCTCCCTGTGCCTCATCATAACATTGGTGAGAGTGGGGTGGAAAATAAGAGCAAATGAGTAACTGTGGGTTTCAGCCATTTATAGTGGGCTTTTTACCTGCCTCCTGATAAAGATATGGCTGGAGATCAGAGTGTGGTAAACACCACTAGTGATATATTGTATGTATTACGACACTGCCCGTGTATTACGATTACTACGGTAAATCCCTGCCTGCTGGCTCCTCCCAGCAGGCGGCGTATAAAGGTGTGTGCTCTCCTGCACTGCTCCCATTCTGGTTCCAGCTACAGGAGGCACAACATCTTGTGCAATAAAGCCTCGATTGTTTCACCATTCTCATCTCGTGGTAATTGACAGTACATCACAGAGAATCACTGAGGAGTTACAAGTCACGGGCTTGGGAATTGAACTGTTCTTTGGGCAAAAATAGTGTTGTTCTGATCATGGGAATTGCAATTTGGGGCAAAGGTCAGCTACACTAGAGTTCTAAATTCCAGTAGAATTGACTGCCTGCACAGAAGCTGCCCACCCCTAAAATGGTGGCTATATGCAAATGTCAAGGGCAAGGGGTAAAAGTTGCTGTCCCAGATGTTCTTCCATTTACAGCACAATGATACTTGTCTGGTGCTGTGTATTGGCAGACATCTAAGGTGAAATGTCACATGAGTTGTCATCAGGAAAAAGGATGACAGCACGATGACAGTTTCCCATCATGACATTTGTGCTGGATCCTGGATTTAACAGTCAGAATAATGGTGTCAGTCAGATGCTACAGACTAAGAGATATTTTGCCCTGACACTCTGAAATTATTTTCCATTCTCTGCAACTGGTCTCCCAGAGCCTGAAGGTCTGTAGTCAAAGCATCTACATTGACTGGTCTGGAAGTTTACCTATTCGGAAATTCAGCTTGTGGAACTCTGCACTGTACTAAATCGTTCTCAGATATTTGCAATGAGGATGTGATTTAGGAAGATAGGAACAGAATTAGGCCATTCAGCCCCGCATACCTATTCCAACTTTCAATTACCATGGCTGATCTGTATGTAACTCCATTTAGCCACCTTCTAACCTGTACCTCACAAAAATCTATGCGTTCTGACAAAGTGTCACATTGCTTCACAGATGCTGCCAGATCCACTGAGTTTTTTCTGTTTTTATTTTAAAAATCTGGTGGTAATTTTCCGACCACATTGCGCCCGCTGCACCCCACGCTATTCATGGAGAACAGTGGGAGAGCCCCTAAACAGGTGCCAAATGGAGCGCGGTGCTCCCAGCCCATAGCACTCATTTAAGTATGCTCAACCTGTTCAAAGTCAGAGTCGCCCAGCTCTCAAGATTCTCCTCCCCCTCTACCGCAGCCTGAGACTGGCGGGGATCATTACTAGTCTCCATGAATGGAGACCAGACTTCATGACCATGCCAGGGGACACTAAGTCCATTATAACACTTGAGTGGTCGGGGATAGGGCAGGGCAGAGCCCTGGTACTGCCACTGGCACCCTGGCAGTGACAAACTGGCATGTTGGGTGCCATATTGACACTGCCAGGGAGCCAATGTGGCATTGCCAGGGTGTCAAGTTGGCACTGCCAAGGCGTAAAGGGACACTTCTATGGTGGTAGGGGGCAGTGTCAGGGTGCCAAGAGGCCCTGCCAGTGTTCCATGGTGCCAACGGGGCTCTGCCAAGGGGCGAGGCCTGAGAGGAGACATGGCCATGAAAGGGGGACGAACTGAGGGGAGAGCTGAAGGGGGCATGAATGGGGGGCATAAAGAGGGAGAATGAAATGGGGGCTTTTGGTGACCCTTAACGGTGTGTCATTCACTTTGGTGGGATGGTGCTACCAGTGATGGGAGGGTTGGGTGGGTGGGGTGGGGGGGGGGAAGGTCTGATGCCTGCGAGTGGGGGGTGAGTCTCTACTGGTTGCGAGGAGGTTCATAATGTGGGGGCGGGGGGGGGGGGGGGGGGAGGGGGGGGGGGATCCAGAAAAGGAAGGGGGCCTGAAAGGAGGGATGTACTGATTGGGACAGCCGGTCAAAATGGCGCCCCGATCTGCGAGGAGCCAGTCCTGCTGGCGAGCTCAGCTTGCCAGTTCAGGAAATCTACTTAAGTTTGACCTCGGCGGGGAGAAATGCCTCGGGTCCCAAAAAACTGACAAAGTGCCGGTGAAATGCAGGGGGGATCTTGCCGATGCAGCTGCCAAGAAACACCCTGCCAAACACGCTCAAAAGTGGACTTTTATTTATTTCCACTGAAATGCGCCCTAAGTGTGGGAGTATTCAGTGAGGAACTCCACAAGCTCCAAAAAAATTAGCAAGGGCAGCACCGCATGGTGTCCTGATACCAGGGGGGTGCCAGAAGAGTGCTCTGTCCCAGACCACCATGGGCGTCCTCCGGGGCCTCTGGGGCCGGATAGCCCCAGTGCACTTGCCGGCGGCACATGCCCCACCATGCCGCACTGTACTGGGTGCTGACTGCGAGACGCGCTGTTGTCAGGGTGATGGAACTCGGGGGAGATGGCGACCCCCGTTGCCACTCCATAGGATAGTTCTGGGTTGACACCCAGTGCCCCCTCCTCCTGGTCGGTTCCCATAGTGCCCTAGGGTTCACCTCAGGCCAGAGGGGCAGCTGGATCGAGCCCCAGTTGCCCCTGCGTCATCTGAGTCTGTAGCACAGTGTCGACGCCCTCGGCGATGCCCCTCTGTGACTGGGATATACTCTGGAGTGCCCAGGTAATGCCCATCCATGACTGGGACACATCCCCCAGCGACCAGGCCATGCTCTGCAGCGCCTTGGCTATGGCCATCTAGGACTGGGACATGCTTCGCAGCGCTTCATAAATGCCCACCTGATACTGGGTCATGTCCCTCAGTGACTGGGATATCCTGGTGAGGTGCTCAGCCATGGCTGTCACTGATTGAGCCACGCCTTGGACACCTCCACTCAAGCTGATGATGTCGTACACCAGACCCTCCACTGTGGAGAGAAGGAAAACACTATGACTGGACAATTGACGAAAGAGTGTTTGTGTCACTACTAGGCCGCTCCCTAGCAGTGTTGACCTCTGTGCCACACATAGCTGGCGCTATCTCCTGCACCGGTTGCCTCTGGGTCTCCTCCAATCGGCTGTGGACCTGCTGGAGGGTCGCTGACATCCCCTCTGAATCTCACGGCCACATCCTCTCGTCTGCATCAGCTCCGGGTAAACTTGGTCCAGAGGCTCAGCATCTGATTGGGACCCAGCTGGGTTCTGGGATCCAGCAGGCCTCGGACTGCTGTCTCGCCTGGGCGTTCCTACCTCCACCTGATGTGCATCTGCAACCATGTGGTGCTCACCAGAACGTGCACCAGGAGCCTGTCCACTACTTTTGCCCACTTAGGTGTGTGTCTCTGTGCTGGTGGGGCTGACAGCTCTCCTCCGTGGTGTTCTCTTGGGAGGCCGGGGGCACCCTGGATGGGCCAGCACTGTTGGCAGGTCCTGCTGGAGAATGGACATGTGGCAGTGGGAGGAATGGGTCAGTGTTTATGGCATTAACAACTCACATTTGGCAGATCATCTTGGTGGGGGCTGGTGGATCTTCACACCTGTGCCGTGTGCCGACCTCCACGGTGGTCACTGATCTGTCCTTGGCCACCCCCACAACCTCCAGGGCCCGCTCCTCACAGGGGGCGAGGATTCTAATGTCCAGCATCCCGCCGCCCATCTAGGCCCTCTCCCGTTGATTACGGGCCATCTTCTCCTGCGGGGACACAGAGGGGGCATTGTTAGCCACAAGCGTGTTTGCTTGCATGGGGAGGGGTGCATTAGGTTGTGGGAGGAGGATTGTGGAAATATGGGGAGTGGATGGGGAATATGGGGGGTGATTATGAGGGGAGAGTATGTGGGGGTGAGTCGATGGTCCAGTGCTTACTCCCCTGAGTGGTGAAGGTCGTTGACCTTCTTGCGACACTGGGTGCCGGTCTGCCTGGCCACGCTCCCCAAGCTGACTGCCGCTGTCACTTCCTCTCAGGCGGCAGTGGCTGCCTTGTGGCTGACCCTCGGGGGAACAGGACATCTCGCCTGGTCTCCGCCGCGTCCAACAGTCTGCCCAAGGTCGGCATTGCTATTCGTGGGCCTGATCGTCCAGGTGGCATGGCTGTGAGCTGAATGGAATTGGCTCTGCAGGGTCGGTTTAAGTGCTGCTCTCCCTTGTTGACAGGGGACTGGCAAGCGCGATCCTGGTGAATCAGCCGGTGGGACCATGATTTGTGGCGAGAAGTCCGTGGGGCTTTGTGCAGTGGACTAATTAACATTTTGCAGTGGTGATCGCCTCGCCGGGCCGCAGGTTAGGAAGCACTCAGCGGTTCCTGCTCACTACCACACTTTGAAACTTTTTTGTTAAATTGCGCCTGTGATGGGAATTGTGTTAGAACAGCTGGCTCAATTCGCACCAATTTTCCTGGCTGAAATGAAACGCAGTCATTTTTTGGGAAGATTCCGGCCTTTATCAATTTCAGTGTTGACATTTTCCATTGACCCCCAACGCAACAGCATTTTGGAGATTTGTACTGAAATTGGTGTGATCAAGAACTTCCTGATGTCCTCCTTGAATGGCCGAGCTCTAATTTTGTATTGTGCTCCCTTGTTCTGGACTCCCCCAACAGAGGAAATAGTTCCTTTCCGCCCTGCCCTATTAGCTATTTTAGTCATCTTAAACGTTTCAATGAGATCGTCCCTTGATCTTTTACCTGCAAGAGAAATAAGCCATTCTGATCCTTAGCATCTGGCTCAGAGCTTGTTTGAAGTTTTACCAACGTTACTGCGTCAGGCTATCCGTGATATTACAAATAAGTTTTATTGTTGTTACTCTTGCATATTTGAACTTGTAAGCAGTTTCCAAGAAATAGCAATACAGTACTGAAGCAACTTAGAAAGACACGTGCCTTGTACTGGTGGAGTGAAACTTGAAAATAGGCTAGCGATGTGAATTTCCAACTTATGCCTCCTTTAAGTGTCCTTCACCTGATTTATTAATTCAATCAAATGCTTCAAATTCTCCCTCATACAATAGAGTTTTTCCCAAAGGAAGCAGTCCTCTGTGACAAAAATATTCCATTTATCCAGTCCTTCCTATTAAATAAACAGAATTAAGTGTGCATGCACTAA
The DNA here is from genome assembly GCF_047496885.1 of Scyliorhinus torazame. Lineage (NCBI taxonomy): Eukaryota > Metazoa > Chordata > Chondrichthyes > Carcharhiniformes > Scyliorhinidae > Scyliorhinus > Scyliorhinus torazame. Next base: position 136,269,240 of record NC_092712.1, read on the forward strand.
TGCTGAACAATAATGTGTGCCATTTCCAGAAACCTGACCTCCCCTATGAATGCTATCGGATTTTAAGATGGTATTTAGCTAGGCGGGAGCAGGAAACGGAGAGATCTGACACACCAGGTCCTGCCCATTTTAACACTTGCCAATTTTTCTTGGAGGAACACCCACTCTTTGTCTTCCTTTCCTCTTCAGCATCCAGAGGATTGATTGTATCTTTGAAGTCGATAGTAAGCCACCCCTTGACTCAGAGCTTGTGGTATCTTATGCTGCACGCCAGTATATGAAAGGGTAAATCAGTGAATGTTATTATCAGTACGAAGTCTTACAACACCAGGTTAAAGCCCAACAGGTTTGTTTCGATGTCACTAGCTTTCGGAACGCTGCTCCTTCCTCAGGTTGATTCGCCTGAGGAAGGAGCAGCACTCCGAAAGCTAGTGACAGCGAAACAAACCTGTTGGACTTCAACCTGGTGTTGTAAGACTTCGTACTGTGCTCACCCCAGTCCAACGCCGGCATCTCCACATCATGTTATTATCAGGTGAGATTGAAAAAGCCCTCTGACTTTTCTGTTCCCAATGTCTCTATTGTCCTCAGAGGTAGAAACTACTCTCTTCTAATAGCATGTTGGATGTATTCGATTAAGTAAAGGTCCTTAAACTGCATGCACCAACTGTAGGTGACTGCCTCCTGCAAGTAGGTAGACTTCCAAACATAGGTTGGAAGGAAGAAGATTAGAGAATATGCACGTCGCTGTCATTCCACCATTACCCAGTGTCATAATATCCACTCATGTATATAATGAGATGCAGACAGGCAGTGATTGACACACAGGATAACCAATGAACACACACGACACATAACAACCAATCACCGGACAGGACAAAGAACAAAGAACAAAGAAATGTACAGCACAGGAACAGGCCCTTCGGCCCTCCAAGCCCGTGCCGACCATGCTGCCCGACTAAACTACAATCTTCTACACTTCCTGGGTCCGTATCCTTCTATTCCCATCCTATTCATATATTTGTCAAGATGCCCCTTAAATGTCCCTATCGTCCCTGCTTCCACTACCTCCTCCGGTAGTGAGTTCCAGGCACCCACTACCGTCTGCGTAAAAAACTTGCCTCGTACATCTACTCTAAACCTTGCCCCTCTCACCTTAAACCTATGCCCCCTAGTAATTGACCCCTCTACCCTGGGGAAAAGCCTCTGACTATCCACTCTGTCTATGCCCCTCATAATTTTATATACCTCTATTAGGTCTCCCCTCAACCTCCTTCGTTCCAGTGAGAACAAACCGAGTTTATTCAATCGCTCCTCATAGCTAATGCCCTCCATACCAGGCAACATTCTGGTAAATCTCTTCTGCACCCTCTCTAAAGCCTCCACATCCTTCTGGTAGTGTGGCGATCAGAATTGAACACTATACTCCAAGTGTGGCCTAACTAAGGTTCTATACAGCTGCAACATGACTTGCCAATTCTTATACTCAATGCCCCGGCCAATGAAGGCAAGCATGCCGTATGCCTTCTTGACTACCTTCTCCACCTGTGTTGCCCCTTTCAATGACCTGTGGACCTGTACTCCTAGATCTCTTTGACTTTCAATACTCTTGAGGGTTCTACCATTCACTGTATATTCCCTACCTGCATTAGACCTTCCAAAATGCATTACCTCACATTTGTCCGGATTAAACTCCATCTGCCATCTCTCCGCCCAAGTCTCCAGACAATCTAAATCCTGCTGTATCCTCCGACAGTCCTCATCGCTATCCGCAATTCCACCAACCTTTGTGTCGTCTGCAAACTTACAAATCAGACCAGTTACATTTTCCTCCAAATCATTTATATATACTACAAAGAGCAAAGGTCCCAGCACTGATCCCTGTGGAACACCACTGGTCACAGCCCTCCAATTAGAAAAGCATCCCTCCATTGCTACTCTCTGCCTTCTATGGCCTAGCCAGTTCTGTATCCACCTTGTCAGCTCACCCCTGATCCCGTGTGACTTCACCTTTTGTACTAGTCTACCATGAGGGACCTTGTCAAAGGCCTTACTGAAGTCCATATAGAGAACATCTACTGCCCTACCTGCATCAATCATCTTAGTGACCTCCTCGAAAAACTCTATCAAGTTAGTGAGACACGACCTCCCCTTCACAAAACCGTGCTGCCTCTCACTAATACGTCCATTTGCTTCCAAATGGGAGTAGATCCTGTCTCTAAGAATTCTCTCCAGTAATTTCCCTACCACTGAAGTAAAGCTCACCGGCCTGTAGTTCCCGGGATTATCCTTGCTACCCTTCTTAAACAGAGGAACAACATTGGCTATTCTCCAGTCCTCCGGGACATCCCCTGAAGACAGCGAGGATCCAAAGATTTCTGTCAAGGCCTCAGCAATTTCCTCTCCAGCCTCCTTCAGTATTCTGGGGTAGATCCCATCAGGCCCTGGGGACTTATCTACCTTAATATTTTTTAAGACACCCAACACCTCGTCTTTTTGGATGACACAGAGGGCATTAAGACTCACCCTCTCTCTACAGGACACAGCTACTGAGATAGTAAGAGTGCACAAGCCAGTGAGCACTATCACCATGAGGTAGAGAGTTAGTCTGGTCAAGCCAGTAGGAGGTTATCAGTTAGATTGGTAGTCAACTCACAGCAGACTATGTACAGCAATCAGGAAGTTCAATAAAACAGTGTTGGACCATCTCCTGTGTCAGAAGCCTGTTTCTAGTTTCACTGCACCCAGTTGCAGTCAACGTTGAACCACCTTACTTAACACATCATGGTACCAGAGTGCTATTAATACTAATGAACCTATCTCAAGTGCATCTGCAACGACCAGCAAGCAGTCATCCAGCAGCATGGAAAGGATCCAGCCTCCTTCGCAACTCCGGATCTCCGACAACCTCAGCACCAACTGGAAAGTCTTCAAACAAAGGTTCCTCCTGTACATCGAGGCCTCTGACCTCGAGGCAGCAGCGGATGCCAGAAAGATTGCGCTGTTCCTGTCGACTGCGGGGGATCACGCCATCCACATCTTTAACTCGCTTACGTTTGCCGATGGCGAAGACAAGACAAAGTTCAAGACAGTTCTGCTGAAATTCGACAGCCACTGCGACATTGAGGTGAATGAGAGCTTTGAACGGTACATCTTCCAACAGAGGCTTCAGGGTAAGGATGAACCTTTTCAGTCCTTCTTGACCCATCTCCGCATCCTAGCGCAGTCATGTAATTATGACTCGACCACTGATTCCATGATCCGGGAACAGGTCGTTTTCGGGGTCCAGTCCGACTCCCTGCGGGAGCAGCTCCTCAACAGCAAACAGTTGACCCTCTCCGTCGCCAACAGGGCGGCAGAAACTGCAAAACTGGCCTCCCACGAGGCAGAAAGGGTGCAGGCCACAGCGAAAATGCGAGGCCTGAACATCGAGGAGAGGAGCCGTTTTGCGTGCTTTTCTCGGGTCCCCATGCATGCGCGCCACGACCGGGTGGACGATGAGGCCGAAGACTCTGAGGCGCATGCGCGAACGTCGGCCGACTGCACTGCGCATGCGCGATGGCACACAGAACGTGCTGACGTCAGCATCATGACATGTCTGAATTGTGGCTCCGCCCATTTAAAGTGGCAATGTCCAGCCAAAGGCAGGCGATGTCTACAGTATGGAAAGCCTGGCCACTACGCAGCCTTCCGCAGGTCCGCTCCACCGAACAAGAGCCAGCGATCCCAGTTGCAGTGCAGACGTGTCCGCTGCGTACAACAAGGCATGCAGGATTCTGATCCAGACAGCCCAACGGACCCCGATGCTGACTGCCTCGAGTCCAGTCGGAAGCTGTGCACGTTTAACACTCCGTTCGGCAGGTATTGCTACGACCGCATGCCTTTTGGTATCATATCAGCTTCCAAAGTATTTCATCGCTTAATGGAGCAAATGATGGAGGGCTTCGAGGGGGTGCGAGTCTATGTGGACGACGTGATCATCTGGTCCACGACGCCCGAGGATCACATTGCTCACCTCAAACAGGTTTTCCAGAGGATTCATGAAAATGGCCTCCAGCTCAACAGGGTCAAATGCTCGTTTGGGTGTTCTGCTATCAAGTTTCTGGGTGACCACATTTCACAGCAAGGTGTGCAACCTGACGCCAACAAGGTGCTGGCAGTCAATGCCATGAAGACACCAGAGCACAAAAAGGCGGTCCTCTGCTTCCTCGGGATGGTATATCTTCTCGGAAAATTCATTCCCAATATGGCATCCCACACCACGGCCCTCCGGCATCTCGTTAAAAAGTCGACAGTGTTCTAGTGGCTTCCCGCACATCAAGTGGAGTGGCATGAGCTGAAGGTGAAGCTCACCACAGCCCCAGTACTGCCGTTCTTTGACCCAACCAAGGATACCAAGATATCCACAGATGCAAGCCAGGACGGCATTGGGGCGGTGCTCCTCCAGCAAGACGATTCCTCGTCCTGGGCTCCAGTGGTATATGCCTCCGACCGAACAACGGTATGCCCAGATCGAAAAGGGGTATCTGGGTCTCCTGACAGGAATAGTCAAGCTTCATGACTACGTATACGGTCTGCCGAAGTTCACGGTGGAAACAGACCACAGGCCTTTAGTCAACATAACCCAGAAGGATTTAAATGACATGACACCTCGGCTGCAGCGAATTCTTCTTCGTCTCCGCCGATATGACTTCGAACTCGTCTATACATGGACAAGGAGCTGATCGTCGCAGATGCCCTATCCCGATCCATCACCACGCCATGTGAACTGGGCGACTTCATTCGCCACATCGAGGCACAGGTGCAGTTGTCTGCCGGCAACCTCCCAGCCACCGATGAATGAGTTGTCCAGATACGCCAAGAAACTGCCAAAGATCCTCTACTGCAGCGCGTGATGCAACATCTTGCACATGGCTGGCAAAAGGGGCAGTGCCCCCAGTTCTTCAACGTTAAGGATGAATTAACGGTTGCCAAGGGGACCCTTCTTAAACTAGATAGAATCGTCATTCCCCAAATCATGCAAACCATGGAGCTCAGACAGATCCATGAGGGTCACCTTGGGGTCGACAAATGCTGACGCAGAGCTCGTCAGGCAGTCTACTGGCCTGGCATCAGCCAGGACATTGCCAACACGGTCCTCAACTGCTCAACATGCCAGAAGTTTCAACCAGCTCAGCCCAAGGAAACACTGCAACAGCACGAGATCGTGACTTCGCTGTGGTCTAAGGTGGGGATATACCTCTTTCACGCAAATGGTCGTGATTACTTGCTCTCGGTCGACTACTTCTCTAGCTACCTGGAAATGGTGAAACTGTCGGACCTCACGTCCAAGTCAGCGATTAAAGCCTGCAAAGAGACGTTTGCCAGGCACGGCATATAACATTTACAGTAATGAGTGACAACGGCCCATGATTCTACAGCCAAGAGTGGTCCAACTTTGCACGATCCTACCACTTCAGTCACATCACATCCAGTCCCCATTACCCGCAATTTCAACCTGGAGCTGTTGGCATACAGGACAACCCCTCTGTCGACTGGTTTGTCTCCGGCGCAGCTGCTCATGAACCGTAACCTGAGGACGACTGTTCCAGCCATCCATGTTCCAGACCTTGACCGCCTCACGGTGCTGCAGAAAGGGCAATGATCCAGGGACAAGCAGAAGATCACGTATGATGCTCATGCCAAGGATCTACCTGCGCTGGCACCAGACGATCTTGTTCGCGTCCAGTTGCCTGAGGGAGGTTGGTCAGCCCCAGCTATTGTCGTCAGGCAGGCTGCCCCCAGGTCTTTCGTTGTCCAAATGGCTGATGGCTCCATTCTATGGCGCAACAGGAGGGTGCTACTAAACATTCCCTGCCCACCGCCTCACCGCACTTCTCCGCATATCATCATGCCTCCTCCGGACATCTCGCACCACGAGGCCACCAATCTGGCAGCAATCCTGCCTCTCCATGAGGCCACCGACATGGCAGCAATCCCACCTGTCCAAGTGCCAGCGTCCCCCCCTCCACCTCTTAGGCGATCAACAAGAATTTGTCGCCCGCCACAAAGACTGAATCTATAGACTTAAATCTTGTAAATTTTGTTCAGTTTGCTCTGTATCTGCACGATAGACACCTTGCCATGTACATATGTTCATTCACTCACCATTTGTATATAATCATGCATGTATATATATCGCCACACTCCAAAATTTACTTCAAAAAGAGGAGATGTCATAATATCCACTCATGTATATAATGAGATGCAGACAGGCAGTGATTGACACACAGATAACCAATGAGCATACACAACACAGAACAACCAATCACCAGACAGGACACCACCACTATAAAGCACACAGGGCATTAAGAAATGAAATGAAAATCGCTTATTGTCACAAGTACGCTTCAAATGAAGTTACTGTGAAAAGCCCCTAGTCGCCACATTCCGGCGCCTGTTCGGGGAGGCTGGTACGGGAATTGAACCATGCTGCTGGCCTGCCTTGGTCCGCTTTTAAAGCCAGCGACTTAGTCCTGTGCTAAACAGCTCCTGTCTCCCTCTCTCTACAGCAGTGTCCTTCAAAGTCAGGGGCGCGACCCATGGGTGGGTCGTGGGCGAGTGTCGGGAGGGTCGCGGAGCCGTTGTCCACGGCGCTCCCGATCACCCAAATCCCCGCGCAGCAGCCGGCTTTTCATAACGCCGGCTGCAAGTGGCCGCGAACATGTAAAAAAAAATTCAGCCGCATTGCGCACAACGCGCCGATAATCGGGCGCGCATGCGCAGTGGGGCTGCTATTTTTTTTAAACGGTTGCAGCTTTTTGTTTTACAAGTTCTGTTATGGTTTTTATTCATTTATTTTATTCATTTTATTTTTTTTACAAGTTCGGGGGGGATTTCTTCATTTTTTTCATTTATTACAAGTTCGGGGGTGGGTTTATTTGATAAAATTTTACAGGACAAAAATTCAGAACTTTGGACAGATGGAGACTCCATACTTTCCGACACCAGTAGACTTCACCTTCATTCAACAGGTTCCATTGGAGGAGCGTGTACGAGGGCCAAAGGGACCCAAAACCATTTCCTCCATTTTTGTCAGCAGCAAACAAGGTAAGAGAAAATGGTGGGTCGCGCAGGTCGGCCGGCGTGGGTCACGAAGGTCGGCCGGCATGGGTCACGAAGGTCGGCTAGCGTGGGTCGCGAAGGTCGGCAGGGTTGGGTCCCGAAGGGTGGCCGGTTGGTAAAAATGTGTCCCCGGAAAAAAGTTTGAAGAACACTGCTCTACAGGACACAACTACTGAGATAGGAAGCGTGCACAAGCCAGTGAGCACTATCACCATGAGGTAGAGAGTTAGTCTGGTCAAGCCAGTCGGAGGTTATCAGTTAGATTGGTAGTCAACTCACAGCAGACTATGTACAGCAATCAGGAAGTTCAATAAAACAGTGTTGGACCATCTCCTATGTCAGAAGCCTGTTTCTAGTTTCACTGCACCCAGTTTCAGTCAATGTTGAACCAACTTACTGAACACAGCACTCAGTTTCTGATATTGTCGCCCCATCCAGTCCTTTTCTGACCTGGCTTGTTCTTTCCTGATGTTACAACTTCTATTGTTGTGAAATCCAAGCTCTTACTCCGATGTTCTAGTGCACATCCTAACCATCCCTGATTCATTACATTTGACATAGTCATTTAGAAGTCCAGAATCTGGACTTCATGGATTAAAAGATTTTTAAAAATTTTTGCAGATCACGATGCGAGATAGTTGCAGCTGCTGTCAGGGAGAGCTGCAAATGTTGAGGGAGAGTGCACCGTCAAGGCATTTACTCCCCTTTTAAACTCAAGGATGGTGGAGCAAAAGAATAGCAAGTTGTATCTAATTAGAGTTAATTGAGCTTCTGTTTCTGTGTCTTGTTATGCCAGGCTGCTCAGTGATGAGAGGCGGCATGACTCCTGGCCATTATTCTACATCAGCAGGTTACTGTACTTTAATTCTTTCATTTTCCATGTTGCTGATTTTCAAATCTGAATTTCATTTATTCAAATTAGCCCCCAGCAAGTTGTAATTATTGTTAACCCCCGTGAGGGCTATGTCAGCACTTTGCAATGTGAAAAATAACATGCCTTTGTTTAAATGATTTGTTTCAAATGGGAGAAAGAAAGTTCAGAATTTCCAGTTTTCCAAGGACAGAAATGGGACAGAATATTTTTTAGGATTGTTAAATCTGTGATCCTTTCCTATCTGGGTGATATTTGGGATAATCTGCAATGGAATCAGTGGATTTGTGAAAATTCCACCCGGCAATGTTCATTGCAGCTCACATGCTGCAATTTCTCTTTCTAATTATACATGCAACATAGATTTGCATCAGCCATGCTGTGCCTGATATAATTATTTCCACTGGGAAGAAGGTGGATTCAGTTCAGATACATTCATTAAAGGGCTGCAGCCAGTTAAAGAGGGGTCACCTGTTTCCCAGTGCCAGGTGTTTCCATGTGGAAATAACCTCCATCGATGGGGACAGGGAGGGGCATAGCAGCATTTGGTCAGGGGCTGCCAGGTTTACTGATACAACTGTGGAGGTGTTGCTGTTTGAAGCTTGGAGACGGAAAGGGAGACACTCCAGTGCAAGGCAGGGGGCTTCTGAACATGGTCATTGTCTGAGCGGAGAAAGGTGCCTGAGGGTTTCAATGCAACCTCAGCCATCCATAGGGTTGCCTCACAATGCAGGATGAGGTTTCATCACATCGCAAGGCTAGTTACTCTGCAATGTTAGCTAACTTACAATTATCTAGCCCACTCCAGCAGCAGTTCAGAGACATCCTCTCAAATAAAATACTGGGCTGGATTCTCTACTGCCTGTCACTGGCAGCGGAGTTCCCGATGCAGCAGAGAATCCAACATTGACCAAAAAGCAGGATCGGGATGCTGATCCGTTTCCGATGCTCCGGTCCCCTGTTGGTGGTGGCAACGGGTTGGGCACTGGATTCTCCAAGCCTGCATGAATCACCTGTCCTTTAGATCGGGATTCACGTGGGTGTGAATTGGTGCAGGTATTTTCCAGCGTGGTCCTCGCGTGGTGAACCTCGCTGTGGGCCGAGGGGGGTAACTGTTTCAAGGAGTTGGCCCCAAACCTCACCCCCGCAATGCAAACCCTGCCCATCCCACCCCCACCAGACCCCCCACTGCCCACACCATCAGAGACCTCCATAAGAGCGACCCCCACCATAAACACTGCCCATGAGAGAGAACCCCACCAGAAACCCCCCATTACAGAGCCCCTGCTTGGAAGCCCCCCCATTACAGAGTGTCATGTGAGAGTACCTTTAAGAAATGGGTGTTTATAAATGGCTGTGTATATAAGTATCTGTAGTGAAAGTACCTTGAAGAAATGGGTGTTTATTACTGCAGTGATGTCAGAGAGTGGGTGGAGCTGAGCTGTCTGTCAGCTTTTAACTTCCGTTTTAGGCTGTTTGTTGCAGGGTGTGTTTTAGTTTCGTTTTCAGAGCTGGATAGCTGCAGTCAGAGCCAGAACGTGCATGAATCTCTCTCTGTAATCTAAAGACTGGAAATCGATCCTGGTGATTTAAAAATAATAACAGTAATTACTTTAACCTGATGTGCTTCTGATAAAGGTTTTGTTTTTAAGTCGTATGGATGTTAAAAAGGAAAGCTAAAAGGTTTACTTTGTGTTGTAGTCTTTGGGGGTTGTATTTGAATTAATGGTTGCTAAGATGTTCATTGTATCTTTTAAAAAGGTTAACTTAAGTTCATAGAATAAACAGTGTTTTGCTTTAAAAAATACTTTTCCATTTCTGCTGTACCACACCTGTAGAGTGTGCCGTGTGCTCCCCATACCACAATCTAGTAAAAGTTGTGGGTCAGGTGAACTCCATTATACACTTTGGGGTTCACTAAATCCTGGCCCATAACAAATTGGGGGCTTGTCCGGGATAAAAGTCTTATCTATTGGATTGGCTTAGTGAACTTAAAGACAGTACCAGCCTCCCCAAACAGGTGCCTGAATGTGGCGACTCGGGGCTTTTCACAGTAACTGAATTTGAAGCCAACTTGTGACAATAAGCGATTTTCACTTTTTCATTTCATTTCAGTGAGGGGTGAACATATTGTGGGTGCTTTACAGTTGTGGTATTTTAGTTTAAGTAGGGAGTGTGTTCTGGACAATGGCTCTTTCAGAGACTCAGATGTTGGAGACGGTCACACACAGTACCTTACGGACAGAGACTAAAAACAGACTGTTAGATTTGGCAAAAACATTGCAGTTAAAATGACAAAATGCGAAAAGGTGAGGTATTTATGGTGGCGGCTAAGCATTTAAAGTTGCCTGAGATACAGTCTGATTCATTAGAAATGGCAAAGATCCAGTTGTAAATTAAACAAATGGATCATGAAAAAGAATTAAAGAAGCTTGAATACGAAAGAGAGAGAGAGAGGAAAAAGAAAGAGAAAGAGAAAGAGGGAGAGAGGAAAAAGAGAAAGAAGAAAGGAAAACAGAAAGAATAGCCCTAGCAGAACAAAAAGAAAGAGAAAGGGAGATACAGATCAGGGAAACAGATAAAGAGAGTGAGTTTGAACTTCAGAAAATGGCCATGAAACATGACAGTCGGTTAAAATTGGCAGACGTAAAGGGAAATGTACGGTTGGTTGCTAGCGATGAGGATAGTGAGAGAGAGCGTCGTAATCGAAGTCTTGGTGGGGATCTATTTAAATATGTACAAGCATTGCAAGGTTTGACGAGAAGGAGGTGGAAGCCTTTTTCATTTCATTTGAGAAGGTAGCGAAACAAATGAAATGGTCACAGGACATGTGGGTATTACTGATTCAAACAAAGCTGGTAGGTGGGGCAAGTGAAGTATTTGCATCACTACCGGAGGATATATCTGAGTCGTATGAGGAGGTGAAAAAATCCATCTTAGGTGCATATGAACTAGGGCCTGACGCCTACAGACAAAGGTTTAGAAATTTAACGAAAGAACTTGGTCAAACATACATGGAGTTTAAAAGGCTCAAACAGAGTAATTTCGATAGGTGGATAAGGGCTTTGAAAATAGACCAAACGTATGAAGCTCTCAGGGAAATTATACTTTTGGAGGAGTTTAAAAATTCAATTCCTGATGTAGTGAGAATTCATGTGGAAGAGCAGAGGGTTAAAACTGCGTGGTTAGCAGCAGAAATGGCAGATGATTATGAATTAGTTCATAAATCAAAGCTTGGTTTCCGACATCAGTTTCAGCCTGTGAGGGATAGAATCTGGGGACATGAGAAATACTCAAGTGGTAAAGGTAAAGGTGATCTGATGGGAGATAATAAGGAGAGTGTAACTCAGACTAAAAAAGAAATCCAGGACAGTGGAAAAGAAATGAAAAGTTTCAAATGTTTTCACTGTAATAAACTAGGCCATGTCAAGTCACAGTGTTGGTGGTTGAAGAAAAGCACTGGGAATGCTGATGTGGTAAAACAGGGTAAGACAGTGGGGTTTGTTAAAGTGGTAAAGGAAAGCCCAAGTGAAGCGAAGGAGGTGCAAAAGATTGTACAGCCTGATCAAGAGGTGATTGATAAGAAGGTGCCAGATCTCTTTAAAGAATTTACTTGTGTGGGTGAAGTTTACTCATGTGTATCAGGAGGAGCAGGTAAAGAAGTCACAATTTTAAGAGATATGGGAGCGAGTCAATCTTTAATGGTAAGAGATGAGGAGTTATGTAGTTTGGGAAGAATGGTGCCAGAAAAGGTGGTAATATGTGGAATTCAGGGTGAGAGGGGTAGTGTTCAATTATGTAAGGTAAGGTTGGAAAGTCCAGTGAAGAGTGGTGAAGTGGTAGTAGGAGTAATAGAGAAACTATCTTGTCCAGGAATACAGTTTATCTTGGGTAATGATATAGCTGGATCGCAGGTGGGAGTAATGCCTACTGTGGTTGATAAGCCAGTGGAAAATCAGACAACTGAAGTATTGAAGGACGAATATCCTGGGATTTTTCTGGATTGTGTAGTAACAAGGTCTCAAAGTCACAGGTTAAGACAAGAGGAGAAATCAAAGAGTGAAGATGAAGTGGAAGTGCAATTATCAGAGACGATTTTTGATCAGATGGTTGAAAAAGAACAAGAACAGGTGGAAGATGTGGGGGATATTTTTAGTTCAGGAAAATTGGCGGAGTTACAACAGAAAGATATGGAACTAAAACGGATGTATCAGAAAGCATATACGGAAGAGGAATCTGAGTGTATACCAGAGTGCTATTACCGGAAAAGTGATGTCTTGATGAGAAAATGAAGACCTTTACATATGCAGGTGGATGAAAAGTGTGCAGAAGTTCATCAAGTAGTATTGCCGGTCGGGTATAGAAAGGAGGTGTTGCAAATTGCACATTAGGTACCAGTGGGAGGTCATTTGGGAATAAGGAAAACTCAAGCTAAAATCCAGAAACATTTTTATTGGCCTGGACTACATAAAGATGTAGTTACATGTTGTCGATCATGTCACACATGTCAAGTGATAGGGAAACCTCAAGCAGTGATAACACCAGCGCCCTGAATACCCATTCCAGCACTTGAGGAACCTTTTACAAGGGTCCTAATTGATTGCGTAGGACTGCTTCCTAAAACAAAAAGTGAGAATCAATATCTTTTGATGATAATGGATGTGTCGACTAGGTTTCCAGAGGTCATTCCAGTACATAATATTACAGCTAAAAAGATTGTAGAGGAGTTACTTAAATTCTTTACCAGGTTTGGACTACCCACAGAAATACAATCGGATCAAGGATCAAATTTTACCTCCAGGTTATTCAAAGAAGTTATGGATAGCTTAGGATTAAAACAATTTAAATCAACTGCACACCATCCAGAATCGCAGGGAATGTAAGAAAGATGTCATCAGACATTAAAGACAATGTTGAGGGTTTATTGTCAAGATTATCCAGAGGATTGGGATAAAGGAATTCCATTCGTACTGTTTGCAATTAGGGATGCACCTAATGAGTCAACCAAATTTAGTCCTTTTGAACTAATTTTGGTCATGAGGTAAGAGGACCACTTAAATTGATTAAGGAAAAATTGGTGAGTGAGAAATCGGAAATTACAATGTGTCAAACTTTAGGGAATGATTAAATAGAGCAGGTGAATTGGCTAGCCAACATTTGAAAGTTGCACAAAATGTGATGAAACGGATAGCAGAAAAGAAATCCAAAGTTCGTAGTTTTGCCTGTGGAGATAAAGTTTCAGTATTGTTACCAATGGTAGGTGAACCTTTAAAAGCAAGGTTTTGTAGACCTTATCAGATTGAAAGGAAATTAAGTGAGGTGAATTATGTGGTAAAAACACCAGATAGAAGGAAGACTCACCGAGTGTGTCATGTGAATATGCTTAAAAGGTACTTTGAAAGCGAAGGAGAGAAAAAAGAGGAGGTTTTAATGATTCTCACTCAAATTGACGAACCAAATCCAGATGACTGTGAATTTGACATACCTCAAATTAAATTGGAAAATGAGGATGTTCTTAAAAATTGGGTTAACTTGTTGAATTACCTTCCAGAGGACAAACGAACTGACCTGAAAGATTTATTGATATCAGATGGGCAAGTTTGTAGAGATAAATTAGGAAGTACTAAAATGACTATACATGATGTAGATGTGGGAAATGCTGTTCCAATCAAACAATATCCATACAGACTTAAACCTTTAAAATTGGCACAGGTTAACAAAGAGATTGAGAGTATGCTTAAAAATTGAATAATTGAAGTGGGTTGCAGCCAATGGAGCTCACCCATAGTGATGGTACCTAAACCAGACGGTACCCAACGGTTGTGTGTGGACTATAGAAAGGTTAATGCAGTTACAAGAATGGACTCTTATCCTATCCCACGTTTGAAGGATTGCATTGAGAAAGTGGGACAATCAGCTTTTATTTCCAAACTGGATTTACTTAAAGATTACTGACAGGTTCCTTTATCCGAAAGGGCAAAGTAGATTTCAGCTTTTGTGACTCCAGATGGTATATACCAATTCAAAGTTCTGCCATTTGGCATGAAAAATGCCCCAGTCACATTTCAATGGTTAACTAACAAAGTTGTTTCAGGATTACCCAATTGTGCCGTATACATCGACAATCTGATAATTTTCAGCCAGACATGGAAAGAACATTTAAAACATCTGATGGTGTTATTCAATCGATTTCAGGAGGCGGGTTTGGTGGTAAACCTAGCCAAAAGTGAATTTGGAAAAGCCCAAGTCACTTTCCTTGGCCATAAAATCGGACAGGGCCGAATGGTCACACGGGATGTGAAGACAACAGCTATTGAGGAGTTTCCAATAGCCTCAAGACGAAGGGATTTCTTGGCATGAGTGGATTTGATTGAACATTTGTGCAAAAGTTTTGTAGCGTGATTGCTCAACTGATGGACTTGCTGAAGAAACGCCGAAAAGTTTGGTGGACTGCGGACTTTCAACAGGCATTTGACTGCCTGAAAGCTGTGATAACCAATGCTCCTGTGTTGGAGAATTACAAGGGACTCTGTGATCAGATTGAACTAAAGTATCTGTCTTTAAAGAGAAATGCCGAGGTGTAGAGAAACGGATGGATCGTGCGAAGACCTTCTTGTTCAGAGACTGTCAATCGAGAAGGATTTCAGTTGGAGGAAGAAGAACGAAACAAAATGGACTACATTATTATACCAGTTTGCTTGTGTTGTTTTTTTTGAAACGGAAAAGTATATTTACTGTGTGCATTTCTTAAAGGATAGTGAAAAGGTGAAAAATGAAACCATCTTGAAGTTGATGGTTTATTTTTTTTCCTTGGGGGAGGTGTCATGTGAGAGTACCTTTAAGAAATGGGTGTTTATAAATGGGTGTGTATATAAGTATCTGTAGCGAGAGTACCTTTAAGCAATGGGTGTTTATTACTGCAGTGATGTCAGAGAGTGGGTAGAGCTGGGCTGTCTGTCAGCTTTTTACCTTTGTTTTATGCTGTTTGCTGCAGGGTGTGTTTTAGTTTCGTTTTCAGAGCTGGATAGCTGCAGTCACAGCCAGAAGGTGTATGACTCTCTCTCTGTAACCTAAAGACTGGAAATCAATCCTGGTGATTTAAAACTGATAACAGTAGTGACTTTAACCTGATGTGCTTCTGATAAAGGTTTTGTTTTTAAGTCGTATGGATGTTAAAAAGGAAAGCTTAAAAGTTTACTTAGTGTTGTACTCTTTGGGGGTTGTATTTGAATTAATGGTTGCTAAGATGTTCACTGCTTGCTTTAAAAAAGTTAACTTGAGTTTATAGAATAAACATTGTTTTGCTTTAAAAAATACTTTTCCATTTCTGCTGTACCACACCTGTAGAGTGTGCTCCCCATACCACAATCTAGTAAAAGTTGTGGGTCAGGTGAACTCCATGATACACTTTGGAGTTCTCTAAACCCTGACTCATAACAAGAGGCCCTGTCTGGAAGCCCCTAATTACAGAGCTCCTATCTGGAAGCTCCTCATTGCACAGACCCCTGTTTGGAAGCCCCCATTACAGAAACCCCTGCCTGGAATCCTCCCATTACAGAGACCCCTGCCTGTAAGCCCCTAATTACAGGGATCCCTGCCTGTAAACCCCCCATCGAGCTATGATTGACAGCTCTTGGACCATATCAAAGGCAGTTAAGGGCTTTCTGCAGAGAAATAGAGGTCCTGAGAATACTTAACTGGCTTTGATGTGTTCCAAGAGCTGCCAGTCATAACTCGATGTTTATAAAAATTCTGTTGAGTTTCATAGGTGGCCACTTGAAATCCACTTAGACGTGAAGGGAAATGAGATTAAACTGTCTGTGCAAGCTGTCAATCACAGCTGAGTAAAATCAATTTCACATTGATGTGAATGAAAACTTTGCAGATAAAAGATCGCAAGGGGTTTAAACCCAGCTGATGTGGTTTTCACTTTCTAGGAATTGACAGCTGCTGCTTTCTCTGCCTGAGCCAGCAGGTGTATTGCACAGGTGAGTTTTAAAGCAGTGATTTTTTTCACTGTCTCTGACTGGACTGCTCTCTGGCTTCCAGGCAGGAGTCTCTTTAATGGGGGGCTATGAGGCAATGCTCTCTGTAATAGTGGGTTTCCAGGCAGTGGTGTTTATAATGGGGGCTTCCAGGTAAGAGTCTCTGTAATGAGGATCTTCCAGGCAGGGATCACTGTACCGGAGAGGGGAGGGGGGCGGTGCAGTGTTTGGGTTCAGGTCTCCCTTATGGTGGGGTTTCTGGTGGGACTCTCAGTAATGGGGGTGTCTGGTGGGGGTCTCTCTTATGGGGGTTTCTTGCGGGGTCTCTCTTATATGTGGTATCAAGTGGGGGGACGGTGGAGGTGCAGTGGGCAGGATTTGCATTGTGGGTGGGGAGGGTGCCCCTCCCTAAAAGAGTTATCCCCTTGGCTCACCACAAGGTTCACCACTCCAGGGCCACAGTGGGAAATACCTGTGAATCACGCAGGCTTGGAGAGTCTGGTGTTCAGACTGTTAGAAGGATGCAAGTGGGTCAATTTAGCTCATTTGCATTCTCCCGCTGGCGTGGGTTGTGAAGCTTGATCCTGCTGCCAGTGGGGGACCGGAGTATCAGAATGGGATTGGCGCTGTTTTTTGGCTGATGCTGGATTCTCCGCCGCATCATGAACTCTGCTACCGGCGGTGGCCAGCGATGACCAGGAAAACTGGCGTAAAATGGGCACCGATTTCCCGTTTTGCTGGGGGCTAGCAGGGAGGCAGCGTAGAGCTTGCAGCTCTAGCTGCCGACACGGCCCTGAGCACTTCCGGTTCCAAACCCGCATGCGCACGGCGGCGGCCTGCTCCATGGCTGACTCAGCCCGCGGACCCGGACCGCAAAAGTAGTGCCCCACTTCGGCTGCTCGCGCGCCCCGGACCGCCCGCCCACAGTGCCTCCAGCCCCACATGAAGCTCCCCCTGCCCGCGGATCAGACCTCCCCCGACTGTGGTGTCCCCGGACTGAGTCCACAGCTGCCACGCGAGGTTCCCGGACGGTGTGAGCACATGTAACCCCCTCCGTCGGGAACTCGGCCAGCTGGGGACGGAGCATCGCGTGTGGCCTCAGACAATGGCCTGAGGCCGCTTTTCAGGGGGCGGGAATACAAAAACCGGCGCCGCTCCTGATATGGGCGTCAAAACGGATTCTCTGCCTTGTCGACGAATGCGATTTCAGCGTCGGGGAGCAGAGAATCCAGCCCCATATTACAACACATCAACAATACTTTATTGGCTGTAAAGGTTTTGAGATATCCTGAGCTTGTGAAAAACATGATATAAATGTATTTTTAAACTTACACCATTGATTTATTTTCCACTTTCCATGAGGGTTGCCTTCAGGGCTCTTGGCTTATGGATTTAATGAAAGAATGAAGACATACTATATTAGAATACCCGGGATATTAAATAGCCCAAAGGAAGGTTAGACACACTCTCAATTTTGGCACTAACCATTATAATTCCAAGCGCGTGCTTGGCAGTGATCGAAACAAACTACCTTCATAGCTCAGATATAGTGGGGATACATTCAAGGGCCTCTGCAGTCAACCTTCAACACTGGAATATCACTATTAACAGCAACCACGGTGGTGGTCTTATATCTTTTGTAAATTCAGGGGACATTTCCAACATCAATGAATTTGGTTACTCAGATGTCCTAAATGATGCAACAAAGCCTACTATTTCATTTATTTTCAACAGAACAGCAGCACAAAAGTACGAATAGCAGCACGAGCCTCATTATATCTGGGGCGGGATTGTCCGTTTGCATCGATATCGTGAAATGCGATTGTCCGGAGAATAAGTTCCGAGCTACATTCGCAGCGCGCGTCGATTTGACTCCAAACACTAATCTCCATCAGCTCGACAGCGGCGTCAATGAGGTCCGGAACGCATGTACAGTAAACATTGTTTGCATCTCCTGTCACCACAAAAACACAATCAAACTTACTTGTGGACTCTTCATTGGATGGACCAGCAGCTGACACAAGCTGGAGCATGCAATGTGCGTGCTTTACTCTTTAAAATGGCAAAATTAAAGTTCTGGCTACATTATAGCAACTTGATCTTCGTTTTAAATGGGACTCTCTCCTGACTCTAGGGGGCTCTCCAACCACCCAGTGGTAGATCTGAAGGGAGACTGCAGTGGCCAAAGCAATGATGAGAATAGGTTACATAGAATAGAATTTACAGTGCAGAAGGAGGCCATTCGGCCCATCGAGTCTGCACCGGCTCTTGGAAAGAGCACCCTAACCAAGGTCCACACCTCCACCCTATCCCCATAACCCAGTAACCCCACCCAACACTAAGAGAAATTTTGGACACTAAGGGCAATTTATCATGGCCAATCCACCTAACCTGCACATCTTTGGACTGTGGGAGGAAACTGGAGCACCCGGTGGAAGCTCACACACACACGGGGAGGATATGCAGACTCCGCACAGACAGTGACCCAAGCCAGAATCGAGTAAGTCTTTCCCCAACATTTTCAGGAAAATATTGCTTGGGTTCTATTGGGAAGCATGTTTAAAATTATATTCCTATTTTACTTACTTTGTTTCAAATTGGTTTATTAATGTATTAAGAATCAGGTTTATTTGGGCTATGTTTACTAGTTCTTGGTATATATGCATCCTGTATACTTATTAGGACAGTAAGAAGTCTTATAACACCAGGTTAAAGTCCAACAGGTTTGTTTTGAATCACGAGCTTTGTAGGATAGCCAGGGTGCAGTGGGGGGTTGTCAGAAAATAGATGTAGGGGAGGGAGATGGGATTGTTGTTTTGTTTGGGGAGGGGGGGAGGCGTTGCTGACAAGGGTGTGGTTGCTGTGGCGCAGATGGAAAAGGAGTGATGAGGCTGGACATCTGAAAGTGGACCGGGAGGGTCGCATTACGTGGGCCGGGGGCTGCAGACTGAGTATGCTGCATGCCATATGGACGGCCTCAGGACGTCACCTGAGGACCCCCCCCCCGATGCTCCGTCCCTGATGGGCCGAGTTCACTCATGCAATTTTTTTTCATGAACCCGGCGTGGTGGCTGCGGACTGAGTCTAGTGCTGCCACAGTCGGGGGTGGGGGAGCCGATCCGCAGGCAGGGAGGGGGTTTTGGTGGGGTCTAGGGCTCTGATGGAGGGGTGGTCTGGGGGTGGCGAGGGGGGTTACTGGGGGACAGTACGTGGCAGGCCGGGTCTGTGTGCGGCCGGCGCCATGTTGAACGGCGCTGCCGCTGCAGGTCACCGCTGTGCGGGTGCGCGGCCACAGACCCGGCAATTATCCGGCCGTATCCACAGGGAAAGCTGGGGTTTTATGCTGCGTGCCTGCTAGCCCCCCACCAAATGGAGGATCGGTGCAGCTTTTGCGCCGTTATTTCTGCCGTAAAATGCCACTGTTCCCATGCCGGGGTCAGCACTTAGTCTCCAAAACATAGAATTTTGCCCAGGGGATCAATCGAGGTTGAAGAACGGATGGGCGGGGCAGGTGTTCCACTCGGGACTGGATACAAAGATGAGTGGGGTGGCAGTATTGGTGAATAAGCGGGTGGCGTTGGAGGTGGGGAACACTGTGGCTAATTCGGGGGAGGTTCATGATGGTTAGTGGGAAGCTGGAGGGAATGCCAGTGGTCCTGGTAAACGTTTATTCCATAAATTGTGATGATGTAGATTTCTTGAGTCAGATGCTGGGAAGATTACTGACCTAGAGTCGCACTGGTTGATTATGGAGGGGGATTTTAATACAGTTGTAGTGCCAAGTCTGGACCGGTCAAGTCGGAGGTCGGGGAAGATGTCGGCAGTGCTGAAGGAGTTTACGGAGCATATCGGGGTGGACCCGTGGAGTTTGGGAGGCTGACGGTGAAGGAATGTTCATATTTCTCCCGCGTGCTCCTGGTGTACTCCCGGATTGATTTATTTGTGGTGGATAAGGCGTTACTAGCGGGGGGAGTCGACTCATAGCGTTCAGTGATTGTGATCTCCGGCCACGCGCTGCACTGGGTGGATTTGCGTGTGGCCCGGGGTGGCGTGGACCAGCGCCCACAGTGGAGGTTGGATTGGATTGGATTTGTTTATTGTCACAAGTACCGAGGTACAGTGAAAAGTACTTTTCTGCGTGCAGCTCAAAATGATCATTTAGTACAAGAAAATACATAATAGGGCAACACAAGGTACATAATGGGCTGGATTCTCCATTTGGACTATGTACTGACACCGGCGTGAGAACAGTGGGGTTTCCGCCTGAAAAAATGGCGCAAAAGCTGCACCGATCCTCTATCTGGTGGGGGGCTGGCAGGCACACAGCGGACCCCGTCTGCTAAATAATGCCCCCTTTGACCAGGCTCGCCACCCTTGGACCGTCCCCCACTAGTTCCCCCAGCCCCCAGACCCCGCCAAAGTCCCGCCTGCCCGCAGAACGGTTCCCACTCAACTGTGGCGGCGCTGGACTCAGTCCGCAGCCGCCACGTGGGTTCCCGGAAACAAATAGCACACGCGCCCCACGCCGTCGGGAACTCGGCTCATTGGGGGTGGAGCATCGGTGGAGGGCCTCAGGTGATGTCCTGAGGCTGTCCCGGTGGCGTGAGGCGTGCTCTGTGAGTACTCCGTTTTGGAGGGGGTGGAGCATCACAAAAGTGCCGCCGCCCCCGATTTTGGCGCCAACGGGATTCTCTGGGCGATCGCCGAACGTGATTTCAGCGTCGGGGACCGGAGAATCCTGTCCAATGTATGTGGGGTTGTTGGCAGATGAGGAGGTGTGTGAGCGGATGAGGGCTGCCATTTGAGGGAGCTCAATGACACGGGGGAGGTCACGGCCACCAGATTGTGGGATGCACTCAAGGCGGTGGTCAGGGGAGCTTTATTTCAATTCGGCGCATATGGAGAAGGTGGAATGTGAGGAGATGGCAAAGCTGGTAAATGCGATCCTGAGGGTGGGTAGGAGGTATTCGGAAGACCCGGAGGCAGGGCTGCTGTAGGAGAGGCAGAGGCTCCAGATGGAGTTCATATTAGTGTCCACTGGGATGGCAGTGGGGCAGTTGTGGAGGGTCAGAGGGGCAGTGTATGAGTATAGAGAGAAGACAAGCAGAATGCTGGCCCACCAGCTGAGGAAGCTGGAGGCACCGAGGGAGATTGAGAGTAAAGGACGAGATGGGAAGAGTAGTGCTGGACCCGGTGGGGGTGAATGGGGTATTTGAGGCTTTTTACAGGACATTATATGAGTCGGCGCCTCCGGCCGGGGGGGAGGGAATGTGACAGCCCCTGGAAAGGTTGGAGTTTCCAGGGTGGCCGAGGAGTTGGTGCAGGGATCATCGGCCCTATCAGATTGACGGAGGTGATGGAGAATATGGGGCGATGCTGGCAGAAAGGCCCTGGGCCCAGATGTGGAGTTCTATAAAAAGTTTGGGGGGGACCTGGGGCCGGTGTCGGTGAGGGCATACAACGAGGCTAGGGGGAGAAGGGAGTTCCCCACTATACTATCACAGGCATCCATCTCCCTGATATTGAAAAAGGACAAGGATCGTCCTTTGTGGATCGTGTGGATCGTACCGTTCGATATCGCTGTTGAATGTGGACGGCAAGTTGCTGGCGAAGGTGTTGGCTTCGCGAATCCAACCTGCATCCCAAGGTTAAAAGTGAGGACCAAATGGGGTTTATGAAAGGAAGACAAATGTGAGGAGGCTGCTTAATGTGATTATGATGTCTCCGGAGGGGCAAGAGGTGGAGGTGGCAGTGGACGCGGAGAAGGCTTTCGACCAGGTGGAGTGGGAATATCTGTGGGAGATGCTGGGGTGGTTTTGGTTTGGGCAGGGTTTTGTGGACTGGGTCCGGTTGCTGTACAAGGCAGGCGTGCGGACGAACCGGTTGAGTTCGGGTAATTTTGGGCTGCACCGCAGGATGAGGCAGGGGGTCCCTGTTCACCCCATTGCTTCTTGCCTTCATTATAGAGGCACTGGCAATGGGTCTTAGAGCGTCGAGGGATTGGAAAGTGATTGTGCAGGGGGAGTGTCAAGCGCAAGGTGTCACTGTACGTGGACGACCTGTTGTTATATATTTCGGACCCACTGGGTGGCACTGAGGGCACTATGGTGATTTTGGGGGACTTTGGCCGGTTCTTTGTATACAAGTTGAAAATGGAAAGAGCGACGTGTTCACGATTGAGACCAGAGGTTAGGAGAGGAGGTTAGGGGAGTTGCCTATTAAGGTAGTTGCATGAGTTTTAGATGCCTGGGCATACCAGTGAGGTGGGAATGGGCGTAGCTACATAAGTTAAATTTGACTCGGCTGGTGGAGCAGATAAAGGGAGACTTCAAGAGGTGTGATGTGCTGTCACTCTTGTTGGCTCGATGAGTGCAGACAGTAAAGATGATGGAGCTGCCAAGATTCCTGTTCGTATTTCAGAACCTCACAATCTTTGTCCCGAATCATTCGTTAAAAAGGTTAACGCGCTGATCTCAGCGTTTGTATGGGTGGGGAAGACCCCGCAGGTCAAAAGGGCTTTTCTGGAGTGGGATGAGGAGGCGGGGCGGTGGGTGGGGGCGTTGGCGTTTGCGTTGCCGAATATAATGAACTACAACTGGGCGGCAAACATCGGCATGGTTAGGCAAAGGGTAGTGGGGGAGGGGTCGGCACAGGGCGGATGAAGGCAGCTTCTTGAAGGGGAATGCGCTTAAGGGAAACATCACCTCTGCTGTTCTCGCCGGCCAGGTCCTCTGCAAACCCAGTGGTGGTGTTGGCCTTGAGACTACGGGGGCTGTGGAGGCAGCATTTGGGACTGGAGGGTGTCTCGGTGTGGGCACCGATCTGTGATAATCATCGGTTTGCAACTGGGAGGCTGGATGCGAGGTTTCGGGGGTGGTAGCAGATAGGGATTGAACGGTTCAGGGATCATTTTGGAGGGGGCAGTTTTGTGGAATTAGAGGACCTGGAGGAAGAGAATGAGCTGTTCAGGGGAGAACGGTTTCAGATTCTTGCAGGTCCGGGATGTTGTGAAGAGAGAGGTGTCCTCCTTTCCCGGGTTGCCACCCTTGGGGTTGCAAGGCAAGGTGCTGTTGAAGGGGAGATAGGGGAGGGGAAGATGTCTGAGATCTACAAGGAGCTGATGGATTGGGAGCGGGCCCCGGTGGGGGATATTAAGTGTAAGTGGGAGGCAGAGCTGGGAGGGGAATTGGAGGCCGGGAAGTGGGCTGAGGCCATGAGGAGGGTGAATGCATCCTCATCGTGTGCGAGGCTAAGCCTTATTCAGTTTAAAGTAATGAACAGGGCATACATGATAACTGAGCGGATGAGTAGGTTTTTTGGGAGAGCAGAGGATAGGTGTGGGCGGTGAACGGGGTGGCCCGTGAATCATGTCCACATGCTTTGGGCATGTCTGAAGCTAAAAGGGCTCGAGCAGGGGTTTGCAGACGTAATGTCCACGGTGTTGGGGGTAAAGGTGGCCCCGAGTCCAAAGATGGCGATATTTGGGGTATCGGAAGATCTGGGAATCCAGGAAGCGAATGAGGCTGATGTCTTGGCATTTGCCTCCCTGATAGCCCAGAGACAGGTCTTATTGAGAAGGAGGAACTCAGAGCTGCTGAAAACAGGGGTGTGGGCGAGCGACCTGGCAGAATTCCTCAGGCTGGAGAAGGTCAAGCTCGTCCTGAGGGGGTCGGTTGATGGGTTTGCTCAGAGGTGGAAGCCGTTGATTGATTTCTTTAAGTAGGGTTGAGGTGTCAGTAAAAGGGGAGGGGGGATAAGAGGGTTAAAATGGGGAAGGCAGAACGGGAGGAGGGGGCATGATTGGGTCTCCAAATTTACAGAATTAAAGTGAAGACACTACTGTACTACTGTACTTCGCATTTTGTATTAAAGTCCGCATATATATTGTCAATTGAGTTCATTAAATTGTCTGTCTCGCGGTATATTCATTCTGTATCTTCTATGCAGAATTGGATTTCTTTCTCTTAATTCTATTGCACATTTACTTCCTCATAAATAAACTTTGCATGAGTACTAAAGGTAAAGTTGCCATAATCCCAGATGACTTTGAGGAGGAAAGCTTACTGGTGGTGATTTAACCTATTGAAAATCCGCTAGTCGCCACACTCCGGTGCTTGTTTGGGTACACAGAGGGGGAATTCAGAATGTCCAAATTACCTAACAACACGTCTTTCGGTGCTTGTGGGAGGAAACCGGAGGAAACCCACGCAGACGTGGGGAGACGTGCAGACTCTACACAGACGGTGACCCAAGCCGGGAATCGAACCTGGAACAGTGCTAACCACTGGGCTACCGTGCCTATAGTCACCAAACAGCTAGTTTCTTCTCCAACCAATCAAATTTCATCTTTGCTATCTAATCATGGGACTCAGAGACGAGGAGATAAGGTAGGTATATCCCTCAGGGGGAGAGGGACATGACCCTGGCAGTGCCAGCTCCGCGGAAATAGGAACAACAGCTTTCAGGGACAGGACTTAGGGTTTCCAGACTTGACATTTTGCACTGAGACCAGAGTTTGCACATGCATGTTTTATACAAAGAACAATACAGCACAGGAATAGGCCCTTCGGCCCTCCAAGCCTGTGCCGATCACATGTCCTATCTAGACCAACCGCCTGTATCCTTCTCTCCCCGTCTGTTCATGTGCCTATCCACATAAGTCTTAAAGGTTGCTAACGTATCTGCCTCAACCACCTCACTTGGCAGTGCATTCCAGGCCACCACCACCCTCTGTGTAAAAAACGTCCCCCGCACATCTCCACTGAACCTTTCCCCCCTCACCTTGTACTTGTGCTCCTTGTAATTGTCATTTCCGCCCTGGTAAAAAGCCTCCAACTGTTCACCCTATTAATACCTCTAATAAGTTAATAAACTTCTATCACGTTGCTCCTCAGACTCTGTCTCTCTAGGGAGAACAATCCCAGTTTATTCAATCTCTCCTCATAGCTAATACCCTCCATACCAGTCAACAGCTTGGCAAACCTTTTCTGTACTCTCTCCAAAGCATCCACGTCCTTCTGGTTGTACGGTGACCAGAATTGGACACAGTATTCCAAATGTGGCCTAAGCAATGTTCTATATAACTGTAACATAGTTTTAGAGCTTTTATACTCGATACCCCGTCCTATGAAGGCAAGCATGCCATATGCTTTCTTTACCACCATTTCCACCTGTGCTGCCACTTTTAAGGATTTGTGGACCTGCATGTCCAGATCTCTCTGTGTCTCTATGCTCCTAATGGTTCTGCTATTTATTTTATAGCTGCCACCTGAATTGGATCTACAAAAATGTATCACCTCGCATTTGTCCAGCTTAAATTCCATCTGCCATTTTTCTCTGCCCAATTTTGCAGCTTTTCTATATCTTCTGACAATCTTCATCACTATCTGCAACTCCTGCAATCTTAGTATCATCCGCAACCTTGCTAATCAGACCCACTATGTTTTCTTCCAAGTCATTTATATATATTACAAAGGGCAGAGGTTCCAGTACTGATCCCTGTGGAACACCACTAGTTACGGACCTCCATTTGGAAAAACACCCTTCCACTGCTACCCTCTGTCTTCTATGGCCAAGCCAGTTCTGAATCCATCCAGCTAGTTCACCCCTGACACTATGTGACTTAATCTTTTGCACCAGCCTGCCTTGAGGGACCTTATCAAATGCTTTATTAAAGTCCACGTAGACAACATCCACAGCCCTACTCTCGTCCATCATTTTTGTCATCTCCTCAAAAAATTAAATTAAATTAGTGAGACATGACCTCCCTCCTCCAAAACCATGCTGTCTGTCGATAATAAGACCATTCACTTCCAAATGTACATAGATCCTATCTCTGAGAATATTTTCCAACAATTTCACCATCATAGAATCATAGAATTTACTGTGCAGAAGGAGGCCATTCGGCCCATCAAGTCTGCACCGGCCCTTGGAAAGAGCACCCTACCCAAGCCCACACCCCTACCCCATCCCCGGTAACCCAGTAACCCCACCTAACCTTTTTGGACACCAAGGGAAATTTATCATGGCCAATCCACCTAACCTGCACATCTTTGGGCTGTGGGAGGAAACTGGAGCACCTGGAAGAAATCCATGCAGACACAGAGAGAACATGCAAACTCCACACTCAAGCCAGGAATTAAACCTGGGACCCTGGAGCTGTGAAGCAACAGTACTAATCACTGTGCTACCGTGCTGCCCGTCAAGCTCACTGGCCGATAGTTACCCGGATTATCCTTGCAACCCTTCTTGAATAACGGTGCAACATTGGCTATCTTCCAATCCTCTGGGATCTCACCTGTGGCCAACGAGGACACAAAGATTTCTGTTAGAGGCCCAGCGATTTCATCTCATGCCTCCCTCAGTAATCTGGGATAGATGCCATCTGGCCCTGGGGATTTGTCTACCTTAATGTTTTTTAACACACCTAACACTTCCTCCCTCATAATGACGACCTGTTCTGAAGTATTTACACATCCCTCTGAGACACCACCAATCAACGTGCCCCTCTCCTTTGTGAATACTGATGCAAAATACTCATTAAGGACCTCTTCTACTTCCTCTGGTTCTACACATAATTTCCCTCCTTTGTCCTTGAGTGGACCAACTCTTTCTCTAGCTACCGTCATGTTCCTAATATACGTATAAAATGTTTTGGGATTCTCCTTAATCTTGTCTGCGAAGGACATTACGTGACCCTTTTTGCCCTCCTAACTCCCTGTTTGAGCTCTTTTCTACTTTCCTTGTATTCCTCAAGTGCTTAACCTGTTTTAAGTTGCCTGCACCTCATTTATGCATCTTTTTTCTTTTAGACAAGATTCTCAATTTCTCTGGTCATCCATGGTTCATGAACCCTGCCGTTCCTGTCCTTCCTTTTTACTGGCACATGCCTGTCCTGCACTCCCATCAACTGCTCCTGAAAAGACTCCCAAATGCCAAATGTGGATTTACCCTCAAACAGCCTCTCCCAAACAACAGCCTCCAAATCCTGCCTAATCTGGTTGTAGTATTAAACTGCCATAGTTTATAATAATAATAGCTTATTGTCACGAGTAGGCTTCAATGAAGTTACTGTGAAAAGCCCCTAGTTGCCATATTCCGGCGCCTGTTCGGGGAGGCCGGTACGGGAATTGAACCCGCGCTGCTGGCATTGTTCTGTATTACAAGTCAGCGATTTAGCCCACTGTGCTAAACCAGCCCCTCAGCTGGTGTAGCCCACTGTGCTAAACTAGCCACCTTAAGGTGTCAGTTGAGCATTTAAATCATCAGCTATGTTCACTGAAGTGAGATTTTGCATGGGCCAGGAGTGTGAAAGTCGGTGTATGCAGATTAGAAATATTTTGCACCCTCAGGTCCAAGACGATATGGCTATTCCTAGTTTACATTTTGTTGGTTCAAAGGCTCCTGATTTACATAAACGTTCCTTACCCATTCACTGTAACATTCCTTGATCCCCATTTTTCTTTAAACTTGGTATTTTAAAGCATCTACAGCCATTTTTGCTACATTTCCACTAAAAGGCTGGTGTGGAAGGATTGAAAACACGAGGGCACAAATTGAAGGTAATTGGCAAAAGAAGCAATGGCAACAATGAAGGAAACATTTTCACGCAGTGAGTGGTTAGGATCCAGACTGCACTGCCTGAGTGCACGGTGGAGGCAGGTCAATTGAGACTTTGAAGGCGGAATTGGATTGTTATCTGAAAAGGAAGAATGAACCGGGCTACGGGGAGAAGGCAGGGGAGTGGCACTCGGTAAATTCCTCCTACTGGCACGATATGCCAAATGGCCGCCTTCTGTGCTATAACAATTCTGTGATTCTGATTTCCACAACAACACGGAACATGAAATGGAGGAAAATTGAGCCTCAGCAAATACAGAAATGGTAAACCTAAAATAAAGCTTCCAGCTATGCTGACGTATTGGGAAGCTCATTCCGTATGATGACTTCTGTTATGGGGAATGAGAGAAGAAATCGGATCAAAGGAGAGGGAGTGACCTAGAATTTGTACACGATATCTTTCAAACTCTCGGTGTAAGTTTGACGATCAAGTGACTTGGAGAAATTACCCTTTGTTCTTGTGTTTCTCTGGAAGTTGTGGCAGGAAGTTGAGGAACCCCCACGGAGGTTATCTCCCATTCTCAATTGCAAGTACTTGTTGGGAAAAGCTCAAAACCTAGTTTGGAATTGCTTTGAAACATGATTTTATTTTTTATATTTAAATTTTTTTTTTCGAGTACCCAATTCATTTTTCCAATTAAGAGGCAATTTAGCGTGGCCAATCCACCTACCCTGCACATCTTTGGGTTGTGGGGGCGAAACCCACGCAAACATGGGGAGAATGTGCAAACTCCATGTAGCGCACAAAGACTCCATGAGACGAATAGAGTGAAGTCGATGAGGCTTTATTAAGCGTGTCTGTTCCCCAGCAGCTCGATAGTAAACTGGCCTGCGGGGGAAGACACCGGCTTCTTATACTTCGCCTTCAGGGCGGAGCTTGAGGTCAACGGCCAACCAGGACCCGGGATCTGTCAGCCAATGACATTAGGGCGTCCAGTCCCACATGACCCCCAATACATACTACCACATTCACCCCTTGTCAAAAATGAACCCGGCGGGGTGATGCTTCGTATGGTGGTAAGGGTTTACAGGGCTGGTCCTGGGAGGATAGAACATTCACATGGTAGTACAGTATTGGACAGTTTCGTCCTGTTGCAACTATTTACAGAGGGTATAGGAAAAAAACAAAATGTTCTTTGAACAGTCCATCTTTGTTTTACATCGACGCCACGAGTCGGTCGGGCGGTCTGGTCGTCCGTGTCGATCGCCTCGGCCCCGGCGGTGGTGGTGCTTGTACCAGTGTTGTCGCCTCCAGGAGCCGTACGGTTTCAGCTGTCGGTGCAAAGGGGAGGGGGACTGATCCTCCTGGGACGGGGGCGGTCGCGGGGTGCGGCGGTGGCAGGAAGGGGGGCGGTTGGGTTGATGATGTCGGGGGGGTGTGCGTGGTGCCGGCGGGCGCCAGATCCCGCAGGGAGACCGTGTCCTGTCGGCCGTCGGGGTACTCCACGTAGGCGTACTGGGGGTTTGCGTGGAGGAGGTGAACCCTTTCGACCAACGGGTCCGCCTTATGTGCCCGCACATGCTTTCGGAGCAGGATGGGTCCTGGGGCCGCCAGCCAGGTCGGCAGCGACGTTCCAGAGGAGGACCTCCTAGGGAAGACAAGGAGACGCTCGTGGGGCGTTTGATTAGTACTTGTACATAATAACGACCGGATGGAATGGAGAGCGTCCGGGAGGACCTCCTGTCACCGTGAAACTGGGAGATCCCTGGACCGTAGGGCCAGTAGGACGGCCTTCCAGACCGTGCCGTTTTCCCTTTCTACCTGCCCGTTCCCCCGGGGGTTGTAGCTGGTCGTCCTGCTTGAGGCTATGCCCTTGCTGAGCAGGAACTGGCGCAGCTCGTCACTCATGAAAGAGGACCCCCTGTCGCTGTGGACGTATGCGGGGTAACCGAACAGTGTGAAGATGCTGTTCAGGGCTTTAATGACTGTGGCCGCGGTCATGTCGGTGCAGGGAATGGCAAAAGGGAAGCGGGAGTATTCGTCCACTACATTAAGAAAATATGCGTTGCGGTCGGTGGAGGGGAGGGGCCCTTTGAAATCGAGACTGAGGCGTTCAAAGGGGCGGGAAGCCTTAATCAGGTGCGCTCCATCTAGCCTGAAAAAATGCGGCTTGCACTCCGCGCAGATGTGGCAGTACCTTGTGACTGTACGGACCTCTTCTAAAGAGTATGGGAGATTGCGGGACTTGATGAAGTGGTAAAACCGAGTGACCCTCGGGTGGCAGAGGTCCTCGTGGAGGGTTTGGAGGCGGTCAATTTGTGCGTTGGCACATGTGCCGCGGGATAGGGCATCGGACGGCTCGTTCAGCTTTCCGGGCCGGTACAAGATCTCATAGTTGAAGGTGGAGAGCTCGATCCTCCACCTTAAGATCTTGTCATTTTTAATTTTGCCCCGCTGTGCATTATCGAACATGAAAGCTACCGACCGTTGGTCAGTGAGGAGAGTGAATCTCCTGCCGGCCAGGTAATGTCTCCAATGTCGCACAGCTTCCACTATGGCTTGGGCTTCCTTTTCCACTGAGGAGTGGTGGATTTCTGAGGCGTGGAGGGTTCGGGAGAAAAAGGCCACGGGTCTGCCCGCTTGGTTAAGGGTGGCCGCTAGAGCTACGTCGGAGGCGTCGCTCTCGACCTGGAAGGGGAGGGACTCGTCGATGGCGCGCATCGTGGCCTTTGCGATGTCCGCTTTGATGCGGCTGAAGGCCTGGCAAGCCTCTGTCGACAGAGGGAAGGTCGTGGTCTGTATTAGGGGGCGGGCCTTGTCTGCGTACTGGGGGACCCACTGGGCATAGTACGAAAAGAACCCCAGGCAGCGTTTCAGGGCTTTTGGGCAGTGCGGGAGGGGAAATTCCATGAGTGCGCGCATACGTTCGGGGTCGGGGCCTATTATCCCATTGCGCACTATGTAGCCCAGAATGGCTAGCCGATCGGTGCTAAAAACGCACTTGTCCTCGTTGTACGTGAGGTTCAAGGCTTTGGCAGTCTGGAGGAATTTTTGGAGGTTGGCGTCGTGGTCCTGCTGATCGTGGCCGCAGATGGTTACATTGTCGAGGTACGGGAACGTGGCCCGTAACCCATGTTGATCAACCATTCGGTCCATCTCCCGTTGGAAGACTGAGACCCCGTTTGTGACGCCAAAAGGGACCCGTAGGAAATGGTATAATCGCCCGTCTGCCTCGAAGGCTGTGTACTTGCGGTCACTTGGGCGGATGGGGAGCTGATGGTAGGCGGACTTGAGGTCCACGGTGGAGAAGAATTTATACTGGGCAATCCGATTGACCATGTCGGATATGCGGGGGAGAGGGTACGCATCTAGTTGTGTGTACCTGTTGATGGTCTGGCTATAGTCAATGACCATCCTTTGTTTCTCCCCTGTCTTCACTACTACCACCTGCGCTCTCCAGGGACTATTGCTGGCCTGGATTATGCCCTCCTTTAGTAGCCGCTGGACTTCGGACCGAATGAAGGTCCGGTCCTGGGCGCTGTACCGTCTGCTCCTAGTGGCGACGGGTTTGCAATCCGGGGTGAGGTTCGCAAACAAGGACGGGGGTTGCACCTTGAGGGTGGCGAGGCCGCAGATAGTGAGTGGGGGTATGGGGCCGCCGAATTTAAACGTAAGGCTCTGTAGGTTACATTGGAAATCTAAGCCCAGCAAGGTGGGGGCACAGAGTTGGGGAAGGACGTTAAGTTTGTAGTTTTTGAATTCCCTCCCCTGTACCGTTAGGGTAACTATGCAGAATCCCTGGATCTGTACGGAGTGGGATCCTGCAGCGAGGCAAATCTTTTGTGCGCTGGGTTAGGTAGTTAAGGAACAGCGTCTTACCGTGTCGGGATGTATAAAACTTTCCGTGCTCCCGGATTCGACTAGGCATGGCGTCTCGTGGCCGTTAATTAGGACCGTTGTCGTCGTCGTCTGGAGAGTCCGGGGCCGAGCCTGATCGAGCATAACCGAAGCGAGCCGTGGTTGTAGTAGTGGGGTGGGGTCCCTTGTTGCCGTCCAAGATGGCGTCGGGGATGGACAAAATGGCCACCCCCATACATCGCACGTGGCTGAGGGGTCACAATATGGCGTCGGGGGTGGACAAAATGGCTGCCCCCATGCGTCGTACAGGTCGGGGGCGGTCCAAGATGGCGGCGCCCCTCCTCCCCTCGTTGTGGTCGGGACCCAAAATGGCGGCGTCTGCGGGTCGCACATGGTGTGCTGGGGGGTCTGGGGAGCGCTAGGACCACGCGGAGTTCCTTCACTGCGAGCGCCAGGGCCGCGGGCGCTAGGACCGCGCGGAGTTCCTTCACTGTGAGCGCCAGGGCCGCGGGCGCTAGGACCGCGCGGAGCTCCCTCGCCGGGGAAAGCGGTGGTCGGGGCCCAAGTCGGCGGCGCCGGCGGGTCAGGCGTGGGGCTGCGAGCGCAAGGAGCGCGCGGAGCTCCCTCACCGGGGACAGCGGTGGTCGGGGCCCAAGTCGGCGGCGCCGGCGGGTCAGGTGTGGGGCCGCGAGCGCAAGGAGCGCGAGGAGCTCCCTCACCGGGGACAGCGGTGGTCGGGGTCCAGGTAGGTGGCGCCGGCGGGTCAGGCGTGGGGCGCGGGACGGGGGTGAGGGTGGCGTTCGGGACGCGAAAAACCCGTTCCTCTCCGTGGAGAGTGTTGGCCGGCACCCAAATCGGGAGCGCCGGCGGCGGGTCGTACATGGACTGCGGGGAGGGGGGTTGGGGAGCGTAGGCGGCGTGCAGGGCTCCCAGTTCTCCCGGGGCCGCGGTGGTCGGGACCCAGAGCGGCTGCGCCTGCGGGTCGCACATGGCGTGCTGGGGGGGGTTGGGAGGCATAGACTGCTTGTAGGGCTCCCTGTGGCCCCGGGACGGCGGCGACCTCGCGGGACCGGCACACAACCGCATAATGGCCCTTTTTCCCGCAGCTTTTGCAGGTGGCTGCGCGGGCCGGACAGCGTTGTCGGGGGTGCTTCGCCTGGCCGCAGAAATAACAGCGGGCGCCCCCGGTGCGACTCGGCGTTTGGACTGCGCAAGCCTGTGGGGTGTCCGGAGGGGGGGGGTAGGGGGTTTGCCGCGACGGGTACGTATGGGGCCCAATGGCCTGCCGCGCGGTCGGGGCCGTAGGCGCGGGTATTACGCGCGGCGACGTCTAGGGAGGCTGCTAGGGCCCGTGCCT
Organism: Scyliorhinus torazame; assembly: GCF_047496885.1. Lineage (NCBI taxonomy): Eukaryota > Metazoa > Chordata > Chondrichthyes > Carcharhiniformes > Scyliorhinidae > Scyliorhinus > Scyliorhinus torazame. Next base: position 136,301,975 of record NC_092712.1, read on the forward strand.
CTGAGAGTCCTAGCGACTCTTTTTCTAGAAGTCTTTGGCGGATTTGGGAGGATTGCATACCTGCCACAAAAGCGTCGCGCATTAACATGTCCATGTGTTCGTTTGCATTCACCGACGGACAGCTGCAGGCTCATCCCAAAATCAGCAGCGCGGCGTAGAACTCATCCATCGATTCTCCGGGAGCTTGCCGTCTCGTCGCGAGCTGGTAGCGAGCGTAGATTTGGTTAACAGGGCGGACATAGAGACTTCTCAGTGCTGCGAACGCCGTCTGGAAATCGTCGGTGTCTTCAATGAGGGTGAAAATCTCCGTGCTCACCCTCGAGTGCAGGACCTGCAGTTTTTGTTCGTCTGAGACCCGGCCGGTGGTCGGTCTGAGGTAGGCCGCGAAGCAAGTCTGCCAGTGTTTGAAGGCTGCTGCCGCATTCACTGCGTGGGGGCTGATCCTCAGGCATTCTGGAATGATCCTGAGCTCCATAGTCCTTTTTAGGCACGCTTAATAAATTGTAGCGCACAAAGACTCCATGAGACGAATATAGTGAAGTCGATGAGGCTTTATTAAGCGTGTCTGTTCCCCCGCAGCTCGATAGTAAACTGGCCTGCGGGGGAAGACACCGGCTTCTTATACTTCGCCTTCAGGGCAGAGCTTGAGGTCAACGGCCAACCAGGACCCGGGATCTGTCAGCCAATGACATTAGGGCTTCCAGTCCCACATGACCCCCAATACATACTACCACACTCCACACAGACAGTGGCCCAGAATCGAACCTGGGACCTCGGCGCCGTGAGGCAGCAATGCTAACCACTGCGCCACCATGTTGCCCATTATTTTCAATATATGTCATTTTGTTGGATCATTTTTCTTGGGTAATTGCGATTTGTTGGGGAACTGATTGGATGACTAAAAATAATTGGAGATTACTGAGTGCTTTATGTTTTTTTCCCTTTCTTTTAAGCTGACAATTCAACTAAATAAAGCAAACAGTGTGTGCTATTTCCAAGCTATGGTTGTGTCGGGTCAAAGCCCTCAGAGTTGCCAATTTAATATGACTGTTTTGAAAAGTATCAGCCACTTTTTAACATTTTCCCTGGGGTTACTTATGTAGTAGTGAAGGAACTACTCCAAATCTGCCCTGTGACCTGCTGACTAATAGACTACATTTTGCCTGTCCTGACATACAGGCTTTAAATCATTCACGACAATTAATCACTGTTCCACAGCTGACATGAAGGAGATATACAATAGCTGCTGATATCTAGTTGGTTGTCTGAGAAAGGCTTTTCCATTATATCAGGAAAGGGTTGATTCAGAGCTTTAAATGCGTATTTCGTCATTTCACCCCTCTAAAGCTAAATATAGAGCTGGTGAAATTTGACCAAACGACAAAGAACAAATAAATCCTCTTTTACTTTAGCAGAAGCAGCAAACATATTAGAGGACTATTCAATTTATTTTTAAATTTCCTCATCCACCAAGACATTTGAGACAATTTAATCCCCAGGAATGGGACTGTTTGTCTTACATTTTCGATGTGCCACAAAAGAAAAGGTACAGAGGTACCACAAACACGATGCAAGGTTTATTCAGAAGATGTTGCTCATACAATCTGAGATGGATAACTAAGGCCCGTGCAAACATTCTGCTGACATCACTGCAGATCACGTGACGTTCCTCCATCAAGGATGCATTAGTTAAATACATTACACCTCTCCCCTTTTACTTCCTTAGTACAAACAACAACTTTTCTTAACATTTAAACAACTGACCCAATTATACATTAGATACATTACTTTGCACCTTTTATTTCAACATATATATTTTTTTGGAAAACATTTTATTGAGGCATTTATAATTTTAATATTTCAACATATTAACATTCTAAATAACAGAGCGGTCCAACACACGCAAAAACCCCAAATAACACACCCAACCTCCCCCCTCCCTAACTCCCAACTACCCATACCTTAGAATCCCCGCCCCTATTCTTCACTGCCATGCCTCCCTTTCCCTCCCCGCCCTCCGTTCCCCCCCTTTCTGCTGACGGTCAGTTTTCCTTAAAGAAGTCGATGAACGGCTGCCATCTCCGAGCAAACCCCTGTATTGAACCCCTTAAGGCGAACTTAATCTTCTGCAGCCTGAGAAACTGGTTTGCACTGACTGCTGAATTTGGGTGCATTTGAGTGCGATAGAGCGTGTTTGGTGACTGAGGGATATCAAGGCTTCATTTTTATCTAAAGTCTAGTCTTTCTTTTATTTAGTTAATTAACTTAAAATTTGCTGTTTGGGTGGTTTAGAAGAAGAGCGTGAAGGGAGCAGGGGGTTTACAGAGAGTGCAGCTGACTGGGAGCAGAGTCGGAGGGTGGAGTTCCAGTTGGTCCACAGGGCAGCTACATTCTGTAAGGTAAGAGTTGTTTGTTTTTGGTTTTTTAAATTTTGGTTTTTAAATTTTCTTTTTTTTTCATATTTTGTGTTTTGTGTGGGGGGGGGGGGGGGGCAGCAAGCTCTTTCATTTTGCAGAATCACCAATTTCCAAGGGTTCACTTGGGAGAGTAGCAACAGTATAAGGGCCTAACAGGTGTTTAATCTTTCTTTTTTTCCCCCCTTTAAATCTCTTTGTGAATTCAGATCTGGGGGGATGAAGGTGTGGTAGTATGTATTGGGGGTCATGTGGGACTGGAAGCCCTAATGTCATTGGCTGACAGATCCCGGGTCCTGGTTGGCCGTTGACCTCAAGCTCCGCCTTCAAGAAGCCGGTGTCTTCCCCCGCAGGCCAGTTTACTATCGAGCTGCTGGGGAACAGACACGCTTAATAAAGCCTCATCGACTTCACTATATTCGTCTCATGGAGTCTTTGTGCGCTACAGAAGGCTAGGACAGTTGCATGCTCCTCCTGCAGGATGTGGGTGGTTAGGGATGTCACTAGTGTCCCCGCTGACTATACCTGCGGGAAGTGCATCCAACTCCAGCTCGTCAGAGACCGCGTTAGGGAACTGGAGCTGGAGCTGGATGAACTTCAGATCATCCGGGAGGCAGAGGGGGTGATAGAGAGGAGTTACAGGGAGGTAGCCACACCCAAGGTACAGGACAAGAGTAGCTGGGTTACAGTCAGGGGAAGGAAAATGAACGGGCAGACAGTGGAGGGATCCCTCGTGGCCATTCCCCTTCAAAACAAGTATACCATTTTGGATGCTGTTGGGGGGGGATGACCTAGCGGGGGAAGGCCCTAGCGGCCAGGTCTCTGGCACTGAATTTGGCTCTGTGGCTCAACAGGGAAGGGGGGGGAGAATAGAAAAGCAATAGTGATAGGAGACTCAATAGTTAGGGGAATGGATAGGAGATTCTGTGGTCGCGAGCAAGACTCCCGGAAGGTATGTTGCCTCCCGGGTGCCAGGGCCAGGGATGTCTCGGAATGAGTCTACAGGATTCTTAAGGGGGAGGGGGAGCAACCAGAAACCGTGGTGCACATGGGCACCAATGGCATAGCTAAGAAAAGGGATGAGGATCTAAAAAGTGATTTTAGGGAGTTAGGTTGGAAGCTAAAGAGCAGGACAAGCAGAGTAGTGATCTCAAGATTGCTACCGGTGCCACGTGCAAGTGAGGCACGGAACAGAGAGCAAGTGCAGCTGAACACGTGGCTACAGGGCTGGTGCAGGAGGGAAGGCTTCAGATATGTGGATCATTGGATATCTTCTGGGGAAGCTGGGACCTGTACATGAGGGACGGATTGCACCTAAACTGGAGGGGCACCAATATCCTGGGTGGCAGGTTTGCTAGAGCTCTTCGGGAGAGTTTAAACTAGTTTGGCAGGGGGATGGGAACCAGAGCTATGGATCAGAGGATGGGGTAGCTGTTGAACAGGCAGAAATAGAATGCAGCGAGTCTGTGAGGAAGGATAAACAGTTGATAGGGCAAAGTTGCACTCAGTGGAATAGGTTACAGTGTGTCTGCTTCAATGTAAGGAGTGTCAGGAATAAGGGAGATGAACCTAGAGCATGGATCAGTACTTGGAACTATGATGTTGTGGCCATTACGGAGACATGGATTTCACAGGGGCAGGAATGGTTGTTAGATGTTCCGGGGTTTAGATGTTTTCAGAAGAATAGGGAGGGAAGTAAAAGAGGAGGGGGAACTGTTAATTAGGGAGTGCACCACTGCTGCAGAAAAGGAGGTAGTTGAGGGGAGTTTGTCTACTGAATCAGTATGGGTGGAAGTTAGAAACAAGAAAGGAGCAGTCACTTTATTGGGAGCTTTCTATAGACCCCCCAATAGCAGCAGAGAGATAGAGGAACAGATTGGGCGGCAGATCTTGGAAAAGTGCAGAAATAAAAGAGTTGTTGTCATGGATGACTTCAACTTCCCTAATATTGACTGGAACCTCCTTAGTGCAAATGGTTTGGATGGAGCATATTTTATCAGGTGTGTACAAGAAGGATTCCTGACTCAATATGTAGATAGGCCAACTAGGGGCGAGGCCATATTGGACTTGGTGCTCGGCAACGAACCAGGCCAGGTGTCAGATGTCTCGGTGGGAGAGCATTTCGGTGACAGTGACCACAACTCCTTGATCTTTATCATAGTCATGGAGAGGGAGAGGAACAGACAGTATGGGAAGGTATTTAGTTGGGGGAGGGAAATTATACTGCTATTAGACAGGAGCTGAGGAGCATGAAGTGGGAACAGTTGTTCTTGGGGAAATGCACAACAGTAATGTGGGGATTGTTCAAGGAGCATTTGCCACGATAGCTGAATTGTTTTGTCCCACTGAGACGAGGAAGGAATGGTAAGGTGAAGGAGCCTTGGATGACAAGAGAAATGAGCTTCTAGTCAAGAGGAAGAAGGAAGCTTACGTAAGGTTGAGGAAGCAAGGATCTGACTCGGCTCTAGAGGGTTACAAGGTAGCCAGGAAGGAATTCAAAAATGGACTGAGGAGAGCTAGAAGGGGGCATGAATAAGCCCTGGCGGGAAGGATTAGGGAAAACCCCAAGACGTTCTACACTTATGTGAGAAATAAGAGGATGATCAGAGTGAGAGTAGGGCCGATCAGGGATAGTGGATGGAACTTGTGCCTAGAGTCTGAGGAGATGGGGGAGGCCCTAAATGAATACTTTGCTTCATTATTCACTAGAGAGAGGGACCTTGTTGCTCATGAGAACAGTGTAAACTAGGTTAATAGACTCAAACAGGTTGATATTAAGAAGGATGATGTGCTGGAAATTTTGAAAAGCATCAGGAAAGATTAGTCTCCTGGGCCTGATGGGATATACCAAAGGTTACTACAGGAAGGGAGGGAGGAGATTGCTGCGCCGTTGGCGATGATCTTTGCGTCCTCACTCTCCACTGGAGTAGTACCGGATGATTGGAGGGAGGCGAATGCTGTTCCCCTGTTCAAGAAAAGGAATAGGGAAATTCCTGGGAATTACAGACCCATCAGTCTTACGCTTGTGGTGAGCAAAATATTGGAAAGGATTCTGAGAGATAGGATTTATGATTATTTAGAAAAACATAGTTTGATTAAAGATAATCAGCATGGCTTTGTGAGGGGCAGGTCATGCCTCACAAGCCTCATTGAATTCTTTGAGGATGTGACGAGACACATTGATGAAGGTCGGGAAGTGGATGTGGTGTATGTGGATTTCGGTAAGGCATTTGATAAGGTTCCCCATGATAGACTCATTCAGAAAGTTAGGGAGCATGGGATCCAGGAAATTTGGCTCTCTGGATACACAATTGGCTGGCCGAAAGAAGACAGCGAGTGGTTGTGGATGGCAAGTATTCCGCCTGGAGGTCGGTGACCAGTGGTGTCTCGCAAGGATCTGTTCTGGGACCTCTGCTCTTTGTGGTTTTTATAAACGACTTGGATGAGGAAGTGGAAGGTGGGTTAATAGGTTTGCCGATGACACAAAGGTTGGGGGAGTTGTAGATAGTGTTGAGGGTTGTTGCAGGTTACAGCAGGACATTGACAGGATGCAAAGCTAGGCTGAGAAGTTTTGCTGCAGCTTTATAAAACTCTAGTTAGACCACACTTGGAATATTGTGTCCAGTTCTGGTCGCCTCATTATAGGAAGGATGTGGATGCTCTGGGGAGGGTACAGAGGAGATTTACCAGGATGCTGCCTGGATTGGAGGGCATGTCTTATGAAGAAAGGTTGCGGAAGCTAGGGCTTTTCTCACTGGAGTGAAAAAGGCAGAGAGGTGACTTGATAGAGGTGTACAAGGTGATGAGAGGCATGGATAGAGTGGATTGCCAGAGACCTTTCGCCAGGGTGGAAATGGCTGTCACGAGGGGACATAATTTTAAGGTGATTGGAGGAAGGTATAGGGGAGATGTCAGAGGTAGGTTCTTTACCCAGAGAGTGGTGGGTGTGTGGAATGCACTGCCAGCAGAGGTGGTGGAGTCAGAGTCATTAGGGATATTTAAGCAACTCTTAGACAGACCCATGGACAGCAGTAAATTGAAGGGATGTAGGTTAGGTTGATCTTAGATTAGGATAAATGGTCGGCACAACACCGTGGGCTGAAGGGCCTGTGCTGTGCTGTACTGTTCTATGTTCTATGTTCTAAACCCTGCCATGTCACTGACCCACACCCCTGACTTTGGAGGCTCGGAGTCCCTCCATCCCAGCAAAATCCGTCTCCGGGCCACCAGGGATGCAAAGGCCAAAACGTCGGTCTTTCTTCCTCCCCCTGGGCTCCCGGATCTTCCGACACTCCAAATATTGCCACCTCTGGACTTGGAGTCACCCTCCCTTCCAGGACCTCTGACATGACATCTGCGAATCCCTGCCAAAATCCTCTCAGCCTCGGATACTCCCAAAACATGTACATGATTTGCCGGACTTCCCCACCCACCGTCCGCACCTGTCCTCCACCTCCTGAAAAAACCTACTCATCCGGGCCACAGTCATATGAGCCCTGTGGACCACCGTGCATTGGATCAGGCTAAGCCTGGCACACAACGAGGATGCATTGATTCTTTTCAGGGCCTTCTCCCATAACCCGACTTCCAACTCTCCTCCCAACTGGTCCTCCCACTTCCTCTTCATCTCCTCGATTGGGACCCATTCCCACTCCATTAATTCCTTATATAGTTCCGAGACCCCCCCCCCCCCCACTTCCCAACCCCTGTTTTTGACATCACCTTATCCTGTCGTGCCCTTAGAGGGAAGCGAGGGAAGCTTGGAATCTGCCTCCGGACAAAGTCCTGTACCTGCAGGTACTGGAATCCGTGCCCACCAGGTAACTCAAACTCCACCTCTAGCATCTCTAGGCTTGAGGCACGATCAATTGGACAAAGACGATAATTTAATCCAACTGAGGCTTTATTGCTATCAGATGTGTGGCCTCCCACAGCAGCTGGCAAAATGGCTGCTGGCTGGAGGACATGCACATTTATACAGGCAGGAACTACCGGCAAACCTGTAGTACAGGTCCGACCGTACATCACCTAATACAGGTGCAACAGTGGTTTACCACATTCACCCCCTTTTAAAAATTGAGTCCGGCGGGGGTGGTGGATAACAATATACAACAATGAGTTAATATTTACAAGATTTGAGCAAACAAATGTCCTTTGATGTCCGGTGGACCGGTCAGAGGTTTAGCCGGTCCGGGGCCTTGATTTTCCTCTGGGAGCGACGCATTGGTGTCAGCAATGTTGGTGATGATCTGGTCGATGGTGACTCCGGGAGGGTGCCAAAATCCTCTTCATCGTCGGGCGTGGGCAGGGGGGGGGGGAAATGGATGGTCCTGGGGGGGTGCTGTTGGGAGCGACGGGAGAGGGGAGGGTGGCGCCGGGGGCGGAGGGGGTGTGGGGATGGAACCTGCTGGTGCCAGGTCCCTGAGGGAGACAGTATCCTGGCAGCCGTCAGGGAATGCCACGTAGGCGTACTGGGGGTTTGCGTGGAGCAAGTGCACCCTCTCCACCAACGGGTCTGCCTTGTGGAGTTAGACGTGCTTACGGAGAAGCACGGTTCCTGGAGCCTCGAGCCAAGTCGGGAGCGGCACCCCGGATGTGGACTTCCTGGGGAAGGCAAAAAGACGTTCATGGGGTGTATTGTTCGTGGCAGTGCAGAGTAATGAGCGAATGGAATGGAGTGCATCAGGGGGGACTTCCTGCCGGTGGGGGGGGGGGAGGTTTCTGGACCATAGGGCCAGCTGGACGGCCCTACATACCGTCCCATTCTCCCTTTCTACCTGTCCGATTTCCCGGGGGTTCTGCTGGAGGCGATACCCCTGCTGAGCAGGAACTGATGCAGCTCATCGCTCATGAATGAGGATCCTCTGTCACTGTGGATGAAAGCGGGGAAACCGAATAGAGTGAAGATTGTGTTGAGGGCTTTAATGACGGTGGCAGACGTCATGTCGGAGCATGGGATGGCAAAGGGGAATCTGGAGTATTTGTCGATCACACTGAGAAAATATGTGTGATGGTCGGTGGAGGGGAGGGGCCCTTTGATGTCCACACTGAGGCGTTCAAAGGGGCGGGAGGCCTTCGCCAGGCGCGCGCGGTCCAGCCAGTAGAAGTGCGGCTTGCACTCCGCACAGACCTGGCAGTCCCTGGTCATTGTCGTTACTTCTTCGACGGAGTAGGGCAGATTTTGTGCCTTAATGAAGTGGTACAACCTGTGATTCCTGGGTGACAAAGGCTGTGGTGCAGGGCCCGGAGTTGGTCTACCTGTGTGCTTGCACATGTACCTCGTGATAGGGCGTCTGGAGGTTCGTTGGGTTTGCCGGGGCGATAATCTCGTAATTATAGGTGGAGAGTTTGATTTTCCACCGCAAGATGTTTGATCTTGCCCCGCTGTGTGTTGTTGAACATGAAGGCTACCGACCGTTGGTCAGTGAGGAAAGTGAATCTCCTGCCGGCCAGGTAATGCCTCCAATGCCGCACAGCTTCAATGATAGCTTGGGCCTCCTTTTCAGTGTGCCGAATTTCTGAGGCATGAAGGGTGCGGGAAAAGAATGCCACGGGCCTGCCTGCCTGATTGAGGGTGGTGGCAAGGGCGACGTCTGATGTATTGCTTTCTACTTGGAAGGGCGGTGTCTCATCTACAGTGTGCATTGTGGCCTTGGCAATATCAGCTCTGATCCGGGCGAAGGCCTGCAGGGACTCGGCCGCCAGGGGAAACTGGGTGGACTGTATGAGTGGGCGGGCCTCGTCCGCATAGTTTGGGACTCACTGGGTGTAGTACGAAAAGAACCCCAGGCAGCGTTTGAGGGCCTTGGGGCAGTGGGGGAGGGGGAGCTCCATGAGGGGTCGCATGCGGTCGGGATCGGGCCCCAGATCTCCGTTCTGGACCACATAGCCGAGGATGGCTAAGCGGTTCGTTCTGAACATGCAATTCTCCTTGTTGTAAGTGAGGTTTAGGAGATTAGCCGTGTGGAGAAATTTAGCGAGGTTGGCGTCATGGTCCTGCTGATCATGGCCGCAGATGGTGACACTGTCTAGGTACGGCAAGGTGGCCCGCAACCCGTACCGGTCGACCATTTGGTCCATCTCCCTTTGGAAGACCGAGACCCCGTTTGTGACACCGAAGGGGACCCTAAGGAAGTGGTATAGGCGGCCGTCTGCCTCGAAAGCGGTGTATGGACGGTCCGATTTACGGATGGGGAGCTGGTGGTAGGCGGATTTCAGGTCTACCGTTGAGAAGACCCGGCACTGCGCAAGCTGGTTAACCATGTCAGATATGCGTGGGAGGGGGTACGCGTCGAGCTGCGTGTACCGGTTGATGGTCTGGCTGTAGTCCACGACCATTCGGTGTTTCTCCCCAGTTTTAACTAATACCACTTGGGCTCTCCAGGGGCTGTTGCTGGCCTTGATGATGCCTTCCCGAAGCAGCTGCTGGACTTCGGACCTGATGAAGGTCTTGTCCTGGGTGTTGTACTGTCTGCTCCTGGTGGCAACGGGTTTACAATCTGGAGTTAGATTGGCAAAGAGGGAAGGTGGACCTTTAGGGTCGCGAAGCCGCACACAGTAAGGGGTGGTAAAGGACCGCCGAATGTCAGAGTTAAGCTCCGGACGTTAGACTGGAAGTCCAGGCCAAGGATTAGTGCAACATCGAGGTTAGGGAGGATGTAGAGGTGGAAGCCGCTGAATTCCCGTAACAGCCTCCCCGAACAGGCACCGGAATGTGGTGACTAGGGGCTTTTCACAGTAACTTCATTGAAGCCTACTTGCGACAATAAGCGATTTTCATTTCATTTCATTTCATTATACGCCCTGGACCGTGCGCGTGACCGTACAGTACCCCCGGATCGCTACACAATGGGATCCGGAGGCCAGGGAGATTTTTTGGTTGGCGGGGTGTATCGTGAGGGAGCAGCGCCTTACCGTATCCGGCTGTATGAAGCTTTCGGTGCTCCCGGAGTCCAGCACGCAGGAGGTTACATGTCCGTCGACTTTCACGCTGGTGGATGCATTGGTCAGGTTATGCGGACGAGATTGGTGGATTGACATGGAAGCGAGTCTTGGTTGGTCGTCGGGTAATAGTCGCTGGTGAGTCCGGGTCCTGGAACGCTGGTGGTGCCCATGTGCTGAGGGGTGGACAAGATGGCGGCGCCCGAAGATCTTGAGGGTTACAAAATGGCGGCACCCATGGAACGCACGTTGCGGGGGTGGAACAAGATGGCGGCACCCATGAAATGCATGTGTTGCGCGGAGGGGAAGATGGCAGCGCCCCCTGGCCGCACGCGGTCTGAGGGGGGGATGGCGGCGGCCATTGTCCGTGACCGAGGGGAGTGGGGTGATAGCGGCTACTGAGCGGGCCTGGCACACCGCGGCGAAGTGGCCCTTCTTCCCGTGGGCTTTCCAAAGGACAGCGCGGGCCGGGCAGCGTTGGCGGGGTTGTTTCTGTTGGCCGCAAAAATAGCATTGGGTACCCCCGGTGTTCGCTGGATGGCGTGCAGCACAGGCATATTGGGTGGGCAGCGCCCCAGCTGGGGCGGCTGTCTGTGGGGTCCACGAAGCGTAGGAGGGGTGGGCCACGCGGCTGGGGGTGTAGTACTGGACATGGCGCAAGGCGACCGTCATGGAGAACGCTAGCATTTTAGTCTCTGCGAGGTCGCGCATGGCCCCTTCTAGGAGCCGCTGGCGTATGAGATCTGACCCAATTCCAGTCACAAAAGTGTCCCGCATAAGGAGGTCTGAGTGTTCCGTGGCCGTAATGGCCTGACAGTCAAAGTCTCAGACTAGTGGGATTAGGGCCCGCCAGAAGTCTTCTATGGACTCATCAGGGAGTTGAGAGCGAGTGGCGAGTGCGTGCCTGGCAATGAGCTTGTTCGTTTTCTGTGCGTAGTTGTCCTTGAGTCGAGTCATGGCTTTGGCGTAGTTCGGCGCGTCCTGAATTAGTGGGAAGACTTTGGAGCTCAACCTGGAATATAAAATCTGGATCTTCTGAGCCTCCGGAACAGGAGTTGGCGCCGCGTTGATATACGCTTCGAAGCAAGCTAGCCAGTACTGGAAGTCCTTTCTGGCATCGCTTGAGTGCGGATCCAGTTGCAGGCGATCCGGTTTGATACGGAGGTCCATCCTTAGAAACTGATAGCAATAAATTGAGGCACGATCAATTGGATTAAAGACGATAGTTGAATCCAACTGAGGCTTTATTGGTATCAGATGTGTGGCCTCCCACAGCAGCTGACGAAATGGCTGCTGGCTGGAGGACATGCATATTTATACAGGCAGGGACTACCGGCGAACCTGTAGTACAGGTCCTACCGTACATCACCTAATACAGGTGCAACAGTGGTTTACCACAAGGCTCAGGAACCCCTCCTCAATGAAGAGATCCAAACCTCGGAATCCCTGCCCGCTGCCACCTCCTAAAGCCCCCATCCAGCCCCCTTGGAGCGAACTGGCGATTGTCACAGATCAGTGACTACACCGGCGCCCCCTCCAGCCTCATGTGCTGCCTCCATTGTCCCCACACTCTCAGGGCTGCCACTACCACTGGGCTTGTGGAGTACCGAGCCGGCGAGAATGGCAGAGGTGCCGTTAACAGAGCCTCCAGACTCGTGCCCTTGCAAGATGCTGCCTCCACCTGCTCCCACACCGACCCCTCCCCCACTACCCACTTCCTAACCATTGAAATATGTGCAACCCAGTAGTCGTTAACAAAGTTTGGAAGGGTCAAGCCTCCCTCCCCGCGCTCCCACTCAAGAAGGACCTTCTTCACCCTCGGGGCTTTCCCGGCCCATATAAAACCCGAGATCGCCACGTTCACTTACCTAAAGAATGCGTTGGGGATGAAGATTGAAAGACACTGAAACACAAACAGCAATCTCGGGAGGACTGTCATTTTCACAGTCTGTACCCTCCCCACCAATGACAGCGGGAGCTCGTCCCACCTGCAGAAGCCCCCTTTCATTTGCTCAATCATCCTGCCCAAACTTAATTTATGAAGCTGACCCCAGTCCCTTGCTACCTGAATCCCCAGATACCTAAAACTCCCTCCCACCACTTTGAACGGCATCTTCCTCAGTCTACTCTCCTGCCCCCTTGCCTGGATCGCAAAGACCTCGCTCTTGCTCATGTTTAGTTTGCAGCCTGAGAACCGGCCAAATTCCTTCAGCATTCCCATAATTCCTGCAATCCCCTCCAACGGGTCTGTTATATACAGGAGCAAATCGTCCGCATAGAGCGAGACCCCATGCTCCACGCCCCCTCTCACTATCCCTCACCAAATGTTCGATGCCCTCAGCGCCATTGCAAAAGGCTCTATGGCCAGGGCAAACAGTAGTGGGGAGAGTGGGAACCCCTGTCTTGTCCACCTGCACAGTCTAAAATATTCTGACCGGACCCAGTTGGTCCTTACATTCACCACCGGTGCCTGATAAAGCAACCGGACCCAATCCACGAATCCCTGCCTGAACCTGAACCTTTCCAGGGCAGCCCACAGGTACGTCCACTCCACTCGATCAAAGGCCTTCTCTGCACCCATGGCCACCACCACCTTGACCTCGCGCCCTTCCGCAGGCATCATTATCACATTTAGGAGCCGCCTAATGTTGGATGTCAGGTGTCGTCCCTTCACAAATCCCGCCTGATCCTCCCCTATTGCCTCCGGGACACAGTGCACACAGATGCGTGTGGCCAAGATTTTTGCCAGCAATTTTGCATCCACATTCAACAGGGAGATCGGTCTATACGACCCACAGCTCTCTGGATCCTTATCCCGCTTCAAATAAGGGAAATCGATGCTTGCGATAATGTTGGAGAGAGCACTCCCAGCTCCTTGGTTTCATTAAAAGCCTTTCCCAGGAGTGGCCCTAGCAACCCGGAAAACATTTTATAAAACTCAGCCGGGTTTCCGTCGGGTCCCGGGGCTTTACCTGATTGCATCGCCCCCAACTCATCTATAAACTCCCCAAGCCCAATTGGGGCTACCGAGCCCTCCACCAACTCCTCACCTATCCTCGGTAACTCCAGCTCCCCAGGAATCGCTTCATACCCTCCTCCCCGGCTGGGGGTTCCGATTTGTACAATCTACTGTAGAACTCCTGAAACACATCATTAACCCCGCCGATCCAAACCACTTTCCCCCCTGTATCCTTTAATTTCCCAATCCCTCTCGCCGCCTCCTGTTTCCTCAGCTGATGTGCCAACATCCTGTTGCCTTTTTCCCCATTTTCGTACACCGCCCCCTTCACCCTCCTCAGCTGTCCCTCCGCCTTACCTGTGGACAGGAGCCCAAATTCCAGCTGCAGTCTCTGACGCTCCTTCAGAAGCCCGTCATCCGGAGACTCCGCATACCTCCTGTCCCCCTGTAAAATTTCACCGACCAGCCTGTCCAACTCCACCCACTCAGTCGTCTCCTTAGGTGCCCGAATTAAGGTGAGTTCCTCTCTAACCGCCTTCAGTGCCTCCCACACCACCCCTCCGTAACCTCACTTGTGTCATTGATCTTTATATACCCCCGAATGGCCTCCCTCACCCGCTTGCACACCTCCTCCTCCACTATCAGCCCCACATCCAACCTTCATTGTGGCCGTTGGGCCTTTCCTTTGTTGACCTGCAGGTCTACCCAGTGCAGGGCGTGGTCTGACACCACAATTGCTGAATATTCAGCATGCACCACCTCAGCCAGCAGCGTTTTGTTCAACTCAAAGAAGTTTATCCGTGAATATACCTTATGTACATGGGAGTAGAATGAAAACTCCTTATTCCTTGGCCTCCCAAAGCTCCACGGATCCACACCCCCAATCGCTCCATAAACCTCCGCAGCTCCTTTGCCATAGCTGATACCTTCCCAGGTCTGGAACTAGACCGATCCAGCCTCGGATCCAGGACCGTGTTGAACTCTCCCTCCATAATCAGTCGATGTGAATCCAGGTCCGGGATCTTCCCCTGCACCCATCTGACAAACTCAACATCATCCCAGTTTGGGGCATATATATTTACCAATACCATGGCCATTCCCTCCAGCTTCCCACTAACCATAACATATCTACCCCCCGTGTCCGCCTCTATCTTCCCCACCTCGAACGCCACCCGTTTATTGACCAGGATTTCCACCCACCTCGTTTTAAAGTCTAATCCTGAATGAAACACCTGCCCAACCCACCGTTTCCTTAACCTAATCTGAACCCCACCTTCAGATGTGTCTCCTTAAGTATGCGAACACCATGGCCCATAATCAGTCCCGCCCCCGAACATTCCACATGACCAGCCTGGTCTGCCCCCCCCCCCCCCCCCCCCCACCTCTCCCCTGCCGATCAACCATAACCTCTCCAAGGCCAGGCTTCAGCCCATATCCCGCACCTCCACTGGCCCGCCCTCGGGCAACCACCGACATCAACCCTCCCTGCTCCAATTTGAAAGTCCCCTCCCCGTCAGCAGTCTGTTTCCCCCCCCCCCCCATTCCCATCCCCCCCCACATCGGTCTTTAGCACCTCCACCACTTTGCTCCCGTGAACTAGCCCTCACAGCTAGCCTGGCAGCCCGCGCCCATGGCACGTTGCTTCTTACCCCCACTGGTTTCCCTTCCCCCCCCCACTCTTAGTGCAAACAGTCAAAACAAAGGCAAGAAGCAAAAACAAACAAACAATCCCTCCCAAGGTCCGAGCACAAAGGCCCACCCTTCCTCTCTTTTCAAGTTACTATATACCAGCCTAACCCCAAATCGAACCAAAAAAAGAGAAAAAACCCCGGCAAGCAACAGGCAAAACCCCTGAAATAAGTCCAAACAGCATAAATCCAAAGTTTTACAAAACATAGTTCAGTCCTCCTCAGTCAACGTTCAGGATCCTCCTTCTCCTGTCAGTCCATTCTCCTTCATAAAGTCCGCTGCCTCCTCCTCCGAGCCAAAGTACCCCTCCCAGCCCCCATAGGTCAGCCATAGGCAGGCCGGGGACAGTAGTCCGACCTTTATGCCCATCTTGTACAGGGCCGACTTGACCTTATCAAAGCACGCCGTCCTCTTTGAGAGTTCAGCTCCCAGGTCCTGGTACACCCGGATCTCGACCTCTTCCCACGGACATCATCTCGTCTGCCTGGCCCATCTCATAATGCGCTCCTTATCCAGGAACCGATGTAATCGCACCACCATCCGCCCTCGGCGGCTCACCCCCAAGAGGCTTTCACGTCAGTGCCCTGTGGGCCCAATCCACCTCCAGCAGTCTGTCAAATGTACCTTCCCCAAGCAGCTTGTCCATCATCTTCCCAACATACGCACCAGCATCCGATCCTTCGATTTCCTCCGGCAGACCCACAATCTGAATGATCTGCCTCCGAGAACGATTTTCATGTCCTCCACTTCCTCCAGCAGCCTCTTCTGCTGGTCCTGCAGCACACCAATCTCTGCTGCCATCGAGGTGGACTGGTCCTCATGCTCCCCTGCCAGCTCCTCCAACCTCTGGATCGCCTGACCCTGGGCCGCCAATTTTGTCTCCACGCAGTCAATCACCGCCTTGATCGAGTCCACCGCCCAGGCCAGGTCCTCCACACTCTCCTTCCACTCGAACGTTTGATAGTTTTAATGGCAGATGCTTTAACTTTTGAATATAGACTGTCTCTGGTATCAATGATACAGCTGCATCTGTATTCACTTCCATTTTGACTTGGCTACCATCAGGTTTTGGGAATTCCCAGAAACGTTGTTGATCACCCCATGCTCTCAAGACACCAAGACCTGGGTTCTCCGATTCTGTGGTTATGTCCGCAGGATTCGTCTGGTCTTACGACCACCACACCAATCCTCCGCCCGATGGGGGGCGAACAGCCGTGCTGCGTAAAGCCCACGGCTTTACCTGCGGATATGGCATACAGCATGCCGCCGGCCGCACGTGGACCTGGCCTGCCAAAATCTATTCCCCTGTAACCCCCCTCGCCAGCCCCAGACCACTCCCCACCACTCCCCCCAGCCTCTGTTGAAACTCCCCTGCCAGCGGAACAGCTTCCCCCCTGACTGGCGGCGCTGGACTCAGTCCGCATCCTCCACGCGAGGTCTCCGAAAGTTGTGAGGACACGTTTCCCACGCCGTCGGGGACTCAGCCCATCGGGGGAGCATCGGGGTAGAGTCTCAGGTGATGTCCTGAGGCCATCGCAACGGCGTGCGGCGTAAGTCTGCCGCTTTTGAGGGGGCAGAGCCCCCGATTCCAGCATTAAAAAGGATTCTCCGGCTGATCGCCGAACGCGATTTTGCCGTCGACGATCGGAGAATCCAGCCCATAGTTTCAGCTCATAAAGTTGTTCAGGTACATCGAGGGGTCCTGAACTTTGTCTATCATCTTGTAGATCTGATTAGTATGCTTAAATGTTTTCGTCCTCATACACATCTTAGGTGTTGTGAAGTTTGCCATGACCAGCATGCTTTGGCAACATGGCCCTTTTTACCACAGTTCATAGAACCATAAAATCCCTACAGTGCAGAAGGAGGCCATTTGGCCCAACAATTCTGTACCGACCCTCCGAAAGAGCACTCTGTCAAGGCCCACTCCCCTGTCCTATCCCCGTAACTCCACGTAACCTTTGAACACAAAGGGGCAATTTAGCATGGCCAAACCTGCACATCTTTGGACTGTGGGAGGAAATCGGAGCATCCGGAGGAAAAGCCTCACAGATAGTGGTAGAACGTGTAAGCTCCACACAGACTGTCACCCAAGGCCAGAATTGAAGCCAGGTCCCTGGCACTTTGAGGCAACAGTGCTAACCAGTGTGTCACCGTGCCGTCTCTGATCACAATCTCCAACCCTGCCAATCATCACCTCTGTTGGGGTGATGATGGTTACAGAACCTGCCTGTGAAATATGTCTTTGCAGTTTTAGGAATGTTGAAACAGTATGTCTTTCTTCACTAATTGTAACCATATACAGTAAAGGCATGGAGCAATTTCCATCCTCTGGCCAACACCACACTGACTGTAGCTCTGGGTCATGTGCCTGCTTACATCACAGTGTGGGATGGTACTGTACTCAATCCCATATTAACCTTGTACATACCAGACCTTTTGACTACAATCTCTCCCTTCTGCCCCAACCAGGAGATCGCCCCAACACCTTATCCTCACTGGCCATGATCATTTGCATCTCTCCAACCAATACCCCCCCAAACTGACCGTAATCTTTCTATCACATATAATGATCTTTTCTCCCTGACCAGGGGTCTCACACCCCAATCCATGATCTCTCCCATGCCTGCTGATCTCTCATTCCTATTCTGACCATGATCTTTCTCTGAGCATGATTTCACCCCCAACAAATATTTCTCCTTGGTCATGATCTCCCATTAACCATGGTCACCTCCTCCCTCACCCCTGATCACAATCTCCGTCAACCAGGAATCCCCTTTCAACCATGGGCCGGGATTCTCCGATCCTGCGGCCAAGTTCTGACGCCGGCGTGAAAAGCAGCGCGAACCACTCCAGCGTCAACGGGCCTCAAGTAGCAGGTATCCACCCCTTCCTAGGGGGCTTGTACGGCCCCGGAGTGGTGCCCGACAGCCGGCGCGCCATGGCCGACGCGAGTCCGCGCATGTGCGTGGGTTCCCATCTCCGTGCCGGCCCCCGGGCAATATGGCGGAGCCCTACAGGGGCCTGGCGCGGTGGAACATACTCCCCCCACGGAACTAGCTCGCCCGCTGATCAGTCGGCCCCGATCGCAGTCCAGGCCACCGTGGAAGCTCCCCCCCCCTGGCCAGGACGGCCTCCGCAGACAGAACTCCGAGGTCCCACTGGGTGGGACCATACGTAACCCACACCGGCGGGACTCGGCCGAACTAGGCGGGCACATGGCCGGGGGGGCCACTTTCAACTGCCCCTGACTGACGCGGCGGCGATCCTGCGGGCGCCTGAGAATCGGCGGGCCGGCGCCATGGCGGAGTGGAATGATTCTTGCGCCCCCCCCGCCCCCCGATGATTCTCCGACCCCGCGCGGGTTCGGAGAATCCGGCCCATGATCCTTCCCATCCCTGACCATGACCTCTGCCACTCGACCATGATCTTCCCTCACACAGGAACTCCTCCCAAGCATAATCTCTCCCTCCTGACTACATGCACCCCACAGCTAGGATCTGTTTCCTTGAACATGATACTTGCACAAGAATCAAGATTTCTACCACTAAACATAAGCCCACTTCTACGTAATCTCGCCCTCCCCCATACTTAGCTTAGTTCCTTAGCTTGACTTTGTTCTGCAGACAAGCGATTCAAGAAGACAGCTCACCACCATCTTGTCAAAGCAACTAGGGGCAACAAATGCTGGCCTAGCCAGTGATGCCCACACCCTGGAAATGAATAACAAAAAATAAAATTCATGAGATGGCAAGAGATTCAGAAAATTCATGAAGAATGTCACGTGTTGCAGCAAATTTGCAGCATGATGAATTTCTCTGCTTGCAATTCACATGAAAATTAGTTTTGCTTCTAACTTTTGGAATATATTTACTTTTATTCTTGTTGCCTGCCGCCTGCTGAAAAAGGAAAGGGAAAACTGTTTCTTGGAAAAGCAAGCAATAGCAGTGATTTCCGGTAATTGGTATTCGGATGTGAAGCCAGTGTGCTTGTTTACAAACAGATTGGAAATCTGCTGCGTTTAACACAAGTGTCAAGGTGGGTTTTCTGGATCAGTTTAAAAGTTTAACAATCATCATAGTTTACTTTTTAAAATGGGCATCAATTCATAATTCAAATTTGCTGTTGAATGCAAATCTGCTCCAAAATTCTGTTGAAACTGGGTAGGAGTTTCCAGATCAGTTGTTCTAACTTTTTCAGTGCAATTAGTGTGGAAATCATCAATGCAAAACATGATGGAATTTCCACCATAAATTGCATTCAGTGCAAATCTGAGGTGGAATCGTCCCCTCCTGCCATCAATGGGATTCGTGGTGGGCGAGGCCAGGAGACATAGCAGGGAGTGAAAAATCGTTTTCCTGATGTTGGGAAACCAGGTCGGGATTGTTCCCTCCTGACTTTCATGGCGGGTTGATGGTGGGAACACATTCTGCATGTTCCACATGCTCATTGAAACCTCAATGGACCAGAATCGTCCACCGCTGTCAAAGCTTTAGCCCCACCAGTGCAAATTTATGCCATTCTGTAACTTGACTGGATATTTGTGGTGTGCACCTGCCAAGGGAGAATTTGAAATGCTTACTTTGGAGACAAAGCTGGCTGTACCACTGGAACTGGCTGCAGGTATGGTGCACGCAGAAGATGTGAAGTGCAAGGAATTATG
This sequence comes from Scyliorhinus torazame, assembly GCF_047496885.1. NCBI lineage: Eukaryota > Metazoa > Chordata > Chondrichthyes > Carcharhiniformes > Scyliorhinidae > Scyliorhinus > Scyliorhinus torazame. Next base: position 136,321,641 of record NC_092712.1, read on the forward strand.
CACTGCTTCCTCACTGGATGATTGAAGGAGGCCGACTTCACCATGGGCAGATGTATGGTCATGGTCCTCCCCTGTCAGCTCTGCAGCCTGTTCTCCAAATTGTTTCAGGAGCCTGAGCCTATGTGTTCCCCCTCCTGATTCTTTCCTCTCCCTCCTGTTGTGGGGTGTCGTCTCTTGCATAAAGACAGATAGATGGATTGTGAGCACAATAATGAAAGAAGAGGTCACATGCTGCTAATTCTGTGGCTGATAACTGACCTGATGACTCCCCAAAATCCGACCACCATGCCCATGACACAATTGAGGAGTGAGATGGAATGGTCTCTAGTTACAGTGAGGGTGCAGCTCTGAAAACACTCAGAAATCTGGACAGCATGTAGGACAAAGCAGCCTGCGTGATCGACGCTCCATCCAACGTCCTCGACATTTTGGGAGGGATTTTCTGCGCAATCCACCGCGTGTTTCCAATGGTAGAGGAGTCACGCCAGCGGGATCTTCTGGTCTGCTGTTGTCAATGGGATTTGCCATCGAATGCACCCTTCATCGCTGGGAAACCCGAGGCGGGGGTGCGCTGTTGATGGGACCTGAATATCCTGCTGACGTGAACTGCTGGTAAATTCCACCCCATCCCTCCAACACCGATACTGGTTTTGCCAGTGGTGCCCATGTCCCATGAGACAAACACAACTGAGTGGTGAGGTGGTTTGAAAGGGTTGAAGGTCCACTTATCCGAGCAACACAAATTAAATCAGGGACCTTTTTCTTGCACTGCAGAATGGTCCTCCTCTGCACCCACCAGGCACTGGCTGCCCTGGCTACCTCTTCCCTGGCCACAGTAGGCAGCAGGGATGGCCTCCTGTGGCCATCCCAGGGAATAGTACATCCCGCCATTCCTGACCTACCTTCAGGAGATGCTGCAGGGATGCTGAAGCAGGGAGCTGTGGCTTGCCGCCTTCCCCTGCTTATCCTTTCCTTTTTCTCGTTAGTGAAGAGCTATCTGGATGCATTCGGACATGATGGTGGGGCATCTGACTTCCTGCTTGCTCAGTCACGAGATTCGACACAGAATGTGCTCATGCATAACTAATGAGGCGGGGAGTATGCAATTGCACGTAAAAGCCTGCACCATTCCCCAGCGGGAATACCTCCAAATTTCTCAACCTGGCGGAAGAGGATGATTCCATCCCCGGTCTCTGTGATCTTCAGCACTGGTTTGAACACAGTGTTTTAGTCCCACTGGCTGTGTTCCAAATCAAATTTATCATTTTTGCGAGTACATAATCAAAGACCCCTCCCACCCGGCTTACTCACTCTTCCAACTTCTTCCATCGGGCAGGAGATACAGAAGTCTGAGAACACGCACGAACAGACTCAAAAACAGTTTCTTCCCCACAGTCACCAGACTCCTAAATGACCCTCTTATGGACTGACCTCATTAACACTACACCCTGTATGCTTCATCTGATGCCGGTGCTTATGTAGTTACATTGTGTACCTTGTGTTGCCCTATTATGTATTTTCTTTTATTCCCTTTACTTCCCATGTACTTAATGATCTGTTGAGCTGCTCGCAGAAAAATACTTTTCACTGTACCTCGGTACACGTAACAATAAACAAATCCAATCCAATCCAAATTTCTGATGGTTATTTAAAATTGGGTTACTTGTACTTGGTGGACTAGCAATCCTCAAAAACGTTTAGTTTTTGTGATAAAGTTTTGGCTTTAATAATAAAAATGCATGTGTGAAGTTCTGGTCGCCACATTATAGGAAGGATGTGATTGCAGTAGAAAGGGTGCAGAGGAGATTCATCAGGATGTTTTCTGGGCTGGAGCGATTCAGTTATGAGGAGAGGCTGGACAGGGTGGAGTTGTGTTCCTTCGAGCAGAGAAGGCTGAGAGGGGACCTGATTTTCAAATATACAAAATTATGAAGGACATAGATCAGGTAGATTGGAAGAAACCTTTCTCCTTCGTAGAGGGGTCAATAACCAAGGGGCATAGATTTAAGGTAAGGGGCAAGATTTTTAGAGGGGATTTGAGGAAACATCTTTCCACCCAGAGTGGTTTGAATCTGGAACTCACTGCCTGAAAGGATCGTAGAGGCGAGAACCCTCACAATATTTAAGAAGCATTTAGATGAACAGTTGAAACACCATAGCCTACAAGGCTACGGACCAAGGGCTGGGAAACAGGATTAGAATTCATAGGTACTTGATGGCTGGTGCAGACACAATGGCCGAAGGGCATTTTTCTGTGCTATAAAATTCGATAAGTTACCATTCTTATATCGAGGAATATTTTTGAAAGCAAAAATTGCATTTGATAAAATTATGTTCTATACACTGCCTGATTGCATTGATTCCTGGCATATGTTATGTTCAATAATATGGTAATGAGTTGAGCATAACCTTGAGCGGAAAAAAATCTTCTCAAAATTAGTGTCACTTTGGGTGCAATTGGCACTCAGAACATTGATTGCCTTCAAAGTGGACACTCCAAACTGATTCAAACCTCCAAGAGCCAGCAAATTACCAGACAATCTACAAACCAGTAGATCCAGTGCAAGGAATCCTGGAACACTAGATGTTGCAAGTAAAGTCTATTGACAAGAACAGGGGTTATCGGAGCTTCTGTGCAGTGACAATGCTGTGTTCGAGAGATGGTGGTACGTTGGAGGCAGAGGGAAACGTGTTTAGTTACAATCACCACGCTCTCTCATGTTGTTGGGCAGGCTTGATGGACCAGCTGGTATTTTCCTGCGTGCCAGTTTGTATATTCAGTAGAGGTAGATAAATATGTCCACCTGTCAGTTTTGAAGTTGGCTTGAATGCAGAAGAATGAACATAGAAATATAGGTAAAAAAGGGTGATTCCTAATTTGCCAACCAGATTAATAGAAGCTGACAAGACAAATTTACACTTACAGTGGCAAACCAACCAGGGAATCTCTTGTCACCTGGAACAGATGGTTTGATTTGTCTGTGATACATGCACAATGAGCTGAAAGCAGCTCTAGCATTTAAAATAGTAGCGCTACTCAAACAGAGCTGATTTTCTAACCACAAGTCCAGATTTCAGAGATGGACAATTGATAGGTCTGATCAGGGCAAGCTTTGATACAATTAAAACTAATCTAGAAGGCTGGAGGGTTAGTCTTTCCTTGAATAAGTAGCAAATTATTTTACTTTCATAAATCTCCCCCTTCTTCTGCAATTGGTGCATTTGGAAGTGGAGCTTGCCATTTGATATCTTTTAGAAAACCAACCATCCATTTCGCCTGAATTTGAAGTTGCAAAGCTCCACGTCAAAGGTGGATTTCATTGCTGAAGCACATTTGAATTTGGCTGGATGCTGATATACAGATAGCATTTCTATTTTCTTAATTCATTTACTGCATTCTGTCGTCAACCACATAGTTTAGAAATTCGGGATTGCCAATGTTTGAACACATGGTAGATGAGGTGCAGGATCCATGCAGCTGAATGATGAAGCCTGAGGTGCTTCTGTTGGGCAGCACGGTAGCACAGTGGTTAGCACAGTTGCTTCACAGCTTCAGGGTCCCAAGTTCGATTCCCGGCTTGGTTCATTGTCTGTGCGGAGTCTGCACGTTCTCCGCGTGTCTGCCTGGGTTTCCTCTGGGTGCTCCAGTTTCCTCGCACAGTCCAAAGATGTGCAGGTTAGGTGGGATTGGCCATGCCAAATTGTCCTTAGTATCAAAAAAGGTTAGGTGGGGTTACTGGGTTACGTGGATGGGGGTGGGCTTAAATGGGGTATTCTTTCCAAGGGCCGGTGCTGACTCGATGGGCCAAATGGCCTCCTTCAGCACTGTAAATGCGATATAAGTTTTCAGGCCTCATTTCCATGAAGTGGACAAACTGCTGTTAATGAGCAGCAGCTTCCCGGCTGAAGTCAGGGAGAAGGTCAAGATACTGTATCGTGAGCAGCAGCCCTCAGTTAAATGAGAGAGGAGGGTAACTGGTGAGGAAGTAGATATTTGGTCACGGAGGAGGCGGTGGCGTACTGGGGAACGGTGGCGTAGTGGTATTGTCACTGCAATAGTAACCCAGAAGCCCAGAATAATTCTCTGGGGACCCGGGTTCAAATCCCACCACGACAGATGGTGAACTTTGAATTCAATAAAGCAAAATCTGGAACTAGAAAAAAAGTCCAATGATGACCAATGAAACCATTGTCGATTATCGTAAAAACATAGCTGGTTCACTAATGTTCTTTAGGGAAGGAAATCTGCCATCCTTATCTGGTCTGGCCTGCATGTGACTCCAGATCCACAGCAATGTGGTTGACTCTTAAATTCCCTCTGAATCGGCCTTGCAAGGCACACACAATAAATGCTGGCCCAGACAGCGATGCACACAGCCCATGAACGAATTAAACAAAATTGGTTTCTGGGGGTGAGATTGGTAACCAAGTTGAGGATTGCCGAACAAAAGGAGGGAGGTGGACACGGTGGGGTATATTAGTGGCAACTGAAAATAAGAACATAAGAAATGACAGGTGTAGGTCATTTGACTGCTCGAGCCTACTCCACCATTCAATAAAATCATGGCTGAGCTGATTGTGGTCTCAACTCCACTTTCTTGTCTTGTCCCAATGACATTTCCCTTGGAGACCAAAAATATACCTAACTCAGCCTTTAATATATTCAATAACCCAGCCTCCACTGCTGTCTGCGGTACAGAATTTCAAAGACCTATGAGAGAAGAAATTCCTCCTCATCACCATTTTAAATGGGAGATCTCCATTATTTTAAAACTGTGCCCCCTAGTTCTAGTTTACTACTAATTTGTTCAAATCTGTGCCCTCTGATTCTCACCCTGCCTCTAATAGTAACAGTTTCTCCACATGTACCCTGTCCAGACCCTCCATGATTTTGAATACCTCTATCAAATCTCCTCTAGTCCATCTCTTCCTCAGGAAAAATAATCCCAACTTCTCCAATCCATCTACGTGGCTGAAGTTCATCACTGAATCATTCTTGTGAATCTTTTCTGCACCCTCTCTAATGCCTTCACATCCTTCCAAAAGTGTGAAGCCCAGCACTGGACATAATACTCCAGTTGAGGCAGAACCAGTCTTTATTCAGGTTTATCACAATCTCCTTACCTTTGTACTCTAAGCCCCTATTAATAAAGCTTAGGATACTGTATGCTTTATTACCCAGGCCCTCATCTATCCTGCCACCTTCAGTGATTTATGCACATATACACCCAGGTCCCTCTGTTCCTATGTCCCCTTTAGGATGCACCCTTTGTTTTATATTATCTCTCCACGTTCTTTACCAAAGTGAATCACTTCACACGCCTCTGTGTTAAATCTCAGGTGACATTTGTCTGCCCATTCCACCAACCTTTTGAAGTTCTGCGCTATCTGTCTCACAGTTTTGTATAATCTGCAAATTTAGAATTTCTGCTCTTTACACCAAGGTCTTGGTCATTGACATTCATCAGGAGGGGTAGGAGTCCTAATGCTCACTGTCCTTGAGATGTCGATGCCCTCAGCCATGGTTGTCACAGACTCAGCCATGCCTTGGGCATCACCACTCAAGACGTGGACATCGTGCTCCAGGTTTTCGGCAACATCTCCTGCGCCTGTAGCTTTGGAACTCCTCCAATCGATTATGCATTTGCTGGAATGTCGCTGACATCCCCTCCGGAACGTCACAACTGTGTCCTAGCATCTGCATCAGCTCTAGGAGAACCTTGTCCAAAGGCTCGGCATCTGACTGAGGCCCATCTGAGTCCTGGGAACCAGCAGACCTCCGACTGCTGTCTCTCTCTCTGATGCAGGCCAACCTCCTTGTCGATGACTGCTCTCTTCTCGGTCAACTCCGAGATTTACAGGGCCCATTCCTCATAGGAGATAAGTACTCGGATCTCTGGGACTCTGCACCCCGCCCCCCCCCCCGCCCCCCCGACCCCCCACTTGGCTCCTTACCACTTAATGTGGGATATCTTCTCCTTCAGGAACAAACAGAGGGCATTGTGAGCCACATGCTTGATGGGTCAGGGCTGTCTATAGCAGGTGGCATGTGTGGGCACTGCACCTGGATATGAAGAGGTTGTGCTGGTGGGTGCAAGTGGGTTCTGAGGAATAAGAGAGAGAATCGGATGTGCAGAGGGTGCGAGATGTCAGCCAGTGATTTGTTTGGGGTGGTCTGGGAATTTGAGCACTGGCAGGTGGAACTGATTCCAGAGGACAGGTGGTAACTTACATTTGGAGCTTGGTGGAGGTCGTTGGTCTTCTTCTGACATTGGGCACCGGTCCTCCTTACCATGTTGCAGGAACTGACAACCGCTGCCACTGCCTCCCAAGTGGCATTGTTGACCCTGATGCTGGTCCTTCGACCCCCTCACAGGAACAAGATTCCCCACCTCACATCAATGGCATCAAGAAGCCTGTCCAGGTCGGCATTGCCAAAGCGAGGAGAGGTCTGCACACTGCCATGTGTTGACTGGGAGAGAGTGGTGAGGGGTCCCAGCCCATTAGGTCCAGCTCGTTGACTTTCATGACCCCTCCCCCTCCACCCACACAGCCCATGTGACACGTCATTCCAGGTGTGTTCTGGACCGGCATATTTTCCCGCTGACGTCATGGAGAATCGGGTGTGGAGGAAGATTTTGGGATGCAAGTCAGTTTCTCACGGGCCTCAAGTGGGTTTCCCAATCCGTCATGGCGTACATTAGCAGGAAATTCACACCAGCATGTAAGCAATTTTTGAGATACTGCATTTTGGACAAGTGAATTGCAGTTTGCCGCCTGCCCATGCCCGTTCAAATCAAGGTGGGCAACACACCTATTTGGTATACTTACCTTGTCTGAATGATTGTATTGTTAGTCTGAATAGTTTGTCACAACACCTTGGATTAATGCGTGGTCAATTCCAACCTCTCATGGGCCGGAGTCACGACACAGGTGAAATTAGATTTTATTTTAAATACGAGGGGCAGGATCCTCTATAAATGGGGCAATGTCCCCACGCTGCCAGGAAAACCGGCGGCAACGGCTCCGGCGTCAAAGGCCCCTGAAAGTGAGGATTTCTCACCTTTCTAGGGGGCTAGGTTGCCGCTGGAGTCATCCCCGCAGCTCCAGCTGGCAGGGAACGGCCCGTGCGAGTCTGTGCATGCACGGAACGGCCGGCGTATTCCACGCATGTGCAGAATGGCCGGCGTATTTCCGCGCATGCGCGGGGGTTCCCTTCTCCGCGGCGGCCCCCGGGCAACATGGCGGAGCCCTACAGCGGCCCGGCGCGGAGTAAAGTAGGTCCCCACGGAACGAGCCCACCCGCCGATCGGTAGGCCCCGATCGCGGGCCAGGCCACTGTGGGGGCCCCCCGGGGTCGGATCCCCCCCCCCCCCCCCCCAGAACGGCCCCCGCACACTTACCTTCCAGGTCCCGCCGTATGTGAGGTGAGTAATCCACGTTGGCGGGACTGGGCCAAACTTGTCGCGTTCTTCCATCGGGATCCGGAGAATCGCCGGGGGGGCCGCTGTCAACAGCCTCCGACCGGCGTGTCGGCAACCCCACCGGCGCCCGAAAAACGGTGCCGAAAAAGAGGTAGGCCGGTGTCGGGACACGATTCTCGCAACCCCCCCGGGGATTCTCCGACCTGGCGCCGGGTCGGAGAATCCTGGTCCTGATGTCCTTCGTTGAACCCAATAATCTGCAGTGACCAGGGGCAGGATTCTCCGACCCCCCGCCGGGTCGTAGAAGCGCCGGGGGCTGGCGTGAATACCGCCCCCGTCGGTTGCCGAATTCTCCGGCACCGGATATTCGGTGGGGGTGGGAATCGCGGCGCGCCAGTTGGCGGAACCCCCCCCCCGGCGATTCTCCGGCCCGCGATGGGCCGAAGTCCCGCTGCTGGAATGCCTGCCCCGCCGGCGAGAATCAAACCACCTCTCTTACCGGCGGGACAAGGCGGCGCGGGCGGGCTCCGGCATCCTGGGGGGGGCGTGGGGCGATCTGGCCCCGGGGGACTGCCCCCACGGTGGCCTGGCCCGCGCTCGGGGCCCACCAATCCGCGGGCGGGCCTGTGCCGTGGGGGCACTCTTTTCCTTCCGCCTTCGCCATGGTCTCCACCATGGCGGAGGCGGAAGAGACCCCCTCCACTGCGCATGCACGGGGATGCCGTGAGCGGCCGCTGACGCTCCCGCGCATGCGCCGTACGGCAAAGTCAGTCTCACGCCAGCCGGCGGGGCGGAAATCAGTCCGGCGCGGGCCTAGCCCCTCAAGGTTAGGGCTCGGCCCCTCAAGATGCGGAGGATTCCGCACCTTTGGGGCGGCGCGATGCCGGACTGATTTGCGCCATTTTTGGCGCCGGTCGGCGGACATCGCGCCGATTGCGGAGAATCCCGCCCCAGGTTTGTAACTTTAACAGAGTTAAATTTTGTTATATACAGTATTATAATTAAATTGATAGAAAGTGTAACTATCGAATACCCCTTTCCCAACACCCTCACATTCCTTACTCTCTACACACACACAGACACACAACAGAGACAAACAACTCACAGGGGAAAGGGTGGTTGATATGTAAAGAAAATATTAATAAACTAAAAGGATCTTTGGTGCATGGAGATGATTTTCGGTTAATGGGCGGGATTCTCCTTCCCGCCAGGCATATTTTCTGGTGCTGTTGCGACCACCGGCAGCGGGATCCTCCATCCCGGCAATCAGCCAATGGGCTTCCCATTGTTCTGATTGATTGATTGATTTATTGTCACATGTACTGAAGTACAGCGAAAAGTATTTTTCTGCGGCCAAGGGAACGTACATAGTAGACAAAATGAATAATCGACAGAGTACATTGACTAATGGTACATCGAAAAATAGTGATTGGTTAAAGTGCGGAACAAGGGCCAAACGAAGCAAATACATGAGTAAGAGCAGCATAGGATGTTGTGAATAGTGTTCTTACAGGGAACAGATCAGTCCGAGGGAGAGTCTGTTCCTATGTCTGGATGTGCGGGTCTTCAGCCTTCTGTACCTTTTGCCTGATGGAAGGGTCTGGAAGACGGCAAGGCCTGGGTGTGAGGAGTCTCTGACAATGCTGTCTGCCTTCCTGAGGCAGCGGGAGGTATAAACAGAATCAATGTGGGGGTGGCAAGCTTGTGTGATGCGTTGGGCTGAGTTCACCACACTCTGCAGATTCTTGCAATCTTGGGCCGAGCAGTTGCCATAGCAAGTTGTGATTCAGCCGGATAGGATGCTCTCGATGGCATATTTTGTGAGAGTCGATGCAGACATGCCGAATTTCTTTAGCTTTCATAGGAAGTCGAGACATTGTTGGGCTTTCTTGTCTGTTGCATCAACGAGAGTGGACCAGGGCAGACTGTTGGTGATGGTGACCCCCAGGAACTTAAAGCTATCAACCATCTGCACTTCGTAGCCATTGATGCAGAAGGGAGTGTGTGTCGTACTGCGCTTCCATAAGTCAATGATCAGCTCCTTGGTCTTTCCGACATTTAGAGAGAGGGTGTTTTCGGTACACCATGCAATCATATGATCTATCTCCCTCCTGTAGTCTGATTCGTCATTGTTTGAGATATGACCCACCACAGTCGTATCATCCGCAAACTTATAGATCGAATTGCAGTTAACTTTTGCTACACGGCCGTGTCTGTTTAGGGAGTACAATAGAGGACTGAACACATATACGTGCGGCGCCCCCGTGTTGAGGATTATTGTGGAGGAGGTGCTATTGCCTATCCTGACAGATTGCGGTCTGTTGGTGAGGGAGTCAAGGATCCAGCTGTAGAGGGAGGGGTCAAGTCCAAGATTGCAGAGTTTGGTTATTAGTCTTGTCTGGATAATGGTGTTGAAGGCGGAGCTGTAGCCTATGACCAACAGTCTCACGTAGATGTCCTTGTTGTCGAAGTGTTTGAGTGTTGATTGTCGGGCCAGAGAGAGAGCATCTTCTGTGGATCGGTTGCCGCGGTAGGTGAACTGCAATGGAACGAGACCGTTTGGGAGGTTGGCGTTGATCCGTCTCATGACTAGCCGCTCGAAACATTTCATGATAACAGAGGTTAGGGCCATCAGTCGGTAGTTGTTGAGGGATGCTATCTTGTTCTTCTTTGGTACTGGTATATTGGTGGTCTTCTTGAAGGAGGAGGGGATCTTGGAGCAGAGAAGTGAGGTGTTGAAGATATCTGCGAATACACTCGCCAGCTGGTCTGGGCAGGCTCTGAGTGCTCGCCCAGGGACTCCGTCGGGGCCCGTCGCTTTCCACGGGTTCACTTTCAAGAAGGCAGCTCTTACCTCTGAGATTGTAATAGTGGGTATGGGTATGTCCAGTGCTGTTGGGGGCGGGTGGCACTGATGTATTGGCTGACTGTTCAAAGCGGGCATAGAACTTGTTCAGTTCATCGGGGAGGGATGCAACAGCCCCAGATATTCCGCCTGGCCTTGCTTTATAGCCTGTGATCTCGTGTAAGCCCTGCCATAGTCATCGTGGGTTAGTGTAGTTGGCCTGGGACTCTGGTTCAATCCGGTACTGTTTTTTGGCGTCCCTGATGGCTTTCCGTACATCGTACCTAGACTTCTTATACAGGTCAGGGTCGTCAGACTTGAACACCTCTGTCCGGAGCTTCAGCAGGGAGTGAACCCTTTGGTTGAGCCAGGGTTTCCGATTGGGGAACACCCGAATTGACTTCTTTGGTACACAATCCTCGACACACTCATGAAGCCTGTGACGGTGGTTGCAAAAAAGGGCCCGGAGTCGGTCTACTTGTGCGCTGGCTCATGTACCACGGGATAGGGCATCTGGGGGCTCATTGAGCTTCCCAGGTCATTACAAGATATCATAGCTGTAGGTGGAGAGCTCGACCCTCCACCTCAGAAACTTGTCATTTTTAATCTTGCCCCGCTGTGTGTTATTGAACATGCAGGCAACCGATCATTGGTCAGTGAGGAGAGTGAATCGCCTGCTGGCCAGGTAATGCCTCCAATGTCTCACAGCTTCTACTATGGCTTGGGCCTCCTTTTCGACGGAGGAGTGTCGTATTTTGGAAGCATGGAGGGTACGGGAGAAGAAAGCCACGGGCCTGCCCGCCTGGTTGAGTGTAGCGGCCAGAGCAAAGTCCGACGCATCGCTCTCCACTTGGAAAGGGATGGACTCGTCCACAGCGTGCATCGCGGCTTTGGCGATGTCTGCTTTCATGCGATCGAAGGCCAGCCGGGCCTCAGTCGTCAGGGGAAACGTGGTGGACATGATCAGTGGGTGGGCCTTGTCCACGTAGTTGGGGACCCACTGGGCATAGTAAGAGAAGAACCCCAGGCATCTCTTCAGGGCGTTGGGGCAGTGGGGGAGGGGGTGTTCCAGGAGGGGGCGCATGCGGTCGGGGTCGGGCCCTAGGATTCCGTGTTCCACGACGTAGCCGAGGATGGCCAGGCGGGTTGTGCGAAAGATGCATTTCTCTCTATTATAAGTTAGGTTCAGGAGTTTTGCGGTGTGGAGGAAGCGCCGGAGGTTCTCGTCATGATCCTGCTGGTCACGGCCGCAGATGGTGATGTTGTCTAGGTACGGGAACGTGGCCGGCAGCCCGTACTTGTCAACCATTTGGTCCATTTCCCTTTGGAAGAACAAGACCCCATCGCGGATGCCAAAGGGAACCCCGAGGAAGTGATAGAGGCGGCCGTCTGCCTCGAAGGCAGTGTATATGCGGTCCTGCGGGTGGATAGGGAGCTGGTGGTACGTGGACTTCAAATTTGACTGTAGAGAAGACTCGATACTGCGCAATCTGATTGACCATGTCAGATATGCGGGGGAGGGGTACACATCGAGCTGCATGTACCGGTTAATGGTCTGATTATAGTCGATGACCATCCGGTGCTTTGCCCCAGTCTTGACGACCACCACTTGGGCTCTCCAGGGGCTGTTACTGGCCTCAATGATCCCCTCTCACAGGAGTCGCTGGACCTCTGACCTGATGAAGGCCCTGTCCTGGGCACTGTAGCGTCTGCTTCTGGTAGCGACGAGCTTACAGTCCGGGGTGAGGTTTGCGAAGAGGGAGGGTAGGGCGACCTTAAGGGTCGCGAGTCTACAGATGGTGAGGGGGTCAGGGGTCCGTTGAACTTTAGGTTAAGGCTCTGGAGATGGCACTGGAAGTCGAGTTCCAGTAATAGGGCAGCGCAGAGATGGGGGAGGACGTAGAGCCTAAAGTTGGTGCACTCTACGCCTTGCAAAATGAGGGTCGCGACAGAGTACCCCCGGATTTCCACTGCGTGGGATCTGGAAGCCAGGGAGATTTTCTGGGTTGTGAGTAGGATGGGGAGGGAGCAGCGTCTTACCATATCTGGATGTATGAAGCTGTCTGTGCTCCCGGAGTCGAAAAGGCAGGCCGTCTCGTGCCCGTTGATCCGGACGGTCATCGTGGACTTCGCAAGGTGGTGCGGCCGGGACTAGTCGAGTGTGACGGAGGCGAGTGTCGGAAGGCGGTCGGTAGGCTGGCCGGAGGTGGCAGCGGCCAGCGTACAGTCGGGTGAGCCGGGTTCCCGGGAGGCCGCGGAGTGGTCCCAGGATGGCGGCCCCCATGAGTCGCCCGTGGAGGGTGAGGTGCAAGATGGCGTCCAAGATGGCGGCCCCCATGGGTCGCACATGGCGGGTGGGCTGTAAGATGGCATCCAAGATGGCGGCCCCCATGGGTCGCACGTGGCGGGTGAGGTGTGAGATGGCGTCCAAGATGGCGGCCCCCGTGGGTCGCACGTGTCGGCCGAAATTAAAGGTGGCAGCGCCGCTGGGCCTAGAAGATTTAGGGGGCGGTCGGGCCTAGCAGGCTTTTGCGAAGTGTCCCTTCTTCCCACAGCCGTTACAGGCAGCGTTCCATGCCGGGCAGTGTTGTCAGGGGTGATTACTCTGGCCGCAGAAGTAGCACTTTGTGCCTCCGGCGTTGGCGGGCCACTGCGCGGCGCAGGCTTGCGTCGCACCCGGGTCGGTTGATGGCTGCGCCCACGAGGCCCAAGAGGGTGCCGCGCGGTCGGATGTGTAGGCCCCCATTTTTTGGGAGGCCACCTCCAGTAAGTTGGAGAGTTGTACTGTCTCTGGGAGGCTGAGTGTTCCCCCTTCTAATAATCGTTGGCGGATATAGTTCGAGTGCATGCCCGCAACATAGGCATCCCTGATCAGCAGCTCTGCGTGCTGGGTAGCCGATAACGCCCGGCAGTCACAGTTCCGGCAGAGGATGCGCAAGGTACACAGGAATTCGCGAGTGATTCCCCAGGGTGTTGGCGTCTCGTGGCGAGGAGGTGCCTAGCTTATACCTGGTAATGGATTTCACGTAATGTCCCTTTAGCAGCGTTATTGCCTCCGTGTATGAGGGGGCATCCCTGATGAGGTTAAAGACTCTTGGGCTCACCAGTGCGTGGAGGACCTGCTTCTTCTGGAGGTCAGTGAAGTCTTCGTTGAAGGATGCGAGGTACGCCTCGAAGCAGCTTAGCCAGTGTTCAAAAATCTCTGTAGCGTTAGCTGCTTGTGGGTCCAGTTGCAAGCGATCAGGCTTGAGTGAGGAGTTCATCTTGAGTGAAGAGTCCATCTTTAGAAGTTTAGTGTATTAAATTGATACACCATCAATAATAGATGACGAGTGATAAACGTAATTCAGGCTTTAATACACTAAACAGCAAGCCTCCTACCTCTGAACCCGAACTGGGTCCGGAGGTGGAGACTTGCCACTTTTCTGTAGAAGCCTGAGGGGAGGAGCCACAGGCGGAGCCAGCCTGGACAAGCCCAGGCATGTACAATACAGCACAGTGAATATAAGACAATAACGTGGTTTACCACAGGTACACAATGACCTGACAAGCAGGCTGCTTCAGCTTGAGTCTTCTCCTTAAAGGCACATTCCGATTATGGGTCCACAGACCAAAAATAATAAAATAAATGGGAACTAAGGAAATAAACAGGAAGAACTCTCACAGGAATGTGTACAGTGTCTCTCTCCTCCATATTGTCTGCAGCTTCTGCGTCTGGCGAAGTACATGGTGCAGCCAACCTACTCATATTAAAGGCTCCCGTCTCCCAAAAGAGTGGCTGCACACCTGAACTGAAAACTGCTAGAAAAGCAACTTTGAATATTTCAGGAAGACCAATGGCACAGCACACAAAGGAATACATTCCCCAGTTCAGTAATGCAGCCTTGGAAGCCGTAGTGAACAGGGAGGGATGTTATGTTTCTCCTGGGGGGTAGGAGGCCTCATGTATCAGCCTGTGGAGGGAATTGGAGCACATTTCCAGGGGGAGGCTAATGCTCGAGTCTGGTCCCAAGACACAAGCAATGCTGGAAAAAGTACAATGACCTCTCATGGATGCTCAAAGTCTGGTAATGCTTCCTAACCTTATACCTTAAATCAACTGCACCACAAGTCTCTCAGACTGCTCAATGCACACACACCCTCCACTCACCCAATTGCGCATTCTGGCACTTAGGACTCATGTCCAACATTCACGCACTACTTTACCAACAAAATCCTTCCAATCACTGGGGTGGGGTGGAGGCGGGGTGCATACATTGGGTCGGGAACTGATCGGCAAGGGGAATCCGTGAGGGTGGTTTCCCCAACTTTCCACCCAAGGCCTGAGCAGGCTAACGTACTGGACCGTCTCATTCATTACTTGGCCAATTAAAGGCCTCAAATGAGGGTGAAGGGGAGAGGGCTGCCCCATGCCTCAACCACCCCCATAAAATTATTGCCAGGTTGGGGGCAGTGATTAGGTGGCAGGAAGAATGCTTGCAAAATCTTTCAGGCCTCATCTGCAAATCTGTCCGTATGGCACAGTAAAATTCTGTCCCTGGCCTTTGGTGAGTGATGTACAAGTTTGTGGGCTGGACCTGTGTGGTCTAAGTATCCATTCCTGGTGTTGCATCAGCCGCTTTGGATGTATGCCATTAAGGATAGTATCCATTATATGTATTTCAGCACATGCAGGGACGTGGTTGTAGGCGCTATCTACTGCAGTTATACCTCATAGGCCATGTGGAAAATGATCTGCTTGCGTCTGCCCTGAGAGTCAGATCTCCTTACTGCCACTTGAGATGCTGCTACACAAAAACATTTCTGGCCTAAAATTTGGAGAATATTTCACCGAGAGTATGACTGAGCCATGCCTGCTGGAGTAATTGCAAGTGAGTGCAGGAAGCCAGGTTCAAAGGTGTTATAGAATTTGAGACTAGTTCCTTCTGCTTTGTTTTTGGGATAAAGCAGATCAGGCCTGTTAAATAAGATATCACCTTCTGTCATACACCTGGGCAGCTATCTGGAGCGAAATTCTCCGTTATCGGCGCGATGTCCCCCTCCCCATATCCCCCTCCCCCATATCCCCCATATCCCCCCTCCCCATATCCCCCATATCCCCCCTCCCCCATATCCCCCGTCCCCCATAGCCTCCATATCCCCCTCCCCATATCCCCCATATCCCCCCTCCTCCATATCCCCCCTCCCCATATCCCCCCTCCCCCATATCCCCCATATCCCCCTCCCCATATCCCCCTTCCCATATCCCCCATATCCCACCTCCCCCATATCCCCCCTCCCCATATCCCCCTCCCCATATCCCCCTCCCCATATCCCCCTCCCCATATCCCCCCTATCCCCCTCCCCATATCCCCCCTCCCCCATATCCCCCATATCCCCCCTCCCCCATATCCCCCCTCCCCCATATTCCCCCTCCCCCATATCCCCCTCCCCATATCCCCCTCCCCCATATCCGCCATATCCCCTCCCCATATCCCCCCTCCCCCATATTCCCCCTCCCCCATATCCCCCCTCCCCAAATCCCCCCTCCCCATATCCCCCATATCCCCCTCCCCATATCCCCCATATCCCCCCTCCCCCATATCCCCCTCCCCCATATCCCCCCTCCCCATATTCCCCATTGCCCCCCTCCCCCATATCCCCCCTCCTCCATATCTCAAGTGAATCCAGCCCTAACCTTAACCTCTGCAATACACGCGCAACCGATGGCGTGCATTCATATACCTGTCTAACACTGTTGCCTTTTACCCCTGCCACCACCCCCCACAGGAGAAGCGTGCACACAATACTAGGGAGCATGTGAGGACTGGAGGAGGCCCAGCTGATGAGAGGCCACTGACCAAACATGAGGAAAGGGCCCTGGAACTGGCTGGCGGACCTGAGGAACGGGAGGTTGCTGATGCAGAGGTCGGGGGCCCACCAGCAAGTGAGCCACCGACAGCCCGCCCCCATATCCCCCCTCCCCCATATCCCCCCTCCCCCATATCCCCCCTCCCCCATATCCCCCCTCCCCCATATCCCCCATATCCCCCCTCCCCATATTCCCCCTCCCCATATCACCTGATCACTGCCTGCGTGTCTAACCATGCATACTTCATTGTGTATCGCAGGAGCAAACATCGAGGCACCCATCCCCGCAGATGCAGACCGCCCGCATGATGCCCCTCGGAGACCACGGGAGACGGAGAGACCTGGAGCAACAGGGAGACGACGCCCCCGTCTCATGCGGGTGCGGCGATGCAGGCGTGTGCCACCCAGCGATGAGAGGGTCAGCCACAGGCCCCCGTCACAGCCGAGCCACAAAACCACAACCCAGGACACCCCTACCCAGGAAACTGAAATACCGGACAGTGACACAGATTGGATGGGTGGAGACGAACCGCCACCCCAAAGTGCCATGGACTCAGAGTCGGACGATGCGCACGACACAACGCCACTGCTGTCACCAACACCCTCCACATCGCAGAGACGCTCACCTCGGTTGGGCACTTCAGTGATGAGGCGTCTGGTACATTCACTGGTGCGCACAACACAGCCAGCCCGGTACAGCAGGTGGAGGTAGGAGCAGCAGAGGGGCCGGGCGGTCGGAGGGATGCGAACATCTGCCGCCCAGATGGATCCCGGGTTCCTGGAGTCACCACACCCATCCATAGGTCCGATGCAACCACCGAACCTGGGACGAGCAAAGAGGGTGACGGCCAGCTTGCGGCGGCTGCAGTCGCAGGTGGAGGCAATGGGTGCGATGGTGTCAGACATGGGGAGCGGTTTGCGAGGCCTGGGGCTTTCCGTGCAGGCGGCGCCTGTGGCCCAGGACATGGCTGCCCTCTCACAGGAGGCCATGAGCCAGCGCCAGCGGCAGATGGCAGAGGGGCTGAACTCCGTGGCACAGTCTCAGCAGTCCATAGCCCAGTCTCTGAAGGCAATGGCCCAGTCTCAGCAGGCCATGGCCCAGTCTCAGCAGTCCATGGCCCAGTCTCTGCAGGCCATGGCCCAGTCTCAGCAGGTCATGGCCCAGCCTCAGCAGGCCATCGCTGAGGGCATCGGCGCCATTGCCCATGTGCGAGCAACGTCGCACACTCAGAGGCAGGGTTTGCCAACCCCCTGAGCTCCATGGCTGCAAACCTGCAGACCCCTGCAGATACCAGCACGGGCCTCCAGGACTGGCAGCGCCAGATGTCGGGGGGGCGTCGGATGGCCAGTCCGTTCGCATCCCCCACCCATGTAGAGGCCTGGAGGCCATCGGGCACACCGAGGGAGGAAGAGGTGCTGGGGCCCATTCCGGGTCCCAATGTAGGGGAAGTCCTGGAACACCTCAACACCTCAGGCTCCCCCGCTTCCGTCCCAAGTGCATCGGGTGGACAACGGGCAGGACAAGCTGGCAGCTCGCCATCCCAGTCGCCTGGGCCGCAGCCTGGCCCATCTAAGCTAGGACGCCCCAGGAAACGGCCGCCAAAGGGATCCCGTGTCAGAGGCCAGGAATCACAGGAGTCCACCTCCAGTTCTGCTGTACCATCTGGGGAACCACATAGACGTAGTCAAAGGGCCCGTAAGGCCAAACAATTAGACACTGAGTAAGTTGGCACGGGTGCAGGGCACAGATGAGTTTTAGGGGCTAGGGCACGTGCATGAACTCCTTTCGTTATTAAAGTCAATGTTACACCTACAGAAGCTGCCTTTGTGCTCTGTCCAAAGCGTGCGGGGGTGTCATGTACGTTGAGCGCATGTGTGTGTGTGAGGGGTGGTCTTACCTCAGCCCCAGGTGAGTCTGCCCCCTTCCCCTTGGGCCGCCATCAACATCCCCCCCGGGCAGAGGACGGGACCGTGCGTTGCAGTGTCACAGCCGCATGCAGGGATGGTCCGGGTGGATGGTGGTACTGTGGCCATGGGTCAGACATCGTCCAACGATGTGGAGCCAGGAGCTCATCACAGAGCGGGTTGTCATCATCCTCCATGGCCTGCAATAGACATGCGTCCACCGGCAACTGTGTGAGCACCGGCCGTTGTGCCGCAGGTGGATCGGCGATGGGGGGGTGGTGTGCATGCGGGTGGGGTGGGTAGGGTTGGGGAGGGGGGTGAGGGTGCTGGGTGGGTGGATGGGTGGGGGGTGTGGGTGGTCGGGTGTTGCCATGGTGTGCGGTCTGTGGCCATACTACCCGATTCCCACGCCCATCTAGTCAGTGAAGCGGGCGTCTATCAGCCTGTCCCGTGCCTGCTTGCCCAGCCGGTAACGGTGGACAGCCACCCGCCCATGTCTAGCCCGTCTGCCCTGACCATTGCCCCCATCCCCCCACATCTGGGGAGGACTGCGCCTCTTCCTGCTGCTCCTCCACTCCGCTGTCCTCTGCCTGCGGCACATCGCCCCTCTGCTGGGCTATATTGTGCAGGACGCAGCACACTACAATGATGCGGCCGACCCTATCTGACCGATATTGGAGGGCGCCCCCAGAGAGGTCCAGGCACCTGAAACACATCTTCAGCATACCAAAGCACCTCTCTATCACTCCCCTTGTTGCTACATGGGCATCATTGTAGCGGTTCTCCGCCTCATTCCATGGCCTCCGTATAGGCCTCATCAGCCACGATTGCAATGGGTAGCCCCTGTCGCCCAGCAACAAGCCCCTCAGCGGGGATGGCGTCTCTCGTACATGCCGGGGATGTATGACCGCGACAACACGTATGAGTCGTGTACACTGCCCGGGTAACGGGCGCAGGCGTGCAGGATCATCATGAGGTGGTCGCAGACCACCTGTATATTCATCGAATAGGTCCCCTTCCTATTTGTGAACACGGCCCTGTTATCTGCAGGTGGCCACAGGGTGACGTGCATCCCATCAATCGCACCCTGGACCATGGGAAACCCGGCCACGGCAGAGAAGCCCATGGCCCGGGCATCTTGGCTGGCTCGGTCCACAGGAAAGCAGATGTAGTGGTGCGCAATGGCATATAGGGCGTCTGTCACTGCCCGGATGCACCGGTGCACCGATGTCTGCAAGATGCCGGACAGGTCCCCACTCGGTGCCTGGAATGACCCCGTTGCATAAAGGTTCAGGGCCACCGTAACCTTGACGGACACGGGGAGAGGGTGTCCCCCGCCAGTGCCACGCGGTGTGCCAGCAGGTGGCAGATGTGTGGCACGGTTTCCCGGCTCATCCGGAGTCTCCTCCTGCATTCCCGGTCCGTGAGGGGCCGGTACACACGAGGCGTCCTCGGGTGCCTCCATTGCCGTGGGGCCGCGACGCCCTCCTCCCCCTCCTCGTCGTGTCGGGCGGGTGTCCCTCCAGCCTGGTCAGCTGCTGCCTGCCCCTCTGCGGCAGCCTGCGCTGCCTTTCTGGCATGCTCCTCCTCCTCATCCAGGGCAACATGGACATTAGCGGCTGCCGCCACGGCGGCCAACATCGCTGGCTGACCGGAAAACATGACGGCCTGTGGGGGGGGGAAACGACGACATCATTGCCCATAACCCCTCCTCCCCCCAGCCAGGCGGCATGGACCGCATGGGTCCGACTGTTGGAGGCTGGCAACTGGCCAGGTGGACCAACTCACTTGCCCTCGCACGCCCCCCTCCCTGGCACGGACCACCCCCGTCCCCATCCCCGGCATGGACCCCCAGCCCCCGGCACGGACCCCCCCCCCGTCCTCCTCCCCGGCACGCACCTCGCTGCCCCCCTCCCCGGCACAGACCCCCCCCCCCCGTCCCCCTCCCTGGCACGGAACACGCCCCCCCCCCCCCCCCCTCCTCGGCACGCACCTCCCCGGCACAGATCCACCCCGTCCCCCTCCCCGGCACGGACCCCCCCCTCCGTCCCCCTCCCCGGCACGCACCTCCCCACCCCCCTCCCCGACACGGACCCGTCCCCCCCGTCCCCCTCCCCGCCCCCCCTCCTCGGCACGCACCTTCCCACCCCCCTCCCCGGCATGGACCCCGTCCCCCTCCCCGGCACAGATCCCCCCTCGTCCCCCTCCCCGGCATGGACCCCCCCCCCCCTCCCCGGCACCCACCTCCCCGCCCCCCTCCCCGGCACGGACCCCCCCCCCCCCCCGTCCCCCTCCCCGCCCCCCCCCCCGGCACGCACCTCCCCGCCCCCCTCCCCGGCATGGACCCCATCCCCCTCCCCGCACCCCCCCCTCCCCGCCCCCCCTCCCCGGCACAGCCCCCCCCCCCGTCCCCCACCCCGGCACGCACCTCCCCGCCCGCCTCCCCGGCACAGCCCACCCCCCGTCCCCCTCCCCGGCACGCACCTCCCCGCCCTCCTCCCCGGCACGGACCCCCACACCCCCCCGGCACGGACCCCCCCCCGTCCCCCTTACCGGCACGGGCCACCCCCCACCCCCTCACCGGCACGCACGCCCCCGTCCCCCTCCCCGGCATGGACCCCCCCCCGTCCCTGTCCCCGGCAGTCATCCTCCCATCCCCGGCACTCACCCCCCCTCCCGGTACTCCCCCGGAGCCCACCCCATTCTAACTCCCCCCCGCCGCACACACACACACACAACCCTACACACACCTCTCCCCCACACATACAGACTGCGGCCACGCCATCACCTCTCCAGCGGCCAACCCCCCAGGCCGTCACTCACCTCCACGCTGGTCGGCGTCAACCATGAGCACTGGTTGACGCCGATTGAAAGGTGTTTTGATTTACGCCGACGGGGACTTCGGCCCATCCGGACGGGAGAATATTGGCAGCCCCGAAATCCATTGCCTCGCGCCCACCCGTGCCATTGTCCGAGGCGTGCGGCGCGATTGACGCCCCGCCAACTTTTCTCCCTTCGGAGAATTCGGCGGGCGGCGGGGGCGGGATTCACGACGGCCCACGGCGATTCTCCGACCCAGTCGGGGGTCGGAGAATCTCGCCCCTTGTGTCTGAAGCAAATGGTGCAATTAAACAAAATTAAATTGCACAGTGTGATGTCAGAGCACTTGCTGCTTTATTTTCCGATGCCATTCCCTGGTGGAGGCCTGAAAAACATGGTGTCAACTGACAGTGGAGTTTTGAGATAGTGCGCAGTAACCTCAAACTGGAGTTTCTGAAAAGGTACTGCCACCTCTGAGCTCTCACCTGGACCTTTCACCTCCGAGCTGCCGAAATCAAAACTGACAGCTCCATAGGCCTGAGAACAATTTCAGTAGGATAAAACCCAATCAGCACCTGTTACCGGTCAGGGCACATCATTTTGGGCCACTTCATTGGCTACCAGTCAAGTCAATCGCACCGAGCCCCAGCTCATCTCTGTCATCAATGCCGGCCAGTCTATAACTCCAGTTTAAACTAGCATAGACGAGCACAATGATCTCTCCTGTTGCTGAATTCTTCTGCTTGAATTAAATACAGACTTCCTGAAAGACACATGTCCATTAATCATCCCTGGATCAAAAATGGAATGGCAAAAAAAAAACATGATATGGAGATGCCGGCGTTGGACTGGGGTGAGCACAGTAAGAAGTCTTACAACACCAGTTTAAAGTCCAACAGGTTTGTTTCGAATCACTAGCTTTCGGAGCGCTGCTCCTTCCTCAGGTGAATGAAGAGGTATGTTCCAGAAACATATATATAGACAAATTCAAAGATGCCAGACAATGCTTGGAATGTGAGCATTAGCAGGTGATTAAATCTTTACAGATCCAGAGATGGGGTAACCCCAGATTAAAGAGGTGTGAATTATGTCAAGCCAGGACAGTTGGTAGGATTTCGTAGGCCAGATGCTGGGGGATGGATATAATATGACATGAATCCCAGGTCCCGGTTGAGGCCACACTCATGTGTGCGGAACTTGGCTACAAGTTTCTGCTCGGTGATTCTGCGTTGTCGCGCGTCCTGAAGGCCGCCTTGGAAAACGCTTACCCGGAGATCAGAGGCTGAATGCCCTTGACTGCTGAAGTGTTCCCCGACTGGAAGGGAACATTCCTGCTTGGTGATTGTCGCGCGATGTCTGTTCATTCGTTGTCGCAGCGTCTGCATGGTCTCGCCAATGTACCACGCGTCGGGACATCCTTTCCTGCAGCGTATGAGATAGACAACGTTGGCCGAGTCGCACGAGTATGTACCGCGTACCTGTTGGGTCGTGTTCTCACGTGTAATGGTAGTATCCATGTCGATGATCTGGCACGTCTTGCAGAGATTGCCATGGCAGGGTTGTGTGGTGTCATGGTCACTGTTCTGAAGGCTGGGTAGTTTGCTGCAAACAATGGTTTGTTTGAGGTTGCGCGGTTGTTTGAAGGCAAGTAGTGGGGGTGTGGGGATGACCTTGGCAAGATGTTCATCTTTATCAATGACGTGTTGAAGGCTGTGAAGAAGATGTTGTAGTTTTTTCCGCTCTGGGAAAGTACTGGACGACAAAGGGTATTCTGTCGGTTGTGTCCCATGTTTGTCTTCTGAGGAGGTCAGTGCGGTTTTTGGCTGTGGGGCGTTGGAACTGTCGATCGATGAGTCGAGCACCATATCCCGTTCGTACGAGGGCATCTTTCAGCGTCTGTAGATGTCTGTTACGCTCCTCCTCGTCTGAGCAGATCCTGTGTATACGGAGAGCTTGTCCATAGGGGATGGCTTCTTTAATGTGTTTAGGGTGGAAGCTGGAGAAGTGGAGCATTGTGAGGTTATCCGTGGGCTTGTGGTAAAGCCAAGTGCTGAGGTGACCGTCCTTGATGGAGACGAGTGTGCCCAAGAATGCAACTGATTTTGGAGAGTAGTCCATGGTGAGTCTGATGGTTGGATGGAACTTATTGATGTCATCGTGTAATCGTTTCAGTGATTCTTCGCTGTGGGTCCAAAGGAAAAAAATGTCATCGATGTATCTGGTGTATAACGTCGGTTGAAGGTCCTGTGCGGTGCGTAGGTCTTGTTCAAACTTGTGCATGAAGATGTTGGCGTATTGGGATGCGAATTTGGTCCCCATGGCTGTTCCGTGCGTCTGGATGAAGAACTTGTTGTCGAAGGTGAAGGCGTTGTGATCCAGATTGAAGCGGATGAGTTGCAGAATTGCGTCTGGAGATTGGCAGTTGTTGGCATTGAGTACTAAGGGGAAATACTGAGGGGAACAAAGGGGAAATAAGGGAATAAACAGGAAGGACCCTTACAACACAAAGGATGCAACAGGAATGGGGGCTTCAGCTGCAATGTCTCTGGGTCTGCAGCACGAGACAAAGATGGAGAAGAGGCTGTGATGTTCTGCACAATGCGCTCTGCCATGTTGGACCCTGACCCGTTCATGCTCCTTGACAGTGATAGGAAGCTATCTGACAGCCCAGCCATTGCATTCAGCATCTCAGCATCAGCACTCTTCAGAGCGTTGATCCACTAAGATCCTCACCTGAGTTCTCTACAGCAATACAATGGGCCTATGCCCTTTGGAGTTTAGAAGAATGAGAGGTGACCTTATGGAAACATGTCTGACCCTGAGGACGTTTCCACTTGTGAGAGAGACCAGACATCATTTACGAATAATATGATGGCGATAAAGATAATTTTTCTCTCTCAGAAGGCTGTTCGTCTGTGGAATTCTTTTCCTGAAAAGCAGGAATTCTGGGTCACTGAATGTATTCGAGGCTGAATTGGATAGGTTTTTGATAAACAAGTGAATCAAGGGTTAGAGGGGGGAGGTGCTGCAGACAGGAAACCACAACCGGATCTGCCTCAATCTTATAGAATGTTGGAGTTGACTCGAAGGATTAAATGCCGTATTCCTGTTCCAAAATCCTGTGTTCCTATGTACTCATCGCCCTTCAGTGAGCCGGCAAATAAACTATTGTTTACTCCTGGTCTGGTCAGTGACTCACCACGTGCTGATCCCAACTCCAAGCCAACCTCCAGGGTTTGTAGTGTGCTGTATTTGAGCTGGTGGCCTTTTCATCAATACTGTGCTGCTCTCTCTCCTTCGCCTTGGGCTCTTGTGCTGGGCAGAAGGCAGTTCTTGGTTTGAAAGCAGGAAATCAGAAAGTGAAGGTTGACTTGAAGAAAGGGGTGGTGGGGTGGGAAGCAAGGTAGTCATGATCACATCATCTGCAACTTATTTATCATGTCAGGTAGCAGGACGAGGCTGAGCTGAGAATTGGGTCGGAGCATAAGGCAAGAACATCCCGTCATCTTGAATGCTTTTAGCCATGCCAGATGACACAGACTCTGTCGCTAACAACCCCGTGCTGCTGAGGTGCAAGTGTCCTTGGCCCCTACTGTTTTTGCTCTGCTTTCTTCGCTTGTGTATAACCTTGCCCTGCAAGCGAGAGGACAAAATACCAGTGATGTTGTAGAGCTGAATTTGATTGTTCCGCGTGCCGGAACCCCAGAATTGTTGCAGCACAGAAGGAGGCCATTCGCCTATCACGTCTGCACCGGCTCTGCAAATGAGCAATTGACCTAGCACAATTCCTTTACTTTCCCCCATAACCTCACACGTTCCTCCTTTTCAGAAAATAATTTAATTCCCTTTGAAAGCCTTGATTGGCCCTGCCTCCACCACACTGTCAGGCAATGCATCACAGGCCTTAACCACTTGTTGCATTGTCACTTTGCTATTGGCTTCCTTTGCCAATTACTTTAATCTGTGCTTTCTCGATCTCAATCCTTTCATGAACAGGGACAGTTTCTCCCTGTCTACTCTGTCCAGACCGCTCATGATTTTGAATATCTCTATCAAATCTCCTCAGTCTTCTTTCCTCCGAGGAAAGCAGGACCCACTTCTCCAATCGACCTTCACAACTGAAGTTCGTGACTCAATTCATCTTCATATCTGTTTTTCACATCACCTAAGTCCCCAATCTTGACCCAATCTTAATCCCAATTTATTAACATAGAATAAATCAATTTTCAGAACACATCATTCTTAAAATATCAAGAAGAAATTCAAAATCTGAAAGGCTAGCACCAGCAACTCATTTTACCGTCTTTCATATTCATTAAATAAATTCCTAATAAAGGGTAATTTCGTAAAAAATAAACTTGAAAGGAAACACTTGGCAGAATATAACATCTCCAAGTGCTGAAGTTTATTTTCTTACGCTTTTCAGGCAGAGCAATGCTAATATGTTATTGTGACTAGAACTCATGGTTTCAAAAACAACTTGCTCAAGGTAGCAAATTGCAGAAATTAGTCCGAAAAACAGGGCATGTTTTGTCAGTTGCATTCCTAGTATTCAGGCTTAATCAATAGAATTGTACTTCAGAGAATTCCTGCAGGGAGGTCACATTGCCAGTTGTGCTGCTCTCTCAATATTCTAGTTATTAACTGCATTGAAGTGAGTGACGATGGTACCGGACTGGCAATACAACAGCTGACTCCAAATCCTACGTGGACAATTTGTGACATTGTGCGGAGTCGTGTCCCCCCCCCCCCCTCCCCCCCCCCCCCCTCCCCCCCCCCTCCCTCCCCCCCCCCCCCCCTCCCCCCCCCCCCCCCTCCCAGTAGGGAACTACTGGAGCTGTATGCAATAGCAATTGGAAAATAAAATAAGTTTTTGTTTCGACCTACTCGGTGTAGACTCTCCTTTGCCCCTTACAAAATGCCCCCTGGCCTGCAGTGACCTGCTACTTCCTCCTGGCCTGTAGTGCCTGCGAGTGTGCCGGAGGGCAGTGCCGGGGGCCCTTTGGGTGTTCCATTGGTGGGGTCGTTCCCCTTATCAGCTGGGGCATTTCCCTTGTGTGTGTGTGTGGGGGGGGCGGGGGGGGGGGGGGGGGGGGGGGGGGGAGGAGGGGGGTTCCCTGTGTCTGTGGTCTCCCCTGTCGTGTTGGGTGTTCCGATGCACAAATGATCCAACACGGCTGTAGATGGTACAACTCTGTTTTATTGTCTTAAACAATAACAACTACTAACTGCTGGCTGAGGTACGTGCTTCACCAGCTAACCTGTGGACCCAGCCCTATCACTATCTTGGTGAGGCACTCAGCACATGGTGTATGTCTGAGTGGCGCGCTGTGAGCTCTGTGCTCTGAGCTATCTCCTGGTAGAATGAGCGGGAACAACAAAGAACAAAGAACAAAGAAATGTACAGCACAGGAACAGGCCCTTCGGCCCTCCAAGCCCGTGCCGACCATGCTGCCCGACTAAACTACAATCTTCTACACTTCCTGGGTCCGTATCCTTCTATTCCCATCCTATTCATATATTTGTCAAGATGCCCCTTAAATGTCCCTATCGTCCCTGCTTCCACTACCTCCTCCGGTAGCGAGTTCCAGGCACCCACTACCCTCTGCGTAAAAAACTTGCCTCGTACATCTACTCTAAACTGTGGTGTTCCCTGTTTTATAGTGCGTGTGCTCTCACTGGTGATTGGCTGCGATGTTATGTGTGTGCTGGTTGGTCCAACTACCTGGCCATCAGTGTGTGTGTGATTGCACCATGATATGCTGATGTGGATATCATGACATCCACTCCTTTCACAAAGGATATGTGCCTACATGCTAATAAATAGAAATGTGTACTGAGTGCGTCTGAGTATGTGTGTGCAATATTTACAACATGTACATGAGGCTGAACTATATACAGAGGAAGGTGTCAGGTGCAACAGAGCAACGAGGTTGTTCCAATAACAGAACAAGTGCAAACAGCAAACAACGAGAGAGAAGTTCTGGAACGACAAGAAAGAAACACGTTAACAGTACTGAAAACAATTCAGTGAGCCCAATGTGCTAACAGGCTCATAAGTCAAGTCTCTCAGGTTGACTGCCTCAAGGGTGGGTCAGGATCCACCGGCTGAGGAATGGGCCTGGCCACAGGCGACAGAGGAATGGGCATGGTGGCAAGAAGCTCAACGAAGTCGACATCAGGGACAACAGGAGGGCGTGGCACCGGTGCATGATCTTGCAGCAAGCGCGGAACCAGACGAAGGGCCCGCCGATTACGGCAGCGAATGGAACCATCAGGCATGCGAACCAGGAATGAGCGGGGAGCCACGCGTTGGAGAACTTCAGCGGTTGCCGACCAGCCACCCTCCGGTAGGTGGATGCTGACGTTGTCTCCAGGTGCCAGGCAGGAAGATCAGTCGCCTGAGCGTCATGTGCCACCTTCTGCTGAGCACGCTGTTGTTGCACCTTCGCAGTACTGGAGCATGGTCGGGTTCAGGAACATGAATGGACGGCACAGTGGTCCTGAGGGTGCGACCCATCAACAGCTGGGCTGGCGAGAGGCCCGTGGACAGTGGGGCCGAGCGATAGGCCAGCAGGGCTAAACAGAAGTCAGATCCGGCATCAGCAGCCTTGCCATTCGACTGGGGATGCAAGGGACTGGACGTCACGTGCGTGAAGTTGTATCAAGTGGCAAAGGAAGACCATTCTTGGCTCGCAAAGCAAGGCCCGTTGTCAGACATGACGGTGAGCGGAGTTCCATGGCGAGAAAAGGTTTCTTTGCATGCCCGGATGACATCTGATGATGTCATGTCGTGCAGGCGTATGACCTCCGGATAATTTGAGAAGTAGTCAATCAGAATAATGTAGTCCCTGCCGAGCGCATGAAAGAGGTCCACACCCACCTTCGCCCAGGGGGACGTGACCAACTCATGAGGCTGAAGTGTCTCAGGGGGTTGCGCCGGCTGAAACCTTTGGCAGGTGGGGCAGTTGAGCACCATGTTGGCGATGTCGTCGCTGATGCCCGGCCAGTACACAGCCTCTCGGGCCCTCCGCCTGCACTTTTCAACTCCGAGATGGCCTTCGTGCAGTTGTTCGAGGACAAGTCGGTGCATTCTGTGTGGGATCACAATCCGGTCCAACTTCAAGAGGACACCATCAATGATGGCCAAGTCGTCCCGGACATTGTAAAATTGTGGGCACTGCCCCTTGAGCCACCCTTCCGTCATGTGGCACATTACACGCTGTAGAAGGGGGTCAGCCACAGTCCCACGGCGAATGTGGGCCAGACGCGCATCAGTAGCCGGCAGATTGGTCGATGTGAAGGCTACTTGTGCGTCGACCTGACAAACGAACCCCTCCGATTCGGACGGTGTGTTGACCGCCCTGGACAGAGCATCTGCGATGATGAGATCCTTCCCCGGGGTGTAGACAAGTTGGATGTCGTACCTCCGGAGCTTGAGCAGAATGCGCTGGAGGCGAGGGGTCATATCGTTGAGGTCCTTCTGAATGATGCCGACCAGGGGGCGATGGTCGGTCTCCACAGTGAACTGCGGAAGACCATATACATAATCGTTAAACTTGTCGATGCGAGTCAACAGGCCTAGGCACTCCTTCTCAATCTGCGCATAGCGCTGTTCTGTGGGGGTCATGGCCCGCCCGCGACGCATAGGCGACCGGGGCCCATGATGCGGTGTCGTCCCATTGCAGGAGTACTGCCCCAATGCCGGACTGGCTGGCGTCAGTTGAGATCTTTGTTTCCCGTGTGGTATCGAAAAACGCCAGTACCGGGCGGTGGTGAGCTTGACCTTGAGCTCCTCCCATTCACTCTGGTGTGCGGGCAGCCACTGGAATTCCATTATCTTTTTGACCAGGTGGCGAAGAGCAGTCGTGTGCGAGGCAAGGTTAGGAATAATCTGATCTCGTATCCGTGCAAAGACACGCTGGGGACGACTGATGTGCTCCTGTGTTGTGGTGGACCAGATGATGACTGATGTGTTGGGTACTCTGCTACACAGACGAACCAACACGGTTGCGAATGGTACAACTCAGTTTAATTACTAACATTTATTTACAGTGGTAAACTGGTTACTGAGGTTCGATCATAACTCTAGAATCTGTGGACCTATTCCTAATACTATCTAGTAGTGGCACTCAGCACATGGTGGATGTCTGAGTGGCTTGCTATGAGCTCTGTGCCCTGAGCTGTCTCCTGCTGGAATGCCCAGGAAGTGTCGTGTTCCCTGTTTTGTACTGTGTATGTTCTTTCCTGTGATTGGCTGTGGTGTTGTGTGTGTATTGATTGGTCCGTTGATCTGTCCATCAGTATGTATGTATGTTTGTGCTATGATGTTTACCTGAATATCATGACAATGACATCATCTACATAGGCGCGTACCCCTTCGATGCCCTCCATCATCTGTTCCATGATGCGTTGGAACACCTCAGAGGCCGAGATGATGCCGAACGGCATCCTATTGTAGCAGTATCTGCCAAATGGAGTTTTGAAAGTGCACAGCTTCCTGCTGGACTGATCCAATTGAATCTGCCAAAAACCCTTTGAGGCATCAAGCTTGGTGAATATTTTTGCCCGAGCCATTTCGCTCGCGATTTCTTCTCTTTTGGGTATGGGGTAGTGTTCCCTCATAATGTTGTTGTTCAAATCTTTTGGGTCGATGCAGATCCGGAGCTCGCCGGAGGGCTTCTTGACACACACCATGGAGCTGACCCATGGCGTTGGCTCTGTGACCCGGGAAAGCACTCCTTGGTCCTGCAGGTCCTGCAGCTGCTGCTTGAGGCAGTCCTTGAGTGGTGCTGGGAGTCTACGAGGTGCGTGAATGACCGGGGTGGCGTCCGGTTTGAGCTGTATTCTGTTCGTGTAGGGCAGTGTGCCCATGCCCTCGGAAACTTCCTGGATGTGCGCGAGGAGTGAGTGGAGCTGCGCCCTAAAGTCTGCATCCGAGAAATCGGACGTGCCTTCTGGAGACAGAGTGTGTACCCGCTGAACGAGGTGGAGGATCTTGCACCCCTGTGCGCCTAACAGAGAGTCCTTCGAGGATCCAACTATTTCAAACGACAATGTGGCTTTATGTGAGTTGTGTGTAACCTCAAGCTGGCAGGACCCCGCGGCCGGGATGACGTTTCCATTGTAGTCAACCAGCTGACAGTGGGATGGCAGAATCGGTGGTTTAACCTTCAAGGTCTGGAAGGCTGACCATGCAAGGAGATTGGCGGAGGCACCAGTGTCCAAGCGAAATGTGATCTGTGATCGGTTGACCGTCAGGGTGGCACACCACTCATCGCCCGGATCAATGCTGTGCACTGGCAGCGGCTGGTGGTTCCGACTTGGGGACATCCGGTTCTTGTGGATAACCGCAACGTGGAAGGGTTCCCTGTCTTCGGTGTCGCTGGTCTGCATGCTGTCAGGATATGACTCAGTGTATGGGGGCTGAATTGCTCGCACGTCCCTGCGAGGCTGGCGGAATTGTTGGGAGTTGGCAGGTTGAGCTGCTCGACAGCAGGCAGCATAGTGGCCCATCCTGCCACAGCGGAGGCATTGTCGCGCTTTGGCCGGACATTGCCGCTTTAAGTGGGCGGTGCCACAGTTGCCGCACGTCATGACATCATGACGTTCCTTGCGCCACCGCGCATGCGCGGTGCGATCCTGCGTAGAGCACGCCTGCGCATCACGTCCCTCTGCGTCAACGTCCCCTCTTTTGGTGCGTACAAGCGCGGGAGGCCTCGGAAAGCGCGCAAAATGGCCGCCCTCGTGCGGGCCGCGGGCTGGGAGGAACTCGATCGACTGGACCCGCTCCACCTTGTAGGACCCCTGCCGTGCCGTTTCGGCCGCCTGGATTTGGGAGTACCAGCTGGTCGCGTTCTCGTGGAGGACGCAGGTCTCGATGGCAGTCGCTAGGGCGAGGCGCTTTATTTTGAGGAGCTGCTGGCGTAGGGTGTCTGAGACAACCCCAAAAACTATCTGATCCCGTATCATGGAGTCGGAGATGGCCTCATAGCCGCAGGACTGCGCGAGGATACGGAGGTGTGTCAAGTAAGATTGAAAAGGCTCATCCTTACCCTGCAGGCGCTGCTGGAAGAGGTAACTCTCGAAGCTCTCATTCACTTCCACGCTGAAGTGTTCCTCGAACTTTAGAAGCACCGTCTTGTATTTTGTCTTGTTCTCGCCTTGCGCGAATGCCAGGGAGTTGTAGATGTGTATGGCGTGTTGCCCCGTCGTGGAGAGGAGGAGGGCGATCTTCCTGGTGTCCAATGCATTCTCCCTGTCTGTGGCTTCTAGGAAGAGCTGGAAGCGCTGTTTAAACAGCTTCCAGTTTACGCCGAGATCACCAGCGATTCGGTGCGGCTGCGGCGGGCTGATGTTTTCCATGGAGCAGGATGGCGGATTTCTGAAAGGGTGCAGGTAGGTCTCACAGTCGCTGGTTAGCTTCCACTACTGGTATCATGTCGTGTTGGGAGTTCCGATACACAAATGATCCAACACTGTAGATGGTACAACTCTGTTTTATTGTCTTAAACAATGACAACTACTAACTGCTGGCTGAGGTTCGTGCTTCACCAGCTAACCTGTGGACCCAGCCCTAGCACTATCTTAGAGAGGCACTCAGCACATGGTGTATGTCTGAGTGGCACGCTGTGAGCTCTGTGCTCTGAGCTATCTCCTGGTAGAATGAGCGGGAACTGTGGTGTTCCCTGTTTTTATAGTGTGTGTGCTCTCACTGGTGATTGGCTGCGATGTTGTGTGTGTGTTGGTTGGTCCAACTGCCTGTCCATCAGTGTGTGTGTGTGATTGCACCATGATATGCTGATGTGGATATCATGACATCCCCCACTGCCCTGGTGGGGTTCCCTGTGCCCGTGGAAGTGTGTGTTCCATACCGGGGATTGGGGCACCCTAATTCCGGGATTCCCAGCTGCTTGCTTTGTTCGGCCTCACCCCGCCAGTGTGACAGTGTGGGCCACGTCACCAGACTTCTCCTGCACGGAGCGCTGAATTATCTTGAGAGAAATCGCGGCTGTGCAGCCTGTGAGCTGCACACTGGTTTCCTTGTCTCAGCCAGCACTCTGTGCAGAGATTGGAAAATTCCACGCTTTGCTTTTTACTTGTTTATGAATTTTATAAATGTTGATGTGATTATGTGAATGTTAAATTTTAATTGCCAAATATAAAGACTGAAACCTGGGGCGTGATTTTTCGGCCCCCCGCCGGGTCGGAGAATCACTGGAGGGGGGGGCGGCGTGAATCCTGCCCCGCCACTCCGATGGTGGCTGCCGAATTCTTCGGCGCTGTTTTTCTAGCGGGGACGGGGATCACGTCGCGCCGGTCGGGGGCCGTTGGCAGTGGCCCCCTCGGCGATTCTCCGGGCCCCGATGGACCGAGCGGCTGCCCGTTTTCGGCTGGTCCCGCCGGCGTGAAAAACAAAAGGTTCATACCGGCGGAATTGGCTCTGACGGTGGCCTGCGGAGCCCTCGGAGGGGAGCGGGGGGATCCGGCACCGGGGAGGGCCCCCTCAGTGGCCTGACCTGCAATTGGGCCCACCGATCTGCGGGCGGGCCTGTGCCGTGGGGGCACTCTTTCCCTCCATATCGGCCTCTGTAAAGCTCCGCTATGGCCAGCGCGGAGAATAAACCCCCTGCGCATGCGCAGGGATCAAGCCAGCGGGTTTGCGCATGCGCCAGAACACGCTGGCGCTCCCGCGCATGCGCCGGCTGGCGTAGGCCCTTCGGCTCTGGTTGGCGCACACCTACCATTCCAGCACCAGCCTAGCCCCTGGAAGTGCAGAGGATTCTGCAACTTCCGGCTGGCCCAACGCCGGAGTAGTTCATGCCACTCTTTGGCGCCGGTACGGCGCCAAATGTTGATGTGATTATGTGAATGTTAAATTTTATAACATTGTTGGGGGAGAATCCCGGCCCTGATATAAAGGTCCAGTATGAAGAATATATAAAAATTATAAACTTTGCAAAGAAACAGTTGGCAATTATTTTGTGTTCATGATGATGAAGAAAGAATGACTGAAATCAACAATAGTGTAAGGAGCAGTGAGTGGAGTTGGAAGTTCATTAATTTTGGGAGCTTAAGGGTTAATCTCTTGCTTTAGAATCCAGTACTATTTGCTGCAAGTTCTTTGATACCATCCACTGTTTAGCTGGATTTAAATTCTAAAGACTAGACAGTTAAGTGTGTTCTAAGGCTAAGGAGAGTGATAAACAGTGTCTCATACTGGTGAGGCTGCTATAGCTTGAATATTCTTCTTCCTTGGATCATTTGCTAACAAGTATGATTGCCCACCTGTGGTATTATAGGTATTACGGTACCTGATAGGCTAAAGCACCATTGGTGGAAACTGTATGCTTTCTATTGACTAGAGTGTATAATAGCTCCGCCCTGATAGGCGGAGTATAAGAACCCGTGCCGCCCCAGCAGCCCTCATTCTGTACCTGAGCTGCTGGGGAAACATCTAGCTTATTAAAGTTTTCAGTTGGACAACCTCGCTTTAGTGATCATTGATCGTGCATCAATTTAATAAGCTAGAATTTTAAGAAGAGAGGATGGAGCTCCGAATCAAGCCGGAGTGTCAGCAACTTAGCCCCCACACGGCAAACTCAGTGGCAATCTTTAAGCACTGGCTGGCGTGCTTTAAAGGGTATCTCGAGCCGGCCGAAAATGCACCCACGGGAGAGCAGAAACTGCATGTCTTGCACTCAAGGGTGAGCCCGGAGATTTACACCCTCATCGAGGAAGCGGAAGACATTGATGCAGCAATCGAGCTGCTAAAAAGACACCATATTTGCCCGGTAAACCAGGTCTACGCCTGGCACCTGCTTGCAACAAGGCGACAAACCCCGGGGGAATCACTGGAGGAATTCTACTGCACACTCCTGGTGCTGGGAATAAGCTGTGACTGCCCGCAAGTTTCGGCGAGCGAACACACAAAACTCTTAGTCCGGGACGCTTTTGTGGCAGGTATGCTTTCGACACAAATTCGCCAGCGCCTGTTAGAGAAGGACACCCTGGGTTTCAGGGAGGCACGGGCCTTTGCAGGCTCCCTGGACGTGGCCTCCAGGAACGCCCGCGCCTACGTTCCTGACTGCGCCGGAGCCCCCTGGGCAGCGTGGAACCCCGCCGCGGCCGACCCCGAGACTTCCCCCATTCCCCCACGGGCCTGCGCTGCAAGGCAGCCTGGCAACCCCGAGGGGCCCCGCTGCTACTTTTGCGGGCAGGCCAAGCACCCCCGCCAGCGCTGCCCAGCCCGTGCATCCACCTACAAGGGATGCGGCAAAAAGGGCCATTTCGTGGGGTTATGTCAGGCCCGAGCAGTGGCCGCGGTCTCCAGCGGCGATTGCGGACCGCAACCACAAACTTCTCCACGGGCCCCGTGCGGCCAGCAGTCGCCGCCACCTCCATATCCCAGGGCCACGTGCCGCCATCTTGTTCAGCGGACGCCACGTTGGAGGGATGGGCCCCGCCATTTTGTGCACCCCCAGCCATGTGCGACCAATGGGAGACGCCATCTTGGATGAACCCCCAGGACCCCAGCTCGGCCGACCACACACTGCCCGAACAGAACTCTCAACTACTGCGATTTTTCTCGGTGACCCTGGATCAGTCTCGACCTCGAACACTCTCAACCGCTACGACGACCGTTTTCATCAACGGGCACGAGACGTCCTGCCTAATCGACTCTGGGAGCACGGAGAGTTTCAAACACCCCCGACATGGTAAGGCGCTGTTCCCTCCTCATCCACCCTGTTAATTAAAAAATCTCACTGGTCTCCGGTTCACACTCAGTGGAGATAAAGGGGTTTTGTGTAGCAAACCTCACAGTCCAGGGAAGGGAGTTCAAAAATTTCCGTCTTTACGTCCTTCCCCACCTCTGCGCGGCTACACTCCTGGGTTTAGACTTCCAGTGTAACCTTCAAAGTCTGCCCTTCCAATTCGGCCTACAACCTCGCTTTAGTTGTCATTGATCGTGCATCACCACCTAAGATTCTGTGGGTCCTTGTATTGTTGATGAGCCCTATCCTAGAGATGCATCTTCGACCGCACACTTGGCAGGTGTTTCTGGAAGGTGGGATCGGTCCTTGGACTCTAGATCTCTTTTGCATTTCTTGAAGTAAGCCTTCAGGATGTCTTTTAAGATCTTCCTTTGTCTTCCTCAAGATCCGAAGGCTTCCTTGAGCTGGGTGAATAAGATTTAATTTGGTAGTTGGGACTCTGACATCCTAAGCAGATGACTTGTCCAACGGGGTTGGTTTTGGATGACCATGGCCTCGATGCTGCTGCTCTTGGCTCATTCAAGGATACCGATGTTAGTATGCCTGTCCTCCCAGCTAATGTGGAGAATCCATCTCAGACATCATTGAAGGTATCTCTCCAGGCCTTGAGGTGCCACCTGTACATTGTCCAAGTATCTGAAGCATGTCCAAGTTTCTGAACCGCATTGAAGAGTTGAGAGGAAAACCACCTTGTACACGAGGATCTTGGTTGTCAGCACAGATGTTGCGGTCGTCAAAGACTCTTGTTCTTAGGCGTCCAATGAGGTGCTTGCAGATTTTATACAATGCTGGATCTCCGCATCAATGTCAGCCTTAAACGAGAGGTGGCTCCCCAGGTATCGGAAATGTTTCACGATTGGTAGAGTTTCTCCATTGATCCTGATGGAAAGATGCTGAATCTTGCCATGGGGCGGGTTGGTAAAGGACTTGAGTCTTCCTAAGGCTGAGACCAAATTCTTTTGTATGCTTCCTCGAAGGTGCCAAGCATGTTTTGAAGATGCTCTTCTGAGAGAGTGGAGATGGCGATGTCATGCACATACTGAAGTTCCATGAATGATAGCAGTGTCGTTTCCTTCTTGGAATTCAATCGTTTGAGTTTGAAATGTTTTCCGTCCATCATGTAGATGATGTCGACTCCAATGGGAAGCTTGCTGTTGAGAGCATGAAGGATGGTGGTGTGGAAGATGGCGAAATGGTTGGGAGAGATGAAAGATCCCCACTTCACTCCAGTCTTGACCTCAAAGGTTTCTATCTTAAGTCCGTAAGTGAGGACTGTCACCAATATCTTGTTGTGTGGGAGTGTGTTGGTGATGACAAGCTGATGTTCTGCATATTTGAAAGGCAGGAGAACCTCGTTGGAGTTACAATTCCCAAGTCCTTCCTTTATGATGGTTCCTTTTGAGATTTGGGAGTCCTTTCCAACCCTGGTGTTATTATCTTCCTTAGGAATTTTGGAGTCTGGCATCCAGAATGGAGGATTAGCTTTCTTTGTACTCATCATTGGCATCAAGGATTGGGGCATAGGCACCCATGACTGTTGCCAGCTGGTTCTTGGCAAGCTGAAGACAGAATGCCATGAGGCACTCGTTGATGATGACAGGGAGCACCGGGAGTTGGTTGATGAGTTTGTTCTTGATGGCAAAGGCAATTCCATGCATCCTGGGCTGATCCTCGGCTTTCCCTCTCCAGAAGACGATGTAACGACTGCCAACTTCCCTCAGCAGCCCTTTGCCTGCTCTTCGAGACTCTTGCAGGACAGTGACATTAATGTTGAACTGCCTGATTTCACGGGCAACAAGGGCAGTTCTCTGTTCCGATCGATTGTTTGTACATTCCTGATTCCGAAATTCAGTTTAACTTTGATTTTCTGACTGCAGGTAGATGAGTCTGCTGGATGTGGTTAGATAGAAGAGACTACCTCATGTGTGTGAGAAGGGTGGATCCTGAAGAGGGCTGCTCAGTCGTGAAGAAAACTGCCAAAACACTCTCCTATTCCTATCTCAAGAGTGAGATTACGGAATCAAACTCCACCACCTATGTGCCAGTCAAAAGCTTGGGACTTCCAGATCTCATGGTTCTGTCCTCGTCATCTCTTGCTGATCGCCGCAGGTCTTGTCTGTATGGGGTTTCCTCGAGGTAGATACCTGGTGCGGGACATCTTTTAACGTGATATGCCGTTGCACATCAGCAAATACATATCCCTGACAGAAGGTAGATCCAGTCCCAGTAGCAAGGGAACCTCGACAACTGGGGATCTTCCTACTGCTGTAGCCTTCACAACCATTGATACCATATTAATATCTTCCACCTGATCCGCCATTGAGGATTGTTTTGGATTGCACTTTGTCTGATTCCTCCCCTCCGACCTTACCACCATGGGTGATCCTGCCAGGAGCCATAGACTCCCAATGGCATTGATCACGGGATCAATGGAACGTTCAAGCCTCTCCATCACGGCAAGGTGTAAATCGAAGGAAAGGTATAGCTTCACTGGGGCTGAGGCAGAGTTTAAATCAAAGGGCCTCGGTGCAACCAGTACAGAGTGCATGAAGCAGTTAATGAAGTTGGCAGTTTGGTCAGAGTGGCAGTTAGATGAAGCGGGGGCGGGAGGTTTTCTCTTTTCTTTTCTATTGTCTTGTTTTCCTAACTACCTTCACAGGTCAGAAGGGGCAGAGGCAGACCAAGACCCAAAAAGCTGGAAGATTATTAAGGGATGAACTGAGAGGCACTAGGGAAAAGTAAAAATTCACGGAGTAAGAGAAGGAGGCTAAAGTTAATTGGCAAAGTTAACATGTAGGACTCAGAAATTCCAAGTTTAATTCACGGCAGGTGAGGTCAGCCAAGTGGAATGTGTGACCTGTCATGTGTGGAAATTCATGAACCCAGCAGCATCCCAGATGACTGGGTGTGCAGGAAGAGCAAAAAACTTGAGCTCTGGGTTTTGGAGCTCGAAAGGCGGCTGGAGGCAGTTTGGCACATTCGTGAGGGTGAGAGTTCCGTGGATAACATGTTCAGAAAGGTGATCACACCTCAGCTCAAGGGACTTGAGGAAAAAATAGAACGGGTAACCAGCAGGCAGTCAAAAAGAAACAGGTTTTCCATTTTGGAAGCTAGTGAGGGCACTGATTTCTCCAGGGAGTGCAGTCAGAGTCAAGCTTCTGGCACCATGAGTGGCCTGACTGTACAGGAGGGGAAGAAGGAGAAAGCAGGAGTATTAGTGATAGGGGTTCATTAGTTAGGGGAACAGACAGGCGTTTCTGTGGCTGTAGACATGACTCCAGTATGGTGTATTGCCTCCCTGGTGCCAGGATCAGGGATATTACTGATTAGCTGCAGGCATCCTGAAAGGAGAAGGTGATAAGACAGAGGTTGTGGTACATGTTGGTACCAACGATATACGTAGAATGAAGGAATAGGCCCTGCATCAAAAATTTAGGGAACTAGGCAGTAGACTAAAGAGCAGGACCTCCAAGGTTGTAATCTCTGGATTACCCCTGATGCCACATACTAGCGAATGCAGAAATAGGAGAATAGGGCAGATGAGTGTGTAGCTCAAGAGTTGGTGCAGGGAGGAAGCGTTGCGATTCATTGATCGGTGCAATTGTTTTTGGGGAATGTGGATCTGTATAAGTGGGACATTCTGCACCTGAACCAGAATGGGATGAACATCCTTGCAGGTGGGTTTACGAGTGCTGGATTAAAACTAGTTCGCCAGGGGGATGGGACACAGAGTGTTAATGAAATAGGGACACAGCATGTTGAGTTTCAAGGGAGTGAGCCAAGGTTGGATGGCCTCCGCTTTAATACTTGAATTATCAGGTAACACAGATGAGTTAAGAGCGTGTATTGACATGTAGAGTTGTGATGTTGTTGCAATGACAGCGACGTGGTTGATGGAGAGCCAGCTAGAGTATAGGATCTTCAGTCAGGACAGGAGAGGGTGTAAAAGAAGTGGTGGTGTTGCATTATTAATTAAGGAGTCTGCTGCTGCAATAAGGAGGGACGATATCTTGAAGGGTCTTCTGATGAGGCTTTGTGGGTAGAGTTTAGGAATAAAAGGGGGGCAGTCACACTGCTGGGAGTATACTATAGACCAGTGTTTTTCAAACTTTTTTTTCCCGGGAACCATCTTTACAACCAGGCGGACATTGGGGACCCACGTCAGCCAACATTCGCGACCCATGCCGGCTGACCTTAGCGACCCACGCTGGCCAACCTTCGCGATACGCTGACAATTTAAGTTCTCGTTGCATGCTTCGAAAAAAATCAAGAGGTTTGTCCTCAAACTTACCATGCTTTTGAAGATTTGAGGGTTATAAACTTTCATTTGCCAGTACTTCCCTGCATATAACACAAATGGGCTTTGCATCCTGATTATACATTGGCAAATTAAAACCATACCTCAAGAAATCATCTTTATACTTCATTGTTTCCGATTTCAGTTTCTTGTTTTTTTTATAAATTAAAGAGTACCCAATTCGTTTGTCGGGGTCAAACCTGGGACCTCGGCCCTGTGAGGCAGCAGTGCTAACCACTGTGCCACCTTTCAATTTCTTCTTAATTGTTTGTTCACCAGATGCCCTGGAGCTCTGGTTTAGCTCAGTGTGCTAAACAGCTGGAACAAGGCCAACAGCGCGGGTTCAATTCCCGTACCAGCTTACCCGAACAGGTTCCAGAATGTGGCGACTCGGGGCTTTTCACAGTAATTTCATAATTGTGACATTAAAAGATTATTATTATTATTACATAGCTCACACCAGCACTGCTTTGTCCTGTTATTGTCTCTACTGAGGAGCTCTCTCCAACAAATTCAATTGTGAGATACTGACCTGTTTGTGTCTCTGGCCCTCTTTTCCTTATTACAAAATAATCCACTTTCAGTTCTTCATATAGTCCTCTTCCTTGCTTGTTGGCAGCTAAAAAAAATGGAGGAATCTCTCCTCCATGATTTCACGCTCAAAGAATGGATGTACAGGACCCGTGACCTCTCTCAGACTCCATCGTTCATATTTAAAAGCTGGTCGCGGCCGGCATTCTTACTTTTTCTTTGAAACTTTATTTCCAATACAAGATTTTTCCAAGTTTATGACTTTTTACTGCTGACTATTAAAACAATTTAAGTTGAACATGTGCATCCTTACATTTACACACAAACATTTATTTTAAATATATTCCCATTTCTTTCAAAATTTAAACAAATATTAAAAAGTACAATCTTGTTTTACTTTACAACCTTTGACTTTAGACGAGATGAAGTAACTTGTAAAACACACAATGTCACAATATTTCTTACTAGTTCCACTGCATTGCACCATCCAAGCATCCAAGTCATTTCCTTCTCCATTCTCACTAAAAGCACTTACTTCCCGGTTTCCAGAGAGTGGCGACAGAAAGTGATGACTGTAGGTTTCTTGCTGTGTTCACTTCTGCCAGCGCTATTGACTGGGCTCGTTTGATCAGTATTCCTCGCCGACAAACCTGGTCTGGCTTCCCTCTCACTGCATCCTTCCCAGTCACAGACCACTTCTCGGCCAGTACTTCATGTCACAGAAGTGCAAGCAGACGTTGTGCTGGCTGTTGAACAGATTGACCACAGAGCCGCATGTCGCATACTGTCAGTCGCTGATGGGGTACGAGCCGAGCAGCACGCAAAGGATGCGCACCAGAGCAGAGTTCCAAGCTGGGCCACCACTGTTAGCATCGCGCACCCATGTGGATGACCATCAGCCCCAGTCCCCAATCCCTGCCCATGTGCGGTGACCTGTACACAGCCTAGCTCGCGCCGGCTCACCCCTTCAAATGCCACAACCAATTGGGGACTTCCCACAGCCGGCATTCGTAAAAGCCGGTGGCTGCCGTTGGAGACTTCTTCCCGTGCTCGGGAATGCTCTGGTTTAGCTCAGTGGGCTAAACAGCTGGCTTGTAATGCAGAACAATGCCAGAAGCGCGGGTTCAATTCCCGAACCGGCCTCCCCGAACAGGAGCCGGAATGTGGCGACTAGGGGCTTCTCACAGTAACTTCATTTGAAGCCTACTTGTGACAATAAGTAACTTATTATTAAGTGGACTGGGAACAGTTACTTCTGGGTATATTTACAGCAGAAATGGAATTGGCAAGAGTACATGTTCCCTTTCGGGTGAAATGTAGGAGCAACAAGTGTGGAAACCCTGGATTCCGAGGAATATTCAGGACTGGATAGGAAGGAAAAGAGAGGCCTTTAAAAGGTGCAAAAGGAGAAAATCTTCAAAGGCCCTTATGGAATAAAGAAAGTGCAGGGGGGAACTCAAAAAACAAATTAGGAGAGCAAAAAGGAAGCATGAAAAAGCACTGGTGGATAAGATTAGGGAAAATCCCAAGATGTTCCATAAGTGTACCAAGGAGAAGAGGATAAGCAGGGAAAGAATAGGACCCATTAGGGACCAAGGAGGTAATCTGTGCGTCGAGCCATTTTACATTGGTAGGGTGTTAAACAATACTTCACATCTGTCTTTACTTTGGAGAAGGAGGGTGTGGGTACAGAACACAGACAGAGGAACTATGAGGTTCTTGAGCTATGTGACATAGGGAGTGAAGAGGTGCTGGAAGTTTTGGCGGCTTAAAAGTGGACAAATCGCCATGTCCAGGTGAGTTGTCACACAGGCTGCTGTGGGAGACAAGGGAGGAAAATAAAGGGGCTTTGACCCAAATTTTTAATGCCTCTCTGGCCACAGGGGAGGTAGTAGAGCACTGGAGGATGGCTAATGTTTGTTCTACTTTCCAAGAAGAGTGGTTGCGATAAACCAGGGAAGTACAGACCAGTGAGTCTCATATTAGTAGTCGGAAAAATCAGTGGCAGATGAACGACAAGGGAGTACTCAATGAATGGTATGGCACTCGGAAGCTCAGAGGGACCTTGAGGTGCTTGCCCACAGATCCCTGAAAGTGGCAGGTTAATTTAGGGCAGTTGTGGTGAACCACTGTATTATGGGATGTAAGGTAGGACCTGCACTACAGGTTCGTCGGTAGCTCCTGCTGGCTGGCTCCGCCCACGGAGAACTGGATAAATATGCATGACCTCCATTGCCCTGCCATTTCGCCAGCTGCAGCAGGAGGCCACGCATCTGACTGCAATAAAGCCACAGTTGTACCCAATCTGCGTCTTTGTGGAATTGATTGCGCATCAGTAGTTAAGAAGGCATCAGTCGTGGCATAGATTATAAGAGCTGGGAGGTTATGTTAGAGGTGTACACGACTTTGATTAGGCTGCAGCTGGAGTACTGCATGCAGTTTTGATCACTGCACTATAGGAAGGATGTGACTGCACTGGAGAGGGTGCAGAGAAGATTCACCAGGATGTTGCCCGTGCCTGGGATGGAGCATTTTAGCTATGAAGAGAGGCTGGGTAAACTCGAGTTGTTTTCTTGGAGCAGAGAAGGCTGAGAGAGGACATGATTGAGGGATATAAAATTATGAGGGGCATGGACAGGGTGGATAGAAAGCAGCTGTTCCCCTTAGTTGAAGGGTTAACAACAAGAGGGCATACTTTTAAGGAGAGAGCAAGAGATTTAGAGGGGATTTGAGGAAAATTGTTTTCACCTGGAGGGAGGTGGAAGTTTGGAATGCACTGCCTGGGGTATCGTTGAGGCAGGAAACGTCACAATCATTATAAAGTACTTGGATGAGCATTTGAAATGTCATAACATTCAAGGCTTGGTGCCAAGTGCTGGAATGTGGGATCAGTGTAGAGTTTTTTAGTCAGTGCAGGCTGGATGGGTTGAAGGGCCTCCAGTACTGTATGACCCGATGATTCTACGATCATCTGTATGAAAAACCTGAGAATGGTAGCTGCCGTATTTAACAACCGTAACATATGAATCGTTACTGAAAAATAATGTGAAAATCATTCGGATTGGTATATTTGGTTTGGAGGGGGAAGGGAAAATGTAATAATAAGCAGGAATAGGCGAAAAAAGGAATGTGACAGAATGTGCAATTCAATTTTCAGTTGAGGGATCTAAAATGGAAAAAAGAATGGATGGGTGGCGTTCGCGAACGGAACGGCCGCAGCAAAGAGGCTCCCGCAGGTCCACAAAATCGCGGCTTTTTTGGGGGGATTTTCCCGGCGGGTTTTTAAAAAAAAATCAAAGTCCTGCGAAATCGGCCCTGCCTCCCTCGTCCTGCCCAGGCGCCAAAGCTCCGTTCCACGGAGCTGAAGAGAAAAAGAAGAGGAGAGACTGGCCCTGGTCAGCGGCGCAGCTGCACGTGGAGGCGGAGTGGGGATCGCAACAAGAAGCTGCCTGAAAGCCGGAGCACGAGAGGACAAGACAAAAAAAGTATTTTTTTATTCATCTTTTTTTTTCCTCTCCTGAAAATTTAAAAAACTTTTTTCAAAAAAAACATTTCTAAAAAATAAATGCCTTTTAAAAAAAAAAAATTTTTGAAAGGAGGAAAAACCCTTGGGGGGGGATTTCTTTCGGGGGGGGGGGAAATTATTTATTTTTTGCACCAAAACCCAGGAAAAAAAGAGAAAGGCACACAACAGAAATATGCCTGCCAATAATAATAAATCGGGGAGATGGCGAGATGTAAGAAGGAGCAGCAGCGAAGGCGAAGGAAAAAAGGAGGAGCTGCGGCCGCGCAGGCAGACGACCCCACGGGGCGAGGCGGATGTTCAGGTTAACCGGGAAGCGGAAAAGCTGGCGAGCCGAGCAGCGGAGCAGGAACAGGACGTGCCGACCACCCCCCCCCCCCCCCGCCCCCCGCCCCCCGCACAGGGAAAGGAATGGATAAGCGTGCTAAAAACGGAAATAAATGCCATAAAGGAGGAGATAAAAACGGAGATAAGCGCCACGAGGGAGGCACTCAGGATAGAGCTCCACACAATGATGAAGGAGATGCTGGCGGAGACAACGGACAAAATGCAGCAAACCATCGATGGCCTGGAAAGAAAGGTGGAGGCTCAGGAGAAAACGATTCAGGAGTTGGAGAGGGCCGCTTCGGACCAGAGTGACAGGATGGTAACTCCGGAAACCGAGGTGAAAAGGCTGGCAACGACCCAGGGGATCCTAAGAGGGAAAGTGGAGGACC
This sequence comes from Scyliorhinus torazame, assembly GCF_047496885.1. Lineage (NCBI taxonomy): Eukaryota > Metazoa > Chordata > Chondrichthyes > Carcharhiniformes > Scyliorhinidae > Scyliorhinus > Scyliorhinus torazame. The sequence continues at coordinate 136,365,327 of NC_092712.1, forward strand.
AGGAAAATAGGTCCAGATGGCAGAATGTTAAAATAGTGGGTCTGCCAGAGGGGATGGAGGGCAGAGACCCAACAGGCTACGTCACCCAAATGCTGGGCAAGCTAGTGGGAAGGGAGAAGTTTCCAAACCCCACAGAAATCGACTGGGCGCACAGGTCACTCCGACCCAGGCCCAAAGCTGGGGAGCAGCCCAGAGCGATTATCGTGAAGCTGCACAGGTTCCAAGGCAGGGAAAAGATCCGAAAGGCAGACAAAATCGAGCACGTGGGAAGGGAAGACCATATGGGTGTACCAGGACATTGGGGCGGACCTGACCAAAAGAAGGGCTGAATTCAACAGGGTCAAATCAGCACTCTACAAAAGTAATGTGAAATTTGGGATGTTATTCCCGGCCAAACTCTGGGTAACATTTGTGGGGAAGGAGCTGTTTTTTAACACCCCAGCGGCAGCGGAGGAGTTTGTTAGATCAAACAAACTGGGGGAGGGACAGCCGCAACGGCCATCATGAAAGCGACGGGGATGGAAAAGAAAGGAAGAATCGGAACAAAGAGCAGCGGGCAGACCGCAAACAGAGACAATAAGATCACAAACTGTACACACGTGTTTGGTGCACTGTGCGGGACTGTGCTGACTCGTTCCCGGGCTCGTTCCATCTCTCAATGCAATGGGGGGGAAACGGAGCAAGGTGACTGAGGATGAAAAAGGCGGGCAGGAGTGTGAGAAAAGGGCTAGTAAAAGGAAGGTAAAACAGGACCAGAGCAGGGCAAGCACTGGGAGGGGGGGCCACCGTGCTAGCGAGGAAGGCCAACACGGGAGGGCAGGGAGAAAAGAGGGCCACGGCACGCCTCTCAGGGGACAGGGAGCGCCTGGCACAAAGAGGGGTGACAGGGCAGAAGGGGGGAAGAACACAGGGAGGGAAACAGAGGGACAGGGACTCCGGAGAGAAGTCAGGGGGAGAGCGCAGAACAAAAGAGAAGCAAAGAGAGGGGTGAGGTGGTTAAGCAGCACAAACACAGGCCTCGACGGGCATGGAGCTGGGCGAGGAACCAAGATGCCGCCACAAACAGCCACTCGGGAGGGTTGTAGAGCGGGGTGAGACCCTGGAGTGCAGGGGCGCAGCCACATGGCGTACATATAGCTAGCAGCCATGTTGGGTTCCCCCTGGACAAAAGGAAACCCGGAGCCCTGGGGCCCGACCTCATGGTGAGAGTGGCGACTGTGGCCATTTGGGATGGCCCCCTAATGTAGGGAAACCCCGGAGTGCAGGGGAGCGTCCACCAGGTAAGTATGAGTGATCCCGCAGGACCGGGGGGTCAAACCCCCCCTCCAGGATTGTTACCTGGAAATTAAGGGGACTCAACGGCCCGGTCAAAAGATCCAGAATCTTCACCCACCTAAGAAACCTAAAAGCAGACATAATCTACCTACAAGAGACGCACCTGAGGGAGAAGGGCCGACTGCTGGTAAGAAAGGGCTGGGTGGGACAGACATACCACTCATGCTACGGGACGAGGGCTTGGGGGGGGGGGGGGGTGGGGGGTGGCAATATTAATTAGCAAGAGGACGAGGTTTACAGAAACCAAGACAGTTACGGACCCAGGGGGACAGTATGTCATGGTCAGCGGTGTCCTGGAAGGGGCACCGGTCGTACTGGTAAATGTGTATGCTCCCAACTGGGACAACACAAAATACATAAGGAAGACCATGGCAGAAAACCCCGACCTTGAACACACTGACTGATCATGGGGGGGGGGACTTCAACTGTGTACATGACCCACTGACCGACCGATCAAACCCCAGGGCAGGGAAAAAGACTGGTATGGCTAGGGAACTGATGCACGATCAATTACACAAAGACAAGAGTAGGATGTAATCGAGGCTTTATTACACTGAGATGTGTGGCCTCCTACAGCAGCTGACGAAATGGCTGCTGTACTGGAAGCACACATATTTATACTCCACCTACTGGGCAGAGCCAGCAGGCAGGGATCTACCCCCGTACCTGTAGTACAGGGCCTTACCATAAAGCACCTACTCCGACATCATCTATGTACAATATATACATCAGTGGTGACTACCACCCCCCCCCCCAGCCATGCTGCATACCACCTTCAAAAGATGGAGGCGGGACGGAGGCACATTGGCGGTCGGGGACTTCTACGTAGGGCACAGACTGGCGACACTAGACAAACTGACTACGAAGTGGAGGCTAGCAGAAGGACAGGAAATGCGACACCTCCAAATAAAACACTTCCTCCGCAAAGAGACTGTAGGGTACCCCAGGGCCCCAGAAACCACATTACTGGAGGGCTTGATAGGCTCAAGCAACGAGAAGGGGGGGGGGGCTATGTGCTATGTGGGAACATATAATGACAGCTACTGGACAGAGCCCGGATTCCACTGGATGAGACCAGACAAAAATGGGAGGACGAACTGGGGACAGAGGTAGGATGGGGACTCTGGAGTGAAGCACTGAGCAGGGTGAACTCCACCTCCTCCTGCGCAAGGCTAAGCCTAATGCAGCTCAAAGTGGTGCTCAGAGCGCACCTGACCAGAACCCGAATGAGCAGGTTCTTTCCGGAGGTGGAGGATAAATGTGAGCGGTGCCAGAGGGGCCCTGCCAACCACACCCACATGTTTTGGGCTTTCCCCAAGCTTGCTGGGTTCTGGACAGCCCTCTCCGAGGCAATGTCCAGGGTTGTGGGGGTGAGGGTGAAGCAATGCCCAATAGTGGCAATCGTCGGGGTATCGGAGCAGCCAGAGTTACACATGGGGAAGGGGGCTAACGCCCTTGCTTTTGCTTCCCTAATCGCACGCCGGAGAATCCTGCTCGGCTGGCGATCGGCAGCACCACCCACAGCTGCAGACTGGCTTGCTGCCATCTCAGAATTTCTCCACCTGGAGAAGATCAAGTACGCCATCCGAGGGCCAGAGGAAGGCTTCCTGGATACTTGGGGGCAGTTTGTCGGTCTGTTCCAAAACCTGTTCGAGGCCAGCAACGAGGAGTAACCTAATAAGAATTTTAAAACAACACCAAGATAGATGAGGTACCAAAAGACTGCTCAACCCGGGGGCGGGGCGGGGGGGGGGGGGTGGGGGGCGGAAGGAAAGTGGGGAAACCACGAGAGATGAGGGGGGCCTCCCCCCCTTTTTTTTCCATTCTGTCCGGAAAAGAAAAAAGCACAGCCGAAGCCGGGGGCGGGAGGGAGAGGGGGGGTGGGGGGGGTGGGGGGGGCGGGGGGGGGAGGGAGGGTGGAGGGAGGGGGGGGGGACAATGGGGAAGGGGGAGGAACCATAGAGCGATCCAGAGGGCAACGGAATGCACATAGGGTCAGTTAAATGAAGGACAAACTAAACCTCTCTGTATAATAAAGGAAATTAGCACGGGATAGAAAAATGTGATGCATATGTACAACTGTTTATAAATATGGGAAATGCCAATAAAAAGATTTTTTTTTAAATGGAAAAAAGCTACTAATTTTTTTCACTTTATAATTGCTTTCCCCAAAATAGAATTTTAGCTGCTAATGCAGGAAAGAATTTTAATCCAAACTTCAAAAGTATCGATTACAAGACAGAAGCTGAAGGTTAGAAAAGACGTTAGGAGCATCAAAAATCTTAATTTCACCCTGGCCAAGACAACAGGGAATCCTGCAGTGATCACTGAATATTTTTAAACCTCTCAAGTGTAACTCAATTGACAATCATTCAATCTGATTTGAAAATGTGATTCAGTTCAATATATAACCTTCATAAAACTAAACACAGCTTCATGTGTTAAAAGGTTTGAATTTAATGTCAATCTTCCTTTGATTCCAAATGTCGCTCCTAATATTTACCCAGTGTCAAAAGGTCAGGAGATTTATTTAGTTCTGTCTACTTTGTTGCACAAAATACCCTTTTGAAAAGATGAATATTGATGTAAACGTGTCAACTGTATAACCAAGGTAGTATTCACAGTGATATTTAGCGAGAGAATATTTTACCAGAGAGAATTTACCAGTGCTAACTCACTGCTCACAGATGGCAAGTAATCATTGTTATATTAACATGGAAAAATTTTAGTTATGGTGGAAGTGATTTTCCATTTTTAGTTGTTGTTCCTTGCCTGAAAAACTGGCTGTTTAAAATCTGGGCGGTTTGTATTTCAGCCAAGACCAGGGTGAGAAATCATGGGCCTTGGTGCCTCACCTATTTGTAGGCCCCTTACCCACTTCCACCCCATATCGCCTCCCCCTTACATCCTTCAGGTGCCCAGAATTGGGAAACTGTTTAATATTGGTTTAGCAAAACCTCTTGGCTTTGATCGTAATGCCGCTGTATAAAGCAAATTGAAAGCTCAGGTTTCAGTATGATACACTACAACCATGGCATTGCCAAACAATTACACACAACATGATCATTCTTATTAAGCAAAAATTCCACTTCTTTAAACTGGTGCTATCTAATATCCAGATAGAAACATCCAACAGATGTGAACCTCAAGCACCTCAAACAACAATCTTATGTGAAAATGAGAATATCTAGCAGTGACATATTCCATTGGTGCATGACTCCTGGTTCCAATTTTAAAAATAGCAAAACCTTCCTGTAAATTAGCACCAACCGATCCACTTGCAATAATGTGCTTTTTCTATCCACTGTTTCTCGCTGCACAGGTGTCGCCAGATGTGCTGAGCATTTCCAACACTTTGGCTGGGAATTTCTGGTCCCACCATTAGCATCGTGAGCAGGGCAAGAACATTTGGAGAGCTGCTAACTTTTAATGGCTCCAGATTTTCCCGGCCTGCCTATAATGATGCCCCTGTGTCATGGCTGGAAAAACCCACCCTTCCTGTTTCTTTCGGAGCAAGCCAGCCCTCCACAAAGCAATCAGACTTCTGCTGAGCATCTCATTCCCATTCAGCTCAAAACCCAGCAGCAGTTGCCTGAGATTTGGTTTGGTACAACATTAAACATTAATTCCAAAAAAAGATGTGACAAAATCTTAAATAACGTTAATGTCAAAGAAATAAATTGAAACTTCAAAAATAATGAATGAAAATGACCGTTAAAAAGTGTCAAACAGCAGAGCTAACTAATAAAACTTTTTTTTTTGGCCTTTTTACTTAAGAAGCAGAGCTAGAAAGACAGACTAGGCCCCAAGTCCTGACCATTAAGGAAGAGGGAGGGGACCAGGACCAAGCTAGGGAGTTGGGTTCACTACTAATGGCACATGCACTCAGCAAAATTCAGATGAAAGTAGGGGTCAGAAGCGATTGGACTCAAAACACATCCTGCTTGTCAGAGACAGCTGGTTGCATTATCTGTATTTAGATTTTTGACTTGGTTAACTTAAGTAACATACAACACAAATTTCTGCCTGTTGTTTCCTCTTTACGCAGTTTGTGGATATGTTTCTAGAGAGGGAGGAGAAGGGACTGAGAGTGTATCGGTCTGTGTCCCTGCACTGAGCAGCATGTGCGTGTCACTCACTCACTCTCTCAGACACTTTGCAGAACTCACTCTCACACACTCACTCAAACACACCCTCACTCTCACATACATTCTCACTCACTCCTTCTCTCACACACATTCGCGCACTTATTCACACACATACATACACTCACAATCTCTCTCACACATTTCCCCCCTCTCACACTCACACCCTCACATAACTCTCACATGCTCATAACTCTCACATAGATTCGCTCACTCACTCAAAATCTCTCTCACACATTTCCACTCTCTCTCTCACACTCTCACTCACAATCTCTCTCACACATTCCCCTTTCTCTCACTCTCACGCTCTTACATACACTCACTCACACACACATGCTTACTCATACACACTCACTCTCTCACACACTCACTCTCTTACGCATAAGATAGAATTTTCCCCAAAATTGGCAAAGTGTAATTTCCGTGGCGAAAACTGGTGCGATTGCCGCCAGCCACGATGGTGCAATCCGGATCTCGTTTCCCGATTCTCACCGGTGAAATTGCGTTTGCTGATTTGCCAGGACCCTCCCAGTGATGTAATGAAAAACCCGCTGCGGAAAGTCAGGAACCTCATTTAAATACAATATCATCTTAGTTAATTTAAATTTAACCACATTTAAATACATTAGCACACCAATGCCATTTACAACTAGAAACACGAACGTGACGACCCCATCTCCGAAGGGGACATCAGAGGTGAGCGCTCAGGTCGTCACTACATCCCAGGGTGCCAGTCTGTGGGGGCGGGGCGCATGGAGAGGACGCGAGGGACATAGATAAGTGCAACTTGGGGCTGGGGGTGGTAGGGGGCACATTCAGTCCCTGCATCTCGGTGGGGAGGGGTGATTTGCAGGCCTTTGTGGTTGTGAGCCTCTAGGTTTAAAGGGGTCTGTCAGCTAGTTTGCAGGCAGCACTTCCAGTGTCATCCTTGCTGGGCTTGTGGTGATATCACTGCTGAGGGATTGCCCTTCCAGAGTGGCAGCTGGAAAGTGGTGGGAGCAGGTGAATCTACAGAGTACGCACAGGAGGTGACTGTGAGGTCCCTGGACTGGGTCCCATGTGATGCCAGGTTGTATGGGCAGATTGGGGGACTCTGACAAGGGGTGATTCACAGCCACACAAGGGTAAATTTCTTTCTTCACATGCATCAGGTGTGCCTTGCCTACCACAAGGGGAAACCAGTTGGCTCATCGGCTCCCTGACCCGTCCTTGATGAGTTATTTGTGCCAGTTTAGTCAACATTGCAATGCATGACTGTGCCACTAATTGGGCCCCAATTGTTAACCCTTTGGAAGCCTAGCCCCCAAGCTATTGTACCCCAAAGGACTCCACAAGTAGCCAGACAGACAGGATACAACTAGGTTTATTCTACTACTCCTCAGTACAATACTCTCTCACTTGCCTCTCCCTCCCAGGCCGAGGTTTATATCCTGTGGGGGATCCTCCAATTGGGAGGACTCTCTGACTCCTAATCACCTGGGGAGTTCATATTCCAAGGTGTAGGAGAGGAATCTAATACAATGTAGGTTCAAGCCCCTTTGGGAGTCGTAACACAAGCATTGAACGCCAAGTCTAATAATCACGCCTCCGTAACAAAGAGGTAACACAGATGTGGCCCCAATACAAGGTGTTGCGGTGAAGACGCTCATCAGTCACCCCATTCAGGAGATGACTAATGGAAATGTCTCGTTCCCTGTGAGGTTAGAGCACAGGTCCATTGAATGCACTCAACTGCCCTCACTCCTCACTCTTGGGGGAGTCATGCAGCCCGCTGAGGCTCTCTTGGGTCAAGGGCCAAAGCATTTCATTCAGTTGGAGTTGAGAGGGACATTAATGACTTGGATGATGGCATAGAAAGTCAAATATCCAAATAGATATTGACAGACTAGGTGAATGTGGGAAATTGTGTCAGATGGAATTTAATGTAATTAAGTGTGAGGTTATGCATTTTGGACCAAAAAGACGATAGAGCAGTGAGTTTTTAAATGGAAAGAGGTTAGGTACAGAGGATGTCCAAAGAGACTTGGGGGTTCAGGTGCATATGTCCTTAAAATGCCAGGAACAAGTGCAAAAAATAATCAGAGATGCTAATGGAATGCTAACCTTTATACCTAGAGGATTAGAATAAAAAGGCACAAGGGTTCTGCTGCAGCTATGCAAAACCCTGGTTAGACACCACTTGGAGTACTGTGAGCAGTTCTGGGCACCACACCTCAGAAAGGATATTTTGGTCTTTTTAAAAATGAATTTACGGGATGTGGGCGTCGCTGATTAGGCCAGCATTTATTGCCCAGGCCGAGTTGCCCTTCAGAAGGTGGTGGTGAGTTGCCCTCTTGAACCCCTGCAGTCCTGGTTCGATGCTGAGTGGGTCTGTCCGATTTCATTCCTTTATTGTGTTTCGTGGTAGTTGAATACAACTGCGTGGCTTGCGTGGTCACTTCAATGGGCATTTAAGAGTCAACCACACTGCTGTGGGTCTGGAGTCACATGTAGGCTAGACCAGGTAAGGATGGCAGATTTTCTTCCCTAAAGGGCATTAGTAAAACAGATGGGTCTTCATGACAAACAACAATGGTTTCATGGCCATCATTAGACTTTTAGTTCTAGATATTTTACTGTGTTTAAATTCCACCGCCTGCCAAGGTGGGATTCGAAACAGGGTCCCCAGATCATTATCCTGGGTCTCTGGATTACTAGTCCAGTGACAATATCACTATGCCACCGCCTTGGAGGGAGTGCAAAGTAAGTTTACCAAAATTATACCTGGATGCAGGGCTGAGTTACGAGGAGATTACATAAATTAGACCTGTTTTCACTCAAACTTAGAAGGTAAGGGGTGATCCGATCTAAGTATTCAAGATATTAACAGGGAAAGACAGGGTAGATAAAGATAAACTATTTCCATTGGTTGGTGATTCTAAAACTAGGGGACATGGTCTAAAACTTAGACCATTCAGGAGTGATGTTAGGAAGAACTTCTTCACTCAAAAGGTAGTGAAGGTTTGGAACTCTCTTTGAAGCTGGATCAGTTGTTAATTTTAAATCTGAGATAGATAGAATTTTGTTCAGCAAAGGTATTAAGGGATATGGGCAAAAGGCAGGTATATAGAGTTAGGTCATGACCTCAGCCTTGATCTCATTGAATGGTGGGACAGGTTCAAGGGGCAGAATGGCCTACTCCTGTTCCTATGTTCCTAACTGTGGAAAAGTGACTATTGTGTGAACGGTGAGCGAATGAGGCTCAGTGGAAAGGTGCTCACATAGGGGGATGAGCATGGGTGAATGTCCCAGATTCTGAGAGGGTTGAGGGACAGGGCATTGTCACGACCCCTCATCGCTCACTTTGACGTTCACTTCCTTTCGTTTTTCAACTCGGCCTTCTCCTGAGGTGGGGGGGATGGGAAACAGTGTTAGACAGTCTGACACATGCAGCCCAGGGGGTGGGTAGCTGGTAGCTTCAGTGGCCAGGGCACCCAGCCATGGCGGCCGGTATGGGTGCCGGCATGTGGTGCAGGGTGGTGCCCTCTTGGTGGGGTGTGAGGTTACAGGCATGTGGGATGGGGGTTGTTGGCCGGGGCACGGTGCTGTCTGGCCGCAGTTTTTTACAGCACTGCAGGCCAGTCCGGATGGTGTTGCTGGTGGCGCTGATGGGGTGCCGTTCTCCTCGCTGCCATCTTGTTGGCTGGGATAGTGTGTGGAGGGAGTGCAGTGATTATATGTGGCTGCAGCTTGCCAGCCTCCTGAGTGTCAACCACAAATCCGGCGAAGCCGGCACTGTTTCTCATTGGAATTGATTATGTTCAGTGTGGTGCTGGTGCTGGCCCCTTAACAGTCGCTGAATCAGTCCAGGTAGGGGGCCAGTTTTGCTGTTGTGGAACTCCACGAATCCTGCCCCGGTGTCAACACTTAGCCTCAGGAACGGAGAATCCAGCCGATGAACTGCTGAAGATTACTTGGTGGGTCTGCAGCTGCAGATTTATTTTAAATGTTTCTCCTTCATTCACTGAGTTTCAATGCCCTCTTGGGATTGCATCTCTCCCTTTTCCAGGCCTGACCTGCCACCGATGCAGTCTCCCACAATTGGCGAGCTGCTGCACTGTCCCTGCTTAGCGCTCCAATTTACTGGTGATGTTGTAACGTGGCTCAAACCCAAAGATGGCTCAGGTCTCCTGAGAGCGGGTGGGGATGAGGGTGGCTTTGCCAACTTTGCGCTCACTTTGGGAAGAAATTGAATTTATCTTCGGCTTCTCCCTCTGAAGCCTGCCTGAAACAATAACTGGTGTACTTGCATGTTTTTGATAGTCATAACATATATTGTACATTGTTTGTATTACGTTATTGCACAACCTTTTATACCAATCAATATACCTCCCACATTGCTGCCTAGTCTTCATTATAAATTAGCTACCCTCAGATAAACTTAAAGGAAACAGCAATTTAATACCCTTAGCATCAGAGTCATAACGCTCAGTGTATTAAGATGGTATCAAATTGTTTATCTTCACTAAGCTTATCATTAACAAATATGAAGAAATCTAATGTGAACGTGCAGCTGGGGATGACGTTTATCTTTATGGTTATGAATGGGAAGCAGATGATTGCTTATTTAAGGGAGAGTGATGTGCTAAAGACATCACTGGTACCGACACAAAGCACATCCTGCTTATCAGGGACAGCTGTTTTCTCTTTGCTGGATTTGGGTCGTGTGAAACTATTACGAGCTTCTCTCAACATTGAAACTTTCGGGCCGGATTCTCCGTTCCAGAGACTAAGTGCTGACACTGGGATTGAATCACGTGAGTTTGAAAGCAGCGCTGGTCCCAGATTCAGGACATCCTAATGGGCTCGCACAGGCGCCATGTGGAACTAGCGCAATTCCAACGAACACTGTCGTGTGACTTGCCCGGGTCGGGATTAGCACTCGAGAACCTGACCAGCTGGAGCTGCATATAAGCACTCCACTCCCGATACACCCTCATCCCAGCCAAGAAGATGGCACTGGTTACGCTGGAGCATGCCAATCCCGCTGATGGGTCTGCTGGGACTAGAGGATACCTAGCGGGGGTGGCCTGGGGAGGTACCCATATGACCAGTGGTGCTAAGTTCACAGTGGACAGTCAGTGGTGCGTGCAGCCGCATGGTTGCCTTGTAGGCTGCGGCAATGTTGGTCCGTGCTGGCCACCCCGAATTCATGGCCCACCTCCTGGTCAACCCCGCTACAACCCTGGCCCTGGAAGAAGCCCCCCGGCCAGTGACGTGACTCTCAGCACATTATAGCGATGTTGGACACTTTCCGTACCCCCTTTCTCTCCCTCAGCAGCCACGGCACCTGTTTTCTGATTTTGAATGCCACAAGTGAACTTTGCCGTCGGTAATTCCTCCTGGCGGAGGCGATGCATCACAGGGGGCCTTGAAATTGCTGGGTCGGGCCAGTTAATGAGATGTCAGTGATCACCAGCTCTCCCTCCCCTCCCCAAGGCATACCACATGCAGGTGATGGGCGTGAGGGCACTGTCAGTAGACAGGAGTCAGACTATGGCATAGATTGAGGAGCAGCAGAGCTCAGCTCAGACTGGGTTATGATCACCCTCCTGCCTTGCATATTGACCTGCTAACAGTGCCGACACTGGCCCATCACCCTGGAGACTAATAATACAGACCCTGGGAGGGTGGAACAGGGCGATAGGCGACGGGGGCTGGGGGTTTGCAGTTGGCGGGGAATAGTTAGAGGGGCGATGGAGGGGAGAGGGAGAGGTGGATCGGGAGGGAGGGCGGGGGGACAGTGGGTGTGATGGGGAGAGGGGGTAAGCTGATGGATGAAGCCATTTCCTATGAGAAGCGGCAAGGATGAGGGCCTCCCTGGCCCTCCAGACATGCCGGCCCTTCGCAACTGCCTATCCTTCATCTTCCGCCTGCTCCCGCGGGTCTTCCTTGGACTTGTCCTCCAGGTTCTCCTGGTCCAGCTCCTCCTCGTCCTCTTCCACTGATGAGGTCAGATGTTTCTCCTCCTCCACCTTCAGCACGTAGCCCCGCTGCTGTGCCAGGCTGTGGAGGGCACAGCAGACCACCACAAAGCGGGCGACTCTCCGGAGGGGGTGTACTGCAGTGCAGCACCAGAATGGTCGAAGCATCGGAACTGCACTTTGAACAGTCCCAGCACCACTCAGTGACAGTTCAGGTGGCCACATGTGCCTCGTTATACCTGGTGTCGGCAGCGTTCGCAGACCTCCACACTGGCATCATTAGCCAAGTTGTAAGCAGGTACCCTTAACCCCCAAGAGCCAATCTGGGGTCATCCTGGAGTGTCCATTGAAGACACCGGGGATCTCTGACTGCCCAGGGATGTAACTGTCATGCATACTCCTGGGGAAGTGTGCACACGCATGCATGATCTTGAGGTGGTGGTCGCACACAAGTTGAACGTTCAGGGAGTGTATCTCCTTCCTGTTAATGATGGGAGCTCCCAGACCGCCTGGTGCGCGCAAGGCAAATTGCGTGCCATCTATTACACCCTGAACCTGAGGCATCCTGGTGATGGCAGAGAATCCTGCTGCCCGGCATCTTGATGGGTCTGGTCCAGGTCAAGGTTTATACAGTCAGCTGCCTGAGCAAAAAGTGCATCCGTGATTTCCCGAATGAACTTGTGGGCTGTTGGTTGTGATATAATAGATGATACACAAGTCCCCGCTTGAATCCTGGAATAAACCCAAGATGTAAATATTTAGGGCTGCGGTGATCTGACGGACAGCGGGAGCAGGTATCCTCCTCCTCCAAGTGGTGCCAGGTCCGCAAGGACAGAGCACAGGTGCCACACCATTTCAAAGAACAAAGAACAAAGAAAAGTACAACACAGGAACAGGCATTTCGGCCCTCCAAGCCTGCGCCGACCATGCTGCCCGACTAAACTAAAATCTTCTACACTTTCGGGGTCCATATCCCTCTATTCCCATCCTATTCATGTATTTGTCAGGATGCCCCTTAAATGTCACTATCGTCCCTGCTTCCACCACCTCCTCCGGCAGCGAGTTCCAGGCACCCACTACCCACTGTGTGTGGTAGTCACCACTGTTGTATTGTATATACGGCATACGAGGGGTATTATGGTAAGGCCCCTGTACTACAGGTACAGGGGTAGATCCCTGCCTGCTGGCTCTGCCCAGTAGGCGGAGTATAAATGTGTGGGCTCTCCGAGCTGCAGCCATTTTGGCAGCAGCTGCGGGAGGCTACACATCTCTGCGTAATAAAGCCTCGATTACACTCTACTCTCGTCTCGTTGTAATTGATAGTGCATCAATTTATTACGCAGAGATTTTACAACGATGGATCTCTGCAACAAGACTGATCGCCTGCAGCTGCACCCTCAAGCAGACAACGCCAAGTCGGCCTTCGCACATTGGCTAACTTGCTTTGAAGCCGACATCGGATCTGCGACAGAACCACCCTCAGAGGCACAGAAGCTCCAGAACCTTCACACGCGCTGATCTCAGATATCTTTCCCCTCATCCGGGACGCGCCGACCTACGCTGAGGCCATGGCACAACTGAAGGAGAACTACACTCAGCAGACCAACAAAATCTACGCCAGGCACCTCCTGTCCACGCGGCATCAACTCCCCGGTGAGTCTGTGGAAGATTTCTGGCGTGCCCTGCACGCCCTGGTGAGAGACTGCGATTGCCAGGCCGTTTCGGCCGATGAACATTCTGACCTGCTAGTTAGAGACGCGTTCGTTACGGGCATAGGGTCGGCCTACATCCGCCAGCGCCTCTTAGAAGGGGCTACCCTCGACCTCGCGGCGACCAAGAAACTAGCGATCTCGCTCACAATCGCCTCACGCAATGTAAAGGCGTATGCCCCCGACCGCACGGCCCAACTCTCCTGGGCATCATGGACCCCACCAGCGAACACCCCAGCATGGACCCCATCAGCGACCGCCCCCAGCCAACCCCAGGCCTGTGCTGCGTGGCAGCCAACCAACCCCGGGGGACCCAAGTGCTACTTCTGCAGACAGACAAAACACCCCCCGGCAGCGCTGCCCGGCGCGGAGCGCGCTCTGCAAGACCTGCTGAAAGGGCATTTTACTGCTGTGTGCCAGGCCCGCTCAATCGCCGCTATTGTCCCTGCACCCCTCATGTGTGACCCGTGGGTGCCGCCATCTTGCTCGCCATCTTGCTCGCCTCACAGCACGTGCGGCCTGTGGGCGGCGCCATCTTGCCTGCATCAGGACATGTGAGGCCCGTGGGCACCGCCATCTTCCCCGCTTCAGGACCCCTGCTCGTTGGCCGCTCATCACCTGCAACCGCCGCCGACCGGCCACGCCTGGCCTCCATCACGATCGACCAGTCCCGACCGCACAACCTCGCGACCGCTTCGACGACAGTGAAGGTCGACTGGCACAAGATATCCTGCCTTCTGGACTCCAGGAGCACTGAGAGCTTCATCCACCCCTATACGGTAAGGCGCTGCTCCCTCACGGTACACCCCATTAGCCAGAAAATCTACCTGGCCTCCAGATCCCACTCCATGGCGATCCGGGGGTACTGCACCGCCGCCCTCACCATACAGGGCATAGAGTTCAGCGGCTTCCGGCTCTACGTCCTCCCTGACCTCTGCACTGCCATGCTACTCGGCCTGGACTCCCAGTGCAACCTCCAGAGCCTAACCCTGAACTTTGGCGGGCCCCAACCACCCCTTACTGTCTGCGGTCTCACTACCCTTAAGGTCGACCCGCCTTCTCTGTTTGCAAATCTCACCCTGGATTGCAAACCCGTTGCCACCAGGAGCAGACGGTACAGCGCCCAGGACGGGACCTTCATCAGGTCTGAGGTCCAGCGGCTGCTGCGGGAAGGTATTATCGAGGCCAGCAACAATCCCAGGAGAGCCCAAGTGGTAGTTGTGAAAACTGGGGAGAAAAACAGGATGGTCATTGACTACAGTCAGACCAGCAATCGATACACGCAGCTCGACGCGTATCCCCTCCCACGCATATCTGATATGGTCAATCAGATTGCACAGTACCGGATCTTCTCGACAGTGGACCTGAAATCTGCCTACCACCAGCTCCCCATTCGCAAGGTGGACCGCCCGTACACCGCGTTTGAAGCGGACGGCCGCATTTACCACTTCCTTAGGGGTCCCTTTGGCGTCACTAACGGGGTCTCGGTCTTCCAACGGGAGATGCACCGAGTGGTTGACCGGTACGGACTGCGGGCCACCTTCCCGTACCTGGATAACGTCACCATCTGCGGCCATGACCAGCAGGACCACGATGCTAACCTTTCCAAATTCCTCCATACCGCTAAACTCCTCAACCAAACCTACAACAAGGAGAAGTGCGTGTTCAGCACAAACCGATTAGCCATCCTCGGCTATGTGGTCCAGAACGGAGTGCTAGGGCCCGATCCCGATCGCATGCGCCCCCTCATGGAACTCCCCCTTCCCCACTGCCCCAAGGCCCTCAAACGATGCCTGGGCTTCTTCTCGTACTACGCCCAGTGGGTCCCTAATTATGCGGACAAGGCCCGCCCACTCATTCAATCCACCGTTTTCCCCCTGACGGCCGAGGCTCACCAGGCCTTCAACTGTATCAAGGCCGACATCGCCAAGGCCGCGATGTACGCGGTCGATGAAATGCTCCCCTTCCAAGTCGAGAGCGATGCATCAGGCATCGCTCTAGCCGCCACCCTCAACCAGGCAGGCAGGCCCGTGGCATTCTTTTCCCGCACCCACCATGCCTCCGAAATTCGGCACTCCTCCGTTGAAAAGGAGGCCCAAGCTATCGTTGAAGCTGTGCGGCATTGGAGGCATTAGCTGGCCGGCAGGAGATTCACTCTCCTCACTGATCAACGGTCGGTTGCCTTCATGTTCAACAACACACAGCTGGGTAAGATCAAAAATGATAAGATCTTGAGGTGGAGATTCAAACTCTCCACCTACAATTACGAGATTTTGTATCGCCATTCACTCCATTCGGTCGCTCCTTTGCACAGCGACTAACGAAACACCCCATGAACATCTCTTTGCCTTCCCCAGGAAGTCCACCTCCGGGGTTTCGCTCACAACGTGGCTGGCAGTTCCAGGATCCGTCCTCCTCCGCAAGCACGTGCGGCTGCACAAGGCGGACCCGTTGTTTGAGAGGGTACACCTACGTAGCGTACTCCGACGGCCGCCAAGACAGTTTCCTTCAGGGACCTGACACCAGCTGGGTCCCCACATCTTTCCCCTCTGCCCCGGCGCCACCCTCCTTCCCCCCAGCGCACCCCACCACAGCCCCGCTCCAGGATGAACCGTCCTCCCCTTGGTCCCACCCGGGGATGAAGATGAGGTCGACACGCTCCCGGAGTCACCAACGCCCGAACTGCCGCCAAAATCGCCACCAGAACTGCGGCGCTCGCAACGACGGATCAAGGCGCCCGATCGTCTGAATTTGTAAACTTTTCCTTAAAATGTTAAACACCTGAATGTAAATAGTTTTCCACCCCCCCCGCTGGACTCTTTTTTAACAGGGGGTGAATGTGGTAGTCACCACTGTTGTATTGTATATATGGCATACGAGGGGTATTACGGTAAGGCCCTTATACTACAGGTATGGGTGTAGATCCCTGCCTGCTGGCTCCGCCCAGTAGGCGGAGTATAAATGTGTGGGCTCTCCGAACTGCAGCCATTTCGGCAGCAGCTGTGGGAGGCAACACATCTCTGCGTAATAAAGCCTCGATTACACTCTACTCTCGCCTCGTCGTAATTGATAGTGCATCACTGTGTAAAATACTTGCCTCGTACATCTCCTCTAAACCTTGCCCCTCGCACCTTAAACCTATGCCCCTGAGTAATTGACCCCTCTATCAGTATTCTGGGGTAGATCGCATCAGGCCCTGGGGACTTATCCACGTTAATATTGTTCAAGACGCCCAACACCTCGTCTTTTTGGAACTCAATGTGGCCCAGGCTATTTACACACCCTTCTCCAGACTCAACATCCACCAATTCCTTCTCTTTGGTGAATACTGATGCAAAGTATTCATTTAGTACTTCGCCCATTTCCTCTGGCTCCACACATAGATTCCCTCCCCTGTCCTTCAGTGGACCAACCCTTACCCTGGCTACCCTCTTGCTTTTTATGTACTGTAAAAAGCCTTGGGATTTTCCTTAACCTTATTTGCCAATGACTCTTCGTGACCCCTTTTAGCCCTCCTGACTCCTTGCTTAAGTTCCTTCCTAATTTTCTTATATTCCACACAGGCTTCGTCTGTTCCCAGCCTTCTAGCCCTGACAAATGCCTCCTTTTTCTTTTGACAAGGCCTACAATATCCCTCGTTATCCAAGGAACGCAAAATTTGCCATATTTATCCTTCTTTCTCACAGGAACTTGCCGGTCCTGAATTCCTTTCAACTGACATTTGAAAGCCTTCCACATGTCAGATGTTGATTTACCCTCAAACATCCGCCTCCAATCTATGTTCTTCAGTTCCCGCCGAATATTGTTATAATCAGCCTTCCCCCAATTTAGCACATTCACCCTCGGACCACTCTTATCCTTGTACACCAGCACTTTAAAACTTACTGAATTGTGGTCACTGTTCCCGAAATGTTCCCCTGCTGAAACTTCTACCACCTGGCCGGGCCCATTCCCCAATACCAGGTCCAGTACAGCCCTTTCCCTAGCTGGACGATCTACATATTGTTTTAAGAAGCCCTCCTGAAACTGTCCTGCCCCGTCCAAGCCCCTAGCACTAAGTGAGTTCCAGTCAATATTGGGGAAGTTAAAGTCTCCCATCACAACAACCCTGTTGCTTTTACTCCTTTCCAAAATCTGTCTACCTATCTGCTCCTCTATCTCCCGCTGGCTGTTGGGAGGCCTGTAGTAAACCCCCAACATTGTGACTGCGCCCTTCTTATTCCTGAGCTCTACCCATATAGCCTCGCTGCCCTCTGAGGTGTCCTCCCGCAGTACAGCTGTGATATTCTCCCTAACCAGGAGCGCAACTCCTCCACCACTTTTACCTCCCCCTCTATCCCGCCTGAAACATCTAAATCCTGGAATGTTTAGCTGCCAATCCTGTCCTTCCCTCAACCAGGTCTCTGTAATGGCAACAACATCATAGTTCCAAGTACTAATCCAAGCTCTAAGTTCATCTGCCTTACCTGTTATACTTCTTGCATTAAAACAAATGCACTTCAGGCCACCAGTCCTGCTGTTTTCAGCAACATCTCCCTGTCTGCTCTTCCTCAGAGCCATAGTCGCCCTATTTCCTCGTTCTCCCTAAATTTTTTCACCTTCTGACCTATTGCTCCGGTACCCACACCCCTGCCATACTAGTTTAAACCCTCCCGTGTGACACTAGCAAACCTTGCGGCCAGGATATTTATGCCTCTCCAGTTCAAATGCAACCCATCCTTCTTATATAGGTCACACCTGCCCCAGAAGAGCTCCCAGTGGTCCAGAGAACTGAAACCTCCCTCCTACACTAGTTGTTTAGCCACGTGTTTAGCTGCTCTATCTTCCTATTTCTAGCCTCACTGGCACGTGGCACAGGGAATAATCCCGAGATTACAACCCTAGAGGTCCTGTCTTTACCTTTCTGCCTAGCTCCCTGAACGCCTGCTGCAGGACCTCATGCCCCTTCCTGCCTATGTCGTTAGTACCAATATGTACCATGACCTCTGCCTGTTTGGCCTCCCCCTTCAGGATGCCCGCTACCCGTTCTGAGACATCCTGTGCCCTGGCACCAGGGAGGTAACATACTATCCTGGAGTCTTTTTCACATCCACAGAAGTGCCTATCTGTGCCCCTGACTATAGAGTCCCCTATGCCTATTGCTCTTCTGCGCTTTGACCCTCCCTGTTGAACATCAGAGCCAGCCGTGGTGCCATTGCTCTGGCTGCTGGTGTTTTTCCCTGATAGGCTATCCCCCCCAACAGTATCCAAAGGGATATACCTGTTTGAGAGGAGAGCCTCATGTTGCTTCAGCTGCCGATACAGTGTCAGCACGCGCGCCGTGGGTCCACGCATGCGCACCACGGCCGATGCGAGTTCGCACATGCGCGCCATGGCCGGCGCGAGTTCGTGCATGCGCGTAGGTTGCCTTCTCCGCGCTGGCCCTGAAGCAACATGGCGGAGATCTACAGGGGCCCGGCGCGGAGGAACATAGGCCCCCACCGGGATAAGACCGTCCGCCAATCGGTAGGCCCCGATCGCGCGCCAGGCCACCGTGGAGGGCCCCCCACCGGAGTCGGATCGCCCCTCCACCCCGCCCCCATTGCATGAACGCCGAGGTCCCGCCGGGTAGGACCACACGAGAACGACGCCGGCAGGACTCGGCCTAACTTGGCGGGCACTTGGCCCATGGCACGGGAGAATCACCAGGGAGGCCACCTTGAGCGGCCCCGAACCAGCGCCCTGCCGACCGCGCGGGTGCCAATGGCAGTGATTCTCCGGTCCCCGGAGAATCAGCGGGCCGGCGTCGCAGTGGCGTCGCGTAATTCGCGAACACCCCCCCCCCCCCCAGCAATTCTCTGACCCAGCACCGAGTTGGAGAATCCTGTCTTTTGTGTTTGGAGGAAACACCATCGAGTCTGTGAGTTTCTGTTTAATCTTTGGGAACACTCATTGGATTTTTAATGTGTATGTGTGAGAATGTTTCCTCTTTGGCTGGCTGTAAGAGTTCCAGCCCAATTTGACAAGGGGATAGTCACCATAACCACCTGAGTCCATTTTGGAAATAGTCTTTAAACTCATCCAAGGTTTACAAAATGTGACAGTTTTTTCTAAAAAAAGATTAATACAATAACTGCACACCATAACATTTTCATGTGTGATTTTTAAGTCTACCAATATACAGAGATAACAGCTGGCCTTCATTCATTTAGAGAGCTTCAATGTTCAATGGATTCACAAAAATGAAAATCCTAGTGGTTACATAATCACAACACAAATTGGAATACTATCTTACAATTCTGACTGCCCTGCAATGTGATTTACAATATTTACAAAAGTTATTTTTTCATGAATAATGTGAATGATCTCCTCACTGGGTGTTTTCATTAAAGTGATGCTGCAAGACAGGGGTGCCTCGGCTTTTTGTCCTCATAAGCTACTTCTATACATCATTATGATCCTGAACCAGACCCCCACATTTAGGGACCTGGAATGTTTTGTTTAAAGTGGACCATTTTTGAGACCTCAGGCAATTGCAAAGAGGAAAATAATAATAATAATCTTTATTATTGTCACAAGTAGGCTTACATTAACACTGCAATGAAGTTACTGTGAAAATCCCCTAGTCGACACACTCCGGCTCCTGTTTGGGCACACTGGGGGAGAATTCAGAATGTCCAATTCACCTCACAAGCACGTCTTTTGGGACTTCTGGGAGGAAACCGGAGCACCCCGGAGGAAACCCACGCAGACATGGGGAGAACATGCAGACTCCCCACAGACAGTGACCCAAGCCGGGATGCAAATGGATAACTTGAACCCACTTGCATCCGGGTGATGGACTGGAAGCCTGATTCTCCAGGCCCCCATGATGCTCCAGGCCTCTCAACCAGGATTCACGGGGCGTGGATTGGTGCAAGTATTTTTAAGTGTGGCGCAGAAGCAGTGGATCCTGTAGTGGGTCAATGGGACAGTTGTGTAATGTAGATGCCCCCAAAGTCCAACGGAGGTCCCTCCTCCCCCACACAACGCAAATCCTGCTCACCTCAGCCCCCTCATGAGAGTCCCCATCAAACCCCAAAAGAGAACCTCATATCAGAGGCCCTTAGCAGAGACCCCTATCAGAGACCACCATGTCAGAAACCCCTCACCAGCCACCCCCATTTCAGACACCCCAATATCACAGTACCCCCATGAGAGACCCCTATATCTTGGCTGATTTGACAGTCAGCTCAAACATGCATCCTGCCTATCTCTGATAACCTACAACCCTGTTGTTTATCAAGAATCTGTCCAACTCTGCCTTAAAAAGTGCAAAGACTCTGCTGCCACCACCTTTTCAGGAAGACTTCCAAAGAGTCACAACCCTCAGAGTGAAAAAATGTTGCCTCATCTCTGTTTAAATGACTGACCCTCTATTGTTAAACAGTGAACTTAGTCCTAGATTCGCTCACAAAAGGAACCATCCTCCCAAAATCCACCCTGTCAAGACCCCTCAGGTTCTTATATGTTTCCATCAAGTCACTTCTTACTGTCTGAACTCCAGCAGGTCCAAGCCTAGCCTGTCCAACCTTTCCTCTGACAGCCATTCATCCATTCCAGTGGCGGGATTCTCCGATATCGGCGCGATGTCCGCTGACCGGCGCCAAAAACGGCACAAATCAGTCCGGCATCGCGCCGCCCCAAAGGTGCGGAGTCCTCCGCATCTTGACCGGCCGAGCCCTAACCTTGAGGGGCTAGGCCTGCGCCGGACTGATCTCCGCCCCGCCAGCTGGCGGGAAAGGCCTTTGGTGCCCCGCCAGCTGGTGTGGAATTGACATTGCCGGGCGGCGCATGCGTGGGAGCGTCAGCGGCCGCTCACGGCATCCCCGCGCATGCGCAGTGGAGGGAGTCCCTTCCGCCTCCGCCATGGTGGAGACCGTGGCGAAGGCGGAAGGAAAAGAGTGCCCCCACGGCACAGGCCCCCCCGCGGATCGGTGGGCCCCGATCGCGGGCCAGGCCACCGTGGGGGCCCCCCCCCCCACGGCCAGATCGCCCCGCGTCCCCCCAGGACCCCGGAGCCCGCCCGCGCCACCGTCCCTCGTCGTCCCAAAGGTGGTTCAATCCACGCCGGCTGACGTGGGTTGACAGCGGCGGGACTTTGGCCCATACGGGCCGGAGAATCACTGGGGGGGGCCCGCCAACCGGCGCGGCGCGATTCCCGCCCCCGCCGAATCTCCGGTGCCGGAGAATTCGGCAACCGGCGGGGGCGGGATTCATGCCAGCCCCCAGCGATTCTCCGACCCGGCGGGGGATCGGAGAATCTCGCCCCAGGAGTTAGTCTAGTAAACCTTCTCTGAACTACTTCCAATGCAGTTACATGCTTCCCTAAGTAAGGAAACCGATACATTACACAGTACTTCAAATGTCATCTCACCAGTGCCCTCTTCAACTGAAGTATAACCTACTTTCCTTTTTATTCAATTCCCCTCGCAATAAATTATAACATTCTATTAGCTTTCCTAATAATAATTTGAACCCACATACCGTGGGCAGCACGGTAGCACTGTTAGCACTGTTGCATCACAACTTCAGGGTCCCAGGTTCAATTCCCGGCTGGGTCACTGTCTGTGCGGAGTCTGCACGTTCTCCCCGTGCCTGTGTGAGTTTCCTCCGGGTGCTCCGGTTTCCTCCCACAAGTCCAAAGCTGTGCAGGTTAGGTGGATTGGCCATGCTAAATTGCCCTTAGTGTCCAAAAAAGCTTTGGTGGGGTTACTGGGTTACGGGGATAGGGTGGAGTCTTGGGCTTAGGTATGGTGCTCTTTGCAAAGGCCGTGCAGACTCGATGGGCTGAATGGCCTCCTGCACTGTAAACTCTATGATTCTATGAATTCTATGGCGCTAATTACTTACTGGCCATTACAATATCCAAATTTTTAACGGCTAACCCTTGTCCTCTGGAAGTTAATCATGGACCTGCATTGGTGTCTGAAATAAATGAGGGAGTTGGGAACTCTTTAGTCAGAAGAAGTCATGACAGCTGCCAGGGAACCTTGAACACTCATGACCTTGTTGTGGTTACAAACCACCTGCAAGTTGATTGAGCGGAAGGATTTTTGGTTGACAGAGGTGTCCACAGGGGTCTTTAGGGCAACATGAGAGGAATCAATAACACCCTGCACCTGAGATCAGCCTGCTAATTCTGCAGAGGCTGGTACTCTTTGTGTCTGAGATGCCAAATCTACAGAGGAATTAATGTGCTCCCCCACACAAGCAAACAGGGCATCAGGTACAACCGTACTACAGCTGTGTGTTGCTGACTAGGATTTACCAAACAGGCCTCCTGGTAACCACTGGAAAGATCCTGAGGCGTAGAAGTTGACAATGACAGTGACCTTTTTAGCGACTGGCATGTGGGTCGATGGATTGTAGCCTGAGTTGCTGCTGGGCTACGTGACCTGTGTCTGCCTCCACCTCATGGCTTAGCCTCATTGGCCTTTGGCACTGGTTCTCCCTCATGTTGAGGTAGGATGTCCGAGGTCTGTACACCCTTCCCACAGGGTGTTCTGGCTGTCATCCTCCTCCTTCCTGATTCACGGGCAGCAGCATCGTCCTAATCTGTTCTCCCTCTGGCTTCATGGTGAATGGCTTCTATGGCTTCCATGTGTGAGGGTGCCATGCCCATCTTCTATCTTCCTTTGCACAAAAGGTATGTGCCTTTCTCTTGCACAAAGTTCTTCCTAGTACCTGGATACATGAGTCATAAGGGGTAAAGATAATTTCCCTGCGCATCCAGTAGCCCCACCTACCAGCTCCATTGCATTAAGGGAAAACAGTTGAAATTGAATTAATGTCACTCCTTGGGCATTGAATAAATGTTTGAAGCAAATTGCACAGGGGTGCCTTACCTCTCCAAGGGATCCCCCAATTATCCAAACAAATACACTAAGTATTGGGTGGTAGAGTGCTTAGCACTGCTGCCTCACAGTGAAAGGGACCCAGGTTCGATTCCAGCCTTGGGTGACTGTGTGGAGTTTGCACATTCTCCCCGAATCTGCGTGGGTTTCCTCCGGGTGCTCTGGTTTCCTCTGACAGTTCAAAGATGAGCAGGTTAGGTGTATTGGCCACGTTAAATTGCCCCTAAGTGTCCAAAGATTAGGTGGGGTTACATGGTTACGGGGTTAGGGTGGGGGATTGGGCCTAGGTGTGGATGCTCTTTTGGTGAGTCAGTGCAGACTCAATGGGTCAAATGGCCTCTTCCTGCACTGTAGTGATTCTATGATTCTAAGTTCAGAACTGCTCTTACCAGGTCTCCACACTCCTAGTCTACCAACGTCTGACTAGTGTGGAGGCAGCTGATGACTTAAATGGCGAGCTGCCTCAGTAAAATGTATATAAGCAAAATGCACTTTGTCCCCGCGAAAATGGGATGTATCGTTATGATTTTTGGGCACTTCCACCATTTTTGCCATGACAGAGAGGCTGTCCATAATGCCACAAATCTGGGCCTGACAAATACTGAATAATTGCAGCCAGGTCACATTTCAAAATGGCCGAGCGAGCTGGTTAGATTGCGGGAGATTCTGAAATTGGAAACTGCGATATGCTCCGATCATTTTCCGACTAACAGGCCCACTCCCGTTGGCGAGATCTGGATCCCACCGCAGTATGGCGAGAAACCAATAATCATCAATTAAGGCCAATCTCCATCCCATTAAAGGGAAGGGCTCCCTAACGAACGGCTTCCCGTGATCTAACTGGCTCCCCTGTGAGTGATCACACAGTCACTCCTTAGCACACCTATTTAAAAATGTGAAGCTAGTGCAATGGCTGCTGTGGGGATCAGAGGAGGTGAGTAGCCATCTTGGAAAATTGGCTGCTGCCCCAGTGCTCGGGGTGGGGGGGTGTGGTGAAGTCCCTGGGGGGGGGGCCCAGGTTTGGGGATTCAACCAAAATCGGTGGTGGATTGCCCTTGGATGGGGGAGGCAAGGGCCGACACGCCACACCTCGGAACGTGTACATACATACCTGGGGCAACTTCAGCTTCTGCCTGTCCGTCCCACCAAACACCCCCAGGACAGAGTCCTGTCCATGGGAATATGGTGCAGGTCACTTTAACTCCCATTGACCGTGGCGGCCTTTGGCTGCATAGCTGAAGTTTATTGCTAATAGGAACTGGCAATGTTAGGTATGGGAGCACCTTGATGGTAGTACAGTGGTGCAGTGGTTAGCACTGCTACCTCACGGTGCCGAGGACCCAGGTTTGATCCCAGCTCCGGCTCACTGTCCGTGTAGTTTCCACATTCTCCCGTGTCTACATGGGTCTCACCCCCACAACCCAAAGATGTGCAGGGTAGGTAGATTGGCCACGCTAAATTGCCTCTTAATTGGAAAGAAAGAATTGGGTACTCTAAATTTATTTTTTAAATGGCTGGATTTTCCGATTCTGGGACTATGGCCCCACTCCGGCGTGGGAACGGTAGCGGCGTAAAACGGCCACTGATTCCCAGTTTTGCTGGGGGCTAGCATGCTGGCAGCAGTGAGCACACGGCTCTAGCTGCCGATACAGCCCGGAGAATTGCCGGGTCCGTGACCGCGCATGCACACGGCGGCGGCTTGCAGGGCCGCACCGTGCTACATGGCGAAGGCCACTCCTGGACCCGGCTCGTGAAATAGTGCCCCCCCTTTGGCCGGCTTGTGCACCCCGTACCAAGCCCCCATAGTGCCCCCAGCCCCTAATAAAGTCCCTCCCCCCCTGCCCTAGGTTCGACCCACCCCCGACTGTGGCAGTGCTGGACTAAGCCTGCAGCCGCCACGCCGAGTTCCCGACGGATGAGACCACATGCGACCGACACCGTCGGGAACTCAGCCGGTTGAGGGCGGAGCATCGGGGGCAGGCTCCCACATTGGGCGACTCATATTGCTGTGGTCTCCTCTATATCGGAGAGACTGAATGCAGACCGGGTGGTTGCTTTGCTGAGCACCTTCAGTCTGTGCACATTCAGGACACTGACCATCCCGTTGCTTGCCATTTTAATAAAAGACCCTGCTCCCATGCCCACATGTCTGTCCTTGGCCTGCTGCAATGTTCCAGTGAAGCTCAACGCAAACTGGAGGAACAACATCTTATCTTCCGGTTAGGCACGCTACAGCCTTCCGGTCTCAACATCGAATTCAACAACTTCAGATGATTAGCTCTACCCCCACCTTGACCCATTTATTTTCATCCCCTTTCATTTTAATTGTCTTTTACCATTTCTTTCTTGCTTGTCTTTCTTTATATATATTTACCCCTCCCCATCTTATCCACCTTTCCTTGCCCTTTCTCCCCTTTACTTCCCCCTTCCCCTCCCCCCACATCTACATCTGTCCACAGTTTACCCTCTGATGGGACTGCCATTAGCATTCTTTCTCCTTGGTTTCTGTGGCCATTAGCACCCGGTTTCCCTGGGTTTCTGTGGCTAATGCTCATCTTTCATTCTCACTCCACAGTATAAAGATCTCCCACTTTCTCTGTCTTTTAGCTTTGACAATGGTCATCAGGAGCGTCATTCTCCGACCCCCCCGCCGGGTCTGGCGGGGCACCAAAGGCCGTTTCCGCCAGCTGGCGGGGCGTAAATTCCTCCGGCGCCGGCCTAGCCCCTCAATGTTGGGGCTCGGCCCCCAAAGATGCGGAGCATTCCGCACCTTTGGGGCGGCGCGATGCCCGTCTGATTGGCGCCGTTTTAGGCGCCAGTCGGCGGACATCGCGCCGTTTCGGGAGAATTTCGCCCCTGGACTCGAAACGTTGACTCTTTTCTCTCCCTACAGATGCTGCCAGACCTGCTGAGATTTCCCAGCATTTTCTCGTTCCTCTCTAAATCCTCATAGATATCACATTATGGATGATATTGTGGACCCCGCCGCAGTGCTCACGCAGTGGAATTGGTAGTCCAGGCTGCCAGACGATAGACAAGGCAGCAGCACTGATGCAGGCTCGAGGTGACAGCCCATGTGCCTTGGACACCACCACTCATATTGCTGACGTCGTGCTCCAGCCTTTCCACTGCGGTCATCACCAATGGCCTTAGTGCCATGCATTGCCGGCATCACCTCCTGCACCTGTAGCCCTTGGCACTCCTCCAATCAGCTATGGACCTGCTGGAGTTTCGCTGACATCCATCTCTGAATGCGTAGTGGCATGGTCTGTGTAGCGGCATGGCCGTATGCTGTCTGCGGTTTGCACTGTGGGATCAGTTTAAGAGCTGCTTCCTCTCCTTAGTGGGAATTTGATGAGCGCGGCCAGGCAAATCTGATGGCATTCCCAGGGTGAAGTCCGTGGGGCATCATTAAGTGCCCTAATTAACATTAGATACTGGTGACGGCTTCGCCAGGTCAGGCTTCAGGAAACAACCGGCAGTTCCCGCTCGCTGCCACATTTAGAAACCTTTCCGTTGGATCCCGCCCAATGTCTCTAATTATCTGCACCCCATAAATCATAGCAAAAACCCATTAGCCGCTCCTTTCAAACATAAGCATTGTTTGAAATAACAATGATCTCATTTTTATGACATCTTAATAGCATCTTCTGTAGTCACAGTGTCTGCATTCCTTTTATAACACCCTTTTTAAAAGAACCATTACTGCAGCTGATAAGTATATTCCAATAAATGTAAGAAATTCCTACAATTATCACAGAGCCAACAATACACCATGGTTGTCTGATGGAAAAGCAATTCTGTAATCCAGGCATGGCAGAAAATAGGTAGCGTCAGCAAAATATTATTTTATTTAACCAATTCACTGGCACTTTACATTGGAGAAAGCCATTCCTTGCCTTTTTCAGGGCACCAGTACATGTCAATCTGTCACTGCTGCTCTACTCTGATTCTCCCAGCAGCTAGTCCCATCTGCTATGTTTGCAGCTGCTACTCCAGGAGGCAGTCTAGTTCTCTGCCAAGTGCTGCAGGCAGGAATTATTCCACATTTTATCCATCGTCCCAATGTGGGTGATGCTGCCAGGTTGAATTTATTATTTCTTCTTGGTTGGCCTGAGTAGAGAGGCATCCAAGTCAGAATGGTGTGGACTCTGGAGGCGATAGTGTTCCTGTGACATTCTTGACTTGATAGAAGATGGAGTTCAAAAGGATTGGTGAGTTGAAGCAGTGCATTTTGTAGATTTTCACAGTGCATGAGTGTAGGTAGGTCCAGTGACAAGAATACTGATCAACCACAAGTGTTTTATTGGATGGTGTTAAGCATCTTCAGTGTCACAGCTGCATGCGAGCAATGAGTGGTGAGTATTTGATCATGCTACCCACTGCACCAGAGGACCTCCTTCAACACTGCAAGTAGGATGATATAACTTTCAGGAAAGAATAAACAGGCTTGACTCTTTTCTCTTGAACATTGACATGTGATCTTATAGGGTTTTTTTTAAATTGTGAAAGGATTTGATAGGGTAGACATAGAGAAGATGTTTCCACTTGGTGGGGAGTCTAAAAGTAGGGAACATAAATATAGATAACCAGTAATATGCCCAATAAGGACTTCAGGTGAAATGTGTACACCCGGAAAATGGTTAGAATATGGAACTTACTATAACATTCCTGGCTCCTCAGCATCGTGGTTGGTGGATACCCCAAAGATGCACTGTGCATTCTGCGGCGATATGCCTGTAAAGCAATATCATAGATGGATGGTGTGTGACCTCCATCACCGGTGCAGCCACACCATGCTGTCTCCAGACCGTGGTCATTTGAGCAGGGACTCCCAAAAAAGTGGAGACACATCCGACCATCATCTGAAGATGAATAGAGGAGATGGTAGTAAAACATATAGGTGAACAGTGAACAGGGGAAGCTGCAGTTCCAGAGGAGTACAAAGAAATTCCGTGATAACTTGCTCGATAACAGATCGCTATCTTACCACGTGTGATTCAATAAAGATCCTGGTTTGGACAAGTCTAAGTGTTTGGTAGATTCCTTAACTATGTATAGAAGATCAAACACAACATGGTACCATGAGTGCTGAAGATTTGAAGGTAACGGCGGCAGTTAAAGTTAGGCATTCGGCAGGTAGACCAATCTGGTGAACTCCAACCTGAGGCAACTCAACGCACTCTTAAGATGCTGAAGTTCGAGATGGACGGGCTCATAGCCTCCCACCAGTTTCAGATATCCGATAATGTAGATGAAAACTGGTGGCTATTCAAGCAACAGTTCAAAATCTATGTTTCGGCCATTGGCCTACAGGCCCAGCCTGATGAAAGGCGAATCGTGTTGCTGCTAACGGTGGCAGATCCACAAGCGATTGACAAAAGCAAATCACTGTGGATGCTGGAATCTGAAGCCAAAGAGAAAATGCAGGAAAATCTCAGCAGGTCTGGCAGGTTGGGAGAGAAAAGAGCTAACGTTTCGAGTCCAGATCGCCCTTTGCCAAAGCTCTTTGTCGCTTTGGCCTCAAGTGATTGAACTGTACAACTTGTTTGCGTTCGATAATGAGAAGGATCGCAAGAATTATGATGAAGTTGTGAGGCACTTTGCTAAACATTGTTCCCTTGAAAAGAATGATGCGTTTGAGCGATACATATTCGGCATGCATACTCAAAAACCTGGTGCATCATTTGACAGTTTTGTCACAGACTTGAGGCTGAAGGCCCAGTCATGCAACTTCAGCAGCCTGAAATCTTCACTAATCTGCGACCAAATTATCTTTGGTGTAGATAATGATTTACCTTTTGGGAAAGGTTATTGCAGGAGGAAGATTTTGTGCTGGAGTAAAGATTTGCCAGGTGCGTGAGATAGATTCTCATAGAATAGCACATACTGCTCAAAACATTTTGGCGCCAACTCAGAAGAAGAAGCCAGCGGCATTAGTACGGTGACACAAGTCATGAAGAAACGTGGTCTCAGTGCGGGCGGCCATTTTAAGAGGCCGACAGAAGCTGCCGCCGTCATCTTGTGCCAAAAGTGTGGCCGGCAATATCTGGCCTTTGGAAAAGTTTGATCCAGGTGCGGCCTTGTTGGGTATTTTGTAAAATAATGTTTTGCGCGTTCTAGAGTGGACCATGCACGAGCGATGCATGCAGTTCATGAGATAAATACCAAAGAACAGTTTTTCATCAATTTCATCATGGTGAGGGGCGGCACCTGGTGCAGTGATTAGCACTGGGACTGCGGCGCTGAGGACCCGGGTTCGAATCCCTGCCCTGGGTCACTGTCTGTGTGGAGTTTTCACATTCTCCCCGTGTCTGCGTGGGTTTCACCACCCAAAGATGTACAGGGTAGGTAGATTGGCCATGCTAAATTTCCCCTGAATTGGAAAAAATAAATAAATAATTGGCTACTCTCAATTTATTGAAAACAAATCTCACCATGGCGGGAACCAGAAGGGACCCAAAAAGAATGATGAAAACACAATCATCAGGAAGACTGAAGCTAGTAAGAATGCCCTGGAAACCTTTAAATCTACATTGAAATTAATGGTGATACGTACAATTCTCTAATACGATGTGACTTTGACCCGAAAATGACAGCCAACCTCGTGAGTCGGTCTGCCTTGCAAAAGCTGAGCATGCAGCGGAAATTTGCTGATCGACCAGGGCCCAGGCTGACTTTGGAACAAGAACAATGGAGACCTTCGGTGCCTGCGAACTGGTGCCCTCTGTGGCAGACATGAGGAACATGCTACATTTCCATATTGTCGACATGGACATCGACTCCGTTCTAGGAGCAAAACCATTTAAATCCCTGAATCTAGTCGAACGACTATGTGTTAGAAGATGATTGGTCAGCTGAACATTTTGGATCCCTGCAAGAAATTACAGTGTGCATTGTTTATGAAGATTCGAAGAGATTCAGGAGGAGACGGAACAGCCGGTGAGCATTCCGCAATTCTGGTTAACAGTCTTCAAGAATGTGCATAGGCTCAATACGAGAACATGATGAACCCGCATTACAGCATCTGCTAGATTGAGTGTTAAATGGACAATGCATGGGAAGCCGTGGAGCTTCACTCTGGAATTTACATTTGGGCCCAGTGAGTATTTCACTAAAGTGTATCAGTTGGACTCGCAGCCGCTTAAATCATTTTTTTGCTGAACCACAAATAATCAGTTGCACAGACAGCAAAATTGACTGGAGGGAGGGCAAGAGTGTAACGAGGAGAACAATCCAAATTAAACCAATGCACAAAGGTCAAAGCACTTCCAGAACAGCGACAAAACCTGTACCAAGCGAATCGTTCTTCAATTTCTTCAGTGCTCCTGAAGTTCCACAGCGTGGAATGTTAAGCCAAGGTTCGGCAGCCAAATTCAAAGCTGACTTTGAACTTGGTGCCCGGTTGCGTGAACAAATAATTCTGTGTGCAATGTTATATTTTACAGGAGAGATCATTGCAGACGATGCTGAATACGATGACGACTACTCCGAATATCAGCTCGAAGATGTCGACGATGATGCAGAGAGTGACAGCATAGAAGGTGAGAGAGATGAAGACCAGTATGAACTATGTTTTTTTTTCGTAGGAGCATAGACGGGCTCAATGAAAAGGCTCAAGAAACGCTACTCCAGTGGTTTGGACGGAATGACAAGGTGGTCACGGGGGGGGCGTCCAGACCAGACTCTGAGAAGCGCGGGAGCTTGGAAATGACGCATTTAAAAATTGAAGCTGCTGATACCACAGAAGATCAGCCACTGACCGGGCCAGAGACGGAAGAAATTATCCCGATATTAGAGGAACTGGCAGCAGAAGTACGTGGTGACTCATTCCAGGTCTTTGAAACGGTTCCTGTAATTCATTACCAAACGATCGACAGCACCGATGACGAAAGGGAAGACATCGATGGCGCATGGGATGACAGCGACTTGGATATCGCAGTAATAGGTGACTCTGAGACTGACTCTGAGGCGGAGTTGATGATAAACTCAGTGTTCAGCTTCACAGATCACTCACATATTTGTGAGTTTGACCATGATGACCCAGTGCCTGGATCAGCTCAGCCACAGAGCATTGTCATCTCGAGTGAAGAAGATCAAGTGACTGCTGCTCCAGCGAGCCAAGAATTAGCGGCACTTGTGGCCTCAGTTCCAACCTTAACTCAGGCACCAAAAACCGAGGAACTCCAACATGTCAGTGAGGCCACAGAAGTAGGCGTGGTCATACCACACAAAGCTAACACAATGCCTGAAACTCTGCAGACCTTTCAGCATACGGTACCAACCATCACCACGCCAGAGGCTGCTACCCCAAACCATAGAAGCTAAGAAATACATCATCATGTTCTCAAAATAAAGGGGAGAGAGGAGAAGACTGGGAGAGCTAACTCATCCCACCAGCAAACCAGCAATGGAAGCAACAACACGTAGCAAACAGCGTCATGCCAGGAAGCGCAAAAGAAAGAGACTGGTGACACAAGTGTGGCAGTCATGGACACAGGCCTTCCAAAGGCACAGAGCAAAGAGCAAGAGAAACAAGAGGCCACATGAAAACCAGTCTTTGAAGAGGCTGGTGTTGCTAATTTACTGTTGTCTCTTAATTTGGCTTTGTCTAATTACGTTTGCTCAAGAGTCGCCAGGTATCTTTCGATACCGCCACAAGGTTCAAACCCGAATACTGATCAAAGACTCGATACACCAGTTAGTAAGTTCAAAAGCAATGCTCATTTATTTACACACAGTCAAATATACTCATGCATAAAACTCTGCAACCTAAACTATCACTACTACTAAAAGCCTATACTTAGCTTCGGGTGCCCACTCAGTCAGAGGAACAATGGCCGTTGCTCGGTTCTGAGGCTGCTGGGTTGAGCTGTTTACAGGATAGTAACTAGGAGTGTCTATCTTGTAGCATGTGTTGACTTGGAACTTACTTTGTCAGGAGCAGCTTTGGCAGGTCTCTCCTCGCTGAGAGCCAAGGCCAAGAGAGTGATTCTCTCTTGGGGAGTCCTTTTTATACCCAAAAGGGGCTTTGCGCGCTTTTGGGCGGGCCTTGAACTTGGCCCTAATTAATTGGGCCGCTTCCCAATCTTCCTTATCGATTTTCCTCCAATAGAGGGCTGGGTTCCCTGGTTGCTGGGCGTGTCCTAGGTGGCCGTTGGTTTGCTTTGTTTTAGTCTCCTCTGGTGCCAGGGAGTCTGTCTCAGCAGTGTTTACCTAAATGTTGCCTTTTGTTCCCAGGGATGGCTCATCAGTATGTAGATGGTTCTGCAGTACCGGTCTTGTCTGAGAGCTACAGCTCTAATCAACAGACAGACCTTGCACCTGCTTGCTTTTTTGGTATTGTCCAATTTTCCCTGCATTCTTTGCAAAGTGTCCATTTTGTAATCGGGATGTGGCCATCCCAGATGGCTACACTGGCAACTGCTCGAATGATCACAGAAGTGATCCCGAAAGGGAGGCACAGTGATCTGTGCAATAAAGAAACGGAAACTGGCCAAGCATATCATGTTATGGACATCCTAATAAAACTCATTTACTTTGTTAGACAAATATCATGATTGTATAAAGTTAAAAGATCAATGTTGCTTGTAAACATATCTTAATGTTTTGTGAGGAAGGGGAATGTGGCGATATGCCTGAAAGCAATATCATAGATGGATGGTGTGTGATCTCCAACCAGTAGGTGGCGGTGCAGCCACACCATGCTGTCTCCAGACCGTGGTCATGTGACCAGGGATTCCCATGTAGGTGGAGACACATCCGGCCATCATCAGAAGATGAATAGAGGAGATGGTAGGAAGACATACAGGTGAACAGTCGTGCTAGATGTAGTTCCAGAGGAGTATAGAGAGACTCCATGATAACGTGCTCTGTAACAGAATTGTGATTTAATAAAGATCCTGGTTTTGACAAGTCAAGGAGTTTGGTTGATTCCTTAGCAAGATATAGGAGACCAAACACAACACATTCCCTCTTGGAAGTTCCCAGGTAAGGGTTTCCCCGGCAATTGTCCATAAGCATTAACTTTCCCTGGACAATTGCGCTGGGCTGGGAACCATCTGACAAATTGATTGAAATCGTTAACTTTTGATGGTTCTGCTAGTTTTGCACTCATTGTTACTCTGAAACAGTTAGAAGGCAAAAAGGACAATTTTAAATACCTAGACTGAGCCGTGCACCATACATCTCTCACACCGCAAACCCTCGGGATGCAACAAAGCACCCCAATGCCCACGGTATTCCCCTCCCGCAAGGGATTCCCCACATACACCACCCCAACCTGATCCCTTTGACCCAACCCGCCTGACCCCACACCTCCTTGCTCCCAACCTGAACGAAACCCCTCCCTGACCTGAATCCGCCCTGACTCAACACCCTCCTGACTGATACGATACCTCCCCCAACTTGATCTCCCCGACCTGAACAACATCCTCCGATCCCTCCTGGCCCAACTCCACCACTCCAACGTGATGTGTGGCTGACGCCCTTCATATCCGGCCCCACACCCCTGCTCTTAGAACTACCACCCCCCTCCCAATGACTGACTCCCCTCCTCCCCATGTCCAACCACCCCCAAACGTCCAGATTCGAGCCCCTCCATGTTCGAACCCCCCACCACCCCAGATGTCTGGACATAATATTGAAAGAATTCTTACCTGTTTGACCGTGACAAATGTAAACTGTTCCTCTTCGCCCATCTTGAACTGCTGGATCCTTTGGCAGTGTTGAGCACAACATCCTCCTCCAACCTCTCACCACCATCATACAGCTGGCTGGAATTGCATGTCTGGTCCCATGTTTACCATCTAATCATGTCCAGAAAATCACCTGCAATGGCTTCTCTTCCTGATCTTGCTCTGTTACATCTGGAATTTTCCAACGATCTATCCTTTGCCCACAGGGGCTGATTTAGTTCACCGGGCTACATCGCTGGCTTTTAAAGCTGTGATGAACGGTTACTGCCTTATCATCATGTAAGGTGATGTCCCCTTTAAGACCAGGCTTGGAACCCTGGGGACTCCGCCTCTGGCTCCGCCCATCTGGGAGCCATACATAAAGGCCTGCCTCATGGTCTGTATAGCAGTCAGCTCTCGTCCAAATCTGTAGCATAGTTATTAGCCTAATAAAGCCTTCTTTACAGTTTAATCTCTAAGCATCATTATTGAGGGTACCTCAAAAGCAGACCAAGGCAGGCCAGCAGCACGGTTCAATTCCCGTACCAGCCTCCCTGAACAGGCGCCGGAATGTGGCGACTAGGGGCTTTTCACAGTCACTTCATTGCTGCCTACTTGTGACAATAAGCGATTTTCATTTTCATTCATTTCATTTTCATTTCATTTTCACTTCTATTTTTCATCAACATGCTTCCCCTCAACCACATCTTCTGAAAAGAACACATCAGTTTTCACAATATGTTGATGGCTCCCAGCTCTCCCTCACAACTACCTCTCTCAAGTCTTACAATGTCTCTAAACTGTTTAGACTCTTGTCTGATATCCAATACTGGATGACTGGGTACTTTCTCCAATTAAATATTGGGAAGACTGATGCTGGTGTGCTCGGTCCACATTGAGATGGATGTAATGTGCCGACCAGGCATATAGGGCCTCCGTGATGGCGCAGATGCACCTGTGCACCAAACTCTTTGAGATCCAGGTCAGATCCTCACTCGGCACCTGGAAGGACCCCGTGGCATAGAAGATCAGGACAACATCACCTTGATGGCCACCGGTAGCGGGTGTCCTCCCGCATTCCCCCGCAGTGCCAGGTGCGCCATGATCTGGCAGATATGTCACACTGTTTCTCTGCTCAGCTGGAGTATTTGGCGGCATGCCCGGTCCGGCAGATTCTTGAATGACATGCGCTGCTGGTACACACGAGGCCTCATGCGGCACCTCCATTGCACCTCTCCCTCCTTGGCCTGTTGGATGGATGGCTCTCCATCCTCGGCGGCTGCCTCCTGTTCCTGTGGGTCATGCTCTGCTGCCATAGCTTCCTCCTCGAGCAGCTCCAGCTCGTACAGCTGCATGGCATTCCCCAGGGCTGTGGCGATTAGCAGGAAGTCCACCATTGCTGGTTGAGTTCCAATATCCATCTTTCTGCAGGGGATGTAAGGCTGACATGTTGGCATGGTACATACCCCATACCCAACCAGGTTCAATGGGCTACAAGGTACCCCCAGTTGGCACTGCGGTCCCTGCTCCTGCATGTTCCCCTCTATCCCCATATGCCTGGCCTCATCGGTGCCTGGCAAGGTGGGGGCTTCTGGCCCTGGCGCCCATCCCTGCTGCCAGTGGTACCATCAGCTGGTGCAGCCCTTGCCAACGGTATGGTCCGCAGCACCCTTCCGGCGCCACCGTAAGGGCTACTTTATGCGTTGCCCTTGGGTGGGCCGCACGGCGGGTGGTGGCTGCGGGTGGTTGGGGGCACCCATACGGCTGCGGCGTCATTCTGCAGAACTTGCGGCCAAGATGGGTGGTCAGTGTGTTGCGCAGCAAGATGCCTGCCTTGCAGGCCGCGGCAATGGCGGTACGTGGCTGGGCACTGCCCCAGTCTCGTGGGGGGGTCACCCCGGCCATACGGCCCCTTCCCCCATCACCCCACCCTACCCAACCCGCACGGCCAGTGTTCGGCCCGACAGCCCACGGTCGCACCTCTCTGTGTCCTATCTCCTCTCTCTTTCTCATCGGCCACGACCCGTTTTCACGATTTTTAAAAGCAAAAGTGAACTGCACCTTCGGGAATTTGGACGATTGGAGGCAGCGATTGCAGAGGCGTCGGAGAATACTGGGTTGGTCGATATGCCAACGGTGTCTACTGTACATGCGTTCTGGAATGCATGGATGCCAATGTCAAGACGACGTAGAATTGCGATTTGATGTCAAATTGGCACCCACCACGATTTCGACATCAGAACCGATTCTCTGCTCAACCGCGTTTCCCGAATCTGCCGTCAGCCGATGGAGAATCCCGCCCCAGTTCATACAAGTTCAAACTGGTCTACTGGTACCAGTACTACTAAAACTCTGAAACCAATTGAGACAAATTTTCTCGTACCATGCACAGGGATTTTCCAGCCCCCCACACCATGGAGATTTGGTGACCTAGCCAAAAGTCTATTGACTTCATATCCGCTAAGAGGACATAATTATATGTCTTCTTTGACAGACCTCTGACAGCGGAACACTTAATATGTAATGCACTTAAATGCCAGTCTAGGTGCTTAATTCCTCAGCAAGACTACAACCTAAAACACTTGAAATCAGAAGCATAAATGACAGCTTAATCTAATCTACATAAAACCCTGTGAATGGATGTATGGCCATATTACTCTAAAGCATAAAGAATTTTCAATGGTGAGAAAACATAATTTAATCCTGTTAAAGCTAACCACTCTAACATTCAGAAGATTGATGGCTTTATGGTAGTGTTGTTCCACCAGGAATCTCCTCAAATGTCATTTTCACAAGAGTTCTCCATGAATGATGTTTTATGTAGTAACTGCTTTGCTGATATCTGTATGTTTCAATGGAACCAAATTGAGCTATTCACGGACTTGTGATCATATTATGTCTTGGCATAGATCATGCATTTGCCACGCTACAATAACATCCTTGAGGTACCCTCAATAATGACACTTAGAGATTAAACTGTAAAGAAGGCTGTATTAGACTAATAACTATGCTAGAGCTAGAGACGAGAGCTGACTGTTACAGACCATGAGGCAGCCCTTATGTATGGCTCCCAGATGGGCGGAGCCAGAGGCGGAGTCCCCAGGGTTCCAAGCCCGGTCTTAAAGGGAACATCACCTTACATGATGATAAGGCAGTAACCGTTCATCACATTCACCCTCTGTTTAAAAAGGAGTCCGGCGGGGGTGAAGTGCCATCATAGGTCCATCCGTCTCGGCGGCCGGATCATCCTCCTCGATCTCCTCAGTTCGGGCGGTGGTGCGGCGGGCACGGACGTCCCGGTTGAGGGCACATCCGGGAGCATAGCGGTCTGAGCTTCGGTCCGGGTCGGGGCAGGGGAACTAGGCAGGGCTGGGGATAGCGGAGCCGGCACCAGCGGGGTGTGTAAAGGGGGGGATCATGGTAGGAGCTCACCAACGGGTGATAGGGCCGGAAGGGGGTGTGTTGTAGGGGGAGACGGGTCCTGCAGGGGAGCGGCGCGGGAAGGGGCGTCTGTGGTGGAGGATCCAGCGGGTGCCAGATCCCGGAGGGAAACCGTATCTTGCCTGCCGTCGGCGTACTCTGCGTAGGCGTAACTGGGGTTGGCGTGGAGCAGTCGGACCTTTTCAACTAGGGGGTCCGTTTTATGGCTCCTCGCGTGCCTCCGGAGAAGAACAGGTCCCTGAGCCATCAGCCACGGTGAAAGCGAGACCCCGGGGGTAGACTTCCTGGGGAAGAGAAACAATCGGTTGTGAGGGGTCTCATTCGTGGCCGTGCAGAGGAGTGACCTAATGGAGTGTAGGGCATCGGGTAGGACCTCCTGCCAGCGGGTGGTTGGGAGATTTCTCGACCGCAGGCCCAGAAGGACAGACTTCCACACTGTCGCGTTCTCCCTCTCCACCTGCCCGTTTCCCCACGGGTTATAACTGGTCGTTCTGCTCGAGGCGATGCCTTTGCTGAGCAGATACTGACGCAGTTCATCGCTCATGAACGATGTACCCCGGTCGCTTTGGATATAAGCGGGGAAACCGAACATTGTGAAGATGCTGTGCAGTGCCTTAATCACCGTGGCTGAGGTCATGTCGGTGCAGGGAATGGCGAATGGGAAACGGGAGAACTCATCGATCACGGTGAGGAAATAGGCATAACGGTTGGTGGATGGGAGGGGCCCCTTTAAGTCCACGCTCAGTTGCTCAAAGGGGCCCAAGGCCTTCACGAACCGAACCTTGTCTGGCCGGTAGAAGTGCGGTTTGCACTCCGCACAGACTTGGCAGGCCCTGACCATGGCCTTGACCTCCTTGGTTGAGTAAGGTAGGTTGCGGGACTTGATGAAATGGATGAGCCGGGTAACCCCTGGGTGGCAGAGGTCATTGTGGATGGCTTGCAGGTGGTCCTCCTGCGCATTGGCGCATGTGCCGCGGGACAGGGCATCTGGGGGCTCGTTGAGCTCCCCTGGACGATACTTGATATCGTATGAGTAGGTGGAGAGTTCAATCCTCCACCTCAAAATTTTATCGTTTTTTATTTTGCCGCGTTGCGTGTTATCGAACATATAGGCGACCGACCATTGGTCGGTGATGAGGGTAAACCTCCTACCGGCGTGGTATTGTCTCCAGTGCCGTACAGCCTCCACAATAGCTTGTGCCTCCTTTTCGACTGCAGAGTGTCGAACCTCGGAGGCAGTGAGGGTTCGGGAGAAGAACGCTACTGGTCTGCCTCCTTGATTGAGGGTAGCAGCCAGGGCGATGTCTGATGCATCGCTCTCTACCTGGAAAGGGATGGTTTCATCCACCGCGTGCATGGCGGCCTTGATGATGTCGGCCTTGATGCGGTTGAAGGCCAATTGAGCCTCAGCAGAGAGGGGAAATGTGGTGGTCTTTAGGAGTGGGCGGGCTTTGTCCGCATACTTGGGGACCCACTGGGCGTAATAGGAGAAAAGCCCCAAGCACTGTTTGAGGGCCTTGAGGCTGCGGGGGGGAGGGAGTTCCTTAAGGGGGCGCATGCGATAGGGGTCGGGACCTAGGACCCCGTCTTCCACGACATCGCCGAGGATGGCCAGCCGGGTGGTGTGGAAAACGCATTGGCCCTCGTTATAGGTCAGGTTAGCATTTGATAAGGTTCCCCATGGTAGGCTTCTGCAGAAAGTAAGGAGGCATGGGATAGTGGGAAATTTGGCCAGTTGGATAACGAACTGGCTAACCGATAGAAGTCAGAGAGTGGTGGTGGATGGCAAATATTCAGCCTGGATCCCAGTTACCAGTGGCGTACCGCAGGGATCAGTTCTGGGTCCTCTGCTGTTTGTGATTTTCATTAATGACTTGGATGAGGGAGTTGAAGGGTGGGTCAGTAAATTTGCAGACGATACGAAAATTGGTGGAGTTGTGGATAGTAAGGAGGGCTGTTGTCGGCTGCAAAGAGACACAGATAGGATGCAGAGCTGGGCTGAGAAGTGGCAGGTGGAGTTTAATCCTGAAAAGTGTGAGGTTGTCCATTTTGAAGGACAAATATGAATGCGGAATACAGGGTTAACGGTAGAGTTCTTGGCAATGTGGAGGAGCAGAGAGATCTTGAGGTCTATGTTCATACATCTTTGAAAGTTGCCACTCAAGTGGATGGAGCTGTGAAGAAGGCCTCTGGTGTGCTCGCGTTCATTAACAGAGGGATTGAATTTAAGAGCCGTGAGGTGATGATGCAGCTGTACAAAACTTTGGTAAGGCCACATTTGGAGTACTGTGTACAGTTCTGGTCACCTCATTTTAGGAAGGATGTGGAAGCTTTGGAAAAGGTGCAAAGAAGATTTACCAGGATGTTACCTGGAATGGAGAGTAGGTCTTACGAGGAAAGGTTGAGGGTGCTAAGCCTTTTCTCATTAGAACGGAGAAGGATGAGGGGCGACTTGATAGAGGTTTATAAGATGATCAGGGGAATAGATAGAGTAGACAGTCAGAGATTTTTTCCCGGGTGGAACAAACCATTACAAGGAGACATAAATTTAAGGTGAAAGGTGGAAGATATAGGAGGGATATCAGAGGTAGGTTCTTTACCCAGAGAGTAGTGGGGGCATGGAATGCACTGCCTGTGGAAGTAGTTGAGTCGGAAACATTAGGGACCTTCAAGCAGCTATTGGATAGGTACATGGATTACGGTAAAATGATATAGTGTAGATTTATTTGTTCTTAAGGGCAGCACGGTAGCATTGTGGATAGCACAATTGCTTCACAACTCCAGGGTCCCAGGTTCGATTCCGGCTTGGGTCACTGTCTGTGCGGAGTCTGCATGTCCTCCCCATGTCTGCGTGGGTTTCCTCCGGGTGCTCCGGTTTCCTCCCACAGTCCAAAGATGTGCAGGGTAGGTGGATTGGCCATGATAAATTGCCCTTAGTGTCCAAAATTGCCCTTCGTGTTGGGTGGAGGTGTTGAGTTTGGGTAGGGTGCTCTTTCCAAGAGCCGGTGTGGACTCAGGGGGCTGAGTGGCCTCCTTCTGCACTATAAATTCAATGATAATCTATGATTAATCTAGGACAAAGGTTCGGCACAACATCGTGGGCCGAAGGGCCTGTTCTGTGCTGTATTTTCTATGTTAAGGGCTCAGGCGGTCTGGAAGAACTTTTTGAGGTTAGCGTCATGGTCCTGCTGATCATGGCCGCAGATGGTGACATTGTCCAAGTATGGGTATGTAGCCCGCAAACCGTACTGGTCCACCATTTGGTCCATCGCCCTTTGAAAGGCGGAGACCCCATTTGTGACACCAAAGGGGACCCTGAGGAAGTGGAAGAGCTGGCCGGCTGCTTCAAAGGCAGTATAGGGGCGGTCTTTTGGTCGGATGGGGAGCTGGTGGTAGGCAGATTTGAGGTCGACCGTGGAAAAGACTCGGTATTGGGCGATCCGATTTACCATTTCCGCGATGCGAGGAAGGGGGTACGCATCAAGCTGCGTGAATCGGTTTATGGTCTGGCTATAATCCACGACCATCCGTTTCTTCTCCCCGGACTGGACAACCACCACTTGCGCTCTCCAAGGGCTGTTGCTAGCCTCGATGACCCCCTCTCCCAGTAAACGCTGGACCTCTGACTTGATAAAAGCCATATCTTGGGCACTGTAGCGCCGGCTCCTGGTGGCAACGGGCTTACAGTCAGGAGTGAGGTTAGTGAATAGCGAGGGGGGTGCGACTTTCAGTGTCGCAAGGCAGCACACCGTGAGGGGGGGGCAAGGTTCCGCCGAACTTCAGTGTCAGGCTTCGGTGACTGCACTGGAAATCCAGTGCGAGCAGCAGAGGGGCACAGAGGTGAGGGAGGATATAAAATTTGAAACGGGTGTATTTGGCGCCCTGGATCAAGAGATCCGCAATACAGTACCCCGTGATTTGTACCGAGTGGGACCCAGATGCGAGGGCTATGGTTTGGGATGCGGGATGGGTGCGTAGGGAGCAGCGCCTTACCGTTTCAGGGTGGATTAAGTTCTCCGTGCTCCCGGAGTCGAAGAGGCATGCAGTGTGGTGCCCGTTGACCTGGACCTGCATCATGGAGTTCTGCAGGTGTTTTGGCCGAGTTTGATCGAGTGTGATCGCACCCAGTCGCGGGTAGTCAGAATCGTCAGCCGAGTCAGACTCGTAAAATGGCCGCCGCCGCCGGCTGCGCGTGTCGGGTCGAGAAGATGGCCGCCGACAAGATGGCCCCTCACATGATTCGCACAAGACTGATGACGCGCCAGAAGAGGGCGTGTCAGGTCGGTGCGCAGCAGCATTGTGAGGCCTACGGGCCTGAGAGCCTGATTTTCGGGCCGGCTGTTCTTTGTTTTTCTGGCTCCTGGGTCTGGCCAGGCAGACCCTCGCAAAGTGCCCTTTCTTCCCGCAGTCGCTGCAGATCGCGGAGCGGGCTGGGCAGCGTGGGCGTGGGTGCTGGCCCTGCCCGCAGAAGTAGCATGGTGTACCCCCATGGTGAGCGGGTCGCCACCTGGCGCAGGCCTGTAATATGGTTGAGTCTGAGGAAGTCTGGGGGGGCTGGCAGAGTCCGCGGGGTACGTACCCAAGTTATGTCGGGCCACCTCCAGCGAGGAGGTGAGCGTTAGCGTCTCCTGGAGGTCTTTTGCCCCATTTTCGAGCAGCCACTGCCGGATGTAGGTCGAGCGGATGCCGGACATGAAAGCGTCCCTGATGTGCAGGTTCATATGGACTTGCCCTGTCACATCCTGATGGTCACAGTCGCTGGCAAGCGCGGTGAGTTTCTCAACAAACCCGTCGAGCGATTCCCCCGAGCGCTGCCGGCAGGTAGAGAGCAGATGCCGGGCGTGCACCTCATTGACGGGTTTGACAAACCGCTTGCGGAGCAACTCGATCGCTTCCTCATAAGTCGTCGCCTTTTCGAGCGTGGCGGAGATTCTGTGACTCACCTGGGGGTGGGTAGACGCAACTTGCGTTGCCCCAGGATGGGAGTCTCTGCGGAGTCCAGGTAGGCCTCGAAGCACCGCAGCCAGTATTTAAAAATTTCCTTCGCTTCCGGCGTTCGTGCTTCCAGATTGAGCTTCTCGGGTTTTAGGCCTGCGTCCATCCTGAATCTAGTTTAGTCTAATAAATTGAGGTACCCTCAATAATGACACTTTGAGATTAAACTGTAAAGAAGGCTTCATTAGACTAATAACTATGCTAGAGCTAGAGACGAGAGCTGACTGTTCCAGACCATGAGGCAGCCCTTATGTATGGCTCCCAGATGGGCGGAGCCAGAGGCGGAGTCCCCAGGGTCTTAAAGGGGACATCACCTTACATGATGATAAGGCAGTAATCGTTCATCACAATCCTTCTTGCTAAAATCTTCACAACAATGGGCCTCAAACTTGGAAAGGATACGTCTTGGCATGTAGCAATGAATCTGCCCTGGATGATATCTGGTAAGGATTAAATAAAAAGCAAATGTACCGCATGTTTATATAGACTTGTGTTAGAAATCAGGGACAAAATTCTCCGTTATCGGCGGAAAGTCCGCCGATCGGCGCAAAAACCGGCGCAA
Source organism: Scyliorhinus torazame (assembly GCF_047496885.1). Lineage (NCBI taxonomy): Eukaryota > Metazoa > Chordata > Chondrichthyes > Carcharhiniformes > Scyliorhinidae > Scyliorhinus > Scyliorhinus torazame. Next base: position 136,408,028 of record NC_092712.1, read on the forward strand.
ATCCGACTTGCGTCACGTCGGAAAAATGGGTCGAAAGTCTCCGGCCCGAAATGGGCTAGCAGCGACGTAACGGGATCCGCGCTTGCGCAGTGGTTCACGCCGTGCAGCGTCATACGCGCCCCCCTCCCACATATCCCCCCTCCCCCATTTCCCCCCCTCCCCCATATCCCCCATATCCCCCCTCCCCCATATCCCCCATATCCCCCCTCCCCCATATCCACCCTCCCCATATCCCCCCTCCCCCATATCCCCCTCCCCATATCCCCCCTCCCCATATCCCCCCTCCCCCATATCCAGCCTCCCCATATCCCCCCTCCCCCATATCCCCCTCCCCCATATCCCCCTTCCCCATATCCCCCATAATCCCCCCTCCCCCATATCCCCCTCCCCATATCCCCCATAATCCTCCCTCCCCATATCCCCCCTCCCCATATCACCCCTCCCCATATTCCCCCCTCCCCCATATCCCTCCTCCCCATATCACCCCTCCCCATATCCCCCCTCCCCCATATCCAGCCTCCCCATATCCCCTCTCCCCATATCCCCCCTCCCCCATATCCCCCCTCCCCCATATCCCCCATAATCCCCCTCCCCATATCCCCCATATCCCCCTCCCCATATCCCCCATAATCCTCCCTCCCCCATATCCCCCCTCCCCCATATCACCACTCCCCATATACCCCCTCCCCCATATCCCCCTCCTCCATATCCCCCCTCCCCCATATCCCCCCCTCCCCCATATCCCCCCTCCCCATATCCCACCTCCCCCATATCCCCCATAATCCCCCCTCCCCCATATCCTCCCCTCCCCATATCCCCCATAATCCCCCCTCCCCCATATCCCCCATATCCCCCCTCCCCATAACCCCCCTCCCCCATATCCCACCTCCCCCATGTCCCCTCTCCCCATATCCCCCATCCCCCATATCCCCCTCCCCCGTATCCCCGCTCCCCCATATCCCCTCCCCCATATCCCCCCTCCCCATATCCCCCATAATCCCCCTCCCCCATATCCCCCTCCCCCATATCCCCCATAATCCTCCCTCCCCCATATCCCCCTCCTCCATATCAGCCCTCCCCATATACCCCCTCCCCCATATCCCCCTCCTCCATATCCCCCCTCCCCCATATCCCCCCTCCCCCATATCCCCCCTCCCCATATCCCCCCTCCCCCATATCCCCCATAATCCCCCCTCCCCCATATCCCCATATCCTCCCCTCCCCCATATCCCCCATAATCCCCCCTCCCCCATATCCCCCATATCCCCCCTCCCCATAACCCCCCTCCCCCATATCCCACCTCCCCCATATCCCCTCTCCCCCATATCCCCCATCCCCCATATCCCCCTCCCCCATATCCCCGCTCCCCCATATCCCCCTCCCCCATATCCCCCCTCCCTATATCTCCCATAATCCCCCCTCCCCATATCCCCCATAATCCCCCTCCCCCATATCCCCCATATCCCCCCTCTCCCATATCCCCCTCCCCCATATCCCCCATAATCCCCCCTCCCCCATATCCCCCATATCCCCCTCCCCCTTATCCCCCTCCCCATATCCCCCTCCCGCATATCCCCCTCCCCATATCCCCCCTCCCCCATATCCCCCCTCCCCATATCCCCCATATCCCCCCTCCCCCATATCCCCCATACCCCCCTCCCCATATCCCCCTCCCCCATATCCCCCATATCCCCCCTCCCCCATATCCCCAAGTGAATCCAGCCCTAACCTTAACCTCTGCAATGCACGTGCAACCAATGGCGTGCATTCATATACCTGCCTAACAGTGTTGCCTTTTACACCTGCCACCCCCCCCCCCACAGGATAAGCGCGCACACAACAATAGGGAGCATGTGAGGACTGGAGGAGGCCCCGCTGATGAGAGGCCACTGACCGAACACGAGGAAAGGGCCCTGGAACTGGCTGGCGGACCTGACGACCGGGAGGTTGCTGATGCAGAGGTCGGGGACGTAGTAGCAAGTGAGCCACCGACAGCCCGTCCCCATATCCCCCCTCCCCTATATCCCCCTCCCCCATATCACCTGATCACTGCCTGATGTCTAACCATGCATGCTTCATTGTGTATCGCAGGACCAAACGTCCAGGCACCCATCCCCGCAGATGCAGACCGCCCGCAGGATGCCCCTCGGAAGCCACGGGAGACGGAGAGACCCGCACCCTCCAGCATGCGACGCCCTCAGGATGCCCCTCGCACACCACGGGAGACGGAGAGACCTGGAGCAACAGGGAGACGACACCCCCGTCACGTGCGGAAGCGACCACCCAGCGACGAGGGGGGCAGCCACAGGCCCCCGTCACATCCGAGGCAGGACACCACTACCCAGGACACCACTATCCAGGACACCCCTACCCGGGACACCCCTACCCGCGACACCTATACCCGGGACACCACTACCCGGGACAGCACTGCCCAGGACACCCCTACCCGGGACACCACTACCCAGGAAGACGAAATACCGGACAATGACTCAGAGTGGATGGGTGGAGACGAACCCCCACCCCAAAGTGCCATGGACTCAGAGTGGGACGAAGAGCACGACGCAACGCCACTGCTGTCACCAACACCCTCCACCATCGCAGAAACACTCACCTCGGATGGGCACTTTAGTGATGAGGCGTCTGGTACACTCACTGGTGCGCACAACACAGCCGTCCCGGTACAGCAGGTGGAGGTAGGAGCAGCAGAGGGGCCGGGCGGTCGGAGGGCAGCCCAGCCCAAGCGAACATCTGCCGCCCAGATGGATCCCGGGTTCCTGGAGTTACCACACCCACACATAGATCCGATGCAACCACCGACCCGGAGACGAGCGAAGAGGGTGACGGGCGGCTTGCGGCGGCTGCAGTCGCAGGTGGAGGAGTCCACCCGCGTCCAGGAGCTGGGAGTGGTGCCGGTCATGCGTGCCACCCAAGCTGACACCGCACGGGTGGCGTCCGCGGTGGAGGCAATGGGTGCGACGGTGTCAGACATGGGGAACGGTTTGCGAGGCCTGGGGCTTTCCATGCAGGCGGCGTCTGTGGCCCAGGAAATGGCTGCCCTCTCACAGGAGGCCATGAGCCAGTGCCAGCGCCAGATGGCAGAGGCGCTCAACGCCATAGCCCAGTCTCTGCAGGCCATGGCCCAGTCTCAGCAGGCCATGGCCCAGTCTCAGCAGGCCATGGCCCAGTCTCAGCAGGCCATGGCCCAGTCCCTGCAGGCCATCGCTGAGGGCATCGGCGCCAGTGGCCATGTGCGAGCCGGCGTCGCACTGTCACAGACAGGGTTTGCCAACCCCCTGGGCTCCATGGCTGCAAACCTGCAGACCCCTGTCGATACCAGCACGGGCCTCCAGGTCTGGCAGCGCCAGATGTCGGGGGGGGCGTCGGATGGCCAGTCCGTTCGCATCCCCCACCCATGTAGAGGCCTGGGGGCCATCGGGCACCCCAAGGGAGGAGGAGGTGGTGTGGTCCGTCCCGGCTCCCCCTGTAGGGGAGGTCCCGGTACACCGCGACACCTCGGACTCCTTCCGTCCCAGGTGCATCGGGTGGGCAACGGGCAGGACAGCCTGGCAGCTAGCCATCCCAGTCGCCCGGGCCGCAGCCTGGCCCATCTAGGCCAGGACGCCCCAGGAAACGGCTGCCAAAGGGATCCAGTGTCAGAGGGCAGGAATCACAGGAGTCCACTTCCAGTTCTGCTGTACCGTCTGGGGAACCACGTAGACGTAGTCAAAGGGCCCGTAAGGCCAAACAATTAGACACTGAGTAAGTTGGCACGGGTGAAGGGCACAGATGAGTTTTAGTGGCTAGGGCACGTGCATGAACTCGTTTGGTTATTAAAGTCAATGTTACACCTACAGAAGCTGCCTTTGTGCTCTGTCCAAAGCGTGCGGGGTGTCATGTACGTTGAGCGCAAATGTGTGTGTGAGGGGTGGTCTTACCTCAGCCCCAGGTGAGTCTGCCCCCTTCCCCCTGGGCCGCCATCAACATCCCCCGGGCAGAGGACGGGACCGTGCGCTGCAGTGTCACAGCCGCATGCAGGGATGGTCCGGGTGGATGGTGGTACTGTGGCCATGGGTCAGACATAGTCCAACGATGTAGAACCAGGAGCTCACTGCAGGGCGGGTTGTCATCATCCTCCATGGCCTGCAATAGACATGCGTCCACCCGCAACTGTGTGAGCCCGGCCCATTGTGCCGCAGGTGGATCGGCAATGGGGGTGGTGGTGTGCATGCGGGTGGGGAGGGTGGGGTTGGGGAGGGGGGTGAGTGTGCTGGGTGGGTGGATGGGTGGGGGGTGTGGGTGGTCGGCTGTTGCCATGGTGTGCGGTCTGTGGCCATACTACCCGATTCCCACGCCCATCTAGTCAGTGAAGCGGGCGGCTATCAGTCTGTCCCGTGCCCGCTGGGCCAGCCGGTAACGGTGGACAGCCACCCGCCTGTGTCTACCCCGTCTGCCCTGACCATTACCCCCATCCCCCTCATCTGGGGAGGACTGCGCCTCTTCCTGTTGCTCCTCCACTCCGCCCTCCTCTGCCTGCGGCACATCGCCCCTCTGCTGGGCTATGTTGTGCAGGACGCAGCACACCACAATGATGCGGCCGACCCTATCTGACCGATACTGGAGGGCGCCCCCAGAGAGGTCCAGGCACCTGAAACGCATCTTCAGAACGCCAAAGCACCTCTCTATCACTCCCCTTGTCGCTACATGGGCATCATTGTAGCGGTTCTCCGCCTCATTGCGTGGCCTCCGTATAGGCGTCATCAGCCACGATCGCAATGGGTAGCCCCTGTCGCCCAGCAACCAGCCCCTCAGCCGGGGATGGCGTCCCTCGTACATGCCGGGGATGGATGACCGCGACAACACGTATGAGTCGTGTACACTGCCTGAGTAACGGGCGCAGACGTGCAGGATCATCATGCGGTGGTCGCAGACCACCTGTATGTTCATCGAATAGGTCCCCTTCCTATTGGTGAACACGGCCCTGTTATCTGCAGGTGGCCGCACGGCGACGTGCATCCCATCGATCGCGCCCTGGACCATGGGGAACCCGGCCACGGCAGAGAAGCCCACGGCCCGGGCATCTTGGCTGGCCCGGTCCACGGGGAAGCGGATGTAGCGGTGCGCCATGGCATATAGGGCATCTGTCACTGCCCGGATGCACCGATGCACCGATGTCTGCGATATGCCGGACAGGTCCCCACTCGGTGCCTGGAATGACCCCGTTGCATAAAAGTTCAGGGCCACCGTAACCTTGACGGACACGGGGAGAGGGTGTCCCCCGCCAGTGCCACGCGGTGACAGGTGTGCCAGCAGGTGGCAGATGTGTGCCACGATTTCCCGCCTCATCCGGAGTCTCCTCCTGCATTCCCGGTCCGTGAGGTCCTGGTATGACTGCCGGGGCCGGTACACACGGGGCGCCCTCGGGTGCCTCCGTTGCCGTGGGGCCGCGACGTCCTCCTCCCCCTCCTCGTCCTGTCGGTCAGGTGTCCCTCCAGCCTGGGCGGCTGCCGCCTGTCCCTCTGCGGCAGCCTGCGCCGCCTCTCTGGCACGCTCCTCCTCCTCCTCATCCAGGGCAACATAGACATGAGCAGCTGCCGCCACGGCGGCCAACATTGCTGGATGATCGGAAAACATGACGGCCTGGTGGGGGAACGACGACATGTCATCATTGCCCATAGCCCCTCCTCCCCCCAGCCAGGTGGCATGGACCGCATGGGTCCAACTGTTGGAGGCTGGCACCTGGCCAGGTGGACCAACACACTTGCCCTCGCATCCCCCTCCCCGGCACGGACCCCCCCCCATCCCCCTCCCCGGCACGGACCCCCCCCTATCCCCCTCCCTGGCACGGACCCCCCCCCCAAACTCTACCCCAGCACGGACCCCCCCCCAACCTCAACCCCGGCACGGACCCCCCCATCCCCCTCCCCGGCACGGACACCCCCCCCAACATCCTCCCCGGCACGGACCCCCCAACCCCCTCCCCAGCACGGACCCCCCCATCCCCCTCCCCGGCACGGACCCCCCATCCCCCTCCTCGGCACGGACATCCCCCTCCCCGGCACGGACCCCCCCCAACCTCCACCCCGGCATGGACCCCCCATCCCCCTCCCCGGCACGGAACCCCCCCATCCCCCTCCCCGGCACGGACCCCTCCCATCCACCTCCCCGGCACGGACCACCCCCATCCCCCTCCCCGGCACGGAACCCCCCCATCCCCCTCCCCGGCACGGAAACCCCCCCATCCCCCTCCCCGGCACTGACCCCCACCATCCCCCTCCCCGGCCCGGACTCCCCCATCCCCCTCCCTGGCACGGACCCCCCCCCACCCCCCTCCCCGGCACGGACCCCCCTCATCCCCCTCCCCGGCACGGACCCCCCCCCCAACCTCCACCCCGGCACGGACCCCCCATCCCCCTCCCCGGCACGGACCCCCCCCCCAACCCCCACCCCGGCATGGACCCCCCATCCCCCTCCCCGGCACGGACCCCCCCCCCCAACCTCCACCCCGGCACGGACCCCCCGCCAACCCCCACCCTGGCACGGACCCCCCATCCCCCTCCCCGGCACGGACCCCCCCCAACCTCCACCCCGGCACGGACCCCCCATACCCCTCCCCGGCATGTACCCCCCCCATCCCCCTCCCCGGCACGGACCCCCCCCATCCCGCTCCCCGGCACGGACCCCCCCCCCAACCTCCACCCCGGCACGGACCCCCCATCCCCCTCCCCGGCATGGACCCCCCCCCCAACCTCCACCCCGGCACGGACCCCCCCCCAACCTCCACCCCAGCACGGACCCCCCCCCCAACCTCCACCCCGGCACGGACCCCCCATCCCCCTCCCCGGCACAGACCCCCCATCCCCCTCCCTGGCACGGACCCCCCCCCCAACCTCCACCCCGGCACGGACCCCCCCAACCTCCACCCCGGCACGGACCCCCCATCCCCCTCCCCAGCACGGACCCCCCTCCAACCTCCACCCCGGCACAGAACCCCCCCCAACCTCCACCCCGGCACAGACCCCCCATCCCCCTCCCCAGCACGGACCCCCCCCATCCCCCTCCCCGTCACGGATCCCCTCCCGGCACTCCCCCGGAGCCCAGCCTACTCTAACCACCCCCCCCCTCCCCCCCCCCGCCGCACACACACACACACAACCCGAGACACACCTCTCCTCACGCATTCAGACTGCGGCCACGCCATCGCCTGCCCAGAGCCAACCCCCCAGGCCGTCACTCACCTCCACGCTGGTCGGCGTGAACCTGGAGCACAGGGTCACGCCGATGAAAAGGAGGTTTAATTTACGTCGACGTGAACGGTCATCACGTCGACGGGACTTCGGCCCTCTGGGGGATCGGAGAATGACGCCCCTGATGTGCAAATAATTCTAGTTCAATGACTTGTAAAATGAAATGGATTTTTGTTGAGGAGTTAGGAAGAAATTAGCTTCCATTGGTAACATTGATATTCCTCTTGGAGGAACTTTCTGTTTTGTTCTTTTCGCAATAAAAGTTTGACATTTTCATGGAGAAATTAATTAAGGTTTCTCAGTGAGGCCTGCAGTTTCTTTATTCAGAGACATGTGAGCCTTGGACTTTTAAGGAGCAAACCAAAGGCTTCACAGGACAAAGTAAGCTTCTTGTAATCCTAAACAAACACCAGAGGAGTGCTTCCAAAGGTCACAGTTTTTCTATTTTGTCACATTCAAGTTTGTAACTGTGGTGAATGTATTGCTGTAACAATTCACCATGTACATATCTGCGTCTGTGGGCTCCACCTGTGGACCATTGTAAGGTAAAACCTATGATGTAGCATGTTGGGGCCTGTGTGGGCTCCGCCCCTGGCTCCACCCCTTGAGGGGAGGTATAAGAGCAGTCGACCTGTAGGCGGCTTCCACTAAAAGATCAGTCGCAGGCAGGCGCTGTTCTAGTTGATTAAAGCCACAGTTTACTTGTACTCCTGGTTTCGTGTGAATTGATGGTCGCATCAATTTAATCAACTACAACGCCACTATGGAATTGGCCCTCAAACCTGACCGACTGGAACTCGATCCGCAGGCCATGGAGGCGAAAGAGATTTTTCCGCACTGGCTCCGCTGTTTCAAGGCCTACCTCGCCGCCTCCTCCTCGCGTTCCGTCACCGACAGACAGAAGCTGAGTCTCCTCCATGCACAGGTGGGCCATCGAATCTCTGTTCAACTCGAGGAAACCTCCACCCACACAGAAGCCCTCGCGACGCTAGAGCGCCTCTACGTAAAGCCCGTGAACGAAGTATACACGCGGCATCTCCTCACCACTCGCCGCGTGCTTCCCGGGGAATCGCTGGAAGAATACCGACGTGACCTCAAAGTCCGTGCACGAAGCTGCAATTACCAGGCCGTTACAGCCACTCAACATATGGACCTCGCCATCCGGGACACCTACGTGGCTGGAGTCAGGTCCAACTATGTGAGACAGCGCCTATTCAAAAACGGTGCCCTAGACTTGGAAGAGACGGTAAAATTAGCCTCCATCCTGGAAGTAGCATTCCAAAGCCTTAACGTGTTCCCGTCCGATCACGCGACCCCCTCGTGGACCCTCGACCAAAGAGTACCCCAGGCCTGTGCCGCGCGGCTGCCCGCCCACCATGGGGGGTTACCCTGTTATTTCTGCGGCCAGCATTAACACCCCAGCCAGCGCTGCCCGGCCAGGAACGCGAACTGCAGTACATTTCGCTAAAGTTTGCCTGGCCAGGTCCAAAAACTCTAAATCTCAGGCCCGACCCTCAGACTCATGTTGTCTGTGGGGACAGCCATCTTCCAGCCCGCACAGCGTGTGCGACTCACGGGGGCCGCCATCCTCGCCCATGCGGCCCGCCACATGCGATTCGTGGGGGCCTCCATCTTGGCCGCCATCTGCAACGCCAACCGACACGCTCGACCAAAGGGAGACAGCCATCTTGGAACCGCCCCAGCACCTCCAACCACGCCGGCTACCCGCAACTCAGCACGGTCACCCTTGACCAGTCGCGACCCAAACACCTCCGGAGCTCTATGATGACCGTCCGGGTAATCGGACACGAAACGCCCTGCCTCTTCGACTCCGGGAGCACAGAGCTTCATTCATCCAGACATGGTAAGACGCTGCTCACTCCCTATCTTCCCGGTGCATCAAACCATCTCCCTCGCCTCCGGGTCGCACTGGGTTCAGGTCCGAGGGTGCACTACCGCAACCCTCGCAATACAGGGCGTCGAGTACGCCAACTTTAAATTATATGTACTCCCCGACCTCTGCGCTCCTCTTCTATTGGGACTGGATTTCCAATGTAACCTCAGGAGCCTTACCCTGAAGTTCGGCGGGCCCCTACCCCCACTGACTGTATGTAGCCTCGCAACCCTAAAGGTCAACCCTACCCCGCTCATCGCAAATATCACTGCCGACTGCAAACCAGTCGCCACTAGAAGCAGGCGGTACAGCATCCAGGATAGGACTTTTACCAGGTCCGAGGTCCAGCAAGTCTTGCGGGAGGGAATCATCAAGACCAGCAATAGCCCCTGGAGAGCCCAGGTGGTGGTTGTCAGGACTGGGGAAAATAACCGGATGATTGTAGATTACAGCCAAACCATAAACCGGTACACGCACCTCGATGCGTACCCCAATCCCCGGATCACAGACATGGTTAATCAGATCGCGCACTACCGGGTGTTCTCCACGGTGGATCTGAAGTCTGCGTCCCACCAGCTCCCAATCTGCCCAGGCGACCGCCACTACATGGCGTTTGAGGCAGACTGCCGCCTCTTCCACTTCCTCCGGGTCCCCTTTGACGTCACGAATGGGGTCTCGGTCTTCCAAAGGACAATGGACCGAATGGTGGACCAGTACGGGCTGCGGGCCACATTTCTGTACTTGGACAACGTCACCATCTGCGGCCATGATCAGCAGGACCACGATGCCAACCTCCAGAGATTTCTCCAAACCGCCCGAACCCTTGACCTCACTTACAACAAGGAGAAATGCGTTTTCCGCACCAGACTAGCCATCCTCGGCTACGTTGTGGAAAACGGGGTTCTAGGACCCGACCCCGACCGTATGCGCCCCCTCCTGCAACTCCCCCTCCCCCACTGTCCCAAGGCCCTGAAAAGGTGCCTCGGATTCTTTTCATATTACGCCTAGTGGGTCCCCAACTTTACGGACAAAGCCTGCCCACTAATCAAGCCCACCATCTTTCCACTGGCGGCTGAGGCCCACCAGGCCTTCAGCTGCATCAAGGCGGATATCGCCAAAGCCGCGATGTGCGTGGTGGACGAATCCGTTCCCTTCCAGGTGGAGAGCGACGCATCAGAGGTCGCCCTCGCCGCTACCCACAATCAGGCAGCCAGGCCAGTGGCGTTTTTTTCACGAACCCTCCCCACCTCCGAAATTCGGCACTCCTCAGTCGAAAAGGAAGCCCAAGCCATCGTGGAAGCCGTGCGGCACTGGAGGCACTACCTCGCTGGTAGGAGGTTTACCCTCATCACCGACCAACGATCGGTAGCCTCCATGTTCGATAATACGCTGCGGGGTAAGATCAAGAATGATAAGATCTTGAGGTAGAGAATCGAACTTTCCACCTATAATTAAGATATAATATATCATCCTGGGAAGCTCAACGAACCCCCAGATGCCCAGTCCCATGGCACATGCGCCAGCGCGCAAGATAACCGACTACGTGCTATCCATGATGACCTCTGCCACCCGGGGGTCACCCGGCTTCTCCGCTACATCAAGGCCCGCAACCTGCCCTACTCCACTGAGGAGGTAAGAGCCATGACCAGGGACTGCCAAATCTGTGCGGAGTGTAAGCCGCACTTCTATCGACCGGATAAAGCCCACCTGGTAAAGGCATCCCGGCGCTTCGAGCGCCTCAATATCGATTTCAAAGGGCCCCTCCCCTCCAACAACCGCAACACATATTTACTCAACATCATCGACGAGTTCTCCCGCTTCCCCTTTGCCATCCCCTGCCCCGACATGACCGCGGCCACCGTCATTAAAGCCCTACATAGTGTCTTCACCCTGTTTGGTTTCCCCACGTACATTCACAGTGACCAGGACTCGTCATTCATGAGCGATGAACTGCGTCAGTGCCTGCTCAGTAAGGGCACCGCCTCGAGCAGGACTACCAGTTATAACTCCAGGGGAAACGGGGAGGTGGAGAGGGAGAACGCGACGGTCTGGAAGACCGTCCTCCTGGCCCTACGGTCTAGGAATCTCCCAGTTCCCTACTGGCAGGAGGTCCTCCCCGACGCCCTCCACTCTATTAGGTCCCTACTTTGCACGGCCACAAACGAGACCCTTCATGACCGCCTAATTGTTTTCCCCAGGAAATCCACCTCAAGCGAGTTCCGTCCTGGCTGAAGACACCGGGGCCCGTCTTGCTCCGCAAACACGTCAGGAGCCATAAGTCCGACCCCCTGGACAAGAGGGTCCAGCTCCTACACTCCAACCCTCAGTACACATGCATCGAACACCCCAATGGCCGACAGGATACGGTCTCCCTCCTGGACCTGGCACCCGCAGGTTCCACTAACACCGCCACACCCATCTTACCCCGCCCAACCTATGCTGACCAGCTCCCCCGCCCTTACATGGCATCCGCACCCCCTCTTGCCCGCCATTCCCCCTTCACCGACCCACAGGAATGAAGCCCCAGAAGACACGCTCCCGGAGCCCACGTCTGTGCCCGCACCGGCGACTTCACTACCGATGCCAGCACGGCTGAGTTCGACGCCCGGGGCAGCTGCGATACCAGAGCTCCGACGATCACAGCGCACAATCCGTGCGCCGGACAGGCTGAACTTATGAACCCTTCACCCCTGCCGGACTTCATTTTTTTCACAGGGGATGAATGTCGTGAATGTATTGCTGTAACAATTCACCATGTACATATCTGTATTACACTGTTGCCCCTGTGGGCTCCACCTATGGACCATTGTAAGGTATTACCTATGATGTAGCATGGTGGAGCCTGTGTGGGCTCCGCCCCTGGCTCCACCCATTGGTGGGAGGTATAAAGAGCAGTAGCCCTGTAGGTGGCTCTCACTAGCAGACCAGTCGCAGGCAGGCACTGTTCTAGTTGATTAAAGCCACAGTTTCCTTCTCCTCCTGGTTTCGTGTGAATTGATGGTCGCATCAGTTACAAAATATACTTGGTTTTGAGACTCCTGTAAGTTAAAATAAATCTTTGTGAGAATTCCACAAAGTACTAATCGTCTGTCTCGCATACTAACTTATTTCAGATAACCCAAGACCGTTATGAATGATAGATCAACCCCAATGAAATGTAGTAATTGTGAGAAAATGAGTAGTATTTATTTGAAGAACATGTCAATAACAAGATTTTTTCGTCTTGAAGATTTTTGCACTGTATAATTTGACTTCTAATTTAATGAAGCCACTTACTGCTCAAGCAACTTTCAGAGGAATTTCTGTTGAATGTTAATTACCAATATCATATAGTGAATTTCAATTGTTTGGTTGTCCACTGATGAGCTATCCATATCCGTAAAATATTGAGGATATTTTCCTGAACCTATGTCCAGGATGCTAGATCATCGGGCTATCATTAATATTGGAGAACCAGGGAGGTTGAAACAGATGCTATGGAGGGAGAGCCCAATTTTCCTTCCATTAACATATGTGTGCTCGAACCTGCCTAGTGTTCTGATTATTTCTTGCATCCAAAGATTCAGTCTGCCTGGATGTCGGTGCAGGAAGATCCACCATAATACAAGAAAAATATTGTATATCATCTCACATCTTTAACAACCTCAGTATATCCCAAGTTATTACATAGATGTTGTATGCTGGTTGTGGCTGGCGGAGAAACGATTCCTGAGAGACAGGTATGTCGGAACAATAACTGGTTTATTGGGTAAATATAGCTATATATAGAAATACATGACTCGAGTCTAAGCCATGAGCATTCGCCCTCTCGTTCTTGGTCATCATGGGTGGATTTGCCAGCTATTCATGCCGGTGGGAACGTCCGGTCCCACGCTGGCGCACGGATTTCCTGGTGATGACCGGTGCTGTCAAAGGGAAATCCGGTAGTTCCCGCTGGCAGGACCCACCTCCTCTGCCGAAAAACATGCAGCGGGGTGGTGGGAATCTACCCCCCCCCCAGCGTGTTTCTTTTGTTCGTTAACGGGCCGTGGGCATCACTAGCTAGGCCAGCATTTACTGACCATCCCTAATTGCCCTTTGTGGTAATACCAGGTATTGCAGTACCCGAGAGGTGAATGACCATTGGCTAGACCAGGAGTCTACCAATGGCTAACGTACATAGCTCCTCCCTGAGAGGCGGGGTATAAGAATCAATGCCGTCCCAGCAGCCTTCACTTTCTGTACCGAAGCTGCTGGGTACAGTTCTAGCTGATTAAAGCCTATTAGTTATGACTCACCTTGTCTCGAGAGTAATTGATTGTGCATCAATTTAATCAGCTATTACTTCTGAAAGGATGGATCTCCGCATCAAGCCGGAGTGCCTTCAGCTCAGCCCCCATGCAGACAACTCCGCTGCTATATCTTCAAGCAGTGGCTGGCGTGTTTTAAGAGCTTCGTCGACACGGCCGTCGACACCCCCATGGAAAGGCAGAAAATGCACCTTCTACGCTTCCGGGTCAGCCCTGCAATCTACCCTCTGATCGAGGAGGCAGAGAATTATGCTGCAGCTATCGAGCTGCTAGAAGGACACTATATCCGACCTGTGAACCAGGTCTACGCCTGTCACCTGCTGGCAACTAGAAGGCAAAGCCCTGAAGAAACACTGGAAAACTTCTATCGGGCACTACTAGTGCTGGGCCGGAACTGTGGATGCCCGCCAGTTTCGGGGAACGAGCACATGGAACTTTTGATTCGGGATGCTTTCGTGGCAGGTATGACTTCTCCCGATAACTGCCGAAGGCTCCTAGAAATGGACACACTGGGACTTACTGAGTCACGGGCCCTGGCGGGGTCTATGGATGTTGCGTATAAAAACGCGCTGGCTTTTGCCCCCGGACGCGCGGCGCCCCCCTGGGCTGTGTGGCACCCCATAACGGCAGCCCCCCAGACCTATCCCCTAACCCCGCAAACTTGCGCGACGAGACGGCCCACTATTGCTACCGGCCAACGCTGCTTTTTCTGCGGGCAGGCGAATCATCCCCACCCGCGCTGCCCAGCCCGTACCGCCACCTGCAAAGGGTGCGGCAAGAAGGGCCACTATGTTGGGGTCTGCCAGGCCCGCGCCGTGGCCACAGTCTCCAGCGACTATCGGCAGCCTTTAGTTCAGGTCCCGGCCGTCTAAAGCCCACCGCCGCCCTCCTATCCCCTGGCGCATGCGGTCCACAGGCGCCGCCATTTTGTCCCTCGCCGCCGCCATCTTCAGCATCCCCAGACTCCATGAGCGACCCGTGGCTGACGCCATCTTGGATGGGGCCTCAAGCCCCCACCACAGCCGACTCCACGCTGCCTGACCAGAACTTCCCCTTGCTGCAGCTGGCCTCCGTTACTCTGGACCGGCCTCAAGCCCCCAACACAGCCGACTCCACGCTGCCTGACCAGAACTTCCCCTTGCTGCAGCTGGCCTCCGTTACCCTGGACCAGAGTCGGCCCCGGACGCTAGCGAAAGCCACCACAACGATCGGCATCAACGGCCACGTGACGTCGTGCCTGATCAACTCCGGGAGCACGGAAAGCTTTGTCCACCCCGACACGGTAAGGCACTGTTCTCTTGTCACCCATCCCGTAAACCAACGGATTGCCCTGGCCTCCGGGTCACACGCAGTGAAGTTAAAGGGGTTCTGCCTAGCGAACCTCACTGTCCAAGGCAGGGAATTCCGCAATTTCCGCCTGTACGATCTGCCGCACCTCTGCGCAGCCACCCTTCTTGGGCTGGATTTCCAGTGCCACCTACAAAGCCTGACCTTTAAATTTGGAGGCCCTATACCCCCCCTTACTGTCTGCGGCCTCGCGACACTTAAGGTCGACCCGCCTTCACTGTTTGCGAACCTTACCCTGGATTGCAAACCTGTCGCCACCAGGAGCAGACGGTACAGTGCCCAGGACCGGACCTTCATCAGGTCCGAGGTCCAAAGGCTGCTGAAGGAAGGGGTCATCGAAGCAAGCAACAGCTCCTGGAGGGCTCAAGTAGTGTTGGTAAAGACCGGGGAGAAACATAGGATGGTCATCGACTATAGCCTGACCATCAACAGGTTTACGCAACTGGACGCGTACCCTCTCCCCCGTATAGCCGACCTGGTAAACAGGATTGCGCAATACAAGGTTTTCTCCACGGTGGATCTCAAGTCTGCCTACCACCAGCTACCCCTCCGTCATGGTGACCGCCAGTACATTGCCTTCGAAGCAGATGGGCGGCTCTATCACTTTTTAAGGGTTCCCTTCGGTGTCACGAACGGGGCCTCGGTCTTCCAATGTGAGATGGACCGAATGGTTGACCGCTACGGCTTACGCGCAATGTTCCCGTATCTTGATAACGTCACCATCTGCGGCCATGACCAGCAGGACCACGACACCAACCTCCGAAAATTTCTCCAGACCGCGAATATCCTTAATCTGACCTACAATAAGGATAAATGCGTGTTTAGCACTGACCGTCTAGCCATTCTAGGCTACGTAGTGCGAAATGGAGTCATAGGCCCCGACCTTGCACGCATGCGCCCCCTCATGGAGTTCCCCCTCCCTCACTGCCCCAAGGCCCTAAAGCGCTGCCTCGGCTTCTTTAGCTATTATGCACAATGGGTCCCTAATTACGCAGACAAGGTTCGACCCCTGATCCAGTCCACAACCTTCCCCCTGTCGACGGAGGTCCGCCAGGCCTTCTGCCGCATCAAAGTGGACATTGCAAAAGCCACGATGCGCACCATCGCCGAGTCCCTCCCCTTCCAGGTCGAGAGCGATGCGTCCGACGTAACTCTGGCGGTAACCCTCAACCAGGCGGGCAGACTCGTGGCTTTCTTCTCCCGCACTCTCCATGCTTCCGAGATTCGCCACTCCTCGGTCGAAAAGGAGGCCCAGGCCATAGTAGAAGCTGTGCGACACTGGAGGCATTACCTGGCCAGCAGGAGATTCACTCTCCTCACTGACCAACGGTCGGTGGCCTTCATGTTCAATAATGCGCAGCGGGGCAAGATTAAAAACGACAAGATCTTACGGTGGAGGATAGAACTCTCCACCTACAATTACGAGATCTTGTACCGTCCTGGGAAGCTGAACGAGCCTCCTGATGCCCTGTCCCGCAGCACTTGTGCCACCGCACAAGTGGACCGCCTCCGAGCCCTCCACGAGGAACTCTGCCACCCGGGGGTCACTCGCTTCTTTCATTTCATTAAGACCCGCAACCTGCCCTACTCCATCGAGGAGGTCAGGACAGTCACCAGGGACTGCCGAATCTGCGCGGGGTGCAAACCGCACTTCTACCAGCCAGAGAGAGCGCATCTGATAAAGGCTTCCCGTCCCATTGAACGCCTCAGCATGGATTTCAAGGGCCCCCTCCCCTCCACCGACCGCAACACGTACTTCCTGAACGTGATTGAAGAATACTCCCAGTTCCCATTCGCCATCCCCTGCCCGGACATGACCACGACCACCGCCATCAAGGCCCTCCAGGGTATTTTTACACTGTTCGGTTTCCCCGCATACATTCACAGTGATAGGGGGTCCTCCTTTATGAGCGACGAACTGCATCAATTCCTGCTCAGCAAAGGCATCGCCTCCAGCAGGACGACCAGTTACAACCCCCGGGGAAACGGGCAGGTAGAAAGGGAGAACGGAACGGTCTGGAAGACCGTCCTGCTGGCCCTTCGGTCCAGGAATCTCCCAGTCTCCTGCTGGCAAGAAGTCCTCCCGGTGGCCCTTCACTCCATCCGGTCGCTGCTCTGTACTACCACAAACCAGACACCTCACCAACGTCTCCTTGTTTTCCCCAGGAAGTCCTCCGGGACCTCGCTCCCACCTGGCTAGCGACACCCGGACCCGTCCTGCTGCGGAAACATGTGAGGGCGCAGAAGTCGGACCCGTTGGTCGAGAAGGTCCATCTGCTGCATGCCAACCCCCAGTACGCCTACGTAGTGTTCCCCGACGGCCGCCAAGACACGGTCTCCCTTCGGGACTTGGCGCCTGCCTGAGCCCCATGCGCACCCGCACCATTGCCCCCACCCCCACCCTCCCCGTAGCACCTGACCGGAGGGTCAGTACTGCCGCCGCCCCTACCCAGCGCCGAACAGGCACCGACGCCCCCTACAGGCGCCCCTCCCCCCTGCCCACTTTTCGCCCCAACAGCGCCGCCTAGGGGTGACGAAGCTGCCTGGGAGGAAGACACCACGTTCCCGGAGCCACAACCGCCGGGGCCCCCACCAGGATCATCGCCGAAGCCCAGACACTCCAGAAGGACGACCAGGCCACCCGATCATCGGATTGCTGCACCATAAAACAAAAAAAACTTTTTCTGTTACCCTCGACATCACAGTACCTCCATACCTGGTCCTACCATGCCAAAGGTGACAGTAACGCTGGCCATCACCCCGCTGGGTTCTTTTTTAACAGGGGGTGAATGTGGTAATAACAGGTATTGCAGTACCTGAGAGGTGGATGACCATTGGCTAGACCTAGGAGTCTACCATTGGCTAACGTACATAGCTCCGTCCTGAGAGGCGGGGTATAAGAACCAATGCCATCCCAGCAGCCTTCCCTTTCTGTATCGAAGCTGCTGGTACAGTTCTAGCTGATTAAAGCCTATTAGTTATGACTCACCTTGTTTCGAGAGTAATTGATTGTGCATCACCCTTGTGGGCAGCACTATTTCCACAGTCCTACAAATTAAGCCTTTCAACTCTCATCACCCTGACATTACAAAAGTAAACAAATTATTTTTGAAGTGTACTTACTGTTGTAATGCAGAGAAACACAGATAATTTTCACACAGCAAGATTCCACAGACAGGATTGAGATAAATGACCAACTATGCTGGTTTGATGATGTTGATTTTATGATAAATGTTGACAGGCATTGCTGAGACTTTGAAAGCAGTTAAAAATGAAAAGGATTTCTCCTCTACAACGTGACTATAAAGGTAAACAAAGTTTCAGCACTATAATAAATATCTCAAATTCTAACTCTTCAAAGCCTATTCACCACCAGGATTTTCTAGAATAGTCACACCTGATTGGATGGGCGAAGCTGCTCTTATACTGAAGAAACTAAAATTCAGGTGTAATGACCTTTTTTACCCATCTATGTTAATTATCAGCTGAAAAACCTTCTTACAATATCCCACAGCATTATTATTGTCATGATATTCAAACACACACATCATGATGGACACACCAACAGGCAAATCAGAGCACACAACATCACAACCAATCACAGACAAGAACATCAACCACATAAAAAGCACGAGCACGACACCTGGTGGTCAGTATTAGCTGCAGAGGAGAACCAGGACACATCTATTGCCAAACACACTCAGGGAGACAGCACATGCAGAGTATCCAGAACGAACTGTATTATAAGAGTTATAATAAAATAGAGTTGTACCACATACAACTGTGTTGGCTCATCTGTGCACCAGAGCACCCAACACCACAATTATCACAGTGTGTCCCTTTTCCCCATGTTTCTCTCATTCGGCGCATGAGCGGGGGGGTCTTCACAAAGCAAAAGGGATACTACTCCATGAACATGCAGCTGGTATGTGACCACGAGATGCACATCATGCATGTCTGTGCCCGATACCCAAGCAGCATGCATGACAACTTCATCCTGGCACACTGGACAGTTCCTGATACCTTTGAGGTGCACCCCCGGGTGAGGTGTTGGCTCTTGGGCAACAGGGGATACCTGCTGTGGTTGTGGCTGCTGATACCTATCCGGAGGCCACAGCCTAACGTGGAGACCCGTTACAACGACGGCCATGCCGCGACCCAGGGCCTTGATCGAGCAGTGTATCGGCATCCTGAAGATGCAGTTCAGATCCCTGGACCGCTCTAGGGGCCCTTCAAGTATAGCGCTAGGAGAGTCTTGCACATCATGGGAGTCTGCTGCATCCGCCACAACATTGCACAGCAAAGGGGCGATGTGCTGGAGGAGGGGGAGAAAGGCAGGCCTCGTCTGACAAGGGGGAGGCGGTAGAGGGCGAGGACGGGCAGGGCATGTGGTCCAGGTAGGCACAGGAGGCCGGCAAACA
This sequence comes from Scyliorhinus torazame, assembly GCF_047496885.1. Taxonomy (NCBI): domain Eukaryota; kingdom Metazoa; phylum Chordata; class Chondrichthyes; order Carcharhiniformes; family Scyliorhinidae; genus Scyliorhinus; species Scyliorhinus torazame. Next base: position 136,427,223 of record NC_092712.1, read on the forward strand.
TGTGCACCAGGGTTGGTGCACATCTAAGGCATCTAAGGGGCAGCACGGTAGCATTGTGGATAGCACAATTGCTTCACAGCTCCAGGGTCCCAGGTTCAATTCCGGCTTGGGTCACTGTCTGTGCGCAGTCTGCACGTTCTCCCCGTGTGTGCGTGGGTTTCCTCCGGGTGCTCCGGTTTCCTCCCACAGTCCAAAGATGTGCAGGTTAGGTGGATTGGCCATGATAAATTGCCCTTAGTGTGCAAAATTGCTCTTAGTGTTGGGTGGGGTTACTGGGTTATGGGGATAGGGTGGAGGTGTTGACCTTAGGTAGGGTGTTCTTTCCAAGAGCCGGTGCAGACTCGATGGGCCGAATGGCCTACTTCTGCACTGTAAATTCTATGAAATAATCACCTCCATGTTTGCCGATTATGGGGCCTGGCCGACGACAGCACGAACATCCCATCCCACCCGACAGCCCCCCATATCCAAAGCTGACGACCCCCTCCTATGACCACCCTCCCTGCACTGGCCCACCTATCACAGCTGCAATGCCCTCCGTGATTCCAAACTGCCTCACATGTTGGCAGTAACAACTGGTCTGATACATGGGATGAAGAACGATAGGAACCTGCTCTGCGATGAGCTCTGATGCTCTGCATTGTTTGACAGCATTTGACTCTTGCACATGGTAGCACTTTCCACTGTCCACCTGGGTGATCCCTGAATGCAAGCTGGCCATTCCATTACTGAACCCTTGGGGTGGTGGAGGTGCAGAAGGAGTGGAGTGCGAGAGGGGGGGGGGGGGGGGGGCGGGGAGGAGGTTGGGGGTTGGTACCGGGTGGTGAGCGGTGGCTGGCAGGGGGCCCTGGTCCATGACCACCTCCAATGGGCTGCACATCACCCCCCCTCCCCCGCCCCTCCCAATGCCCTCTCTGCAGCCTTCACACCCTAGCCCTCACAGCCTTCCAGCAGAGCACTGAGGCTGGTTGAAACGTTTGTAAACAGGTATTTATTATGAGCAGGTGAACATGTTTCTACAGGTTTGTGCCCTCATCCTTAATGCTATCCTGTGTGCTGCATCCATGCCAACTTAATTGGTGCCTGCGAAACAGGGGGGCCACTCTTCCTGTTACCATCTCTTTGGCTGGAATGAGTGTGTGGGGAGTGGAGTGCTTATATGTGGCTGCAGCTTGTCACCCTGTCGAGTGCCAATCCTGACCCCGGCAGAGCGGACACCGTTTTTCATTGGAATTGCTCTAGTTCCACGTGGCGCCGGTGCTGGCCCATTAACTAATCCTGAATTGCTCCAGGACTGGCACCGCTTCTGAGGTCATAGAGCACCACCAACTCAGTCCCGGCGTCAGCACTTAGTCTCTGAAATAGAGAGTCCAGCACCAAGTCTCTCCCACTCACACTACCTGTCATCGGCATGTTGGAAGGATTTTGTAGGTTGATAGTCAACCTGTTGGCCATGTGACAAACTCACCTTCCTTGGCCATTAAGTCCTGGTGTGGGTCTCAAACCGAGAGCTCTGGCTCAGAGACAGTGATACTACCCACCATGCCACAAGACCTCCCCCCAACAGAGTGTGTGGTAAGGATGGTCCCTTTGCACCTGAGAAGCCCATTTGTATTTGAGAACCTTCCAGAGGCATTTTCAGACATAAGTGAAACTTTTGGCTGTGCAAAAGTTGCAGAAGTCACCTGAACCTTGATAGACACCTTAACACTTTTGTGTCCATTTGAAGTGTCCATTTTCAAAGAAAAAACTGTTCTAGAAAATTGTACATTTGAATGTAGTCCATGTTTAAAGTTATGAATATGACATGCCTTCACTAGGCATGGCAATCCAGATACTTAAAACCCTGTGCTGCTACACCGCTTCTCAGTATGTGTGCCAGGAGTTGTTAGATGGAATTATTGCTGTTTCTCACACTCATAGGTCATGAGGAGAAATCAGAAATCAGAACTGTCGAGCTTGATGAAGAGTTCCAAAGCACAATTTCTCACAGCCTGAGAACACAAATTAGGACAACACACAGCATGGGCGGGATTTTGCGTTCCTGCTGTGGACCCCACCAGTGGGTGGAAGTCACCGCGAATTTGGTGCCAGTCACTGGTTGAAGCTGATCTCAATGAGGGTGATGTGGGACTACTGTTAGATCATGTGGGGGCAGTTCTTACAACAGGAAGGCCCGCATCATCTGCTGGTGCCATATTTAAAGGGCAGCCATCCCTAACTCTGAGTAACGATTTGCCTTTCAGATTTTCTCTAATAACTGTGTACTTAAATTATTTGCCGGCTGCATAGGTACCCAGCAGGAAAGGGAATAGACAGGCCAGTGAAAAGAGTACATCAATGCCAGTTGGACTTCCTTCTGTGGCATTAGTGGGGCACCTGAGGCTGTCTCTGATGTCACGCCAAATCGCAGAATCATCCCCACAGTTCAGTGAGTACTCGCTGCATGATCTTCCCCAGGTAGGTCACAAACAGAGATATTTTATTTCCTGCCGATAATTACAAGAGACCATCTTGGCTGACCAAAGAGACTTGGGCGGAGGTTGGAGTGGCGGTGAGCAGCGTTGCAATGCAGCAAAGGGGCTGGATGGAGGACCTACTCTGCATCACAAGAGTGAGTGTGATGTGATTGACAGATGGGAAAAATGTGAAATAAAATGGGCCATGTGCAAAGGCTCAGCTGGGCAGTGATGTGTACACTGTGCCCCTCACCAGCCTCCCTAGTTGCACTGGATGCATATGCATATTTGTGACATGAATTTTTCCTCCCTGTGTCACCCACCTGCCTTGAGAATGTGAGTTTTGAAGAGACAGAGTGGCATTGTTACATTGCATGCGAACAGGGGGCAGTCTGGAGTTCTCCAAAGCATTGTGTAAAGTCTCACAATCTCCCCTCTCATTCCTGTAGGACAAAAGGGCCCATGATGATAAAGAGAGGACAAAGACTGGAGGAGGGGGCGCGCCAGACATCCAACTGCTGTTTACCGCTGAGGCAGAGACACTCAATCTGGCAGGGGAGCAGAGCAGTCGCTTCATTTCTGATGCTGAGTTTGGAGCTGTGGGTGTGGAGACTGAGGAACATTTGCATTTATCCAGTAATTTAGGCACTGCTACAACCACAGTTAGGAGTGGACCATGCAGTTTTCACTCAGCAAATTGTGTTTGTGCTTCCATTGCAGGTTTCACTGTGGTAGGAACTCAAGAGCAGCCAGCCACTGAACCTGGTAACAGTCCCAACATCTCTGAAGGTGCAGTGTCGCATCTTTTTCCTGCAGGCCAGCACAAATGCACTTATCTTGATGGAGAAACATTTGTGACTCCATTCAGGGTGAAGTCTGATGATCAACTGACAAGTATTCAGGTGCAGATAACAGGCTGTCAGAATCCAGGACTCTGACTGTGTCCTAATCCCCAAGTCTCTGATGATGGTCACATTGCTGGATTTGCAGAGAAAAACTGGGGAGAATCTAGTGGAGCTGCCTGAGGATTTGAGCAGATATGCCCAGGTGATGGAGGAACCCATCCAAGCTGTGACATCTGCCATGTCTCACGTGGGTGAGCACATAGAACATAGAACAGTGTAGCACAGAACAGGCCCTTCGGCCCTCGATGTTGTGCCGAGCCTTGTCCAAGATCAAGCTATCCCACTCCCTGTCATTCTGGTGTGCTCCATGTGCCTATCCAATAACCGCTTGAAATGGCTTCCTCCGTGGAGAGATTGGTGACTATAATGGAAAAGAGGATCTAGGAGACCACTCAGTGGATGCCCAGTGTTGGCATCAATCTGCAGAGCATCACTGGTGCCATGCGCTTACTACAGTGGCGGGCCAGTGAACGGTTGATGGTGCCAGTGGACAAACCTCCAGAAGCATCTCAATCAACAGGAAGCAGGGTGGTGCCATGTTGTCATGGGTGATCGAGAGAGCTGCAGCCTGACACACATGAGGGTTCTGTTCAAGAGCATTGACAGCCCCTCTGCCAGTGACCCAAATCCCACCAACGGCAGCAGCTGTAGAGGAGACTCCTGCACTGGTGCATGAGACATGTTGTTTCCAGGAGTTAACCAGGGTTGGGGCTGCCAGGGCACACCAATCATGGTTACTCAAGGCCACATGCATCAATAGTAGCAGCCTGCCCCAATACATCTGCAGATGCTGGGGAGGTACTTGACACAGCACTCAGAAATATTTTTTAGAGAATGCTTTGACTCTTTCGGATTGCAGTGGTGGTTCGTTAATTGTATTATGGAATGCTATTTGGGTCACATGAAACTGTTTTAATGCATTTATTGATGGCTTTTTAATGAAAGTCTCTTGGTATTGCCTCCTCAAGACATTTGGAAATACATGAGCTTGTGTGCAATGGCATTGTGAGCTTGCTCGCCCTTTGAGAACTGTGATTCTCTGTGATAACAATGAAAGGAAAATGTGAAGGGTTTATTGCAAGGACATGTGCCATTCATGACCAGAGAGTGAAAATAGTGAATGTGTGAACCTTATTGGGTGTTGAGCTATTTGGAGCTAGTTATGGATAAGGATCTCATTTGCCAAATGTGCACCCTCCTCATGGCTAGGGCATCAGCGGCATTTGGGTTCTCTGCTACCATTCATGATCAATTGCCACGTCCCTGTCCTCATCATTTAAGGCTTGTGCTTCATCTTCTCCCTCCAGGTTGAGCTTATCATTCCTTTGCATGGCAAGATTGTGCAGTGTACAGTACACAATGACACTCTGCAAAAACTTCACTGGGTCATGCTGCAGAGTACCCCTAGAGCCTTCGAGGTAACAGAAACGACCTTCACTAAGTCGACAGTCTGTTCAGTAATGGCCCTTGTGCTGAGGTGAGCTTTACACTGCTTTTCTACATCATGAGCTAATTACAAAGAAGATAGTCTGTGGTAGTATGTATTAGGGGTCATGTGGGACTGGAAGCCCTAATGTCATTGGCTGACAGATCCCGGGTCCTGGTTGGCCGTTGACCTCTAGCTCCGCCCTGAAGGCGGAGTATAAGAAGCCGGAGTCCTCCCCCACAGGCCAGTCTACTATCGAGCTGCGGGGGAACAGACACGCTTAATAAAGCCTCATCGACTTCACTCTATTCGTCTCTCGGAGTCTTTGTGCGCTACATAGTCCCTGTCCCCAAGAATCCATCCCTTAATCTACAGCCTCAGAGTTATTGAATTGTTGTACACAGAAAAAGACCATTCAGCTCATTGTGTCCATGTTGGTTTTCTTAAGGAGCAATTCACGCGGAGCCGACTTGCCAACCAATCGACACTCTTTTGTCACAGAGTATAAATCGCTGTTCACTTTGCATTTGGTATTCTTGTGAATCTCCTGATGAGATCTAGATGAAACGCTTTGAGATGTGTCTTTTTTCAGCGATACCCAAGCTCTACACTACCAAATGACTATTTCTAATTGTGTTTTTATTTCTTTACTTAGTGAAGAGGAGCTTGTTAGAGTCAACAACTATATTTCAAAAACTCTCCAAGGTCATTATTGCTGATGTGCACAGCTTCAGAGTGACTCCAGTTGTGGTAGCGTCATGAGATTGGTTGGTCATTTCTCAGACTTCTTTCCATATCTTTGGGTGCTTCTTGTACTGCTGACATAAAGTGCAAGAGTTACTGAGTGCCTCCTACGGATATTTGCTCAGTTGCAAGGCTTCTACTTGAGGTGCAGATGCCGAGAAGGGAAAGAAGCATGGTGAAGGCACGATGGAACTTAAAGTAAATTTGTTCATTCTGGAATATCTATAAATTAGGAGAATGCTATTAATTGCTGTGAGGGAGACAAGGAAGGGACTGTGTGTGTTTGGAATTAGAATGAGTCACAGAATTATTACTGTGACTCATTCTAGTCACAGGGGGCATTTTGACCTATAATGTCTGTGTCGACAATTCATTGGAGCAATTTACCGAGCGTCGCTTCCTTGCCTTCTCCTCATGGCCCTGCAAATTCTTCCGTTTCAGGGAACAATCCAATTCCCTCTCAAATACCTTAATTGACCCTGCCTCTGCCATGCTCTCAGGTCAATGTGTGAAATAGTTTCTCCCCAGGATTCCATTGCTCCTTTTACCAATGATTATAAATCTGTGCCCTCTTGTTGTCAATCCTTCCACCACTGGGAAACTTTTCCCCGAATCTGTTCCATTCAGATCCTTCATGGTTTTGAATACCTCTATGTAATCCCCTCTAACCCTTCTCTTATCCAGTTCTCTGATTCCTTTCCTAAAGTGGGACACCCATAACTGGACACAATACTCCAGGTGAGGCCAAACCAACGCTCAATACAAGTTTAACATAACTTCCTTGCTTTTATACTCCGTGTCCTATTAATAAACCAGAAGATGCAGCATGTTTTATTGATTGCTATCTCAATGTGTCCTGCCACCTTTAATGATTTATGCAAATATACACCCAGGTCCCTCTGTTCCTACAACCCCACAAACCAGTGCTGCAGCAACTGTCCCCCCGAGGGAGCACATTGGAAGGGCCAACTCGCTCCCTTTCCTCGCGCCTGCCCTCTTCCTCTTCCCTGCTCAGTAGAATTTACCCAGGAGTCAAAAGACAACACAAACTCTCCCAAGCAGCTCTTACTGCTTTAAATAGACCCCGGCTGACCTGTTGAAAATTGCATAGCCAAGATGAGTCTATTTCCCATTCTGCCAATTCCCCTGGTAGGAAATGAGATTACGAGGCCTAAAATGCCGCTAATCGATGTATAGAAAGTTTGTTTATAATTGTATGGAATTAACATGTCATAAAACGAAAATTTATTTTCTGGATTTGAGGTAAAAGAGAGATGAAGAGAGAACTTGCTTTGATTTACTTCAGGCTACAAAGGGTGACATCCTCGACCGTTGGTGAATGTCCATGACAACATTAATATCTTTATCCTATTTAACAGCTGTGAATGCTTTATTGTTTTGTACTTGTTGTTCCTGAGGAGCTACTGAACAACAAACAAACCACTGGCAGGCTGTCATTCTCTAATGCTTTGAATAAAGATCCAAAATTAACAGGCTGGATAATAAAACTAACTACAAAACAAATGTAGGAGTTTCAGTATGTTGAACGTTCCACATTCATTTTCGCTATGCTAGCGAATGTCGGATGATTGTATGTGAAATACAAAAAGAGTGGAACTGACATTCAAATGAGTTGTACTAATACACACGACACTTGAAAAAGGCCCGAAATGGAGCCATCAAATTTGAAAGAGGCAGGACTTCCGGTGGCGCTCACGAGCGGAGTGGCTGCGTCGAGAAGAGGCTCCCGCGGGTCAGCGATATTTCGGACTTTTTCGGGGGTTTCCCCGTTGTTCTTTCTTCCCGAGTTTCTTCGGCCTTTGGGGCCTGAGGGACGGGCGTCGGGTCGGTCCAGTTTGGAGCCGGTGAGGAGCCCCGCGGAGTGTCCGGCAGCCGCAGCGGGGGGCATCAATCCAGAGGTCGGATGCGTGGAGCTTGACACGAGGCGAGCCAATCGAGGTGGCAAGCCCGAGTCCAGAACGCGATGTAGAGGGGGAGTACAGCACATTGGATGGCTCCCACTGAAAATGGATTTTTGAGGAGTTTGAAGTCCGGTCCTGGGGGAAGGTTTTTTTTTGATTTTGGAATTTTTGGAAAAGATTTTTGAAAATAATTATTTATTTATTTTCGGATTGAAGAAAGAAAGAAAAAATAATAAGTCGTTAGAGGATGCGAAAAGCAGCTAGCAAGAAGGAAGGAAAACTCGGGTTCGCTGTTGAATGAGAAAGCCAACAAAAGCGCTGACAAGATGGCGGATGCCAGACCGTATGGTGGGGCCACACTACTTACGGTGGAAAAGATGACCGAGGTGATGGTGGTGGAGCTGGAAAAGTAGTTTGCGAGGCACATGTGATGAATGTGATATAAAATAGTTACTTTAGAGATATTAGTTAATGTAATGTAGAGATAGGCCAGTTTAATTCTGGTTAGTTCACAGACAAAGGATTTCAGACCGCATGGAAAAGCAGGAAGAGGTGTGTCCACCAGAGCAGGAGAAAAGGATGCTGAGTAATAGGGGCCAGAGGAAGGGATTGGAAGTGAGCCAATCAGAATAGATCAAACAGGTCAGGAGGGATATAGGATGACCTATGGGCGTCGAGTATGTGAAACTTGATGCCATTTGAATGTATCAGTACAGAGCCCTTTGTCTTATATCCTCACTTGATTCCGGAGGTGCAGAAAGCAGGATGTGTTCTGTACCGCTGTGAACTGAGTAAAGCTTGCAAACTAAATAAAATAACTAATGCTGTACCTGCAAATCCATCTCGACTTTTATTGAGGCCAGACTGACGGGTAAAGAAACTTGGGATTCAACACATGGAGGCTTTGAGGAAGGAGACAGCGGTTGCATTGAAATCATTGGTGGAGGAGGCAATCGCCCCGGTGAGGGTACCTGTGGCAAAGACATCGGCCGAGGTGAGAGAGCAGGGCGAGAAGATGAAGGAAGTGGAGGAGGCCGTGTCGCAGCACAGCGACCAGTTCACCTCAATGGGGGATGAGCTGTGGAGAGTGATGGAGGTCAACAGAGGACTCCGAGCAAAGCTCGAGGACTTGGAGAACCGCTCGAGACGGCACAATCTGAGAATTGTGGGCTTGCCCGAAGAGACAGAGGGCCCAAGACCAACAGAGTACTTTGCTAAGAAGTTGGTGGAGCTGATGAGGGAGGGTGAGAAGCTCTCCCGGTACAAGCTGGACCAAGCTCATCGGTCATTAAGGCCAAAGCCCAAGGTGAATGAGCCGACAAGAGCAGGAATGATCTGCTTCCATAAGTACTGCATGAAGGAGAAGGTGTTAAGCTGGGCAAAGCAGAAGCGCAAGGTGCAGTGGGATGGTGCTGGAGTTCAGATCTATCAGGACTTGGCGTTGGAGTTGGCAAAAAGACGAGCGCCGTTCGGGCGAGTGAAAGCGGCACTGTACAAAAAGGGGGTGCAATTTGGTATAGTATACCCAGCGAAGCTGAGGGTGATGTATGATGCCAAAGACTTTTATTTCGAGGCAGTGGAGGCGGCAGGGAAGTTGGTGGTGGCTCCGGATCTGATTAACAAGATTTTTGAGGAATTTTATGAGAGGTTGTACAGGTCAGAGCCACCTGGGGGAGACTGTGAGATGCAGGAATTTCTAGATGGGTTGCAGTACCCGAGGTTAGGGGAGGGGGACAGGGCTACATTAGAAGGAGCGATAGTGGAGCAGGAAATAAAGAGAATGCAGTCGGGGAAGGTGGCAGGGCCGGATAGGTTTCTGGTGGAATATTGTAAAAAATTCAAGGAAAAGCTGGCACTACTGATGGTGGGGATGTTTGAAGAGGCGATCGGGAAGGGGGTGTTACCACAAACCTTGGGGCAGACATCAATTTCCCTGTTGCTAAAAAAAGATAAGGATCCGACGAGTGTAGGTCGTATAGGCCCATATCACTTCTGAATGTGGACGCTAAAGTATTGGCGAAGGTACTGGCGGGTAGGCTGGAGGAGTGCCTCCCGAAGGTGGTAGGTGAAGATCAGACGGGGTTCGTGAGAGGGAGGCAACTCTTTTCAAACATTAGAAGGGTATTGAACGTCATTATGGCACCGGCAGAAGGGAAGGAAACAGAGATGGTTGTGGCATTGGACATTGTGAAGACATTAGACCGGGTAGAATGGGGGTACTTGATGGCAGTTCTGGAGCGGTTTGGGATTGGACCAAGATTTGTGAACTGGGTAAAGCTACTATATAAGGAGCCGAGGGCAAGTGTCCACACAAACATCAGCTCGAGATACTTTTCTCTCCACCGTGGGACGAGGCAGGGATGTCCTGCTCGCAATTGAGCCATTGGCCATCACATTAAGAAGTTTGGGGGTATGGAAAGGAATAGTGCGGGGGGGGGGTGGGGGGGGGGGGGGGGCGGATAGAGCATAGGGTGTCCTTGTATGCTGATGACTTACTGTTCTACTTGTCGGAACCGAGTGTGTCGATAGGGGGAATATTGGAGCTGCTTCGAATGTTTGGGTCTTCCTCAGGATACAAACTAAATCTAGACAAGAGTATTTTGTGGTGTCTCAGCCGGGGGTGGGGCAGGGGTGGGGGCGCTGTCATTCCGTAGGGCAGGGACTCACTTTAGGTACCTGGGGGTGCAGGTTGCCCGGGAGTGGAGCGGGGGGCGGGGGGGGGTGCTCTGCAGGTACAACATTTCTATTTTGGTGGGGCGAGTGAAAGCTGATCTGGCAAGGTGTCTCCCTCTGTCACTGGCGGGTGGGGTATAGGCGGTTAAAATGAGCGTGATGCTGCGATTTCTGTTTATTTTTCAATGCCTGCCGATTTTCCTGCCAAATACTTTTTTCACAGAGATTGAGGGAAGGATTACGTTGTTCATATGGGGAGGGAAGGTGGCCAGAGTTATAAAGGTGCTGCTGCAGAGGGGAAGGCAGGCAGGGGGTTTGGGTCTTCCGAACCTGATGTATTACTACTGGGCGGCGAATGTGGAGAAGGTGTGGAGCTGGGTCAGAGGGGTTGATTCACAGTGGGTCAGAATTGAGAAGAGTTTGTGCAGGGGGTCGAGATCGAAAGCACTAGCAACAGCACATTCCCCATAGCCCCGGGGGAGTACTCAGAGAGCCCGGTAATAATAGCTCCATTGAGAATTTGGAGGCAGTTTCGACAACACTTCGGGTTGGGGGCAGGGTCAAGGGAAATGCCGATTCGGGGGAACCACAGATGTGAGCCAGGGAGGTGGGATGGAAATTTTCGGAAATGGGAGGAGAAGGGGATTAAGACACTGAAAGATTTGTTTCTTAGGGGTCGGTTTGCAGGATTGAAGGAGCTGGAAGTGAAGTATGGGCTGGAGCAAGGAGAAGTGTTTAGATACATGCAGGTTTGAGATTCTGCCAGAAAGGAGATACAGAACTTCCCGGAGGAGCCAGCCTCCACATTGCTGGAGGAGGTTGTAGATGGTGGAATGCCTTTGGGAAGCCAGGAGGTCAGTTACTTGCTGCAGAATTCACAGCCCCCAATCTGCTCTTGTAGCCACAGTATTTAAGTGGCTGGTCTCGTTAAATTCCTGGTCAATGATAATCCCCAGTGGTATGTATTCTATGTGTTATCAGGTTTGCCCTACTTTGCAAACAAGTGCATTATGGGATCACAGGATCCATGTTTTTCGTTAGCCCAGTAGCCGAAGCAATAAAGAGCAGTTGTGATGTTATATGTGTACTAATTGATCTTGAAAGGCACCAGGAGCAAAAACATAACAACTGGTGGCAAGGATGGGATGGACCCTTGCGGTAAGGCCAACCAGAAAATGAAACTAAAGTAAGGAAACTTTACTTTTCAACTGAACCACAGGTTGGCTTTGAAGTGTCTGGCAGAAAAAAGGTTGGCAGATTTAAATAGAGGAACCTGAAGAGTTGTAACACAAAGAAACCTGCAGACTTTAGAAATAAAAGGAAACTGTAGACTATAACAACAAGGGGGAAAACATTCCAGCTGGTCAGAAGATGAAAAAGAACAGCAATCAGAAGCGCTGTTGTTTTATGTGAGGAAAAACCGGGACATTAAAAAAATAGCAGAAATGGGTTGTAAAAAGAAATTGCTAGTGATGAAAAAACACAGATCCCGTTTCGACCACGAGTCCTCCAAAAGAGTGGGGAACATAGAGAGCGGAAGACCCTGCTGAGTAAAAAGGAAAAAAGTCTCTTCAATCATCCAGAAAATAAGAACAGAAATTGTTGCTGTGCTTTAATCAGCAACAAAATGTTTTTAAAAACATTTCAAAACACAGGGTAGCCACATTGCCTGCGATCACGCCAAAACATGGGAAGCAGGGAAACTCGCAGCAGTGAAAGCCGACAGCTGCAGTGACAGCTTGAAGTAAACAAAATTGGTTGCAGCACTTAAAGTGGCAATGCATTTACAGTGGCAACCACAAGGAGAAACAAATGGCTATGGACAGGAAATTTAGATGAGACCCATATCGAGAGCAAATCTCAATATAAGTCTGTAGGCAATGAAGACCCCACAGAAGAGGTGACAAAGACCACAGGGTGAGGGCAATGAAAGACCCTGGAGTGAGGGCAATGGAAGACACCAGAATGAGGGCAATGAAAAACCCCGGAGTGAGGGTAATGAAGAACCCCGGAGTGATGGCAATGAAAAACCCCGGAGTGAGGGCAATGAAGGACCCCAGAGTGAGGGCAATAAAAAACCTTGGAGTGAGGACAATGAAGGACTCCTGAGTGAAGGCAATGAAAGACCCCGGAGTGAGGGCAATGAAGGACCCCAGAATGAAGGCAATGGAAAACCTTGGAGTGAGGGTAATGGAGGATCCCGGAGTGAGGACAATGAAGAACTCTAGAGTGAAGGCAATGAAATATCCTGGAGTGAGGCAATGAAGGACCCCAGAGTGAGGGCAATGAAGGACCCCGGAGAGAGGGCAATGAAAAACCCCGGAGTGAGGACAATGAAGGACCCCAGAGTGAAGGCCATGGAAAACTGTGGAGTGAGGGTAATGAAGGATCCCGGAGTGAGGACAATGAAGAACTCCGGAGTGAAGGCAATGAAGGATCCCGGAGTGAGGGCAATGAAGAACTCCGGAGTGAAGGCAATGAAGGATCCCGGAGTGAGGACAATAAAGAACTCTGGAGTGAAGGCAATGAAATATCCTGGAGTGAGGCAATGAAGGACCCCGGAGTGAGGGCAATGAAGGTCTCTGGAGTGAGGGCAATGAAGAACCCCGGAGTGAGGGCAATGAAGGACCCCAGAGTGAGGACAATGAAGGACCCCAAGTGAGGGCAATGAAGGACCCCAGAGTGAGGGCAATGAAGGACTCCTGAGTGAGGGCAATGAAGGACCCCAGAGTGAGGTGAATGAAGGACTCCGGACTGATGACAATGAAAAACCCCGGAGTGAGGGGAATGAAGGACCCCAGAGTGAAGGCAATGGAAACCCCTGGAGTGAGGGTAATGAAGGATCCCGGAGTGAGGACAATGAAGAACTCCGGAGTGAAGGCAATGAAATATCCTGGAGTGAGGGCAATGAAGGACCCCAGAGTGAGGACAATGAAGGACTCCTGAGTGAGGGCAATGGAAGACGCCAGAGTGAGGGCAATGGAAACCCGTGGAGTGAGGATAATGAAGGACCCCAGAGTGAAGGCAATGGAAACCCGTGGAGTGAGGATAATGAAGGATCCCGGAGTGATGACAATGAAAAACCCTGGAGTTAGGGCAATGAAGGACCCCGGAGTGAGGGCAATGAAGGACTCCTGAGTGAGGGCAATGGAAGACCCCGGAGTGAGGGCAATGAAGGACCCCAGAGTGAAGGCAATGGAAACCCGTGGAGTGAGGGTAATGAAGGATCCCGGAGTGATGACAATGAAAAACCCCGGAGTGAGGGCAATGAAGGACCCCAGAGTGAAGGCAATGGAAACCCGTGGAGTGAGGGTAATGAAGGATCCCGGAGTGATGACAATGAAAAACCCCGGAGTGAGGGCAATGAAGGACCCCGGAGTGAGGGGAATGAAGGACTCCTGAGTGAGGGCAATGAAGGAGCCCAGAGTGAAGGCAATGGAAAACCTTGGAGTGAGGGTAATGAAGGATCCCGGAGTGAGGACAATGATGAACTCCGGAGTGAAGGCAATGAAATATCCTGGAGTGAGGGCAATGAAAGACCCCGGAGTGAGGGCAATGAAGGACCCTGGAGTGAGGGCAATGAAGGACTCCAAAGTGAGGGCAATGAAGGACCCCAGAGTGAGGGCAATGAAAGACCCTGGAGTGAGGGCAATGAAGGACTCCGGAGTGAGGGCAATGAAAGACCCCGGAGTGAGGGGAATGAGGGACTCCGGAGTGAGGGCAATGAAGAACGTCATGGGAGAGCTGCTTACAATGGAAAACTCCATTGACCTCGGGCGGGATTCTCCGGGTAGACGCGGCTGGAGAATCCCGCCCTTAGAATTTTTATTAGCACTGGGCAGTTGAACCCATTTTGAAAGGGAGCCTCGATCTCTAAGTGAGCTTGTGGATCCTCCCATGGGCAATGTCACTCCCCACACACATGAACACTACCCCACACCCCACAAATGAGCACACCCCACTATGGGGTCCCTGGGGGTCCCCCCTCTTCAGGCCTCCAAAGCCTCCTTACAGAACCCCTTCTAGAACCTCCATTCATCACTCACCCAACCTCCCAAAGGCCCCTAATTACCGGCCCTACACCCCCCCACCCTTCAAACCCCCCTCCATCCTCATTTCATGGGCTTGGCCCCCTCACCCCCTGTCGCTTGGCAGTGCCACCCTGTACACAGGCACCCATGCACTGCCACCCTAGCAACCAGGCAGTGCTTCTGACAGCTTGGCAGTGCCAGGGTGGCAGCACCAAGGTACCAGCTGGGTAGTGCCAAGATGCCAACGTTCATGGGGGTGGGGCAGGGAGCCACCCTACACTTATCCTGGCCACCCTGGGGTCACTGGTGGTTGGGGAGATTCCCCCCGGGTGCCGTTCCACCTGGTCCAGCTCTGACCGGTGCCCAGATGCAGCCTCCCTGGGGAGGCCAAAGAATCGAGGAAGCCGGTGGATACCGCACAGGTAAGTCGTAAATAGGTTTGAGACCTACGTCCGCAAGTGTCATTCATCCTACCCATTTGGTGGGATTCCAACTCCGATGTCACGCGGGACTTTGGAGAATCTCGGGAGGTACGGAGCCTGTTGGGAGGCTCGCTGCAAGCCTCTCCCAGCATTCTCCGGCTGTGTTGTGCTCAAGTGAGAGTTCAACACGGCCGGAGAATGGCATCCTCACGTTTTAGCAAGCTATCTGTCTTTTTGTGCTGAACTCCGTTAACACTGTGAGAGCTGTGTGTTGTTCCTTGTGTCTCAATAACATTCGTCTTGAAGTTGAAGTAGATGCCTTATTGTGAGTTTGTTTTCACTTCAGTGCTTAACTTTAAGTTACATTTGAGCTGCCTGTCTGTGTCTTGCTACCAGCTTCCGGTCCTGTGAAGTGTGTCTGACTTCCTGTTCATGTCTTTTTATACCTCCCGTGCTCCCTCTAGTGCTTGCTCAGTAGTATTCCATCTACACACATATACAATCACCACATCCCCCCTTTTTTCTTTACATGTTTTCTGTACAGTGTTAAAGAAAATTGTACAAAACAGTTAGATTACTTATGATGTGTGTATCTGTACAAGTGATGCTGATATTGGATATTTTACAAAGCCAATTAATATTTATGAGTCCAATCTTAATAAAAACATTTATGAGTCCAAACTTGATGAATTTGTTCGTTGAGTTTTTTCTTTTTTCGTTGTTGATGTGGTGATATTGATATTGCAACTCTGCTGTGAATGTTGTCGGTGTTCTTGTTTTTAAGTAACCAACAAGTCATCTCGAGGTATTTGAGTGGTCGAACCACTGATGTTGACTGACATGGACTTTTTCTGTGCTTGTGGTATCGATTTAGTGTGTCATCTGCCTTGAAAGCTGGTGTGCTTGCTTGTTCTGGAGCAGATGTGAAATTGTGCGATTCATTGTCATGCCATGGCATATTTGTAGTTTTGTCATTGTTTTGCAGTGTGCTGTGGCAATGTCCTTCATGTGCAGCGTTGTACCATTTTGTACAGGTTGTTGTTTCATTGTTGTTGTTTCTGTCGTTTCTGTCTTTGTTGTTTTCGTTGTCGTTCTTGTTGTTTCTGTTTTTGTTGTTTTCGTCGTTGTTCTTGTCGTTGTTGTTGTTGTCTTTGTTATGCTTCTTGTAGTTTTTGTTGTTGTGCTTGTAGTTTTTGTTGTTGTGCTTGTAGTTTTTGTTGTTGTGCTTGTAGTTTTTGTTGTTGTGCTTGTAGTTTTTGTTGTTGTGCTTGCAGTTTTTGTTGCGGCAGTTGTTGTTCTTGTTTCTGCAGTGCTTCTTGCGGTTTTTGTTGTTCTTGTTGCACTTCATGTTGTTTTTGTTCTTGGTGTTGTTGTTCTCGTTTCTGCTGTGCTTCTTGTGGTTTTTGTTTTTCATGTTGCGCTCAATGAGTGTTCCATGTGGATAATTTGCATAATTGGTGCAAGTGTCCTTTGTGGTATCTGTTACCTTGAGCGTTTCATCTCGAGAATGGTCTGATGTTGCATTGATGTTGGTGACATCAGTCATTTGTGGTGGATTTGATTCCTCTTCTTTGCTTTGTTGGTGCTCCTCTTCTGGAGTCAAAATCTTCACAATTTCATTTCATTGTGGGTCGTGGTGCTCCTCTTCTGGAGTCAAAATCTTTATGATTTCATTCTCTTGTGGGTCTTGGTGCTCCTCTTCTGGAGTCAAAATCTTCACAATTTCATTTCATTGTGGGTCGTGGTGCTCCTCTTCTGGAGTCAAAATCTTCAAGATTACTATTGACGCGGTCTCTCTGGACTCATGGTTCTCCTCTTCTGGAGTCAAAATCTTCAAGATTTCAATTGACGTGGTCTCTCTGGACTCATGACTCATGTGCTTCTGTACAGACGAGCTGAAATCTGTCAGTCCCACTGTGATCCTGCACATCCTGTATGTCGAGTGTGATGACATTGTCACTGTTTTTGCATGCAGTGGGTAGACTTACATTGTCTTCTTCTTGATTATGTGAGCTTGGTAGACTTTCATAGTCTGCTTGTGGTTGGTCAGATATGGTGGGTAGACCTTCATGGTCTTGCTCATGCATAGCGTTCGCAATGGAGTGTTTGTTTGCTTCCATTTTTGAGTCTGTCAATGAGCTGTCCGTGGAGGCTTGCAGCGCTCCCTCTGTGGAGTCTTTCATCGCTCTCTCTGTGGAGTCATGCAGTGTTCTCTCTGTGGAGTCAATCTGTGCTCTCTCAACGGAGTCGTTCTGTGCTATTTGTGTGGTGTCTTCTTCTTGGGTATTGCTGTCATCCAATGTCTCGGTGATCTGCCATGGCATCATGGTATTGGATTCATCTACCATGAGTAGAGTCGTGTTGAGCTTTGCAATCGTGTTGCTGATGCTGTGATCAGCATATCCGAATAATTCAGCCATGTCTGGGTAGTATTGTTCGAAAACAAATCATTTGTTTTTGTTTCGGATTTGGTATCGTTCTCTTCATCTTTTTTTGTTTCGCATTTGTTATCGCTCTCTTCACTTTGGGTGGTGCAGACTACTTGTTCCAGGGTGTTGTGAAAGTTATCTTCCACTGCTGGTATAAGTTCAGGCATTGTTCTGACTTTTGAGCTAAGAAAAGTCGGTTTTACAGCTTTAAGTTTCTTGTTTTCAATTTTCGGGCATTTCCCTTTTAAGTGGGCGTGGTCCGGGTCCTCTGACGTGTGACGTCATGCTTCGGGCTCGATTGCGCAAGCGCAAATCGATCTTCCTTCACTCTGCGGTTTTTTGTACACTGCGTATGTGCGACTTGCGCATGCGCAGAACCATCTTCGAATGGCGCGACCTTTTCTTTGAACTGGGCATGCGCACATCGATCTTCCTTTACAGTGCGCTTTTTTGTGCACTGCGCATGTGCGGCTTCGGTTTCCTGCGCATGCGCAGACGCAGATTTCCGTCTTTTGTTGCCCGCAGACTGTACAATGTGCTCAGACGCCAATTTGGAGTGGATTTCAGCGTTTTTGCTTTGTAAGACATTAAAGTTACTTTTTCCTTTCGATCTGGACTTTTCAATCGTGATTTTCAGAGTTAACCCTTTCTGTTCTGGTTTTGATTGTTTGAGTTTTGCATCACTCATTCCCTGTGCAATTTGGTCTCTGAGCATACAGTACTGTTCAAATTCCATACAGTGCTCTCCAAATTCTTTTAGCATTACTTCTAATTTAGTGCTGTCTTCACCTTTCAAGTATTTAAAGCAATTATATATTTCTCTAGCTTCATGTCCTGCGATGAGCAGAGCTATTTTCATTTCTTCTAAGGCTGCTTTTAATCTTTAGCTATGATATATATATTGAACATTTGTTTAAATCTTTTCCAGTCATTACTTAAATTACTGGTTGTGTTCAGCTGAGGTGGGGTTCTGACAGATATCATCGAATTAGCGAAGTCTTTCCACGTCGAATGTCCGGTAGGAGTTTCCCTTGCCATTTTGGTCTTTTTGTGTCTGCAGCTTGTGTAGTGTTATAGTAAGCGTTCTTATGTCTCCTGGTACCATGTGTTGTTCCTTGTGTCTTAATAACACTCGTAGTCTTGAAGTTGAAGTAGGTGCCTTATTGTGAGTTCGTTTTCACTTCAGTGCTTAACTTTAAGTTACATTTGAGCTGCCTGTCTGTGTCTTGCTACCAGATCCCGGTCCTGTGAAGTGTGTCTAACTTCCTGTTCGTGTGTTTTTGTACCTCCCGTGCTCCCTCTAGTGCTTGCTCAGTTGTATTGCGTCTACACAGATATACAATCACCACAAGCTGCTCCAGAAGTTGTTTCCAGAGTCCAGATTTTTCATGTCCCACCTCATAACTCAATTCCTTGTATCTGGTGATCAAGCTTGTATTCATGCAAAGAACCTTCCACTGAATTTGATGCCAGGGCCTAAGTGCATTTAGTGCCAGATTCAAAGAAAATGAACAAAGAAAGTATTCATTCAAAACATTGAATTTTAAATTGTAACTTTGTCCTTTGCACATTTTCATGGTAAAGATTTTGCTTAGTGTTGGTATTAAACAAGTTAAGATTTATCAAGGGCAATTAGGAGTTGGATATAAATCCTGGCCTTGTCAGTGACAACCACATCCTGTGAATAAATTTTAAAAATGTGTGACAGTAATTTTAAAACCATGATTATCATGTTTAGTTGCGAATAGTTCTGATCTACTGGTAAGGCCGTACAAAAGGTATCCTTAAAGGTTGCTTTGCGTTTGACACGGATTTTTGTATCAGTAAAGAAGTTGACAGAAAGAGATTTGGTTTTATAAACATGACTCATGGGGTAATAAAGTCACAGGAAGCTATTTGGCGCATTGAGTATATGCTGACCTCCTGTAGACCTATTCAGTCAGCTCCATCCCCATATCCATGAAAGTTTAGTATTCTCAACTGACCTAATTTCCTTTTGAAATAATTGACCCTCTCTGCTTACACCACTCTCAAGGGCAGCGGACTCCAGGTCATTGGCACTTGCTGCGAGAAAAAAGTTCTTCCTTTATATATTCCCCCTGTACCCAATTTGCCCAAAACCTTGAATATGTGTCCACTAGTCCTTGTGCTGTCAGTTAATGGAACAGTTTTCCTCATTTTCCTTATCCAAACCTATCATAATCTTGTACAACTCTATCAAAACTTCCTTCGATCTCCTGTGCTCCGAGAAGAACCACCCCACATCCGGGTCAATCTGCTCTGCACTCAGTCGTGGAGACTCACATCCTTCCTAAAGTGTGGTGACCAGAACTGGATGCAATACTCCAGTTGTGACCTAACCAAAAGTTTTTAAAGGCTCAGCCTAACCTCTCTGCTATTGTACTCAATGCCTCAAATTACGAAGCCCAGGATTCGACCTGCTATAATTAAAGTAAAATATTGTGGATGCTAAATCTGAAAAAGAAACAGAGATACTCAGCAGGCCTTGCAGCACCTGTGGAAAGAGAAACAGAGCTAAGGTTTTGAGTTGAAAATGATTCTTCTTCAGAACTGCAACTTCAGAACTCTGTTTGTTTGACATTTGCGCCGCATCATTGCGTCATGACAATCTCGACATGCCACCATTTGCTGAATTTGCAGTAGTTGAACCGAAAAACTGAGCAACTTGGGCAGCTGAGTTCCATTTTAACGGCACCATGTCTGCCCAAATAAACATGGTTGCCATGGGATTCCACCTCGGCTCAGTTCTCACCAACATTTTCATTGGTTTCCATGATAAAATAAGTTTTGATGGGATGACCAGTAAACATGGGCGGTACTTAACGGCTGCGTTACGCTTAAGTGAGAGCGTGACATGTCCGTTAAATCACGTGAGAGGCCAAAATCGAGAATCACACGGGTCCGGTGAGCACTGGGCCCCTACTATGGCCATGGGCAGGGTGTGTTGGCTGGTAGGGGGTGTGAGGGGGACAGAGAGGGGGGATACAATTAGGGAATGGGGGGGTCCCAGGTCCCACTAGTTGTCAGTCTCACACCTTCTCCCAATTCCTTACAGATATTAAAAGCAATGGACGATATATTGGACCCTGTGGAAGCTGCCCTTGTGGTGCAGGAAGAGGCTAGGCGGCCAGACGCAGGAGAAAGCGGCGGCAGCAGCGTCGACAGAGACATGAGGCGGCGGCCCATGTGCAGGGCCCCGAACCACATCTTGAGGACCCGGCTTCCCAACAGGCCAGAGAGAGACCCAGAGAGGGAGCTCAGCTATGGCCCAAGGTGTACAGGTGTCGCTGGTCTTTCGAACAGATGGTGGACAGACAGCATGTGCTGCAGGAGGCTCCGCCTCAACAACGGGATTGTGCGGCACCTGTGCCATGACCTTGCGGACTTGGAACCATGTGGAGGAGAAGAATTCCTGCTCCCGGTGTCCGTCAAGGTCGCCACAGCTCTGAACCACTACACCTCAGACTCATTCCAGGGCTCGAGCGGGGCCTTGTGTAGCATCTCACAAGCGACAGCCTGCAAATGCGTCCGTGAAGTCACGGATGTCCTGTTAGTCTGGGCAGCAAACTCTGGACCAGGCCCAGCAAGATGGCCGGGCAGCAGCCTTCTCTGCCATCGACGGGATTACCCAGGTGCAGGTTATAATAGATAATAATAATAGCTTATTGTCACAAGTAGGCTTCAATTAAGTTATTGTGAAAAGCCCCTAGCCGCCACATTCTGGCGCCTGTTCGGGGAGGCCGGTACAGGAATGGAACCCGCGCTGCTGGTCTTGTTCTGCATTACAAGCCAGCTGTTTAGCCACTGTGCTAGATGGCAGGCATGTCGCTCACCGGGCCGTTTGAGTTTTCTACATCAACAGGAAGTTCCACTCTCTGACCATCCAGCTCGTGTGCGACCATCACATGAAGATTATGCATGTATGTGCATGCTTCCCAGGGAGCATGCATGGCAGCTACATCCTGGGGCAATCGGACTTCCCCAGCCTCTTCGAGGACCACCCAAGGCTGGCCGGTTAGCTCTTAGGGGATAAGGGGTACCCGCTGAAGACCTGGCTATTGACACCAGTACGGAGGCCAGTACCCAATGCAGTGACCCCATACAACGAGGCCCATGCTGTAATTGAGCGGTGCATTGGATTCCTCACGATGCAGTTCCAAAGCCTTGACCGCTCTAGTGGTGCGCTGTTGGTGGTTTCATTCCAGCCTTGAGTGACTGTCTGCATGGAATTTACACGTTCTCCACATGTCTGCATGTGTTTCCTCTGGATGCTCCAGATTCCTGACGCAGTCCAAAGCTGTGTAGGTGAGGTGGATTGGCCATGCTGTACTGCCTCTTAGAATCCCAAGATGGGCAGGTCAGGTGGGGTTACGGGGATAGGGCGGGGAGAGTAGGCCTTGGTAGGGTGCTCTTTCGGAGCGTTGGTACAGGTTTGATGCGCAGAATGGCCTCCTTCTGTACCGTAGGGATTCTATGGGTTCTATGGATTAGGGGACCTGCAACACTATTGAAAGGAGGGCAGGGATTTGTCTTGATGACCTGGTCAACATTTATCCTTCAGCTAACACCTAAGTTTCCAGCACCATTTGGCCTACACCATACAATATCTTCTTTAAAATGTGATCACCCTTGTTCCTTCACCCTTCCTCTGTTAATTCTCATCCCAGGGAGCAATGTTTCTGACAGCTTCCTGTGCAGGGAATTGCCTGCCAGCCTGCCTTGGCCAGCTAAGGTTCTGTTGTTAGCAGTCTGATCACTGACTTGCAAGCTTTTGTGTTCAAATCCCACTGCAGGAATGGAGCAGTAAATCTAGACTGATACTCTACTACACCATCCCGGTGGTAGGAATTTTGGCTGCCTCTGGGGAGGATTCCCTTCTGATTTGGGTTGCTGTGAGGTCCACAATGCAATCTAGTAAGAATGAAAATGGCAGGCAGTTGTGGGCATCACAGTGCAAAAACAGAAAAAAAAGGCAGTTATAGGGTGTGACCGTTGTGGTAGTATGTATTGGGGGTCATGTGGGACTGGAAGCCCTAATGTCATTGGCTGACAGATCCCGGGTCCTGGTTGGCCGTTGACCTCTAGCTCCGCCCTGAAGGCGGAGTATAAGAAGCCGGAGTCCTCCCCCGCAGGCCAGTCTACTATTGAGCTGCGGGGGAACAGACACGCTTAATAAAGCCTCATCGACTTCACTCTATTCGTCTCACGGAGTCTTTGTGCGCTACAATTTATTAAGCGTGTCTGTTCCCCCGCAGCTCAATAGTCCCTGGAGAGCGCAGGTGGTAGTAGTGAAGACAGGGGAGAAACAAAGGATGGTCATAGACTATAGCCAGACCATCAACAGGTACACACAACTAGACGCGTACCCTCTCCCCCGCATATCCGACATGGTCAACCGGATTGCCCAATATAAAGTCTTCTCCACCGTGGACCTCAAGTCCGCCTACCATCAGCTCCCCATCCGCCCAAGTGACCGCAAGTACACAGCCTTCGAGGCAGACGGGCGATTATACCATTTCCTAAGGGTCCCATTTGGCGTCACAAACGGGGTCTCGGTCTTCCAACGGGAGATGGACCGAATGGTTGATCAACATGGGTTGCGGGCCACGTTCCCGTATCTCGACAATGTAACCATCTGCGGCCACGACCAGCAGGACCACGACGCCAACCTCCAAAAATTCCTCCAGACCGCCAAAGCCTTGAACCTCATGTACATCGAGGACAAGTGCGTTTTTAGCACCAATCGGCTAGCCATTCTGGGCTACGTAGTGCGCAATGGGATAATAGGCCCCGACCCCGAACGTATGCGCGCCCTCATGGAATTTCCCCTCCCGCACTGCCCAAAAGCCCTGAAACGCTGCCTGGGGTTCTTTTCATACTACGCCCAGTGGGTCCCCAGTACGCAGACAAGGCCCGCCCCCTTATACAGACCACGACCTTCCCTCTGTCGACAGAGGCTTGCCAGGCCTTCAGCCGCATCAAAGCGGATATCGCAAAGGCCACGATGCGCGCCATCAACGAGTCCCTCCCCTTCCAGGTCGAGAGCGACGCCTCCGACGTAGCTCTAGCGGCCAACCTTAACCAAGCGGGCAGACCCGTGGCCTTTTTCTCCCGAACCCTCCACGCCTCAGAAATCCGCCACTCCTCAGTGGAAAAGGAAGCCCAAGCCATAGTGGAAGCTGTGCGACATTGGAGGCATTACCTGGCCGGCAGGAGATTCACTCTCTTCACGGACCAACGGTCGGTAGCCTTCATGTTCGATAATGCACAGCGGGGCAAAATCAAAAACGACAAGATCTTAAGGTGGAGGATCGAGCTCTCCACCTTCAACTATGAGATTTTGTATCGTCCCGGAAAGCTGAACAAGCCGTCCGATGCCCTATCCCGCGGCACATGTGCCAACGCACAAATTAACCGCCTCCAAACCCTCCACGAGGACCTCTGCCACCCGGGGGTCACTCGGTTTTTCCACTTCATCAAGTCCCGCAATCTCCCATACTCTTTAGAGGAGGTCCGTGCAGTCACAAGGGACTGCCACATCTGCGCGGAATGCAAACCGAATTTTTTCAGGCCGGATGCAGCGCACCTGATTAAGGCTTCCCGCCCCTTTGAACGCCTCAGTCTCGATTTCAAAGGGCCCCTCCCCTCCACCGACCGCAACGCATATTTTCTTAATGTGGTGGACGAATACTCCCGCTTCCCTTTTGCCATTCCCTGCTCTGACATGACCGCGGCCACAGTCATTAAAGCCCTGAACAGCATCTTCACACTGTTCGGTTACCCCGCATACGTCCACAGCGACAGGGGGTCCTCTTTCATGAGTGACGAGCTGCGCCAGTTCCTGCTCAGTAAGGGCATAGCCTCAAGCAGGATGACCCCCGGGGGAACGGGCAAGTAGAGAGGGAGAACAGCACGGTCTGGAAGGCCGTCCTACTGGCCCTATGGTCCAGGGACCTCCCAGTTTCACGGTGGCAGGAGCTCCTCCCGGACGCTCTCCACTCCATCCGGTCGTTATTATGTACGAGCACTAATCAAACGCCTCATGAGCGTCTCCCTAGGAGGTCCTCCTCTGGAACGTCGCTGCCGACCTGGCTGGCGGCCCCAGGACCCATCTTGCTCCGAAAGCATGTGCGGGCACATAAGGCGGACCCGTTGGTTGAAAGGGTTCACCTCCTCCACGCGAACCCGCAGTACGCTTACGTGGAGTACCTCGACGGCCGACAGGACACGGTCTCCCTGCGGGATCTGGCGCCTGCCGGCAACACACACACCCCCCCGACACCATTCACCCAACCCCCCCCCCTTCCTGCCACCGCCGCACCCCGCGACCTCCCCCTTCCCAGGAGGATCGGTTCCCCTCCCCTCAGGCCCGACCAAGAATAAAGCCCAAGCTGAAACCGTAAGGCTCCCGGAGACGACAACACCGGTACAAGCACCACCACCACCACCGGGGCCGAGGCGATCGACACGGACGACCAGACCGCCCGACCGACTCGTGGCGTCGATCTAAATCAAAATATGGACTTTTCACAAGAACATTTTGCTTTTCTCCCTATACCCTCTGTAAATAGTTGAAACAGGACAAAATTGTACAATATTGTATTGCCATGTGAATGTTTTTTTTTCCTCCCAGGACCAGCCCTGTAAACCCTTACCACCATACGAAGCATCACCCCGCCGGGTTCATTTTTGACAAGGGGTGAATGTGGTAGTATGTATTGGGGGTCATGTGGGACTGGAAGCCCTAATGTCATTGGCTGACAGATCCCGGGTCCTGGTTGGCCGTTGACCTCTAGCTCCGCCCTGAAGGCGGAGTATTAGAAGCCGGAGTCCTCCCCCGCAGGCCATTCTACTATCGAGCTGCGGGGGAACAGACACGCTTAATAAAGCCTCATCGACTTCACTCTATTCGTCTCACGGAATCTTTGTGCGCTACAACCGTAAGATGCATAACATGCACGTCTACGCCCGATACCCGGGCATGTGCACGATGCCTTCATCCTGGCACACTCGATGGTTCCGGACCTCTTCTCGGTGCACCCCTGGTTGAGGGGTTGGCTCCTGGGGTTAACCGCTGTGGTCATGGCTGCTGACGCCTATCCTGAGGCTATAGACCGATGCAGAGTCCCGCTACAACGATGTCCACGCCGCGACCAGGGGCATGATCAAGCGGAGACAGAAAGCACATTGTTATACAATCGGACGCATGCAGTACAGGGGATGGGTAGCTGGTGGCCTTTGTCCCCAGAGCATCCCACCATGGCGGCTGGTCTGGGGGTTCAGTTTCCCTCCAGGTGGATGGGATGGAGGTTACATGTGCTTGGGATAGGGTTAATGCCAGAGGCACAGTGCTGCCTATTCACCCTGGCTGCACTGAGGGCTTTGTCCAGTTTTTTATGGCACTGCTGTCCGTTCCTGGGAGTGGGGCTCAAAGCGCTCACGGCATCTGCCACCTGCGTCCAGGCCTGGTGTACAGCGGCTGGTGGCAACCTCCTTCCCACCCACGGCGTCCAGCAGGGTCTCCAGCTCAGCATCCATGAACTGTGGTGCAGCTCACGGTGCTGCCACCTTGTTGACTGGGATGAGTGTGTGTGGGGAGCGGAGTTCTAATATGCGGCTACATTTTGTCAGCCTTTCGAGTGTCAATCCTGACTCTGGCGTATCCGACACCGTGTCTATTTGGAGTTGATCGTGTTCCAGTGGTGCCAGTGCTAGCCCCTTAACAGTTGTGGGATTGCTCTGAGAGCAGTGCCAATTTTGCTGCCATAGAAGTCCACCGATTCTGTCCCGGCAGCAGCATTTAGGGCTGGATTCTCCGATTTTGATGCTATGTCCAGAGGAATTGTCTAGTTTTACAATGAAAAAGTCGGTGGCATCCCCGCACCGATCCTCCGCACGGGGGTGGGCTAGAAGCGGCATCAAGTAAAACCCCCGGTGTTCCAGACATGAACGGCTGGAGAATTGCCGGGTCCGTGGCTGCGCATGCGCGGCGACGACCTGCAGCGGTCACGCCGCACAACATGGCGCCGGCCGCGCAGAACCCGGCTGGCCAAATAGTGTCCACCTGGCCACCCCTGGTCCATCGCCCACCAGTCCCCCCAACCCTCTCTGAAGTCCCCCCTGCCAGTAACATGGCTCCCCCCCCCCCGAATGTGGCGGCGCTGGACACAGTCCGCAGCCGCCACGCACGGTTTACAAAAACTCAGACCACACACAACCCGCCCGGTCATGAACTCACCCCATCGGGGTGGAGCATCAGGGGAGGGCCTCAAAGCGACGGGCTCTAGGATGACACTGATTTGAAGGGGGCGGAGCATTCGAAAAACGGTGCCGACCCCAATTCGGTCGCAAATGGGGATTCTCCGCCCCATCGGCGCATATGAATTCTTCCTCTTGCCTTCAAAACCATGGAACAATATATTCTCCTTATTCTTTATTTTTGATTACAATTGTCATTCATTAAAAAAACAATTTGGTATAATTTTGACGTATTTCACTTTTTTTCAGTCTCTTTGAATTTGATGCATTATGTTACTTGGCACTCAGCTGGCTTTTTGCTTGAGCAATTTGAAACTGATGCCACTGCTCTGCTCTCCACATAGTGCAATGTCCTTTCCTGCTTCAAATTTTTATCCAACCTTTGTATAAAAGATGCAATGGTGTCGATCTGAACTGTCTCCTGTGCAAAGCATTCCATGATTCAACAACTCCTTGTGTTAAGAAATTGCTGTTAAGCTATATCTTCACCCCCTTCGTGACTATTTTAAATTGATGGCTCCTCACCATCAACCCCCCCGGCCTCAAGAAGATGTTTTTCACTTCAATAAAATCATTTATAATTTGAGAAACCTTTTAAAGCTCCCCTGAGGCTTTCCTGTTCGTGAAGAAATAGTCTCAGTACATCAAGTTTCCGCTCATGACAATAGTTTCCCATCATTGAGGTTTATCTGACAAATCTATAACGTACACCTTTTGTAACATTTATGTGACTCCTATTATGGGCACTCAAAATTGCACATGGTGTTTGAATTGTAATCTAACAAATGTTTTGTACAACTTAAATTCTCTGATATTCTATGAACACAAAATGTTTTTTTCCACAGGTATGGTTTTATTTATTTACAGCAGCACATTTAAGGAAAAATAGGCAGGATTTGGAGTTTTGGTCAAGCCACCAACCAACATCATGGTCACACGTGGGTCCTGAACCTACACTTTGTTGAGAACAGGCACCTGGCAGAGATTTTCCCCAAACTGGCCACTTAGTGGAAAGAGGATATGCACTACCCAATTAAAGAGAGTGGAGAAACTCTGTAGGCTGACAAATCAAATAGTTCCATTAAAAGGGTCTGCAGCCTACAGTTCAAGTCAAGGAGGGAGAGGCCACCTCCATCTTGTGGCATTCTCTCAGCGCATTTAAAATAATGCTCATGCATTTGCTTTGTTTGGCCCCTTGTTCCGCACTGTAACCAATCGTTGTTTGTCGATGTACCATTTGTCAATGTTCTCTGTCGATTATTCTTTTCGTCTGCTATGTACATACTGTGTACGTTCCCTCGGCCACAGAAAAATACTTTTTACTGTAATTCGGTGACAATAAATCAAATCAAATCAAAATCAGAAATCAAATAATGGCCCCATCAGCCAGGTCTCAATTCTGGAGGTGGAGCCCCTCCATCCTCAATCCCACATCTTGAAAAATGGCTTGGGAATGCATGTTTTTTGCAAACTGGCATACCAGCCAGGGCCATGAAATTACTCCTCCACCACCCTCAACACGTCACCCTCTTCCCACGCCACTTTCCCATGCACTCGCAGAAGGTGTAACACCTGCCCCTTTACCTCCTCCCTGCTCACCATCCCAGGGTTTATCCCGTACCAGTTTACCCAAACAGGCGGCAGAATGTGGCGACTAGGGGCTTTTCACAGTAACCTCAGACTTATGACAATATAAAGGTTATTATTAAACACCCTTTTCAGGTGGGGCAGCGCTTCACGTGAACCTTCTTCAATCTGGTCTATTGCTCCCAGTGTGGTCGACTCTACATTGGAGAGATTAAATGCAGACTGGGTGACCACTTTGCAGAACACCTCCAGTCCGTCCGCAAGCAGGACCCAAACTTTCCTGGTGCTTGCCGTTTAAACTCACCATCCTGCTCTCACATCCACATGTCCATCCTTGGCTTGCTACAATGTTCCAGTGAAGCCCAGTGCAAACCGGAGGAACAGCACCTCATCTTCCAATTAGGCACATTACATTCGGACTTTGCATTAAGTTTAACAACTTCAGACTGTGAACTCTCTCCTCGACCTTTACCCCATTTTCATTTCTATCACTTTATTTTTATTTTTATTTCTTCCATTGATCTGTTTTCCCTCGCCATTGTTCCCCTCCCCCCACTCCACTTGGGCCAATTGTTCCTAGTTGCCCTTTGACACACTGCTCAACTTTGATCTACTATTCACACATTTTAATCTCTTTATGCACCATTATCAGCACCCTTCACAACCTTAATCACACCATTTACATTCCTTTTGTCTTCTGTCCTCGACATCTTAGTCAATCTAGTATGGGAGGGTTTAAACTAGTATAGCAGGGGGGCGGGCACGGGAGCAATAGGTCAGAAGGTGAGAGCATTGAGGGAGAACTAGGGAATAGGGCCAGTATGGCTCTGAGGCAGAGCAGACAGGGAGAAGTTGCTGAACACAGCGGGTCTGGTGGCCTGAAGTGCATATGTTTTAATGCAAGAAGTATTACGGGTAAGGCAGATGAACTTAGAGTTTGGATTAGTACTTGGAACTTTGATGTTGTTGCCATTACAGAGGCCTGGTTGAGGGAAGGGCAGGATTGGCAGCTAAACATTCCAGGATTTAGATGTTTCAGGCGGGATAGAGGGGGATGTAAAAGGGGTGGCGGAGTTGTGCTACTGGTTAGGGAGAATATCACAGCTGTACTACGGGAGGACACCTCAGAGGGCAGTGAGGCTATATCGGTAGGGATCAGGAATAAGAAGGGTGCAGTCACAATGTTGGGGGTTTACTACAGGCCTCCCAACTGCCAGCGGGAGATAGAGGAGCAGATAGGTAGACAGATTTTGGAAAAGAGTAAAAACAACAGGGATGTTCTGATGGGAGACTTTAACTTCCCCAATATTGACTGGGACTCACTTAGTGCCAGGGGCTTAGACGGGGCAGAGTTTGTAAGGAGCATCCAGCAGGGCTTCTTAAAACAATATGTAGACAGTCCAACTAGGGAAGGGGCTGTACTGGACCTGGTATTGGGGAATGAGCCCAGCCAGGTGGTAGAAGTTTCAGTAGGGTAGCATTTTGGGAACAGTGACCACAATTCAGTAAGTTTTAAAGTGCTGGTGGACAAGTATAAAAGTGGTCCTAGGGTGAATGTGCTAAATTGGGGGAAGGCTAATTATAACAATATTAGGAGGGAACTGAAAAACCTAGATTGGGGGCGAATGTTTGAGGGTAAATCAACATCTGACATGTGGGAGGCTTTCCAGTGTCAGTTGAAAGGAATTCAGGACCGGCATGTTCCTGTGAGGAAGAAGGATAAATACGGCAATTTTCGGGAACCTTGGATAACGAGAGATATTGTAGGCCTCGTCAAAAAGAAAAAGGAGGCATTTGTCAGGGCTAAAAGGCCGGGAACAGACGAAGCCTGTGCGGAATATAAGGAAAGTAGGAAGGAACTTCAGCAAGGAGTCAGGAGGGCTAGAAGGGGTCACGAAAGGTCATTGGCAAATAGGGTTAAGGAAAATCCCAAGGCTTTTTACACGTACATAAAAAGCATGAATGTAGCCAGGGAAAGGGTTGGTCCACTGAAGGATAGGCAAGGGAATCTATGTGTGGAGCCAGAGGAAATTGGCGAGGTATCAAATGAATACTTTGCATCAGTATTCACCAAAGAGAAGGAATTGGTGGATGTTGAGCATGGAGAAGGGTGTGTAAATAGCCTGGGCCACATTGAGATCCAAAAAGATGAGGTGTTGGGCGTCTTGAACAATGTTAAGGTGGATAAGGCCCAGGGCTTGATGGGATCTACCCCAGAATACTGAAGGAGGCTAGAGAGGAAATTGCTGAGGCCTTGACAGAAATCTTTGGATTCTCACTGTCTTCAGGTGATGTCCCGGTGGACTGGAGAATAGCCAATGTTGTTCCTCTGTTTAAGAAGGGTAGCAAGGATAATCCAGGGAACTACAGGCCGGTGAGCCTTACGTCAGTGGTAGGGAAATTACTGGAGAGAATTCTTCGAGACAGGATCTACTCCCATTTGGAAGCAAATGGACGTATTAGTGAGAGGCAGCATGGTTTTGTGAAGGGGAGGTCGTGTCTCACTAACTTGATAGAGTTTTTCAAAGAGGTCACAAAGATGATTGATGCAGGTAGGGCTGTGGATGTTGTCTATATGGACTTCAGTAAGGCCTTTGACAAGGTCCCTCATGGTAGAGTAGTACAAAAGGTGAAGTCTCACGGGATCAGGTATGAGCTGGCAAGGTAGATACAGCACTGGCTTGGTCATAGAAGGCAGAGGGTAGAAATGGAAGGATGCTTTTCTAATTGGAGGGCTGTGACTAGTGGTGTTCCGCAGGAATCAGTGCTGGGACCTTTGCTGTTTGCAGTATATATAAATGATTTGGAGGAAAATGTAACTGGTCTGATGAGTAAGTTTGCAGACGACACAAAGGTTGGTGGAATTGCGGATAGCGATGAGAACTGTCAGAGGATACAGCAGGATTTAGATTGTTTGGAGACTTGGGTGGAGAGATGGCAGATGGAGTTTAATCCGGACAAATGTGAGGTAATGCATTCTGGAAGGTCTAATGCAGGTAGGGAATATACAGTGAATGGTAGAACCCTCAAGAGTATTGAAAGTCAGAGAGATCTAGGTGTACAGGTCCACAGGTCACTGAAAGGGGCAACACAGGTGGAGAAGGTAGTCAAGAAGGCATACGGCATGATTGCCTTCATTGGCCGGGGCATTGAGTATAAGAATTGGGAAGTCATGTTGCAGTTGTATAGAATCTTAGTCAGGCCACACTTGGAGTATAGTGTTCAATTCTGGTCGCCACACTACCAGAAGGATGTGGAGGCTTTAGAGAGGATGCAGAAGAGATTTACCAGAATGTTGCCTGGTATAGAGGCCATTAGCTATGAGGAGCGGTTGAATAAACTCGGTTTCTTCTCAGTGGAACAACGGAGGTTGAGAGGCGACCTGATAGAGGTCTACAAAATTATGAGGGGCATAGACAGAGTGGATAGTCAGAGGCTTTTCCCCAGGGTAGAGGGGTCAATTACTAGGGGGCATAGGTTTAAGGTGCGAGGGGCAAAGTTTAGAGTAGATGTACGAGGCAAGTTATTTACACAGAGGGTAGTGGGTGCCTGGAACTCGCTGCCGGAGGAGGTGGTGGAAGCAGGGACGATAGTGACATTTAAGGGGCATCTTGACAAATACATGAATAGGATGGGGATAATGGAATACGGACCCAGGAAGTGTAGAAGATTGTAGTTTAGTCGGGCAGCATGGTCGGCACGGGCTTGGAGGGCTGAAGGGCCTGTTCCTGTGCTGTACTTTTCTTTGTTCTTTGTTCTTTGTTTGATCTCCACCTATCGCTGTGCCCCTATACAGCCCCATCGCTCCACGCCCCCCACCACAGTATAAATCTGACCCCATTTTCAGTTCACTCTAGCTTTGAGTCATTCAGATTTGAAACATTAGCTCCCTTTTCTCTCCACAGATGCTGTCAGACCTGCTGAGATTGTCCAGTATTTTTTGTTTTGTGTTGTGCATGCAATTACGAAACCACCAACTTCTGTCCTCATCCCCATATGGGGCAAAAATTCTGCTGTTTGTATTTTCATTCCATGAGGCTTTAGTTCATTGTTTTGTTTTGTTTTTTGCCCTGAAAATATATAATCTCATACTTTGCCTGACCCCTTACTGCCACCTCCCCATCTGGCAATACCTTACAACACCTGTCCCACCAGACTGCCCTGATATCATCCTAACCACTGAATTTCACTGTGGTCTGTGCACAAATCTTACTCTGCTCTTTTCAGCACTTCACTATTATTCATCCATCTCGCCTTTAATTCCTGATTCCCTCCTTCCTAACCAAGCCTCATCTCACTGAGATTTGTCACTCTCTGCTCTCTCATTCATTTTGCTCTCTCATCTAAATTAATGTCCTCCTGTCCTCCCTTAACCTTAACTACATAAACTCCTGTCCATATTCACAGCCACCCCCTCAACCTTGCCATATCTTGGGTGCCCTCTATTTCCACCATCTCAGTAAGAAGTCTTACAACACCAGGTTAAAGTCCAACAAGGTTGATTCAAATCACTCGCTTTCGGAGTGCAGCTCCTTCGTCAGGTCACCTGAGGAAGGAGCTGTGCTCCGAAAGCTAGTGATTCGAAACAAACCTGTTGGACTTTAACCTGGTGTTGTACGACTTCCTACCGTGCCCACTCCAGTCCAACCCATCATCTCCACATCATGTCCACCACCTCAGTCACAGATAAGGCCATATCTGATTACCTTATTGTACCCATCATCACTCATATCCCTTTTAAAAACTTCCCCTAGATTACTTACAAGAGCATTATAAAATCCCCAACTATCTAATCATCTTTTCACACAATACCTTTGTAGTTATCCATCTGTTCAACTATGTCCTTATCTAATTGATGACCTTGTTACCAGTAAAACTCTCACTCACTTGCATTCTAGTCACTTCCCCTTGTACAGCCTCAATCCCCATCCCTTTAAGTCCAAGAGGCACAGACTTGAACGTCTATTCTATGCACCAAACTTGTTGAGCCATCTATTGCCAGATATGGGGCGAAATTCTCCCCCAACGGCGCGATGTCCGCCGACTGGTGCCAAAAACAGCGCCAATCAGACGGGCATCGCGCCTGCCCAAAGGTGCGGAATGCTCCGCATCTTTGGGGGCCGAGCCCCAACATTGAGGGGCTAGGCCGACGCCGGAGGGATTTCCGCCCCGCCAGCTGGCGGAAATGGCGTTTGTTGCCCCGCCAGCTGGCGGAAATGGCGTTTGTTGTCCCGCCAACTGGCGTGGAAATGCGGCGCATGCGCGGGAGCGTCAGCGGCCGCCGACAGTTTCCCGCGCATGCGCAGTGGGGAGAGTCTCTTCTGCCTCCGCCATGGTGGAGGCCGTGGCGGAGGCGGAAGGGAAAGAGTGCCCCCACGGCACAGGCCCGCCCGCGGATCGGTGGGCCCCGATCGCGGGCCAGGCCACCGTGGGGGCACCCCCCGGGGTCAGATCTCCCCGCGCCCGCCCCCCCCCCCCAGGACCCCGGAGCCCGCCCACGCCGCCTGGTCCCGCCGGTAAATACCAGCTTTGATTTACGCCGGCGGGACAGGCAATTTCTGGACGGGACTTCGGCCCATCTGGGCCGGAGAATTGAGCGGGGGGTCCCGCCAACCGGCATGGCCCGATTCCCGCCCCCGCCCAATCTCCGGTACCGGAGACTTCGGCGGGGGCGGGATTCACGGCGGCCAACGGCCATTCTCCGACCCGGCGGGGGTCGGAGAATGACGCCCCTGGTTGGATCACATTAAGCACCGTTATGATTGTGTATCCTTTGCCAAAAGTGCTCACTGCTTCAGGATTATGCTGGTATTGCCCCAGTTCACTTACTTCTCTGGCAACCAGATCCACACATACCTTTCCTCTGGCCTCCCCACCCTCACCTTCACCCACAAACAGGAGATGCTTGTGGAGTGCTATGTCACTCAGGTTCAGGTAATCAATCTGGTGGCACGGTGACACAGTGTTCAGTGCTGCTGCCTCACAGCGTGAGGGATCCGGGATTCAATTCCGGCCTTGAGCAACTGTCTGTGCGGAGTCTGCACATTCTCCCTGTATCTGCATGGGTTTCCTCCGGGTGCTCCGGTTTTCTCCCACAATCCAAGGATGTGCAGGTTATGTGGATTGGCCATGCTAAATTGCCCCTTAGTGTCCAAAATAAAAGGTTAGGTGGGTTACGAGGTTACAGGGATAGGCTGGTTAGTAGGCCTAGGTAGGGTGCTCTGTCAGAGGGTCAGTGCAGACTCAATAGGTCGAATGGCCTCCTTATACGCTGTAGGAATTCTATGATTCTATGAATCCATTGAACTGCCTCTGCTGCATCTGCCCACCAAGCCAAGCTTTCCCAAGTCTACTCCTTGTCCGAGGTTTGACCTTGCATCCTTCCTTACTTTTCCTCTATCTTTCTTCATGGCCTTTTTGAACTCATCTTGTCCTTGAGATCCACCAGCTGATGACATTCACTTCCACCTCACTGAAGCGGGGGAGTCGTTGTATTCAACATCTGATCCTGACTTCCGGCTTTTGTGGGAAATTCCCTGTGGGCCATTCTCTGTGTGGGCCTGGTAACTGGACCCAGTGTTTTCGTGGTGGCTGTTGACCGGGTCAGATAAAACCCAGTTGGCTGGCGGCAGTAGAGGTTTCATGGGTTTTAATCTTGTCGAAAAGTCTATGATGTGACACTTTCTCACATGTAGGAGACAAGTAGGGTGGCTGACTAAAGAGCTTGGTTAAAGAGATAGAATTATAGAGTTGTAGAATAGCACACAAGGAGGGGTTCATCATGTTTGTGCCATCTGTCTGTAAGAACAAATCTGTTAATCCCACTCCCTACCTTTTCCTGAAGATTTGCAAATGATTTCTCTTTAGACGATCATCCATTCTCTTTTGAAAACTATGATTACCCCAAGGACCCATCATCTCATTATGTGTGGGGGGGGGTAACTTGAGGCTGATAACACTGGGTCAATGAGAAAATGACATCATGCAAGTGCAGCATTCAGGTCCGACAGAAGGATGTGCGGGAGACTCAGGGCTGCAGTCGGATGGTAGAATAGCCTGGTCAGCTATTAATGTGAATTACAGAATAGAACGCTTCCACCACTCAATTTTACCTGCCTCTCAAAAACCAATGCAACCATATTGTGAGTAAACATCCGCAGATATTCGTATCAGTATTTTACATGGATATTGATTTATATGTCAATGGATTTGACATAATAAAGGTGTTGCTTGTAACCCAAGTAAGGTGTGCATTGCGTCATTGATGTCCAGAATAGACTTCTGAATACAAGGGTTAAGTAGCTGATTCAGGGAAGCACTGGTCTCCACAAACGCGGATAGCTTAAAGAAGCATACAGGATGCTGAGCTTGAGAAATAGAAG
Source organism: Scyliorhinus torazame (assembly GCF_047496885.1). NCBI lineage: Eukaryota > Metazoa > Chordata > Chondrichthyes > Carcharhiniformes > Scyliorhinidae > Scyliorhinus > Scyliorhinus torazame. Next base: position 136,462,482 of record NC_092712.1, read on the forward strand.
CATGGAGTAAAGCAAAGAAATTCTGATGAACCTTTATAAAACACTAATTCAGCCTCAACTGGTGCATTGTGTACAATTCTGGGCACCACACTTTAGCAAGGATGTGAATACGTTGGAGATGTTGCAGAATCGATTTACAAGAATAGTTCTCAGGTTGAGGGACTTTAGTTAAGTGGACAGATTGGGGAACATGGAGTTCTTCTTGAAGAGAAGAGAAGATTGAGAGGAGATTTCGTAGAGTAGAATGGTTTGACAGAATTGATAGGGAGAAACTGTTTCTATTGGCAGAAGGGTTGTGAAACAGAAAACATAGGCGCGACCCAATGGTCACCCTGCGCCCGAAAAACAGCTCGCCACGGGGCAGCATGGCCATTAGAAGCCGGGAGACCGTGCTGCCGGGATCTACCCGGCTCGCAACTTTGCGATGTGAATACCCATGGGGGCAGGATCACTTTTTAGCAAATCAGCATATGAGAGAGAGACAGCTCGTCTCACTTTAATATGCAGTTTCCCAATGTACCCGGGGCGTTGGGATCCCCTTCGCCTCGGAGACCATGGGAGAGGGACGTCCAACACTGGTCTCCACAAACGCGGACCAGACGGAACGGCACTTGGGGGGGCCTCCCAGGGGATGAGAGGCCCCAGGTGCATGCCCTTTGGTTATCATAGATCATAGAATTTACAGTGCAGAAGGAGGCCATTCGGCCCATCGAGTCTGCACCAGCTCTTGGAAAGAGCACCCCACCCAAGGTCAACACCTCCACCCTATTCCCATAACCCAGTAACCCCACCCAACACTAAGGGCAATTTTGGACACTAAGGGCAATTTTTTTTATCATGGCCAATCCACCTAACCTGCACATCTTTGGACTGTGAGAGGAAACCGGAGCACCCGGAGAAAACCCACGCACACACGGGGAGGATGTGCAGACTCCACACAGACAGTGACCCAAGCCGGAATCGAACCTGGGACCCTGGAGCTGTGAAGCAATTGTGTTATCCACAATGCTACCGTGCTGCCCAGGTTAGGGAGGTATCCTGGCACTACTGGTGCCACCCTGGCACTACCATCCTGTCATCTTGGCATTGCCAGTCTGTCACCCTGGCAGTGCCACCTGCCCGCCATCTTGGCAGTGCCAAGGTGCTCAGGAGGCATTGCCAGCTGACAGGAGCAATGCCAGTGTGCCAGATTGGTGGTGGCAAGCTGGCATTTTTTGCGGAGCGAGTGGCATTTTATGGCGATTTGTTTCTCGGCACTGCAAGTGTCGGGAAACATGCGGCTAAACGTGTTCGCTATCAGTCTTAATTCCCTTTTAGTTGAATCATGCCCGTCAGTTTAAGATAATTGGCAAAGGAGACAATGGCGACATAAGGAAAGACTTCTTTATGTAACGAGTGGTTAGGATCTGAAGTGCATTGCCTGAAAGTGTGGAGGAGGCAATTGTAATTGAGGCTTTCAAAAGAGAATAGGATAATTATTGAACGATAAATCGTTTGCAAAGCTTCAGGGAAAAGGGGAGGAGTGGGACGAGCTGAGTTGTTGTTGCAGGCAGATGACACGAACATGATGAACCCTTTGTGTGCTGTTATATTTCCCATGTTGTATAATGATAAACACAACAATTAACAGAAGAATTGATGCAAAATAGGTCAGACAGAACAGGAGTTATTGCCAGCATAAGTACAAGTAAAACAATACAGAATAGATGCGGGACAGGTCAGTTGAGGAACCGAAACCCTTAGCTTAAATTCCGATCAATCCCACCAACCAGATACCACAGCGAGCGGGGAAAAGAAGGCTAGGTCATATCAATACATAAGGACAACAAAACAGGTCACACACCCCAAAGTATAGCAATTCAGACTAATAACTTGAAATGGATTAAAATGAATGTGTCAGGGAAAGCCTAGAAAAAGCAAGTATGCCAAAGTGGAGACTGGTCGGAGTTCTCCAGCCATCGGGATTCTCATTTCCCACTGCAGCACATCCCCGCCCACGGGTTTCCCGGCAGTGTGGGCTGGTTCAGTGGGAAATCCCATTAACAAGTGGAGGGAATAGAGAATCCCACCACCAGCAAACGGTGCGCTGCTGAGAAACATGCAGCTGGGGGACCGGAATATCCTGCCTTATGAATTTAAGTTAGGGATTCCAAACTTTATGAAATGCATCAGATTTAGAATGGAGAACAAATGTCAAAAATTCATGGAGATGCATTCCATGATCAGACTATGCCAGTTTTGGCTAGAAGGATATTCGTCACTAACCCAGGAGCACAGGATATTTCTAAGAGCAGTAAAGGTCAGAATATTATATAGACCATTTTTTTCCATTAGAATCCATGATTCTCCCGTTCGGGAGACCTCAAATCAGGATGCAGGATTAGACTTGAAGGTTGTCTCAAACATCATCTCCAGATCCCTGATCACACCTGACCAGTAGGTCTGAATCTTGACACAAACCCATGGACAATGTATATAATTTCCTCGACTACCTGGCACTTCAGGCACATTGGAGAAAAAGCAGGATCAAACCTGTGTCTAGGACTAGGCGTAATATGAGTACAGTTTGGTATCTTGAACCAGGTCTCCTTCATCTAATTGCGAACCAAATTTTTTCCCCCCCAATTACGGGGCAATTAATAATAATAATCATTATTAGTGTCACAATAGGCTTAACATTAACACTGCAATGAAGTTAATTTAGCGTGGCCAATCCACCTACCGTTTGGGTTGTGGGGGTGAGACCCACGCAGACACGGGGAGAATGTGCAAACTCCGCCCAGACAATGACCCAGGGCCGGGATCGGTCCTGGGTCCTCGGCACCATGAGGCAGCAGTGCTAATCATTGTATCACCGTGCCGCTGCAAACCAAACAGTTACAGCCATAATCCCACATGTTACCCCATGGTTCCTCACAATCTTGATAGCCAAGCCCTTTTCCCATGCCTGCAGAGCATTCAGCGTGATGATGCAGGCCCTGGAGTTCAACACATCAGAGAACTTACTAATCAAGTGTTTAAGCTCCACAGAAATCAGGATTTGTTCCTCTGGAAAAATTGAGGAATCAAGATGCAGGGAAGTCTTATTAAGGATAAAGGGTCTAAGCTGTAAATACTTAAAAAAGGTTTGCCTTGGGATGCCCTATCAAATAGCTGCTCAAAAATGATAGCAAGGAGGCATTTCCGAACATGCCTCCCAACCAACAAATGCCTCTATCTCTCCAGGTATCAAATCCATGGTCGATTGGACTTGGTGAGAAGTGTGGACTGCCCTGGATAGAAGAGAGAGCAGAAGTCAATTTGGATCTCCCTTCTAGTTGGCGGACCAATCTCCGCGTTCAGAGTATTAATAATAATGGGATTGTCACACTTAGCAGAGCCTGCTTTAATGTCACCATAAAACAATAAGGGTTGTGGAGGGAAAATTGACTGCTCTGCTTCAATGTCAAGCCAGATGGACCCCAGATCCAACCTAACCCCATCTCTGATGATTATTAGATGAGAGGCCAACTGGTATTGCTTAATATTTGGGAGACCCAAACCTGCCCCAGCACCTGGTAACTGGAGCTTGGCCAACTTAAGGCGAGCTCGCTTTTTGTTCCAAATAAATGTACTAATCATTCCATTAATTTCTTTAATGACCCTAACTGACAACAGAACAGGCAGCATTTGTAAATATTGTACCAATCTGGGCAATATGTTCATTTTAAAAGGGTGATCCTCCCAAGTCATGAAATCGAGAGTGCTGATCATCGAGCGAGATCCCATCTAATAGTCACAATCAGTTAGGGGAAGTTGACCCCATATAATTGTCTAAAGGAAGTGGTAATGGAAACCCCAAAATATTTAAATCCCATGAGGAACCATTTCAATTGGAAATTAGCAACGGGGGGGGGGGGGGGGGGGGTTACCCCTCTCCCTACCGGCATAGCCTCTGACATGCTTGCAACCAGAAAAGGCACTAAAACTGTCCACCACTTCAACAAAAGCAGGAACCAAAACACGAGGATTCAAATAGCAGCACATCCTCTGTATAAAGCGTGAATGCTGCTTCATCCCATATTCCAACCTCGATATCAAGGGATCTGACCTAATGGCCTCCGCCAATGGCTCAATGGCCAACACAAACAACAAGGCGGACAGAGGGCAATTTAGCCTAGTCCCTCTCTGAAGCCCAAAGTTTGACGACCTTAAATCGTTGGAGAGCACTGCTTCCACGGGTGTATGGTACAATAATTGAATCCACTTGATATAATTCTTGATATAACCATCTTGATATAAGCGATTCTTCTTCTGATTATTATTATTCTCCCCCAACCCAAAGCCTTGCAACGTACAAACCAGATAATTCCACTCAACTCGGTCAAACACTTACTCTGCATCTAAGGAAATAGCCAGCCATCCAATGCACACTTCTGAAAAGCCTGTATCACATTTAGAAATCCTCTCATGTTATTACTCGAGTATCTTCCCCTAAGCAACACAGTCTGGACCTCCCACATGATTGTCGGAAGGATGTCTTCAAACCTTTTGGCCAGAACCTTAGATAATAGTTTCAAGTCAACATTCATAAGAGATATTGGCCTGTAGGAGGCAAACTCCTCTGGGTCTTGCCTGTCATCAGAATCAAAGAAACATTAGCTTCATGTAAAGTCAGTGGCAACACCCCCAACTCAAAAGAGTGACAATACATACCCACCAACGGGTCTAACAACAAATCCTTAAACTCCCTTAAAACTCATCCAAAGCCATCCAGCCCTGGTGCCTTACCTGGCTGAAGCTTCCTATTGGTCTTTGATACCTCCTCCCTAGAAAGAGGAGCATTGAGTGCTTGGTGTTGGCTTTCTGTGGTCTCTGGGAGCTTCAAGGAATAGAATAAATACTCCATACCCATCAACTCACCACCAGAATGCCCAGATTTGTATAATCCTGCATAGAATTCCCTAAAATCCCTGTTTATCTTTTCTGTCTTTGTCACTCTTTTTCCTCCTGCAAGTCGCACAGAGGGGATCAACCTAGAGTCAGCCCTTTTCTTTGTCAAGCAGGCTCAATATTTGTTCAGTTTATTCCCTAACTCCCTACAATGCCTGCCTCGCAAACTTTAAGCTTTTCTCAACCTCCTTCAACAATTGCCTACTGGGAATCTTCTTATAACTCTCCTCTGCCTTTGCCAAGCAAGCAGCCAGCTCTCCAGCATCTTGCGCCTTTTATTAGCTGCATACAAAATAATCAGCTCCCTAATGTAAGCCTTCCACGTCTCGCACAAACTAGAGGGGGGATATCTGGGGTCAACTTATCCGAGAGGAAAAACTCAAACACTTTTTTACAATGTGTAGTAAATGATGTACCTCTGATCAGGGAGGCACCAAACCTCCATGTTCTTGTTTGGGGAGAGGTGAGCCCTCAAGCAAACATTCCAAGAAAATTTCATGGTCCAAGATTAAAATGTTACCTATGGAGTATGAGGACACCAGATGCCAGATCATCCTTGGCACAATAAAATAGTCAATTCTAATATGACATTGATGCGTAGCTGAAAAAAAAGAGAAGTCCCTGCCCCTGCGGTGTGAAGTCCTCCAAACGTCCACACAACCCATCTCCTCACAGGCTGAGGCCAATGTGGTGTGGTTCTTTGTAACCATGCAGCATGGTAGGGTTCTTGGTAACTGGGAACCTATCTACCGGGGGTTCAGACTGCAATTAAAATCGTCAGCCACAATTGGGTTAGCTGAGGCCGACTCAGCAAATATTAAAAAAGCCCTAGTAATGATCTCTTGGGAATCATTTTAGGGTCTGTAAACATTCATCAATGAAATAATGTGTCCATGCACCGTGCATCTAATGATCACATATTTACTGTCCTTGTCCTGAGTGCAAGTTTCAACCCTAAATGGGACATTCTTCTTAAAAAGGATTGCCATCACACTACTGCTTGACGAGAAGGATGCAAAGAAAACCTGCCCCACCCACTCTCGCTAAATTTTAAATGCTCCCTATAATCCAAATGAGTTTCTTGTAGTAAAGCAATGTCAACCTTTCCTTCTTAAGAAAGGAGATAATCCGTTTCCTTTTGATAGGGCGATGAATGTCCCTTACATTCCATGAGCAAATTTTAAGATCAGCCGCTGCCATTAGTCCAGCCACAGAGAAGAATGAGACCGTATTTCCACACCACAATCGGGTGCACCATTACCCCTTTCCTCCAACCCACTTTACACTAGAGGCAACAAAGTATCCCCAAACTATTCCTTTCATGGGTAGGAGACCGCTCTGTACCTAAGTAGGATAACGTTAACAACACAGAAACACCCCAAAATAACTAAAAAGAAACCAAAAAAAATCACCACCACAATTTATCTAAAGGGAACATTCACTACTAAGACTGGTAGGATTAACCCAATGGCCAAAACAAGGAGAAGAAAATAAAGGCCAAGAAGGGAATGGGAATCAAATGCCCCTCCCAAATTTAAGACCCCATGAAGACCTGTATCCATCACTCGCCACTCTTCGGCTGTGGCGCCACTCGGTTCTACCATGATTAACACTCGGATAATTGAAGAAAAACGGCTGATAATAAGCACTCTGCATATCTACCATGACTAAGACGTGATAATATGATAATTCAATAATAGTAATACGAGTATGAGTCATAAAATCACAAGACATACGAGCAGAAGTAGACCACTCGGCCCATTTAGTCTGCTCCACCATTAAATGAGATCATGGTTGATGTGGGGCGGGATTCTCCGACCCCACGCCGGGTCGGAGAATCGCCGGGGGCTGGCGTGAAGTCTCCGCCACCAGAGATTCGGCGGGAGCGGGATTCACGCCAGCCCCCGGCGATTCTCCGACCCAGCGTGGGGTCGGAGAATCCCGCCCCACATCAGCCATGATCTCATTTAATGGTGGAGCAGACTAAATGGGCCGAGTGGTCTACTTCTGCTCGTACGTGTTATGGCCTTATGGTTTTATGATTCGTATTAGTATTACTATTATTGAATTATCATATTATCACGTCTTAGTCATGGTAGATATGCAGAGTGCTTATTATCAGCCGTTTAATTGCACCGCGCCGATCGGCGGGCCCACCCCCACCGATTCTCAGGCCCGCGATGGGCCAAAGTCCCGCTGCTGGAATGCCTGTCCTGTCAGCGTGGATTAAACCACCTTTTGAACGGTGGGACAAGGCAGCGCGGACAGGCTCCGGTGTCCTGGGGGGGGGGGGCGCGGGGCGATCTGGCCCCGGGGGGGTGCCCCCAGGGTGGCCTGGCCTACGATCGGGGCCCGCCGATCCGCAGGCGGGCCTGTGCCATGGGGGCACTCTTTTTCTTCTGTCTTCGCCGTGGTCTTCACTATACAGAGGCAGAAGAGACCTCCTCCCCTGCGCATGCGCGGGGATGACATCAGCAGCTGCTGACGCTCCCGCGCATGCGCCGATCCGCGTCGCCCGGCGACGACCTTTCGGTCCCAGCTGGCGTGGCGCCAAAGGCCTTTCCCGCCAGCCGGTGGAGCGCAAACCACTCCGGCGCGGGCCTAGCCCCTCAAGGTGAGGGCTTGGCCCCTAAAGGTGCGAAGACTTCCGCACCTTTGGGGCGGCCCGACGCCGGAGTGGTTCCCGCCACTCCATTACGCCGGAATCCCCCGCCCCGCCGGGTAGGGGAGAATCCCGCCCAAGATAGCGCTCAACTCCACTTTCCTGCCTTATCCCCCAAAACCTTGATTCCCTTGCTAATTAGAAATTTCTCTGTCTCAGCCTTGAACATACTTAACGACTCAGCCTCTACAACTCTCTGCGGAGATGAATTCAACAAATTTACTACCCTATTATTGTCTTATTTCTTTTTTCAATGCAATAACACTCCCTTTTTTCCCCATGCCTTTCACATCAGGCCATCTACCTTTTGTTCTTAATGTTGCTACATCTTGTTGCAATTTCTTACAGCTACAGTTTAATATCTATAGCATATTTCTTCTTCTGTTTAGTTCTGATGAAGAGTCAAAAGGACTCAAAACATTGAATCTGTTTCTCTCTCACTCCAGAAGCTACCAGACCTGCTGGGATTTTCCAACATTTTCTATATTTGGCTTCTAATTTGGTGCAGTGTCAATTTTTGCCTGACTGCACAGCCGTGAGGACTTTAACAATATTTCTCTATGTTAAAGGTGCTTTCTAAACATAAGCTTCTACCCGATTAAAATCCAACTGCTGCCTGCCTGTTATTCCATTAACCTCTCGATGTCTTCTTCGAGTCTTTTACAAACTTTCTTTTCGTTTGCAAAATGTTTGGATTCATGTCAACAACAAACTTTGCATTTTTTATTTCCTCTTCTCAAGTCCAAATCATCTATAAAGATTGAACGGAACTAGCACTGGGTCAGACCACTTCCAACATCCATTTTCCCTAACTCTTTGACTCCTGTCATGAACTTAATGTCTGTGCTACTACATTTGTCCCATTGCCTGAATTTTTATGATATACTTCTTGTTAGGCATCTTACCAAATATCTTCTAAAAGTACATATTCGCTATATTTACTACATTCCCTTTCTTTATCTGATTGGAAACTTCGCCAAAAGCAATGTTAAATTTCTCAAACATGCTTTGCTTTTATAAATCCATGCTGGCTGTTCTTGTTAAACCTTCGCATTAATAAATGCTTACTATGATTCACGCAAAAGAATCTATTGTGCAAAGATTGTGGCCTCAAATTCAGGAGAAACAAAACTGAGAACAATAACCTGGGGCGTCATTCTCCGACCCCCCGCCGGGTCGGAGAATGGCCGTTGGCCGCCGTGAATCCCGCCCCCGCCGAAGTCTCCGGTACCGGAGATTGGGCGGGGGCGGAAATCGGGCCGCGCCGGTTGGCGGGACCCCCCCGCTCAATTCTCCGGCCCGGATGGGCCGAAGTCCCGTCCAGAAATTGCCTGTCCCACCGGCGTAAATCAAAGCTGGTATTTACCGGCGGGACCAGGCGGCGTGGGAGGGCTCCGGGGTCCTGGGGGGGGGGGCGCGGGGCGATCTGACCCCGGGGGGTGCCCCCACGGTGGCCTGGCCCGCGATTGGGGCCCACCGATCCGCGGGCGGGCCTGTGCCGTGGGGGCACTCTTTCCCTTCCGCCTCCGCCACGGTCTCCATCGCGCATGCGCGGGAAACTGTCGGCGGCCGCTGACGCTCCTGCGCATGCGCTGCATTTCCGCGCCAGCTGGCGGGGCAACAAACGCCATTTCCGCCAGCTGGCGGGGCAACAAACGCCATTTCCGCCAGCTGGCGGGGCGGAAATCCCTCCGGCGCCGGCGTAGCCCCTCAATGTTGGGGCTCGGCCCTCAAAGATGCGGAGCATTCCGCACCTTTGGGCCAGCGCGATGCCCGTCAGATTGGCGCCGTTTTTGGCGCCAGTCGGCGGGCATCGCGCCGTTGGGGGAGAATTTCGCCCCTGGTTCCTTCCAGACCATAAAAAGTTCTCAAAAGGAGACACCGAGAGGTCTGGAATCCAGCATCAGGACTAAGATACTGTCTGGGGTGCCCATCTTTAGCAGCTGTCACAATGGCCTGGTTCAGATTTGTCAGGAACATGCTTCACAATACACTCTGATTCTTGAAAGACAAAAGGGTTTCGATGATGTTTTGTTCTATTTTTGTTTCTTGGCCAATCCCTTCCTCTGACAAGAGTTGGACATTATAATGTCTTTGCAAATGACTTTTTGTTTTGATGAATGTGTCATCTGTTAAAAAAATAAGAGTATTTCAAAATGATGAACGTGACTGCCGACAAAAAGCCATTCCGGGTTTGAACTGTGATTTCATTTTTGGCCTATTCCAATGTTTCATTACCACTGTCCAGGAAATAAGAAGTCTTACAACACCAGGTTAAAGCCCAGCAGGTTTGTTTCAAATCACTAGCTTTTGGAGCGCTGCTCCTTCCTCAGGAAACAAGATGTTGCTCAAAATCCACAAATGAGAGAATATACTATTTAGGCCAAGAATGAAAATCTGAGGGTAAAATATTTTCTGATGTCATTAAGTCATGTTTATATGCTGACTTTAATTATTAACTTAATAACATTTTTATTTGTATTTTCATTGGTGCCAAGTTATCCCAACTGACGTAAATCAGTGTGGGACCACCATGAGAGGGTGGTGTATTAATTTCATACTTTAGATTCACAATGATTGCAGTGTAACTGAAATCAGTACAAACCAAACACATTTTCATCTCTTTAATGCTAGCAAAGAGCTGACTATTATGCCTGCTCTTTCACTGACATTAAAATTGAAACCACATCTGAATACCAGTGTGTTAAACACCATCCATTACCTCTGACCAGAGGGCAATTTGGGAACAATATATTTCAGGTTTACTGTTCCTCCATTCGTCTAACTAAAGGTAGAATTTTCTTTCTAGAGTCTAAGTCTGGTGGTGGGGGGAAATTCGGCATGATTCCTATTGGGTGGCAACAGCCTCTTGCTGCTCAGGCCCTTGCTCGTCCTGGTTCTTGCCAACTTGTGATGTGCCCTCCTTCTCCTCATCTGGATGGGAGCCATTACCAAGGCAGAATTGCCTGCATCCTGCATCATTGCAGTCTCAGTGGATCCGTGAATGAACTCAAGTGATACATCAACTGAGCATGTCCTTTACAAGATTCTCTCCATCCCAAATTTAACAGGGCAATGCTAAGCCATTCACCTGGCCCCTGTATAAAGACGACATCCCTACCCCACCCTTTTCAGGTGAAGGATCTCCTGGGGAACCAGAGGTAGGACTCCCTCCTGCTCATATATGAGCGCCATGGAGCCATTGCTCTTTGATGAGCGTGATGTGTGCCATGTGCAAGAAGCCTCTCGCAGATACTTTTCCACATGCCTCCACCACCTTTGAGAATCAATAGAGACCATTGCCTTGCAGCATAGAAAGACGAACCACATGAACTGTTATCATAAGAACATCAGAACTAGAAGCAGAGTAGGCCATCTGACCCTTCGAGCCTGCTCCACCATTCAATGAGATCAATGGGCAGCACGGTAGCACAAGTGGATAGCACTGTGGCTTCACAGCGCCAGGGTCCCAACTTTGATTCCCCGCTGGGTCACTGTCTGTGTGGAGTCTGCACGTTCTCCCCGTGTCTGCGTGGGTTTCCTCCGGGTGGTCCGGTTTCCTCCCACAGTCCAAAGGCGTGCAGGTTAGGTGGATTGGCCATGAAAAATTGCTCTTAGTGACCAAAAAAGGTTAAGAGCGTTTATTGGGTTATGGGGAGAGGGTGGAAGTGAGGGCTTAAGTGGGTTAGTGCAGACTCGATGGGCCGAGTGGCCTCCTTCTGCACTGTATGTTCGATGTTCTACGGCTGATCTTTTGTGGACTCAGCTCCACTTTCCCGCCCAATCACCATAACCCTTTATTCCTTTATTCTTCACAAACTACCTGCCTTTATCTTGAAAACATTTAATGAAGGAGCCTCAACTGCTTCACTGGGCAGGGAATTCCATGGATTCACAACCCTTTGGGTGAACAAGTTCCTCCTAAACTCAGTCCTAAATCTACTTCCCTTTATTTTGAGGCTATGCTCCCTAGTTCTGCTTTCACCCGCCAGTGGAAACAACCCACATTTTTCCTATCTATTCCCTTCATAATTTTTTATGTTTCTATAAGATCCCCCCCCCATCCTTCTAAATTCCAACGAGTACAGTCCCAGTCTACTCAACCTCTCTTCATAATCCAACCCCCTCAACTCGGATTAACCTAGTGAATTCTCTTTGCACACCCTCCAACGCCAGTCTTGATCATGCCTCAGAGAAGATGGAAGTTTGGAGTTGGGGTTCACTGCCGTCCACAAGCCATGCTCCCCCCTTCCTCCACCCCTGCCTCTGACAGCAGCAGATGGTAATTGACACAGAATGAATGGCAGCTCCACACATTGCTGCAATATCAATGTTATGAGACCCATGAGTCGAGAACAAAGCTCTTTCAGGCTTCACTATAGAGAGGAGAATACAGCTGAGCATCTTTGACATCCAGTTGCCTCATGGTGCCCCTTTAGTCGACCACTTGTGCTGACCTTGAACTCCACCCACCTGAAAAAACTCGAACTTACCTACTTTGAGGGATTTCACTGATTCTGTGCGTCAAGGGTTGTTTGGGAAAATTGTTACCATTCAAACTTGCTCCACCACCTTCTACCAACTTCCTGTCACCCATCCAGCCCCCACCTCATCATAGACCTGCCCAATAACACAATTCTCCTCTGTAACCCTTGAACTTTCCGCTGTCACACTGGATCCTATCACAATCCATCTCCACATGCCTTTCCTCCCCTCAGAGCCAACACTCATTACCATCCCCTTGTCCACCCTGTCCTGCCCCGTCCTGTTATCTGACAAACCGATTTAGTTTCCCTCCATGATCTACCCGGTGAGACTTACTAGACTCTTGCCATGCTCTGCATTCCACTCTCTCAGCTGATCTTGTCTGTTCCTCCTATCACCAGCCCACTGTGTTCTCAGTACAAGACCCCACCATTGACCCTGCCCTCTAAGACACACTCGGCTTTTCCCCAGACACTCTCCATCCCCCTTCCCCAGACAGCATTATCTGGAAATTTTCCAACCCTTTCTCGGAAAATCTTCCCACACTTCCATTGTGAGCCTGTGTCCCCATCCAGCCTTCGCTCCACCCTACACCCTCTCATCCTTCCAACCTTTGCCTGCCTCTGTTGTTCAGCCTTGGCTCAGAGTTTGCTGATGGCTCTCGACTGAGGCCCCAAGAAGGAGAAAGCAACACCGAGGGACCTCAAAGCTGTGGAAGAGGCAAAGATTTACAGGTGTAGGCCACTTACATACAGCATAAAACTGAACATTCGAAATTCTCTCTGGGGGGACATTTGATGGGCGAACTTCATTCTGGTGAGGTGGCCTTTTAATGAGCATGCATGTGATGGGAAATGGTATTCCTGATATCATCTGTTGGGAAGTTCAAACTGCCATCAAAGTCAGGAGAACAGAATTCCAATAGTTTATCCTGCTCTCGGGAAACAGACTTGTTTGCCTCCCATCAACTAATTGCCCTGCCCACCAGGAATCTCACAGCAGGCAGGAACAGAAAATTCTGCCCTCGGCTTTTGCCTTTTTCAATAGTTTTCACAAAGCTTTAACCTTAAAGACACAAGGAAGATTTTCTAAATTCACACACCCAGAGTTGATGCTTGCAACGTGGGAATGCACATTGTGAAATTTTGGACACACACCCCACAATTTTCATTCAATTAGGGAAGGTTGAAGAGTACGTGCTGATTATTTCCTGATATGTACTTAGAATGGCTGGAAATGCATATTTTGAAAATTATCCTTGCAACTCCCTGTCATAAGATGAACACAGAAAGTAATAGTCCCTCTGGGGAACAGGAAGGGATGGGTTGGAAGATATCCGCTTGGTGGTGAGTGGTGCAAAATGCAGAAGTTGATCTCATAAATGCTGAGGCTAATATTTGGAATATAAGGTCAAGGAAACATTGACTTACTTTGATAAGAGTGACAGAAGATGAGTCCAGAGACTTGAAAATAGGATAGACGGTCAAAGAGGAACATTTCAGAAGCCGTGGAGCAAAATCGGGAGTCATCAATAACCTCAGAAATAACATGCATTCATAGGGCCCCATGTTGGCACAGTGGTTAGCACTGTTGCCTCACAGCTCCAGGATCCCGCGTTCAATTCCAGCCTCGGGTGACTGTCTGTGTGGAGCTTGTACTTCCCTTGTCTGCGTGGGTTTCCTTTGGGTGCTCCAATTTGCTCCCACAGTCCAAAGGTGTCCAGGTTAGGTGGATTGGCTATTCTAAATTTCCCCTTAGTGTCAAAAAGGTTAGGTGGAGTTACTAGGTTACGGGGATAGAGTGGGCTTGGGTAGGGTGCTCTTTCCAGGGGCTGGTGCGGACACTATGGGTCGAGTGGCCTCCTTCAGCACTGTAAATTCTATGATTCAATGATTCTATGATATAGAACCTTTAATGTAGTAAGAGGTGCTTCACAGGAGCATTATCAAAACAAATGACATCTAACCACATTAGGAGATAAGACAGATAAGAGAAAGCTCATTGGTTCAAGAAGTCCATTCAAATGAAAGGGAGGAAAGAGAGGCAAAGAGGCAGAGATAGATTTGGGGCGGGAATTCCAGAGCTTAGGTCAGCGGTGACTTAAGACACATTTTGTAGTGATTTTCAAAATTGGGGATTATGAATCGGCATTTTCTAGTTTGATACCTTCCCACATGTTGTACTTTGCCCACGTATTGATCTCCGAACCGCACATCTTCGCTGTCATGAAGGTTTGAGTTAAAATGACATGGCAAAGTCTGGTCTTATCTGTATCAAGAGGGCAAAATTGTATAGAACTTGGGAGTCTGTAGGGATGGAGGAGATTACAGAGTTTGGAATCATGAAAGTCATGGAGGGATTTGTAAACAAATATGAGCGGTGGGATTCTCCATTTCTGAGGCGAAGTGTTGACGCCGGGGCAGGATTCGCAGCGATCTATGACAGTAAACCTGGCGCCGCATCTGGGCTGATTCAACGACAGTTGATGAGCAAGCACCGGCGCCACGTGGAACACAATCGATTCCAATGAGAAATAGTGCCAGATTCGCCAGGGCAACGATTCACACTCAGAAGGCTGACAAGCTTCAGCTGCAGAGACACACTTCACTCCCACACACACGCCATCCTAGCCAACAAATTGACAGTGAGGAGAGCAGCACCCCGTTTTACAGATTTGTAGCCCGAGACCCTGTTAGACGCCGTGGAGGCGGGTGACCCTGTACCCCAGCCAGGTAAATGGTTGCCAGCCACTGCCGTTCAACATGCCTGGGTGCAGCTGGCAGAGACCGTCAGTACTGTCAACACTGTAAGCAGCACTGTCCAGACCAGCGAGCAGTGCCGGAAGAAACTGCATGACCTCCTCAGGGCGGCCAGGGTGAATCGGCAGCACTGCGCATCTGGCACCAACCCCCGTCCCACACACCCGTTAACCCCCCCACCCGGAGATTGGCCAAACCCCCACCCTGCACTACGTGCCGGCACCCATGCCTCCGGCTATGGCCCGGTTTCCTGGCCACTGAAACCACCAGCTACCCACCTCCTGGGCTGCATGCATCAGACTGTCTAATACGGTGCGTGTTCTGTTTCAACCCCCCAGGAGAAAGCTGGTCATAACCGCCGAAAACGAGAGAAGACTGCAGGCAATCGGGTGCCCTGAGGAAGGACGTGATGAGGCCCATGCTGGTGACTCCCGCAGGGGATGTGTCGAAACATCGCAGGACCTCGGACTCCCCCCTTCCTGTCCCGGACGCATCTGGTGGGCAGCGGGCAGAACAGGACGGCAGCACAGCAGGCCGTCTCCGCTCATGATGTGCCAACTGGGGATCCACCTCGATGTAGCTTTAGGGCGCGTAAGGCCAGAAAAGTAGACATCAGTTAAGTTGACGTAGTTGCAGGGCACAGTTCAGCAATATGGGCTCGGGCATGAATCTGGAATGGAGGGTGATGACAACCTGCTCTGCAATGAGCTCTGGTGCTCCAGGTGGTTTGACTGTGCCTGACTCCTGCCTACGGTAGCACTTTCTACCATCCACCTGGCCATTCCATCACACGGTCCCATCGAATCCCTGGGGATTGCCTGGTGGGGATGGTGGGGGGAGGTGGCGGGGGGGATGGAGGTGGCATACTGTAGCACTGGCTGAACTGCGGTCCCTGAGCCCCCTCAGCAGCCAACCCAGACCAGCCCATCCCTCACACCCTTCTGCCGGTTGTAACATTGTGCACAGGTGTTTAATGTGAAAACATATATACAGAGGGTGCCCTACCCTATATCACTAAACTGTGCCCTGCCCCCATGCCAACATAACTGGTATCTACTTTTCTGGCCTTCTGGGCCCTAAAGCTACATCTAGGTGATCCCCAGATGGTACGTCAGGAATGGAGGTGGCCTGATGTGATTCCCGCCCTGCAACTTGGGTCCCCGTTGGCGGTCGTTCTCTGGGGCGACTGGGCCTGGATGGGTCCGACTCATTCTCGGGTATCCCAGGTGGCATTTTGCTGCCATATTCTGCCGGCTGCCCACCAGATGCGCCAGGGACAGGAGGGGGGAACCCGAGGTGCTGCGGTACTCCGGCACCTCCCCTGTGGGAATCACCGGTATGGGGCCCATCACCTCCTCCTCCCTTGGGGTGCCCGGTGTTCCCTGGACAACGCCACGGGGCGGGGGTGTGAGTGGAACTATCCGCTGGGGCTCCCCCACCACCTGCCACTGCCAGTCCTTGAGGCCCACTGCTGTCTCGACCAGGGTATGCATCCTTGCAGCAATGGAGCACAGGGAGTGGACCACATCCATCTGGGACTGCGCCACATCACTCATTGACCGTGCCACCAGCTTCTAGGCTTGTGCCCTATCAGACAGTGACTGCGCCATCTCCCTCTGGGTCAGGGTCCTTTCTGTAGGCCACAGTGGCCAGAGCTTGGGAAATGCTGCTGATGCTCTCAGTCATGACCCGCTCTGAGTGGGCCACACTCGGGAGCACCACTGCAATGTTCAGGTAGCTCTGGCACATGCTGCTTGTGAGAGCGCAGCCCTGTCCTGGGCCTTGGCAACCACCTGCACAGATTGCCCCAGGCCTTAGTCATGCTGATCCATAGCCATAACCCTTGCCCCCAAGGCCTCCAGCATGGACGCCACCATGGCCAGCACCACCTCCTGCTCCTGCACATGGTTGGGCTTCTCCAACTACGCCTGCAGGTGCTGAATGCTCATCGACAGCCCCTATGTAGTCACTGTCTCTGTGACTGCATCTCCACTATCGATGGGACTGTCCGTTCCAGAAGCCCAAAATCTGTCTGGACATCAGCTAGTCCCTGGGGTTGGCCCACCCTCAGGCCGTCCACCCTCTCGGATGTTCCTACCTCCACCTGTTGTACTGGAGCAGCTGTGTGGTGCGCACCAGTTCGTTTCCCAGGAGCCTTTTCATTTTAGTGCCTAACCGAGTTGAGTGTGATGCACGATCAATTGCACAAAGACAAACGTGTACAACTGTGGCTTTATTACAGTCAGATGCGAGGCCTCCTGCTGCAGCTGGCGAAATGGCAGGGCACTGGAGGTCATGCATATTTATACAGTTCTCCCTGGGCGGAGCCAGCCGGCAGGAGCTACCGGCGAACTTGTAGTGCAGATCCTACCTTACATCTCCTATTACAGCGGATCACCACATTCACCCCCTGTTAAAAATGAGTCCGGCGGGGGTGACGTGAAACTATATACAATTAGTGGAATTATGTACAGTGGTAGGGAAAGAAAAGTCAATGTTGACAGTCCAGAGTTCGTCAAAGGTTCAGCCGGTCTGGTGTTTTGGTGCTTCGTTGGGAGCGGCGTAACAGTGGCTGCGAAGTCGGTGCTGGCGGTGGTGGAGGTGGCCCCGATGGTGGTGGTGGCGGGTCTGATGCTGGCCAGTCATCGGGGAACTCGGGAGCGTGCAGAAGTCCTCTTCGTCCTCTTGTGCGGAAAAGGGGAGGAGGGGTGGTCTGGTGGGGTCAATATTGGCAGCCCGGTGGGAGGTGGGGGGGTGTTTGGGGTGGAACCTGATGGTGCCAGGTCCCTGAGTGAGACAGTATCTTGGCGGCCGTCGGGGTACTCAACGTAGGCATATTGAGGGTTGGCGTGGAGCTGGTGAACCCTGTCCACCAAGGGGTCCGCCTTGTGGAGTCGGATGTGCCTACAGAGAAGGACCGGTCCTGGAGCAGCGAGCCAAGTCGGGAGCGACACACCGGATGTGGACTTCCTGGGGAAGGTAAAAACACGTTCATGGGGTGTATTATTAGTGGCGGTGCACAATAGTGACCGGATGGAGTGCAGAGCGTCAGGGAGGACCTCCTGCCAGCGAGAGGCTGGGAGGTTCCTGGACCATAGGGCCAGCTGGACGGTCCTCCAAACCGTCCCATTCTCCCGTTCTACTTGCCCGTTTCCCCGGGGGTTGTAGCTGGTAGTCCTGATGGAAGCTGTACCCCTGCTGAGCAGGAACTGCGCAGCTCATCACTCATGAATGAGGATCCCCTGTTACTGTGGATGTAGGCGGGGAAACCGAACAGAGCGAAGGTGGTGCTGAGGGCCTTGATGACGGTGGCAGACGTCATATGGGTTGGCGAAGGGGAATCTGGAGTACTCATCGACCATACTGAGAATATACGTGTTACGGTCGATGGAGGGGAGGGGCCCTTTGAAATCCACGTTGAGGCATTCAAACGGGTGGGAAGCCTTCACCAGGCGCGCACGGTCTGGCCGGTAGAAGTGTGGCTTGCACTCCGCACTGACCTGGCAGTCCCTGGTGACTGTCCTTACTTCCTCGACGGAGTAGGACAGATTGCGAGCTTTGACCAGATGGTACACTCGAGTGACCTCCGGGTGACAAAGGCTGTCGTGTAGGGACCGGAGTTGGTCCACTTGTGCGCTGGCACATGTACCTCGGGAGAGGGCGTCTGGGGGCTCATTGAGTTTACCGGGGCAATCTCGTAATTATAGGTAGAGAGCTCGATTCTCCACCGTAAGATTTGATCATTTTTGATCTTGCCCCGCTGTGTGTTATTGAACATGAAGGCTACCGACGGTTGGTCCGTAAGGAGAGTGAATCTCTTACCGGCAAGTTAATGTCTCCAATGCCGCACAGATTCAACGATAGCTTGGGCCTCCTTCTCGACTGATGAGTGTCGAATTTCAGAGGCATGAAGGGTAAGAATGCCACGGGTCCGCCTGCCTGGTTTAGGGTGGTGGCAAGGGCGACGTCTGAAGCGTTGCTTGCTACTTGGAAAGGCAGTGACCGGCTTTGGCGATGTCTGCCCTGATGCGGGCGAAAGCGTGTTGTGCCGCGGCCGCGAGGGGGAATATGTGGTAGAGGTGACCCTCCACCTCGAAGGCCGTGTATGGAGGTCCGACTTCCGGATGGGGAGCTGGTGGTAGGCGGATTTCAGGTCAATTGTTGAGAAGATCCGGTACTGCGCAATCTGATTGACCATATCAAATATGCGTGGGAGGGGGTACGCGTTGAGCTGCGTGTACCAATTGATGGTCTGGCTGTAGTCCATGACCATACTGTGTTTCGCCCCAGTTTTAACCACTACCACTTGGGCTCTCCAGGGGCTGTTGCTGACCTCGATAATACCCTCCTTAAGCAGCCGCTGGACTTCGGACCTGATGAAGGTCTTGTCCTGGGTGCTGTACCGTCTGCTCCTAGTGGCAATGGGCTTGCAATCCGCAGTTAGGTTTGCAAAAAGGGAGGGGGGATCGACCTTGAGGGTCTCGAGGCCACAAACGGTAAGGGGGGGGGTAAGGGCCCGCCGAATTTGAGGGTGAGGCTCCGGAGGCTGCACTGGAAGTCCAGGCCCAACAGGAGTGCAGCGCAGAGATTAGGAAAGACGTAAAGGCGGAAGTTACTAAATTCTATGCCCTGGACCGTGAGGGTGACTGTACAAAAGCCTCAGATCAGGACGGAGTGGGATCCGGAGGCTAGGGAGATCCTTTGATTGGCAGGGTGGACCGCGAGGGAGCAGCGCCTTACCATATCTGGGTGAACGAAGCTTTCGGTGCTCCTGGAGTCCAACAGGCACGAGGTCGCGTGGCCGTTGATTTTAACCGTCGTTGACGCGATGGCCAGGTTGTGCGGGCGAGATTGGTCCAGCGTCATCGAAGCGAGCTGCGGGTAGCCATCGGATGCTTCGGGTGGCGAGCGGGTGCGGTTCTGATGTCGAGATGCCCGGGGACCCTGTGGGGAACAAGATGGCGACGCCCATGGTGCGCACATTGTGTGGTCAGGACAAGGTGGCGGCGGCCATGGTGCGCACATTGCGGTGTCGGGACAAGATGGCGGCGCCAATGGTGCGCACAATGTGTGGTCAGGACAAGGTGGCGGCGCCCATGGTGCGCACATTGCGGTGTCGGGACAAGATGGCGACGCCAATGGTGCGCACATTGTGGGGTCAGGACAAGATGGCGGCGCCCATTGGTCGCACATGGACCCGGGAGGAGAAGATGGCGGCTCCCATTGTGCGTCTGGCGTGGGGGAAGGCGCGATCGCAGCGAATGTACGGGCCTGGCACACAGCCATGAAGTGGCCCTTTTTACTGCAGGCTTTACAAACAGCAGTGCGGACCGGGCAGTGTTGGCGGGGGTGCTTCTGCTGACCGCAGAAGTAGCAGTGGGGACCCCCTGGGTGTGCGGATCGGCGTGCGGCGCAGGCGTATTGCGAAGGCAGGGCCCCGGCTGAGGAGGTCGTCGGCGGGGTCCAGGAGGAGTTGGAAGGAGTAGAAGGGTGGGCAGCGCGGCAGGAGAGGTACGATTGTACGTTACGGGATGCAACCGTCATGGAGAGTGCCAAGGTTTTCGTCTCCGCCAGTTCGAGCGTGGCCCCCTCCAGCAATCATTCTCGGATGCGGTCCGACGCAATCCCCGTCACGAAGGCATCGCGCATGAGGAGATTTGCGTGTTCGCCAGCCGTGACGGCCTGACAGTCACAGTCCCGGACGAGTGGAATTAGGGCCCGCCAGAAGTCTTCGATGGACTCACCAGGTAGTTGCGAGCGGGTGGCAAGTACATGCCTGGCGAAGAGAGTGTCCGCCTTCTGCGCATCGTGTTCTTTGAGGAGTTCCATTGCTTTTTTGTAATTCGTGGCATCTTGGATCAACGGGAACACACTGGAGCTCAGTCTGGAGTACAGGATGTTTATCTTCTGAGCCTCCATTGGCACGGGGTCCGCAGCCTTGATGTAGGCCTCAAAACATGCTAGCCAGTGAGCAAAGTCTTTTCTGGCGTTGGGCGAGTGTGGATCCAGCTGCAGGCGATCAGGCTTAATTCTGATATCCATTCTGTGGAAAATCTGACTGTAATAAATTGATGCACGATCAATTGCACAAAGACTAAAGTTGGGTACAACTGTGGCTTCATTACAGTCAGATGCGTGGCCTCCTGCTGCAGCTGGCGAAATGGCAGGGCACTGGAGGTCATGCATATTTATACAGTTCTCCGTGGGCGGAGCCAGCCGGCAGGAGCTACCGGCGAACCTGTAGTGCAGGTCCTACCTTACATCTCCAATTACAGTGGATCACCACAGAGTATCTCTGGGATGGTGGAGGGTGTGCGAGACAGCTGTGACGGAAGCCACTGTCATCTTCGTACTCAAACTCCGTGGTGTCCTGGGTCTTGGGTTGATGGCTTCCCTCCATTCCGGTATCATCAGTGTCACTCCTCAGCATCCGGGGCCTTGGTTCTGGCTGTGGCTGGG
This sequence comes from Scyliorhinus torazame, assembly GCF_047496885.1. Taxonomy (NCBI): domain Eukaryota; kingdom Metazoa; phylum Chordata; class Chondrichthyes; order Carcharhiniformes; family Scyliorhinidae; genus Scyliorhinus; species Scyliorhinus torazame. The sequence goes on from NC_092712.1 coordinate 136,483,779, forward strand.
GGCGGGGACACCAGATGGACCCACCCCCTCACCAGCAGGCCCTGCAAGTCACACGACAAGACGCATGATTGGCCTCGGACCGGGGTGGGGTGGGGGTGGTGGTGTGGTGGCGGCGTGTGGAGTGGGGATGAGGGTGGTGTAAGGGTGTTGTGAGGATGAGGATGGTTTGAGGGTGATGTTGGGAGGCTTGACACGTGTGTCACAGGGGACTGCAACTCAGCAAGGTCTCACGTCTCACCCGATGCCGATCTCCACCCTGGCATTTCCTTGGGACCGCCGACCAAGTCCTATGGTGAGGGGCCGCAGGAAACAGAAAACAGAAAATGCACAGTGTTAGACAGTCTAATGCATGCAGCCCAGGGGGTGGGTAATTGGTGGCTTCAGTGGTCAGGGCACCCGGCCATGTCGGCCGGTATGCGTGCCCGCATGTCAATCTTCATAGGTGGCAGAAATTTTTAAAATCAGCAAGTCTCACACCTTTTGGCATTGAGGAGTTATAGGTTTATTGCATATTTCCATGCATTGGTGTCTGCACCATCAGAGCGAGGGGCGAGACATTCTAGAATGGTAAAAGTTGCCTACAGATTCGGTAGTGCCACCCTTGGTGCCCACCTCATACAACGTATGATTGACATGACCAGTTCATGCCGAGCTCTGTGAAAAGGAGGCCAAGCATTCACCAAACCCCTTCTGTAGCCGTGGAAAGACATACAATCGAAACCTATGCCTTACTGAGGCATCCCTAGTGTCATGGCCATTGAATCGATTACAGCCAGTGGCCACCAGCAGGAGCAGCATTGCGGTCCCTCAACTCACCATCCTCCAATCCTCCAGGACAGCTCCTTTTTGGATGGCAATGTTATGGAATGCACAGCAAACCACAACCATATGGGGAACGGGGGCGCGGAATATTGTGCCCCGGCATCGGAATCGCATCTTTAGGAGACCTATGGTCTGTTCCACTCTGGCTCTGATGCTGTTGTGGCTCTCATTGTACCTTCTCCGTGTGTCAGATCTGGGCGTCATCGGCACCTTTTCAGTATTTTGCCCGGATCACCTCATAGCTATCCCTCCAAGAAATCCGGTTGGTGAAAAGGTCTGGCATTTGTGAGTTCTTAAAGATTTATGAGGCATAATTGTTGCCGGGTATCTGACACACACCTGTGTGACCCACCGATTCTGGTTGCACACTCCTAGCTGCACATTGATCGGGTGGAAGCCCTTTCTGTTTATGAAGGTGCATGGCTGATGCACTAAGCGTCAAGAACCACAAAGACATGTGAGACTTTAACCAAGGCTTTAATACACTACATAAGAAGCTTATCCGACACGGACTACCCCAGACAAAATGGGTCAGCTCTCAGAAGCTGGGTCTTATACCTAACTCCAGGGGGAGTGGCCAAGGCGGAGCTCTCCGTGGCCAGGTCAGGTTACATACAGGTGACCGAACCTCTACGGAGCTACAGTACAATACACAGGATTACAGGGCCACGTTACACACAACTATTATATAACTATGTACAATGCTAGGGAAGTACAGTGGTGTATCACCACAATGGCTGTCCAGCGGGAGCCTCAATGGATATGTGTATGCAATCAATGGCTCTGTGCAATCATGCGCAATCGCTGCATATCCCCAGGTTCTATCATTTGACTTTGGACATGCTGTGTGAATAGATGTATTTCCCAGTCCTTTGGAACATTGCATCTGTAAACACCTTGATGCAATGGTATGCAACAGGATGTGTTAGTCAACTTAGATCTCCACAGGCTGCCTGGAATGAGCCTGTTGCAAAGAAGTAAAGCACCACAGTGACCTTAAATGTGACAGGCATCGCGGGGGGGGGGGGGGGGGGGAGCTGCGGCGGGGGGGGGGAGCTTCCAAGGCAGTTGGATGAGAGAATCTCACAAAGTGATGCCACAGTATTCCTTGAAAACCTTAAAATTTTTTGCATTCAATTCCACTCAATTGCTGCCTGTACACCCTTGTTGCCGCATTGCCCCTCCAATGAGAGTTTCTGGGTTCCTCTGGTGCTGCACTCTCCCCTTCCTGAGGGACCACAACATTCTGAGAATCCCGGTGTTCCCTTCCTCCTCTCGCCCTACTCCTCGGACATGATTGATGAGGTCAGCTTGCCAGTACAGGAACAAATATAGGGCAATGGAGAGATCACACCTGGAGTGCTGTGGGCAGTTCTGGTGTCCTTATCTGAGGAAGGATGTTCTTTTGTGGAAAAAAATACAACAAAGGTTTACCAGACTGGTTCCTGGGATGTCAGAACTGTCTTGTGAGGGGAGACTAGTTGGGTTCACATTATATTCATTGGAGTTTGGACGAAGGGATCTCATAGAAACTTATAAAATTCAGGGAGATGCAGAAAGAATGTTCCCAATGGTGGGAGAGTTCAGAACTAGAGGTCATAGTTTGAGGATAAGGGGTAAACCTTTCAGGACTGAGGTGAGGAGGAATATTTTCACCAAGAGAGTGGTGAATCTGTGGAATTCACTACCACAGAAGGAATTCTTGGGGCTAAAGGAATCAAGGGGTATGGAGAGAAGGTGAGATCAGGGTATTGAATTTGATGATCAACCACGATCAAAATGAATGGCGGAGCAGGCTCGAAGGGCCGAATCGCCTCCTCATACTTCCATTTTCTATGTATGTTTCTCTGAGTGTACAACTCATGGATCGTGTGCCATTTTAAAATGCTGCCTGGATCATCCGACCCCTCCTCAGCTCTCCCACTGCAGCGTTGGGGCAGCACAGTAGCATTGTGGATAGCACAATTGCTTCACAGCTCCAGGGTCCCAGGTTCGATTCCAGCTTGGGTCACTGTCTGTGCGGAGTCTGCACATCCTCCCCGTGTGTGCGTGGGTTTCCTCCGGGTGCTCCGGTTTCCTCCCACAGTCCAAAGATGTGCAGGTTAGGTGGATTGGCCATGATAAATTGCCCTTAGTAACCACAATTGCCCTTAATGTTGGGTGGGGTCACTGGGTTATGGGGATAGGGTGGAGGTGTTGACCTTGGGTAGGGTGCTCTTCCCAAGATCCGGTGCAGACTCGATGGGCCGAATGGCCTCCTTCAGCACTGTAAATTCTACTATAATCTATGATTCTGTACCACCCCACTGCACCCAACTTACCTTTGTTGGGGTCCTCGAGCTCCCTCTCATCATGGGCCCTTCCCTGGCACCCGGGCACCTTGGCACTGCCAGCCTGGCACTCTGGCAGTGCTCCTTCCGGCTTGGTAGCCATGGCTCCGAGACGACCGCTTCCCCTGATATGGGGTTGCACTAACAGGGTGCCCAGGTGGAAGTACCAAGGTCCCAGGCTGCAGTATCGAGGTGCTAGTCTCCTAAAGGGAATGCCAAGGTACAACCCTGCCCAGAGTATGACTACCCAGGAATCTCTAATAGTCTGGGAGACTAGCTCCCACCTCAGGTTCCATTATGCCTGGTCCACATTTATGGAAACCAGTGTTAAATGGCACCCTGGCGAGGTCTCCCTGGCGCGGCCGTTAGGTCCCGGGTCCGGGAGAATCTGGCGCAGCCATAATTAAGTAAACATAATGGCTCACTTAAATATGCAAATCTGGATCTCGCCCAGTAAGAGCAAGAATTAGATCACGACACCTCTCGAGATTCTGTTAAATCTCGAGAGACGTTTCGAGCGTTGCAAATCCGCGAGAGGCCTAGTGGGGTGTGACAAGGCCATTAAATTGTGCCCCTCCTCCCCCTAATCTTTCTCCCCTCCTCACTGGAGGTTGTGTCTCCAATTAAGAGCAGAATTCCCATCTGCATCCAAGAGTTTTCACCCCTCATCCTGGGTTAGGGAAAATCAAAAAAACCCTCTGAATGAGAGGAGATTCCTCCTCATGAAAAAGTACCCAAAATGTCTCTCTACACATTGAAATGAGTGGACTCTGCAGGCAATCGAGTTTGAATTTCAAAGGTGAGATCCTGGTCTCAGCTGCAATTTTACAACCTGCCCCAGCAAGCTTGACCCCCCAAAAACGGATTCCCCATCGATCAGAAATCTCACACTGAAGGCGTATGATTGCCTTATGATCATCTAATTGCATTGAGATGGGTCGTTAATTAGCTGATTCGCCTTTTAAATTGATCTTTAAATAACACGGGCAGGTTCCTGACTTTTCGACCCACCAAGGAACCATGTTATCACAAACTGGCTCGATGATGTTGTAAATAGTGCCAATTAAATCCTGCCCCTTAATAAGCTCCATGAAGTGGGAAATGCACCCAATTACAGAGTGTATTATATTTGCATATTCAATGTTTTAAGACGAGTTGGAAAGAGTGTCCATAGTAGAGTGTCCATAGTAAAATTGTTAGCAATGTAAAATCTAGCCCAATGAGAGCACCAGTGCTGGAAGGCGGTTCAATTTCAAAACAGCCGGAGGAAAGGCCTGACTTATTAAATGATTTGCTTCAACAATTTTTCACATTATTCTGATACCATTAATCTGAATTTCATTTGCAAGGTGGAAGGATTTCCTCACGTTTTGGCCATGAGTCTGGGGCAAAGAAACAAATCATGAGATGCAGTGAATAGGAGCCACACAAACAGAATCCGTCAAGACTAATTTGTTGCAGTATGTTATTATAGAATCATGTTAAAAAGACCCTGTTGCAACAAAATATTATGTCAAGTGAAGTTGTGCAGAATCATTTCAAAATTCATATATTTATACAGATTTTTAAAAACTGAATTAATGGACTGGATTTGAAAATGCTGGCAGAGTCAGGACTCGCTATGGAAAGGATTTAAAACTCTCAGTTCCGGAAGTCATCTCCCGTTCAATTTTCAAAGATCTGGCAAGGGGGTTGGAACGGAAACCTACTCCCTAACAATTAATGGCCCATTAAGCTCCTTTAGGAGCTTATTAATGGACCTCTCTGGCTGGGAATACAATCTTTAACATTTATTTTGTTCAACATTAATGTTAGTGCGCATCTGTTGGGATCACTGTGGGTCCAAATAAAACATTTTGTTCCATTGGTGAAAGTTACTGGGAGCTTGGGTAATGTGTCCCAGAATGTATCCAGTATAAAAGCAAATTACTGCGGATGCTGGAATCTGAAACGGAAGAGAAAATGCTGGAAAATCTCAGCAGGTCTGGCAGCATCTGTAGGGCGAAAAAAGAACTAACATGTTGAGTCCAATGACTCTTTGTCAAAGCTAACAGACAGAGGAAGTGGGGAATATTTATACTGTGGAGTGAGAATGAAAGATGAGACATAGCCACAGAAACCCAGGGAAACGGGGTGCTAATGGCCACAGTAACCAAGGGAAAAGAGTGCTAATGGCAGTCCCCAGAGAGAACAAAAGTTGTGAGAGGCCAAACAGCAGGGAAACTAACATCAGAGGCTAAATTGTGACACATGGAGATGTGCGGGGAGGGGAAGGGAGAAGCAAGGAGGCTCGTTTAGCTTCCCTGGACGGTACAAGATCTCGTAGTTGAAGGTGGAGAGTTCTATCCTCCACCGCAAGATCTTGTCGTTTTTAATCTTGCCCCACTGTGCATTATCGAACATGAAGGCAACCGTTGGTCCGTGAGGAGAGTGAATTTCCTGCCGGCCAGGTAATGCCTCCAATGTCTCACAGCTTCAACTATGGCTGGTGCCTCTTTTTCGACCGAGGAGTGGCGGATTTCGGAAGCATGGAGGGTACGGGAGAGGAAGGCCACGGGACTGCCCGCTTGGTTGAGGGTGGCCGCCAGAGCTACGTCAGACGCACCGCTCTCGACCTGGAAGGGGAGGGACTCATCAATGGCGCGCATCGTGGCCTTCGCAATGTCTGCTTTGATACGGCTGAAGGCCTGACTCATCAATGGCGCGCATCGTGGCCTTCGCAATGTCTGCTTTGATACGGCTGAAGGCCTGGCGGGCCTCCGTCGACAGGGGGAAAGTTGCAGACTGGATTAGGGGTCGGGCTTTGTCTGCGTAGTTGGGGACCCACTGTGCGTAATAGCTGAAAAACCCGAAGCAGCGCTTCAGGGCCTTGGGGCAGTGAGGGAGGGGGAACTCCATAAGGGGGCGCATGCGCTCAGAGTCGGGGCCTATAACTCCATTTCGCACTACGTAGCCTAGAATGGCTAGACGGTCGGTGCTAAACACGCATTTATCCGTATTTTATGTCAGGTTAAGGATTTTCGCGGTCTGGAGAAATTTGCGGAGGTTGGTGTCGTGGTCCTGCTGGTCATGGCCGCAGATGGTGACGTTATCCAGATACGGGAACGTTGCGCATAAGTCGTACCGGTCAACCATTCAGTCCATCTCTCGCTGGAAGACCGAGACCCCATTAGTGACACCAAAGGGAACTCTTAAAAATTGATAGAGCTGCCCATCTGCTTCGAAGGCAGTATACTTGCGGTCACTATTACGGAGGGGTAGCTGGTGGTAGGCGGACTTGAGATCCACCGTGGAGAAGACCTTGTATTGTGCGATCCTGTTTACCAGGTTGGCAATACGGGGCAGAGGGTACGCGTCCAGCTGAGTAAACCTGTTGATGGTCTGGCTGTAGTCAATGACCATCCTATGTTTCTCCCCTGTCTTTACCACCACTACTTGAGCTCTCCAGGGACTTCCCGGTCTTTACCACCACTACTTGAGCTCTTCAATGACCCCTTCCCTCAGCAGCCTTTGGACCTCTGACCTGATGAAGGTCCGGTCCTGGGCACTGTACCACCTGCTCCTGGTGGCGACGGGTTTGCAATCCGGGGTGAGGTTCGCAAACAGGGAAGGGGGTTCGACCTTAAGGGTCGCGAGGCCGCAGACAGTAAGGGGAGGTATAGGGCTGCCGAATTTAAAGGTCAGGCTTTGCAAATTGCATTGGAAGTCCAACCCCAGGAGGGTAGCCGCGCAGAGGTGCGGCAGGACATACAGGCGGAAATTGGTGAATTTCCTGCCTTGGACAGTGAGGTTCGCTAGGCAGAACCCCTTTATCTCCACCGAGTGTGACCCGGAAGCCAGGGAGATCCTTTGGTTTACAGGGTGGGTTACAAGTGAACAGCGCCTTACCGTGTTGGGGTGAACAAAGCTTTCCATGCTCCCAGAGTCAATCAGGCAAGGCGTCTCGTGGCCATTGATGAAGACCGTTGTTGTAGCTGTTGCGAGTGTCCGGGGTCGACTTTGGTCCACTGTCACCAAGGCCAGATGAAGCAGTTGCGAGTTCTGATCGGGCAGCGTGTAGTCGGCTGTGCTGGGGGCCTGGGGCCCCATCCAAGATGGCGTCACCCATGGGTCGCACATGGTGTCCGGGGATGAACAAGATGGCGGCAGGAATGGACAAAATGGCGGCACCCACCCGTCCAGCGTGGTGTCCAGGGGGCAAGATGGCCACGCCCGTGGGTCGCACGTGGCCCTGGGATAGGGGGGTGGCGGCGAGTGCTGGCCGGTCAGGGCCTGAAGGGGGGGTTGCCACGGCGGTCTGGAGTCGCTGGAGACCGCGGCCACGGCGCGGGCCTGGCAGACCCCCACAAAGTGGCCCTTCTTGCCGCACCCTTTGCAGGCGGCGGTGCGGGCCGGGCAGCGCGGCGGGGATGGTTCGCCTGCCCGCAGAAGAAAGAGCGGGGCCCGGCGGCATTAGCGGGCTGTCTTGTAACGCAGGCCTGCGAGGTCAGGGGGAAAGTTTGTGGGGCTGCCGCTGCGGGGTGCCATGCAGCCCAAGGGGCCACCGCGCGGTCGGGCGCATAGGACTGCGTGTTTTTGTAGGCAACGCCCATGGACCCTGCCAGGGCCCGAGCCTCTCTAAGTCCCAGGGTGTCCTTTTCTAGGCGTCTTCGGCGGATATCTGAGGAGCTCATACCTGATTCGAAGGCACCCCTGATTAAAAGTTCCGTGTGCTCACTCCCCGAAACTTGCGGGCAGCTACAGTTTCGGCCCAGCACCAGTAGCGCACGGTAGAAATCTTCCAACGATTCCCCGGGGCTTTGCCGTCTAGTTGCAAGCAGGTGACGTGCGTAGACCTGATTTACAGGGTGGATATAATGTCCTTTTAGCAGTTCGATCGCGGCATCATAGTCCTCTGCCTCCTCGATAAGGGGGTAGACCCCAGGGCTGACCCTTGAGCGCAGGAGGTGCATTTTCTGTCCTTCTGAGGGGCTGCCTCCGGCCGTCTTGAGGTAGCCCTTAAAGCACGCCAGCCAGTGTTTAAATATTGCAGCCGAGTTCTCCGCATGGGGGCTGAGTTGAAGGCACTCCGGTATGATTCGGAGATCCATCCTTCCAACTTAAGTCTAGTAGATTAAATTGATGCGCGGTCAATTACACTCAAGACGATTTCATAACTGAAGGCTTTAATCCACTAGAACTTGTTCTCCAGCAGCTTCGGTACAGAAAGTGAAGGCTGCTGGGACGGCATCGTTTCTTATACTCCGCCTGTCAGGGCGGAGCTACGTAACAACAGCCAATGGTAAACTCCTGGGTTTAACCAATGGTCAGCAGCTTCTTAGGTACCGCAATACCTGGTGCTACCACACATAGATTAAGAAAGACAAGAAAGAAAGAAATGGTAAGTGACAGGTGACATGAAATGGGATGAAAACAAATGGGTCTTGGTGGGGTAGAGCTAATCATCTGAAGTTGTTGAATTCGATGTTGAGGCCAGAAGGCTGTCACGTCCCTAACCGGAAGATGAGATGTTGTTCCTCCAATTTGCGTTGAGCTTCACTGGAACATTGCAGCAGGCCAAGGACAGACATGTGGGCATGGGAGCAGGGTCTTTTGTTAAAATAGCAAGCAACGGGATGGTCAGTGTCCTGAATGCGCACAGACCGAAGATGCTCAGCAAAGCGATCACCCAGTCTGCGTTTGGTCTCTCCGATATAGAGGAGACAACATTGGGAGCAGCGAATGCAATAGACCAGATTGAAAGAGGTGCAAGTGAAATGCTGCTTAACCTGGAATGAATGTTTTGGGCCTGGGATATTAAGCATGGAACAGGTAAAGGGGCAGGTGTTACACCTTCTGCGATTGCATGTGAAGGTGCCATGGGTGATGGGAGACATACTGGGTATGGTGGAGGAGTGGACTAGATTATCTCGGAGGGAACGGTCTCTGCGGAATGCTGAAAGAGGGAGTGAAGGGAAGATGTCTTTGGTAGTGGCATCATGCTGAAGTTGGCGAAAATGGTGTAGGATTATGTTTGCATACGGAGGCTGGTGGGGATGAAATGTGAGGACGAGGTGGACTCTATCCTTGTTCTGGTCGGGAGGGGAGAGGGTGAGTGTAGTGGCCCGGGAGATAGACCACACATTGTTGAGGGCCCTGTCAACAACTGTTGGTGGGAAATCACGGTTGAGGAAGAAGGAACACATTTTCGAAGCACAATTTTGGATAGTGACATCATAGGAACAAATGCGACGGAGGTGAAGGAGATGAGAGAAAGGGATGGAGTCCTTGGACTGTATAAAAGTTAGCCAGCTACAGTGCTGACTTTGTTTGCACTGAGTGCTGAATTTGGGTGCATTTGAGTGCATGAGTGAGAGTTTGGTGACTGAGGGATAATAAGGGTTCGTTTTAATCTTTTATTTAGTTAATTAACTTAAAATTTGCTGTTTGGTTTAGACCTTTTATAGGGTCTTACTACTCTAATTTATATATATATATATATATATATTTTTTTTTTTGTATGTGTTTCGTTATTTTTTTTATTTTTATTTTTTATTTTTTAATCTTTTTTGTGTGATATTATGACCTGCACGTTTATCTACACGTACAGGAGTTAAGCCAGCATCCGCCACTGACACTGGCGTAATGCTGGGTGTGAAAACCAAGGAAAAGAACATAAAAGAACTGATGGATAAAACAAAAGTGGGGAGTGCCCCAAAACAATGAGTGGAGCACAGCCCAAAAAGAACGAGAAAGGAAACAAAAACTTATCAAAAACCCGTCAAATTAAAGCGTGAGAATCGGGGTCGATAAGGCAATCCAACCCCTGCGGTGCCCACCGAGCACGGAAGGCCTCAAGTGTGCCCGTGGACACTGCATGCTCCCTCTCCAGGGACACACGGCCGCGAACGAGGCCGCGGAAGATGGGCAGACAGTCAGGCTGGACAACCCCCCCGGTCGCCTGCTGCCTGGACCTATAAATGGCAAGTTTGGCCAGGTCCAGGAGCAGGTTCACGAGGAGTTCCTCCGCCTTCCCCGCCCCCCTCCACACCGGATGTCCGTAGATCAGGAGCATGGGGCTGAAGTGCAAAGAAAACCTCAACAACGACGTTGTCAAGAAACCAAAAAAGGAGTGCAGCCTATGACAGACAACATAAACATGCTCCACGGTCTCCACCAGGCCGCAAAAGTGGCAGGTCTCTGGCAGAGCCGTGAAGTGATTTAAACGATAGCTGCACGGCACTGCCATGCGCAGCACCCTCCACCCCAGGTCCCCTAGTTTTATGGGGAGGACACCTCCGTAGAGGGGCCTCCAGTGGGGACCACCGCCGTCGGACGGCAACGAGGCAAGGCATGTCCGGGCGGCGGGCAAGGGCAAGGAGGTGGAAAGTGTGCAACAGCAGGCAGTACAGGAAACCCCTCCGCGCAGTGCGAAAGGGCACGGAGAGTATTTCCGCGAGGGGGCTGGGGCTGTGGGGCCCCAGCACCCAGGGATGGTTCCGGGATTTGGGACCAATGTGTAATTCTGTCCGAGCAGGGGTCCGCTCAGACGGGATACCACCGTCTCAAGTCCAAGTGTGCTTATGGGGCCAAGCATGACCGTTTTGAGGCCTTGGATAGCATTGGCCGCGCACCGGACAGACACCGCTCCGCGCCTGGCAAGCTCATTGGGTGTCATCCTGCCCGCCCCTCCACCACCCAGCACGTCCCCGATCCTGGTCACCCCGGCATCCACAGCCCTCTGCTCCGCCAGCCACCTGAATGGATATTGGCGGAGGTGCGGATTCCTGAGCAGCGGCTCCCTTACGACAGCAACTACTCCTGACGGGGAGAGCTGCGGCGCGTGGCGACCGTGTTCCAGACTTTGAGAAGGTCCTGGTACAAGACGGGCAGCATCAACAAAGAGTTCCGAAGACCATTCTGGTCAACGAACAGGAGCTGCACGTCGTAGTTCAGGTCGTGCACCTGGCGGCAGAAATACGTCACCAGGGCACACCATCGTGGAGGAGGCTCAACGTACAGGTATCGCTGCAGAGTCTGAAGGCGGAAAGTCGCAATCTGGGTGCGAAGGCACACCAGCGCCTGACCGCCCTCCGCAGTCGGGAGACTCAAGACCTCCGCAGCGACCCAGTGCAATCCTTTGTCCCAGAAGAACCGAAGCAGGGTTCTCTGGCTGCATGTGACAAAGTCAGGGGGAGGAGTCAAAGTGACCAACCAATACCACAGCATAGAGGCGATCAGCTGGTTTCTGACGAGAACGCGACCCCTGTGGGACAGCACTCGGAGCAGTCCTGTCCAGCGTCCCAGGCGAGTGGTGACCTTGGTCTCCAGCTCCTGCCAGTTCACCGGCCAGGCTTCCTCTGCCCGGCAAAGATGGACTCCCAAGTAGAGGATGTTGGTCCGACTCCAGCTAAAGGCCCTGAGCTCCTCCGCGAGGGAGTCCATCTGCCACGGACCGACCAGGAGTCCGGAACATTTAGCCCAGTTGATCCTAGCAGAGGACGCGGTGGAGTATACAGCTTGGCACTCTCGCATCCTCCGCAGGTCACCGGGGTCAGTGAGCATGAGGAGCACGTCATCACCGTAAGCCGAGAGGACCACCGCCATGTCCGGCTCGCGCAGAACCAGCCCCGACAACCTCCTCCGCAGGAGGCGCAGGAAAGGCTCCATGCACACAGAAGAAAGTTGGCCGGACAAGGGGCAGCCCTGACGCAACCCTCTCCCAAAGCGAAGGGGCGCCGTCAGGGACCCGTTAACCTTAATCAGACACTCTGAGGCGCCGTACAATAATCGGATCCGGGCGACGAAGTGCGTCCCGAACCCGAAAGCTCGCAGAGTCTCGAGTAAATACTCGTGCCCCACCCTGTCGAACGCCTTCTCCTGGTCAAGAGACAGGAAGGCACTCGACATACCAGTCCTCTGAGTAAAATGAATAACGTCCCGGACCAAATGGATGTTATCGTAAATGGTTCGATCCGGGATTGTGTCGGACTGGTCAGGGTGAATCATGTGGTCCAGCACGGGGCCAAGGCGTAAAGACATCACCTTGGCAAAGATTTTGTAGTCCGTGCTGAGGAGGGAGACCGGTCGCCAGTTTTTAAGCAGGTGGCGATCCCCCTTCTTGGGCAGCAGGGCGATGACGCCCCTGCGCCACAAAAGGGGCATCTCCCCGGTCGCAATACATTCCCCCAGGACCCCCGCATAGTCGCTCCCTAGGACGTCCCAGTACACCGTGAAGAACTTCACGGTCAGCCCGTCCAGCCCTGGGGTTTTGCCCCGTGACAAGCTGTCCTGGGCGCCGGTCAGCTCTTGGAGGTTGATGATTTGATCGAGCCTCCCGGCGTCCCCCGGGCCGACCTGTGGCAGGTCCTCCCATAGAATTCTGCAAGCATCCTCGCTGGATGGATCCGGAGAGAAGAGGTCGGAATAAAAGTCCCTAATCAGGGTCCTGACCCCCTCCGGATCCGAGACGAGGGACCCGTCGTCGGCCAGCAGCGTAGAAATCTGCCGACGGGCCCCACGTCCTCTTTCCAGCGAGTAGAAGAAGGGGGAGCCGCAGTCCATGTCCGTCAGGAGATGGATCCGCGACTGCACGTACGCGCCGTGGGACCCGGCAAGTTGCAGGTCCCATAGTGCGCCCTTCTTCTCTCTGTACACCCACCCCAGAGCCGGGTCCTCATCGGGCTGAGCAAGGTGTGACTCCAGATCGAAGAGTTCCTCAGCCAATTTGGCGATCATGGAGATCCGCACTGCCGTAGACCACTTTGTGTACCCCTGGCAGAAGGCGCATACGTGAGTCTTGCCCACGTCCCACCATAGCCTCAAGGAAGGGAAGCCACCCCGATTCCTTCTCCAGCCGGCCCAGAAACGGCGAAACCAGTCCAGGAATCGCTCGTCCTCCAGCAGCAGGTTGTTAAAGTGCCAGTACGCGGACCATGTCTGAGCGCGGAACGGGGGAAGCCCTGCCCACACCAGGTGTTTGTCCGAGCACCGCACCTGCTCCATGGAGGCCGTCGGAACGCTGGGCAAGTACGTCTTGGAAATATAAAGACGGTCGATGCTGGACGCTCTGAACGGAAGGCGCACAAAGGTGTACACCCGCAATTCAGGATGGAGAGTCCGCCAGATGTCCACCAAGTCGAAGGACCTAACCAGGTCCCTCAACGTCACCACCGCCGCTGAGTTGCGCTGGACTCCACGACGGTCCTTGTCCTGGAGGGTGCAATTAAAATCCCCTCCGAGGATGATGCACTCGCCCACCGGGATGGTGCCTAGCAGAGAAGGCGACTTTCGTAAAAAGTCGCCTGCTGCGGCCTGATCAGGGGAGCGTAGACATTCGCAAAGTGAAGAGCCACATCCCCGACGTGGACTTTTAAGTGCAACAGACGGCCTGGCACTGGCTCAACACCCAAAATCTCCGGCTGAAAATGTGGAGCCAACAAGATAGCCACCCCGCCCGAAAGTGGGGCCAGGTGACTCATGAAGACTCCTCCTTGCCACTCCAGGGTCCACTGAGCTTCGTCACCCGGAATGGCATGGGTTTTCTGCAGGACGTACACCCCGTACTTTCCGTCCCGAAGGATAGAGAAGAACTGGAAACGGCAATGTGCGTCCTTGCTGCCGTTGACGTTGAGGCTGGCTATGGTTACCTCCATGACAGGAGCCCCACAAGGAAGAGAACAGCTTGGCGCTGCTCCCCCTGGTCCTGATCGAAATCCCGCGCCTCTCTGGCATAGACGCGGACGGACTCGAGGAGCAGCCCCAGATTTCTCCAGCTGTCCAGGGCCAGCCGCACACAGTCCTGGTGACCGGGATGTGTTTTCAAAAATGCTGGGAGTTCTCCTGAGGAGATGAGGGGAGACTCGGTGCCGGGTGTGAGGGCACCCTCTGCCTCGCTGCAGAGAGTGTCTAAATCCTCCTCCTCACCCGTCACCGAGCAGCCTTCCTCCTCCGAGCGGTCACCACCTGAGCCCTAGGCCCGAGTCGATCCCACCCCCAGGATCGGCCTCAGGCAGGTCCCTCGAAGGCACCCCCGTGACTCAGGGTCCGTGGGTAGTGGTGGCTCCAACCCCACCACCACCGTTGATGCCGGGCCCTCGGAGAGACCCAGGAAAACCCCCGGGAACAGCTCCGGGATGGAACCTGGGCGCCCTGGCATCATTTGCATGGTTGTGGTGAGCAGGGAGCCTTCCTCGCTGTCGCCCGCCCACGACCCGAATATATAGGGGCTCCGGTGGCTGCCGCCGGCCCCCGGCGATAAACAAAAGGAGATGACCGGGGAGTAAAACTCCACCGGGCGGAACAAGCCCTCGGGGGCCACGCCTCCACCCGACCCCGGGTCTCCCTGCTCAGGGGATGACGGCAGCTCAGATGCCTGGGCGGCCTTGGAGACCGCCCTGGCTTTCTTTTTAACGGGGCTGGGCGTCAGGGTGATGGGAATAAACACCGGAGACACCCAACCCCGCTCGCCCGGGGAGGGGGCAGCGAGGCTCACCACCTCCTCCGGCTCAGACAGGTGATGCTTGCGGGGGACAGTCACATCTTGCTGCAGGACCTCCACCGCTGGATGGCCCTCGGCAGCATCGCCCCCCTCCGCATCGCTCAGTTCCTGGGGCCGTGGTGTGGCCGGTGCAGCATCCAGCTCGGGGTCAAACACAGGCTCCCCACTGCTCCCCGGAACCCGTGTGGTGGTCTTGACAAACTATACATTTCTTTACCCGTCAGTCTGGCCTCAATAAAACTCGAGATGGATTTGCAGGCATAGCATTAGTTATTTTTATTTTACTTGCAAGTCTGACTCATTTCACACAGACACAGAACACAGAACCAGTCTCCTGGACCCCTGGGAAATGAATGAGGAAGGAGACAAAGGGATCTCTGCAATTACATTCAAATGGCATCAAGTTTCACATACACGATTCCCATAGGTCATCCTATACCCCTCCTAACCTGGCCATACATCCTGATTGGCTCACTTCTCATCCTTTTCCCTGGCCTCCAATTACCCAGCATCCTTTTCTCCTCCTCCACTGGACACCCCATCTGAAATCCTTTGTTGGTGAACTCACTAGAATTAGACTGGCCTATATCTACATTACAGTAACTAATATCATTAAAGTAACTATTTTATATCACATTCGTCATTCCCTCCTTTTATCATTTCATGATAACCTATCTATTCAATCCGTAGCTAGGGCCCCTCATCTAAAAAGATTTGTTGCTGCATTTCCAATTCCTGTTGTAGCCCCATTCATTCGCTGCACTCTCGTGGATCCTAACAACCAAGATTTTTGGGGCATCTATCTGTTCCAGTGCACCCCGCATTCTACCCATCATGCATTTAAGATGGCTGGGCCCACAAAGATGTAGCCAATAGCCACTGCTAAATACATGGCCATATTTATCAACCAGTCCTTCCAACCTCCAAATCCCCAGTTACCCCAAGAGCCAAGGTCCTGCATTCCATCCAGGTGATCCCGTATGCAATCCATAAATTTAATGATGTTAACGGTTAGGTCTTGAACTCCCATGATACACTTGCCCTGCAGTATGGCGCATACCCCACCCTCACGGACCAGAAGATAGTCAAGAGCATACCGGTTCTGCATTGCAAACAACCGCAGCTACAAGACGCTTAGAATTCCCCACCCAGCTGAGTGGCCCCGGTTGGGTACGAGAACCTGAGGTTGTTTCCAGTTCTCGCAGAATTCAGCTGAGACTGCCCAGCGTGCTAACTGATTATGCAGCATCCACGCCGAGGGGCAGGGGACTGTGGTAGGGACTAGAGTCCCAATAGCAATTTGGCAGGGAAATGGGGGTGACAAAACATTGGTCGCTGTGCCATTAAATAAAAAGTAGTATCCTTGCTCCATGTACAGGCTTGCATCACAATCAGTATATCGGTTGCATAGGGATCCCCCAGTAGCCCAGTTGATCCAGCTTTGGAACGCCCATTCGGGCCGCCTAGCAATGCGGAAAGCCCTCGTCCCAACAATGATATGAGAGACATTCGCCCAGCCACAAAGGAGCTGGAGGCCGGCGTTCAATGGAACGCAGGTGGTGTTGTAACAAACGCATTTGCCAGACGCCTGGGTGATATGACACCTCCTGTCCGTACAGGTTGAGAACAGACATGTTATATTCGTTTCCACCTCTACCAGCAAACAGCCGTACACGTCACTGCTGAAACAATTCTCGTACGACCGGGAATCCCTATTGGGAGTGAAGTGGCTAGGTATGTACGCCCTCCACCGTTGCAGCCTATCATACTGTGAGTGGGAATTATCCCGAGGAAGGGGAAGGAAAATAGCCAGTGGTGCTGAACCCGGATCGTAAGGAAGAGTGACTTGCTCGGGCGGTGGCTCAGAATGCTGACAATGAACCACCGTTTGGGGAGTGCCCCAAAGCGGTGAAACAGAAAATAACCTAGACATCGCTGCGGGGTTCGGGTAGCAGACAACCCGTCCCTGGCCATATAAGCGGTGGTAAATCTGGTAGAAGAGATTCATACTACCCGGGTATACCTCAGTCTGGGCCCTAAATGACTTAAGTGTATCTCTTGATAACTTACGTTCTAGTTGTACTCCCCTCCTTACACGCCCATCCTCTCTTTAGTCCCCCTCTCTCTCTCACAACCTCTTCCTACCCTCTCCTGACAGTCTGATTTTACCTTTATGGCACCAATCTTAACACATCCCAAAATCAAATTTACATGTACTCCAAAAACAAGGCAATGTCCATGTAATGTTCCCGTCCCATCGCCGGGACCGGTGCAATTGCTTCATGAGTCCTGCATTGTCCGTTAACCTGGTGACCTTCCATGAGTTGATACCATGCCCTTGTATATGGGGGCACCGAAGAACATCACCTCTGCAGAAACAAAATGTCCTTGTAGTTTGGTTGGGGTTACAAATGTAAATAATATGTCCCTTTTCCATGT